>NC_142081.1:85978311-87388311 GCF_054644295.1 Miniopterus natalensis
GCCACCTGGTTCCTTACCAGCGTCTCCACCCAGTGGTGTGCTGGTACTTGTCAAAACATCGGCCCCAGGAGTGAGGACAGCAGCCCTAGTTTGTGGCAATTGCCAGTTTTCCTGGTGCAACTACTTGCATTGTGGCCCATGACACGCTACCCACGTCACCCATGGGACAGTGAGCTGGGGAGAGATGGGTGCAGCGTTCCAGGTGGCCAAGCCACCCCCCAGAATCAGGGCCTTCACCTCCGCTCTCATGGGCCTGGAAGTCAACAGACAGCTTCATTTCAGTAAATGTTTCTGAAGGACTGTTCTCCCCACTATGGGCAGAGTTTCTTTTCTTGGTTAATGTTTCTCTCCTGTACTCTAGAGATACTGGTTTCCATTTTCTTTGCTCCATTAGCTTGTAGCAATCAGCTGGGCTATTCTGGTCACTTCCTTTGTACAGTTCCTTGAATTGTTTTGATGCCTTTGTATGATTCATGGAGCCCAGCTTCCTTTCCTCTGTTAGGCAGCTGGGAAAATCAGGCTGCCTTCTATTTTCCTTTGTGAGGTGCTGTATCCTGAAGTCACTCATGCCTTGCTGGGTAGGGACTGTGCACTGTGGGCCCAGCACCCAACTTTTCCAGGCACCAGAGATGTTTCTTGATGGATGGAAAGCCATCCTAGGAGAAGGCTGGGTGCGTGGGGGAGGAGGTTTTTCCACTCAAGTTCAAAGTGTCAGTGGGTGAGTGTGGGACCCACATCCTGGAGTCAGGATACTTATTCAAGATGATGAGAGCTTTGTTCAAACACAAACACAGATTTTGACCTCATTGTTTAAAAGGTGGACACTTAGGTAATGCCTTTCAGAGAGGCTGGAAACTCAGCAGCTGATGCATGTAGCAAGCAGGCATTCACAGGGCCAGAGGGTCTAGGCCAGGTGCGGCCAGGAAGGGCCAGGCTACAGTTTTGAGTTGGCAGTCCTTGCCTCCCAGAGCCTGACTCCTCAGCAGCTTCCCAGGATTGCAATAAGTCTCAAAGAACTCTTCTGAGGAAATGGTCTTAGAAATCAAAGTGGCTTGGCTTTGTTATGGCTATTTGGATCAAGGACCCACCCTGGCTCTTCTGGCTGTGGCAGGAACTGAGGTGAAAGGTGGAGAGGGGAGAAGACCAAGGACTTCCTCCCACCCTGCCTCCTTGTCCTTTAAGAACCTGATACCTGCTCAGGGCTCTGAGGGGAACTAAAAGGGGTGATCCTTTGGAAGGGCTTATACCAAGTTAGAACTAGTGGGAGAAAATAGAGCTCCACAGACAATTCAAGTGATGGTTTCATCACCGTCCTATTCCCTCCTTGCCACCCTCCAATCTGCGGCTCTGTTGTTCCAAACACTGGCACTAACAGCAGGAAGACATATCAGTTATTGCATATTGACTATGTCAACCATTGTGCAAACCACTCTGCACTTATTATTTAACTGCTACATCAATGTGGTAAGTTTCATGTTTTATTATTCTTCCTATTTTATAGTCAGGAGACTAAGGCTTAGAGGGAGGGTATTAATTTGCCCAAGGTCACAACTGAGCCAAAGTAATTTACTATAGTATGTTCCTAGTAACTAGACTATAACCTAGAACATATTAGTATTAGACCATAACCCAGAACATCCTAGTAACTACACCATATCCTGTCACATACTAACAACTAGACCATAACCTAGGCAAAGGGGGGGAACCTTTTTTCTGCCAAGGGCCATTTGGATATTTATAACATCATTCAGGGGCCATACAAAATTATCAACTTAAAAATTAGCTATGACAAAAGTTCCTAGATTTACTGAATTTAAAAAAATATACTTTTTTATTGATTTCAGAGAGAGGAAGGGAGAGGGAGAGAGAGTTGAAGCACCAATGATGAGAGAGAATCATTGATTGGCTGCCTCTTGCACACCCCCAACTGGGGATCGAGCTTGCAACCTGGGCATGTGCCCTGACCAGGAATAGAACCACTATCTCGTGAATCCTAGGGCGATGTTCAACCACTGAGCCACGCCCGGCTGGGCAGATTTACTGAATTTTGAGTCCTGCCTGCTGTTGCCTTGGCAGGGCCAGACCAAATATTTCAGGGGCCCTACACGGCCCACTGGCCAGATGTTCCCCACCCCTGACCTAGAGCATAGGTGATATCCCAGAACCTCCCCAACTCTTTTTCCAGAGACACAGTAGCCTGCAGATTGTCTATGAGAAGCAGCAAAGAGAGCTCAGTGGGCTCTGGGATTTGTCCTTACCTGTCCCCACCTCTCCCATGCTCTGCCTTCCCTCCGGGTCTTGGTTTCCATCTGCTGGCTCACACCTACATTTCTCTGACCCATCTAATCCTTTAGGACAGATGACCCAGCCAGGCTGGACTGGCTTTTTCTGTTCCACTTTGGCCTTGGACTCTGAGCTCAGTGTCAGACCCTGCAGTCCATAGGCAAGCCTGCTCTGCTCTTGACCTGGCTTTTTGCCTCCCAGGCCACGGCTGGGGAGGGAGGGGACCTGGAGAGAGAAGCCACCCTCTTCGCTGCTTGTTCCTTGAGTGGAGACATGGGCCCAGCCTCACGTTCTCCTCCTATTCCTTGCTGCCTGAGTTTCTCACTGATCCAGCTGGAGTGTGACTCCTCCTCCTCATGGTGGCAGCACAAACCCAGCCAGGGCAAATCTGTTCCATTAATGTCCGGAGTTTGGTAATCATGGTTGGCAATTCCCAACATAGAAACCAGACAGGGACTGAATCTTGGGTCTATATGTGGCCTAGTTAACCACTGGGGGCTTTGGGAACATTACTTACCTCTCTGTGCTTCCATTTCCTTCTCTGCACAATGAGGGTAATAATAGAATTTACCTCATGGAGCAGTTTGGAGGATTAAATGAATTAACATATGCAAAGAGCTTAGAACAATGCTTGGCACAGGGTAATTCTTATCTGAATGTCAGCTATTCATGCTATTCTCAGAGGTTACTTCACTTTTTCTGGGGACCCTAATTTGTGGTCACTAAGCAGTGATAGCCAGATCACGGAACCAAAATAAATGAACTGGGCCCTGTTAATTCCAACCACATGAGTAACCAGTCATGTTCACTGTATGGTGCTTGGCTCAGTTAACCCCAGCTGACCCTTAATTCCAGTTGATCCACTTACTAGGCAGTGTCCAGGGGCCTAAACTAGTTAATGTACCTCCAAAGGTAGGAAGGAACTTTTAGCAAAGTGGTAGTCTGCTGTTTTAAATTCCTAAAATTCCCCTTGTGGCTTTTGACAAATCACACAATCCTTCTGCCCACACACATTATCATATCCAGGTGGCCTAAGGAGTGCTCAGAACTTCATATGAGAATGTATGTTAAAAATTAGGAATAATTCCTGCTTATAACAGTCTAGTATATAGACCATAAAATAACAGTAAATACTAAAGCAAGTAGTTAGTGATATAGATGGAAGGGTGAGCAGCATGGAATGAGTAACTGCATAACTAACTTGATATAGTAAATCAAGCAGGGTCTGTGACTTGTTGTAGCCCACCATTTTGTTTGCAAGATTTCTTGACTTTGTTGGACCGACCCAGGATCCGCATGTGGCTAGAGGCTTCCCGGAACCTTGGCCCTGCAGTTGTGGAACTTGCGGAGTGGCTCAGGAAGGACCTGGTGGGGCAGAGGAGAGGCTGCTTGCAATCCCAGCATGTTCTGCCACTCTGCTCTGGTTTACTTAAACCTACTACTCAGATACTGTTGGTGAGCTGCCCAGAGAGCCAAGTAAATTGCCCACCCACCACCTGTCCCCCTGTAGTGGAAGGAAGTTTACACTCTTTCTAACCTTCAGGACCTTCTCTCAGCCTGGGAAAAATGAAGGAGAACTTTACTGTAACATAATTGCCAGCTAACATATACAGGAATGCCTAGACAGTGTGTACCATAAGCTGACCTTGAAGTTTCTGAGGGCCGTCTGTCTTGTAAGCCACAGTCTCATAGACAATCTTCACTCTCACTGCAGGGTTGTGTCTGGGTGCTCATTCCCTGGCATCTTACTGCATGCTGGGTTGTAAATGCAGTGTCGCCTGGGTGTGTGTGCAAGTGAGTACATGTTGTGCACTGAGCCTCCATCAGTGTTTTCAGGGAGCTGAGACCAGGGTTGGGGTTAGAGGTGCTATGTTCTCAGGCTCACATTTGTGCCTCGCTTGCTTTTGCCAACAGGTGAAAATTACCACATGTCTACGTTTTTGTGAAGATCCATGAGAAAATTTATGTCACAGCACTTTGAGAACAATAAGCACTGTTGAGAGGCTGACCAATGGAAGGCTCAGTATGTGCTGTCAAACCCAGACCCAACTATTAAGAATCCAGATCTGGAAAACCAGCTACCTAACAACAGAGAATTTTCCCTGAAAAACTGTGCCATGGAATGTGTGGTCCCTGAGAATGTGCTTGCCTGCCCTGACAGCAGAAAGGTTAGGACCCACTGGCTCTTAGCACAACTGGGATCAGAGCAAATCTCTACATATACTCCACTCCCATATCAGTTCTCAGTGCTCTCATTTTATTCCCTTTTTCCTTCATTAAGACCTTCTCTTGATGAGAGTCTGATGAACTAATTTTCCCTAAGATGCCAATTGCTGATAAAGCTTGAAGTGTTCTCTCCCAGATAATGGTATCATAAGAGGGAAGAGGAAATAGGTTTTTAAGTGTGGAATTTCAGACATCGGTGGGCAAGAGGAAGCTGGGATTTTGATGCACACATACGCACACACACAGTCACAGTCACAGTCACAGTTACAGTTACAGTCACAGTCACAGTCACAGTCACAGTCACAATGCACACCACACCGCTTTCTGGAAAGGGTGCGAATCAATACAGCTTTCTGGTGGAAAAGTCACTGGTTTCCCTCACGGTAAGAGAAAAGACAGAAGACATTGTCTAGACCTGTTTGTCATTCATTCCTCCCTGGTCCTTACTGAGTGCCTAGCACACACACCGACTGTTCTGAATGCTTTCTTTTCTCATATGCTAAACTGCAGGCTTGTTGAAGCTTAAGTCTTACACATAGCAGCAGCTCTTCAGCACATGTGCTGGAGGAAGGCCGTTGACTTCCTCCTGGAAGCCCTGGCCTGAGACCCACTCCGAGGGCACAGAACTCCCTGGGCACTCACAGCCCCAGGCTGGCCAAGTCCTTGTCTGGTGCACTGTGGCCCTTGGGGCAGACGGCATTTTCCACCTTTGCTGAAGCTTGCCCTTGGTTGAATGCTGGTGTTCCTCTGGCAACTCAGCCCACCTCCTCAGCACTGTGGCCCTGCAAGCTCACATTCTTGAGACAGAGAGAAGCCAGGCTGCGGGGATCTGGTGTCAGATTGCTCAGCCTTGGATGTAGGACTGCTCCATTAGCTCTGCTAAAGCATTCTCCCCCAGTTGCTGGGTGAGTGAAAACATTTCATTTCTTCCCTCTCGCATCTGCCCAGCCCTGCCAGAATTTCTGTCTGAATTTCCCTTCATTAACAGTGATGTGCTCTCTACCCGGAAGTTCCCAAGAGCTCACTTCAGTGGATAATGATTGTTTTTGCAGGAGGGACCCCAACGGTTTTTCCGTTTCTGCTTCCATAATATGTACCGAAACCCACACTTCATTGAAAGCAGATGGCGAACGCGTCCCTCGATGTGCAAGGGGAGACGCAGGGCTGGGATGCTTCTGATTTGTCTGCCTTCTGGGCAATGGGGCGCTGGTGGGGGCTGGGACGCACAGGGCTCTGCAGATGAGTGCAAGGAGCAGAGAGAAAACACAGCGAGTCTGGAAGGCTAGGAGGAAGGAACACAAACAGTAGGCAGAAGGGGACCATTAGGGAGGGTAAAGATGAAGAGAAAAGAAGGAAAAAGCCAGTGGAAGAGGTGTACCCAGGGCTCTTCAGGTCTCTTATTCCTGTGCCCTGAGTCTTACCACGTCAGGTTCACGGGAAAGTGTGTGCGCCAGGCAGCTGCCCTGGCACAGGGAACTGGTACTAAAGCCTCAGCCACAGAGACCCTGGCCTGACCTTATACTCATCTGCCTCCACGTAATGGAATGAGAAGCATATTCTCCACCATATCTTTCCCAAGAACATAAGCCCTATTTCTCTATCTCCGTAAAAGGCAGAGGGCTGGCTGCTTCCCACGCTGCCCAACAATAAATCACAGCCAAAGCCCTCCCAGGCTTTCTGTCATTCCCCAAACCTATCTGTGATATTGTGATTTTATAATAAAAATATATATTTGGTCTTTGTCCAGTTCCTGGCACAGAGCTGCTAAAACCCTTGGAATCTCTAAGTGAGGAGGGTGATAAAGGCATCTTTTGTTGTGGTAATGAGGTGACTTTTGGACTCCACCTAAGGATGGGGCTGGATACCAGGGGAAACAACCTTGTGATTAGAGGGCTGGAATTTTCAGTTCCACCAGACCTCCCAGAAAGGAGGAGGTACTAGAGGTTAAATTAATCACCAATGGCCAATGATTCAATCAATCCTGCTTATGTAAAGAAGCTGGCATAAAAACCCAAAAGGACAGGATTCAGAGAGCTCTCAGGTTGGTGGAATATGGAGATTTAAGGAGATTGTGCACTTGGAGAGAGTGTGGAATTTTTGCACTCCTTCCCACATACCTTGCCCTACACATCTCTTCTACCTGACTGTTCCTGAGTTATATCCTTTTGTAATAAACCAGTGACCTACTAAGTAAATGTTTCTCTGAGTTATATGAGCTGCTCTAGCAAATGAATTGAACCCAAGGAGGGGGTTGTTAGAGCCTCCCATTTACAGCCATTTGGACAGAAGCACAGGTGACAAGCTGGACTTGTGATTGGTGTTTCTTGGAAGTCCTCTTTCATTTCTTGCCTGCCATTCTGATTTGATTCTTTATACAGCTTGTCTTACGTTCTTTCCTTTCCATGAATCCCTCATGACCTCTGAGTAAAACCCTGTGTCCTCCCACAGAAGCACTTGCAGGGTCTACCATGGAATGCTGGCCTCTTGGGGCACATGGCTGAGTGAGGACAGATTACCTGGTTCATCAACTCATTTGTAGAGTGAGGGCTATTGCAAACACCTGCTCTGGGTGTCACCAACCACTTATAGTGTTTCATCTTGGGGTTAACAGAAGTTGACTTTTTTGTCATCAGCCTTCCCCCAAAAGGAGAGGAAAGTGTAAACCACACACACTGCTGTGTAGGCCAGGGGAGGCTATTCACCTTGGACTTGAAACATGTGGCAGAAGGGCTAAGTTTAGTGCTAATAGTTGTTGCTGTGTGTGTGTGTGTCTGTGTGTGTGTTGTTCTCTGATCCGGAGTAGCTTTCTCTTTAGCCCCTAAAAATCTGTGACTTATCTCTTCTAAATGGATGATGGTGGTAGACTCTACCACTAAGCACTTACTACACATTAGACCACACATACACACACACTTTGTGATATATAATTCCATAGCACAGGGATGAGATGGGTGCTAGTATTACCCTCATTTTCCTGGTGACTAGAGGACTAGAGAAGTCATAAAGTTGTCTGGATCTAAACCACTAGTATGTGGTAGAACCAGGAGTGATCCAGACTGGCTGCCTTGAAGGCCAGTGCTCTGAGTGTCATGCCTGGCACTCTTATGGTGAAGGCTCAGAGATCAGATGGGAGTCATAAGTGTACCCGCCTCTCCTGGACTCTTAGAGCCTTATTTTGCCAGGAGGGGTGGGCCAGCAGGGCACTTAACCCAGGGTCCATGCTCTGGGTGCATAGTCCACTTCAGTCTGACTCACACATTCTGCTGTTGGGTTTGTCCATGTAGGAAACCCTGTCCTCGTGATTTGTAAGGCACAGGCTCACCGGTATGCTGCCCAGCTAGAGCCTAGTCCAGAAACTTCCACCTTCTTGGGAAATCACTGCTCCTTCCCCGATAAGAATTCTGTGTATAGGAGAGAGCCCTGGGCCAGGGGCCAGGCTGCCCAGACTGTGGTTTTGTCATGGACTTTCTCTGGTTAATACCCTTGGGAAGTTTTCTTATTTCTCTTTGCCTCAATTTCTCCTATAAAATTGAGGGGCTTGACTCAAAGAAGAATAACTATTCTCCTCAAGCTAATCCAAAAAATCCAACAGGAAGGAACACTTCCAAGTTCTTTTTATGAGGCTGGCATTAGCCTAATTCCAAAACCAGAGAAAGACACTACAAAGAAAGAGAATTACAGACCAATATCCCTGATGAACATAAATGCTAAAATCCTCAGAAAAACATTAGCAAATCAGATCCAGTAATATTTTAAAAAGATCACACATAATGACCAAGTGGGATTTATTCCAGGCACTCAAGACTGGTACAATATATGCAAATCAATAAATGTGTTACATCACATAAACAAATTGAAAGACAAAAATCCCATGATTTTATCAATAGATGCAGAAAAAGCATTTGACAAAATCCAACACCCACTTTTGTTAAAAACTCTCAGCAAAGTGAAAATAGAGGAATCATACCTCAACATAATAAAGGTCATATATGATAAACCTACAGCTAACATCATACTCAATGAGCAAAAACTAAAACCATTTCCCCTAAGAACAGGCATAAGACAAGGATGTCTGCTTCCACCATTCTTATTCAACATAGTACTGGAAGTCCTAGCCACAGTGATCAGACAAGAAGAAAACATAAAAGACATTCAAATTGGAAAGGAGGAAGTAAAACTGTCATTATTTGCAGATGATATGATATTGTACATAGAAAACCCTAAAGACACCACCAAAAAAAAACTAGACTTAATAAATTAATTTGGCAAGGTAGCAGGATACAAAATTAAGACCCAGAAATTAATGGCATTTTTATACACCAATAATGAACTCTCAGAAAGAGAAACTAAAAAAAAAATTTAAAAAAATCCCATTTATCACTACAACAAAAAAATTAAGATTCTTAGGAATAAACTTAACCAAGGAGATAAAATACCTGTACTCAGAAAACTACAGGATGTTGCAAAAAAGAGATGGAGGAAGATAGAAACAAGTGGAAGGATATACCATGTTCATGGTTTGGAAGAATTAAGATCATTAAAATGTCCATACTACACAAAGCAATCTATAGATTCAATGTAATCCCTATTAACATACCAATAGCATATTTCACATATCTAGAACAAATACTCCAAAAATTTATATGGAACCAAAAAAGACTCTGAATAGCCACAGCAATCTTGAGAAAGAAGAACAAAATTGAGGGATTGCAACACCAGATATCAAGTTATACTACAAAGGCACTGTAAATAGAATAGTCTGGTCCTGGAAGAAGAACAGACATACAGATCAATGGAAAAGAACAGAGAACCCAGAAATTGATCCAAGACATTATGCTCAATTAGTATTTGACAAAGGAAGCAAGAGCATACAATGGGGTAAAGACAGTCTCTTCAATAAATGGTGTGGGGAGAACTGGACAGGTATATGCAAAAAAAAAATGAAACTAGATCATCAACTTACACCATACACAAAAATAAACTCAAAATGGATAAAAGACTTAAATGTAAGTTGTGAAACCATAAAAATCCTAGAAGAAAATGTAGGCAGCAAAATCTCAGTCATCTCTCTTAGCAATGTTTGCTGATACATCTCTTTGGGCAAGTGAAACAAAGGAGAAAATAAACAACTGGGACTACATCAAAACTAAAAGCTTCTGCACAGCAAAAGAAACCATCTACAAAATGAAAAGGGAGCCCACTGTTTGAGAGAACATATTCGCCAATGATACATCTGATAAGGCTTAATATTCAAAATATATAAGGAACTCAAACAACTTAACAAAAGGAAGACAAATAATCCAATTAAAAAATGAGCAAAGGATCTAAATAAACACTTCTCCAAAGTGGACATACAGGTAACCTAGAGACATATGAAAAAATGCTCAGGGTCACTAATCATCAGAGAAATGCAAATTAAAACAACAATGAGGTATCACCTTACATCTATCAGAATGGCTCCCATCAACACATCAACAAATGACAAGTGTTGGTGAGGATGTGGAGAAAAGGGAACCCTAGGACATTGCTGGTGGGAATGGAGACTGGTGCAGTCATTATAGAAAACAATATGGAGTGTTCTCAAAAAATTAAATATGAAACTGCCATTTGACTTAGGGATCCCACTTCTAGGAATATATCCTAAGGATCTCGAAACACCAATCATAAGGAACTTATGCACCCCTATGTTCACAGCAGCACAATTTACAATAGAGAAGATCTGGAAACAGCCCAAGTGCCCATCGGTAGATGAGTGGATAAAAAAGCTGTGGGACATTTATACCATGAAATACTGTGCAGCTGTAAAAAGAAGAATCTCTTATCCTTTGGGACAGTATGGATGGACCTGGAGAGTATTATGCTAAGTGAAGTAAGCCAGTCAGAGAAAGACAATAATTCCACATAATCTCACTCATATGTGGAATCTAATGAACAAGATAAATGGATGAACAAAATAGATCCAGAGACATAGAAGCATGGAACAGACTATGGAATCTCAGAGGGAAGGCCAGGGTGGAGGAGTGGGGGAAGAGAGATTAATCAAAGAACTTATATGCATATATGAATACTCCATGGACACAGACAATAGTGTGGAGAAGACCTGGGGTGGCAGGGACAGATGCCCAATGGAGGGGGTCATTGGAGGGGGAGGGGACATCTGTAATACTTTCAACAATAAAGATAAATTTAAAAAAAATCCACAAAAAAATAAAAAATAAAATGATACATAATACAAGGTCAGACTTCTTGGACTCTAACTTCTCTGTTAATCTTTTGTTATTATAATCTAATTTATACTGAGAGAGATACTGTATTCCAAATCATTTTGGTGGCAATTTTTATTTATTATAATGAAGTACAGTAGTCCCTGCTTATCCATGGGAAACATGTTCCAAGACACCCAGTGGATGCTTGAAATTGCAGATAGTATCAAACCCTATATATGCTTTGTTTTTTCCTATACATACACATCTATGATAAAGTTTAATTTATAAATTAAGCACAGTAAGAGGTTAACAACAATAATTAATATTAAAATAAAGACATATGACTGTGGCCTCCCCCTCTCTTTTTCTCTCTTAAGGTATCTTACTGTATGATGCTCACCTTTTCACTTAGAGGAATCACTACTGCTTCTCTCTGGCATAGCTGAATTGTCAGCATCACTACTCTTCTTTGGGTCCATGATTAAGTAAAATAAGGGTGATGTAGTGCCAGCACTGAAATACTGCAACAATGGATCTGATAACCAAGAGGCTACATAGTGATTAACAGGCGAGGAATGTCTACAGCATGGAGATGCTGGTCAAGGGGAAAATTCACCTCCTGGGCAAAATGGTGTGGGATGGCACAACATTTCATCATGCTACTCAGAATGTTGCACTGTTTAAAAGTTATAAATTATTTATTCCTGATATTTTTTATTTAATATTTTTGGTTAAGCACCAGTAACTGAAATTGCAGACAGCAAAACTGTGGATGAAGGAGGAATACTGTATAGCAGATAATCAAGAAGTTAGGGTGAGTAATATAACAAAGTACATGTGCCATGACCCATACAGCTGAGGCCTTTATATACTTTTCTCATAGTTTATTTCCACTCTCCTCCCAAAGGTAACTGCTGTGTGGGATTTCATCTTTGTCCTTCTCATCCACATCAGGCTTCACTGTATGCATACATCTGTAGAATTTTTTCCTGTGTGTCACATAAACTGTATCATATAGTGTATTTTATTCTGTTACTTGTTTCCTTTACACATTTTGTGATCTTTACAGGTGTTGAGTCATTTCTACCGCCTTATGATAGTTTATTGTATGGCTCAATCACAATTGCTTTAAGTACATTTTCTCTTGGAGAACTTTTAGTTTGTCTTTCTTTCTCTCTTTCTCCTCTTTCTTCCTGAATTATTATATACTCGGCTGTTCTGAACATTCCTGTATATGTTTCCTGAACACATGTGGAAAAGTTTTTCTAGGAGTGTCATTGCAGGCCCAGATGTTATGAGATATTTCCAAATTGCTTTCCAAGGTTTACTGATTTGCCCTCCCACCAACAGTATATGCTTTCATAAACTCAATAACATTTGGTTTGATACTGTCAGAGCTTTAAAATAAATAACAAAGTTTTTTGAATAAGTAAAACTTCTAAGTACTTTAAAATTCGAAACTCTGACAGGGTAGAATGTAAGAATTCATTGTATCATAAGTATCCTGCTCCTTTCATGTGATGAAGTACCTTAGAGGCCATTTCACATCAGTCTACAGAGCTTCCGCATTCTTTTTTGTTTTTTAAATCATTCATTGCTACTTGACTCTTTTTTAAATTAAAAGAATAAATTTTTGTAAAATGTATCCTGCATAATAGAATATAAAACATTTATGTACCATCAGAAGAAGAAAAAGAATCCCTGCATACTCTTTTCTCAGGCTCAAAAGGAGAATTATGTTGGCATCTTTGAAACCTTCCTTGCTCTTTTCAGTGGCGGCCTCTTCCCCCCACTGCCTGGTAACCCCTCTCCAAACTTTGATGTTAATCATTCCTTTGCTTTACTTTATAAATTCACAACCCACATATGTACCCCAAAGGATTCATTGCTCAGTTGTGACAGCAAACACAAAGTTAACTGGAATAAAAAAGTAAAACAACAAAATATCTGGCTTTAGATTCCCTTAATGTGTAGAAAGAGACCCTTCTGGAAACCTTGGGGAGCAAGGTCAGATGTTCACAACATTGGAACTTCTGGCTGGAGAACAGGTTGCTCATCACAGTCTACCTCCAGCCTTGGAGTATGTCAAAGGAGAACGTTTCTGTGGGTGAAAGGAGGAACCTCTGCTGATCCAAGCAGAGGTCATAAAGGAGAAAGAAGGAACTTTATCAGGACAGGGAGAGGTTAAGTCAAAGAAGCTCAACTGGACACTCAGATGGGCACCAGGTTTAAGAAGAGGGCAGCAAGAGTGTAGCTGACAACCCAGCCCACACATTGGTGTGCCCATCTAGACTGCGTGGCCTCTGTCTGCTCATCTTGGGGCCTCCTTTCATCGTCCTAAGGACGCCCTTCGCCTCTCTCTGTGTTGGATTTCCCTTATATCCCATGTCTCTCATTTTGGTGGAGTATTTCCTCTAGTAGCTTCCTGAGAAATGATATGTAGGAGATAACTTTTTGAGGATTTGCATCTCTTAAAATGTTTTCATTTTACCCCTACACTCAATAGTTTTGCAGCATAGAGAATAATAAAAAAGCACCTGAACTAGGTACCTTTTTTCTTTAGAATATTTTCGTGCTTCTCGTAGCTCTCTTAAGTCTAAAACTATGAATACTAATCCTTTGTGTGGCCTGGTTTTTCTCTCTGGAAACTTGTGGGATCTTCTAATGGTTCTTGGAACTGAAAATTTTGCACGACATACTTTAATATGAATCTCAATGGACTCTCACAATTTGGCCACTCATATCCTTCAGTTCTGAAAATGTCCTTGAATCATTTCATTGATGATGTTCTCACCTCTTTCCTCTAGTATCTTTCTGGAACCTCTATTAAATATCAGTGTTGGACCACCTGGACTGGGTCTCTAATTTTATTATTTAACTGTCTACTTTTTATCTTTTTGTGTTTTTGACTACTCTCTGGGAGATTTCCTCAAATTTCACTTCCATCACATTTGTTGTTGCCCTAGCTGGTTTGGCTCAGCGGTTAGAGCGTCGGCCTGTGGATTGAAGGGCCCCAGGTTCTGTTCTGGCCAAGGGCACATACCTTGGTTACAGGCTCGATCTGGCTAGGGCACGTGTGGGAGGCAACCAATCGATGTGTCTCTTTCACATCAATGTTTCTCTCTCTCTCTCTCTCCCTTCCACTCTCTCTGAAAAGCAATGGAAAAAATATCCTCTGGTGAGGATTAAAAAAAATTGTTGTTGTTTTTCTGCAATTGTATTTTGAATGTCCAAATCTGCTTTTTGATGTCTGAATGTCTGAATGATCCTTTTACAAAAAACCCACTTTTGTGTTGGAAATAAAAATTTCTCTATGTTCTTCAAGGATACTAATTGTGTGTGTTAATGTGTGTGTTAATGTGTGTGTGTGTGTGTGTGTGTGTGTGTGAATCCTGGCCCACACAGTTTAAGAGTTAAGAAATAAAAAGCTGATTAGAAGCTCTGAATTCATGATTGGGACTTGTTGATTTTCACACTGTAGTGTGACCTTGGTGGACCATTTGTTAGGGGGATCCCTGATGTCAGTAACTTAAGATCTTTCCTCTTGGCTGGTAAGATTCTCCATAGGGGGTCTTTTAATCTCCTGACTGGAGAGGAAGGGTCTGGGTGCCAGAGTTCTGGGAGTTGAATAGGATGAAAGGGCTGGGGTGTCTCTGCATTAAGCATTCACTATACATATCATACCTGTATCTGCAACTGTGACTGACAACAGCCTGTGACCTAATGTTTTACCCTCTCTAGAGAGGCATGGAAGAAGTGGCCAAGGGTAGAGAGTGAATGAGGATTTAAAGATTGATTACTTCTTAAACAGCTTTCACCCAGTTTTCCTTGTCTCATCACCCCCTGTACCACCAGTTCTGGCTCTGATGGCTTTAGGATATATGGATTTCCCATATTTCCCGTTCAGTTCTGCTTTCAAACTGGAAGTCTTTTTGGAGCTTATTGCTTTCTTGTAGTTCCTTGTCAAATGCAGGCAATAAAAGCAAACTCATGGTACCAATGTTTTGCTTTCTTACTTCTTAACTAAAACCAGAAGTTCAATTAGCCCATTCTTCTTTGCAGGCGACAATTTGTTACAGGCAACATGCTATGCATTTCAAGGTTTTTGCTAGATCAGCACCACATTTCTGGTTCTGATATCTGTATCCATTGGCTTAAGTTAAATTATATTGCAATACTAGATGGCTTCCCAAATCCGGGTGCCTTACAACATCAGCTATTTATTTCTTGCTCATGTACATATTGGCAGTGCATCGGCTTTCACTCTGTATTTTCTGTTCTGCTGTAGAGGCTGAAGGAGGAACCCCTATCTTAGTCTTGTGGCAGAAAGAACAGAGCAATGGCAGAACCATGCAGGGGCCCTTAAAACATCTGTTCAGAAGTGGTATAAATTGCATTAGACAAAGAAAGTCACGTGGTGAACCCTGACTCAATGAGCAACATATATATTCTTCCCAGCAGAAGGGGCCCCTGGAAGAGGCCCTCTAGGGCTGAACCTATAGGGAGAAACAGAGAATATTTAAAATAAATAATACAATAATACAATCTGGCACAATTTTGTTTTGTTTTTGTTTTTTTACATCTTTAAACTGACTCATCCAGAACTGGGATTTGTCTTTTTTATGCTATAATGTTCTAATAAGGTAAAAAGTTGTTATCTAATATCTCTGTTCTTAAGGTCCCTATTCCTTCAGTGGGCACATGCCCTGGATCCCCACAAGACAGCTGACACTTTGATTAGCTCCTTTACAACTGCACCTCATGGGAAGGAGTTTCCCACTGCTCCCCATCCCAGTACCAGCACTAGCTCTCAGAGCCTCACTTTTTTTTTTTTTTTTAAATATATCTTTATTGATTTCAGAGAGAGGAGGGGAGAGGAAGAGAGAGAGACAGAAACATCAATGATGAGAGAGTCATTGATGTGCTGCAGCCCGCAACCAGGGCATGTGCCCTGACCGGAAATTGAACCCTGATCGCCTGGATCCTAGGTCGACGCTCAACCGCTGAGCCACACCCGGCTGGGCCAGAGCCTCACTCTTCCCCAGAGCTTCTTGTATGTAAAATCTCACTTCTGCCACTGGATGAGATCCTGGGGATGCTCTGGATGTAGTTTCATTTCCATCAAAGCCTGGGCACTTCCAGTCTTAGGTTCCCACTTGGTTCCTCTTTCTCTTATTACTCATGTATATCCTCAAAAGAAGCTCCCATTACTTGAAGTAACTTGAGAGAGATTGTATTTAGCAAGCAGAAAAATCAAACACAGCTCTTGTCTCCATATATTCTGTATTTAAACACAAGGCAGGTACTGGATCCCTGCTGTTCCCTAGCTGCTGACTGAGCATAAATTAATTTAGTTTACATTTTTTAGAAACAATAATTAGCTCATGATTCATGCTGAAGAAAATGTTCCTATCTCTTCTGCTCTGTAGGGGTTTATTTTAGTTTCTTCATTGTTTATGTCGAAAGTTCCAAGATCCATTGGCTTTGCTAAATCTACAAAAAAATCCCCTATCTAAACAGACAGCACCTTTCTCTGGGTCTGTAAGAGACAGACTATTTATCTTTATCTGAAAGCTAACAGCATTAATTTATGCATTTGTTCCAGATGTTACACCCCAAAAAGCTAACCTGGACAGTGGGCAACAGTGTTATCTTGGCTCCCATAGTGAGAAGGGCAGAGCCTTTGCGCGCTGGAGAACAATGCAGGCCAGGGAGCGATGGGAATCAGCGCAGCCTCTCTAATGTCCCTCCCACGCAGATTCTCAAACTGGCCACACAAACCCATCAGCTCGATTTAGTGCAGTAACTCCTCACTTAACGTCGTTTGTAGGCTCTGCGACTTTGAAGAAACGATGTGTTCCAAAATCAGTTTTACCATGGGCTAATTGATGTAAACAACAGTTAGGTTCCTAGAGTCTCATCAGTGTTATCACAAACCGACACTGAACGAATCCTTGTTATTCCAAGGACCTGCTGTGGTGTGTCCGTATTACATTACTTTGCTTATGGCTGTGTAGGATAAGTCATAGAATTGGGGTTAACAGAAAAACAGGTCTTCACCTTGACTCAAGCAAGGTGGAAGGAGCCTGTGGTGGTCATCAGGGATGTCCACACCCGTTCCTGTCTCCTCCCTGGCACACCTGAAATCGCACTTCCTGCCACCTGCAGCTCAGGCCACATAACTTGCTTTGGCCAATGAAATGAGCAATAGCCTGCAACTGCCCACGTGCAGTTTGCCAAAACTCCTCCTGACACAGCGATTGTCAACACACCTATTAAGGCTGTCCCTGAAGCTTGAGTCCCTGAGTGAAAGTAGGCTGAGTGGGCCTGCACAGGACATGTGGTGTGAGCAAGAAATTAGCTCTGTTATCTTAAACCATTGAGATTCTGCTGTCATTTCTAGGTTATTTATAGCTGTCCTTAAACCCAGGCAGTCTTGGCTAGTGAAATAACCTGGTGACTAAAAAAAAAAATCCAAGCCTTTTCTAACTTGGACATAAAACCCAGGAGCCATGAAAGAGAAGATTTAAATATGACTACATTTTTTAAGTCAAAATTTTTTAAATGATAAGAATTATCATACACAAAGCAAAAGGGGAAAATATTTGCAACTCACGATCTCAGGGCTTTTTCCCCTAGTGTACCCACAGCCTTTGCCCTTGCTCTTCCTCTACTTAAAAAATGCTCTGCCCTCAGAGAGCCTCATGACTCCACCTTTCACGTGCTCTAAGAATTTGCTCAAATGCCGTCTTCTCAGTGAGGCTTTTCTTGATCACACTATTTAAAATTGTAGTTCTCCTTACACAGGCTTCATTCTTTCCTCTGCTTTATTCTTCTGATAACACAGTTGTCCAATCTTGTATATATTTGTTCACTTATGTTTGCCTATCTCCATCCATTAGAATGTGAACTCCATGAGGTGGGGGATGCTTTCTTTGTGTGTTTGTTTTGTTTACTGTTCTATTTCCAGTACATAGGAAAGTGTTAGGCACTCAATAAGTATTTGTTGAATGGATTTGTGAAGCCTGTTAAGTGAAGAAAGTACAAAATTTATGAATTTTATGCTACCATTTATGTAAAAGGGATTTTTTTTCCTTTTACATAATCCAGACAGTTGGAAATTTTATGAACAAACAAATGATTTTGCCAACAAGTAAATTTCAAAGAGTATAAAAGAAGAAAAGTAGGGGAGAACTGTAGATTAAAAGAGATTTAAAAGAGCCATCAACAATTGAGATGCATGGACCTTATTTGGATCCTGATTCAAATAAAACAACTTTAAAAAACTATTACATTTATGAAGCAATTGGAAATTTGAATACTGACTGGACAGTTTATTATATTAAGAAATTATTGTTAATTTTAAGGTGTGATTATTATATTGTGGTTATAATTTAAAAGTCTTCATCTTTTAGATATGCACACAGAAGTATTTATAGATGAAATGTTATGATATCTGGAAGGAGACAGAGTGTGGTTGAAATAGGTTTGGCCTTAATTTGATACTACTTGAAGCAGGGAGTTGGGGGCCATGGAGGCTCCAACATGGGATCTGTCTACTTTTGTACATGTTCAACATTTTCCACAGCAAAAGTGTTACAAAAGAATATAATCTTATGTGTGTGCGCACACACACACACACACAGACACACATACCTTTATTGACTTGTATATGCATAATAAATCTCTAAAAAGATCCTTAAGAAACTTATTATATTTGCTGTTGGTGGGGGCAGGTGGTAGTGGTGGTGGAAACTGAGTGACAATGGGTAGGAGAGAGTTTGGGTTAATATACTTATATGTAGTTTTAAAATTTTGGACACTGTGAATATATTATCTATTCAAAAAAATTAAGTTAAAAAATCTTTAAATCCAGGTTTTTGGTGCCACATAGCTTGAGATGATACACCAGCTCCATTATTATCAGCTGTGTGACCTCAAGTAAATGATCTAACATCTTTAACCCTAAGTCCCCTTCTATCAAATGGAAATAACAGTATCTCCCTCTTGGAGATGAAGAATGAAAAACAGTGTAATGCCCATGACATGGTAAACTCTAAATAAGTTTTAGCTCCTTTAATTTTTACTCAAAAAGAAACTGAGAGATAGTGGGGCACCAAGAGAGATTAAGAGAGAGAGATGACTGGCTTGGGCTGAAAGCTCAAAAAGAGAGACGGGTGTTTGTGTTGGGGAATCTGATGGGCTTGCCTTGATTAATATCAGCTGTGTGAGAGTAGACAGACTGTTATTTATCTTAGAGAAGATGACTTGGGTTGGTACTCAGTCTGATTTTCATGTGCCTTTATTTTAAAACTGTGGTTTGAGGCCCGCCTCGGAAATTGGAAACAGCTGAGGCCCCAACCTCTGAGTGGTTCTGCCACAGGCAGTTCTTACCTCTCTAGGCCGCCAAACATCTTCATATGTAAAGTGAGTGAGTGGGGTCAGAGGATGGCCCAGGACCTCTGGCTCTAACATGCTGTGATTTAGTATACTACTGCTTGTTACTTTCCAGAAACATTCAGAAGTCTGTTTCTAATGGGCTCTGCAGGAGAGACTTTGAATTCATTTATTCATTCAACTAATATGTACCTGACACTATTCTAGGTATTGGACATTCAGTGGTGAACAAAACATGTAAGTTGTCTGTTCTCATAGAGCTTAAATTCTAGTAGTGGAAGATAAACAACAGACAAGTGAACCAACCACTAATCAACAGGTATCTAAATGTTCTGATGATCACACGTACTATCAGAAAAATAAACATATAAGTGGCACACAAAGAACAGTAGGGTGGGCAGGAGAGTTCTCTTTTTGAGGGCGATAATTGAGCCGAGGCCTCAAGGACAAGGCAGGAAAGACCTGGGAGAAGTGGTCTAGAGAAATGCAATTCAAATGCAAAAGAAGTGGCTTTTCTGCTATCCTTCCCTAGTGTGTCTACTTTTAAGGAAGTAGAGAAAAGTTAGGGAAGGAGAGGAAGTTATGGAAACTCACTGAATTGTATACTCTCTAGCACTCCCACAGCCTACAGAAGGGCTGCACTAGAGGATGTTTATTGCTTTGAAAAATAACTCGTTTAAGGTTCCTCTGTGGACTTCTCTAGAGATTTGATTTACAAAAATGTATACACTGTATTTTGATGATAAATCAATTTGATAAACAAATACCTTACTTTATTCTGAAGACTGTCATAATAGCAAATACTAAAAGCTGTGAAAGACTCTAGGGACAGTATCTAGTTCTCAAGGGAAAAAAAAGGGAGAGTCTTTGGAATTTGCTTTTTAAAACTCTTATCTTACCTTATCTTTTTTTTTTTAAATGCCTGCACCTCTAGAATCTTCACCAAGAAAGAATGGCAAGTCTCTACTACTGATAACTTATTTTCTCCAGGTCACTTAGCGCTACTCCAGGCAGTTGCTTCTGAGGGGCAGAAATGTGCAGAGATGGGACTGGGCTATGACGACCATCTGTAAAATGCCTTTCTGAGTAAATGTGATCCATCTTCAGTCACACAAGTGCTGCTTTTGTAAACTTTACAATATAGATGTGCACATATTTTTAGCTTATATTTAAGAAAAGACCTGGTGAATGTAGGTCAATTGAACTCACCCATTAGCATTTAGCAATACACAGTCACACTCTGGTCACACACAGCTCTGATCCTGCCTGCATTAGGACTCAGGAACCAGGGTCAACATATGCGAGCTATGCCAATCAACTGACAAAGACTACTCTCAGGGCCAACTTACTCATTTGGCACAGTGGGTACAGTGCCAAGTACCTATGACGCTTTCAGGGACCTGAAAAAATGTCTTAATTTCTTTTAAAACCAGAAAAGAAAAAAAAAGAACTTTTAGGCCAAAGAAGGTGTTTCAATAGATAATATTGATATATTCATCTTCATACCAACATAGTCATACAATATACATATTTATTAATGAAGGAAGGGCCTATGAAGGCAAAAGAGCCCAATGGCTTTGGATATGTTCAGGGTTAGTAACTAAATTATGCAATAATAAAGTTACACATTTGCAGATGATACATATGAAGCACATTTTAATCAGGTTATATTTTTAAAAGTCACACTGGAGTAATTTGATACCTGCTGAGGGTCTTGCTTTAAGGGAAAACTTCTTTTCCTGATTTCTCCATCACTTTTTCACTGCCCTGTTTGGGCATCACTGATAACATTTCAGTCATCCTCTCAGTCACGTCACCACAGGGAGTAAGTGAGAGAATGTAGTGAAACAACAGGCCCATTCCCTGAACCTTAAGTACTTAAGAAACAGCCTTCCTCTCTCCCTGTCGCCCTCAACCTTGCTCTCTTCTTGCCCTGCCTCCTTTCCTTTCACTTTCTTGCCCCATTACCCACCCTTCCTCCTACTCCTTTTCTCTTCTCTCTTTCCTGGTTTCCTTCCTTCCCTACGGATATATCATGCTTTTCCTTGTGTTCATGGAGCCTGAGTGACAGCAAAAGATAAAAGTCAGGCCAGGGGATCATAAAATACATAGAAAAGGATGTTCTCATGATGTGGCTACATTCCCAAAGTATTTATCTCCTATCCTTCTTACATACGAGAAAGTGTAGCTCTCTCTGTGTGCGTGTGTGCAGGTGCGTACCTGCATGTGTGTGCATGTGAGCATACATGACTGTGTATGTAGCAGAATCCACCTGCTTTCTTTTCTCAGGAAGCCTTGCTATAAATATTGCCTTATAAGTCCTCATACTGCTTGCCTAAGGAATATCCTAAAAATATACTTCTGTGGCTCAACAGCAATTTGAGGAGCATGACAGCCAAGTCATAATGTAAGTCATAAAAGTTTTACCTCCATGAAATTTGCTCTTGAAATCATAAAGCTATAGTCAATGAAACATAGCAGCTGACTACAAGCATGAGGTAAGTAAATTATCCTTTGCATTTTGTTCTAATCTTGGCTGCAGAATGGGCATAATGATGCCTTTGTTGCAAAACTTTGAGTTTGTAAATATAATTTAGGCTTTAAAAATGGGGTGGGGCAAGAGTTGGTTGCAGGGCAAAAAGAGAGTTTTGCTAAGTTTTTAAGGCTCCAGGCTTAGGAAAATTCTGAAAGACCACTTGGATCTATGTTTCAACACTAGCTCTGCCACTGGCTGCAATCTGGATTGTTTAGCGGGCATGGCCAGGCCATACCCTCTTCAGGAGTAGTGAAATTGCTGGAATTTAGCTTTCCCCACTCTTAAAGAGCACAATGATCTAAAAAAAAAGTTTTAGCTTGCAAGTTATTGTACCTAATATGCTACATAAGTATGGTACAAAATAAACATATTTTATATAATATTATTCTGAAAAAACATTTTACTTATTATAACTACATTATGAAAAGAATTAAAAATTACATTACATATCTGTCATTGTTTGGTATTCATCTAAAATATCTGCTTACTTGAAATGGAAAAAAACCCACAAAAATGCAGGAGGAGAATGGATTTTTTTTTCTCACTCTTATTTTTAACACAAATGGTAACACACAGCATAATATTCTGTACCTGGTAAAACTTGTTTCCAAGTTTTATTGAGATATAATCAACATACAGCATTGTATAAGTTTAGAATGTACGGCATAATGACTTGGCATATATACTGTGAAATCATTAGCACGGTAAGTTTTTAACATCCATCATCTTATATAGCTATAAATATATTTTCCTTGTGCTGAGAACCCTTAGGATTTACTCTCTTAAGAACTTTTCTATATATCATACAGCAGTGTCAGCTATAATCATGCTATACATCATATCCCTAGTTCTTATTTATCTTATAACTGGAAGTTTGTGCCTTTATCCAATTTCCCCTCTCCCTATTCCTCCAATCCCGCATCTGCAACCACCAAGCTGATGTCTTTTTCTGCAAGCTTTTTTTTTTAAGATTCAACATATAAGTGAGATCATACACTATTTGTCTTTCTCTTTCTGGCTTATTTCACTCAGCATAATGCCCTCAAGATTCATCCAAGTTGTTACAAGTGGCAGGATTCCCTCATTTTTTACTGCTGAATAATATTTCATTGTATATATACCATACCACAACTTCTTTATTCATTCAGCTGTCAATTATCACTTAGGTTGCTTCCATGTCTTGGCTTTTTAGAATGCTGAAACTATCCTGTAATGGTGGATACATTACACTATGCATTTATCAAAACCCACAGAACTTCACAGTATAGAGTTAACCTTAATATAAGCAAAATTAAAAAAAAACACAAAAAACTATTTAGGAGGCCAGAGAATCCCAGATAAAATGCAGACTGGGACAAAAGAATCTAACTGTACTGTAAATGTATGACACACCCTCACTGGAGGAGAGGGGAGAAAAGGTGCTGATCAAGTAACTTTAGAAATGGGACTGTAGGACCAAAGGTAAAAGGAATTGTTCATAAACACTGTGCTATAGTTGGTAAAGTTGCCTCCCATGGGGATATAGGTTAAGAATTCTCAAATCACTAAACATGTCAAATGGAATTGAACAATGAATTAAATGTATGACAGATGGAGGAAGCCAGGTTTTTCACTGCTAGATTGTAAGGTTATAGGCAAGAGGAGAGAGCCAGAATGATTCATGTTGTACTGGATTAGAGTTGGAGACATCAGTGTGAACTCAGGTTTAGCTTAATTTATTTATAGGTGGCTACATACATGGGTTATTTCTTACACATATGTATGTGTTACATATACATATATTCCTTTGCTATCTTTGCCTGGAGGGTGTAGAGGAAATGACTCCTTAGTAACATAAGCACATTGAACCAAGATATGGTCTTGTTTTCTAATATTCTCCAACAGAAGGGAACAGGGTTTCTTAGATAAATGGCTGTTTCTAGAAAGGGCTGGGGCAAGGAATATCCAAGATGAGCCTAAAGCGTTTTTTAGTACTAAAACGCAAGGATTCAAAAAAACAAACCACCCAGAACAAAACAAACAAAGAGACACACGCTTGTGATAGGGGCGTGTCTAAGGGACACAGGAGCCAACTCAAAGATCTCCTAATAGCCAAATCTGGGGCAATAAAATAGTGTTATTTATAGACAGTTATACAAAATATAATATAAATATCCATGAGTCCATCCTGGTATGAATTAATAATTGACTACATTTTTTGAAAGGGAGAGTAATAGACGCATGTAGAAGAATTCCAAATAACTAAGGCAGATGCCCCTTTTTCAAGGAGGCGGAGCATAACTCCTATCCCTTAAGTGTGGGTTGTACACAGTAACTCCACTCCAAGGGTACAGTATGAAAAAGGGATACAGCGAGAGTAATTTTGCAGTGCAGAAACCTCATAAACACTACCTCAGCCAGGTGATCAAGGTTAACATCAACATAAACCACATTGATAGTATGCGCCCTTGATAAGATGGCATGAGAAAGGCACCTTACCTCTGTGTCTTCCTCCCAAAACCCATAATCTCAATCTAATCACAAGAAAAACATCAGGCAAACTCAAATAGAACATTCTTTAAAATACTTAACCTATACCCCTCAAAACTGTCAAGATCATCAAAAACAAGGGAAATATGAGAAACTATCACAGTCCAGAAGAATCTAAGGAGACATGGTGACTAAATGTGATATTGTCTTCTGGATAGGATCCTAGAACAGAAAAAGGACATTAGGTAAAACTAAAAAAACCTGAATAAAATATGAACTTTAGTTACTGACATAACAATACTGGTTCATTAATTGTGACAAATGTTAGCAATTCTGTGGGCATATGGGGCTGTGTACTATCTTTGCAATTGTTCTGGAAATCTAAAACTACTGTAGTTTAAAATGAAAAGCTTGTTTTTTTTAAAAAAGCAATAATACTTTTTATCAATTCTCTTTCCACAAGCTGGAAATTCTGCACACTCCTTTCTTTCAACTTTGCCAACAGGTTCACGGACCCTTGGAGCACTTAGAGCCACTCATTTCTCTGCAGGATTTCTCCTTCAGTCTGTGAATCTGCAGCAGCTTCTGTTCACTTGTAAATGACCTTTGTTCCATGTTTTTCTGAAACTTTCAGAACTCAAAGTGTCTTCTGATTGAGTCATTTGTGATACATCCCTGGGTACCCCCACTCCCATCCTGTCTTTATTTCATGGCCAAGGCCACCATGACCTCACTGACCAGTGGCTGACGGCCCAGCAGGCAGAGCACACCACGGCCACGCACCACACACCACAGCAGATTGTTCCTCACTCAGTACAATGGCCTGATTTTTAAAATGGCTTCTCATAAAAACATCCTTTTGGGGCAGTTTTATTGTTTGGATTGTCTGGTGTTTGGACCTTACTATGGCTGTAAATGACATCATCTCACATTTAAGGAGTGACATTGAGGATACCCACGTAGCAAAGTTGTTGACAGACTATAGATACAAGTGGCAATGCCTGCAAAAGGCATGCACAGTTCCTGGCACATACAGACCCACAGTAAATACTATATTTCCTCTCTTCCCACCCTTCTGAGACAGTATATGGCCCAGTGCAGGGTTTCCCAAATTGTGTTCTATGTATCATTACTAGACTGCAAGACATGCATGCTATAACACGTTTGGAAAATTCCATACACCATACCCTCCTCTTGGAGAGTTATAATATAAATTAGTCGGTTTGAGCCTTGAAGAAGCCCTGCAGTAAAGAAAAGCTTAATTTTGTTTAATTAAAATTTCTCACACTCAATGAATTCTTTTACTGTATGTGAAGCGTCCGCCACTGAACCAGTTAGGAATTCGGGATCTAGTCATTAGGGTGGAAGGCTGGGCAGAAGGTGGGAGGAGACGGAAGTTTGAAGACTAAATATCTAAAAAACAGATGAAAATGTTGTCTGCCAGCTGCTTATAAAGCATTTGGAAGACTGGCGTGGGACAGAAACCTTTGCCCGGCTCCCAGCAACAGCAGCCATGGCTGGCTGGTTGAGTCACTTTTTCCCTAGAATGGTGAGTGGGGGTGGGGGCGGGGGAGCGGGGGCTGTAGAGAATCATGTTGTCCAGGTATACGTGGTGAATTTATCACCAGCTCCCTCTTCTGCAGCAAAGGAAAACAGATATGGCTTCTGAAGAGCCCTCCCTGCTTAACACCACTGAGTGCACAATGGTGGATGCAGGTGATTCAGAACCTCCCTAAGAGGCGCCAGTGGTGTGCTGTTTACTGGATTTGGGAGGCCTGGAATGGCTTTTCTTTCTCCCTTGAGGCTTTCCAATTCTCCCTTCTAGGATCTTCACGTTTACCAAGATAAATTAATCCCTGAATTATCTGCTTAAGAGGAGATAACTCCAGAGGGTGCATCTGCCCAGATCCCAAAAGCCTTGGAGAAGAAAAGCAGGCGCTTTCAAAGCAGCTGCAGGGAGACTGACTTGCAAATGTGGCCAGCACTTTGCCTGCAGGAAGGTCAAGCCCTGTGGTGTTTTATAGGCAGAGTCATAAATAGTTATAATCCTTCTCTTCGGTTAATTTAAAAGTCTCAGGGACAGGCAAAACAGAGTGAAACACAGAACTGGATGTTAAACATGTCTAAGGAAATCCTCCTCATACAAGGCAATACATATGAATCAGTCCTATCTTCTAGATCTCAAATTCCCCTTTTTATTAAAATACATGTAGCAAATCCGCAGACATTGCATTACAGTTATTTCCATAACTTGATCCACAGTAACAGTGCCTTTTTGATTTGGGTATAAGTGTAGTTGCTTCACTGAATACCTCTGTATGACAAATATTTTCTCTGGTCTTTGTAAAGTGATTTGCTATAATAAAAAGTATCTTATTATGGATATTTAATTTTGAGGACAGGAAATGGTTCTTGAAACTGTGGGGCGTTTTCTAAATTCCAGTTTCTTATCTGTAAAATACTTGATTTTGGATACTTGAGCTCAGTGTTCTCTCCCCAGAACTCTGAGAGAATAAATCTGTTTTTTTTAAGCCACCAAATGGGTGGTAATTTATTATAGCATCCCTAAGAAACTCATACAGGCCTGAAGTGGTGAAGATCTGGGTTTGTTCAAAGACCTAAAGGGGGGTCCCCTGGGTGAGGATGAAATGATGGTAGAGATTTGGGGTCCAGGCCACATGGCATCTTAGAGAACCTGAAAAAAAGCCTCTATTGTTTAAAGTACAATGAGAAGCCACTGAAAAGTTTGAAGCAGGAACTATGACCTGCATTTTACAAGGAGAATATCCTTGTGGAGAGAGCATGGAAGCAGGGAAACCAATGCAGAAACATGAGTGAGTGATAATAGTTGCCTGGATGAGGGTGGTAGAAGGGGAGGTGAAAGGTAGCAGCTCAAACCAAGATATATTTGGTAGATAAAGTCAACAGAGAAAGTTGCTGATAGATTGAATATGGTGGTAGAAGAAAGGAAGAAACCAAGGACGATGCCTAGGTGTCTTGTTTGAGTGGGTCATGATGAAGCCTAGAGAGAACACAGGTTTGGAGCAGGGGGATGAGAATCGGGAGCTCTTGCACATGTGCAGTTTGAGATGGCTATGGATTATCCAGAGAGAAATTCCAGGCAAGTACCTGAACACACAAAGGAAGGAAAGCTCAAGAAGGACATCTAGCCTAGAGAGGTAATTGAAGAATCATTATAGAGATTATATAAAGCTTGGGTCCCCAAGGGAGAGACAGAGAAGATAGCTTGGAACTAAGCTTTGAGAAGTACCAATTTAGAGATACTAAACTTAGAGATTGGGAAGAGGAAGATGATTTGATAAAGGAGACTGAGGAAGGCCAGTGAGTTGAAGGGAAATTGAGGAAAGTACGTTGTCCCTGAGGCCAAGGGAGGGTAGTTTTTGAAAATAAAGGTGTGCTCAGCTCTGACAGATGTTTCTGGGAAGTCAAATACAAGGCCACACAAGTATCTTTTTGATTCAGCAAGAAAGACATCACTAGAAAGCTTACCCAAAGCAATAGCAGGTGAATGGTGAGGTGGACACTAAATTGACGTGGGTGGAAGAGAGATGACGCAAAATAAATTCCAAGTGCAATAAAAGTAACAGCATAAGAACAAAACTATAAAAATATTGTAAGAAAATATAGGAGAATATATTTTATAATCTTGGGTGTAGAAAGGCTTTAAAAAGAAACACAAAATCAAAACACATTCAAATTAATAAATTTGACTACACATTAAAATAAAAAACTTCCATGATTAAAAACAGACCATACATAAATTTTAGAAAAAAATGAACTACAGAGTTTGATGTGCAAATATTATATATTTGTAATTATACAACAGAAAACAGATTAATATTCAGAATTTATAAATAATTTCTGTGAATTAGGAAAAAAAGGATAAATCATCCAATAGAAAAATGGACAAGAGATACAAACGGGCAATTGCAGAAGAGGAAAACCAAGTGGCCAGTAATTAGATGAAAAGATGCTTGACTTCATTATAACCAGAGACATGTTCCTAAGTGCTGGTAAGTGTCCTGGGGGCTAGACATTTTCAAACATGGTTTGACATGGTGGGAGTGTAAATTAGTGCAGTCATGGAGGGAAATTTGGCAGTATTTATTAGCAAAATCCATTTTGTACAGTATGCCCATCAGAAACACTTGCATGTGTGTAGAAGGTAGTTCACTACTGCATTTGTAATAGAGGAATGCAGCTAAAGGCATCACCCAGACAGCTTTTCTTTCTGAAGCTCTGGGTCCTCTTAGAAGCTCATCCAGAATCAGTTCCTTGAGGCTGTAGGACTGAGGTTCCCATTTTCTTGCTGGCTGTCAGCTGAGGGCTGCTCTCAGTTCTGTAAGCTGCCCACAGCTGCCTGCTATATGGCCCCCTCATATAGCAGCATGCTTCTTCAAGGGCAGCAGGAGAATCTCTCTTTTCGATCTACTAAGATAGAGTCTTACGTTATGCATCCAATGTATTCAAGGGAGTGACCATCTATTCCATCAGGCAAAGGTGGAAAATGTCAAGGAAATTACTAATAAAATCTTGGAAAATTTTCTGGTCTGGTCTAAAGTAAATAAGCCTTTGGTGATTTCTTGCTTATGAGTTTAATTTATTTCATAAGAGATTAGAAATACTCAAATGTGTGGTATCAGTACACTGTGTCCTTGATCAAGAAGGCAATCCTTCTAAAAAGGATTGACTTATTGACCAAAAACTTTACCTTTTAATCAGACCAAAGGGGTAACCAAATGAACTAAACTAAGCCATGAAAAAAACAATCCTTGAAACACTGAGCTTCCTTCTATCTCTCTGCCCTGCTGCTTCATGTGCAAACATTTCTGTAGCTTCCTATCTCCCAGAGAACACTGGGAAATGCTGTCAAAAGCATGATGTGTGCAGCTTTTTGCATCCTGGGCTTTGTTTTCCTTTTCTTTTCCATGTGAATAAGCTTCTTTTCCATTGATAATGTGGGACTTAATTAGGACTGAGTAGGAGCAGCAGGAGAAATACATATATAGGACCTAGGATTTCCTGCAGAGCTTGTCATCTTTGGAACATTCTCAGTGGAAATAAAAGGTACCCCTAGTCCCGTTGGTCCCTGCAGCTACAATAACACAATACTGGCTGTGTTCTTTGGACATTTCTTGCTGCCCCAGCAGTTCATAAGAGATTTCCTCTTTGTCATTAAGTCACCATTGTGAGCAAATTGTTTTGTCAGTTGGCCAGGACCTCCAGATACTCAAGGATCACATTATCAGGAAACTCCAGCTGCGTGTGTGGCGGTAGGGTGGCTGTGCCTTAAAGAAAATTTTATTTTTGTTTCAAGTTGTCATAATCTTTTATTGAGTTTAACAACATTAGGTGAAAACACATCCAGGGGTGTTTCTACCTCTGGAACTTAGCTGTCCCACTGAGGATAGTCAGGGAGACTACAGGGAATAACCATGGAAAACAATCAGGAAATTATTCTCAGAGTGAGAGAAATAACTCTTCATTGTACCAAGATGCTCAAAGAATATTAGCCCCTGTGTCAACCCCCACATGTGCCTGGGGAGTAATCAGATTCTACCACAGGCCCAGTTCTCTTTACCTCATCCAGCTGTGGTTCATCTACTGTTCATTCCTGTAGACTGAGCCCTCATCCAGCTGTGGTTCATCTACTGTTCATTCCTGTGGACTGGGCCAGCCTATGCTCTTCCCAGCATCTGCTCTGGCAGGAGGTATATATAGAAGTCTTTAACCAAGGCTGGCTGATTTATTGTACTCACATAATTGATGCTGTCTGTGGCTTAATTTGCTTAGCTCTCTGGGCTCCCCCTATGATCTTGGCCGATGCTCATCACTCCATCTTTGATTCTGGGTAAACCACTTATACTCTGGTCCACCTGTGCTCTGTTACACTAGATCTTGGTTCAAACACCTATGCTCTAGCCCAGTTTTGATCTTTGGCTGTCACACTTTCCCAACCCTGAACTCTCCCTTTTAGAGCCCAGACACTGGTCCGCTCCTAGTTTCAGTACCTGCTGACATGCAAAGTCCACCCGCTCATGTTGTTGGGTTTTCACAAGAAGACACCCTTTTCCCATCTGACTCCACCCCACCTTCCCTTAGGATGAAGCTCCTGCTCAGGGAATGGTGGAGTGAAGAACATGTCTATTGACTGAATTTCTTGGTAATGTACAAAGCTGAACATTCAATGGTGTGATTAGGACTAAAAAATAAATACAGATGTCAAAGTAAACTCATCAAAATGATGGGATCAAAATGGTACCATAAAAATATGCCCATGTTTTCCATGATAATAACTATTACAAATAAACATTAATAACTCTTGCTTTATAGCATTTTCTCGCTTTATAGCAAGTTTAAAAAGCACCTTTACACCTCACATTTGATTCAAATATTGTAAGATACATTTTTAAATATATATTTAAACATTTCTGAAACCTATAAGCATCTTACAGCCAGTGTTTTACAATCACTGCAGTCCATGTGTCAGTTGTTACCTTGTTGTCATGACCTAAGCTCTAAAAATGCCAGTATCAAGGCCTGCAGCAGGGGTGGCAGCTGCCTGAAAAGTCCCAGGGACAATTATCCTGTAACTCCTAGGGACCAAATTCTTTGGTGGAGAGGAAGGTTGGGAAAGATGGTGATTCAGATGGGCTTGGCAATTCTTAAAGAAGTCAAAAGAAGGCAGACTCTAAATAATTGTAGAGCCAGCTTAAGAGATCAGCACCATTGGCTTTCAGCTTTTAGGCAAATTCTTTTAAGAAGTGCTGCAGCATTGAAACTCTTTATGGTCCAGAGGACAGTACATGTAAAACAACACAGCTTTCAGTGACTCTGAGTCAAGGAGCAATTTGGAAGAGTTAGACGATGAACGTGAAGATGTTTCTAATTTATTTTTCTTGTGTTTTCCTTTTTATATAGGAGCTCAGATTATAAAACCTATGTTTAAATACTGTACTAAAGTAACTCTTTTAATACACATAATATAGAAATTCTTCATAATAAGAAAACATTGTCTTAACATTTGGTAGTGTTTTCTCTTTCTTAGAAATGGTGCACCTTAGAGAGAAGTACACCATGGTCATGAAATATGTGTGCCATTTGGTCATTGAGAAGTAGTGTGGCCCACTGGTCCTCCTTTTGGCTTGACATGGACTCTGAGTTGGTAGGACTCAGCTGAGATATGTCAGTTTCCTTCTTTTCTGGTGGATTGATTTAGCTGTGGCCCCAGAATATTCCTTACTTTTCTGTTTTGAGATATAGTAACCACCTACATCAAGTGCTATGTTGATAAATGCTTTTAAAATCACTGTGCCTTGTAAGAAGCCAAGCTCAGACACTAGAGTGAAAAATACATCAAAATACAAAATATTCACCAATGTTTGCAATGCAGAGGAAGAGCGTCAAGCAGTTCATTGCTGGGTCAGCAGCTTTGAGAAATGTAAGGAAAGTGTGTAATAAGGAAATGTTGTATACTGTGCCAAGATTTAAAAAAAAATAGATTTTTATTGATTTTAGAGAGAAAGGAAGGGAGAGAGAGAAACGTTGATGTGAGTGAAACATCTATCAGCTGTCTCTTCTTGCACACCCCCTACTGGGGATCCAGCCTGTAAGCCGGGCATGTGCCCTGACTGGGAATCAAACCAGGGACCTTTTGGAGCATGGAATAATGCTCAACCAACTGAGCCACACCGGCCAGGCGCCAAGATTTGATTTTAACTATAATATTCAATACCTACATTCCTCTGGGAGAAAGACTAATATCTTATTGATATGGGCTATTATATATCTATTTTCCTTCCCAACGGCCACCCAGTTTCTTTGTTGGGAATTAATCCTCTTGAGCATTTTCTTGGCCAGGAAGCCATCCTGGTTCCTGCCTCCCTCTCTCTGTCCCCACTATGGAGGCCAAGGGGGCCAAATATTTTCTCCATCTCCTTCTTCCTGCAGCCAGGTTGGGCCAGTTATCTAAACTTAACCAATCAGGTGCTTGCTTTTGGGGACTTTTAATTCTGTGCATGTGACATAAGGAAGGAGAGGAATTTCAGGGACCAGATGCATCACAATGATTTCAGTCATTGTCAAAATGATGTCTTGATTACATTGTACCTGCAACAGACTGTTGCTTGTTTTATACATTATGACCCTTCTCTCCAGGTCTTTCATGGTTCTTGCTGTCCCAACCCTGTTCTTTCAGTTTCCTATAAATTCTGAGATTCCCAAATCATATCCCCTTATTCCTGTATTGTTTCCAAGAACCAGAACCAGTTTCTATTGCTTGCTACCAAGACCCCGACTGATTGATTAACATTTCATATGGAATAAGTGGCACCACAAAAGAGAGGAGAGTCTGCAAAATTTTCTCCAGTCTCCTCTTTTGTGTCATTAGAGAAAGGACATGAAGGAATGGACTCTTTCTCTGGAGATCTTTAAGAACATAATGATGTTGCATCTGACACAGGATGGTCTTACCAAAAGGATAATAGATGTGACCTTTGATGGTTTTCTCTCCCCAATATTAAGTAACCTGTGTGTGCTATAGAAATTCAGCAGTAGAATGTAGGCCAAGAACACAGAAATTCCTGTGCCCAATAACCTTCATCTTATCTTTTCTTCCCTGAGTTGACAAAAGAGAGAAAGCCAGATTTTAAAAAATATTTTAAAATTGAAGGGGTTGAGGTGGGGGGGTGGTGTAAAAGGGGCGTAATATATGGTGATGGAAGATGATCTGACTTTGGGTGGTAGGTACACAGTGCAATATACAGATCTTGTAGCATAGAAATCCACACCTGAAACCTATATGATCCTATTAACCAATGTCACCTCAATCAATTTAACAAAAAATATTTTAAAATTTAAGTTTCTTTCAAAGTTCTGCACATATCTTGGCCTTGCCAGACCAAGAACCACCACCCTCAGTAAAATCGTGTATATCAGTGTTTGGAGTTTTGGAGCAGCAATATTGAGAACAGGCAGACATGCATCCTGGAAGAAGGTTGTGGGGTGTGTGTATGGATTTATTTGACATTCAAAAACGGTTCCTTTGTTGATAAAAATTATTCTGGACATTTTGTTACATATTGAACAGGAAATAACAAGACAGAAGTGTCAAAGGCACATCTTAGAGGAAATATTTGTATATGTCCATCTCCAAAGTTGAATCTTGTTTGGTACACTTGGTGAACTATTCCAATAACATTCACCAACCCAGGGAGATTCAGAATTGCCCATATCTGAAGGTGGTTTGGGGGTGCTCCACAGCACTGCCCTTGCTCTTCTCTGAAGTGCTGTAGGATGGGACAGGGGCTTATTGCCATAGTTTAAGTCCCAATTTATTTGGCTCTTCAAGTCAATGCTGTGCTTTTCTTGGGAATTAGGTTTCTGAGTCCCGAACAGGAGAACCCAAAATGTGAATTATTTTCTCATTGAAGGCAATACATTGGACTGCTGGGCATATTTTTTATGCAGCTGGCCAGGCTCAGCAGTACTAGTTCGGATGCTGAATTAGTCTCAGAAGCACTCATCAGGTGTTAGCAATGTGGTCCTGGCCAAGAGACTCCAATATGCTGGCCGTTAAGCTCCTCCTCCTTTTCCTCAGTGTTAGAAGAAAAGAATGCAATAGGGTATTTCCTGTAAGTCTTGCTCTAACATTGGCAGGAGAATTTAGGGCAAAGATGCAAGGTTCACTTGCCCAATCACAAATGTTTCTATTAGTTACGCATAAGCTAAAGAGAGATTAAAGGTGAATACTTCCAAAATTAGATAAACCCATTAAAAAACTAGAACTTACTTGTAAGCATTACAGACAAACAGTAAGGTTAAGGTTGTCAGCCTCTGGGCAACATTCTTAGTTCCAAACTTAGGGATTTAAAAAAAAAATTAAACTTGATACTTTAAGCCTTATTTGCACACACTTCAGTTTGGAACACATTGGCAGGGAGATGAGAATGAGGTCCTGTCACAGTGTGAAGTAAGAGAGATGGCAGAGGGTTGAGGGACCCAATTGAGAAAGGGGTAAGTTACCCTGAAATGATGGGTGGGAGGTATCTGAGACAAACCTAACCTCCTTCACCGGTTTATCTAGAGCAGTGGTCCTCCAATTCCATGTGCATGAGTTATCTGGGGGCTTGTAACAACACATAATGCTGGGATCCGCCCTCAGAGTCTCTCAGGTCTGGGCTGGGGCCAGAGAATTTGCATTTGTAACAAGTTTTCTGGTGAAGCTGATGCTGCTGGTCTAGAGACCACACTTGGAGAACCACTGATCCAGAGCCCTGTGTTGGTTAAGGTGAGTGTGAGGCAGAATAGGGAGTCTTATAATACCTCTGGTTTGCTAACACCCACAGCTCTCTTAGTACCTGGTTGCAAACTTACTTAAGTCTACACTTGAACTCAGACTTTATAGGCACTGTTAAAGTGTCAGGGGGTAAATCTTGGAAGAAAGTCAAGTATCTTTCTTGACTCCTTAGAATGCTCTAGAACTTATTTTTGGGGACTTAGGGAATATTTCCACACATAGAAAATGTTAGTACAACTTTTTTTTCAGAGACTGAAGAGTAACTACACATAAGTAGAAAGGCCAGGCTTGGCTGTCCTTGGCACTGTGTAAAAATGAGAAAATGTGTCTAAGAACAGAGATGGTAGAACAGTTAATTCAGAGCAATCTTGATATTGTCAAGGTGCTGGCAACATCCATCCTTTGAGTGTCAAATTCTTGCTCTCTGACAGGGGTGCCAGGCTGCCCTGACAGACTACTAGTAGCTGTTGGGGGGAAAAAGCGGGGGGCATGGGTGTCACTTGGGCTTTCATTATTATAGATGGATTCTTCTTGTTATAAACAATTCAAAAACTTCTGCTTCTTAGTAAGTAAGGCAAGATTTTTTGGCCTGGTAAGAATGGAGGAATGTATATGTGTGTGCATTTTAGAACATCAGTTTTCAAATACTCTATTTTAAGAGCCCCTTTATAGTCTTAAAGATTATTGAGTACCCCTTAAAATTATTGAGAGCTTTAGTTTATGTAAATAATATCTATTAATATTTATCATATTAGAAATTGAAACTGAGAAATTTAAAAATATTTATTAATTCACTTAAAAATAACTACAGTAACAATGTATGTTACCTTTTTAACATTTTAACATATTTTTTATTAAAAACTATATTTAAAAAAAACTTAGAAGAAGAGTGGTATTGATTTACATTTTTGCAAACCTCTTTAATGTCTGGTTTAATAAAAGACAACTGGATTCTCATATTTGCTATGGTAGCTTGAAAAGGGAGGAGCATTTTACTAGCCTTTTCAGATAATTGTGGATATTCTTTTTGTTACTATAGCAAAACTCAACAAATTGTGGTTTCTTAAAATTCAGTTGTAATGTAGAATCAAAAGCCATATCCATGAACTAGCCATACTTTGTTACATTCAAGTCCATTGATCTTCCATGCACTTTGAATAGATCTGTCCTCATACTCAATGTTGGAGATGTAATAAAATTAACAATATTTACTGCTTCATCTAGGGTGTCCTTTATAGAGACATCTTTTTCCCTCCAAGTTTGTGGTGGTGAATAATAGGATGACTATTAGTAGAATTTGGTGCCATTGCCTTGGTTGTCCTAAGCCATCAGCAGCAATTTTACCCACCATTGCTTCTGTGTGAATGTCAAGAGAATGGAAAAGGTAAATAACTTGTTACTATCATTAAGGAAATAGTGTTGACTCCCTGGATTCCCTGGAAAGGTCTCAGTGACTCCCAAAGGTTCATGGACCAAACTTGAGAACCATTGTGCTAGGGCAATAAGGTGTCAACTGTGTCCTCTATTTTTATGTCTTTGGCTCTTTGATCCTTTCATCTTTCAGTGTGATTGTTAAAGAAAATCCCCAGATCACTTTAAAACTCTTCTAATTTTTTCAGAACATCTAATTATAGGGCAAAAACATCACACACACACACACAAAAGCAAAGTTTCTTGAATGTAATAAAAATAGTAATTAGTAACCCAATGAGGAGTTACCCTCCTGGTAGTCAAATAATGAAATACATTACTCTAGAATACACAAAAAAATATAGGCTTGAACTTGCTGTAAACTTACAGGAATTATCATGAGAAACTTTAAAAAAGATGGACTGCAATGGTGTCTATGATTTTAATGTTATTTCTGTTTGGTGGAAGTAATGGACATGACTAAGCTTCTGAGAACTTTGTGGTGCTGGAGAGCTGAGTGGGGTAAGAGTGGATCAAGTACAGAGCCTGGGACTTAGGAGGATCTCTAGGAAAGCAGTGGATATGAAGATGGCTTAAACATAAGAAGCTCCAACTTGATCTAGCCATCCCCTATGTGCTTTGCTCCTTGTCAGCCACCTGCTGAACTGGGTCTTGCCACTCCAGGCTTGTGAGAGATTAGAGAGCCTGAGTCTAGCTTCTGGATCTCATACTTACTCCTGTGAATTCGAGGTTGCAGCCACTTTGGCTCTGCATCCTACATCATTCTAGATCTTTGTCTTCCCCTGCCACAGAGGCTTAGAATTCCTTATATTGACTCCTTTCTCCACAGACCTCCAACTTGCTCTTGACTATACATCTCTTTATGAAGCATTCACCAGACTTCACTCGGCGCTTCTTGGCCTCCTGACTCTTATCTCACCTTTCTCCCACATAAGCGTAGTCCTTGCTCTCAGACTTGAATTAGGTTTTAGTGCTTCCTTTGTCTTGGCTCTGACCAGTCTTCCAAGACTGTGTGGTGTTTTGGTACAGTTGTCCTATCAATATCACAGGGTACAGCACAACCAACAATAAATTTCCAGGGACAAAGGGATTTCGTGGGAGCCTCAAGATACCCTGAGGTCAAGTTTGTGGTGTAGGTATAGTCATGATGCCTAATGCATTGAAATGAGGGCTCACAAAACATAAAAAAATCTTCTCACAGTGTATGTTGGCACTATCTGTGTTGTTGATACTTAGAACCAAATAAACCCAGACCATCTAGTTGCCTATTGACCCCATTTGTATTACAACAGAAGTGGCCATTGGGGTAATTTCTGAAGATTAAACTCGGAGTTTGACCCTTCAGGAAAAGGCTGAACTGAGCAGAAACTAGTGAGTCAATAGCCAAGGGAAAGTTTTATGGAAACATAAAAATTATTTATGATAACCACATGACCCTCCAGGGACTTGTGAAGGAATCCCAGAAATCACCCAATGCACCTCCATGGTGGCAGAGATGCTGTTTTTCCACCACTGCATCTTCAGAGCCCATCCAAATGCCCAGCACATAGTAAATGCTCAACAAAGATATGATGAGTGAAAGAATAAGTTAATAGGCCTTCTCAACAAGAGCAAGGAGGTCTTGGACATGAGTGAGAGGGAACTTCTGTCTCTCCAGATCTTCTACACCATGAGTTTGGATTTTGAGGTGTTGTAAACGTAATCAATAATGCTTCCAGGCAATGAAGATGGCCTTGGCCTCCTGGAGGCAGTCAGGAAGCTGGACAAAGAAGCAGGTGTCCTACGAAGGATAAGATGACAGTATTTTGATGCTAGATGGTTTGGTTGTATGTTAGTTTCTTTGTTTATTTCTCCTTTGTTATCCATAAACTTTTAGTTTAATACTCCAGTGCTATTACAACTGTGTTGCAGGGAATAAATGGAAGGACTTTATGTCCACATTTGGTTCAAAGCTCTAGAGAAAAGCAGGTCCTTGTAGGCTGGCCTAAAATGGCCCTAAAAGGAAGATGGTTTCCAAGGAGATGGGCATCAGAATTATAAGAACCCAGCTGTCCCTCTTTGGAGATTCTTAATTTATTGATTTGATTTTTTTATTATATAGACAAATGGTGTTGGGAAGAAAAAAATAAATAAATATATATATTTATTTATTTTTTTCTTCCCAACACCATTTGTCCTCTCTGTGCCCTCTTCCATCTTGATTTAATTTTTTAAAAGTCAGGGTTTTGCCTTACCAGGATATATTTGACCAACTTGAGCCTGTTACTTCTACAGCTTAGCATGGCCTGAGGATCTGTGGGTGGCAGTGTCTAGAAAACATGCAAATGGCATTAAACCTGAGTCTGCCTCTAACAACTGATTTCATAAACCACAGGTTATTCCCACTAGATTACCAGCCTCAGGTTTGGGGTAGAGGAGATGGAGTCACCAGTGTTGTTGATGTCAATATCTTTGGGCGGCCACACCAATAGTATGGAGTATCAGTTAAGGGAAAGACAGTTTCGTGGGCATATTTCTGACACCCACTGGTTTCAAGTTGAGTTAAAAATCATCCAGTTGCTCTTCCAACAAAGAGATACTTTTCAGACAAGTGACCTCCACAAGGGGAGGCTGAGCTGCTGCTTCCTGCCAGAAGCAGCAGGGAGGAGCACCAGGGCTAGTTCAATCTGTAGTCAGGTTTCTATGTTTAGATGTCTACAAAGGCTGATTGATGTTATAACGATCTGAGAAGTCAGTGGTTGTGGGTGGCATTTGGGAACACTTTTTGTTCAGCAACTCAGTATATGATGACATATTTTAAAAGTTTGTATTAGATTAATTAGAAACAAATATTACACCGCATTCATGTGCTTGATCTCACCTCCTAGACTGGCCTGGCACATTTTGTCATTGGTCTTTTTCTATAGGGCAATAAAAATTTCCAACACAGTAGAAGCATAGCTCAGAGGTAAAGAACTTGGGCCCTGGAGTTGGCAGACCTGTTCAAGTCTTGCTTTGCTGTATGTGCCATATTTTAGGCAATCCGTGTCTTCATTTCTCCATCTGCAAAATGATGGTGGCTGTACCCACTCATGGAGCAGTCATGAGGACTAGTGGTAATCTATGTCATGCACCCAGTGAATTACCTGGCCTATCACAGGAGTTCAACAAATAATAAAAGCTACTTTTAAAAATAAATATTAACCACTTATATCATCAATACATTTTTTCAATCTCCTAAGGTTCTTGCACTTTAAAATGTCTGTTTCTCATCAGCCCAGGTTATAGAACTGCCTGCTCCCCCATCTCACCCTGCTTTTCTTCCATATTTCAGGGCTCTCCTTTAAGCAGCCCCTTAGGGGTTTGTCAGAGCACATGTCTGGGGCTGACAGAGACTGGGAACCTGGTGGTTCTCTTGCAAAATATGCCCTCTCTGGAGTGTCTGGGTTGCTGCTCACCTGGCTAGGGCCTGCAGGGAACAGGTGGGGCAGGGGTCTGCCTGCCCTGAGGAACTTCCACTCAGAACACCTTGCCTTCCCAAAGTAGGACTTGGGCTGCATGTGTGTCTCATATGTGGTGTGTTTGGTGTGTGGTATGTATATGTATGTGTGATGCACATGTGGTGTGTATGTCTGTGATATGGAATACATGTGATGTGTGTTTTTATGTATGTATGTGTTTGTGTGTATGTGATGTCCTTAACTTTGTAAGACAGAGCACTTCCTGAGTTTTCTATCATGCCTGTGTATAGCAGTCACCCCACATAAGCATTCATCCAGCCTTGCTTAAGTGCTTCAACTCCGGGTACCTGTGCCTGCTGGATCGTAGATCAGCATCTTGGAGAGAAGTAAGACTTTGCCCCAAGATGGGAAGATGTCAGCTTCATTCCTTACTTCAAAGCAAAGCAATTTGAGCTCCACAATTTGAAGCACCACTTTTTCCTGATTTGAGTGTTTGCTTTACTCCTTTCTCTTAAGTGTCCAGGAACCTCACTTGAGTGATCCCCACTTCCACCTCTTTACAGCGGCCTGGTTCCAAGCAGCATCAAGGTCTGTGGCTCTTCTGACTGCACATGACCTGGTAGGTCCTCCATGCAGAGTGAGGTGGGGTCTGCAGATGGACTGGGCTCGTTTCTACCTGCTGCCCTGCAGGGTCTCCAGATTAACTCTCTCCTCATCTGTCCAGGATCAGTGGAGCCTTTTGTAAATGGTTTATCTCCAGAGTGTAATTTGCAGTGTGGGAGGGCCTTACAGACCAACAGCTGGAATATTCAGTCAAATTTTCTCCAGTTGGGGACCCAGCATGCCAATCCTATGAATTAATTGTCAACAAGAGGGCAAGGTCTGTGGTTAGACTTCTGCAGCAGCGAGCTGCCTTTCTCCTTCCCTGGGCAGATTTGTCCCATGGTTATTTTCAAGGTAGGACAATAGATTGCATATAGCAGACTTAGAGTGGAGAATCCAGAAATGAATGCATGTTTTTGATGAATTATTGCCTTGCTGCTCCATCAATTCTGAGCCATGTGCTTTCTGCTCTCCCTGTGAGTGGCCTGCATGTATGCCACCAGCTGGAGGTGCCTTCCCAAGCCCAGACTTTGGCACCAGCCAGGGCTCAGCTGGATCCTCTTCCCACTGACAGCAAGGACTGATTTCACTCACTATAAGGTAGATGAAGTTGGTTCCAGCCTGGAGTTGTTTTATAGGTACTGATAGTCAGAGATGATCACTGCTGAATGTGCATCTAGAAAACCACAGGCACAAAATCATAACGATCCCTAGACCTAGAAAGTGAACATTCTACACCCAAACTGCCAGCTGGGAGGGGCCCTTTGCCTTCTTCCTCTCATCCTCCCTGTTCTCTTAACACCCTGACATGTGACTGTCTCAAAAACAGAGAATGGGAGAAGTGTGGCTTATTTTGATGGATGCTGTCAAGGAAATATTTAAAAATGGAACACAATGGGTTATGCCTGTGGAAAATGCCTTAATTGCTTGAACTGAAATTTCCTTAGTGCCTGAGGTTTGTGATGGTCCCTTCGGAGCTGTGGCAGTGTGGGACTCACAGGGTGTAGCTGCCAAAATTCTGAGAAGAACATCATTACACATTTTCCCTTTTCTTTTCTTTCTTTTCTTTTCTTTTCTTTTCTTTTCTTTTCTTTTCTTTTCTTTTCTTTTCTTTTCTTTTCTTTTCTTTTCTTTTCTTTTCTTTTCTTTTTCTTTTCTTTTCTTTATCCTCACCTGAAGACATTCTTTCTATTGTTCTTCATAGAGAGTGGAAGGGAGAGAGAGAGAGAGAGAGAGAGAGAGAGAGAGAGAGAAAGAGAAACATCGATGTGAGAGAGAAACATCATTTGGCCACCTACTGTACTCACCCCAACCAGGGCTGGGGATCGAGCCTGCAACTGAGGAATCGAACTGGGGACCCTTCAGTCTGTGAGTTGGTGTTCTAACCACTGAGCCAAACTGGTCATGGCACAGTTTCTTTTTTCATTTGCTCTTCTGGAAGATTGCAACATGGAGCTTCAGAGGGGTTCTTAGATATTTCTACTACCTCAATGTTTATTCTTGTCATATAGCTGAATTTTGTGTGGCTTATGTTTTTCAGTGATATAAAATTGCCCCTGGATTTGAGGTTTCCCTACACACCCCTGCCTGTCTCACCAGAAAACGCATGCTCATTTTCTGTCGTTGCTGCTGCCTCACAAAATGGTGCACAGAGGTGCTGATGGATTGGATTCTGCCCTGAGAATGAGAACGGTGGCTCCAGTCATTTCTGGGGATTGCCAATGCCTGTGTCTCTTACTCTCAAGCCCTGACAATTTAGTGATCACTGCGTGTATGGTTTGACTTTCGAAAGGATCTGCTCGTGGTGATACATTCTGAGCATTTAGTATGCTAAAGCACTATGCCAAGAGGTTTGTATGTGCTTTTTCATGTCAACAATAGTCAGTTTCCAAACAATCTCACAAATAGGCACTGCTATTATCCCCATTTTTTAAATGAGAGAACTGATGCTCGAGAGGTTAAGTACCTTGGCTAAAGTCACAAAGCTAGTTAATTGTGAACTGGAACTCAAGGTTTATCTTTTCCTAAAACCAGAGTATTCAATTTCCCACTGGGATGGCAAGACCTAAAAACAGTGTTAGAGGAAGGTGGGCTGACAGAGCCAGCCCAAGCCCTCTTTCTGCCTTCTAGGGAACAGTGTGTCTGATCATAATGGATACAGACTCTTTGCTGGGGCTCTTGCCCATGTCCATAGCTGGGCTTTAGGGTGCTCATGAAAACCCCCTGAAACTGTGTGTAAGATGTTGGGCTATGTGTGACATGTAATTTTCTGAAGAAAAGTTGCATAATTTCAGTGATTCACAAGGGGTTGGTGCCCCTCAAAATGTTAGGAATCCCCAATACTGTGACATATGGTCACATCACTCACCACACTGTCTGCTCCTCTTCTAGGTTTTCTTGCCCCTTCCCCATCCCTGGTGTCCACCCTATTTTGTTAAATTATTAGGAATTCAATCCAGGGCTTATTTGAAATGTGAGGTGAATGGACCACCAAGGCAATAACCTTGACTCTTGCAGTGCAAGAAGACCTGCCCACCTCTGCATCCTTTCTGACATGTGACCCAGATTCAGTGGATTCTGGACTGTCCCTGAGTTGAGACACTGAGCTCAGACCTGAGGAGGCTCCTTGTTGGCCCAGTTCAAAGTGATTGACAATGGGGTGTGAAGGTCTGGTTCTATTGGTGTGCAGGGTGGTGGGCCCTTGTGTTCACTGAGCCAGCGGTCCCTGCCTTCCTCAGCTGGACTCTCACCAGAAGCTTCATTTGGGATCACAAGTGGTTTTGCCTACCCTTTAGGCAGGGTCTTCAACTTTAGGAGCCCCCCAATGACAAGACTAACACTTCCCTGTTGAGCAGACAGAAAGTAGCAGAGGTCAGAGGAAGCCTGCATCCTGATCTTTCTGACTCATTTTCTTGACGAGCTGTAAGATAAATTCTCACAAGGAACAAATCTAAGCAGTGTCACTTCAGGCAAGGTGAGGGGTGTAGAGATGAGGACCTCAAACACTGAATGTTCCCAAATGATAAATTGTTTTCTTCTGAAATATAGACAGTCACAAGCACACTGGACCCAAATTATTGCGTCCAAGTTAAGAGAAGCTGTGATGAAAACCTGAACATTTATTTCCCAAGATCTTTCTTGGAACTATTCAGAAAGTCATGAAACCTACCATCAATTTTTCTGTTTATCTTTGGTTGAGGAAAAATGGCCTTAATTGTTGGGGAACAGGTTTTTAAAAATCATTTCTTCTTTCCTGTCAACCTGAGAATAGCCTTCCTTTGGTGGATTAAGACCACCTCTCACACGGATCCAGTGTTACCAAAATGAAGGTATTCTGTTCTTTCGCTTAACTGGTCTGATTATACCTGAAACTGTATGAGAGCTGAGTGTTTCGCCACATCTGCTTAATGACGGGTAAATATGTATGAAAGTTATATGGTGGACTGGAGAAGCAGGAGTATTGGTTTGCTTAAAACTAAGAATTGTTTTAGCTTTGAGCTGCCTTAAATCATTTTTGGAATAAAGCAAGTGGAGGTTAATTAATAAAGGATCTATACCCTGCTTTGTAACCAAAAGTTATGAGCTGAGGCCAAGAGGTGAGCCAAGTGTCCTGGGCAACACCACTATTGCCTGTTCACTATTTGGACAGAAGAGAAAGCTCTCAAGAAAAGGCCTGGGCTTAAAAGAGTTCCTCCCCTCAACCACAATTTTTTACAAAGAAGAGAATATAAGTTTAAATTAAGCCCTTCTTATTCTTGCCTCCTACAAGATGTGAGTCAGAGGTGGAACCACCCGGAGATGCAGGTCTCCACCACTGGGCCCTGCACCTGGTCTGCTCCTTGTAGATGTGTGACCTTGAACAAGTAACTAAACCTCTGTGTGCCTCAGTTTCCTTATCTGTAATATGCATATAATAACTTGCCTTATGGGGTTGTTGTGCTTGTGGTAAGCACTAGATAAAGGACAGCTCTGTGACTGCTGTTATTGTAAAAATCACCCTCTGTTCTATAGAATGGCAGAGTCTGAATTGCTGGACTTTTAAGGATGCAGTCTACCCCCCTCTTCTTTCCCCTGCCATGATTCTACCATTTCAGACAAAAGTCAGTTTCTTCTCATTGTAAAGGTCTCTAAGAAAGAAGAGTCCACCAATTCTTCAGTTATCTGATCTGTAACAATCCTTCTAGTCAGAAAGCTTTCCTTATAAGTAAATTTACCTCTCTTCTTGAAATTAAAGCCATTTCTTCTCACTGAAGCCACTTTAAGACAGAGAGTGCTTTTCTCCCTTAAAATAACTCTCCTCCAGTTAAATGCTCTATTAAACCTCTTTCTGGCTTTTCTTCTCCTGGAAGGAATTTGGATCATTGCACTTTTCTCTAGGGCTCATTTCTAGTGGCTATCTGAATTGTTCTTCTTGCCTTCTTGTTTTCTGTGTATCACTCTTAAAAACCAAAGCACAATAGATGTGAGTCAATTAAGGCAATTCTTGCTGATGTCACAGGCTAGGAAGAGATTTCTACTTCATAATTCTGGTCCTATTTAGTCCCGGCATTGTACTTGTGTTCATGGCCACAATCACAAGTATAAATTAAAAACTTCCACGCTTCAACTGAGCAGAATCTTCTTGACCTTTTTCAGTGTCTCACCACTTTCTTCTGTTTGCCATTCACTATTTTTGGATCTTATGAGCCTGCCTAATGTGCTCAGTGAACATTCAAATATGGACTTGTCTTTCAATCTAATGAACAGATGAGCTCCTTAAGGAAGAACATTTGACTCTAGATCCCAGTACTCATGACACCTGACTCAGAGTAGATCTTCAACATACATTGTTAGATAAATTTCCTAAGCCAGCACTAACAATATTAGGCAATAGATCTTGTTACAATTAAGGTGGACCCTGCTGCATTCTCTGATAGGCTTCCTCTTTCTAATATTCCCACATGGACATGGCTGGGAAATGTGCTGACATGGAAATGTGATTCTTAGATTTTTAACCCAAGTGTTATTTTATCTTAGAGTTGGAAATTCTCAAGAAGCATTTTTAAAGCCTCACAAAGGGAAAACTTGAAGAGCTTAGGGCCTGGATGCCATCCTAATGAGCTCTTTGGAGAGATATGGAGGGAAAAAGTTGAACATTGTGAAATCAAACCAACAATTGCAGTGTCTTATAACTCCAACTTGGTAGGAATTATTGGTTCAAGTCACACTTTCCACTGTGTATGAGTAGCATTCTTCAACAAGAATTACATAGTCACTTGTTAAATATCTATAAGTCATATTTATTTCCACCTACTCCGATATGTGTCCCCTCCACCCCAGTCAGCTGGCCCTGCTTCCTGCTTAGTCTCATTTCTGTGGCTTTGCTAAGGCTATTTTCTTGCTAAGAATGTCTTGTCCCTTCTCTAGTCTAAGGATATCTTAAATCTAGGGACTTTTAAATATACCCTAAACCTTCCTTTATCACTGTTATGCTCTCTTTGTTCATATGGGCAAGTTTTGTCTTCCCAATAACTCAGCATTGAATGTGAACCATCTCTTTTTCAACCCTTAGTCCCCAGCAGAGTGTGAAGAATGAGAGAGATCTGGACCAGTGAACACCAAACCTGGCCAGTTTCCAGAATCACCGGGAATTTTAAAAAGGTCTACTGAATCAAAATCTCTGGAGATGAAGCCCAGAATATGCTTTAAAAAAACAAAACAAAACAAGAAAAAAACAAGTTCTAAGAGGGAAAGTGATGATAGCTCAGGTTTGAGAATTAGTATGATATAAGAGGAATTTGTGTCAAGTTCTTGCTTTGCCTTGGGTGTGGTCCTGCAAAACAAAAAAGGTTTTCTTCTTAAGAGGTGCTCTGTGAATCCTTAGCATTGGAAACCATGGGAACATTCAGCTATTACATTTAATTTATAGAAATACTGGCTTTCTGTTCCCTAGAGATATCTTTGTATTTACTTATTTTTATATCCTTCATTACATTCACCTCCAAACTAAAACACCACTGCTCTTACTAGTTCATTAATTTTTCATTGAGATGAACAAGGCTTTGTTTGACAGCTGATCATTTCCATAGCTCCTACTTTGAAAGATGGTCCTTTTTTGGCTAATATACAAGATAAATTCTATTCAGCTTAGTGTTTAGGAATGGTTTTGCTCATAACATGCTTGTTCATTCTCAGAAGGCCCAACTCCCATTATTATCACACTCATATTTTTTTGGCTATGTCTGTTTAAATATGTTCTTGGGTTAGGAGTCCATTCATTTATTTGGACATAGTCTAGGCTGTAAGCTCCAACCTTTAGATTAACACACTCAGCTTTACTCAAATGCTTGACTGCAGCCTTACTAATCTAGTTTAGACTGTCTATTGGCCTCTAATCTTGGGCCTTGTATATGCTTTAATATGTCAATATGACAGAATTTTCTGAATCCGGAGGCATCAATTTCACTTCCCATGTAATATCCACTTATTTTATTTTGAATTACCAGAATGGCATAATATCGATATTAATAAAACCACTTGTTAGAATGTAATACATATAGGACAGTGTACTAGGCAGGTTCTGGGGTTTCAAAGATTAGTAAGATAAGGTCCTTGCTCTAGAGAGGAGCATATTCTGATGGGAGATACAGAATACCATTCATAAAAAAGCAATTTACAAAGCCAGACAGCAGATATCAAGTATCAAATGAATGGCCTGGGCACTCACCACTCTCAGGCTTTGGAGGAAGGCTTGACCATGGAGAACTTGAAAAATTCATGGGGGGCCCATTATAACATAGAACCTGGCCTATAGCAGGCACTCAATAAATACCTGTTAAATGAATAAATGAATGATTGGACTATGGTAAGATATAAACTGTACCAGTTGGAATATAGGTAGAACATACTCAAGAGAAGAAACACACACACACAGGGCTTTTTCACCAATGAACTATGAACCTGTTTTATCAAGAAATAGCATGAGTGAGAAATATAGGATAATCTTTATGCTACTGATAGTAATTATTATTATTATTATTATTTTAAACTTTTTTAAAAAAAATATACCTTTATTGATTTCAGAGAGAAGAAAGGAGAGGGAGAGAGATAGAAACATCAATGATGAGAGAGTCATTGATCGAGCCTGCAACCCGCTCATGTGCCCTGACTGGGAATCGAACCCCGGTTGCCTGGATCCTAGGTCGACGCTCAACGGCTGAGCCGCACCCGGCCAGGCCTGATAGTAACTATTTATTGAGCAGTAACTAAATTCATGGTGCTTATTAAATATATAGATTAACCACTTACTGTGTAAATGCAATGATTCACAATATAACGGGGACAAGTGACATGCCTATTCAACCAGCTGAGCCATGGACAATAACTGCCTGATTTATTTGGTAATCAGCTCATTTGTATTCCGCCTTCTTCCAAAACAGATTTGCTATCAAACAATTTACAAGACCTAAAATAGGAAGCAAGAGACAAAGAGGGTGAAGAATGGGACAGGAAAAAACTTAAATAAGATGGCCTAATCAAGTTTCTTTGCAGTTTAGGGTAAAAATAAAGCACATGAATTACCTAGAACCAGGAATTAAATAACTTCATGAGTAAAGAAAGAAGAAGCCTTTCTCCTTGCTCTGAATTTCAGAAGGAAATTTTTTCATGGAGCTATTTATAGTCCCAACCTTAGTTGATGCTATTCCACTTTTACTGCTAATGGGACTCTTACAACTAGCTAGCTAGGCAACTTTTTATGTTTATGCCTTTTTAGCTAGGTGCAGTGCTAAATCCCATACACACATTTTAAAAATTTAATCCTTCTGCCCTGTGAGAAGGTCCTATAATCTGCCCCCTCTTGCAGGCAGCCTTTTTTTCATGTGCATCCCTTCCTGAAAGCAGCTGGATACTCTCCATGAGTGGTCTTCTCCAGCATTTAGAGTCAACCTGGAGATGGTGAGCAGACTTCAGCTGACAGGAAGCCTCCCAATCTTAGATAAGATCCCACTTTAGGAAAACTTTGATCTAGAGAGAGAAACCACCACCCAGGGCTGTGTTCTGCCAAGGAGCTCAAAGGCACTCAGGAAGAGGTGTCAAGATTGAACAAAGGAAGAACCATCTCTGGTCATTAGGGACACTGGTGTTGATCAACCACCATCTTAGTTGTTTAGAAGCAACCATGGTGTAAAGGCCAATGGGCTGGAGTCAAAGAAGACTTTCCCAGTGGTGTAAATGTGGCTCAGCTCATTTCTCTACCTGTTAATAGAGTCAGGAAAGGAGCTCCACCATCTCCATGGGAATGTACATGATAGTATGTGTAAAGCACTGAAGATACTTTATTATTAAATACCATATATTATTCAGCTCAAATTTAAAGTCCTACTTGCTCTTGTTTCTATGCAGGTCCTAAGAATCACTAAACTTTCGTATTACCTTGTTTCTCAGTATTTCTCATTTTATTCTTTTTAATATTCTTTACTAGTTCCATGCCCCCTTCAGTGTGCCCCAAGTCCTGGTAGTTGGCTGTCACTCAGCCCTACCTGTCCTCTTCTTGTCATCACTTAGTATTACATGACCCTAGATAAGAAAGGGAAGGGAAATATTTATTGTGCGAACACCCTTATTTTTCAAAAGACAGCTTTGTAAAAAAAAAAAAAATCTACTTATCATTGTATCACCTTAACATACCAATTCATTGTCCCACACCATTTCTAGTTTGTCCATATGCCTCTGTGCTTTTCACATGGCTGTGATTACAGAGTAGACACCTTATCTGGTTCTGCTAGTTCTATTTATTAACACTGCTATAAACACTTCCCAAGTTGCTGCATCAACTTCATTATTATTTTGCTATTGGTTGAAAACTATTCCATGATATAAAACATCTCATGATGAAACATAATTTTATTATTGTTGGACATTTAGATTTATTTTAATAAGTAATACCATAATTAATATTTTGCATATATAGCCCTACCCCCCCCCCCCCCCCCCCACACACACACCTCTTTGAACTAGAGAGAAAAATGTTTATAATTGTTTATCTAACAGCTGGGCAAATTTTTCTATATTTCTTATTTATGTACCAGCCTTCCCTGACCCATCTCTGCTTTATTTTGTTTTATCCTCATGGGATCTTCTGGTCAGTGAGGCAAGGATTTAACTGCTGTTTCCAATCATTACTTTTTCCATTATGAGTCTCTTTGAATGCTGTTTCTTGTTCTCTGGAAAGACCAGAAGAGTTATGGAGATGGCCTGATAACATTTACTTCGTGGTCATTAACTTTGGAGAAGTGATCTTGTCTGAAGCAGTAAGAGAAATTCTACACAATGGGTGAAGGTTCTGCACAGAGTCCCACCCACTCAAGCCCACAGGCATGTGCTGGTTCTATGACCTGAAGCGGAAGTGATGTTTTCATACTGTATCATTCAGGATCCAACCAGGAAAGTGGGAACCACTCTAAACATTTAAACAGGGGGCATGTAATACAGTGAGGTGGTAACACAGGTGATGGTAAAACTGAGACTCCAAATGGAGGTGGTGAGGCCACTGAGAGATGAGCAGCAGCAGCAGAAAGTCACTACTGCCCCTGGGCTGAAGCACAGAGCCAGAGTCACCTGGCAGAAGCTGGAGCCAGGGGCCTGTCCCAGCTTAGCTGAAGTCATAGAGCAGAAGATGACCCTGCTGGAGAGCTATCCAGGGTGGAGAGAGTGGGAGAAATATCCTGGCATTCCCCTCCATCTCCCACCAGTGCCTCTCCTTGGCTGAAACTAGCTGGAAACCATGTGTCACAAGAGCCTGGGACACACAGCTTTCAGAGATGAGCTCCCTACCCCTGACACAAAGTAAGTGGGGAAAGGATGAGGAATGAGCCCAAGGCAAACAAACCAAGAATTTGTACAAAATCACATTGCCAAATATTCATTCAAAATAGCACCAAGGAAAGAAAGAAAAATCCTCTAGAAAAGCTGGCAAAGAAAGCAAAAGGAAACTACATGGTTTAGTTTTTCGTACTCATATCATTTATAACATTGGCCTTCTTGGTTGCAAATGGTACCTCTAGCTAGTTTGAGCTAAAAGATGATTTACTGAAGACTATCAGTTGATCACAGAATCTCTGGGAGAACAGGGTCAGGTGTAGAAGTGGTACAACCAGGAGCACAAGTTTCATGTGGTGAGGGTGGGGATGGGGGTTAGCTGTCACCACAGAGGTGGGGGCAGGTCCCTGGATTCACCCAGCAGATAACCTGAATTGGACATCGTGGTTGGCTCTCCTTGAGACTGCTTCTGAGAACTTCCTTGCCAAATGGCACCAGTCTCCTGTAGAGTCTATTCAACCCTTTTCTTGCCTCCTCCTGGACTTTACTGAGTTGAAAACACCTGGCTGCCCAGCCTGTGACATATACCTGCACCCCAGCTGCAAAGGAGGTTGGAAGAGTGAGTCTGGTTTCTATTTGGGGGAAGAGTGACTACTATGGACTAAATTGTATGCCTCCCACCTCTCCCCTCCATGGCAATTCATATGTTGAAGCCCTAACCCCCAATGTAACTATACTTGAAGGTAGGGCTTTTAAGAGGTAATTAAGTTTTATTAGCTCATAAAGGTGAAGTCCTAATCTGATAGAATTAGTGGCCTTATAAGAGGAGGGAGAGAGAGAGAGAGGGAGAGAGAGATCTTTACCCATACAGTCACCAAGGCAAGGCTATATAAGTACACAGGGAGAAAGTGAGAAGGGGAACTAGGCAGTCCACAAGCCAGGAAGACAGCTTTCACTAGAACCTGACCATGCTGGCACTTTGATCTTAGACTTCTATCCTTCAGAGTAGTAAGAAAACACATTTCTGTTGTTTAAGCTATCCAGCCTATGGTATTTTGCTATGGCTGCCTGAGTGGACTAAGACAAGGCCTCAATGTGGGAAGACCAAGTTTACCAAAGGAAGGCTGTTCACAAGCAGTTAAATGGCCACTCATGTGATAAATGCCCAGAACACCACATTACCAACTTTTGTTCACTACAAAATGTTATCATGTCTTGCCACACTTGTCACCATTAAAAAGGAATATAAATAAGAGAGTGATGGCATTGCTGCTGAAATGGTACAATGCTAATGTCACTTGCCACATAAGAGGACTGGTTCCTTTTATGCTCCTTTCCTGACGGGGGCAAATATGCATCCCATGGCCATGTGATAGTTCTATCTTCTGATGGGTGTTGACAAAAGAACGTCCAAACATGTAGAGAATTTTTATAAAATTTATTTGAGCCAAAAAGAGTATATACCTGGAAGCAAGATCCCAACAGACTGAGATAAATGCTTTCGAGAATAACAATCTGCAGTTTCTTTTCATGCAGTTGAAATTAAGGAGAGGAGGTAAGGAAGATTACATGAAGGTGAGAGGAAGCAACTTGGGGATTGGATTCCAGGATAGTTAATAAGAGTATGTGCTCTCTTGAGGGTGGTTACAGCTTATTTCCAAGGTGTGTTAATCTATATACACAGAAATAAAGGACAGGGCTTACTAAGGCAAAGGTCAGCCTTTTAGTAAAGAAATTGTATGCTTGGGGCATGACTAACCACCATTACCTGTCCAGTTCAGAATTTATGATCAAATCACCCTGTGAGGTTACTTTTCATAGAACAGGTGTGGGGGTTTTTGTTCACATGGGTCCACACCAAAGACACTAGGCTGTTACCAATCCTTAGAATGAGACAAGAACTTAGAGAATATTCAGCCTATTTTCCATCCAATGCCAGACCCTTCCAAGTCTTCTGAAAGCTCTAGTTGTTACAACAAATGTCTTTTTCTAAGTGCTATTGGTATAGATTTTTACAATAAGGCTGTTTTTCCACAAATTCAAAATTAAATGGCCAACTAATGAAGAATGTGTAAAAGTCAGCCGCACTTAGGGCCAATGGTTAGAAGAGCCACTGTCATCCCTGGGGAAGCACAACTAGTTTTCAGAGAATATCAGACAACCTTTAAGCACAACTAGTTTTCAGAGAATATCAGACAACCTTTTCATTCATTTCCTTTGAGGTTATGTTCCAGTGGAGTAAGACCGAGTGAGTTATTTTTGTAATAATCACTAATGGAGTGTCCCCTTATATGCTTTTCACCATATTAGGTTTTGGGTATGAAAAGTTTAATAAGATATAGTTCTTACTCTCAATAAATTCATAGTCTAGTAAGAAAGGCAAACATAGAATGAGATAATTGGACTATAACTACAAGAACTGCAAGAATGAACAAAAATATTATGAGAGCCCGGAGGAGGGAAAAGTAACTCTGCCTGAGAGAACTAAAAAGGATTCAAAGACAAGGTGCTTTGGGGTGACATGGTGGGGCCTTGAGGGTGCTTTCAACACTTCCATTTGAGAGACCAGTGGGACACATCCATTGGTAATTTCTTGGGGATGAAGTTAGGTACTCTGGGGCAGTGTGGCTAGGCAGGAACAAAGGGTATCTGGATAAGAGTTTCTCTGATGAAGGAAACTGGAGACTCATAATCTGAATACAATATTTCTTCCACAGTATGATCTTTAGAGATTATTGAAAAAGTTTCCTTGTTCCTTTCTTCTACCTTTAAAAAATAAAGCAATGAAAAACTAAACAAAACACCCTACATGCAATCTCTGCCACATCTGCTCCACTTCACTGTTGCAGTCATAGACAGTCCACAGATGAGTGTGGCTGTGTACTAATAAAATTTTATTTACAAAAACAGGCAGTAGTCTGGATTTGGCCCAAGGGCCATGATTTGTCAACCCCTGGTCCACAGGATCAACTTTTAAAATGCAGCCATCGTTTACTCTTAGTTTGTGATTTTGAGGTCCATTGTGAGATTGTGTATGTAGGCAGGACTGGGGAGTGGTGCAAAATCACTAGAGGAAGGTACAGGGACTCAGAAAGGAATGTGTTATTATGAGGTAGATCGTGAGGGGTAGATCGAAGAGGTCCTTTGTAGCTCCAGGGAAGAAAGGGTGACATTGAAAGAGCAGATCCCACTCATTCTTCCTCGAAGAGTGCTTCCTGGCAGTGGTCCTGCTGTCTGACTGTGGCTCCAAACTGACTGGCTGTGTCCTGGCCAGCTGCTGCTAGGTAGGAACTATATTTTGTCCCCAAGGTGACTTGCACAGGATAATTTATATTTTGGTGTAAATGCACCTCAAGCTCCTTTGAGATGAAAGACTATATAAAACTGAGTTATGACCCTGCTTAATAGGAGCACTGCTGAGGTTTTCCAAAAGTGGAGTTAAACCCCTTTGGCATCTGTGAAAGCCTGGCTGTAAAGGACCATTGGCCATTTCAGCAGCTATAATCTTTGCTGTTGATTCTGTGTGTCATAAATCATTCTTCTCCAAGTCCAAAGGCGGCCTTTGTATTTGCCAAAACACTAAGGAGCAGTATCTCCAACTGGTCCAAACTGAGGCTGAATCTTTTCTTTTTAAGTTGTTTGGGAATTAAGGAGAATACACACACACATTTACACACACAATCTCTCATGCTCACACACTCACACACACTTTACCCTCCATAATAACACATTCCAGAATAGCTATCGCCCTACCCTGTAACTCTCTGTGGATTCTCATGACACTGGTTTTGTTTCTGACCTGATCTCATTCCTTTGTTATTCTATACTTTAACCCCCGGAAGGGCTACTTTCTTTGTGTAGCAAAGCTATAGACAGATGTCACTTTCTCCTGTCTGAGGCCCAGGACTCCACAGGCCAGCTTCGTGCTGGGCTTCCCTTCAGATGGTATCTGACAGGGCATACCAACATGTCTTTTTTTAAGAAAAGACCTCAAGTGTCTTATCTTACTCCATTGGAATTTTCCACAATTCTTTAACCTCTAGTTTAGGAAAAGTTGGTTTGAGGGTTCTTCAAGCATCCCTGAGCTGGTGCAGCAGGTCTGTGAGCTTGCTGCCCTTGAGTGGATGGCGCCTCCACTTGCCAACAACCTACCTCATTTCCATCTCTCCTCCCTACTGACTAGAAACCTTGTGGTTAAAACAACATAGCCTCTATTCAGAGCTCAAACTGAGAGCTGCTATCGGAGGCAGATTTTGGATTTAAGGAACTCTCAGAAGATGCATTTGAGTTGCTTCTTAAAGTTTCCATTTTAGCTTCTCAAGAAATCAGGGTTCTCATCAGGTAAATGTTTTCTTTTTCATGGCTTTGTTTGAAAAACTTGTTAAGAAAATTGTGTCAGTCAATGTTGGAAGAAGTCAGCTGCTTTCTAGCTTTTTCCTGGTGAACAGGGCTTGTGTCTATTTCTCTGCAAGAAGTGATGAAACAAGTGTCTCATGGGGAGAAAACTGTAGCAGCAATTCTCTGTGTGAAGAAAGGCCTGGGTGTTTGAGAAATAGGTATGTGAGGTGGAGCAACCTTCTTTTGGGTATGTACAGGTCTCGGAGGTTGGAAATACCATTCATGTTGGTCTGATTTACTCTCTGGTGCAGCTGCTTGGAGGGTGGTCAGCTCATACAGGAGTGGTTCCCAGCCCTATCTTGGCATCATACCTTTTTATTGAATAAAACTAAACTGGTTCTCTTTTCCTTGCTGTTTTTCTTCAGCTAGTTAGGTATCTCTCTCTCTCCCCACCCCCTTTTTTCTCATTTCTAAATTTTTTGAAGTATATTTCCCCACTCTCTCCTGTTTTTATATTTTTAAGCACACATCTTCCTCCAGTGATAGAACATTAAAGATTTGTCTTACATATATTTGTAAAATGTATTAATACTTTCTTTGGACACCCATAGGTATAGCCTCTTGAAATAAAAGAAGTCCATTGGTACAGTGAGCCACTTTTCTGAAAGTCTTGCCACCATTCCTCCAGGAATTTTTTTGCAATCACTTGTTCCTATGAACAATATATTTCACCCTGGTGAAACCTGATGTTTATTTACCAAGTCTCTTTTCTCTCTCTTTTCTCTCTCTACCTTCCTCTCTCTCATCCCCCCAAGAGATCATGTTTCCTCTAAAGTTTTAATTTGAAGAAAATTCCATTCTCATGTGATGACAGAGCCAAATCAATCAATCATTGGCCAGTCAAACATTTCAAGCGTCTTCTAGATGCGCTGTGTTGGAATAGTCTCAAGGGATGGGGGAGGCCGTCTCAAGAAACATCAATAACTCCATTGGTGTTGATCGAGTATTTTTACTCCTACCCACACTTATGAAATAATCACCAAATATTATCAGATAGAACAAGATGAGTGCTAAATTTCAAACTTTATTTGATAGGTCAGGTTGAAATAATAATACAACTACCATTTCTGAGACCTCACTATGCACCAAGCATTAAGCTAAGCACTTTGCAGCCATCTCATTTTATTGTCTCAACAGCACTCATTTTACATGAGGAAGTAGAAGATTAAAGAGGAGCTAAGTGCCCAGGATCATACAGCTGATGGATGGTAGACTCGATGCTCAAACCCCCCGTCTGGGCCTCCTGCTCATGCTCTGGCAGGTGTCAGAAAAGTACCCCAGATGATGTGGTCTCCGGACTGGGACCAGAAGGGTTGTTTGACATCCAAATGGCTGGAAGGAGCAGTCGTGTGGGTGATGGACGGGTGGATGGGGCCAGTGTGTCTGGAGGACAGTGCAGCAATGAGTGCTTTGATGAGAAGAGGAAAGGAAAGGCTGGGTCAAGACAGGCAGAAGGGTTGGGTGCCGAGGAGCCATTTGTGTTTTTGCATTGAGGAGTGAAATAAGGAAAGCAGAGTGAGATCATGATAAATGCTGCTCAGAGCCGGCTGTGAGCTTTGCTTCTTTTGCCTGGGAGGCTTTCTGCCTGGGTAACTGCAAGGCTCAAAGCCCTCTGCTTCAGATTGCTGCCCAAATCTCACCTCATCTCAGAGGCTTCCTTGACCCCTCTATTCAAGGAGCAACCCCTGATACCTCATTCAACTTTTCATTGTAGTAAAATGAGCATAACATAAAATTTACCTTTTTAACCATTTAAATTGGTGTTTAGTACATTCACAGTGCTGTGCAGTGATCTCTAGTTCCAGAACATTTTGCTCGTCCTGTTAAGCAGCCATTCCTCATTCCCCATTCCCAGCCCTGACAACCACTACTTTGCTTTCCATCTCTGTGGGTTTGCCTGTTCTGGACATTTTATATACACGGAATCATACAATATATGGCCTTTTGTATCTGGCTTTTTTCACATAGCACAATGTCTTTAAGGTTCATCTACGATGTAGCATATTTCATTCCTTTCTATGGCTGAATGATATTCTATTGTGTTTATACACCACTCTTTGCTTATCCATGCATCATTCGACGGACATTGAGTTGTTTCCACCTTTTCACTATTGTGAATAATGCTGCTATGAACATTTATGTACAAGTGTTTGTGTGAACATGTTTTCAGTCTCTCAGGTGAATATGTAGGAGTGGAATTGCTACGTCATATGGTAGCTCTATGTTTAACTTTTTGAGGATCTGCCAAACTGCTTTCCACAGCAACTGCACCATTTTACATTCCCATCAGCAATGTATGAGAGTTTCAGTTTCTCCACATCCTTGCCAACATTTGTTTTGTTTTTAAATTATAGCCAACATAGTGGGTGTGAAGTGGAATGTCATTGTGGTTTCAATTTGCATTTCCCTAATGACACTGAGCATTGTTTTCTGTGTTTGTTGGCCATTTGTACCATTCACTTTTTGTTCCCTTTATTTGGATCTATTTTTCTTTATAAACAAGTTTTATGATTTATCACTTCCTGTCAAATTGTATATTTATTGACAATCTATCCTTTGACTAAGTAAGCTCCATGAGGACAAGGACTCTGTCTGCTTTGCTTATTATTGTATCTCAATATCTAGGACATGGTTTGGTAGTATAGGGACTCAGTATATACTTGCAGAATAATTGAAAATTAAATTATGGTTATCCCCTCAGCCCTGCACTTAGGGTCTCCCCTCCCTGCAGGTGGATGAGCAGAGGGGTGGCACTGGGAGGGGAAAGCCACAGCAGGCACATTCATCAGTCCCTGACCACATTTTCCACCCTCCACACCCCCAGGCCTGGTGCTAAGACAAATGGATGGTAGTGCCCTCTGCGATCCACCCACCCCTGGGGTTATGGGGAGAGAGGTTGAAAAGCAAAGTACTTATAGAGATAATCAAGGTTTAAGATAATGAGAGTTGGAGCTAAGGCAGCAGCAAGAAGAGCAGAGTGGGAGGAACAGATATTAAGGAGATATTTAGGTAAAAATCAGCAAGACTAGGTGATTAGCTGAGGTGTCAATCAAGGTAACTTCAAATTTGGAACTTGAAAGGTGGGGAAAGTGGTGACACCATTTAACTATAAAAGGGAATTGGGAGAAAGAGCTTACTTGGTAGTAGGAGGAAGGGGAAGTCTGTTTTATATTCAGTTTGAAAAAAAAAAGAGATCTGAGTATACACAGCCAGAATAGGGAGGTGTTGGAGCACAAAGGAGGAATGGAGGCGAGGTATGACACAGAAAAGAGAGGGAACAAAGAAGGGAAAAAAGAGTGAGAAGAGGGGGGCAGGGGGTTAGGAAGACAAGAAAGCAGGAAGGGGTTGATATTTTCACCTGTTCCGTAGCAAGAATGAGAGAAGTGTGGGAAAGAGAGAGCCGGGGGCGGGGGGGGGAGGTTCTCAATTGACTTGCTGGTCTACCTTCTCTCTCTGTCCTGTCTGCTCCCTATAGTCTCCTAAAGTGCCATAAAAGTAGCCTCTACTTGGCTACTTGCTGCCTAGGACCTTTCCAGTAAAAGGCCATTAATGAATCAAGTCCAGCCTTTCATTCTGGAGAGTCTGTAGTGATTCTCCTGATACAGGAAGCCTTTGAGCCTCACCTGGCTTCTTTGCCCCCTTGAGTGACGTTTGGCTCTGCCCATTGGTACTCTGCCCACTCATGGAGCCACGGTGGAGAATGGCCTCAGTGAGCATGGAAGGGAAGCATAAAAAGGTAACTGGGCACAGGGACCTGTGAGAGAGGCAGCCTGACATAGAGGGCAGATGCTCAGTCCCAGGGCTCTCTCTGTAGCTCTAGCTCATGTATTTCAACTGGGCAAGTTGGTCCAAGAATTCCAAGCTCTGCCACATCAAGGTCAGGATGGGAAAAAGTTAACAATAGATCTCTTCCTTATCTGTGGTTTTGTTCACAGTTTCAGTAACCCACGGTCAACCACAGTCTGAAAATATTAGATGAAAAATTCCAGAAATAAACTATTTATATTTTAAATTGCACAGCATTCTGAGTACAAGTACCTCACTTCGTCTCATCATGTAAGCCATGTACCACCTCACATCATCACAAAAAGAAGGAAAATGTGATATTTTGAGAGAGACAAAGATAGATGACATTCACATAACTTTCATTACAGTTATTGTTATAAGTGATCAATTTTTTATTAGTGTTGTTAATCTCTTACTGTGCCTAACTTATAAATTAAACTTTATTATAGGTACATATATATAAGAAAAAACACAGTATATATAGGGTTCGGTACTATTTGTAGTTTCAGGCATCCACTGGTGGTCTTGGAACATAATCCCCCACAGAGAAGAAGTACTAACATACCTCCAAAATGTTCAGTGTGGTTCATACTTGTGGGAACTTGCCAAAAGCATGTGAGAGTTATTATTATTATTTTTAATGTTGAATGCATGAAGCCCTTATACCTCACTGGGAGTTTCTTTTCCATCAAAATGTAGGATGAAATGTTTTTATGAAGAAGGTGCTTATCATCTAGGGTGAAAAACTATGACTTGCAGAAGACTACTAAATGGAGGAAATAGACTCTGTGAAAGCTCTGGAGAGGGGATGCTGGCTGCCATCCTTGCCCTTCCCTCTGGCTGAGGACACCAAGTAAGGTGCACATACCTGGGAACTGAGTGCTGGGAACAAAGGGGCATCTTCTCCCTGTGAGCCTCTCAGAGTGTTTAATGTTGTTCCATCCTTGAAGTTTTTCTGATAAAATTGTCACCTCTTTATTGAAAATCAGCGCTCACCCATCATAAGGTTGGATGCCTGTACTTCTCCAGCTCTGGGCCTGAATAAAGAGAAAAGTTATGAGAGCCAAGTGGCAATCCACGACAGTCACCCTGTATGGCCATGTTTATCACAAGATAGGGCTCTTGATATTTTTCTATAACATAACCTAGTTCCTAAGGTGTCCCAGGCAGAAGAAAGACATACCAGGACAGGGTGCATATTTTATTAAATGGTATAGCCAACATTTTTTTTTAAGTTTTCAGGAAGTTTTTTTCCCCTGACACAATTCAAGAGCAAGTAAGAGTTTTGGCTTCATTCTGAAATGATGGGGCTTTAGGATTGACTTCCTTGGACAATGTGTTTTCTGATTTCATTCAATCATTAATTAATTTATATACTTATTCATCTAACAAATATTTGTGTAAGCTCACCGCGAGTCCCCCTCGGAGGAGACACAAGACCCTATCCATATTCTCCAGTCTTAATAAAGACTCGAGGCTGCCATGGGGATGAAAAGTGATCACAGTAGAGAAGTGCAGCAACCAGGTGCTGTGAGGACAGGTGTGTGGGGCTTGTTGCACACAGCTGTGGCCTCCCTATATTTGAGCAGATGGCCACCTCCTTAGCATGTCCAGCCAGGAGGGTGGAGGACAATCACTGAGAAGTGAAATGGGGGCACTGTATAAGCATTCAAACTCAAAGATATACAGCATACCATGTTCATCCAAATGAACCCTGTGTAGGCTTTGCAGTGACAAAATCCTATAGAGTGTGCTTTTTCCTGCTGCACCTTTCCTGTTGTAAAATGTCTGTTTAAAATGATAGATAATGTTTCAAGCATCACCTATAATACTCATTCTATTGTTCTGGAATTGTGTTGAAACAAAAGTACTGTTGGGGTCTTGGTGCCATAGGATATTTTGTCTTGAAGAGAGTGGTGTGTTTCTTCCTCAATGTTGCCTAGGAAATAAGTGATTACAAGGGTTAGCATAGTCAGGTTAATGCTGGGTCTGGTTATAGAATGTAAAACACCATTCTGAATTTTTGCACATAAATTGTAAAATCAGCCTTTGCTATTTTATCTTTTCTATTTATCAAAAGCAGTAATGTCAATTAATGCCAAAGCTAATTTATACTGACAGATAATTAAAATAGAACAATTATCCCACTGGCTTTAGGCTTTGAAAAGTGTTACATAGATTACTTTACAATATCCTTACCTTCCTGTTTCTTAATTTTCTTAAGTCAATATTAAAGTCATCTTGTATGATTTTAGCACATACAAATGAAAGTGAGGAATTAATTGGGCCAGAAAATTGGCAGAAGGAGCCCCTCAGGGGTTAAATGTCACCCACAATGTAGGGCTGGTGACAAGCACAGTCAAGCTCAGCTTTTGTCTTCTTATCATTTTTTTTCAATACGAGCCATAAAAGGTGGTATTTTCACCTCTCCCATGTGTACCTCCTTAACAAAATCATTGTCAACTGAATTTAGAATTGAGGGCAATATAGCACCACAGATAAGAGAGTGGATTTAGAACTAAAACTGACCTGGTTGGTTCTCCAATCTGATTCTTTCCAGCACACAACTTCTCTAAGCTTCAGTTTCCTGATCTGTGAAATCAAAACAATAAAAGCTCCTAGTCCATAGGAATGTGATGACAAGTAAGTGAGCTAATGTATGCAAAGCTCTTAGCACATTCAATCAATGCTAACTCTTATGATCCCAGGTAACATGTGAATAATAGAACTGAGCTGTCATTTTTCAGGCAACTGCCAATGTGCCTCTTTTCGCTCTCAGTGAATTTAGTCATAAAGCACAGTTTTAATGAAGTTACTCCTCTATTCAAAACCTAGGACTGAGCCCTGGCTGGATAGCTCAGTTGGTTAGAGCGTCATCCCAATACACCACGATTTTGGGTTCAATCCCTAGATAGGGCACATACAAAAATCAACCAATGAATGTATAAATAAATGGGACAACAAATCAAAGTTTCTCTCTCTCCTTTCCTCTCTCTAAAATCAATCAATTAATAAATTTTTTAAAACAAACAAACAAACAAACAAAACAACCCAAAAAAACCTGAGACTGAATCAAGTCCAAACTGCTTTGGCATGGCATTCCCACCTCCATCCCATTCCAGCACTGACCACATTCACTTAAAATTATCTTCTGTGTTATATAAAATCTCCTTGAAAACTGGAACAAAATTTTATTCATTTTTATACCTCTGATAGTACTTTGTAAGCTGTTTTGCACATAACCAAATAGCAGAAAAGTTGGTTGAATTGAATAGTTGACTTTGTTTATTGTCAGTAGGTTATTATTGTAATAATAGAGAAAGGGCTTGTTTGGGTCAAAAGAATAGGATATTTATGTATACATGTGTGTATATGTGTGTGCATGTATATGTAAATATATGTAATATAATACAGTCTTGTCCTACTTAATGATGGAGATACATTGTTCTGAAAAAAGTGTTGTTAGGAGATTTTGTCATGGTGCAAATATGATAGAGTGCATGTACACAAACCTAGATAGTATAGCCTGCTATACACTTAAGCTGTATGGTATAAGCCTATTGCTTCTAAGCTACAAGTCTGTATAGCATGTTGCTGTACAAAATGACATGAGATTAAATCAAGCACAAGAGAAAATTATGCAATCAAGAGACACAGTAAACACAAGACATATGAGGCTGCTGGTGGTCTAACACGCATATTGTTTTACAGAAATTTTTTAAAAATAAGTACAAAGAATACACTCTAAAAAGGCAATGAAAGTATAGTATAGTAAATACACAAACCAGTGACATAGTTGCTTATCATTATCAAGTATTAAGTACTATATATAATTGTATGTGCTTTACTTTCATATGACTGGCAGAGCAGTAGGTTTGTTTACAACAGCACCACCACAAACACAGGAATAATGCCTCATGCTATGACCTTATGATGTTACTAGGCCATAGGAATTTTCTAGGTCCATTATAATCTTATGGGACCACTGTAGTAAATGCGGTCTCATTGACCCAAAAGTCATTATGTGGTGCATCACTGTATACATGTCCTCATCTGTGAAATAGACATATGATGTTCCTTTCAACTCTAAGTCTATGAATCTGAGTTATTGGCCTTTCTATTCTTATAATACACCTTTAAATTTTATGGTAAAAGAAAAACCAGGGCTCTGACATCTAGAGCCATGGAAAATTGACTAGGTGGCAGGCAAGTCACCTAGAGTGGTCGGAGGGTAGTGCACTAGCTCACCTGCTGGCTCAATTGGCCTTTTCCTAAAGGCCACGGTGGAGGTGGCTCACGATTTTAGTCCTGCTTTTGAAGTCAGAATGTCACAGGTTTTCTGTTCTTTATTGCAAAACTTTCCCAGGGTAGATACCCCATAAATATCTCTTAGATGAATGAGTAGGTAATCTCTCCTTTCATTAAAAAAATAAAATAATAACAATAAATCTTAGTACATTTATGACAATAAATCTTAATACATTTATACATTATTTAAGCATCTGTGCTTAAAATACATCACAATTTCCACCAAGAATAATGCACCATCCTCTATACATTATGCATACATTATACTCATTAATTTTCACAGTATTCCTGTGGTCTAGGAGCTATATATTCAGACATTTTAAATTGTACATAGCATTTATCATATAACATTATTTATAGAGCTTATCACTATCTAAAATTAAACTATATATGTTCATATATTTATTATACCTCTCCCCATAAAATGCAATTTCCAGGAGGAAGAGATTTTCTTATCTTATTCATTGTTGTTTCTCTAGCATGGTGCCTGGTACATAGTAGGTGCTCAATAAATACTTGCTAAAGGGAATTGTAATTTATATCCAAGAATTTGGGATATTAGACCCAAACTAAATAAGATCTATTAGAAAGGAAAATCACTTACCTAGTGAAGAAAGCTCATTCTAAAAATAAAAAAAAGAAAGAAACCTAAAGCATAACTACTTGATTGGGCTTAGAGAGGGGGGATTGGACTAATGGGAGTTTTTATCTCTCATTTGTTTAGAAAAAAAGTAAAGAGACAGAAAGTAGGAAGTTGGGAATCCCCTGAAGGTTCTGGAAATGATTAACTGAGAACTTTCCTTTGTAATGCTGTTTTATGTTTCAAAGGTAGGGGGTAAAAAGAGTTGGGAATAAGTGTAAGTTTAATTTCACCCACTTTTTAATACTTCTTTTAATGGAAAGAACAAGAAATAGAAGGATCGAAAATTTAGAAGTCTGTGGAAGAGATAATAGAAAAAGGCCGGGTGGAGGATAGACTGAAAAAAACACTCAAGAAAATGGCTTTGTTAAAGAAAGAACCACAGAGGCAATTCCACTTGCCAACATGAGATCCAACAGTTTAAAGGAAGCTGGAAGCTTTGGGGCAGATGTAGTAAGTAGAGCAAGCAAGGGAGAGGTGGGTGGAATTTTAAGTTTGAAGATTTCAGGGCAGTTATTAGACAGTAAGAACTTTGGAATGGCACTTAAAGAGATGAGTCATCACAGAGACTAAAGAGAATTTATGAAAATATGTGAAAGTATTAAAAATTGGAGGCCGTTTATCATACTAAAACTCTTAAAACCAACCATCCATTCTTTCACTTAGCATATTGAGTATCTACCAGCTACTGGGGACACAAAGGTGAATGCCTCAGGCCAGGACAATCCCTGCTTTCTTAGAATTTACAAATGACCAAATCAGACACACTCACTGATGAATAGCTATGTTCAAACAGGGGTTCAGTTGGAGGAGTGCGTGACGAAGGAGCCAGGCCTGGCCAGGGGAAGGAGGGATGGAAGTATAAGCACACTTTCCAAGGAGTGTGGCCTTTGAACTGGGATCTGGAGCTGGAGAGGGATGGAGGTTGGGATAGTGGGAGCAGCACATGTAAACCCTATGGAGGTAGGATCATGGCACCTTCAGGAACTAGAAGGAAGGCCAGGATAGCTGGAGAGCTAAGAGTCAGAAGAAGTGGGTAAACTGAGGCAGGAGTGGTGGACAAAGCTAGCAGCCCAGAGCATGGTAATTATTTGGGGTTTCAGCCCAAGAGCAGTCAGATGTCATAGGGAACTACAATTTCTTGCTTATGGGAAGACTCTTCAGATGACCGAAACTCACACATTTGTATGCCAAGACTATCGATATTTTTACCACCTTTGGTGGACAAAGGTCTAGAGGAGTCTTGCTCATTTCCTCTTTATCCTTCCTGAAGCTTACATCCTAGAACTTAACATTTTCTCAATGATCCAAGGAACCAGATACTGTACGTCTGAGGAATAAAGGCCTTGTGCTCAGTAACCCTAGACTGTTTCTTTCGAATCCTGTTCTGTATTCAACCCTTTTCATCTCCCTTTGCTGCCATTGTGTCTGCCTCTTTCTAACTAGATGTTCCCAATCTGTTGTCAAACGAAAAATCAGAGAACCAAATCAAGAGGTTTTAGTTAATCTTCAGTACATGGGCTTGTGCCTCTCTGGGTGCCTTTTGGGTGTCCTCTTATGCCCCACTGGGGCTCCAAATGGTAGGGCAGCTGGAGTGGGCTTCCAGTTGGTACCTTAGCTCTGTGCTGTCCAATACACTAGCCAGTAGCCACATGTGGCTATTTAAATTTCTTTAGTTAACATTAAATGAAATTCAGTCCTTAGTCTCATTAGCCGCATTTCAAGTGCTTGGTGGCGGAATGTGGACAGTAGCCACCATGTGAGACAGCACAGATCTGAGCACTTCTATTATTGCTGGAAGGCCAGCTGGACAGTGCTGTCTTAGAGCATTGGTGGAAGGCATGAACCAACTGATCTGCACTATTGTCATTAATATTTTTAAACATCAATCTCACAATAACTCCAGGCATGTACCAAATGCAGAATTGGATGTAATGTTGCTTTTCTTGTTTCTCTACGCTTACAAAAATACATCCTGTGAATTATTCTTTTCAGAAATGTTATAGTTATTGTAATGCTATTGACGAAATGCTTAGAGACCTGCTATTTCCAGCAGAGAAATGGACTCAAAGTTAATTAAAATTCCACAGTTGCTCACTGGAAAAATCTGAGCTCTTGCTTGAGTCACCTTCCCACAGTGTCTCCAAATAGATACATGCTGCATATGTGTCATGCAGCCTCAATAATCTATTTAAGAAATTCCATGATACCATCTTGAGCTTCATCAGTTCATACCTCAACATAAGAAATATTCAGGAACCTGAGACCTTGGCCCAAACAGATGCTCATTAAAAGAGAAAAATCAACTCAATGAACTGACAAGCTAGTTATCCTATGTCCTGAGCTCAGAATAGCAAATGGAGAAGAAACAGATTGAAGATATTCTGGCTGAATGTTATATAAAAGTCATGTCAAGGTGTGATGAATAATGCATTTGACATTCCCTGCCTTTTATTATGTGCCAGCTTGAGAATGTGGTCTGTGCCTGGAGGTTTCCATAATAATCACAGTAATAATTTATACATTATCACCACACTCTATAACAACTCTGTAAGGTAGGTAGCATTTCCCACATCTTACAGATGAGGAAACTGAGGCTCAGGAAGATGGGGTTTGTGGCAGAGCACGAGTTCAGCTCTAGGCTGATAATGACTTTGTGTGTCCCCAGGGTCAACCCCTCACCACGCATGCTCCTCTATGTCCTGAAACCTCTGGTGATAGAAAGGTCAAGGAGGTGGGTTAGGAAGACATAAGGCAAAGTGACAGAGAAGAGTCCTTTATGGTCCAGGCTGAGAGCATCTTTCTGGAATCTTCTCTGCCTAGTAGCTCCTCTGGTGATGGTATAGCTTGTGTGCAGGAAACCTTAGCTTTTACTGACAATGAAACAAAAAAAGTGGAACACAGTATCTTTTTTCCTGACTGTTGTGGTCAGCTGATTCAACAGGACATAAGTTTCAGAGAGAATTCACACTCTATTTAAAAATGAACAAATAAGTAAGTAGAAACAAAGAAACAAAACAAAACGGTAAAAAATTCTCTACCATGAATGGGAACAGCTTGTCCCTCGCTAATTTGTTATCATCCCTACTTCTGGGAAAAAGGACTGTTCATGGCCAGGCTGAGGGTTTGAGATTCTGTGAGGTCTCTTCCTGAGAGAACCTCAGCTGTTAACCACAGTATCTTGTAAATATTTTCTGAGTTCCTGTCATGTGTCAGGTACCCACTATCCAAAGATGAGTCATATGCATTCCCTGCCCAACAGCAGTTTGTGTTCTATCCCAGGAAACCAACAGGTAAGAAAATAATTAAAACACAGGTGGATAAATGCTATGATACCAGGACATATGAAGTGCAAATGATCAGAGAACTAAATGCACATTTCCAACCCCAAATTCCAAGTTTGGCACGTTGGATGGGCATGTAAACTTGAAATGGGATAAGACAAGGAGCTGGCTTATACTTAGTGCTGAGGCAATACAGACAAGGCACCTGAGACACTGGCGCTCATTACTGAGGCCACAGGACCCCTGGTAAGGCTGGCTCATGACTTAATTTAGAACAATAGTTTTAAAAGCCATGATTCACCCAGGAATAGAATCAGCTTTAATAATTTGACTAGTAAATATCTATCAGCAATACTGAATTAGACATGAAGAAATGGGTCTAAGATCAGGAAATAGCTTTAAGAGACGAGAGCCACAGACTATTCTTCAGGGACAAAATTGAGACCTTCAACTTTAAGGCAGGACAGAAAAATGGGGGCCACGAACCACAGAAGGAGCAGAGTTCTAGGGCACAGAGAATGGGCTTAAAGTTTGTCCCAGGGTCAAGGGGAATATGAGAGAAAAGGATAAAAGGGGCTCACACCCACCCCACAGCTTGTGGTGCATCAGCCCAAACCCAACCCGGTGGAAATCTAAGCCATGGTCCAACATCCCACTCAGACAATTTGAATGAAACTAACCTCTGGTGAGAACTAGGTGTTTTCCTTTGCTCTTTGTACGCTTGTTTTGGAGAGACTGTGGGAGGACAAAAGATGAGAAAATACCCCACACCTCAGTGAGATCAGGGAGAGGAAAATTTAGGCAGGGAGTGGGGAATGAGAATGACAGAGAACTGGTCGCTAAACCTGTGATGTATGTAGGCAAGAAGGAAACAAGGCGGGATTGGGTGGCTGGGCCAAAGGCAAGAATGGTGCTTTAGTTTGAGCAGTAAAAAACTGACTTCTTTCCATAAGACTCTCATCCACCTCCCCCAAGACTGCATCAGGGAGACACAGGCAGGCGTAAGGTTCCTCCACCTTCAACATGAAGGTGACCGTTCTACATGGCCCCTTGGCAGCAACAGCAACAGCACTGTACCTGGGGACCTGGCTTGTTCTTTGGTACCTCCCACATTGCATGGGTAGCCTTCCAGTATACAAGTCAAGAATTTTCATTGTGACCTCAATATAATTAATGACAAAGTAGGAAGGCAAATTCCTGATGACTTCCTATAGCAACCCCAGAAGAAATGTCACTTCCTTCATTTCACATGGCAGTGACCATCTCATGCTCTGTAAATCCTCCTGGGCCTGGCAAAGTACTATGCAAGAAAGACGGAACTCTATGAAGTGCCCAACATGATGACAAGATGCCCAGGCTCTCAAGTGAGAGTCTAGTTATTGCAAGCAATGCTCAGGAAACCAATAGTCTACACAAGCAAAGAGTTTATTTTAGAGTTTACTTTGGAGATGCTTATTAAAGAACCTTGCTTGACCTTCAAATATTTGCTGAGTCTCTAAACTATACTCTATCCCTGGGGCTCCCTTGGCTTTGGTGTTGCCCACTAGAGTTAAGGCCAGAATATCAGAGTGTGGCTCTGAGAATACAAGAGGGCTATGTGCATGGGCCCAGAGTTCAGGAGGTCCCTCAGGAACTCAAGGCACCAAGCAATGCATTATGCACATATTCATCATCAACTCAACAAACCTCCCAGTCCTATTCTCTGTTTCACAGTCCTAAATGAGTGAGTTGCCGCCTTATGTCTGTCTTACACTTCTCCACCAGCAGCCTGAATGTACCGATGATTTCACTGAAAGGCCAACTTCAGGATTCCAAGAAGGCAGTGGATTAAGTGGAAGCTACACTGAGACTCTCCCAGAACCAAACTGGAATTACAACTAAAATAAAGAAAAAACATCTTGAATAATCAACTGCCACTGGAGACTAGCTAGAGAGCACCCTCATAACTAAGGATGTAATGTGGAGACCCCACAGAGACTGGTAGGGAGTGTGGAGGCGTGAGAGGGCTGGCTGGGCTCCCACAGGCAGCAGCGGAAGGTCCGGAGGGATATCTCAAGTGTGGGAGGTTCCCACTGAGAACCCTGGGATCTAAACCCCAAGCTGGGCTTCTCAGCCCAGAGCACCAAAACTGAGCAAGATGCCCATATGACATCTGGCTGTGAAAAGCAGTGGGGTTTCTGTCTGCCAGGAAAAGATGGCTGGAAATGCAGGCACCCTCTTAAAGAGCCAATACACAAAGTTTACAGAAATTGATGGCATTTTTATACACCAATAATGAACTCCCAGAAAGAGAAACAAACAAACACCCCCATTTACCATTGCAACAAAAAAATTAAGATTCTTAGGAATAAACTTAACCAAGGAGGTAAAATACCTGTACTCAGAAAACTACAGGATGTTGCAAAAAGAGATAGAGGAAAATATAAACAAGTGGAAGAATATATCATGTTCATGGATTGGAATAGTTAGCATCATTAAAATGTTCAGCCTGGCCGAGCATGGCTCAGTGGTTGAGCGTCAACCTAGGATCCAGGGGATCGGGGTTCGATTCCCGGTCAGGGCACATGCCCGGGTTGTGGGCTCGATCAATGGCTCTCTCATCATTGATGTTTCTATCTCTCTGCCCCTCTCCTTTCCTCTCTCTGAAAAGAATAAAGATATATTTTTAAAAAAAGTCCATACTACACAAAGAAATCTATAGATTCAATGCAATCTCTATTAAAATATCAATGACATGTTTTACAGACCTAGAACAAATATTCCAAAAATTTATATGGAACCAAAAAAGACTCTGAATAGCCATAGCAATCTTGAGGAAGAACAAAGTTGGAAGGGTCACAATACCAGATATCAAGTTATACTACGAAGCCCCTCTAAACAGAACAAACAGCCTGGTAATGGCACAAGAACAGACATATAGATCAGTGGAAAAGAAAAGAGAACCCAGAAATCAACCTAAGCCATTATGCTCAATTAATATTTGACAAAGGAGGCAAATATAATGGAGTAAAGAGAGTGTCTTCAATAAATGGTGTTGGGAAAATTTGACAGGTACTTGCAAAAAAAAAAACACCCAAAAAACAAAACAAAAAACTACACCACCAACTTACACCATACACAAAAATAAACTCAAAATGAATAAAAGAGTTAAATGTAAGTCTTGAAATCATAAAAATCATGGAAGAAAATATAGGCAGTGAAATCTCAGACATCTCTCATAACAATATGTTTGCTGATATATCTCCTTGGGCAAGGAAAACAAAGGGGAAAATAACCAAATGGGACTACATCAAAATTAAAAGCTTCTGCACAGCAAAAGAAACCATCAACAAAATGAAAAGGGAGCCCATTGTATGGGAGAACATATTTGCCAATGACACATCTGATAAAAGGTTAATATCCAAAATATATAAGGAACTCATACTAAACAAAGGAAGGCAAAAACTCCAATTGAAAAATGGGCAAAGGACTTAAATAGACACTTCTCCAAAGAGGACTTACAGGTAACCAAGAAACATATGAAAAAAAGCTCAGGGTCACCAATCATCAGAGAAATGCAAATTAAAGCAACAATGAGGTATCACTTCACAGCTGTCAGAATGGCTCCATCAACAAATCAACAAATGATAAGTACTGACGAGAATATGGAGAAAGGGGGACCCGAGTACATTGCTGGTGGGAATGCAGACTGGTGTAGCCACTATGGAAAACAGTATGGAGGTTCCTCAAAAAATTAAAAATGGAACTGCCATTTGACCCAGTGATCCCACTTCTAGGAATATATCCTAAGAATCCCAAAATGCCAATCAGAAAGAGTTTATGCACCTCTATGTTCATAGCAGCACAATTTACAATAGTGAAGATCTAGAAACAGCCCAAGTGCCCATCCGTAGATGAGTGGATAAAAAAGCTGTGGGACATTTACACAATGGAATACTATGAAACTGTGAAAAAGAAGGATCTCTTACCCTTTGGGGCAGCATGGTGGGACCTGTAGAGTATTATGCTAAGCAAAATAAGCCAGTCAGAGAAAGACAAGTATCGCATGATCTCACTCATATGTGGAATATAATGAACAAGATAAACTGATGAACAAAATAGATCCAGAGACATAGGAGCATGGAACAGACTGAGGAATCTCAGAGGGAAGGCAGGAGTGGGGGCATGGGTGGGGAGAGATTAATCAAAGGATTTATATTCATTTATGTATAAGCCATGGACACAGACAATAATATGGGGAAGGCCTGTGGGGAGGTGTCTGATGCTGGGTGGAGGGGATCAATGGGGGGGGAAAAGGTGGCCATCTATACTTTCAACAATAAAGGTAAATTAAAAGTAAAAAAATAAATAAAAGGCCAATTTCAAATTATCCAAACTGGCATGGGTGGCCAAATATTTAAAACATGGGCCTGTAAGCAACTCTAATATGTGGACACCAAAAAGTTGTCATAGAATTAGTTTTCCATTGGGATCTACATGGAAAAACTAAAAGACTAGAAGACTATCTGTGGGTTTTATCAACATGTAAACTGTGCCCAAGGTGAGTGATACCTTAGTTTTGGCTGAAGGTAGATCCCTTTTATTACTTGGTCCAATATCTACATCAAGAGTAGCCCTCATCTCAAATCCGAAGATACAGTAGACTCAACAGCCAGGACCTTGGAACACGTGCAGATTTTAATCCTTCTATAGTACGTTCTTTCCATTATTATTTTAATTATTTTTATTTTTCATTTAATTTTTTTTCATTTACAGTTGACTTCAATGCTATATTAGTTTCAGATGTACAACATATTGGTGAGACATTTATATAAATTGCAAAGTGATCTGCTTAATAAGTCTAGTACCCCCCTGACACCATGCATACTATTATTTTTTAATTTCATAAAAAATTTATATTTTTCTGGCTAAAACCCCTGGTTTATTCAGAGAATTTGGCATTCTTTTAACTTCCAGAATCAGCATGCATAGTTGGCTTTCTTTATGGACTATTTTCTGCAACAAAACATTTTATTTTAATATGTTTTATTTATTTCAGAGAGAGGAAGGGAGAGGGAGAAAGAGATAGAAACATCAATGATGAGAGAAAATCATTGATCCGCTGTGTCCTGCATGACCCCTACTGGGGATTGAGCCCTCAACGTAGGCAAGTGCCCCGACCAGGAATTGAACCATGATCTCCTGGATGCTAGGTCCATGCTCAACTTCTGAGCCATGCTGGTTGGGCACATTTTATTTTTAAAAGCACCTCCCAAGAGTTGCTGAGTGATAAAGGGCAAAACCTGAGTTGAAATGCAGCTGCTAAGCAGTAGGCCAAGCTCATTCACTAGCTAAATGGCTCACTGTCACTCCCAACATTGCTCTCACCATTCTAGACTTTGCCTCAGGAAAAGAACAAATTATTACATATTACAGGCTTTGGGGTTTGTTCACAAATAGAACCAGGGACATTCAAGCTGCAAATGCCCAGTATCCCACATGCTGGCTTCGGTGCTGCTACTAATCCTGTCCTCAGGAAGGAAAATGCTTCTTTCTGGAAGCCTAGAAGGCACTCACTGTGGGGGTAGTTCCACACACAGCACTTAGCTTTGTGCTCAGAGGCAGAGCTTTTGCCCAGCCTGTTGTCCACCGGGGCAGGTGTCTCTGCAGAGAGCTCTCAGGTGTTGCTTCCTCCTCAGGTTTGGTAAGCTAACACTCTGGCCTGCTCGCTCCTGTTTGCTGGGCCTGGGGGTAGATGATGGAGTGAGGGTGGTAGTGATCGTTTCGACAACTACGAAGCTCCCAGCTGCTCTGCTTTGCCTGCCACCATATACCAGAACCTGCGGCTCGGCACTGCCATGCAAACGTGTGTCTTTGGCCCTCCCTGCTGCTGTGGCCCTACTTGGATCCCCCAATAACCCCTCAATGCCCTCATTTCCATTCTCCACTCTGTTTTCCCCTTTCAGAGGATCCCTATGTGTTATAGAAAATGTACTTTTTTATTTTAGGCCTAAATTAGATTGACATTAAAGAACTTGAATACAGTTTAAAATACAGCTATTGACATCATGAGAAGATTCACATGGTTGATAGTCATATTTTCACATCTTTCCTCCTTCTTGACTCCTGCACCCATCCGAGAAAATCTGACATCAGTCTCCATATGTTTGTACCGACTTCTTTAACTGTCTTAGTCCTGCTTCTGACAGGAACTTCCTTTAAAGATAAATTTAGAGAGAAATTCCATCATGCTATTAGAATCTCATCCAGAATCATATCTATTTCTGAAAAGTTCTTTCTTAGCTTGGCTTAGTGATCTTTTAATTATGCCAAACAACTGTCAGAAATAATATTGCAGAGCTTCTCACAGGTGTAGCAGTTAGTTGTCTTTAAGTCACCATGCTGTTACTTCTCCAGAGTTTTCACGGTCTTATTTAGCCATGAAGGTGGAGACAGACTCTGCACCTGTGGCCTGAATAAGTCAGGGGGCCCAAAAGGAGACCAAGAAGTGTGGCCCTGCTGACTGTGTGAGCAATTCCGGTGCTTGCGTTAGTTAAGGCTATGTCTGGGTCAGACTGCCATTTCTAATCCTGCCTTGGGGGTTGGCTTCAGTCCCCTCTCTCACCCCCCAATCTTATTTATCAATGGCATGTGAGTTAGAGCAGAAGCTAACAGATAGTGAGCTGATTGTGGCCCATCCTCTGCCTGTGAGGATAGCAGTGTCCTGGAATCCCAGTGCACCACATTCCCCATAGGGACTGGATTATCACTTTCTAGGGTCCTGCTTCTCTGGTCTGAGAGGACCTTTGCCTGAACATGAAAAGGGAGTTAGGAGTAAACAAGGATAAGATCCAGAATGTTCACATTTTTCTTCTCTGGCTGCCCATCACTTGTGCAAAGGTTTTTCCTACAAAGTTTCTCAAGCAATCAGCAGGTAAGCAGATAATGTCCCTGATGAGTGAGTGTTGGATTTTGGTGGACTCTTAGGGTATTTTTAGTGTCATTAGCTTTGGAAACAAAGGAACACCATTTGTCACACTGCTGGGCTCAGCGGCTTTTTTGGTGATAATTCCTAAATTAAAGATGGCAACACCTAGTTAAATAAGCACCCATTAGGTTGAGAAGGACAATGCCAGCATAGTCTCTTGCTATTGGTAAAAGGTAAGCACATTATAGATCATTGATGTTAAACACCGGGACACATTCTTTTGACCATTTCGTAAACATAATTGGGAACAAAACAAAACCAGTCATCTTGAATTTAATTTGAAACAATTGTGTTTTCATGTACTGTGAATAACTTTTATACAATAGAGGCGTGTGTGTGCGCGCTTGCGCACTTTAAAAGCCTCAAAATACAGAAAAGCCTTTCTATTTGCTAGACAACTGGCATCTGCTGCTCTATTCCAAGTGATTAACTCATTTACAGTGGCTTCTCACTCCTTTGGATAAATGAGACAGCATCACTGGCCACAAGAATGCAGGTGGCCATCCTATGAAACAATTACCCAGTGAACTCTAGATACTTTTAACATTTCAGAAGACATTTCCAAAAAGGGCTTCCAACATTTTTGTCCCTAGATAACCATTAGCAGCAACTAAAAAAATATAGAAGCAGTATCCACCTTTCACACTCTCACCCCTGATGTTCCAGTGAGATTTGACACATGGAATCACAGCAGTGGTTCTGTAAGTGGCTCCAAATAGGGCAGCCAGGCGAAGCAGCGATAGAAGATGCTATTCCAGATGCTGAGAGGGGATGCTTCTCTGCAAGCCCCTGTGTCCTCCCAGGAAGCCATCACATTCAGCTCCTCTTGCCAGACAGAGGCACTTGGAGCCAGGAGGCCCACCTTCACCACCACGGAAGAAAGCCACCTAGCTCTTCATTTCACAGATGGGAAAGTGACTTACCAATGACATGGAATGTAGTCTCTTGAATCCTAGTCCAGCGGTCAAACTATGATACCCCATCATGAAATCTAAATGGGGATTTAGGTACTATAGGCCCTTCTGTCACCAATGGCTTCTAAAATTTCCCCTGAAGAGGGGAAAAAGCAAACAAACCTCTGTTTTGGTTAATGAGCATTCTTTTTGTACATCGCCTCCCTCCTTAGGTTAGAGATCAATTGTCTATGCTGTGTCTTCTTTTCTTCCCATATCAAGGCCTGGAAACCAAATGGACTTCATCCAGTTCCTGCTTTTGAATGATTGTGTTTCTGAACCTTATTATTTTTAAAAGAGAAAGAAACTAAAATTGAATCAGGGTCTTTATCTTGCGATCTCCCAAACTCTTCGATTTAAAACCTGGACACAGAGCTGGCAGATCTTCCATTTGCTCTAAGCAAACAAATGAACCAGGAGGCCTGCAATAGGGGTCCCTCCAGCTTTGGTGGAGATCAGCAGATGCTCAGAAAAGTGGCATGTTCTGGAACTCCAACCAGTGACCATTTTATCCTGAATTTCCCATGGGGAGAAATACTGCTGTTTTCTATTCTAATGCTAATGATATATCTCTGGGAGTCTGAAGCTGGATCAACTGCTTCAAACTGCTTTCTATTTATAATTTTCACATTCAGCCTACTTTGTTTTATTCCATCAGATCCACTCTTTCCACCTTCATTCATTTTAAGCCAAAATTTACTAAAGTCCAGTGAGGTTCTAGATACCACACCAGGTATTTTTTCATAAGGATGAATAAATCACACACACATACACACACACACACACACGCACACACACACACACCACTTTTTTACTTCCCACATTCAGAACCAGTTGAGTAAGGTAATTGTATTATAGATAAAATGATATTGGAGAATGTGGTTTCAGTCTATTGGGTTTTATTACAAGTGGGCTTAATACCATGTCCCTAAATCAGATATACTTTCCCAGTCATGGACAGTGTCACTGCTGAACAAACACAGCCAACCCCCTTAAGAACTGACTGAGTGAGTGTGCTCACTGGTAGATTCAGACGGAGGAGGAGGAAGGTGCTGATCTGAGTGTGTTCAGCTCCTTCCAAACTTAACAATGAGACACAAGTTTGCCTTCTGCCCAGGATAGAGGATGTGAAGGAGTGAGAGCCTGGGGGATGACTCTATATCAACAATGGGAATAGGGTTTCTTTTGTCATACAAGTATTCTTAATTCAGAAAGCCAGGGTGAGAGCTCTTGTTCTAGTTGCCGAGTGACTAGAGGACATCTTCAAGGTGAACCCAAGACTCCCCATTCACATATACAATTTCCAACATGGATCTTTGGTTTCTAAAACTAGTTCTCACTTCTGGGGCTCATAACTCACATTGTCCCTCACTTGGAAGCCATTTCTTCTCCCTATCTTACAAAGGCACTTCATCCCCTTCAAGTGGCCTTTTGTGGTTGCACAGCTCTCCCTGGACTCTGTCTTCTCAGTTCTGCAAAAACCTATGTCCTGTATTACAATCCAGCACATCTTCTCTTTAACTTGATAGTAAATTTGTTGAAAGCAAGAACCATGACTTTTATTCATTACAGAATTTTTGAGCTAGAAAAATATTATGGTAAAATCTCATGGACAAACATGGAAATACTATTGAAATATAAAAACCAATACAAGTCACATAAAAATCATGGCAAACAAAGCAGATGGTCCACACAGAGTAGGGCCTTAATATATGCTCATTTTATAGCAGATCATTTTATTTTATTTATTTATTTTTTAATTTATCTTTATTGTTGAAAGTATTATAGATGGCCACCTTTTCTCCCCCCATTGATTCCCCTCCACCCAGCATCAGATACCTTCCCACAGGCCTTCCCCATATTATTGTCTGTGTCCATGGCTTATACATAAATGAATATAAATCCTTTGATTAATCTCTCCCCACCCATGCCCCCACTCCTGCCTTCCCTCTGAGATTCCATAGTCTTTTCCATGCTTCTGTGTCTCTGAATCTATTTTGTTCATCAGTTTATCTTGTTCATTATATTCCACATATGAGTGAGATCATGTGATACTTGTCTTTCTCTGACTGGCTTATTTTGCTTAGCATAATACTCTACAGGTCCCTTCATGCTGCCCCAAAGGGTAAGAGATCCTTCTTTTTCACAGTTTCATAGTATTCCATTGTGTAAATGTCCCACAGCTTTTTTATCCACTCATCTACGGATGGGCACTTAGGCTGTTTCTAGATCTTCACTATTGTAAATTGTGCTGCTATGAACATAGAGGTGCATAAACTCTTTCTGATTGGCATTTTGGGATTCTTAGGATATATTCCTAGAAGTGGGATCACTGGGTCAAATGGCAGTTTCATTTTTAATTTTTTGAGGATCCTCCATACTGTTTTCCATAGCGGCTACACCAGTCTGCATTCCCACCAGCAGTGCACTAGGGTTCCCTTTTCTCCACTCCCTCGCCAGCACTTGTCATTTGTTGATTTATTGATGGCAGCCATTCTGATAGGTATGAGGTGATATCTCATTGTTGTTTTAATCTGCATCTCTCTGATGATTGGTGACCCTGAGCATTTTTTCATATGTCTCTTGCCCATCTGTTTGTTCTCTTTGGAGAACTGTTTATTTAGGTCCTTCGCCCATTTTTCAATTGGATTGTTTGCCTTCCTTTTGTTAAGTAGTATGAGTTCCTTATATATTTTGGATATTAACCTTTTATCAGATGTGTCATCGGCAAATATATTCTCCGATGCAATGGGCTTCCTTTTTGTTTTGTAAGTGGTTTCTTTTGTTGTGCAGAAGCTTTTAATTTTGATGTAGTCCCATTTGTTTATTTTCTCCTCTGTTTCACTTGCCCAAAGAGATGTATCAGCAAACATTGCTATGAGAGATGTCTGAGACTTTGCTGCTTATGCTTTCTTCTAGGGTTTTTATGCTTTCACAACTTACATTTAAGTCTTTTATCCATTTTGAGTTTATTTTTGTGTATGGTGTAAGTTGGTGGTGTAGTTTCATTTTTTTTTTGCATGTACCTGTCAAATTTTCCCAGCACCATTTTTTGAAAAAACTCTCCCTACTCTATTGCATGTTCTTGCCTCCTTTGTCAAATATTAATTGAGCATAATGGCTTAGGTTGATTTCTGGGTTCTCTGTTTTTTCCACTAATCTATGCTTGTTTTTGTGGTTATTCGGAGTCCTTTTTGGTTCCATAGAAATTTTTGGAATATTTGTTCTAGATCTGTGAAATATGCTGTTGGTATGTTAACAGGGATTGCATTAAATCTATACATTGCTTTGTGTAGTATCAACATTTTAATGATGCTAATTATTCCAATCCATGAACACGGTATATTCGTCCACTTGTTTATATCTTCCTCTATCTCGTTTTGCAACATCCTGTAGTTTTCTGAGTACAGGTATTTTACCTTCTTGGTTAAGTTTATTCCTAAGAATCTTAATTTTTTTGTTGCAGTGGTAAATCGGGGTGTTTTGTTTCTGTTTCTGAGAGTTCATTATTGGTGTATAAAAATGCCATTGATTTCTGGGTATTAGTTTTGTATCCTGCTACCTTGCCAAATTCATATATTAAATCTAGTAGTTTTTTTTTTTTGGAGTCTTTAGAATTTTCTATGTACAACATCATGTCATCTACAAATAATGACAGTTTCACTTCCTCCTTTCCAATTTAGATGCCTTTTATGTTTTCTTCTTGTCTGATCACTGTGGCTAGGACTTCCAGTACTAAGTTGAATAAAAGTGGTGAAAGTGGACACCCATGTCTTGTTCTTGTTCTTAGGGGAAACACTTTTAGTTTTTGCCCATTGAGTATGATGTTAGCTGAAGGTTTATCATATATGACCTTTATTATGTTGAGGTATGATCTCTCTATTCCCATTTTGTTGAGAGTTTTTATCAAAAATTGGTGTTGGGTTTTGTCCAATGCCTTTTCTGCATCTATTGATACAATCATGTGATTTTTGTCTTTCAATTTGTTTATGTGATGTATCACATTTATTGATTTGTGAATATTGTACCAGCATTGCCTCCCTGGAATAAATCCCACTTGGTAATGATGTATGATCTTTTTAATATATTGCTGGATCCAATTTGCTAATATTTTGTTGAGGATTTTGGCATCTGTGTTCATCGGCGATATTGGCCTGTAATTCTCTTTCTTTGTAGTGTCTTTATCTGATTTTGGAATTAGGCTAATACTGGCTTCATAAACAAAGCTTGGAAGTGTTCCTTCCTCTTGGATTTTTTGTAATAGTTTGAGGAGGGTAGGTGTTAATTCGTTTCTGAATGTTTGGTAAAACTCCCCTGTGAAGCCTTCTGGGCCAAAGCTTATGTGTGCTGGGAGTTCTTTGATTATTTCTTCAACTTAATCAGCAGTTATCAGCCTATTCAGCTTTTCTGGCTCTTCCTAATTGAGTTTTGGCAGATTGTATTTTTCTAGGAATTTTCCATTTTGTCCAGGTTGTCCAGCTTGGTGGTGTATAGTTTTTCATAATATATTCTTATAATCCTTTGTATTTCTGTTGGGTCAGTTGTTACTTCACCTCTTTCATTTCTGATTTTGTTTATTTGGGTCCTCTCTCTTTGTTTCTTGATGAGTCTGCCTAAAGATTCATCAATCTTTTTTATCTTTCAATGAACCAGCTCTTGGTTTCATTGATCTTTTGTATTGATTTTTAGTCTCTATGTCATTTACTTCCACTCTCATCTTTATTATTTCTTTTCTTCTACTTACTCTGGACTTTTCTTGTTGTTCTCTTTCTAATTCTTTAAGTTGTAGGGTTAGTAGCTTATGGGAAGTTTTTCTTGTTTTTTGAGATAAGCTTGTAGTGCTTTGAACTTCCCTCTCAGGATCGCTTTCATTGTGTCTCACAGATTTTGGGTGGTTGTGTGTTCATTTTCATTTGTTTCCAGGAAGTTTTTGATTTCTTCCTTGATCTCATTGGTAACCCAGTCATTACTTAATAACATGGTATTTAGCCTCCATGTGTTTGAATGCTTTTGAGTGTTTTTAATGTAGTTGATTTCTAATTTCATGCTATTGTTAACCGAGAAGATGCTTGATCTGATTTCAGTCTTCTTGAACTTGTAGAGACAAGTTCAAGATAAAGACATTAGATAAAGACATTCTCTATCTTTGAGAATGTCTCATGTGCACTTGAGAAGAATGTATATTCTGCAGCTTTGGGGTGGAATGTTCTGTAAATGTCAATTAAATCCATCTGATCTAGTGTGTCATTTAGGGTCACTGTTTCCTTTTTGATTTTTCGTCTGGAAGATCTATCCAGTGAAGTCACTGGGGTGTTAAAGTCCCCTACTATAACTATTGCTATCCATTTCTCCCTTAAGTTCCTCCTTAAGTTTTTTTAATTAATGTAAGTACTCTCATATATGGTACGTATATGTTTATCAGCATTATATCCTCTTGTTGTATCAATCCCTTTACTATTATGTACTGACCTTTCTTGTCTCTCATTATGGTTTTCATTTTGAAGTCTATTTTGTCAGACATGAGTATTACTACTCAAGTTGTTTCTTATTTATTTCCATTTGCATGGAAAACTTTTTTCCATCTTTTCACTCTCATCTTGTGTGGATCTTTTGTTCTGAGGCGGTTCTCTTGTAGACAGCACATATTTGGGTCATGTTTTCTTATCCACTCAGCTACCTTATACCTTTTAATTGGAACATTTAATCCATTTACATTTAAGGCTATTATTGATACTTATTTGTCTACTACCATTTTAACGCTTTATGTCTATGTTTTTCTCTTTCTATTTATACTTCTTATTACAGCAGTACCTTTAACATTTCTTGCAATGCTGGTTTGGTGGTGATAAACTCCTTTAGATTTTTTTTTGGTCTGGGAAACTCTTTATTTCACCATCTATTTTGAATGATAGCCTTGCTGGATAGAGTAGTCTTGGTTTCAGGTCCTCTTTTTGCATTACCTTGAATACTTTATGCCATTCCCTTCTGAACTCTAGCATTTCTGATGAGAAATCAGCTGACAGCTTTATGAGAGCTCCTTTGTAGGTAACAGATTGCTTTTCTCTTGCTGCCTTTAATGTTCTCTCTTATCTTGAATTTTTGGCATTTTTAATTTTGATGTGTCTGGGCGTGAGCCTCTTGGGTTCTCTTTGTTTTGGACTCTCTGTGCCTCCTGAACTTGTGTGGCTTTTTCCTTCACCAGGTTAGGGCAGTTTTCTGCCATTATTTCTTCAAACAAATTCTCTATCCCTCTTCCTCTTCTGACTATCCTATAAGGTGAATATTGTTATGTTTCATGTTGTCCTACAGCTCCCTTAAGCTGTCCTCCTGCTTTAAATTTTTTTTCTTTTTCGATTTCTGATAAAGTAATTTTTTCTTCCATGTTCTAGTTCACTGATTCAGTTCTTAGCTTCCTCTAATCTCCTGTTTATTCCTCCCAATGTATTCTTTATTTCTGCTATGTCATTCTTAATTTTCTTCGTAGTTTCCATATCTTTTCCCATGCTGTTGAGCATCCTTACAATAGGTATTCTGAACTCTATATCTCATAGATTGCTTATCTCCATTTCATTTAGCTCTTTTTCTGGAGACTTCTCTTGTTCTTTCATTTGGAGCTTGCTTTTTGTCTCCCCACTTTGGCTGCCTATTTAGGTTTGCTTATATGTATTAGGTAGGTTTACTAGGAATCTCAGTCTTTTGGAGGGTCTCTGGTGCAGGCCAATGTCAGACACTGTGTGTTACTGACCTTGAGTACCCTGTTTGGAGCTATCAACAATCCATGGTTTGTGGTTCCCTCTTCTGTGCTGGCTTGTTGTTCTCTCTGCTGTGGCTGGGTGCATTTGGACAGGACCAAGATGCATACCAGTCTGCTTTTCCAAAGCCAGGTCCAGAAGCAGTTCAGCCAAAGACTCAAAGCACCTACAGGTCTGCCTCTGCCTGCAGGCTGATTGATCTTAGTCTTTTAATGAGCCTCAGGCTGTAGACCACAGCAAAACATAAACTCTACAGGGTGGGGCAAGAGTTTTTCCAGTGGGTGAGGCAATTGCTTTCCCCCCCAAGCAAAAGTTGCCTGGCTGGCAAAGGTCTGCCTGACAAAAGATGTCGTCTGTAGTACGGGGGAATTACTCAGCACAGGAATCTGGATGGCTGCCCTCTGAGCTCCATCTCCAGAGGCTGCCACTCCAGATTCTTCTCACACAGTTCCAGTCCACTCTACCCCCCACCCCCCACCCTGCCAGACCCCAGGGTGAATGGCTGCACACAAAACTTTGTGTGTTGGCCCTTTAAGAGGGTGCCTGCATTTCCAGCCCTCTTTCCCTGGCAGACAGAAACTCGGCTGCTTTTCACAGCCAGGTGTTTTGTGGGCACCTTTCTCAGTTCTGGTGCTCTGGGCTGGGAAGCCCAGCTTGGGGTTTAGGCCCCAGAGTCCTCAGTGGGAGCCCCGCCAGCTGAGAGATCCCTTGGGACCTTCAGCTGCTGCCTGTGGGAGCCCTGCCAGCCCTCTCACACCTCTGCCCTTCCTACCAGTCTCTATGTGGTCTCCACTTTAGGTCCTTGGTTATGAGGGTGCTCTCCAGCTCGTCTTCAGTTGATTATTCAGGATGGTTTCTCTATATTTTAGTTGTAATTTCCATTTGGTCCTTGGAGAGTGCCAGTGTAGCTTCCACTTAATCTGCCACCATCTTAGAATCTCAGTGTTACTTTTATTTTTTTCTATAACAGATCATTTTATTTATGCCTTTCTTTTTGACTAATTTCTCAATTTGACAAGCTGACTCATTAACATTAAGTATTTAGGTTATATCAAAAAGATAATCAAATTGCTCCTCTGAAATAGTGAAAACGTAAAAACTGAAGTTCAGAGAAACCAAAAGATTTAAACAAAAAAGGTTATATAAGTGGACGAAAAGACACCAGTGAGCAGTAGAATATCTACTGTTATTCTAGAATCAGGATTCTAACATACAGGTAGGTCTAGTATCAGGATTGTTATTTTGTTTTTGTTCCGGGAGGATATAAGGAAAAATCAATTTGACAGCTATATGGAAGCAGGATACAGAATGACCATGAATTGGGTGACTGATGATTTCCAGGGTGAAAATAATTGCTATATTTTACATTAACTGAATTTGCTCTCTTACCTCCTCAATAATAGAAATTTTCTGATTCTTTAAATCTGTTTGTTCATTTGCATATTTTCTTTCTTATGGTTTAAATGTCTACATTTCAGTTCTGATTCATGACTGACTTGTGATAGAAGTTTCATTTTTATTCCTATATAAAATTATGGACTGAGTTATTTAAACACAGATAGGATGGCTTAGTTAATAGGCATTTAAGCTTTAACTACTGACGTTCTCCTAGCTGTCTGTAGACTCTGTATTCTGGGAGTACAAAGAACTCTGGTGTTTCTACTGAGTAGAGGAAGACGCCCATAAGTACATTTATCTTGAAAACTATGGTAAAGTAAAATGTTAATTTTTTTTTAAATCAAATAATTCAGATTCACATGAATATATACATACAGAAAAACCAATACGAGTGACTATTTACAGAAATAGTCTTTTAGAAATGATTATTTAGCATTCAACGGAGGTGGTAACAAATACACCAGAGAGATTTGATTTCCAGTGTCTGCTCTGGCTCCAAACCGTTGTCTGATCTTGGACAAGTCATTTGCTTCACCTATAATGACTTTAAGGGTTTCTCCAGTTCTAGAAAACTCTGCTTTTTATAAAATGAGAGATTATTTTTTTCTCCTTCTTATGGTTAATAGAAGAGATAAAACGTTTCTACAAATGGGGACAGGAAAACTACGCATATCTGAAAAACCCTGAAAATTTGCACTATCTTTTAAAATACATTTTGAATTAGGTTTCATATTATTTGATTAGAGAAGCCATTTCTTTTGCAGTGACACTCATTAATAGTGAGTTGCCACAGTGTTCCCATGAAAAATATTTTACAAAAGAATTCATATCCTGAGATATTAGAATAAGTGAGAGCTTTTCTTAGCACTACCTGAGAATGACTCTAATTTTTATCCTATGGAAAGCTGGATTTGACAGCTAATGGGTCTGTTTTCTTCTAAAACTACTATCTGTTTTAGGTACTTTTAAAGGTTTCTATCATTACCATTGTGTGTGAAATGTATAAATATATATTTATAGTTATTCATTTCTAAGAAAAGGTAAAAACAGTTACACTTGGTCTTCAAAGATATAATATTTAAATAAATGCAACTAAATTTAAATTTCAGCAAATAAAGACAAGCATCACTGGTGGAGGTGAGTCCTACCGATGTTGACTGGAAGAGCCTCTCCAGAGTCTGACATCTAGAGCCTACCTATACCTAGATTAGTGGGGCCCTAACCTTCCTCTCCAGGACATGAAATAGAGTTTCCTGTTTCAAGGGCCCACAAAAGAAGATGACGATGACATCTGACCACCCATTACCAAGATGTATTTAAGAACTCTGGCTATACCCCTTCTGTCCTGATTGTTTCCAACATCAGTCCCTACATCAGGGGCACTTTCCTCTTAACTGTCCTCAAGGAGAAATGCCTGCAGTAACTCTGATATACCTGGTTCTAAAGGGGAACACACTATTGTCTTGTGGCCTTTCCATGGAGAGCATAAAGGGCCTGGTGCCATAGGCCAGTCCCTGGAGAAGCAACTTCTCTGATGGATCATTCCAGATCCAGCTCTTTCCAATTATCACAGGTATAACTTATTGGCCTTACTGTCAGGTTACAGCAATCAGCTTTTCCATCAAAAGCAGCAAGCCCTGCAATAGTCACCTTTGTCCAACCTTCAGCCATTAGGGCATATATTTCAACCACCTTCAGAGGCTTGGTGGGTGAATTGCTCAGTTTGCACTAAATGACAATTTTTTGAAGCTGCTATATTAAAAGAGAAATAAAGAAAATAAACCCTTCATCTAGCCCACTGAGAGTGCAAAACTCCCTTCTTGATTCAGATGTTCACCTTTCTAAAACACCTATCAGTCTCTTTGTGCTATGTGATTGTGACAGTTACAAGGTGGATCCCTGTAGAGTGGCTCTGAGATTTGTTGAGAAACAGGCTATACACTCACACATGCTGTTTGGTTGACCAGGCAGAGCTACTAGAATTTCAAAAAAGAGGCCTCTGTTTTTAGTGACTAAATTATTAAAAATATGGAATGTAGCCCAGCCAGTGTGACTCAGTGGTTGAACATTGACTCAAGAACAAGCAGATCGAAGTTCAATTTCCAGTCACATACCTGGGTTGCAGGCTCCATCCTCAGTAGGGGGCGTGCAGGAGGCAGCCGATCAATGACTCTCTCACCATTGATGTTTCTATCTCTCTCCCTCTCCCTTCCTCTCTCTGAAATCAATTAAAACATATTTAAAAAAATATGGAATGTAAATCAAAACCACAATGAAATACCACTACACACATAGTAGGATGGCTGTTTTGAAAAAGAAATTTGAAAATAACAAGTGTTGACGACAATGTGGAGAAATGTAAACCCTCCTTTATTGCTGGTGGGAATGTAAAATGGTGCAGTGACTGTGGAAAACATTTTGGCAGTTCCTCAAAAAGTGAAACATAATTACCGTATGATCTTCAATTCCACTCATAGTTATATACTCAAAAGAATTGAAAGCAAGAACTCAAATGTATTTTTGCACCAATGTTCATAGCTGTATTATTCACAAATGTCAAAAGGTGGAAACAGCCCAAGTGTTCATTGATACACAGATGGATAAACAAGATGTGACATGTACATATAATGGAATATTATTCAGCCTTAAAGAGGAATGACATTCTGATACATGCTGGAATATGGATGAACCTTGAAGACATTATGCTAAGTGAAATAAGTCAGTAACAAAATGAGAAATATTATACAATTCCACTTCTATGATATACGTAGGTAAATTTATAGACAGAACATAGAACAAAGGTAACCAGGGGCTGAAGGGAGGGAAGAATAGGGCATTATTGTTTAATGGAGACAGAGGTTCTGTTAGCAATGATGAAAAAGTTCTGGAAATGGATAGTGATGGTTGCACAAGATTGTGAATGTACTTAATGTCACTGAATTACACAATTAAAATGGTTAAAATGTCTTTTTAAAAAAGTATGGAAAAGTAAGTTTCTTTTGTTCAATTCCTTGGCAAGGCCATAGGCAGTTCAGCTCCATATATCATCTTCTGCCCAGGGTTTGTAAAAGAAGTCCACACCTGGAGTGTTATCTGACCTCAGAGAAGACTGGAAGCTCTGGCTCTGGGAGGCAGCTCTCACTGGACCATTCTGGGAGGCTTGCAGCAGTATTGTTAATATTCTCTGCATTTAAAATGTCTTCCTATATTTTTCTGAGTTCAATCAAATGCATGTGCATTTTTCTGCCTGACATTCTGGGCAAGTGAGTTCTGCTGGGGAATGTGTCTTCTCTTCTCCCTAAGAAACCCTTTAAATGAGTAAAACGTGGACCTGAGCAATTCAGCCTTTACGACAGGTTCTCATCAGCTTATGGTGTGTCTTTTGTTTTCTTCTACCCTTGACAAACCTGATAGCTTTGCTCTCATGCTGACTTTTATCTCTATGACTTGAGGATAACAGGCTGTATTTTGATCCCATCACACCAGAGTTTAATTTGGACACTAATGATTAGCAATGTCATGCTACCCAGGGCTGCATGTGTGTTCTTACGTTGTCTGAACTCCACATAGATGGCCCTTCACAATTTCACCACAGAATTACAAAAGATAACTGCTCGGTGCTGGGATGCTATCCCTTGCTGAAACAGGCGGTCCCATTTCTAAATCTAGTTGAGTGATACCTACAGTCTTGGAGGACTAGGACTTTGAAGCTCAGCTCCAGCTGTGGTTTCCGCAATCAACAAATACCTCTACAGTGTAACTATTTTGATAAAATAAAAACTCTGTAGGTTTCTGGGTAGACACCAAATGATCAAAAAGTCCTGTTTGAAACATATAAATTAGAAGTGAAAACACATATGCCTCAGGAAGCATCATCATAACTCCATTTGTCACCTCAGTGAAGTTTCAGAACTAGCAACAATACTTGGAAATAAATATAATATGGGCTGCAGCAATGGCAGGCTGTGGAAAACTGCACATGCAGAGGTATGACCGCTCCTTTGCTTTTTACCCTAATTCTTTTGAGGAACTTCTTCTTGCTTTAGCATATATATTAGTAAAACAAAAACAAACTGCCCTAATGAGTGCAGTTCCCCCCTTCCTACTCGCTTCAGATATTTCCACTGTGCTGCTTCGTAATCTGATGGCATAATTCTGACAGGTTGGCATCTGCCAGTGTTTGGCATTTCTGATGTGACATCAGCTTCAATTTCTGCAAAAGTTTTTAGCCAGATGAGCATAAGTTCCTAGAGTGGGCTAAGAGTACATCTTCACTTCAAAATGCAGCCAAGCCCAGCCGGGCGTGGCTCAGCGGTTAAGCGTCGGCCTAGGATCCAGGCGATCAGGGTTCGATTCCCAGTCAGGGCACACGCCCGGGCTGCGGGCTGCAGCCGATCAATGACTCTCTCATCATTGATGTTTCTATCTCTCTCTCTCTCCCTCTCCTTTCCTCTCTCTGAAATCAATAAAGATATATATTAAAAAAAAAAAAGAATTAAAAAAAAAAACACACAAAAAAACAAAACAAAATGCAGCCAAGTCAGAGCAAACCCTGGGCATTCTAAGTCCTCAACCAACCATCGGCTCACTTATGTAACAATTACCCAGTGCCTCCGGTACTGACAGCTTGTTAAATCAATTAGGCCATTCCCTGGAGTTGGGCTAAAGCCGTCACCAGATTAACAGGTTTAATGAGAAGAATATGTCATTCCTAAAGAATCCAATCAGAGACATACTGAAAGCAACATGTAACAGAGCCTGTTGCGTAAGCTTTTTCTTGGTATCAGAGGGGAGCTATGAATCCATCGGGTGCTCTCTTACCAAAGCAGGTTATTCCCTTCAGGAATTAGGACCACCCCACCCATTGCACTTGGCTTCCAAGGCCTTTTCCCCATGGAAGAATAAGATGCTTCCTACAAGTCTATGTAGATTTCCTGTTTGTGAAACAAGAATTTAAGTAAATAATTAAAGCCTTTAAAAATGAATTCGACATGGGAGATGGGAAGCTGGAGGACTGCTGTCTAAGACTAAGCAGGTGTTGCTTTACTATGAGAAAGGATCCTGTGTTGGATGTAACGGATATAGTAAGGGGAACAGAGGGATTGCCACAGGTGACATCCCCTTGCTGATCTCCCTCCACCACTGCCCAGCTCCGAGGATTGCGGTCATGACTTCTCTACCCTTTTAGACTCCTCTTCCATGTGGGGACTGCTGGCCGCTGGAGGTGAGCACAGCCGCAGAGCCTGTTGTTTTTCCCTGGAAATGACTGGATGTTTGGGTGACTGTGGAGCTGTGCACGTCAGCAAGGCCCGGCTCTGACATACCTGTCTGTTTAGTGAGACGTTATCTGCCTGGGAACTCGTGGAAGCCAGGCTCTTCTGAATGCTCAGGCCACAGTCTGGCCCAAGATAATAAAAGGGTATTTAAATGTGAAATCAGTGAAACTTTCAGCGAGTTTATAATATGGTCGCATTACTTTTACCTTGGCCAGTTGCCTAGATTTGTGCCCTCCCATTAGCTTTGGAAGAAAAGGGTGAAAGGCAGGGAAATAATATCATAGCCACAGACAATATGTGCTAATATCCAAAGGAAGAGTCCTGCAAATTTACCCTGCTCATCTATACTTCAAAGAATATCCTTGATTTAGTATCAGATGGCTATTTTGTACATAGTATTTTTGTCAAGATTTTTAACACATATACTTCTTGCAAAACCACTCTTCCAAATCCTGAAAGCTGGTTCTTTTACTGTCCTCCTCTTTCTCTCTCTCTCACACACACAAACACACACACACTCTCACATAGCCATATGCTCACATTAAGCTCTGAGACTTCACATCTCACATTAAATAAGGGTCTTTTTATTAAAGTGTTCTCTTAGAATCCTGGGATATCTGGGCTCCATGGAAAAATGAAGGTATCTTTAAATACCCTGCCTTAAACAATACCTTAACTCTTTGTGATATTTTCATAGCTTAAGGCACTCTAGCAGTTTCTTTTAACCTGAAAATGCACATGCTCTTTGTAATACCATTTTCTTGTCTGGAAGGAAAAATGGAAGGAAGGGATGGAGGGAGGGAGAAAACCACAATCTTGCTTTCTGTTTAAAGAGCTAAGTGGAATAGTCTTTCTTAAAATTTGGTAACCATCTAGAGTCTCTGTAACATTTTTCCTATGAAAAGCAAACGAATATAGAAATAGTTTCCTCCCTTGGTTCTCAACAAATGAGGGAACTGTGCTTTAGGTTATATTTAGTCCCCAGAAACTGAAGATACTAATGGCCGTGGTTTGCAGAGTGCGATGATGTGCCAAGTGCTCTGCGTTTCTTTCCTGCATTCTCACACGAGCCCCACCAAGGGTGCAGCGTAAGAACAGCTAACCTCAATGGAATGTTGACTCTGTGCTGAATGCTTTCACAAAATATCTCATTTAATCCTCATAACCAGACTGTCGTATGTTATCATATAAAGAAACTGAGGCTCAAAGAACTGAAGAGATCTGCCTAAAGACACCCAATAAATGGCAGCATGGAGATCCAACCCAAATCTGTCTGACTTCAGAGCCTAAGTGCTTTTTCCTTCAGGTTATGTTACCTTCTGACAAGCAGGGGAATTGGGAAGCACTTTACTGTGAATGAATGCATTTAGCTTCCCAAAGGGGAGCAGCTAATTGCTTTGTAGTTAATGAGATATATGGAGCCAGAAAGGGTATTTCTAAGAGAGCCTGTCAGTAGCAAGTTGATATTAGGATAGGTCCCAAGCTGTGGCTCCCAAACTTTGTTGCTCATTAGCATCAGGAAATTTGTTTAAAATGCAGATTTCTGAGCCCTCCCTCTAGGTTCCTAGCTAATAACACCTAACCATGATTTTTTTTTAATGGTCCATAAATTTATCACTTATACTTTAATAGATTCAGACAATGGCATTTCTAGTCTGCATGGTTGGTGATGTGAATGGTAGTTGTCATCAGGTAGCTTGCCATTGAGATACGTACAATCTGGTGTGATGATTGAGGCCTTGGTGCTTAGAAGAATGCTGCAGGAAGGCCTGCACTTTGAAATATCAGTGCAAATAGTGTCTACTGTAGCACAAAACACAAAATATAGCACATAAGCTGAAAAATGGGAATGTTAAATAAATATACTTTACTGAGTAGCAGTGGGCGTTAACTGTGAACTAAAGATGTTTCATAGCCTTTAATTTAAATGCCAGGTAAGTTTTTATGATACTAACCTCTAGTCACCATCTTTATGAGGAAGAGGAGAATATTTTGTTTTTCCGAAGCACTGATATATTGGTTTCTGTGGCGTTCCTTCTTATTGTTTTTATATTAGTGTTTCAAATCTACATCTAATAGAATCTGCCTCTTAACTTTTAAATATATTCCCTTAAATATAGTTATTAAGACCTTAACATTTCACATCAAATGGCTGAAAATCAGATTTATGGTCCTGCAGTTGCTTCGACATTAGAATATTTTGTCCTTACATTCCTCAGTTTGCAACCCTCTCTGTTCTGCCTGTGCTAGTGCCCTGTTCATAGAAAATCTGGGAAAAGTAAAAACAATAATAATAATGATAATAATATTGGAACAGTTTATTATAAGAAGCTGCAAAGAATTGGTAACTAGAAAATGTTCTACATTTTAAATTAATCCTTTAGCGTACAAAATCCACCATAACCATACATGTAGTTTTGCCTTCTGATAAACAGGTGGTCCTTGATAAAATAAACTAGTGGCCCCTGACCACAAATAAGACAGGCTTCTCTGGAAAAGACATTCATTCTATTTATGAACAGCATCTGTTCCAAGAATGTATAATATTATGGCTCCAGTGACTGTTGTATATGGATGGGGAAAAATTGTGGTGGATTTAATACTACAGCTGTGACTAGTTAGGTATGGTAACTTTCAGGTATTTGGTGGTTTCAGCAAAAGTTCTAATACACATTCCAGGCATTGAGAACCATAAGAAGACTGTAAAAATATTTAGACAAAGAATTAATACACTCACTGGTTTGAGAAAACTAGAAAGTACATGCAGAAAACTGTTCTCAGTTCATCATCTCAGGATGGAAGTGTACCATGGCTCCCACACAGGGACAGAGGTTATAGTGATGGCACATGCAGAAATGGGGAGTCCTGCAAGGTCTTATCAGTGATGACTGGGAAAAATGGACTGAGTTATCGGGAGGTGGGTGACAAAAGAAACATTGCAGCAGTTGTTCAGGAGTTTAATGACCAATTGTTCCAGTCAAGTGACGCTGGGTTTGGAATTTACTGTTATTTTTTAACCACAACTGATGAAAACCTGACTTTCACGAGTGATTTATTTTATTTTGTCAGACTTATGTTTTATGTTTATTAGTTGCCTTACTATAAAACACTAATAATTCTCTTTGGCGTCTCTTATGTGGAATTTTTTTGTTGATTTCAGAAAGTTTAATTTTTGTTGGATTAAGCCAAACAAACAAATAGCACCCAATCTGTTTGAGATTATATATATATATATACATATATACTCTCCCAGGTACTTAAGAGGCTCATAAACAGAGTTTGAGGACAATAATCTGAGTTTAAGACAGAACATGAAAAAAAGCAAAAGTAAAACTCAAAGCAGTTTTAAAAAAAAATGGACAAAAATTCAAGAAAACCTTAACATTTTCTAAGAATTCTGGCTATTTTGTCCTTTGATAACCCTCAACCCAGCTAATATTTTGACCATGTTCATATGATGAGGATTTATAACTCAAGATTTGCACAATATGAGTTTAAATGACCACCTTTTATTTTGGAGATATTCAACAGTGTAATTCAACAGACAGTTACTTTATTTACCTGACCACAGATATGGTGCTAGGTTGTGAAAAACAGAGGAACTGATTTGTTCCTGGGTCTTAATTTATAAAGGTGACTAAGTGACAACATGGAGGGGTCAATGCCATTGAAAGAGAAGTTTGAACTTACAGTTCCCCTAGAAACAAGAGGCTTGGAGCAACATGCAGGGCCACAGGGGGAAGCACTAGTGTCAGGAGGCAGAAAGGAACAAGGGGAAAGCATAAACCTCAACCTCTTTTGGGGTCTCTGTGGGAAAAGAAAGGCAGAACTGGGAAAACCGCTTATGATTGGCTGGTTTGAATAAGTCTGGTGGGCTTTGGGGCACGGGGGCCTTCCCTCGCTGTCCCTATTTAGGGCAAGGAAAATATTGACTTAGCATGCAAGAGTTATATAAGGAGGTAGTTCAGAGTATGGCTCTAGATTGCAGAGGAATTGTAAACAACTGTGGCCTTTAGTTTGGCCCTGTAATTAATGGGTGCCAAGTAAACAAATACAGAACCTAACAAAACAAGGTTAGGGCAAGGGTGAACAGTTCCTTCCACCAGGAACTCAGAATCTGTTATCTGAACTAAATGTGTATGCCAATAAAGCAGATCCAACGTATACCATGATCAATGCTATGCTAGCAGCTTAACAAAATGCTATGGGACTTTTATGAGGCAAAAAAAGCAAAGATATGGAAAGCGAATTTCTCATATGGAATATTTGCATTCTCTTCAGTGCTCAACTAGCATCACTACTTCAAAATCATGCAACCCTGGTAATAAATGCTACCCTTATATACATGGAAGAACATAAGTCAAGGCCTAGCCATGTGCCTGATGCATAAGAAATGTTACATGAAAGGTAATTTTTACCTCTTCCTCCCAACCTGGTGTCATTTTTGTGTTGCTGTGTTTTGTGTTATCACTGACATAATAACACCCGGACAGGCCATTTTGTCCTGAAATGAAAGTTCTGTGTGTTGTTTTGCAGTTAATGTTGGTAGCTAACTTGTTTCATGGTTGTTCACATATTTTCTATTTCTTAAGTACAAGATCACATAAGGTTAAAGAAAGTACTCAAGTTAATTTTGGTTCATTCTTGATCAGCTGGTGTGTGATGGCAGAGCGCAGCCCTGGGTGTCCATGTCTGGCCACACCACTGTCTTCTGGGGGCTACATTTGCATCACCTTTGTACCAGTGGGATTCCAGCCAGCCACTGACATTCCCTGGAGTACAGGAAAACAGGGTTTTCCTTATGAATTTGGCAAAGAATTGTAGATTGCAGGCAGGGGGATGTTTGGAATGTTCTGTCAACCACTAGTAAACAGCAACCCTTTGCTCGGGTGAGTGGTGACAGGGCTTAGGAGAGAGGCTGGTTTCCATTAATGTGTAGCCTCGTGGAGGAAAAAGCTGACAAACAGATAGCAAATACTTGCAGATTCATTCTCCTCACAGTGAAGGTATATGATTGAAAAATGTTTGTTATTCTTTTCTTAATCCCAAGGGGTGTAAAGTTCTCTGTTTGGGAAGTGTCAAATCTTCTAAGCAAAGGTTAACAAACACCTCATGCACTTATTCCCGAGGGACATTGCTGTGCTATTCATCATCACACAGTGATGTCTATGGCTACTGTTTTTTTGTTGTTGTTGTTTTAATGTTTATTACGTATCAATCATTCCATTAGGCTCTTGACACAATATTTCTGTTTCTTGAGCTGTACCCCGGCTTCTCATCTGGCCATGTACTTCAAGTCCAGAGTACAGGGTCTCAACTGTAGGAATTAGAAATTAAATTCTGCTTGTGTCCATTGCTGATGAGGCCGAGGAGCACTCCCACCCCCAGGTGGTCTATGGAGCACACTTTGATAAACAGATTTCATGGTTAAAAATAATTATACAGTATCACCTCTGAATTAATATACAGCATGTTGATATCTAAAAGCAAGTTTTATTAGCACCTGTTGATATAAAACTCTCTCTGGTTTTTCTATAATCCTTATTGTTTGACAAGAGGGACTTCAAGGTTTTATCAAGGGCATTAATTTTTTAAAAATTGAGAACTGGGCCTGGCCGGGCGTGGCTCAGCGGTTGAGCATCGACCTAGGATCCAGGCTATCAGGGTTCGATTCCCAGTCAGGGCACATGCCCGGGTTGCGGGCTCCATCAATGACTCTCTCATCATTGATGTTTCTATCTCTCTCTCTCCCTCTCCTTTCTTCTCTCTGAAATCAATAACGATATATTAAAAATAAAAATAAAAATTGAGAACTGGTAGTGTTTTTCAGACTAAGAAAAACATCAAAGACTATCCAAGTCAGCTAAAGAAAACCTTCTAGTAGGTTATCAAGGAAGAGCCCTATAGCAGGAGTGAGGAGAGTCATTCTCAGGTCCTTGAAAAGAAAGCAAGTTAAAGAAACAAGGGTTTTATCTTTTTTTGTTTAAGAAGGTCATTAAGCATTCTTTCTCTGGTCATTGCACATCTGCCCCGATGACTCAATAGTCCAAGTTCCTTCCTGAGTCTGTGAAATCCCTTCTCCAGGACTCAGAGAAAGGCGGGGACATTTGGGTGCCCCAGGCTATATACTAGCACACGCTCCCAGGCAACACTGAATTTCTAGCATCATCACACAAAAAGTTGCTTTAAATCATATTTTATATAGGCAGTAGTTGTTTTCCTGTGTTTAAATCCCCCAAAATCAAGTAGGTGGGAGAAAGGGAGTGAAGTTACATGAAAGTGGGGGTGGGTGGTGATTAGGCGAAGGAATGTGATTCTTCTAATGGTCAAGATAAAACTTACACATGTGCATTCTGAGTTACAAAGACCTGACTTAGGAAGAAATGCTCTTTTATCTGGAAACATAATAAGAATATACATATGTATATTTGTATATGTGTGTATACATAAAAGACAAGTTTATACACACACACACACACACACACACACACACACATATATATGGCTGGTTTCTCACATCTCATGTCCACCATCTCATGTCTATGTCCTGGTGATTTGTGTGGGAAATGGCCCCATGGATTTTCTCACCAACTTTTATCTTCATTTGGGGAAGCACCACACTCCCCTTCGCCCCTGTCTTCTTACATTATATTTCAGACAATCACCCACTCTTTCTCATGTATCTTTTCAACCTTGCCTCCCTTCCTCTTCATAATTCTACTCCCAAATCTTCAGGAAACCTCCCACCTTTCTTCTTCTCCCCAGCACCACCACCTCCTCCCATCCTCATTTTTTTTTTCATTCTGCTTGTTCACTTGAAACGGCCTTTATCATGGCTGGGAAGCATTAGAGCAGGGCTAGTGATAGATCAGAACCGAAGACAGGAACAAGCTGGCAGCGTAGGTAGCAGCTGCACCCACCGCCTCCCACAACCACATCAAAATTACAAAATACAGAACCACCATCACTCAGAACCTCCTGAAATCTAGCCGAACAGAAGCCCTACAACCAGGGAACTGAAGAAGCAATGAGACCAGTAGGAGGGGTGAAGACACGGGCAGATACGGGCTGAATCATGGAGACTCAGCCGCGGGCCCACACCGGGTGCCGCAGTTTAAACCCGGAAGGGCATCTTGGTGGTGGAGGTTTCCCGGAGGAGCGAGGGATCCCAGCCCCACAAGACACCCCCCAGCCCAGGGTTCCAGGGCTGGGAAGAGAAGTCCCACAACTTCAGGCTGCAAAACCCAGCAGGGACTGTCGCTGAGGGACTCGGAGGCTGTGGGAGTCCCACGCAACTCCTCTTAAAGGGCCAGTGCACGGATGCACTCAGGCGCGCTCCCTCTGAGCCCCAGCATCGGGCAGTAGTTGGAAAGGAACCTGGGACCTTTGGGGAGGAACTAACCTGCCTGAAATTGGGGTGAGAGCTGGAGGGGCAGCTTTCTCCCAGGCAGAAGAGCTGGCAGAGGCCATTGCTCCTTTGGCAAGTCCTCCCCGAACACAGCCTACAGGCAGGCACCATAATTGAATCTCCAGCACCTGACTCACAGCTTTGGCCCTGCCCTGGTGATTCCCAGAGACCCCGCCCCTCCCTACTTGCAAGTTCATCCAGGCCATTTCCAAGGGCTTTTCTATGCCAGTGGCCTCTCCAGCCTCATGCTTACGACTTTCCTAAAATTTCTCAAACAAGCAGCAGCATACCCCATATGGCTTGATAAGTGGCCCCAGGCCTAGCACTAGTGGCAGCCTGCATTGGTTCATAGCTTGGCCTCTCCTGGACACCTCCAAGCCTAGCACAAATAGCAGCCAACTATGGATTGCTGTGTAGCTCATGCTGGGTGGCCCTGGGCAAAGCACAGGCAGAGGCTGACTTTGCACCTCCCGGAGGCCGCAGAGACAGTGCACCTGGTGGTCAGACTAGACTGCGCTGAATGAAACCCTACCACATCCATGAGTGACACACACAAAGAGTGCACTTGGTGACCAGCAAAGCTCCACTGAAGTAAATCCTGCTCCATAGATGTGTCTCCAGCACAGCAGCTCTTTGGCTGTAGTTGCAGCTAGTTCTTACAGCCGATTTGCTTGGGAGTCAATTCCTCCCAGTGATGCCAACAGCAACCAAGGCTCAACTACAACAGGTCAGAGCACACAGCCCACACAGGGGAGCACCTAGAAGGACCAGCTCAGGTGAATGAGGAGACTGAACCACTGGATCCTACAGAACACCTACTACAGAAAGGCCACTCTACAAATTCCAGGAGACATAGCAGCTCTACCTATAAACAAACACCTGGAAGCAGCCAAATGTGGAGACAAAGAAACATGTCACAAAGGAAAGAACAGAAGAAATCTCCAGAAAGGGAACTAAATGAAAAAGAACCAAGCAAGCTATTAGATACAGAGTTCAGAATAATGGTTATAAGGATGTTCAAGGATCTTAGTAAGACTATTAAGAAAACAAGTGAGACCATTGATGACATAAAAAGTACCAATCAGAAATTAAGGCTACATGAACTGAAATGAAGAATAATTCACAGGGAATCAAGAGTAGAGTAGAGGACGCTGAGAATCAAATCAGCGATTTGGAATATGAGAAAACAAAAAACACCCAACCAGAAGAGCAAAAAGAAAAAAGAATCTAGAAATATGAAGATAGTGTAAGGAGTGTCTGTACAACTTCAGACAGCCCAACATTCACATTATGTGGGTAACAGAAGGAGAAGAAAGAGAACAAGAAATTAAAAACCTATTTGAAAAAAATAATGACTGAAAACTTCCCCTACTTGGGGAAAGAAATAGACTTACAAGTCCAAGAAGCACAGAGGGTCCCAGACAAGAGGAACCCAAAGAGGCCTGGACCAAGACATATCATAATTAAAGTGCCAAAGTTTAAAGGCAAAAAGAGAATCTTAAAAGCAGCAAGAGAAAAGCAGTTAGGTACCTACAAGGGAGCACCCATACGACTGTCAGCTGATTTTTCAACAGAAACCTTGCAGGCCAGAAGGGAGTGGCAAGAAATATTTAAAGTGATGAAAAACAAGAATCTACAACCAAGATTGCTCTACCCAGCAAAGCTACCATTTAGAACTGAAGATCAGATAAAGAGCTTCTCAGACAAGGAAAAGCTAAAGGAGTTCATCACCACCAGACCAGTACTACATGAAAAGTTGAAGGGTCTTCTTTAAGAAGAAGGTAATGAACAAAAGAATCTGATGAAATAAATAGATCCAGAGACATTGACACATGCAACAGACGATCATATTTCAGAGGAAAGAGGGAAGAGGGCTGGAGGGTGGGAAGAGATTAACCAAAGAAGTTATATGTGTATTTGCATAACCCATGGACACAGACAATAATGGGGTGAAGACCTGGGGGTGGTGGGAGCGAGGTGGAGGGGGTCAACTGGAGGGAAAAAGTGGGACACCTGTAATACTTTCAACAATAAAGATAAATAAAATTAATAAAATAAAATAAAATAAAATAAAATAAAGAAAAATAAAACAAAGAGCTGAAGAAAGAGAGAAGCCAAACATTTTGAAATGAGGTCTTATGATAAAGAGGCAGTGTCAAGAAACCACATAAATCTCTAAAATTGTGAAGTTGTCTTTTTTTCAGAATCTGGTATTTCACTCTCTTTACCTTCTTTACCAGCCATTCTGCTAAAACACAGTTTCTTCTTAAGCTTTATTTGAGTTGCTTTCGCTTCCTTCCTACCATTGCTTCAATGTTGTTTTCTACTGCAACTATACAGCATTTTAGTTACATTATAAAACTTCCTTGAGGGTGACCTAGAAAGCCAACAATATCACATTGTTCTATGGAGAAACAGTATCCTAATCTCAATTTGCTGGCTGATTAATGATCTTGGGGAAACATTTGGCTCCATATGTATCTGCATTGTGTTGGGAACATATAGGTGCTCCACAAAAAGTTATTTCACTGAGCTGACAAATTGAGGACAAACGGGAATTGTATGTTATTGAAACAATCTATCCCCAAAAGATGCTTTTATGACAAGATGTAATGTCACCATTGTTAACAACTGCAATTTCCTGGACAAGCTGCAGAATCCCTCCCCCTTTTTTTCCTCATTCTAATCCTCCAGCCTGGAGATAATACCCTTTGTCTCTGCCTAGCTACAACCCTTTAAGGTGCTTCCTACCAAGCCTTCCTTGGTGGCCCCAGCCTACAGAGCACTATTAGCACAAATATTAGTGGCAGCAGCTAACATTTCCTTCATTCTCACAATGTTCCAGTACTGTGCTGAGTGCTTAAAAGTCATTATCTTATTTCATTCTCATGGCTTTCCTAGGCGGTTAGCATTGGCATTACCCCCATTTTGTTTCAGAGGAAACTGAAGCTAAGAAAAGTAAAGCAACACATCTAGAAAGTGGCAGAAGCCTCCAAATTGGGACCCAAGTAGTCTGCCTCTTGAGCACCTGACCATGCCGTCTACTCCCACCTTCCCACCTGGGGTCCTCAGATGCATAGGGTCCCCAGATAATTCACAGCATGACACCTGATTACAGTTCTTCCCCCTACACCCCAGCTCTACTGTATTTGGCTTTTTTGCCCTCTTAAACTGTACATTCCTCATGGTTAGGGTCAGAACAATGGTCTTGGGCCAGATTCTGAAACATGCTAACCAGGTGCCTCCCCAAGCCCCAGTATCCAGTGGCACCCACCTCAAAGGGCTGTGGTGAGGATTAAAAGAAAATAACACATATGAAGGGCTCAGACTGGGTGACAGTGAAAACAAGTTTAGATATTATTGGTGTTATGGCATCAAGCACAGCTATAAATCCATGGTGTGATTAAATGTTTTTCTAAAAGTTCACTCCAGTCTGTTTTGCCATCCATTTTTGTCCATGGACTTGACCTAGCCAACATCCTCTCCTTCTCCCCAACTCATCAACAAAGTTGCACATTTTATGTCTTTTTTATGCTCTTCAAAATACAAGGACTTTTGCCCTTTAACAGACCTGACAGCAATCTAATCTCTGCTGCAAGGGAAACTTGGAGTGGTTGGGAGACTGTAAATGCTCCTTCTGGTCTGAACTCCCCACTGACCTCCTTCTACTCTTGACTTTAGGTAAATCCTACTCCTGGCTTCAGTTTCCTCCTCTGTCACAGCTGTCCCCTGAGGTCTCTTTCAGCCTACAGCTAAGACTCATACATGTCTTCTTTTTAAAAGAAGGAAATCCCAAGCACTCAGCTATTGTCACCATCACTGTTTTCTGCTCTTCATGCCTTCAATAGGTGTTTCTGCGTGTGCTGGATACAGAGGTGTTCGTGTGTTTATTTCAAATATGTATACATATTTGTGTATGCGTGTGTTTGTGTGTGACTGTACATGGGCGTGTTTGCATTTGTGTGTGAATGAGTATTTCTGTGTTTCGTGTATATCTGTGTGTGTATGTACATTCTCACTGGGTTGAAGCAGCCCAAATCCAAGTGTCAGGAAAAGAAAGGCAAGGGTGTCCGGCCCACCTGTGCCTTCAGCACGACCCACGCGGGCGGGACGCGAGGCCGCCAGGTTCCGTGCCAGGGCGCAGCCCTCCCACCCCGAGAGCCGGAGCCCGGAGGCGGCCCGCGGGGCAGGGCGGGGTCGTGGGCGGGGCCACCGGCCGGGCGGGCGGGGCCGCGCGGGCGGTGGGCGGGGCGGGGCGGCGGCGCTCGGGGCGCGCTGGGCCGCGGCGGCTGCGGGCGGGCGGGCTGGTCGCGCTCTTCCCCCTGCCGGCGGGAGCGGCGGCGGCGGCGCGGGGCAGCGGGAGGGAGCCACTCGGTAAGTCCCGGCCACTCTCCCCACTCCTGACTCCCACCGTGCCTTCGGCCCACTCTCACCGCGCCACGCGGGCTCGCCCCAGCCCCCCGCGCTCGCCCCTCAACTTCTCCAGGCGGACGTTGCTCGGGTCCGAGCCGCTTCCAGCCCCGGGGGACATCTACATCGCGCCCCGAGTTCCCCGGCGGCGCCCAGCCCGCAGCCTCCGCTTCGCCAGGAGGGCGAGTCCCGGCCCCTCAGGTGTCCACCCCGGCGCGGGGCGCGGGGCGCGGGGCTCCCCGGTGCCGCCGAAGGCCGCGCCTGGCGTTAGGGTTCGCGTCGCCCCCGGCCGGGGAGGGCCGGCGAGGGCCGGGGTCGCTGTTCCGCTCCGGGGGCGTCTCCGCCGCGGCCCGAGTCCGGCCGCCCCACCCCCTCTCCCCCGCGCGCCGCGACGCGGAGGACACCTCCGCCCGGGAACTGACAGCCGCCGCTCAGAGCCCGCGCTCCCGGGTTCCCACGACACCCGCAGCCCCCGACCTGCCCGCCGGACGTCGGGAGCCGGCCGCCGGCTCCCCCGCTCCCTGCTCGGGTCCCCGCCCGGCCTGGCGACCCCGCTCCTCGCGTCAGGGCTGGGGATTAGGGCGCTAATCGCCGCTGCTCCCCAAGTGCCGGTGGCCCGGCCCCAGCTGCCGGTAGTCAAGCAAAAAAGAAAAGAAAAAAGGGGGGGAGGGGGAGAAAGGAAGCGCTCCGCGGAGAGCCGTAAACCTCGTCCGTGCCGGCCGTCGGGACCCGGCGCTGCCCGCCCCGGGGCCCCGCGCCCGCCGCGCTCGGTCCCCGCCGCGCCTTCGGCTCCCCGCCCCAGGGCGCTGTCAGGTCCCCCAGAATCAGGGTTTCCCTGGATGTCTGGGCTGCAGTGAGGCTTGGCACCTTCAGCGGAAGGCGCCTCTCTCGGTCCTGGTCACGGCAATAGCAGCGGGGTGCCTCGGATTCTTTTAGGGGCTTGAGGAAGAAGCTGTGATTTTACTACCCAAGAAAAAAATAAAAACGGGAACTTTGTGCCTGCGCAACCTGGACATGCCCTAGCCTTGCTCATCCAGGCTGTCTAGGAGCAGAGGACTTTGGGGAATTAGCTTAGACAGATTACCATCCCCTTCCCCGTCACGCACACACCCTGCCACCCGCTCTCCCACCCCCAGCGCCCTCCCCCAAACCCCCTGCCTGCACGTCCCTCCCTGGGCTTGGGCAGGAGCGTGAAGTAGTGTGGACCACATCCCTCAGACATTTTCCCCACAGCTGCTTGTCTTCCCTTCTCTGGCTTTTTGTCTTTTCAGATTTGTAGATATCCCGGCGATTTGAAATGGGGGCTGGAAGATGGGAGGGGATTCCTGGGAGGGAAGGGGAGTGGGAAATGGGATTTGGGCGGGCCAGAAATTTTCTTGACAGAAATGGCAGACTCAGTAGTCTAAACTCCGTGGTCACAGGCTGTGCAAGTAAAACTTCATGGGAAAGGTGCCTTATGCCAGGTAGTTTTTGAATTTAAGATGACCAGGTTAAGACCATCCAACAATACAAATGCAAGTAAAGGTTTTTGGTTATATATATGTATTTTTTCCCCTTGCAAATCACACTCAGATTCTGTTTCACGGGACTTGTTCTGGTTTTCATGTGAAATTGGGAGTTTGGTAAATTCATTTGGTTTTCCGTGGTGTTCTGTGGGTTTGGGCTTTCTGTTTACCTTGATGTGAGGTGTCTAACTCTTAGCCATCCGCTGAACAAGCTACCTGGAAGTCCTAAATGTTACTCTGGGCAGGCAGCAGGAGGCAAACTGTTCACTGCCTTTGGAGTGGGTGAGCAAATATTTGTTAAATAGAGACCTTAATCTGCTGGGTCTTTCTTCTCCCAAACTTCACCCTCTGCTGCAGAGACTGGAAGGTCAGGACCTTGGCAGGCCCAAGAGATTTAGGGGAGTTGGGTGGGGTGGAGGAAGCCTGTGCCAGAAAAGAAAGAATTTTTTCTTTCCACCTCCTTGGAACATAACTTAAAATGCCTGAAAGTTATCTAATAACCCATCTGAGTGGTCACAGATTCAAGGGGTGGATGGTAGCTATAAAATATAACTGGACAGGGGTGATACCACACAGAGAATAAATAAGGACCAATTTTTCAGTTTAAAAAAAAAGCATATATGAAAAGGTCCTTGAAGTCTGATTTTTAAAATGCAATTTAAAAATAAATCTGAGAAACACTATCAGTAAAGGAAGCCCAGGAGTCTGTGGTCTTGCCAAGTTCTTGTCCTTGCTGGAAGAGCCCTCTAATTTGGGAGGGCAGCAAACACCAACCATTCTGTAGGAGTCCAGAAGTTTCTCTTTTAATGAGCTTGGTATGATTCCACGCCAGTTAATTTGGAGAGAGTGTAGAACAGTTTAGAACACATAGTGTAAGATTGAAACTGTTGTTCTGTTGTGATTTTTATTTTTATAGGCAAGGATTGTATCTCTGAAATCCTCCAGGCCTATTGCTGAACCTATTCCTGCAGTTTATTTGCTTTTTAACATGTTGTTTTTTACATTTTGAATGGGCAGGGTTATTTCACTCATTAAAACCTTGTTATTGTGCTTCATTTCAAGGGCCTGCTGACTTAAGGAATGCTGAGGGACACTCACTTGCCAAGGCCAGAAGCCCAGGGAAGGCTAGATCAGTCTTCAATGCTTTAAACAGTAAATGTCATTTAAAAAATACAGGAACTGCTCTGATCTAAAACCTCCATTATCTTAGTTTGAATGTGTGGTATCTTACTTAAAATTTGGGTTACTGTCTTTACTTCCTTTAAATATATTTTCCGAAAATTTTCTATAGATAATAGAGTTGGAAACAGCCTGGCCACACTGGCAAAGATGATCAGACCACTAAATATCCTTGTAGTTTGCTGTTTATTGGTTATTTCTCCATAGCTCACCAATTAAGCTTGTTTATTATCTATGTAAATAAAAGAATTTAGATACTATTATGAAGAGACACCTATATACTTCAAAGAGGGGACGAGAGAGACAGAGACAGAGCACAGAAGCACCTGTATGTGTAGGAAGAAGACTTGGAGAAGTAGAAACTAGGTGTTGCTTGTTATGCCTTGGTACAGTGGGGTTATTGGGAACTTTTACTTTTGGTTAAACACTAAATTATGTAGTGTTTACTTCTAGAATATCTTTAAATGACTATTGTAATTAGAAAATCAACAAAAATGTAAGAGTTATATAAAATCACTTAAACTTTAACATTTTTATAAAACCTTTCTCTTTTATCCTAAAGATATTTGAAAACAAAACTAGTGTGTTATGAGGTTAGTAGACTATTTTAGGAATCTTTGTATGTGGAGTGTGACATATTTGATGATAGTGGAATTAAATTCTAACCTATTATAAGTTTCAGTTATTTTTTTCAAATAGCCAAAAGTTTTAGAAGATTTAAAATATCTAATTTCATTTCTTTAATTAATGACTGCTAACCTTTCAGAAATGTTAATGAGGTACTTAGGGTCTCAAGGATATGTGGTGAGGTCCCCAAAGCATAATTGTGTGACAGAATTTAAAGGTGAAAGAGAAAACAGGTGTGTGTGTGTATGTATGTGTTCACATAGATTGTGGGGGAAAGGCAAAAAAAGAAGCTAGAGGAGGTAATATTTGTGGAGAAAAATGAAGTGAGTCGTATTTTCTTCTCTTTCTCTCTCTCTTTGGATCAATGCCTTAACACCCGCCCAACCCAGAAAGATTGGGTTCCAGGATACTTTTTGATCTTAGGCCCAAGTTGTTTTTTCTCTCTCTTTTTTTGTCACCTTCTATAAACAACTAAGTGATGGTTGCCTTACTAAAATTATTACTTCACAGATTAAATATGCTTTTTATGTCTTAGGAGATTTTTAACAACTTGAGTGCCCTGGCAGAGCTGGCCATCACATTGTGTGGTTTGGTTATGACATTGTGTGAGAACTTACTGTCCCAGAACTTAAACTGGAACTGTTGAGTTCTTTATTTCTTAAGTCTGAAAAGGGAAATGACAATCCTATTGCTCATAATAAAATACATAGTTCTACCATTAAAAAAAAAGCTATAGAAAGCATGGAAAAGTTACGTATCTGTTAAGCAACATGCTCCATTCTAGGTTCGTTTTATGTCTTGACTATTTGCCTCTTGTTTAAAGAAAGTACTTTGTTATATATTAATCATAACATTAGACCAAAAAGTTGTCAGTTGAAGAAATATTTACAGTGAACTGCCAACAATTTGAGGGACTAATTACATCTTAAGTATGGAATGTCAGTGAATACTGCTAAGTTTTAGGTTCTCCAGAGGAGCAACAATGTCTAATCAAGAACTGTAGAGTGCTATTTGTAATCTTGTATTAGATTTTATCAGCAAAACATGTAATTTTAAGTTTACTGGAAACAGGTTAAGAATCTCTGTAGCAGATAAGACAGTTGTATCATATACTAGGCCCTGAGAACCTTATGTGATTTACCATTTATTCTTGTTTTATTCTCATTGAGTCTTCCAAACATGTAATACATTTTCAAAGATACATTTTCCTAATCCTACCTAAGCAACTCCTTGTTTTAATTTTTTTTCTGTTGATGACATAATAAGTTAAACTATATGAAAGTGCCAACATTTGACCTTTTTCCCCCTGCAAAATGGCACTTCATAAGGTTCGTTTCATGGTAGAACCTCATAAAATACATTTTGTGACAGAACCTTATATATATATATAAAGAACTTTATGAAATAAGGATATTTAAAAAACGCAGAGTCCAGTACCACTGTTGGTATTTTGGGTATTTTTCTTTTCAGTGTCCCCACCCTTTGCATATGTATATAAATGAAATTTGTATTACACTGAATATAGGTGTTTGTATCCTATATTTGTTATTTAACTTGGTACCATGAACATTTCCCTGTGCCATTTTATATATGAAAATATAATTTTATATGTGTGTCTACATATTATTGTCTATCATGTGGATGTACCAGAATTTTGAACCCTTAAACAGACATTTAGTCTTAATATTTTATTATCATTATTAACACTTAGATAAATATCCTTATATAAAACTTTGTTTATATCTCTGATTATTTCATTAGGATGGATACTAAATAGTGAGATTCATACTGTTTCAAATTTTTAAACATTCTATAACATATTAATCACTTTTAAGAAAGGACATTCCCATTTACACACGACCCTCCCATATTCATATACCCACAAATAGAAGGTCACCAACAACAGATACTGTTTTTTAAAAGATAATTTGATAAGTAAATAATGGAATTTTGGTTTAATTTGTATATCTTTGATTATAGGTGAGGGTGAACATTTGTTTCATATTTTTAATGGGGTATATTTGTCTTTTTATTAATTTTCAGTTCATGTTCTAGGCAAATTTTTAAAAGGAAGACAAATTCTGGTTGATTTAATGAATTTATTCATATTTTGTTTTATTTCACTGTCTTGGGGAGTCTTATAATTGTAAATATGAGAATAAAATTTTTAACTTTTGTAAATAGAAAGGGAGGAGGAAATGGTACCATTTGTGAGTCTCAGCCTCTAATGATGAAAATGCCCATAATCCAAATAATACCACCTAGATTATGACATCCACAAGGAAGGGCATTGACAGGTCTTATGTGTTTTTATGTTCTCCAGCACAGAGACCAGTGCCTGGCACTTCCAGTGTGGAACAAGAATAAGTGTGCAATATCTGTGCTCTGGGATGGTGTACTCCCTGCCCCCCCTCCAATACCCATCCCTCCTCTTAGTGTGTGGCCATTTAGTTCTGCTCTCTTGGTTGGCCTCTGTATACGAGCTAATGAGGCCAAAGTCAGAGGTTCTATCTTCATATGACCTATTTAGCTTTGTGTCATGGCCACAAGCTGTATTCTTTTCACTGTGGCCAGCTGACATAGAAATGCATACTGCTCATCACAAGGGAGAACAGACTAGAAGGGGGCAGATTTCTAGAGTTAGAAGAACCCTGAAGAATCTCTTATTCAACCTTCTTCTTTCACTTTTTCAGGGGAAGACTGAAGCCCAAACAGGTTCTTCCCTTTTCTCTTGTGTAGTGTCTCAGAGTCAATTCAACATAACTGATATGTATTGCGCAATGTGGAGAAATATAAATTTATCCCTACAGTGAGGGGGTTGGCAACTGAATTCTGTGCTTAAATGCTGATAGATTGTTAATGCTTTCCTAACTTTATCATCCCTTCCATGTGGATATAAATGATATGACTAATATTTAAAGAACTTAGAAATCTATCACAGTAAGGTTACTTTAAGTGGTCTCATTCATGTCTTTGGAAGGGACAAATAATAACCTGATGCAAATTGATTTGAAAATGATTTGGGGAAAGAAAATTTTGTGGGAATTGGTTGGTTAAATCAAATTCAAATTACTTGTCATCTTCTCTAACCAATAATTATTTCTGACTTCTGTATTCTCTTAATGAAAATACCATTATCTTAGTCACCAAGACTCAAATTTATTTTACATCTTCCCTTGAAAATTACTCTTCTTATTTCTTTTTCTTTCTTATCTCTCTGATACCACCCCTGCACGTTATAATAGAAGGGATTGTAACTAGCCTGCACATCTGTCCTTGGTCTGGCCACTTCAGTCCACTTTTCTGCTACATTCTTTGTGGAGCAACCTTACCCTTGCTTGCCGAAACCCTTTATGGTTTTCCATTGTCTGTTCAGATGAAGTCCAAATTCTATTAAGGATGCAGATAAGAGTGGCTATTTCTATATAAATAATATTTTTTCTTTAGCATTCATTTTTTCTGAAAAGTTACTCTTCCATTTAGCAGAGATATAGTTTGTCTGTTTTTCAGATGTACACAATGTTTTTTGTTTGTTTGTTTGCTTTTTTATTGATTTCAGAGGGAGGAAAGGAGAGGGAGAGAGAGATAGAAACATCAATGATGAGAGAGTCATTGATTGGCTGCCTCCTGCACGCCCCCTGCATGCCTCCTGCTGGGGATCAAACCTGCAACCCGGGCATGTGCCTTGACTGAACCTCAAAATCCTGGATCATAGGTTGATGCTCATCCGCTGAGCCACGCCAGCCAGGCACACAACAGGTTTTATGATAGCTCCATGTTACTGATGAGGAGCCTAAAATCTCAAATGATGGAGGAGATCTGCTGAACGTCCCAAAGCAATTGCATAGCATATTTGTGAATGAGTCATTTTACTGTGTGTTTGGAAATTAATACTAGTATTGCCATTAAGACATTACAGTCAAGTGAAGCATCAGCCCTGTGTGTGTGTGTGTGTGTGTGTGTGTGTGTGTGTGTGTGCATGTGTTCTGTATGTATAAGGAAAAAAGCATCTAGAAGAGCCATCCTAATCCCAGAGAATAAAGGAGACTTTCTTCTTTTTAAAAGTACAATTTTTTATTTTAATGTCACCATGTTTTCTATCCTTTCTTGTTTATGCATTATTTGGTAAATTAGGAAACTGTTGTTGCTATATAATGGGTGAGCCTAAAATAGTAGTGCAGGTTTTGAAGCTAGCTGATCTTGGTTTGACCTTGTGTCTGCACTTATAAGCTGTGTAACCTTGGACTCAGTCATCCTCAGTTTTCTTGTCTGTGAAATCGGGAAAATCATATGTACACCTGGAAGTGTACTGGAGTATAAAATAAAGTGTGCCAAGCAACTAACAGAGTATCTGGCACATTGCAGATGCTCAACGGATGGTTGATGTTATTATCTTCCATGTGTGCTATTTTGAGCTTATAAAACAGACTCTTCCTTCTCTCTATATAGAGAGTTTATTGGGACAGGGGAGAATAAATTAACCATGAATTGGAAGATATTCTTGATGAATTTGTTATGCATCCACTGAAGAGTATTTTGAGCATTTTACCACCTATTACAAGCATCCTGGGGGGTGGAGGGCAAAAGTAATAGAATATAAACCTACTGATGTTATGAATCGATTAGAAAACCTACTGCAGGAAAATTTGGCTGTTCAGCACTGTTATTCCTCCACCTCATCCCCTTCAAACTACCTAAATTAGAGACTGCATGTAATAAGCATTTCTCTTTGGGTGTCATCTCATAAATTTAATTTAATTTGAACCAGTCTCATAGAGGTGAACGAGAGAATTGTGGATTGAGCCCTGCCTTTCCACCCAGCTCAGTGTTACTTGTTTTTTGTTTCTTTCCCTGTTTCTTCAATTATGTTATAAGTTTCTATGCTTGTATCATTTTAATAACGGAATAGAAAAACAAATGTTTGTATTTATCTTATCCTTTTGTGTGTGTGTTGTACATTCAACACAGAATCTTCCATAAAAAGAGAAATTTTATAAATCATTTTTCTTCTTTCTATATACATTTGACCCTTGAAACAACATGTGACTTAAGGGTGCTTACAGTTGGATTTTATACAGTTGAAAATCCAGGTACAACTTTGACTCCCCAAAGACTTGACTAATAGCCTGCTGTTGTCTGGAAGCTTTACCGATAACATAAATAGTCGATTAAGACACAGTTGGTATGTTATATGCATTATATACTGTATTCTTACAATAACATGATTTAGAGAAAAGAAAATGTTATTAAGAAAGTCATAAGGTAGAGAAAATATATTTACAATATTTATTGAAAAAATCCACATATAAGTAGACTTGAGCTATTCAAACCCGTGTTCTTCAAGAGTCAACTGTATGGTCCTAAAAAGTTTGTTTTAATCAAATGGTTTGTTTTGATCAACCCAAGTTGTACAACCAGGCGAAACATTCTTTGAGTGGGTGGCTGGACCTTGCTCTGATTTATTTCTAGTTAAATCGAGTAATAGCATAAAATCCATTAGCAATCACTCTCCTAATATTGTAAGGCTCCTAGGAGCCCCATATGTTTCCTTGGAACAAGTGGCAATCCCATCTATTTTACACATGAGAAAACTGGGGCTTGGAAGTTAAATAACTTGATAAAAGCCACTTATGAAATGAAAGCAAGGATGGAAATCTAGGTCATTCTGACATCAAAACATGTGCTTGTTCTTCTTACTGTGCTCTGCCACCCTCTCTACACTTCTTTTTAATGTTTTTATTGATTTTATAAAGAGGAAGGGAGAGGGAGAGAGAGATAGAAACATCAATGAGAGAGAAACATCTATTGGCCACCTCATGTACGCCCCCCAGCGGGGATCAAACCCACAACCTGGGCATGTGCCCTGACTGGGAATTGAACCAGCAACCTCTGGTGTATGGGTGGATGCTCAACAACTTAGCCCTACTGGCTGGGCCCTGTCTACACTTGTGTAGGATAGTGGTTTGCAACAGGTGTGCTGTGGCAGGTACACTGATGTGTGTCAAGGATTTTTCAAACATGCAGTACCTGTCTGTTTAGTCAGGGGCACTGACCTCTTTTCCCTTAGATTGTCAGATAAAAAAATGACAACAGCCAACACAATAGCTGTATGGTGTGAATGAATCAAAATTATACCCATTTTTTTTTTGTCTGATTGGCTAAAAATAGAATTTTTTGGTGTGCCACAGAATTTTAGTAATTAGTTTATGTGTGCCATGAGATGAAAAAGGTTGAAAATTGCTGGTGTAGGAGAAAGTCTGCAATCTCCTTCCACCGAGATGACAAGAAACAGCTGAACACATGCTACCCAGAGAACTCTATCCATTAGCATAAGTGTTCCTTTAACTAGGCTGTCAGCTTTTCTTGTGGTGCTAAAGTTTTTAAACAGCTTTATAAGTTTTGTCTTTGAAATGATGGACTTACTTTAGGAATATAGGGGCCAGAGAATAATAGGAAAACATGAAAAGAACAAAAGTGAAATCAAAAGAAACAAAAAGTTGTGTCTTGACTTTCTCAAACCAAAGAGAAGAGAATAAAGGTGGCAGCATTTCATGTCCACTTGTTTCCGGGGACCTGCGGCTTCCCTTTGCTTCCACACGGCTGGTTGCTCTGTCCACCAGTGACGTGGGGCTCCCAGGCCTCAGGTGTCAAGCCCCTGGTAGGTCATAGGTAGAGTAAGGAAGGGAGCAGAAGACGGCAGACTCATTTCTTTTTCTTTCTGTCCTCAGGAACAGGAAAGGAGCTTCACTTGGTAGCTATACTTGGAACATTTCTGATAAGATAGAACAGCTGTATTTGCTGTTGATGACAGTGATGAACTTAATAGATCAAGGAATTTCTCACAAATTGATAGGGTCTTTCGACTTGCTGAAATTTCAGAGGTTATCTAGTCCAGCACCCCAACCAGCGCAGGAATGATTTTCATAAGAGTGCTTTTCTCACTATAGGTTGTGACTGACTAGGGCACCATGAAATTTCCTGGGTGGTGATCATCATTTTTAAAAGTGTAATAGAATAGAAAGTGTTACAGAACATGTCAGGATGTGAGGGCACATATTTCTCCTTTAATGTTTGATTGATGTGCATGCACAGTGCTTTCAGTGGGCAGCTGTTGAAAGAAAACAGGTTCCAAATCAGTTCCCTACACTTCTACATTTTGCAGACCAGAAAACTGAGGTTTGCTGTGGTTAAAGATTTGCTGAGGAATCATAGCGTGGGGGCTGGTATCAGCATGAATGCTGGGATCAAAAGGATCACACCTAAAACAGTGCTATTTGAGCTGTACACATATATGCCAAGTTGTGAAATCTGCTGTTGTAGTAACTGACATTCATCATTTTTAGTGTGTCTTTCCAGCAAACCTTTGCAATGATGCGTGGGTGATCAAATTAAATGTTGATGTAGAGTGCTGGTATCTTGGGATTGGAAAGGAACTTTAGAAAGGCCAGCTTTTAATCCAACAACTCATTGGCTGCATGGCTTCTCCTTAGCCCCACAATGTCCCCTCTTGGTGGCTGCTGTAATTGACATGTGAGTGAGGCGGCTCATTTCATCTTAAGTAGATAAGGATGCTAAAGAAAGTAAGCTGGATATGACAGGGATTAGAGAAACAGTGTGACTGCTCAGCAGTCTGCATAAGGAAGAGGTGATGTTTAGCATGGGTAAGGTGATGCGGTAGAAGCCCAGGCTCTGAGTTGGGACTGAGAAGGTGAAGAGTGTGAGGCAAAGGATTGGATGGTGGCTGGGAACACTTATGTGGGTTATGGGACCTGGGGGTCATCCCCTCCTCTCTTCTCTCCCAGGGGCTCAAGCTGGCATACTTTGTACTCCTGCTCTCCACAAGCTCTGGCTTCTGTGAGATGAAAAAGTTAGGAGTTTCCAGTAATCAATATGTTTTTGACCTCAGACTTATAGATCAAGTTGTGGCTCATAGGGATTTGAATCTTTTTTGAAAGATGTTTATGGCTTGGCCTGGGTGGTTTTGCCATTTAAGGGTTTGCTAAATATAATCACCATGCAGACATAGCCATAATGGCCCAATTTACCTAACCCCAGAAGGAAAATAAGCCACATACATGTTTGAGAGGCTCATTTCTTACCACTCCAACAATGGACTGCAGTACAACCAGCTCTGTGGTAGACACTGGCCTGTCCCTCAGTCTATGGGACGGCTAGTTGGAGTGCAGTGCACTTTGCTCTTAAAGAGCCTGGGGACCCTGGTCTAGGCCACCAGGATTCTGTTACGTTATTTCTTTACTGCTGAAACAATTGTACCCAAAATCTAGTTTAAATGTCAATTTACCCTCTCATACACATGCACATGTAGTTTATCTAGTGAACTCCTAATCATTCTTTAAAACCTAGGTCAAATGTCCCTTTCCCTCATTTGTGAATTCATTCAACAGTTATTTATTGAGTGCATATTATGTATCAGATTCTGGGGGTATAGCATCGAACTAAACAAAGACCCTGCCTTCCTAACCTTGACTCTGTGTCCCATAGCCATGTGTCTGTAATGGAATCTCTTTTATCTGCAATCTGTAGTCCAGCGACTTACTCAGTTGAATCAAAGAACAGATGGCTTGCCTCTCTGGTCCTTCCATTTCTGTCTAAGTGAATGACCCAAGTTGTACAACTCTCTAAAAAACACCCAGCAGTAATGTCAGGGGTGGCAGAATTCTATGGAGATTTTTCTACTAGTGCAACAACTGCCAGAGCTTGTCAACCTCACATAACATGTAAAGACCTAATAGAAAATTATAGCCTTCCAAAGTCTGATACTCTCCATGCTGATAACTGAGCCTTTGCTGCTGCTGGAGTCCAGCATGTGGTGAGGAGGAAGGACATGTGCAGTCAGAAGAAGCCTGGGCCTCAGTAAGAATTCCCACCGACAGGAAGCACATGCGTCTCCTTTCACCTGCACACGGGCAGCAGGCATTTCCTGGCCATTGTTCGAGGGGCCGCCTCAGCACTATTTCCGTCCACCAGTGAAGCAGGGCTGGAGCTGGCCAGCTCTTAAAGGCTTGGCCTTGGTGTGCTTCTTTCCCAAGCCAGCACCACAACCTCTGGGGAGCCAGAGCCAGCTGACCAAACTGCCTTCCACCCTTCTCGTTTAACAACGAGAAGACGTAGGAAAGAAGATTCTCTTGTATAAAAATAAACGTGGCAGCCCCACTTGCTTTCAAAAACATGCTCTCAAGCAGGTTCCTGTCTTTTACTTATTTATTTATTTATTTTTTTGTACTGTGGCTTGAGGACAGTTTACTGTGGGAAGTAGCTGCCAGTGAATTCATGTGCTATGGCAGGACTCGGATGCGGACACCATGGGCCTAGAGATGCAGAATGTTAACCCAAGATTTATTGAGGAGAAATTTGATTCTTAAAAGTTTCATGTGGAAAGGGTAAGGCGTGTAGTAGGTTAGGCGTGTAGGCTTGATCAGTATGTCATGTGTTTTCTCATTATGAGCCTAAAAACTTAAGATCTGTTTTCAGCAGCTGATTGACCTCCCCAGGTAGCTGCCCTTGCTCAGCATTTCATGCTCAAGTATGTCATGGCTCTGTGTTGATTAAAGATCTCTTTCTGTGCTTTTAGAGTGAAAGGTATATCTACAAGATGAAAGCAGGGAAGTATAATAAGATTAAGCTGGACACTAGCAGTTTCTCTTTTTAGAAATACCAACTAGTAATTGCAGCTTCCAAGTCTGTATTTTACCCTCTCTCCTATGCCTATTGTTTTGAAAAGACTGGGGCAAGGGATGTTGGACACTGCCAATCATTTCATTGCTCAAACACCATTCCAGACTCCTCTACAGGAGGCAGCCATCTGAGGGTGGGGTCCCCAGAATAACTACCACATCCTACAGAGCCCCTGCAGCATCCACACTCTCTACTTGAAAAAGACGGAGAGTCATTTCAGGCATCAATCCCCATCTCCACTTTCTGTGCGGGGACTGTGCTGTATTCATAACCAGGGTCTAGTTCAGGGTGAAGGGAGGTGGTAGTGTCAAATGTGGCTGCAGGGAGAATTGGTGGGTCCTCACAAACACTTTCTGTTGTCCCCTCAGTGTGGGTCCTGCTATGATGACCACCCCAGAAGCTGAGCTTGGATGAGGCCGGTGCATTATGTACAGTGTAGAAGACCTCCTGATTTCTCATGGATACAAGCTGTCAAGAGATCTTCCGGCACCACGTGAGGGGCGCAATGAGGGGCGCCAGCCAGAGAGGACAAGAGCGAGAGTAGGCCATGGCCTGCTGAACGGGTGTGAGGATGGCCCTGCAGCCCTCCCACACAGTAAGGGGTCCCTGGGGACAGGACGTATGAGTGATTCTGAAAATGACCGCCATGCGCTGAGAGCCGGTGGAGAGCCCCAGTGTGCCTCTGCTGCAAGGATGTCTGAGGAAGGGTAAGTGTATACCCACCATATTCTGCGCTGGGCAGTGGATATGAAATAAACTCCTCCAACTCCTTATAGTTGGCTGGGGTTGGGATGGGGGAGGGTGGTGAGGGACAAGAATGCTGCTCCCCATTGAGGTATTGGGATGTCCTAGCAGCACAGGACCAGGCCATAGAAGGCCTTCAATAAACTGGTGAGGAAATGAATTTTGTCACTGCGGTTCAGTACTCGGCTTCTTTGTTCCCTTGTAAGCTCTTGATATTGCCTCAGGTAGGAATCATTTAAAAACTCTGTAAAAGGCACACACTCCTAGTACATTAAGCTTTCTTACTAATATGTTTCAGTATCTGGCACTACAGAGTTGAAAGAGGATTGTATTCCCCTGCATTGGTGAAGAACACCTTTCTTCTTGGGTATCCATATAGTTCCACTGGCTCCTGACCCATGCTTCCCTTGCACACACACTAGACCCAGTGTGGGTCCCCATCTGAATACAGCTGCATCTGTGGGTATTTGCTTACAACAACAGAAAAGGCCACTTGACTGGGAGAACGGGAGGGTTAAAAAAGAGGGAATTTCAGCAGCTTGCCACAGAGGCAGCATGGGAGAGGAGCTCTGCAGTCTCATCCAAGTCCTTTTGACCTAGAGGAAACCTTTGTCATCACTTCATAAAACTGTTTGTCTTTAACGCTGTGTTGGAACCAGGCTCAGACCAGGGAAAGAGGGCTCTGCCTGTATTGAGCATCTTTTGAAACTGTGTGTAACTGGCAAGGAATTAACCTGTCTTTAAAGGAAACAAACAAGCACATAGAAAGGGGAGTGAATTAAGTCTACAGGGGCTGAACTAGCCTTTAATGGTTAGAAGTCACCTTTTTACAGAACGGATCTTTTTTGTTCTTTGACAGCTTTCAGGCAAAACATGGTAGGGATTTTGTTCTTATAATTCAGAGCATCTAACGTGTTGGTTATTAAGTAAAAGTGAAGGTGATCATTTCATGCCCAGTGTAGTAAAAGTAGGTTTGTGTAGACAAGCCAGACCATTTCTCTGGTGGGAAGAGTTATCATTGATGGGACCAGGTTCAGGGGAGACCCAGAATGGAAAAGAACTTGAAGCTGCTTTTATTTAACTTTGGCCTTCCAGAGCACACTTGCGTCCACTGCTGTCTCGAGCTTAAGTCTCTTTTGAGCCATGTTCCCTGAAAAAGACACCCACCATGGACTCTGGAAGAGGGTACTTATGGATGAGTGACTGAGAATTAGACCAGCTTAGTTACCATGACACAGACTTGTATATCTGTACTTTTCACCTTATATTTCAGAGTCATAAGAGCTTGTTACAGTGCTGGGCGTACTAGGTGTTTATTGTATGTTCATGGATTTAGTTCATTCTTCCCACCATTGTGACAACTGTTGAGAAGCAGAAAGTTCAGGCTGTGGAATTCATGTGCACACACCATGTAGGCTCTGCGCAGTCTCCCCCAGTCTTGAAGGTCTGGATTAGAGATGAGAGTTGGATCCCTGAGTAAGAGATGATAGAATCCCCTTTAGAATTCTGTGTGGGCAGGGTGGCTCCCAACCTCGTCTATAACTTGCTTAGGACTTTCTAGCTCCTATGTGACAGCAGGTTCCTGAGGACCACAGGGCCCACCAGCCTAGCCTCTAAGTGCGTGGGCATCACCAGGTCTGCCAGAAGTCTTTCCTTCTGACATGAGTAAAGTGCCCAGGTGAGTGGCTCGTGTCTTCATACAGATGTCAGAAGTTTTTTTAAAATTATTTTAATTAATTTTTTATGTTTTTATTGATTTCAGAGAAAAGAAGGGATAGGGGGAGAAAGACAGAAAATCAATGATGAGTCACTGATTGGCTGCCCCCTACATACTCCCTAGTGGGGATCGGGCCCGCAACCCGGACATGTGCCCCGACTGAGAACCTCCTGGTTTATGGGTCAACACTCAACCATTGAACCACACCAGCCGGGCTATGCCAACAACAGAGATCTTGACAGATCTGGCCTCTTTCTCCAATTCTGTGGTTGGCTGATTAACTTGGGAGGTGTACACTAGCTTTGGGATTGAAGGTTGCCTGGTAGTGTTGAAAGAGATAATGTACAATACATGCTTGCAGAAATCCATGCCAGTGCCCAAAGCCTCAGAGACCAGCTGAGTTGGGTTGTAATGAAATGATGTTTTTTGTTTTTTTATCCTCACTGGAGGATATTTTTTTCAATTTTCATTGCAGAGAGTGGAAAGGAGAGAGAGAGAGAAACATCAATGTGAGAGAGAGAGACACACATCAACTGGCCATCTCCTGCATGCACCCCAACTGGGGCCTGGGATCGAGCCCGCAACCGAGGCACATGCCTCTGGCTGAAATTGAACCCAGGACCCTTAATTCCATGGGCCAACAGTCTAACCACTGAGCCAAACTGACCAGGGCTGTTTGTTTGCTTTTAAGTAGTCAACAGAGAACTGAAAACAGGAGGTGAACAGAAAGGTGGGCAGGAGGAGGATTATTTTTTCTCATCAGAAAAAAATGTGCTTTGGGACAAAATAAATAATAGTTAATAGTCTAAAAATTAAAAACAAGAAAAATGAAACCAATAATACTTCAGCTTTCATAAGTTCTGAATCTGGATAAATAAATGGTACTGAACCAGATCCCAGCCTTCAGTCACTGGATGAGTGCAGCTGTGGTCCTGCAGTCTAGCCTGTCCCTCTGTGACCCTGCTTGGCTGGCCTCTGGGTGGGGGGAAGGTGAGGCCCAGAATGGCCCTATGTTGGCTCCAAGCCATCAGGGTGACTGGGAATCATCACATGGACCCTTTCTTCCTGTAGTTTCTCTGGTGGGTTGAGGTCTACCCTAAAGTGTGTCCCCACACCACGGGCTGGTCCTCAGCGCTCCACTGACTTCCTGGGAAAGATGGCTGTCACAGTCATTTGGAAGACCACAGGGGCCAATCAGTCAGTTTGTTTTATTCTGGCAGGATAGTGATGGAGGCATGCTGGTAATGTTATTTCATAGCCAAAGAATGTGAAGCCCCGTGAATGTTGGTGACTTGGCAAGGGCCACCGGAAGCAGTAGGGGGAGCTGCCAGGCCGGCTGGTGGTCACCTCCCTGCAGCAGCATGGGGCCTGGCCGAACTCTCTCGTGTGAGGCCTAGCCCACTTTGGAAGGGACGGACACTCAGTCCTCTGGGCGCCTTTCACAGTTGCTCAGTGGCCTGTCCTTTCGCACTTCCTTGTCCTCTGCCCTCCCAACAGCTCACATGGATGTGAAACTGCCCAGCTACAGCCCTTTCCTGTCTGGAGATATGTAAGGAATGAATCCTGTAACACCTAAATTAGAAGCATGTTCATCACTCTGCTTCTCTAGATATGTTGCTCAGGGCTACATAAATGAAGGTGGGATTGTCCATAATCTGGGCCATGGTGGGAATGGTCAGAATTTAGTTCTTTCCCCCTGATAATTAACATCAGCTTAGAACAGAGTTTATGTAAGGGCTGGTTATATCAAGTAAAACTTTAAAAAAAAAAAAAGAGTATAGATATGGAGTCTTGACCAGATTTCCAACATTCAGGAATATGAATTTCCTAACTTGCTGAAGATCAGGTTGTGCTTTGAGCTTCTACTGTCATTAGATCAAGTGATACCGAACACCCAAGATGGGACGAGAATGACAGTTCTGACAGGAGAGGTGAAGGAACGACTGAACTTGCTAAAAAGCTCCTACTCTCAATCAGTGGAGCCAGGACCAAGAGTCCATTCTTATTTTACACAGTTATTTATCCAAACTGATGATTAGAGAGCTATTGTTTTCCAAAGCTACATTCAGTGTGTTGCAGTGGCTGCCTCAGGGCTGGTAACTTTACAAGCACTGACCCTGATTGTACACCTGCTTGCTCAGGGCCTCCCTGGGCCTCATTGCCTGCTTTGTCAACCCCCATCTCTTAAATGGGCCCTGCAGGCCTCCTCCTTTGACTCACACCTGCCTTTCCTATGTCCTCTCCCATTTCCAGGATGCCAGCCGCACAGGGCACCATGTGCTCCCCACTCCCTAAGCCCTGCCCAGAAGCACCCAGAACCCTCTCCTCCCCATCTCCTTGGGAAGCCCAGCTTACCAGTTTGACTTGTTCAGCTTCCTCCAGTTAAAGTTACTCTCCCATGTGTTTTTCCAACACTTTCTCCTAGTCCCCAGGATTGCTAGCTTCCTGAAGGCTGATACCATTCTCATATTCTCATTCATCTCTGATTTTGCTAATTCTGTTAAAGCTTTTTGCATTTATTACTCAAACATATTTCAGAAATAAATACATGGGATAAACCTAGTCCTTTTATGGCAAAGCAGTTGTGTAAGTGCTGAGTATTTCAGGTCATTGGCTATGTGAGATGGGAGGTAAAGATCTTGTCAGGGATAGGACCTGTGTGAGGCTAGTTTGGGGAGCTTCCATTGTGAAAGGAGGGGTGTTGGCTTTCTGTGATGGACAGTTGAGGTAGCAGTGCTGATGGCTTCATTTGCACACACTAACTCTTGGGGGATGAGCAGGGAAGTAGGGATGAAGAAATAATAGAGACTCAGAAAAGTCCCTGCAGACCGACTAGTCCTGGTGATACAGTTTCCCTCCTTTGTGGAGTCTGTGGGTGCAGGAAGCTGAGCCCACCTGAGTGAACAGGGGGCGGTTGTTGTGAGAATGTAACAGGGCGTCTCCTGGACCATCCTCAGGTAGGAAACGTAGACTCACAGGCTTCATTTCATGTGGGAGCCAAGATTGGTCCATCAGTTGAAGTCTCTCTGGGTTGGAGTTTGTCCCTGGGGGACTCTTTGGGTCTCTGTCAAACAGTGTCTCTGTCTCTGCATCTCCCTGCACTTCTGCTCCCTCCTCTGCTGACCAGCCTTTTCCCTTCATGGACAGTTATTTTTCCTAGGAACTTGGGCTCTTGGTTGGTGAATTTTTTTCTCCTTTTCTACATCATGGTTTAACTCCAGAGCCCCTGATGGCCACTACCTGCTTTTATCAGTTAGATTTTTGAGAGAAAGAATTGGTAGTCTTGGGCAGGCAGTGGATGCTGTGGCCAGCCAGTGGGGTCAGGGGGAGAGGCTAGACAAGAGAAAGTAGATTAGGTAGGGGAGTCTGAGCTTCATCCACTGGGCGAAGAGGCTGACAATGAGGGCAGTTTCCAGGCTGGGTGGGGGGTGCTCTCTTCACAGATTATTCATTGACTCTAAAGACTTGGCATTTTCCCCTTTGTGTCATTGACTCCACAGAGCTCATCTACAGGCTAACCCACTCCTAAGTGGTCTCAGTGAACAGGTTGTGATGCTGAAACTGGCTGAAGGCTTTGCAGGAAAGTCCCTCACATGCTACAGAAAAACCTCACAGACCATGTCAGATGTCACTATAGTTATCCTACGTGCACAGCTGGAAAATCAGGAGTGTCTGTAAAACAGCACCCAGTCAGCATTCTATAGATCAAATCATTTAATGCTAGAGTTTTATTATGTCCTAATTTTTTGCCATATAATTAACAACAGGTACTTAGTGAGTGCATTTTATATGTGGCATCTCTGTCCTCTGTCCGGCAATACAAAAAGCATGTTCCTGAAAGCCTCTATTTACATCTGTGTCCAAAGATTATAATGAGAAGTATTCTTTTAATTCAGGGATGGGGAACGTCTGGCCCGTGGGCCATATAGGGCCTGTGAAATCATTTGGTCTGGCCCGGCCAAGGCAACTGCTGGCAGGACTCAAAATTCAATAAATCTAGGAGTTTTTTTTCATAGCTAATTTTTTTTCATAGATAATTTTGTATGGCCCACAAATGATGTATAAATATCCAAGTGGTCCTTGGCAGAAAAAAAGTTCCCTACTCCTGTTTTAGTTCATCAGTTGCACTAAGTTTAACTGTTTATGCACATACTATCCTGTTCCAACACACACACACACACACACACACACACACACACAGACAAATTAAGGGGGAAAGAGGAGACAAAGGAGAAAAGCTAGCTGTTATCTATATGTGGAGGAAACTGCTGCTTAAAATGCAAGTAGCCATAACTACCATTAAATTTTGTAAAAGACTGTTATCAGGCATTCACGGTTTCCTTGATGTTTCCTTTGAAATATTATAATCAGAGGAAACTGTAAAATAAAGTAACACAGCAGAGGTTTGAATCTAAAAATCACACCATAATAGGTTCTTTTCTGCTTAGCCCCAGGAATTCTGGTAAAAATTTTTGTTAGTTAACCATGAGAATGACTTGTAATTATCTCTTGTCATCAGCGGCAGTTGTAACTAATTAGAGACTGAACAATCTAGGAGAGTCTGTGATGTGGCGGTGACCTGGGGCCTCATCTTGGGAGGTTTATATTTGATCAGTAAACATCCATTCTAGACAGTGCTACTGGATATGGTAAACAGTTAACTTCCAGAGGCTTTTAAGCTTCTCTCAAATCATATCCTGCTTATAATGGTTTTCCAAAAAAGGAATGCTTCAAGTTTAACATCTGTTTCTCTGTAGCTTTTTCTCTTTACAAAACCATACTTCTACAAACATTACTTGTCTTTTAGCCGCTTGTTCATATCCTAAGTGTTAGGTGTTGTTATTTTGACCTCTTCACAGAGAAAAATCTGAATTGTTTGAGCTGTTGTGCTTATGAGTACACATGAAGATTCAGACCTCCTATTTTTCCCATTGTCTTTCTGTAAACCCTTCTTCTGAGGTGTTTTTGTTCTTAAGTGGTGTGACCTCTGGAAGTGCTGGGACCCTCGTTCTCTCCCCTGCACACACTCTCATGTTGCTTCATGGTCACCAGTTTTTCCCGACAGGAAGCAGGTTGGACTCTTGGAACATGAGACTCCTGGAAGCGCAGTGATGGGGAAGTACTTGTAGAATGGGAAGACTTCAGCAGTGCAGCCTAGAATTCCGTTTGTGTTGGTAGCCGTGTCATCACCAAGAGGAAAATTATTAGTGTTTAGTTTCTTCTTTAGCTAGAGAATTGGATTAGTTAGCCAGCTGGGAAATACCCAAGTGAGAGACACTGAGTAGTAAAAATATGGAACATGGGTCTAAAAACGAGCTGAGTGGGTCTTCAGTTCTAGTCACTTTGTTTCAGAGAAGACTACAGTTGACTATTGAACAACATGGATTTGAATTTCAGGTTCAACAGGCCGTGGATGGAAAAGAGTATTTTTGATGAAGCAGTTGGGAATCCGCGCATGCAGAGGGTCGAATGTATGTATGGTTCTACACCATTGTATATAAGGGATTTGACCATCTGTGGATTTTGGTATCCACAGGGGTCCTGGAAACAATCCCCCAGCAGATACTAGGGGATGGCTGGGGCATCAGAGTTACACTCAGACTTCTGACTGCGCAGAGATTGGCACCCCAGCTTCTGTGTCGTTCAAGGGTTAACTGCATCCCTCTGAGTTCTTGATGAAGTACAAAGAGTCTAGACGAGAGTCTAGCTGACATACTAACATGTACCAGCTGTGGGACCTCAGGGCTTTAGTTAGCTCCCCTGGGGTGCAGTGTCCTTGTCTGTCTATGGAGTGTGGACGGGTTCTTTATAGCCTCAGGCTCTCTGGTTTACTTGTCCCTTGCTGGCTGCCTCCCCTACTCTTCACTGCTCTAAGCTTTCCTTCCAAAGAGCAGAGGGACAAAGGCACAGAGAGCACGCCATAAATGTTCATTGAATAAATGAATGAATATATAAAAATGAGGGGTGGTGATAGAAACATGAAAGGGAACTGAGAAACTAGGATGTTTTTGTTTTTTTCATTGTCTATGGTGACACTGTATGGACGACACTAATGAATATATTTTAACTTGATAAAAACATAATGTATCCTTATTAAAGAGAAAATAGGAAAACATTGAAACAATCTGCCTTACCTATTGGATTTATGTGAGAGAAAATGAATCGTAGCTTGTTCTTCCTGCTTTGTTTTCATAAACGAAATACGTATTGGTTTGTTCTACATCATCATTATGGAAACGGGTGTAGCTTCTTCCTTAGAGACCAGCCAGCACCGGAGGGACAGAGTCTGTTATGACAGTCAGCTATATCATTGTTTCCTGTGATTGTGAAGGCCTATAGATTACGACTTAGAGAAAGACAATACAGATCTAAAATAATCACCACGTTGAGACAAACAGTTCTCCTCTCCTCTAAGCCCCTCACCCTCTTCCTTGGATGATGTGAGGAAAAGAGTTTCAGAATTATGTGCTCCACTGAGAATTTATTTTAATTGGGTTAACAATAGTAATAATAACTAAAAGCAAGAGTTTATGTTAGATACTTTGCTAAATAGTTTAAATGTATTATCTTATTAATCCTCTCAACAAAACTTCAAAAGGAAGGAATTATTATCATTCCCTTTTGATATATGAAGAATCAGAGGCAAAGAGAGGTGGAGTATGTTGCAGAAGGCTTACAGTTAGATCATCGTGTGTTGGCATTTGAACCCACGCCATCTGGCCAGCTCCCAGGGCAGATTCCCACACTTTCCCAGCAATATTGCCACACTGCTCCCTGCTGGTGCAGTGAGAAGCCTGAAGCCACCATGGTCTCATAGCCTTGTGCAAGTGCCACAAGCCTTGACTGGCTTTGAAGATTGGCTGCATGCTCACTGGGTCCCCCTCACCCCCAGGCCTGACTGCAGGCACCATCTTCTCATTCCACTCTTGCTTATCTAAGCCCTTTCTCCCTAGAGCTTGGAGATATGTCAGAAGGTGATTAGTAACCTATGGTAAATGCAAGTGCAGCCACCAAGCACTCAGATGAGGAGGGAGGAAAGGCACATCTTGAAGGAGGGAGGAAAGGCATTTGCCCTGACTTTTACCTGGGTTTTACCTGCAGTGAACTGCAAGTCCAGTAGTCTCCACTGCTCCCTGCACTTGATCTGACATGACCCTCCCTGAGGGTCAGCTTCTCCATGAGCTCGAGGAGGCCCCTACATCATGATGGTACACAGATGATGTTTTATATAGATGGTTATTTACACAGTGTAGTATATTGAGTATACCAAGGCGTGCTAAAAATTACATAGCAGGCTTCCAGCACAAAGAGCATTAAGAGCAAGTTCTGTAGCAATAGATAGCCGATCCCATCACAGAAACATGTCAAACTTCCAACACTGGGGCTGGTGCATATGAGTCACTCTGAAGAGGTTCTTCAACACCTCTGCTTGTCTAGAGAAAGGGAGCTTCTCCTTTGAGGAGTGTGAAGTTCTTTAGGTGACACATGCTACCGTTATGCTCAGATTGTGCATCTGGGTAAGACTGACTGACCCACTGGAAGGGAGCAACTTCTGAAGGAATGACTGTCGTAAAGTGCTGCAGCCCACCCTGGTCCAGAATGTGATACCAGGGTTTGAAGGTGATGGCAGTGCCAGCATCTGCTAGGCTGGCAGACCTGCAACTGGAAGAAGTAACTGGGCCTGGGCCACTTTAGTGGGGCATCCCACCCTCTACCCTAACCTCACAGGGGAGCATACATGACTGGACTCTGGGAGCTGGCGAAGGGAACCAGATTCAGGATTTTGTTCATGGAGGAGAGAGGGCATTTATCCCATGCCCACCGACTGTTGGGCACAGAACTAGGTGATAGCAAGTTGATACAGCAACTAAGGTTCTTGGAATCCACTGAGAAGGTAATCCTGGAGTGTGTGAAACCATAGGTAAAGTCATTCAAATATTGCCATTCTAAGTAGGCTTTTACTTTAAAAAGAAGGGCAATATTGTCATTGAAAATGAGTCATATGAACTAATGGAAATGTTTCCTAAATTTTTCATCATTAGCTTTTATATATTCAGTGACTGGGTCTACCTGTTTGTTTGTTTTTTTAGACATATTGTTTTTCACTTGTTTATGTTTCAGATATTTTCCAAACAGTTTTTATCAGTTGTTTTATTGGCATCATGTCTCTTTTCTGTGATAAAACATGGAGCTGCTCGCAAGTATAACTTCCTTCTCATCTCTGTACTGTTCTCCCAGGAATTCTGTATAAAGACCCTGCTTGTCTCATTGAACTTGTCAACACAATTTATTTGGGCTATCAAATTCCACTCTGCTTTTCTTATCTTTTTCCCACCCTATATTAATGTATTCAGCATGTTTTTGTAAAATGTGCTATTGTTAACATTTTAAAATGTCAATTATTTGCCTCATTTTTTAAAAGAAAAATTTGATTTCATCTTATTTCCTCAAAGGTATTAGAAAATATATCCTTGGCTTTGAAGCCATCTGAGGTAGCACACATTTTAGCTGGCAGTTGACATCATACATCAAAGCCAGTAAATATCTACTTTTGATAACTTGTCTGAAGGAGAAATTTACCAGAACTATCACCATGTGGGGTTCACTTGTGCCTTTCAAAGCCAGGGTCGTACTAGGTACAAATATAGATGTTTATTAAATAAATGATTTATAGTTTTTATGTCATGTGAACTATTTTTAAAATAGATTATTTAAAATTTCCCAGATGACCTGTGTGTTCCTTAAATTGGGATTTAGGTGCATTGTGCAAATAGAAAAGGTTTAACCCAGAATGTTTAACCATTTTGATTAGTTATATATGACAGTTTTGACAAAGTTAAGGTGACAATGTAACATTTTGGGGAGGGGAAGGAAACTGACCACATTACTTGTGCAGGTAGTTGCAGTCTGTTTATATTCTTGTCATATTTATGTCTCTTTGTCTTCTGATTATGCTCATGGCACATAGCTAGACAAGTAGCATCTTGGGATTTCAGCCACATCTTGGCATTTAGATACACCACGTGTTTACCAAGAAACCAGAATACTGATTGAGAAAATGAGCAGAAGCCACATAGTATGGTTTCTTCCATAAAGTCGTGCACCCCAGGAAAATGTTTGTAAGACCATAAGGAGTGTAGTGTGTGTGGTGCTTATTAAAGCTATATGGGCCCTGGCCGATTTGGCTCAGTGGTTAGAGTGTCGGCCTATGGGACTCAAGGGTCTCAGGTTTTATTCTGGTCAAGGGCATGTACCTCAGTTGTAGGCTCAATCCCCATCTCCTGTCGGGGTGCATGGGGGAGGCAACCACTTGATCTCTCTCTTTCACATCGATGTTTCTCTCTCTCTTCCCCTCTCTTTCCCTTCCACTCTCTTTGAAAAGCAATGGAAAAAATCTCTTTGGGTGACGATTAAAAAAAACATCATCAGCCGAGAAAGTAAACTCTGACATAGGGCGTCAACCACATACTCCCTAATGATTTATTTTACTCTCTCTTAATTCAGTCTATAATTGACACTTCTTATTAATTTCCAGTTTTTGTCTTGCTCTTGGACTTTCCATGGAGTCTAAGACCCTATAGCCAGTAGGTGCTGAGGACTTTTAAATGGTTCATCTTCTATGGTGTTTCTCAGGCTATGGATGGGAGTCACAGAGGATTTTCTAAGGGAAGGGACTGTGGCTTCTAGAATTCTGGACTGTGATTACTGGCTCACCTGGGTGAGTAGCAGTGTGTGTGTGGTGGGGGGAGATGTGCAAGCCCTCCTCCCTGCTGCTATGCAATGACTAATCCTTACAGAACCTGACCCATGAAGTGCTCTACTAAGCATTCAAAAGCTAAATGTTCAAAACCTGATTTTGATGACAGCAAAAGCAACAAAGAAATTGGCCTTCAACCAGGCCCAATGTTAAGACAGCTTGCACTATGTATGAGTAGTAAATGCAGAAGCATTTAGGCTGCTCAGTGGCCAATGCTTTCCCTCAGGTTGACTTTAAATACTTTCTACTTTTTCAACCCATAACTCAACCTTACTTTTAAGTGGCTGCTTAATAAGTTATCGAGGGTGGGAATGGAGACAGGATTTGAAGAACTACACTCACTTTTTAAGGCAAAGAAGTAATTCCAAAATAATAATAACAATAGATTTTTACTATTCTTTTACCAGCTAGGCTTCTGCAGTCCAGCAGCCTTCCGCCTACGTGCTGGGAGTGGTTCTCCTCCAGCCCAGTCCCCTCAGCTGCCATGTTCCCGGGCCTTTACATGCTGTGGTTGCACAGAACTAGTGGCCTAGGAGCCTCTCTCTGTTCCCTGCCATCTTCACTCTATCGTGCTGAAAAATGGACTGTGTTGTAGAAACCGTTTGAAACCACCAATGACTTGTAGACACATGAAAAAAATTAACCTTACTATTGATCAAAGAAATGCAAACTAAACCAATGAGAAGTTATTTTCACTTACCTAGTAATAACAACAACAACAAAATGATTGTGCCCAGCCGGACATGGCTCAGCAGTTGAGCGTTGACCTAGGATCCAGGCAATCGGGGTTCGATTCCTGGTCAGGGCACATGCCCGGGTTGCGGGCTCTATCCTCAGTCGGGGGCGTGCAGGAGGCAGCCGATCAATGACTCTCTCATCACTGATCTTTCTCTCTCTCTCCCTCTCCTTTCCTCTCTCTGAATCAATAAAGATATATTTTAAAAACAAAACAAAACAAATGAAATAATTGTAATAACCAGAGATGGGAAAGGTTCAGCATGACCAGCTCTCCTCCGCCCTACCCCGGGGAGGACAAATGGGAATGGCTGATCTGAGGTCAGATTTGACAATACGGATAACATAGGGAATTATTCTGAGACATGCTTAGTGTTTGTGAACAATAGTGTTTCTCAAAGTGCTTTAGAATGTAATCTACATAAATGTCCAACAATGGTTAAATAAATCATTACATATGATAGAATACTAATCCATTAAAATTATGCACTTGAGGAATTTTTCATTACATTGGAAGACGTAAAACAGTGGCTAACTGAATGGGCTTTATGGTCACACTTCTTGGGTTTGAATTCTTTCCCCCCACTACTTACAAGCTGTGTGACTTGGGAGAGTTGTTTAACCTCTCTGTGCTTCAAGCTTCCTTATCTATAAAAGGGAGAAATAATGGTGGTTATAGAGTTAAGGAAAGATTCATTTAGCATGCTTTGCACAATGCTTGACACAGCATAAATGCCCCCAAAATGTTAGTGTTAAGCAAATTAACTTTTGTGTCTCAGTTTCCTCCTTTGTAAAATAGGAATGAGGATAGTCCTCTACCTCAGAGGAATGCTGGTGAAGCATAAGTGAGTGTATGTCTAGAACATACTTAGTATGGACCTAGCACATAGTAACAGCTATGTGTCAGTTGTTTGTACTACAAATGGTAAGGAATGTTCACATAAAACAGATTCCTAGTAGAATACTAAGGTTAATTTGAAAATCCATATCCTTGCACACACACAGACTAGAAGATACCAAAATAACAGTCTCTGGGTAGAAAGATTGTAACTGCTGTTTGGTATTTTACTTTCCTATATTTTTCCAAAATTTCAGCAATGAATACATATTACTTTTATAATTCAAAAAGCAAACAACAGTTTTAAATTTGAAACTTTTTCTATTTAATCAAAATGATTGAGTACCCCAAGCTTCCTTTCAGTTAATGGCTTTTTTGTGTTAAAGTCCTAATCTCTGGTGATTTTTAGGCAGTCACTTAATATTTCTGTGTAGTATAACAGTGTTGTTCAGATTTTTTTCTTCAGCTGCATTTGAACAGTGATTTTAAACTTTGGGTGAATGCTAGACTCATTTGAGAAGATATTAAAATATACTAGTGGTGGGCTCCTTGCTAGACTGATTAGATCCAAATATAAGGGGGTAGGCCCTGGGAATTGCTATTTTTCAAACGCTCACAAGGAAATTCTCATGTGCAGCCAGGTGGTGAACAGCAACCTGGAGCTAGGCCGGCATTTATACCAGACTGTGCTACATTTCCTGCCTGGCAGAGAGTTCTGCCCGTGAACAGAGCACCCTCTTCCTCTGGTCAATCTCAGAGTCAGCACTGGAAGTATTTACCACATTGTCTAAAGGGAAGACTTCCCCCTGGAGTGCTTGTTAAAAATACAGCCTCCTGGCACTGGCCGGGTGGCTCAGTTGATAGGAGCGTTGTCCCATACACCAAAAGGCTGTGGGTTTGATCCCTGATCAAGGCACATATAGGAGGCAACCGATAGATGTTTCTTTCTCACATTGATGTTTCTCTCTCTCTCTCTCCCCCCTCCTCTCTCTCTAATAATCAGTGAAAACATATCAGGTGAGGATTAAAAAAAACCAAAAGAGCTGCCTAGACCCTAACCCATACTTGAGGCTGACTTCCAGGGGGAGAGACTTGGTAATGTGTGTCTTTAATGAGCCCACATGAGGGAAGTGTGGGAACTCTGCTAGAGCCGTGTGGTTCTGTCTCAGCCACACACTGGGAATTCCTGGGGGACCTTGGAAAATGCTGATGCCTGGTCCTCCTCCTGCCTCCACGATTCTAAGGTGATGGAGTTGGGATACTTCCTAAGCATCTGAAGCTATGATGTTCCTCCAGATTCTAACGTGCAGTCATGGTTGACAACCACGGGCAGTGATGGTTCTCAGAGTGGGTACTAGGACCAGCAGCATCAGCATCACCTGGGGACCTGTTAGAAATGCTCACTATGGTCCATATATGAGAGAGATCATGCGGTATCTGCCTTTCTCTGACTAATTTCACTTAGCATTATATACTCAAGGTTCATCCATATTGTCGCAAATGGCAAGATTTTATTTTTCTTTTATGTCTCAGTAGTATTTCATTGTTTCTGTATACAACAAAACAAAAACAAACTCATAGATACAGAGAACGGATCTGTGGTTACCAGAAGGGAAGAAGGTTGGGGGTGGGCCAGAGGTGGGAAGGGAATCAATTATATGATGATGGATAGTAATTAGACTTTTGGGGCTGATAACTTTATAGTGTTGAATTATAATGTTATACACCTGAAACTTAAATAATAATTTAAAATGTACTTTATGGAGCCCCATCAGGCCTGCTAAATCAGAAACTGGGGATGGGTCCCAGAAGTCTGTGCCTCAGCAACCCTCTCCTGATTCTTGCACACGTTGAAGTTTAAGAACCACTGCTATAGGGTGGGATTGTGAAAAGCAGGTTCTCATACTTGCTTCCGAGAGCTCAGTGGTCTGGACTGAGCTGGGAATGAACTCCCAGTGGCCCAAGACCTCAGGTTTACCCTTGTTCCCTTGGGCATTCAAAGTTATAAGGGCCTTGACATCTCTCAACTATAACCAGTGTCCTGATGTCTGTGGGCAGCTTGTTGCTGCCACTCCTAGGCCCTTGGATGGCAAAACATGTGGCTGCCTTCCAGCCATAATTAGTGGGATGTGTTTTCTTTAAAGTTGACAAGTACTCTAGTTGGGAAGCTACTTTTCAAAAGTACTGACCCATGTTTGATTTGGATCACCAGTCACAGAAGCAGTGTGTGCTTCCTCCCTTGGTTTAACTTCCATGCCTCTTATTTTGTAGGTTTTATCATCACCCCATGCTGGCATGGTCCTCTCAGCACCAGAGTGGTCATAAGCACGTCTATTGGAGAAGAGGACAGGAGGTCAGTGGCTTGCTGGGTCCGAGAGACCGAGAAGACCTGGAGGTCAGAGGAGTGGCCCAAGCCCTCAATCTGCCCATCCACACGAGGGAGGGCCCATGGGAAGTTGGAGGAAGGACAGAGAATGTGATGAAGAAGGTGGTTTGGGAGGAAGAGTTGAGAACGGCAGGTCCTGCCAAGTGGCGGAATGTGAACCTGGAAAGCTGGAACCAGCCAAGGAAGTTAGGAAGGCAGATGTCTGATGGTGACAGGGAGAAACTGTTTCAAGATCTGAACCCATTTATGGGAGGAGAACACGTGTTGAATTCCCAAAGCAAAGGGAAATCCCGGTCTTTGCCTAGAGTTCTCTCCCCCAAGAGCCTGAGTTGCATGGAAATTCCGTTCAGTGATGGGCATTTATCAGGTGTCCCTAAAATGCCATTTTACCCTCCAGATTATGCACCAAATTTGGAATCCACAAGGAACCCTGAGAAGGGTGGCTCCTTGGTCCCTTTACTGTGGCCAAAATTTGGGAGACCCCTCAAGCCTCCATCCTATGACTCCTACCAACACTCCAGGGGAGGAGTGGAAAATAGCGACGATCTGGACAGCCAACAGACAGATCTGAGTGTTTCCTACATGCCCAAGACTAGCGACTCCAGGCAGGAGGTCGGCCTGCCCGACTCTGGTTTGGAGCCTCCAGTGTACGTACCTCCACCATCGTACAGGTCACCACCCCAGCACATCATCACAAACCCCTACTTGGAGGATGCGGCCCCCAGGCATGTGTGTGATGGTCGCTGTCATCCGGTTGAGGAGGCTGCTGCCAGCTGCCAGCTTCCTTCTGGTTCCCTTGGGACTGGAAATGAATGTGGTGTAGGCCCACTCACTCCTCAAAAGTTCCCGCATCAGCCCCATCGCATCACTGCTTACGACGGCTCTGTTGAGTATATTCCCTTTGATGACCCACGGATCCGGCATATTAAACTGGCCCAACCCCAGGGCTTCTGTGAAGAAACAAAGGTGGATGAGAAATTGTACAACTCTGTTCCAGTCTCTGTCCCAGAGCCAGCTCATGGAAACATGCACCATGATGGTGCTGTTTTGAACCCACAGAGCATCATGCCCCCGTCAGGGAGTGAGAAAGGCCCTACCCTTGTGGATCCCAGCCCCCGGTGGCTGTGGGGCCAGATCCCCAGGGATGGAGAAAATGGTGGCTTTCCTGACCAGAGAGACCACTGTGTTATGAGAGGACAGTGGCCTGATGTGAGAGGCAGCCAGCATGGACAAACAGGAAGCCAAGTCCCCTCCCCAAACCCACAGGGAGAGAGTACCTGTGAAACCCAAACCAAGCTCAAAAAGTTTGAAACTGGGATTCAGACCAAGAAAAGTTCAAAGAAAAAAATGAACGAGACGATATTTTGTTTGGTTTCCATCCCAGTGAAATCAGAATCACATCTGCCAGATACAGATACGAACAACAATGACTTAAAACAGAATGCTGATAAGAAGCATGGGCCTGATAAGAGCCCGGCTCTGCAAGAACAAAGTCTGCTGAGCATGTCTTCCACCGACCTGGAGCTGCAAGCTCTCACAGGAAGCATGGCTGGGAGAACAGAGTTCCAAAAACAAGATCTGGGGAAACCAGAAGAAGACAAACAAACAGATGACCTCAGATTCATTCACCCCATGAAACACAGAGTACTCCAGCATTCTGGCTCGTGGCCAGGGCACCAGTACAAAGATAAGCAAACACAAACCACTTTCACAGAAGAATCCAAAAGCCTGCAGCCCCCCACTGCTGAGAAGTTGGGAGAGTCACCTAATGCAGTGCTGACTCCAAAATTTCTAGACCCTACTGCCTCCGAAGCTCAGATGCACATGGCATTAGATTCCAGTGACCAAAACCAGAGGCCAAACGTTCATCACCTAAAAGGTCAAGTGTCCCTCAACCCTTCTAGCTACAGTGCGTTTTCAAGGACTTCCTTATTCACAAACCAGGCCCCTGTGCCAAAAGTGGGCCAGAGCCAGCCCTGCCTGGATGACTGTGGACGTGGAGCCAGCCGTGTGCCCAGAGGAGAGGTGGTGAAGGGGGCAACCACAGGTCCATGCAATAGTCAACAGCTGTTTGGTCAGTTTCTTTTAAAACCAGTTAGCCGCCGTCCTTGGGATTTGATAAGTCAGTTAGAAAGTTTTAATAAGGAGCTTCAGGAAGAGGAAGAGAGCAGTCACAGCAGCAGTGGCAGTGAGAGCAGTGAGACAGAATGGCAGCCAGAGGGCCATCCTGCCTGCACACTCAGGAATTTGGGCTTCAGTGAAGACAGCCAGGAAAGGAGAGCGGAGGAACCTCCAAGGAGGCTGGTGCCACAGGAGCCTGTGTTTAGGTCGGGAAGAGTTAAGAGTAAGTCTGAGAGTTGGAGTGAGGAGCAGAAGCCTACCACCAGCCACCAGGGTGCTTGTCCTCAGTGCCCAGGCCCCTCACAAGTGGAGGGCAGCAGAGGGGAAGTGTTGCTGTCAACACAGGGAAGCTTGATTACAGAGAGGAGAAACCAGGAGATTGGGAAAAGAATAAAAGATCTAGCAGTCAGCCCAGGTCCTGTGAAAAGAATCACATCTTCTAGGTCAAATGACATTGTGTCTTCATCTGATTTAGCTGAACTGAGGGAGCCCCAGGAAAGGCAGGAACACCCTGGTGTTTTAAAGTCTGTGGAGTGGAGCAAAGCAGAACCCCCCAAGCCTGGTGGTGGGGAGGAGAGGAGCACGGTGGTCCCACTCTCTCTTGCCAGCAAACCTCTCCAACTCTCAGTACCAGACTTGAGGTCCGTGGGGCTGACCCCGGCACAAGAATGGAGTGCCAGTAAATTAGATGGGCGTTCAGGTGACACGAGTACAATAGAAATCTCTCCAAATGAGTCCCTTCAAGTGAGGGCTGCAAGGATCCTGGGCATCGAAGTGGCTATGGAGTCCCTGCTGCCGGTCGCCAGGAGAACAGGACATAACCAGCCCCCTGAGCCTGATGGCAGTGCTCGCAGGTTGGTGTCACCTAGGGAGGAACCAGTGTCCCGTCCAGCACAGCCAAATGACCCCACAATGTCCACTGATGCCTTTTATGGCAGGAGAAAGTGTGGCTGGACCAAAAGCCCTCTGTTCGTAGGGGAAAGGGACAGTGCCCCACAGGCTGCATGGACTTCTGAGAGCTCATGTGTGGACAGGGCTGTCCCCAGCAAGCCTGCTGACCCTGAGTCTCAGCCCAGTGACCTGGAGTCCAAGCCCTTAAATCACAAGGACATGGGGACAGAAGCACCCTTCAGGTCCACTTTGTTCCATTTTATAGAAAGGACTCCAAGTGTGGCAGGCTCAGAAAAGAGGCTCAGAAGTACTTCCCGAGTGATTGAAAGTTTACAAGAGAAACTGGCATCCCCCCCCCGGAGAGCTGACCCTGACCGCTTGATGAGGATGAAAGAGGTGAGCTCCATGTCTCGGATGAGGTTCCTGAGCTCCCGGAGTGCTGACCCCATGGAGGAACTGAAGGCCGAGGAACTGAAGGCTGAGAGGGGTCCAGGGACTCAGCCGAGAGGCCTGGTGTCTCTGATCACTGGGGACCTGGCCCAGAAGGTGGGAAATACATTCTCGGTCTCCAAGGGCGCCGTCTCACTGGAAGAAAATGGGCATCTGGCAGCAGGAAGAGAGAAGAGCTTGGATCAGGACTTTTGGTGCCCAGGTGAGGAGTCAGGGAAGTGGCAGGTGTTGGTGTTTTATTTTTTTTTTTAAATCCTCACCGGAGGATATGTTTAGAAAGAGGAAGGGGGAGAGAGAGAGAGAAAGAGAGGGAGAGAGAGACATCAATGTAGGAGAGAACTGAAATAGAAACAATCAGTTGCCTTCCCATACGCACCCCGACCAGGAATGGAACCCAGAACCCTTTTGGTGCATGGAATGACACTCCGACCAACTGAGCCACCTGGCCAGGGCAGGCGTCTGGTATTAATTTAGTGTCCTTGGGGCATAAAAAAATACCAGATTGATGGATAATGAAAATTTGCATATTCAGAAAAGATCAAGTTGACCCTGTGAATTATACCAAAAGATTCTTCATTTTACAAAGTATTATTTAGAAGTTTCCTGAAAAAAATTAAGATCTTATAGTATATTTTAAATGATTATATCTTTATAGAAATTACATAAATTTATATCAAATTATCCATATAAACAACATATTGGACCCCTTACTATGAAGAGGTGAATCAATAAAGTATTCTAACTTTGGTGCAGGCACCTTGATAAATCTTGTAGAGACCATAGCATTTGTGCTCTATACTCTCTCCAAAAATAAATAGGCATTCACCCAAATAATCCTTGTTGCTCTTTATTAACCTAGTAAGAAAAGACATACAGGTTGATTAAATAAACTACCATCCCATGATGCCATGTCTCACATCACCTTCCAAATTCCTTTGTCCTTTCCCTATTTTTATCTGTTTTCACCACCACACCATTTATGAAACTTTAGTAGACAAAAATTAACAGTTTTCACTTTCTCATGCCCCACCCCCTAAAAAATCCACTCATTAACCCTGTTTCTTAACGGCCCCTAAGTTCTGACTTTGAATCCCAGGCTGGATGATTTGGGTAACAGCATCCTGCAGGCCTTTGGGACTCTCCATCTCTCACCTTAAGGTGTCTAGAGCCTTCTGTTTCATAAACCAGAGGCAGGTTCCCAGTGACAGTAACAGTGATTTTCCTCAAACACAATTTCATCACCTCAGGTATGACACAGATAGGCCAGGAGAACCCTTGGCATCTCTGTTTCAGATGCTTTCTCCAGGCGCTGGGAGTTATCAATTATATATCCAAAAATGATCAGAAGAGTTGAGGTAGTTATCAGAGGTCTGCATCATAAACCACAGACTGGGAGGACCTCAGCTCATTAATTCAGACCTTCTCACAGTAAGCTGAAACAGTGCCCCTGAGGTGAGTGTTAGAGCACTGCCCTCGGACCCCAGTCTGGCCTGGCCCCCTGAGCTGGGCCCCTCCATCTTCCAGTGCTGCCCTAGCAGGTTGGTTTCTTGCCCTGCCTCTCTGTTTTCTATTTTGAAATCCAAGGATGGATTTATTTGTTTATTTACTTTTCCATAAGGACAAACGTTATCTGAACATCTCCATTTCTAGACTGTCAGCATTTTTTTCAGCTTCTTCTTACTTGCTTTGAAATAGGTTTGACTTTGTGGTGATTCTTATTTATTTATTTTACCCATTATCCCCACCTCCCATCCCCTTTGTCAACCATCAGCTTGTTCTTTATGTATGTGGAACTGTTCCTATTATGTTTTTGGTGTTCATTTGTTTTCCTTTCTAAGATTCCACATATAAGTGAAATCATATGGTATTTGATTTTATCCAACTTATTTCACTTAGCATAATACTGTCTACTTCTACACTGTCACAGTGGCGAGATTTCTTTTTTATTGTTGAGTAATATTCCATTGTGTGTATGTACCACAACGTTTTATCCATTTACCTATCGATCAGGTTACTTCTATATATTGGCTACTGTAAATAATGCTGCAGTGAAGCTAAGGTTGCATATGTCAGTGTTCTTTTAATTTCAGATAAATACTCAGAAGTGGAATTGCTGGGTCATATGGCAGCTCTAATTAAAAAAATATATATATTTATTTCAGAGAGAGGAGAGGAGAAAGAGAGATAGAAGCATCAATGATGAGAGAGTCATTGATCGGCTGCCTCCTGCACACCCCCTGCTGGGGATAGCGCTCACAACCTGGGCATGTGCCCTGACCAGGAATCGAACCGTGATCTCCTGGATCCTAGGTCGATGCTCAACTGCTGAGCCATGCCAGCCAGGCGAATTTCTATTTTCTGAAGAACTTCCATACTGTTTTCCACAGTGGCTACACCAATTTACAATCCCACCAACAGTGCACGAGGGTTCCCTTTTCTCTACATCTTCACCAATACTTGTTAGTTGATTTTTTTGTTGTTAATCCTCACCGGAGGATATTTTTTCCACTGATTTTTTAGAGAGTGGAAGGGAGGGGGAGAGACAGAGAGAGAGAAACATCAATGTGAGAGAGGCACTTTGATTGGTTGCCTCCTGCATGCACCCTGACCAGGGCTGGAGCCTGCAACTGAAGTACCTGCCCATGACCAGAACTGAGCCCATGGTCTGTCACTCTAACCACTGAGACAAACTAGCTAGGACTGTCGATTTTTTAATAACCATTCTAGCAGGTGTGAAATGATATCTCATTATGGTTTTAATTTGCATCTTCCTAATGATAAGTGATGTTGAGCATCTTTCCATATACCTGTTGGCTATCTGTATGTTCTTATTGGAAAAGCGTCTATTTAGGTCCTCTGCCCATTATTTAATTAGATTGTTTGATATTTTGGTGTTAAGTTGTATGAATTCCTTGTATATTTTGGATACTAACCCCTTATCAAATGCATCATTTATGAATGTGTTCTCCCATCCAGTAGGTTGCCTATTCATCTTGTTGATGGTTTTCTTTGCTGTGCAAAAACATGTTAGTTTGATGTAGTCTAATGTATTTACTTTTTCTTTTGTTGCCCTTGCTCCAGGAAATATATCATAAAAAAATAATACTAAGAGAAATTAGAGAGTTTACTGCCTGCTTTCTTTTTTTGTTTAATGTTTTTATTGATCTCAGAGAGAGGAAGGGAAAGGGAGAGAGAGAGAAACATCAATGATGAGAGTCATTGATTAGCTGCCTCCTGCATACCCCCTACTGGGGATCGAGCCCACAACCCAGGCACATGCCCTGACCAGGAACTGAACCACAATCTCCTGGATCCTAGGTCGATGCTCAACTACTGAGCCATGCCCGGCTGGGCTACTGCCTGCTTTCTTATAGGAGTTTTATGATTCCAAGTCTTACATTTAAGTCTTTAATTCATTTTTAGTTTATTTTTGCATGTAGTGTAAGAAAGTGAGCCACTTTTCTTTTTGCATGTCTCTGTCCAGTTTTCTCAACAACACTTATTGAAAAGACTGTCTTTACCCCCTTGTATATCCTTGTTTCCTTTGTTGTAGATTAATTGACCATATAAGTGAGGATGAAATGCAAGAATTTAAAAGTAGATGGAAAAGATCACTTGTTTCAGCAGGAAGAATCCAAAAATTTTTGTTAAACAAAAAAAATCTACTTGGCACTTTTTAAATTTTCCCAGAAATGCAGTATGATTTTTAGGATTATTAGCCAATGTTGCTTTGTTCCTTGTGCAAAATACTACATTATTGAAATTACTGATTTGTCAGGGCCTTCTTGGACTGCCTCATTTAACAAATTTGGTCTTTGCTGAGGATGAGCATACTAAGAATGTGGAACCTTTGCCATTATGGTGGAAAAAATGTTATATGGCCCATTTTTTGAGCTGTTGGGATTTATTAGGCTTCAGCATGTTTCTTTCCCACTTCCCCTCAAATATTCTCACTTATTTTTAAGTGCTAGTTAAAAAGACACCATAGGCTTTTAAAGTCAGTTTCTTTATCTATAAAATTAGGATGATTTTATCAGTCCTGCCTCGTCCTGAGAATTATAAGGACTTTAAAATAAGACAAATCCTGTTAAAATAAAACACCAGTTTGTAAAGATTTCTATGTCCCAGTCCATGGCTACATATTTCAGGCAGTATTTTATAAAATTTCTAGTTCAACAAAGCACTCCCTCAATTTTTAGCTTGACCATTTGGCATGTGAACGGGATGGGATAGGTATCTGAAAACACCTAAATAATGCCAATTTTAATTTTATTCAGCCATTAAAAACAGCTCCTTGTGACCTTATTTGTTTAAACCATAGTTATTAAGGAGTAGAAATATTTTTTCTTCTCTTCTTCTGATGCATTTTTTAATACATAATAAAATTACCAAAAATCTGAAGGCAGAGAGCTACTAATGATGACAGACAGCTACCTCAGGCATTCATAAGTAATTGCATAGCAGGACACCACTAGGGAAGATTTCTTACACGTGCAGCGGCCCATGTGAAACTCCATCGGCCTTTTATGTGAAGGCCATCAGGCCTCAATATTCAAATTAGTTCTTTGGAGAAGTTACATGAGTGAGGTAGTAAAACTTTTCACAAATGTTAAATTTTCTCTGTAGTGTTGCTTTACAAATTAGAATAAAGCCTTGTTGCTTTGTTGCTGGTAAACTTGGACTTTGTTTTCCTTTTGCTAAGATTTATTTATTTTAATCCTCACTGGACGACATGCTCATTAATTGATTCTAGAGAAAGGAAAGGGAGAGAGAGAAACATCAATTGGCTGCCTCCTGTACGAGCCCCAAATGGGATCAAACCCAAAACCTAGGTATGTGCCCCTGACCAGGAATTGAACATGTAACCCTTCTGTGCATGGGACAACACTGCAACTAACTGAACCATGCTGGTAAGGGCTTGCTAAGTTTTATTTTAAACACAAGAATCCTCATCTCTATCCCTACCCCACCCCTGCCTCCATCACCCCAATGTGTCAGAACCACTTCACTGCTTCTGAATGCACAGCCTACTCAAATTTAGATTTTGTTATGGAATTTAAAAACAAGAATATACCATGTTTATCTGTAAATTCCCCCCACACCCAGAATGCTATTATCTATGTTGTATTGTGGTACCTATCATCATAAAGTGTCCTTACTTCAGCTTAAAGATGGGCATTTCAGCTAACATCTTTTCAGTGGCTTTTTGGGGCTCTGGCTAAGAAATCAGCAGCTCAGAACTAAGGGAACAGAATCACATCTCCACTGGATGGATTATATTCCAATTCAGAATGTAATCCTAGTCACTGACAGTGTTCAGAACCTGCTGGTTCCATTAACTTCCATGTACTCTCTTCATGCAAGTATGGGAGGAGGGACTCTGCCTCAGGCCACAGTGGGGGAAATCTGGGAAGGTTTCATGATGTCACATAATGCTATTAGAAAGCTAGATGTCAACACATCTTTAAAGGGGTGTTCATATATGAAATATTCACTAGTGCAGGCTTAGTGACTTCTCTTCACATGAAATATTGCCCACAGGAGCCAGGATTCCAAATCCTCAGGTAACCTCTCTGTTGTCTAGACCTGGGCTGCCTAGTGTAGTAGTCTTTGTCACATGTGGCTCTGAGCACTTGAAATGAGGCTCATACAAACTGAGATGGGCTGTACATGTAAAATACAGACTAGAGTTCAAAGCTTAGTACAAAAATAATCTAAAATTTCTCAGTTTTTATGTTGATTACCTGTTGAAGTGGTACTTTGGATCTATTTGGTGAAATAAAATACAGCATTAAAATGAATTTCACCAGTTTTCCTTTTATTTGGTTTAACATGGCTACTAGAAAATGTAAAATAATGTTATGTGGTTCATTTTTAATGGACCTAGACCGTCTATGGTCCGAGGAAGAAGCTCATGTTCTGCAGAATTATCTTCCTGTTCTCTGTCTCTGGGCCTTTATCTTCAATAGTAGGGCTGTGGGGTGCAGGTACGTTCTGTGTCCCCGTGTGCCTGGCCTGAGGAGACTGGTTAGTGCCCATGTCTATATGATTTGAGGCTTCATAGATGCTCAGCCTCTTCCCGGCCTTTCACCAGCCGAAGTGCCCCTTTTCCTGAGTCACCATGAGTGACCGCCCACCTCATTCTCAGTGGAGAAGACCTCTGCTCACAGGCGGTCCCTCAGAATCAGTTCATGGTGAGGCTGGTGGAGCACAGAAGTGTGATGCTCAGTTGTTAACATCCTCTTGTCCTACTGGGTGGTGGTCTTGGTGAGAAATCAGAAGGCACTGACTCCTGGGAACTCCGCTGGCTTTAGCCTGATGGGCACTTGGTGCAGTGAATCCCTTTGAGGAGCAGCAAACTCTTTTTCCCAAATGTAGAGACTACAGTATCTGGTTTATAGTGTCAGACTCAGAGTCTCTAGGCACTGTCTCAGTTGTCACAGTTGTAGCTTTGTGTCGTAAATATATCGTGGCTAAGTCAAGCAGGTGCAAGGAGGCTGTGTTGCTGAAGACACTGGGATCTGTGTGTCCTCATAACACACAGTTTTCCAGATTACTTGAGAAGCGATTGTTTGTAATACTTTTTATAACTATCAAATTGTACCATCCTTCCAGATTTCTTCTGTGTTCTCTTCTAAATAGTTAGGAAACCTTTGAGCTGCTGTGGCAGGAATTTCTGATCATAGGAAGCCCATGTACGTGTGAGCTTCAGGTTTGCCTGGACCCAGAGATCTGTGCCTCCCAGGTGGTAAAAGTCAGCATCGCCCGGCTGCAGCACTGATGGCAGTTTCGGACTATATGTTTTTGTGTGGTGTCCCGTCTGGGAAACCTAGGACATCTGGGCCCAGTTTAGGGTTTTCCAGTGTGTGGAAAAGCCCAGATTTGTGCTAACAGGCCTAGGCCTGTGTCCAACCCTGGGCCTGCCTGCTAGCTGGAGGCAGTCACAGGCAGGAGGCCAAGTCGTCAGGATTTCAGGGTCCTCAAGTTTTCCAGTGACAGCATTTGATCACGAAGATGTACCTTGCAAAGCAAACTTTCATGAGTTGTAATTTACCAAAAAAAAAATTTAGACAATCTTTGGCATCAGCCAAGCACAACACTGCTGGTTAACAGGCATTGCATTTAAAGTTAATTATGCTTCACTATGAACAGCAGGAAGGGACCATCAAACTGTTAAGCAACTCACATTTTCCCATTTGTGATTAGGTAATGATCATACATGCCCCTTTAAAATAGCTTTTTGATGATAGTTTTTTACTTAGTGAAAATAAGATTGTTGAAATGGATTTTGCTCCCTAAACATATTTATCTGTGGTCTGAAGATTAAACAGGAACAGACCAGTTAAACATTCCACTAATTTTCTTTTTTCTTTCTCTTTTTACAGATTCATATGACCCTAGCAGAGTGGAGCGGGTGTGATGAGATGCCAGGGAAGTGCACCCACTGTGTTTGCGAATTAAGCCTTCTGTGATACTGTCAGCCAGTTCACCCCTGCATCAGCTGGAAACTGCTGGCGTTAGGCCCTGTGACATCCTTACCACCGCTATGAGGAGACTCGACACGCCTACAGAATCACTTTATGGAAGTAAAGGAGTAGTCCTTTGAAACCATCGGTTTTTATAAATGAAGAGTTAATATCTATATTTAGAAAAGAGTCACATGGACTCTCCTGCGTGATGGATTTAGCCAAGCTGGTAAAATGTAAAATGTTTGGTGTTAATCTGGTTCTGTGACAATTTGAACATGGACAATAGAGTGAATGATTTTTGAAAGGACTTGTGAATGTCATAAATTCCCCTTTGTATCTCCAGGGTCTGTGGTCCGTGCTCATGTTAAGGAGTTTGGGACATAGGCCATTGTCCATTGTTTCTGCACTTTGAATTTAGGGGAAATGTGAATGAATATATCTGATCCATTTCTAATCAATTTGGCCTTCTGCTGCTGGAAGTAACTTCACTTATAAGTAACTTGCCATCAGAGACTAAAAGCAATATCTTCTTAAGTTCCTCCAAGATTAAAACTTGCCGTAATGTACTAAGAATATTATTTATCTAGTAATGAAATATTTTGGTCATTCACAAACATCCATTGTCTGCTTTGCGCTTGGTATTATCTATTTTTATTTCCTGTATGGATGTTTAGAAATTCTTTATATGAAAAATAATTGCGGTTTAAAATAGACCATTTTAACAAAGTAACTATATTTCTTTTTACAAAAATGCTATTTTTCTATGATGTAAACAGTTGTTAGGTGGCAGATTTTTAAGGAAGTTTATTTTATTTAAGAACCTGTATCTCTTTGTGTGAGAGGGACCCGGAGAAGGTTCACATCTGCTTTAAAGCATATATCCCTTACCCATTCACAACTCTGCTATTTTTATTTTGTCTTAGAAAGAGATCTCAATACAGACATTTTACAGGGTTAATCAAGTAAACTTTTCACAAAAGTTTTTTTTACAAATACAGCTATAAGGTTATATGTGAAAATAACCCTCTCAAAACCAGCCAACATCCTTATGACAATTTTTGCTGACATATCCAGTAGAATTACCAAAAAGTGTACTTTCATTTTTGTATATCTATGGGCATCTGCCCTGAGACCATACTTTCCTCCCCCTACCCCTTTAAGAAATATGTATTTTTATCTAGAATGATCCTTACTTAGTCCCTGCATATTTTTTAAAAATGCTAGAGACGTTATATATATATATGCCATTACAAAAGTATTATGAGGCCTATGTACTGTACTGTGTTTACTATTGCATTAACCTGCACAAAGTTTATGCATTTTTTATGCATTTGTCCCTTCTTTCTGAGTAAGGTATTCTTGTTAGCTAACATTTCCTGAATGGGTTCTTGCCTTCTGCCTTCCTTCCTCTCTCCCTTCCTCCCTTTTCTTTCCTTCCTTCTTTACTTCTGTCTCTCTCCATTTTTTTTTTTTTTTTTTTTTTGAGAAACCACCTTACCTATTTTTAGACATTTCAAATTCCCAAAATGTGAACTGTTGGGTGGTCTGCAATTTGGCCCTAAAACAACTCTGACTGGGCTTTCATGGCCTGTTTTTATCTGTACCATATGATTTTATTTCATAAGAACTTCATGTATTTGGACTATAATAAAAACACAGGATCTAAATAATTCTGAAAAATCTTTTCAAGTACACTTATCTGCAGTCTTGGTTCTTACCTGTTACTCATAGTCACTTCTTTCCAGATTTTTGGCTCTTGTGAAAAATTATAGTAGGCTCTGGTTTTCACAACACAAAGAAAGGGGCCAAGTCTCTGCTAGGAATAGCTTAAATTGTTTTTCCCAGGAAAAATTTAGTGGGTAAGAGGTTTATTACTCTGTCATAGTCAGTGAATCACTTAAGTCATCTGGTAGAACTAAATGAGGGCAGTTACCTGCTTCCCTCTTTAAATACAAGTGAAAGAAGGTATACATATATATATGCAGATGTATATGTACATATAGACATATACATATAGACGTACATATATTTGAACTCTGTTCTGACTTCCTTCTAAATTTTGTTGATCCCATATAAAGACTTTTTTTAATGAAAAGAATTAAATTTTAGCTTATTCCTCAAGAGAAAGAGAAGGATCCTAAAGAGAAAAAAATTATTGTACCTTATGTATATCACAAACAAACCAAAATATGATACTTTTATTTTGTTTTATTCTAAATTATTGTATTATAGCTTTCTGAAACCATCTGAATTTAGTTGAAATTATCAATATTTATACTTCTAATTTTTATTTCTAGATTCCAGCTTGAATATAAATCTTTTAGGCGAAGAGGGAAGGTAACTTTGAAAATCTGAGTTTTAAACTTGCATACACTAAGGTAAATAATACAGTCTAATCAAAAATAAGTTTCCCAGAAGTTTTGAACTTAATGATAATTATTCTTTTATTACTTCTACTGCTCATACATACATACCTCTTCGTTATTATTTGTGGCTAAAAAAAAACCTTTTCATATTTTGTGTTTGTCATTGTCTCATATGTACAACTAACTTTTGGTGTTTAATAATTTAGGGCTTATAAAATTAAATTAAATTTTTAATTTTGACCATTTGGACTAAAAATTATATGAGGAATTACATGTGAAATGTATTTGTACTTCTTAATTTGCAAAAGAAGGGAAAAATGTTGGTAATGTATAGCTCTAATTACCTCTTTGAAGAAAATTTCTGAATGATTGATAGCCAAATATCTTTATTATCATTTTCAACCTTATGTTTCTGCAAACCACAAAAAACTTAGAAGTTCAACCCCTGACTGCAGCTTCAGAATCCTTTTCCATGTTCATAACTATTTGAATTTCTTTTTTAAAAGTCACTTAAAAATGGTGTCTACTCTGAGACCCTGGTGTCCATAGGTTGAGGTTTTGGCTCATGTGGAAATTCTAAGTAGAACTTTTCCTATTCATCTGACTTTTGGGGAAGAGTTGGTGTTAATGCATGTTCAAGTGCATAAACGCCAGTGATTCTGAAACTAGACCTTGACCATGTTTTGTGGCAGTTAAAGGACTTACTCTGATAGAAGCTTGGCTTAAGGGCTTCTGAGGGGAAAATGATGAGCCCTATCCACTGTTGATACAGCTACTTCCCAGCTCTGAGCAAAAGGGACTGTTGGAAGATAAGATTAACCCTCATTTCATCTGATCCCTAAGGATTATGTTTGTGCATTTTGGCTTATTTTGTTGTTTTGTTTAAAATTATTAAATAATATACAGTTAAGTGTCAAGTTAGCATCTCTTAGAAAGTGACCAGTGCAGCAGAATTCTCTCTAAATATTTGAGCTCAGAGAAACACTTCCAATTTTCTAAATTCTTGTAGGCAGTTACTTTAGTGTTCGGGCCATTGTTCTGCCAAATCATCTGCGTGGGGGGATGAAGCTTTAAGGATGAAGTGAGGGGTAGGAGTGTGTTTCTTGAGCTGAAGCTGTTAGAGCAGGCCTGGAGTGGGGGGGGGTTGCATTTTCTGTTTTGCTTTTCATTGCAGATTCTGTACATCTGTTTGTGGGAGGAAGCTGCTACTCAGGACAGGACTTAAGAAACACATTCCAAGTGACCTTTAAGAGTCTGCATTGTGGGAGGTCCTTTTCCTGAATTGTGGGTTGGTCCACTGTGGGACTCACCAAGGGAAGATGATAAAATAACATTAAAGAAAGAAGGATCCCCAGTGGTTAAGACTGTAATTCAGATTGAAGCCTCTTGGAAAGGTTGGTATGGTCTAGCAAGTTGCCCATGGAAGCAATCCTTGAGTTCATCAGCAGTGTGGTGAGGCTGGCAGAGTGCGTGCAGATTTCTGGCTTTGATTTTTGAGAGCCCCTGTCACAGTTGTGTTTACAACAGGGGACAAGGAGGGCCCTGTGCTGTGGCCTCTCACTAAAACTCGAACCCAAAGGCAAGTCTGGCCATTCATCCCAATGCCTTGATTTGGGGTGAGGAGGAACACCCCCCCCCCCACTACTAGCCCCTTTCCCATGTGGAAGCCAGAGGGGCACTCTCCTGTTCCCTTCGCCCCACCTCATGTCAGGGCCCAGACATGTGCCACTCACTGTTACAGAGCAAGGAGACAACGGTTGAGAAGCATATGGCAGAAATTAAAAAAGAAAACTGTATGTCTCATCCAGGGAGAAAAGCAGTGACCTACAGATTATAAAACTCAATGAGTACTTATTCAGCTGAGTCAGCCGAAATCTGAGCCCTCACACACCGGCCTGACAGGAAAGCTAAGCGGAAGCATCTCAAAAAAAAGGATAGAACAAGAACTTATAAAATATGGTGAATACAAGGCCCTGTAACCCCATAGAAACTTTGTGCAGCATTTCTTTGGGCACCATTAATACATAGGTAGGTAGGGAGGGTCCCAGGAGAAAACAACAGGTAAGGGCCTGGAGATAGCTGTGGGCATACCCCGGAGAGCAGGCACTACCAGAGACCTGAAGGTGACAACAGGTGAAGGTGGGTGAAAGCTAGTGACATCAGCAAAGCACATTTGAATATCTTCAAAGGAGCTCTTGTATTTCTCTGTATAATGTAAAGACTTGCTATTTCAGGATGACTGACCTGCTCGGTGACACACATGTTCCAAATAAAGATTTTGCATGAAAGTACCTATATTCATTGTCTTTGGCTGTGGGTGCAAGAGCTTCCCTGTAAGCCTTAAAGGCTGGTCCCCAGAGGGCAGCAAGCTGCACAGGGCACAGCTCAGATGGTGTCGGTAACACAGGGCCAAACAAACAACCCAAGATGTTCCAGCACCTTTAGGCTCCACCAAGTATTTGCTGGGTGTTGAAGCTCCTCTTTGTGTCTTCCTCAAAGGCTTGCTGACATGGTGGAAAGAGGCCTAGGGTCAATTTGGGGACTTGGTTTGCATTTTGACTCCATCACTACGCATGTGTCCTTACACCTGCCTCTCCCCCAGGTTCTATTACCCCATCTACCTCTTACTCCTTGAGTATAGTAATCAATTATATAGAAAAGCCCCTGGCACACTGGGCATTCAACCCATGGAAAGTGAATGTAGATGCGTACTTTACGGGGAACAGAGTAAATAAATGTGTGTCTGGCAGTTCGTAGGTTTTAAATCCAGGTTGGCCGTAGTCTTCGTTCAAAGATCCATCTCCTTATTTCTAGCATCACGGCTCTGGAAGCAGAGGCACATGCTGTCAACTTGTTTCTGGTAGCCCAATAAACGTATAAACTGTTGTTTCTGAGTTTTAAAAAGTTTGGTCCTTCTTTCCAATTTAAGCTCCTTCACGTTTCCATTAGATTTTGCAGACCTTGTCCTTGTCTCTTCCTTGGCTCCATGTGTGTGGGTCTCAAAGCTCGAGGGCCCTTGCAGTATCTGAAATTTCAGATCATGTTGAGGTGTGAGTTTTAAAGTAAGAGCTATTCCCAGTTGGTTGATAATTGAATCCATATATTAAAATATAACTGAAAAAGACCTTGACCAAATTAATAATATAAGATGAAATATACAACCTAGGAATCAGAGAACCCAGTCCTGGGCCTAGCTCTGCATTAACTACCTGTGACCCACCACCTCTCCTACTCTCTCTGGAACACTTCATAAGTGGATAAGAAAGATTGAACTAAACTGTTTTTATCTAACTTTAAGATTACATAACTATTTGTTTGGCAAAATTGGAAGTCCATAGGGTCTTTTGCCCTGCCTGAAGGGTCCAAGAGTAAAATGATTTCAAAACCACAGCCCTATGAGACTGTGGACCGGGTTATCGCCAGGGTAGGGAGCCCTGCCATTATTTCTTTCACCAGGGTGGTCCACTTCCCCATTCCAGTAACATCATACTCTCTCCCCCACGCCGTAGCTATGGAGCAGCCAAGAGCCTGACAATCTTGAATTTTCCCAACGTATTCTTAGGTTAGAGCAGGGCACTGGCGTGTTTATGAGCCTGGCTATCAGCCCAAGGCATTCATCCACAGTGTCTATATAGACTGTTTTTCTCACAATTTGACTGCTTGGGGTCCTTTTAAATGAACTTAGTTTCAGAGATGTTTGGGTCTCACCAGCTAAACTTCTACCCCACACATAAATCTTCCCACAGGTGGTCAACTTGTATTTATTTCATAAGCTGGAAATGCTGTTGGTCACCCCATTTCTTAGAATTTAGGGGACAACAGCTCCATGAAAATTGAGTGCCAGCCATCCCAGGCCCAATGGGCTTCTGGTTTGGATTCAGCTGGAGAACTTAGCTCTTTTTTGAGCTACAGGAGATTTTGCCTGATCACATAGAGGCTCCATTTACTGTTTTTTCTCTTGGCTGCCCTTCTCTCTTCTGTGCTTTCTGCTGCATTAACTGTGGGTGTTTTTACCTTCCCCAACCACACTAGTGTATTTCTAAGATTATGTTAGCAGGGTCAGTTTGTGAAGAAATAAACACAAATGTGCATTTATCTCGAGTTTCTTTAAGGTATTTAAAACACGTGCTTAGCATGGGAATGAGGGGAAGACAAGAACACTAACATTGTTGGTCCCTCCTATGTGCCAGGTATGTTATATCCATTGATTAATTTAATACATACCATTTTACAAAAGACAGTAGGTACAGAGAAGATGAAAAATTCCTTACAGAGGCAGCAAGCAGCAAAGAATGTATTCAAACCTATTTCAATACCCCAAAGTCCATGCTGTTTATCTTAGCTTGCTGTACCCCAGGAGAACAAGGGAATGATCCTCCACTGAGCCAGGAAAGTCAAAAGTAACAGCTTAAAATACTAAATGGATTTGTTAGGATTAGGTTTAGCTACTTATGTCAGAAAATTGGAAACAAACAATGACATAAACAAGGTGAGAGCTATTTCCCTCATACGTCAAAAGAATCCAGAGGCAGGCAGTCCAGCATGTTATCTCCACGGCAATTGGGGAGCCAGGCACCTTGAATCTTTCTGTTCCAGCATTCTCACACAGTGTCTTCCATCCTCAAGGTAACCTCATGGTCCAAGGTAGCTTCTAGAGTGCCAACTATCTTAGGCACTTTCCAAGGAGCTGACAGGAGGAAGAATTCTCCTTAGCTTCCTTTAAAGAAACTTCCAGGGCTGTCCTACACTCTTCTGCTTATATTTTCTGGAACTTGATCACATAGTCTAAGTAGCTGCAAGGGAGGCTGGGAAATGTAGTCTTTTATTCAGACCATTGTGGGTCTGAATAAAAATCAAAGTTCTATGACTAATAGAGTGATGATAGTTGTTGGCTGACAACCAGCAGTCTCTGCCATACTTAAACTATCTCAAGGCATTAGCCCCAGGGTGAATGGATGCTCACCAGCCAGTAATATGGAGCAGTTCATATGCCTCCCATGTCTCTGTGGGAGCCTTTGTGATGGGAGCTTTGCAGGCAGCACTGAAGATTTTGTCTCACCAAAGACTAAACATGTTGTCCCAAATGGGGAGTTTTTAACAGTGCCTTCCAAGGAGGGAGCAACCACAAAGGCCAAAATGACTGTGAACAGCCACCTTTGCAAACCAATCTTAGGGTCTGTCAAATGTGAACCCTTGCTTTCCTGAGTGATGCACCTTCAAGGGAAGGAAATGATTTTACTACATTGGTGCCCCTGGTAAACAGAAAAGTGTGAGGTGAATGGCAAACACAGGAGTTTAGATGCTATGTTTCTGGGTTCTGGGAACAACAGACTGTTCACCCTTGTCTTCTCTCCTGTGAATACTCATCACACCTTCTGCAGAAGCAGAGACTGTGGATTCTGGGCTATCTGTACATCAAGGGTCCCAACGGTCTTCAGGAGAAGACCTCAGGGTGGGTGAGGGTAGGGCCAGCCGCTGCAGAGATGGATGGAGCAGCACAAGCACCTGTGTCCTCACTGGAAAGTCCCAGGAAAGGCTGTGCTGCTGCTTTCCTGCCCAATGCTGGACCCTTTCCACCTTGGCAACCCTGCAGTTTACCACAAGGGAATCAGAACTAACTATGAGCAGTTTGGATAGCAGGTATTACCACTGAACACTCTGCCTTTTTAATTATTTCCACTCATATCATTTGCAGTGGAAGAGTTCTGAACTTTCTTTCCTGGTTTATTGAGATTTTAATTTGTAGAAATATCTCCGTTGAAGAAGATGCAGCTCCGAAGTACTTTTTATTTTTGTCAGACTTTGTGACTAATGACAAAAATGAAACAGAAACCATAAGAAAACATTTAAAGATGTCAGGAGGAAAACATCACAGATGGCATGTTCATGCACCATAAGTTAGCGTGGTGTCAGTGGTGTCAAATACTATGCCCCCTGGTGGGTCTCTCTCTGAGAGGGAGCAGGAGAGTTGACTTCTGGCCAGGTGGGCATGCTGAGCTAAGCCAGGAGGAGAGGCTGGGAAAGTGGGGAAAGACAAAAACAATATTTCAACAAACCTTAAAGACATGCCATTAATTCTTTCATCCTTAAAAAGGAAGAAAATGTTATTGATTAAATTACTTCTTGCCTTGGATTATAAGTGTATTGCAATTCCAGAGGTGTTAAGATGTGAAAAAGAGATGTGCCTGTAGAGTTAGTGAAATACAGTAACTTTCATTCCTCATTCTCTGGGGTTCCACACGTGCACCTCTCCCCTAGGGGTCTCCTGGGCTGGCTCTGGGATGACCTGCGATCCAGGAGCTCCTGGCCACCTGCACTGGCAGCACAGACCTTTGGGCTGTTGATTTCAAACTTGGGTGTGCATCCCATGCCTGGAACTTGTTAAAAGAGAAAAAGAGTCTGATTTAGTTGTCTGGCAAGGGAACTAAAACACTTCTTTTTAAACTAGAGCATCATATGATTTCAATGCACTCAGTCCCATAGACACTTAGGGAAGCTCTCTTGAGTCTTCAGAAGTGGTTCAATAGACCAGAAACCAGAGCTTCTCTCAGTCCTTCCTGGCTTAGAACACCTGCAAGTGCTCATATCTCTCACTGCCTGGCCTTAGCCTTGTCTTCTCTTGACAACATCTATTCATCCTTCAGGTCTCACTTAAGCCTCAGGTTTTGCAATAGCTTCCCTGACCTAACCAGGTGAGCCTGATGTTTAGGTCTAAATGTGATCCCCCAAATTCATATGTTGAAACCTAACATCCAAGGTGATGGTGTTAGGAGGTAGGGCCTTTGGGGGGTGATTACTTCAGGAAGGTGGAGCCTTAATGAATGAGATTATTGTTCTTATACAAGAGAACCTAGAGAGTTCAAGATGACAGTGGATTAGGTGGAAGCTACACTGACCTTCTCCCAGGACCAGGCTGGAATTACAACGAAATTACAGAAAAATCATCCTGAATAAACCAACTGAAGACTAACTGGAGAGAAGCCTTATAGCCAAGGACATAAAGAGGAGGCCACAGAGAGACTGGTAGGAAGTGCGGAGGAGGCATGAGACAGCTGGCCAGGCTTCCACAGGCAGCAGCTGAGGTTCCAGAGGGATATCTCAGCTGCAGGGGGTCCCTCCTGAGAAGTCTGGAGTCTAAACCCCAAACCAGGCTCCCCAGTCCAGAGCACCAGAACTTGGAAAGGTGCCCACATAACATCTGGCTCTGAAAAGCAGCAGGGTGTCTGTCTGCCAGGGAGAGATGACTAGAAATGCAGGCATCCTCTTAAAGGGCCAATGCACAAAATTTTGTTTGTAGTCACTTACCATGGGCTCTGGCAGAGGGAGGGTAGAGTAGCCTAGAGCTGTGTGAGGAGAGTCTGGGATTGGTGGCTCTTGGGGAGAGAGCTGAGAGGACAGCTACCTGGATCCCTGTGCTGAGTCATTCACCCATACTGCAGAAGTCATCATTCTCAGGAAGACCTTTCACATCCACTCAACATTAGCCTAGGGCAGGGGTAAGGAACATCAAGCCCACAGGCCATGGCCCACAAAATCTTTTGGTCTAGCCTTGCCAAAGCAACTGCAGGTGGGACTCAAAATTCAATAAATCTAAGAGCTTTTTCAATAGCTAATTTTTAAGCTGATAAATTTGCATGGCCTGAGAATGATGTCAAAAATATCCAAATGCCCGGCCAGGTGTGGCTCAGTGGTTGAGCTTTGACCTAGGATCCAGGCGATCAGGGTTCGACTCCTGGTCAGGCCACATGCCCGGGTTGTGGGCTCGATCAATGATTCTCTCATCATTGATGTTTCTCTCTCTCTCTCCCTCTCCTTTCCTCTCTCTGAAATCAATAAAGATATATTTAATTATATATATATATATATATATATATATATATATATATGTATATATATATATATATATATATATCTCCAAATGGTCCTTGGCAGAAAAAGGTTCCCCACCCCTGGGCTAGGGGGAAACAATAGCCCCACCTTTTAGAATCTCTCTCACCCCACCCTGTGGAGCTTACATCTTGACTATAGCCAGAGACTCTGAGACTAACACACAGTCTGCAGGCAGAGGTAGATCCATGGGTGTTTTGAGTCTTTGCCTGACCTGATTCTGGGCCCTGGGATAGTAAAAGCAGATCTTGGCGTGTAGCTTGGTTCTTTCCAAATGCACCCAGGCCCAGGAGAGGAAGCCACAAGCTGTGGATCTTTGATAGCTCCAAACAAGATGCTCAGGGCCAAGCAAAGACAGTGGCTGATACTGGCCTGCACCAGAGTCCCAAAGATGCCCAGAACGAGTACACCCAGTGGCTAGCTTCAAACAACAACAGAGCAGGATCCAATAAGCTTCACAAGCAGCATATCCACAGGGAGATACTGGCAGGCACCAATCTCTGGTGAGGCAAATTCTGTTTCATGTGATCAGAACTTGCACAGCAGCCTACATGCTATGTTGGGGATTGAGCCTCACTGTCAGCCAGTCTGAGGTTTGAGCCCACACAGAAATGAGCCAATAACAATCAAGACTCAATTATAGCTCTGGCCAGTTTGGCTCAGTGGTTAGAATGCTGGCCTGTGGACAAAAGGGTCTCAGGTTTGATTCCCAGTAAAATGTACCTTGGTCGCAGGCTCATTCCAAGCCCTAATCAGGACTCATGCAGAGGAAACAAATCAATGTGTCTCTTTCACATTGATGTTTCTCTCTCTCTCTTTCTCCCTCCCTTCCACTCTCTCTAAAAATCAGTGGGGAAAAAAAGACAACAGGAGGGCCCACACAATGTGTACAAGGGACAGTCTTAGAGCACCCAGTTTTGTGATCAGGGAGACTACACCACTAGATCCCACAGATCACCTACTACATAAGGTCACCTTACCAACTGGGAGTTGTAGCAAATCTACCTAATACATAGAAACAAAGATCAACAGGCAGCCAAAATGGGGAGACAAAGAAACAGGCCCCAAATGAAGGAACAAGAGAATTCACCCAGCAGAAAAACTAAGTGAAGTGGAGGTAAGCAATTTATCAGATATAGAGTTCAGAGTAATGATTATAAAGATGCTCAATAGCATGAGAAAGGATATAGAAACCATAAAAAAGGACCAGCCACAAATGAAGAATGCCATATCTGAAATAAAGAATACACTGGAAAGAATAACCAGCAGGCTTGATGAAGCAGAGGATCGAATCAATAACTTGGAAAACAAGGTAGATAAAGCACCCAATCAGTGCAACAAAAAGAAAAAAAGACTTTAAAAAGAAATGAGTTTGGACAACATGAAGCGCAACAACATCTGTGTGACAAGGGTACAAGAAAGAGAAAAGGGAGAGCAAGGGATCAAAAACTACTTGAGAAATAATTCTGAAAACTTCCCTAACCTGGTGAGGAAAAAAGATATACAGAGAGTCCCAAACAAGATGGACTCAAAGAGGTCCACACCGATACACATCATAATTAAATTAAAGGGAGCTTCCATAAGACTGTCAGCTGATTTCTCAACAGAAACAATTAAGGTCAGAAGTGATTGGCATGAAGTATGCAAAGTGATCAAAAACTAGAACCTACAATCAAGGCCACTTTACCCAGTAAGGCTATCATTTAAAATTGAAGGAGAAATTAAGAGTTTCAAAGACAAGAAGTAGCTAAAAGAGTTTGTTGCCAACAAACCAGCATTAAAAGAAATGTTAAAGGGCTTGCTTTAAGAAGCTGAAGAAGAAGAAAAAGAAAAACAAAACAGAAGAATGTACTAAAAAAAATAAAATAGCAATAAATATGTACCTATCAATAATCACTTTAAGTGTAAATGGCTTAAATGCTCTAATCAAAAGACATAAGGTAGCTGAATGAGTAAGAAAATAAGACCCATGTATATGCTGTCTTCAAGAGACTCACCTCAGAGTGAAAGATACACATAGACTAAAAGTAAGTGAATGGAAAAAGATGTTTTATGCAAATGGAAAGGGAAAAAAAGCTGGGGTAGCAATACTTATATCTGACAAAATAGACTTTAAATCAAAGATATAGTAAGGGACAGAGAAAGACAGTACATAATGATAAAGGGATCAATCCAACAAGGTTTACATATAACCCATGTAAACATTTATGCACCCTACATAGGAGTACCTAAATATGTAAAGCAAATCTTGATGGAATAAAGGGAGAGATGGAGAGCAATACAGTCATAGTAGGGGATTTTAACAACACTTTGATATCAATGGATAGATCTTCCAGACAGAAAATCAATAAAAAGATGGCAGCCTTAAATGACACACTAGATCAAATGTATTTAATTAATATCTTCATAGCACTCCATCCCAAGGCAGCAGAATATACATTCATTTCAAGTGCACGTGGAATGTTTTCTAGGATAGACCATATGTTAGGACACAAAACAAGTCTCAATAAATTTAAGAAGATTGAAATCATATCAAGCATCTTCTCTGACCATAATGCTATGAAACTTGAAATCAATCACAAGAAGAAAACTGAAAAGTACACAAAGACATGGGCGTCTAAATAACATTACTAATTAATGAATAGGTTAACAATGATATCAAGGAAGAAATCAAAAGATACTCATTTGAAATGAATGAAAATGAGAACACAACAACCCCAAATCTGTGGGACACAGGGAAAGCAGTCCTAAGAGGGAAATTCATAGCATTACAAACTTATCTCAAGAAACAAGCAAAAGCTCAAATAAACAATCTAACTTTACACTTAAAGGAACTTGAAATAGAACAACAAACAAAGCCCAGAGTGAGTAGAATGAAGGAAAAATATAGATGAGAGCAGAAATAAATGGCATGCAGTCTAAAAAACAATGAAACCAAGAGCTAGTTCTTTGAAAAGATAAACAAGATTGACAAACCTTTAACCAGACTCATCAAAAAAAAATGAGAGATGACCCAAATAAAGAAAATCAGAAATGAAAAAGGAGAAATAACTGACACCAAAGAAATACAAAGGATCGTAGGAAGATATTATGAATAACTATATGCCAACAAATTGGACAATCTGGGAGAAATGAATAAATTTGTAGAAACATACAACCTTCCAAAACTCTGAATAGATAGATTAAAACTAGTGAAACTGGGGCAGTAAAAATAAAAATAAAAAATTCCCAACAAGCAAAAGCCCTGGACCTGATGGCTTTACAGGTGAACTTTACCAAACATTCAAAGAACTAATACCTATCCTTCTCAAACTATTCCAAAAAATTCAAGAGGAGGGATGACTCCCATGCTCATTTTATGAGGCCAGCATTATCCTAATTCCAAAACCAGATAAAGACACTACAAAGAGAGAGAATTTCAGGCTAATATCCCTGATGAACACAGATGCTAGAATCTTCAATAAAATATTAGCAAACCGAATCCAGCAATACATTAAAAAGATCACACACCATGATAAAGTAGGATTTATTTGGGGGATGTATAGATGGTGTATTATCTGTAAAACAATAAATATACACCACATAAACAAACTGAAGAATAAAAACTACATGATCATATCAATAGATGCAGAGAAAAGTGTATAATAAAATCTAGCACCCATTTATGATAAAATAAAAACAACCTCTCAGCAAAGTGGGAATAGAGGGATTATACCTCAACATAATAAAGGGCATATATGACAAACCCAACAGCCAACCTCATACTCAATGGCCAAAAACTACAAGTGCTCCCCTTAAGATTGGGAATAAGACAGGGATGTCTGCTTTTACCACTCTTATTCAACATAACACTGCAAATCCTAGCCACAGCAATCAAACAAGAAATTAAAGGCATCCAAGTTGGAAAGGAAGAAGTAAAACTGTCATTATTTGCAGATGACATGATATTATATAGCGAGAACCCTAAAAATTCCACCAAAAAACTACTAGGACTGATAAATGAGTTCAGTAAAGTAGCAGGATACAAAATAAATATCCAGAAATCAGTTGCATTTTTATACACCAATCCCATTCACAATTGCTTCAAAAAAAAAAAAAAAAATACCTAGGAATAAATTTAACCAAGGATGTAAAAGACCTGTACTTGCTGCCCAGCCTGTGTGGCTCAGTGGTTGAGTGTCCACCCATGAACCTGGAGGTCATGGTTAGATTCCTAGTCAGGGCACATGCCAGGGTTGTGGGCTGGATCCCTAGTAAGGGGCATGCAGGAAACAGCTAACTGATGATTCTCTCTCATCATTGATGTTTCTGTCTCTCTCCCTCTCCCTTCCTCTTTCACTCTGAAATCAATAAAAACATATTTACAAAAAAAGATCTGTACTTGGAAAATTATAAGATACTGAAGAAAGAAATTGAGGAAGATACAAATAAGTGGAAGCATATACCGTGTACATGGATAGGAAGAATTAACTTCATTAAAATGTACATACTACCCAAAACAATCTACAGACTCAATGCAATTCCTATCAAGATTCCAATGGAGTATTTCACAGAACTCGAACAAATGTTTCAGAAATTTGTATGGAACCACGAAAAACCCCAAATAGCAGCACCGATCTTGAAAAAGAACGATTTGGAGGAATCACCCTACTGATATCAAACTATATCACAAGGCCATAATAATCAAAACAGCATGGTGCTGGCATAAAAACAGACATACAGATCAATGGAACATAATAGGGCACCCAGAAATAAATCCACACCTTTATAGTCAACTAATATTTGACAAAGGAGGCAAAAACATACAACGAACAAAAATCTATTCAATAAATGGTGGTGAGAAAATTGGACAGATATGTGCAAAAATGAAACTATATCACCTTCTTACATCACTCGCAAGAATAAACTCAGTATGGATTAAAGACTTAGATATTAGACTTGAAACCATAAAAATCTTAGAAGAAAACATAGGCAATAAAATCTCTGACATTTCTCGTAGCAATATTTTTTTCTGATATATTGCCTTGGGCAAGAGAAACAAGAGAAAAAATAAACAAATGAGACCACATCAAACTAAAGAGTTTTTGCATCAGCAACATGAAAAGAAAAATCACTGAATGGGAGAATATATACATCCGATGTGTCAATGATACATCCGATAAGGGGTTAATATCCAAAATTTATAAGAAACTTATAAAACTCAACACTAAAAACAACAATCCAATTAAAATATGGTCAAAGGACCTGAATAGACACTTCTCCAAAGAGCACATACAGATGGCCAATAGACATATGAAAGCATGGTCAATATCACTAATCATCAGAGTGATACAAATTAAAACCACAAGGAGACATCACCTCACAACTGTCAGAATGGCTACCATCAATAAATCAACAAACAGTGAGTGTTGGTGAGAACGTGGAGAAAAGGGAACCCTCATGCACTGCTGATGGGAATGCAGATTAGTGCAGCCGCTGTGGGAAGCAACATGGGGTTACCTCAAAAAATTAAACATGGAACTTCCTTATGATCCAGTCATTCCTATTCCAGAAATTTTTCCAAAGAAACCTAAAACACTAATTGGAAAAAATATACAGACCCCTATGTTCATTGCAGCATTATTTATAATAGCCAAGATTTGGAAGCAGCCTAAGTGTCCATCAGTGGATGAGTGGATTAAAAAACTGGTACATTTCCAGGGGTGGGGAACCTTTTTTCTTCCAAGGGCCATTTGGATATTTATAACATCATTCGAGGGTCATACAAAGTTACCAGCTTAAAAATTAGCTATCAAAGAAGCTCCTAGATTTATTGAATTTTGAGTCCCGCCTGCAGTTGCCTTGGCAGGGCCAGATCAAATGATTTTAGCCCACCATGGGCTGGACATTCCCTACCCCAATTTACACAATGGGATACTACTATGCTGTAAAAAGGAAGATAATCTTACCCTTTGTGACAGCATGGATGGACTTCAAGAACATTATGCCAATGAATAAGCCAGTCAAAGAAAGACAAGTATCATATGATTTCACTCCTATGTGGAATTTAATGAACAAACTGAACTAACAAGCAAAACAGAGACAGACTTGTAGATATAGAGCAGGCAGACAGCTTGGGGAGCGGATTTGGGGGTGGAAGAATTGAGAAAAGAGGAGACAGAGAGAGAACTCATGGACATGGCAATGGTGTGGTGATTGTGGGGGTGAAGGGGGATGAGTAGAGGTGGAAGAGGTCACAGGGGGGATAAATGGTGATGAAAAAGTTAAAAAGAAGATTACACAGAAAAAATAAATAAAAAATAATAAAACTCTACCTAAGCTAAAGAGAGAGAGAGAGAGAGAGAGAGAGAGATTCCCTTGAGGTCCCTTGTCCCTTTCACCACAATGAGAGGACACGAGAAGTCTGCAGCTTAGACGAGGACCCTCACCCCACCATGCTAGCACTCTGACCTCAGACTTCCAGCCTCCAGGACTATGAGAAATCAATTACTGTGGTTCATAACCCACCCAGTCTGTGGTAATTTGTTATGGCATCCCAAACAGACTAAGACAGTTAGCGTTAGCTCTGAGATGCTCTTCCCCTGCACGACACTATGACTGTAATGAAGTGTATTTAAAGTGTTGAGTGTCACTGCCCCCTCCTCTTAAGCAATAAGCATCCCGAGGGTTTGGATTGTGTTTATCTTATGAATCCATGGAGCCTAACAGTTCTGGCACATATTGACAGTACAGGTTATCAAACATTTTTTTAAAGCCAGAGCACAGCCATTCAGATGTTAAACAAAAGGAGGAAGTAGGGGCCACCAGGTCCTCTATTTTATTCTGGCAGAGCAGGAAGTGAACACCAAGTACAACAAGAATTTACAAGTCTGGAAGTGTTTACACCAAAATGTTAACAATCATTATCTCTGGAATTGGGATTATGGGTATGTATGTATTATTTATCTGGATTTTCCATAAGGAACAGCTATTGCAGGAAAAAAAGAAGAAAGGTTAAAAGAGAGGAGAAGAAAAACATGGACAGTGAGTTGAACTGGATCCTGAGATGCTAGATGGGGTAGAAATCGCATGAGTTAAGATGGGGTAGTAGGGATTCTACTGGGGAAAGGACACTTGAGTAGAGGAAGACTCAGGGTTGCCCTAGCAAAGCAGAGAGGGTCCAGCATCCAGCATTCAGGAAAGGTGGGCAGAGGGCTTGAGCTGGCGTGGGCCGGAGGAGAGCAGAACATATCCCCCAGCATCTCTGGCCTGTAGACACTCTCCTCCCTCACACAGCCCTAGCTGGGCCCTCACTAATTTGATGTGTGGGTTGTGTGGACTCACACGAAGGATGCGACCCTGGAGAAAGCCAGCAGAGCACACACAGCCCCTTCTAATCCATTCACTTTCAGAAGGTCCAGTCCAGTTTCATCCTCAAATTCCACCTTATGTAAGTCAGCACAAAGTGACTTTGGAGGCCCCCATTCCTGTTGGCTCATGTCTACGATTCTTTCAGTATGGGACAATGCCTGTTATTACAACTAAGGATAAAATCCAATGCTGTTTGGTGTGACTCTTGACTGAAATTTACTCCGAAAGCCATCGCTAAATTATTGATATTAGTTTATTTTCCTTTTTAATAGGAGAAAGGCGGCTCTTTTAAAAAGGTCTCAGAAAGTGAGCTGGAGGTGTAGTAGCCAGCCTACAAAATGAACTCATAATCCTTGCTCTAAGATATTCATATCCTTGTGGAGTCTCCTCCCACATTAAATAAGCCTGAACTTTGTAACAGATCAGCATGTTGCAAAAGTTATGGTTTGTTAATTCTGAAACTAGGACATAAAAAACACTGGATTTTAACTTGCTGGCTTGGGGCCCTCATTTTCAGGGAAGCCTGCTGCCATGTCAGAAGGACACTCAAGCAGCCCTGTGGAGGTTCACATGATGGGGAGTTGAGGCCTCCTGCCAACATCCAGCATCAGTTTGCTGGCCATGGGAGTGAGCCACCTTGAAAGAGGACCTTTTAGCCCCAGCTCAGCTGCTCCTACATGCTGACAGAAACAATGTGAAATGATAAATGTTTATTAAACTTTTAAACTGTTTCTGTTTGGAGGTGATTTATTTTGCAGAAATAGAAAACTATTTTTGACTTTGAACTGAGAAAGGAAGTTAGAAAGCAAAAGGGAATTTTGTGATTTCTGTTGGGAAAAGACGAAATATAAGACTAGGGCCTGGGAGGATTAATTTTGGCAGCTTCATAATTTTGCCACAGGGTCTGCCCTTTCTGACTTCAACTCTGGAACAACAAATAGAAGCTGCCAGGAGAGCTATTTCTGCTTTGGGAAGCTCTACATGCATGAAGTTGGACAGAATGCTGTGTCTGCATCATGCCAGTATGGTGCCACATGGTTTATGCCACTATTGTTAAATAATTGTCTTTATTGTAAAGGTGTATTACTCTCAGAGGGTTTCCTGTCAGAGTTATAATTGTTCCCATATTCTGTCTGGTTCAGATCCATTCACATACATAAGATTGTACCGGGAAGAAAAATAAGCTAAAGTTTGCTAAATTTATTTCATTTAAAATAGCTCATTAAGTTTGAGTACCTCCAATGGGTGGTACCTGTGAAAGGGGTCATTATATTCTTTTTTTTTCTTTTTTTAAAATATATCTTTATTGATTTTAGAGAGAGGAAAAGAGAGGGAGAGAGAGAGATAGAAACATCAATGATGAGAAAGTCACTGATCGAGCCCGCAACCTGGGCATGTGCCCTGACTGGGAATCGAACCCCGATCGCCTGGATCCTAGGTCGAAGCTCAACTGCTGAGCCATGCGTGGCCGGGCTTCATTATATTCTTAATTCAGAGAAGTGTCAAGTCACAGGACCTTTGCATGGATCTTGGCTTCACATACTATTGAGAAAATACCACTTATGAAAATAATAGGTGGTTGCTTAGGTCAGGTTTCTTCAACAGGCTTTGATCATGGCATACACTGAGGCAGAGTTTAAATCCCGGCCTTGTCAATTTGGGGCTTGGCCACCTGACTTGCTTTGGCCAATATAACATGTTAGCAGATGTGATCTGAGCAAAGGCTTGAAATGTGCTCTCATGTACTTTTCCTCTTGTGCTTCTCCTATTACCATGAGACTATGCCCCAGGCATTTCCATTATTCTGGAAAAATAGGAGACACGCAGAGGCAAGCCACCCCAGTCATCCTGAAAACCCATTGCCTGACACCTGGGGTGACCCACAGACATAAGCAAAAAACCCCAAATGCTATTGTGCTATGTCCCTGAAATGTTTGTAGTTGCTTGGTACAGAGTATCACAATGAGAGTAGCTGCTCACTGGGACATGGGCTTAGCAGCTTTTATTTATCTGCTACTGCACTTGGAGGAAAATTGTGCACTCAAAACATTCAGGAATTGTTGACTTGCAAGTGCCTTGGGTCAGTGTCTTCAGGAAGATCAAGTCTCCTGAAGAGGGTGTGGCTCCAGAGAGTGTCTCTCTGCCCTTTGACCCTGCCCTGGGAAGTCTCTCCGCTCACCCAATTCCACTTGATCCCATTTATACCCAAGGCTTAAGATGAACTCATGCTTTTCCTCTTATACTTCTTCAGGAACTAAACATCATTAGAAGGCTCCTTTGCTTTTTGTACTTTCAAGCATTTTTCTAAAATCTTGACATGAAGAGTGGCTTTGTTCCTCAGTGTCAGATTTGTTTCTTTGGAAATATACTTGGTTTCTAAAGGGATAGTAATATGGGAGAGAATAGGAAGTATATATGAGGTCTGTGGAATCCAAGTTGAAAATCTAGTCAAATGTCAGCACTTACCATTGGCTGTTGGAATAAATGACTCCAGGGATGAAGACTGTAGTTAATGTACAAATGTCCCAGTCAGAGAAAAAATATCCCCTCTCATAGGGTGGAGCCTGTGGAGTTTGCCAGGAGCCCCACACGGGGATTTTCATGCAGGGACTCTTGCAGTCTGTGGGGAGAGGCCGCTAGGAAGTGGCTCATTCTTCAGAGTGTTTATTTAAAGTGTGGACTCTGTTCTGCCCTCAAGGGAAGACACCCTTTCATCCTGAGCAGAATGTCCTGCTGGTGATTGAACACTAGAGGGCAGCGCATGCCCATGCCAGGCAGGAGTTGCTCTGATGCTCTACAGTCCCACCAGGCTGTGGCAATCAATGGCTTGCAGTTTTTTCCTGCAGACGGAACACACAGACCTGATTATCCAAAGATCTGGTTTGAGGTACTTTGCTGCAATGGATTGGCATGAGAGAAAGATTTCTAAAGTTCTGTTCCTGGACCTTTATTTTATTTGTGAAAATGTGCAGGTAACTAACAAGCACATATGGGCCTTAGAGCCAGTAGGGCTTTTGATGAATGGGGGTTTTGTCACTGTGAACAGAAGCATGTCACCGTAAAAAGGGTTCTTGTGAGGTTAAATAAGATAATACCTGCAAAGAGCTTAGCAAAGCACTTGTATAATCAATGATAACTCACATCATGCTGGTGGACTGGAAAAGAGGCCCCCGCTGAGCATGAGCCCCTTGAGGATACAATGCAGTGCTCCTGTACAACCCATTCTCCCCACAAGGGCACAGCAAGAGTTCCTCCAGGGCAAGAACCCCTCATTGACATTTGTTGAAGTAGGAAGAGAGCCCTCAGTCCCCAGGCCACATACCTTTCTGGCCACCTTCATTGAAGAGAAAGAACCCTTAAGGTATGGATCCTGTGGAAGACAGAGCAACAATAGGCAGATCCTGCTTGAGGGCTGCTGACTGACAACCAGCCCCTCTGCCCGCAGTCCTGTTCACCCCTCTTCCTAGGCAACTCTGGGCTTCCCTGCTCAGGAAGCTGGCAGCAGCATCAGTAGACCCCTGTGGGGACTGATTACTCCTGGGTGTCTGAGTTCCCTCTGATGCCCAAGTTGGCAGGTCTGAGCAGCCTCTGGAAGCACTACGATAACCCTGAACAAAGCCTTGTTGTGTAGGGCACACACCACACCACCTGTTTGCAAATGAGCTTGTCCATTGGAGCTTCAGAATTTTCTAGAGGCAGTGACTGCTGAATGCTCCTGGATATTCCAATTTGTAGATTGCAGTGGGGATGAATGAGGCTTGAGTGACATAAAAGATCATTTTCCCAGTGGTCTGGATTCTAGATTTCTTAGTGTTAGACATAGCGAACTGACATAGCTTGGTGGCATGGGCAAATACCTAACCTCCTGCTGCCCCTGGTCATATAAGCAGCAAAATGGTGGTATTTTGCCCCTCCCTCCTCACAGGACAATTGTCAAAATAAATGAAGCAGAAATACCTGATGGATGTATAGCACTTACATGTCACCTAGTGCTTTGGTGGGGAGACAATTCTCCAAGGGTCCCTTGCCTTTATGTTATTGTGCCCACAGAGTCACTGACTGCTTTTGTTCTGGACTTTGTTTCAGACCAGCTTTCCAAGGATTTTTGCAGAATGAACAGCCTGGGAAGACAGCAACAGTGTCTGTCTCCAGAGCACAAGGCAGGTTTGTTGGCTGCCCAGTAAAATAAAGAGAATGTGTCACGCTGGGGCAAAGCTTGGGCAGACTTATTGCCCGTTCTAAACAAAGTGGGTTTCCAAGCGCAGGGCTCCTGCCTTGTGTGCAGGTGTTGCCTGACCCTCTGTGCATCATCCTGTGCAATTGGGGGCTTGGGGATCCAGTGCAAGAAGATGCTGCTGCCCGGCCTACTGCTCTCGCTGTGAGTAATACAGTCCTTCATCTCTGGCCCAAGAGTCTTGTGTCTTCTACCTCCACCGGTAAAAACTGAGGTCAGCTCATTCATTAGGTTACAAGGAGGGCAACAATCTCAGACCCCTTACTGTTCTGTACAAGTTCCAAAGCACCCTTACCCAACTTTCACAACTACCCTGAAAGCCAGGCATGGCAGTTACTTTCATTCTTATTTCCAGATGAGGAAGTTTAGGGATGTTTCCAAGGCCAGCTAATAGCACGGCAGCCACTTAAACCTAGAAAATAAGTGCTATATGATTAAAAACAATGTTTCCTCTAAACCTCTCTTCCCCAAACAGGATGGGCAACTAGGAGTTACATCTTTGTTTGTTTGTATGTTTGAGGTATAATTGACATATAACATTATCTTAGTTTCAGGTGTACAGCATAATGACTTGATATTTGTATATATTGTGAAATGATTACCACAAGTTAACATTGAATACCACACATAGTTAAAAAAATTTTTCTTGTGATGAGAAAAGCTTTTAAAAGATCTACTCTCTTAGTCATCTTCAAATATACAATGCAATATTATTAACTATAGTCATCATGCTGTACATTATATCCCCAGGACTTATTTATTTTATAAGTGGAATTTTGTACCTTTTGACCCCCTTCACCCATATCGCACACACCTCCTATCCCCTGCCTCTGTTTTGTGTATCTATGAGTTATTTTATTTTATTTTTTTAGATTCCAGATGTAAGTGAAATCATATGGTATTTGTCTTTCTCTGTCTGAGCTATTTCACTTAGCATAATGCCCTCAAGGTCCATTCATATTGTCACAAATAGCAAGATTTCCTTCTTTTTTTGTGGCCAGATAATATTCTGTTGTGTATATTACTACATTTTCTTTATCTACTCATCTACTGATAGACAGGTTGTTTCCATATCTTACCTATTGTGAATAATGCTGCAATGAACATAAGGGGTGCATGTATTTTTTTTGAATTAATGTTTTTGTTTTGCTTTGTCAGATAAATGAGAAGTGGAATTGCTGGATCATATGGTAGTTGTATTTTTAATTTTTTGAGACAGTTCCATATCTAGGCCTAGTCTTACTGTCTAGCATGGTGACCACTGGCACATATGGCAACTGAGTCCTTGGAATGTGGTCTGTCCAAACTGACAAGTGCTATGAATGTAGACCACACCCTGAATTTGAAGACCTCATACCAAAAAAAAAAAAAAAATGAACGTAAAATGGTTCAGTATTTTTATGTTACACACTGAAATATTATTTTAATATATCGGGTCAAATAAAACACATTATAGTCAAACGTTGGTTCTTAAAAGACATCTCCCATCTCGAACAATTTGGTTCTCGACCCAGTTCACAGAGAAATGTCTACATTGTCGAACAAAGCTTTGGTTCTCAACTCAACAACCATTTCATGCTGATACTGTATGACCAGTCATGCATCTCTCAGGCGACAAGAAAAGGAGAGAATGCATGAATATGAGTCAGTTTACCACAAAACCTTGTGTTGTTAACATCTCAGGAAATTGTGCTGTGAATATTTTCGTGTTTCTTTGCTTTTGGGAGTCTGGAATGGATTAATTCAATTTACATTATTTCTAACGGGAAAAAAATGATTTGACTTTTTTTTTTTTTTAAATATGTCTTTATTGATTTCAGAGAGAAGAAAGGAGAGGGAGAGAAAGAGAGAAACATCAATGAGGAGAGAGTCATTGATCGAGCCTGCAACACAGGCATGTGCCCTGATCGGGAATCGAACCCCGATCGCCTGGATCCTAGGTCGACGTTCAACCACTGAGCCACGCCCGGCCGGGCTGATTTGACTTTTGAACAGCCTTCAGGAACAAATTAAGTTCAAGAACCAATATTCCACTTGTATTAAATTAACTCCACCTGTTTCTTTTACTTTTTTAAAGGGTGCTATGAGAAAATTTTGTCACCAATGTGGCTTCCATTTGTGGCTCACACTTTATTTCTATTGGACAATGCTGCTCGATCAGCCATTTTACGTTCTAGAAAAGAGGCAGAGACTTAGAGGCTTGTCTAACATCACAAGCCTACTTAGCGGCAGGGCTGGAACTAACACAGCAAATCCCCTCCCCTCGCTGGCCTCAGAGTCAGGGGCCACATGTTGGCTCTGGATGAAGCCCACCCTTGAGCGGTTTGAGGAAGCTGAGTCTTAAAGGAAGACACATTCCCGTTTTCCTCATTGCTGGTCCCTGAAGCACCCAGGACTATGCCTGGCACATAGTAGGCATTCCATGCAGGTTGTAAAGTTAACTCACCCTTCATGTTTGTTGCTTGTGGAAGCAAAATCCTCATCCTCCAAAGCCTTTGCAATGCTGTCCCCTGCTGGCTGCTCATTGGTAGCTGCTTGGGTGCATGCTGTATGTTTTGTGTGTGCGCTGCATGCATGTGTGTACACTGTGTGTGTTGCATGAGTGTGTTATGTGTGCGTGTGCTGTGTGTGTATCACATGAGTATGTACTCTGCCTGTGTTTCATGAGTGTATGCTGCAAGTGCATGCACTGAGTGTTGTGTGTGGACACTGTGTGTTATAAGTGTGTCTTACAAGTGTGGGAGGTGATGACACGTGTGTACAAAACTTTCTCTTGCTTTAACATTTGAAAGGAGGCAGTCTGCCTTAGCTGAACTCTTCTCCCCTTCCCTGTAGTTGCCAGGTCTAAACATCCTCAGGCAGTTGTGGAAGAGTCCCCTGTATATGAATCGGGATCTTGCTGTAGTGTTGGGTCTTGTTTCTTCAAAATAGAATTATTTCCATAATAGAACACAGTGTCCCCTGGGGGCCACAAAAAGTCTCTAGTTCAAGCCTGTTTTGTGGTTCCTATATTAACTGATTGTGCACTAAACAGCTTGCTTTCAGGCCCAGTGGTGACATTTCTTGGGGAAGGTGACTGTGAGGGGTTGAGGGCTCTGGGGAAGAGCCAGGTTCTCCACGGTGGAGGGGATCTTGTGCCAGGTTTCTGGCAAAGCCCATAGCGTGGCACAAATGTTTCATGCCTTGGAAACACATGTAAACCAGTGACTGAAAACCCTTATTCTGCAGTGTATGGGCTCACCTGAGTATGAAACGTGGATAATGCAGGTGGGGCCTAGAACTCAGAAGGCTTTCCTTCATTCAATTTTGTCAGAGTGAAATTAAATCACGTTACCTCTAGAAACAGGGACAAACCATGAATCCACTCTAAAAAACATTCTCTTTTTCCTCCAAGGGCCCATAAAATTGTGGTTTTGGGATAAGAATCTAATGACTAGTCAGTTGGTGATCTTAAGACAATCACCTCACTTTTGAGATGCCGTTTTTGTCCATAAAACATTTCACTTTTCTCAGTGGGATGACAGAGATGATCACTTGAAGTCTTGTACATCCACGGCCCTCAGCCCCGGCTGCACATTTAGAAACACTGCAGCCTGAGTCCCCATCCAGGCCCATTAATCAGAACTTCTGGGTGTTTGCATTAGCCATCCATGTTTTTACAACTTTCCCAGATGTCGCAGGTGCTACACATAAACCCTCCTTGAACATGGCATATACTCCAGGCATGAGAAATTCTACATGTCATTTGCATGTGGGAACTGGGTTCTCCACAGGTAGAAATTGCCAGTTACCCAAAACTCCAGACCCAGGGATGCGTGGGTTGTGCCAGGCTTGTGTCCATTCTACTGTCCACTTGGGTACTTCCAATGGCAGATGATGGGGCGAGGGACTGGCTTTGTGAAACTGATGAGCAGGTTGACCTTACTCTGGGTCTAGGGAGTCTTGGCTGTGGGTTGAAGTGGGACCAGCTCTCCCCACAGGAATACAAGCCGCAGGGCCAGAGCCTCCGTTACTCTGGGCTGTGAGGCTCTGTTCCCCCAATCCCTCTGCCTCACCTCTCATCTGTCCTCTGACCTCTCATAGTCCCCTTCCTTTGGTAACTCCTCCTGCAGTAACCTAGGAGGTGAGTAAAGGGGACACTCATTTCTGTCCCCTTTTTCAGCCCAGCTGGGAGGAATTCTATGATCTTTGCTCACACACCTGGACCAAAAACCCAAGGCAAGGGGAAGCCCTTTTCTTCTTTCTTCTTATTTTCCATGGGCCTTTCAGTTATGCACAGTTAGCTTCAACTGTCAGAGATGGATGAGGGAGGTGTCAGGAAGATCATTCCTTCAGCACAGAAATTCTTCAGGGAAGTAGAATAAATGTCAGCCTGCCCATTGTTGGCATTCCTGCCACCCTAGCTTCATGGTGCCTTCAGCCATGTCCCCAGTGTTTCTATGGAGGCCCTTATGCCTACCAACAATAACAGACACTGCTCCACCTCCTCTTAAGCAACTCATATCCTCAAATGGCTTACTGTTTCTTCCTCCTGGAGTGTGTTTTGGAAAAGGTAGATGCCAATTTTTAAACAGTCTTTTGGTTCAAATTCAAGGAACATGTGGGAAATCTCTATAGACAAGAAATTATAAAAAATGTATTTGTCCTTTTCTGCAGGGAGATTCTTCTTCAAAGTTTGAACTTGAAGTCTTCTTCCAGTAGACTCCAGTTGCTGATCCTCATCTCCACCTTCCAACTACTCTCCCCTTCTTCCTGCGTACAAGACCATGAGGCTAAAGCCTAGAAGCCTTCCCTGGGTCGGGTGTGGCCACACAACTAGCTCTCCCCAATGGAATGTGAACAGGGGAGGAGAGGCATGAGCCACTCCCACCTCACTGGCTCAAGAAGGAATTTGCTGCCTTGGACTCTCTCTCTTTCCCCTTCAGTGACATCTCATGATCTGGCTTCAGCTTTGCAGCCTAGGGCAATACCCTAAGAAGTAGCAGGATCACAATGCCAACATCTGGGTCATTGCCAGTAAGGGTCAAAGCCTTACTTTTTTAGCAGAGCTGGTCTGGATGTGGGGACTGTTATATGAGTGGAAAATAGATACCTGTCTTCCTTCAGGCACCAATTTTGCTCAGCCTTTACCCAAATACATTCACTCGCAGTGGAAATTTCTCTTCTACAGCATGGTTTCAGCCCTCTCATGACCATTAACTCTTTACTTTTCTTCTCAAGAAACACAACTTGGCCCAGCTGGCATGGTTCAGCGGTTGAGCATCAACCTATGATCTAGGAGATCGAGGTTTTATTCCCAGTGGGGGCACATACCCCAGTTGCAGGATCGATCTCTAGCAGGAGGTGCACAGGAGGCAGCCAATTAATGACTCTCTCTCATTATTGATGTTTCTATCTCTCCTGCTCCCTTTCTCTCTCTGAAATCACTAAAGATATATATGTATTTAAAAAGGCAACTTGTATGCCTCTATTTTGAAAACAACTTGACTTCCATCAGTCTTTCCATGAGTGACAGAAGGTTATTACAATGGAGTAACATCTTACCTACAGGTTTTGGTCTAAAGTTAGAGCATAAGGTGAAAAGTCTATAAAACCAAAGTGATCCTTGAAAAGTCTTTTAGGAAGTCTCCATGGTAAGAGCATCTCTCAATAGCCCACAGGGATCAGCTTTTCATCCAGCTCAGATAACATGTTTGAGTTGCATTTACAAGCCACAAAGGCGAAAACATGCCTTTGAATCATGATCAGCCCTGCAAGATGTTCACGACATGAGAAGGGCTTGGGTTCTGAGATGGACTGAGCAAAGAGTACATTCTTGCGCTCGGCTCACTCTAGGGCACTGGTTCTTAAAAAGAGTTGATAGTTCCCACCCGCAAAGAGAAATGGGAAATGTCTGGAGACTTTGTGGTTGTTAATACTGGGGAAGGGTGCTATGAGCATTTGCTATGAGGCAGAAAAGCAACTAAACATCCTGCAATGCACAGGACAGCCCCTAACACAATTATCAGGCCCCAAATATGAATACTTCTGAAGTTGCCAAACCCTGCTCTAAGGCATGGGCTTATTGAGAGGAATGGCAGGGCAAGTTGCTGTACATGCACCTGCCAGAACTCTCCCGAGCACTTTCCCTTACTTGTGCATGTCTATTTTGATTTTAGTTCGAGATAGTTACATCTACTACTCTTGTTGCTCCTTGGAGCCAAACAGGATAAAGATGGCAAGATCACGGATCCTTGGCAATTCCTTGATATCTTGGTGTCCTAGAGACCAAAGATATACTATTTGGGTCAATTCTGGGCTGGTTCAGGAAGTTTCATCGGTAATAATTAACGGTGCTTTATCTTGTCTAATTTTTTGCTTTCTAAGTGATGTAGGTCCCTACTCTCATGCTACCTGCTGATTTTTGTCAAGGGTACTCTACAACAGCCAGTCTCAAAACTTCTCTTAGTTTTATCTTGGAGTGTTTCAAGAAGCAGCAATCTTGCACCAGCATCATTACACCACATTAAACATTTACTTTCCTGGTGGCAACTTCTGCTCTCAACAATCTTCCTTCCAGCCTCACCTTGTAATGTGGCCTCTCAGCTGTAGTTCTTCTCTGGAGCCCTCCAGTTGGCCTGTACCATCCTGGGAATGAGGTGAATGGACAGCAACTAGTTGATCTGGAGGCATCTTTCTCACCCTTTTCTTGGGGGTAAATGGGGCAGTGGCCAGAGTAGGGGCAAGAAGGGAGGATTCAGAGAGCTACAGTGCCCGAAGAGCTTAAATGGGCCCTTCATTTCACAATTCTGTGGGCGCTTCGATGGTGGACAATCCCAGGCATGACTCTGTACAGAGTATGAGCCACACACAAGTCACCTGCCACTATCACATGGTCAGAACAATGATGACAAAACAGCTACCATTTTTGAGGTTCTCTTGTGCTTGGGGCACTGTGTCTGCTGCTTGACATACATTATTTCATTTAACCCCACCTCTTCATGAGCCTTACCCTAGGCATCTATTCTAGGCATTGGGGAATGACAGGGAACAGAGCAGACCAAAGTCCCTGCTCTCAGAGGGGCTGTGTTCTAGTGAAGGAAATTGACAAACTAAATAAGTAAAATATATAGTACTTTAATTCAACACCCATCTGTGATAAATAAAAATTAAGAATAGGAGAGAACTTTCATAATATGTTAAAGGTTAACTCTAAATAAATCCTCCAGCAAACATTCCACTCAATGATCAAATATTGAAGGCTCTTCCTCTGAGATTAGGAAGGAAAGAAACTTCTATTCATTCTGTTATAAGAGGTCCTAGCTAGTGCAATAAGGCAAGAAAAATTAATTGGTAAATAAACAATAACATTTATAAGAAATTATACTGTTATTATTGCCAGGTGCTATGATTTTGAACTTAGAGATTAAACTATTAGTGAATTTCTTAAGGTAGCTGGATTCAAGACCAATTTTTTTAAACTTATTTTTTTTAGAGCAGCAAATAATTCAAAGATTACATTGAAAATGTCATTTAGAACAGTATTAAAAATTCAAATGTCTGGGAACTAAAGGTGTCCAGTATTCTACACTGAAAATTACAAAATATTTAGAGAAATTTAAGAAAATCTAAATAAAAGGAGAGGTAGCTCATGTTTATGTTTTGGAAGATTAAATATTATAAAGATTTTAATTCTCTCCCAAATTCTCCCTAAATTGAATCTGTAGATTCAATGAAATTCCATTAAAAACATCAACCATTTTTGTGGAAATAAGTTTCACATGGAAGTGCAAAGGGCCAAGAATAGCAAAGACAGTCTTGAATAATAACAAAGCTGGAAGGTATACTCTATGAAATATCAAGTTTATTACAATGCTGCATAATTTAAAAAATGTGGTATTGGTCCAAGAAGAAAAAATAGACCAGAGGAAAGGAATGGGAAGTCCAGAAACTGATCACTGCATAAATGATCACTTGATTTATGACAGTGGAAAAAGAATGTGCCTGGGGATACTGAATATTCATGTGAAGGAAAGGTGAATCCTTATTCCTCCCCCGAACTATTAACAAAACCAGTTCCAGTTGGATTTTAGATTTAATTGTGATAAGTAAATGATAATGTTCTCCAAGCTAACATAGGAGAATATCTTCATGACTTTGGTCGGCCAAGTGTTAAGCACACATAAAAAACTGACTTAAAAATAAATAAATTGGTCTACATTAAAATTATGAATTTCTGCTGATTAAGAGGTACCACAAAGATTACGAAAAGGCAAGTCACAATGTGGGAGAAGATATTTACCATACATATCCCAACAAAAGACTCAGATCTAAAATATGTGAAGAATTCCTACAAATCAATAAGAAAAAGGCAGACAGCACAAAAGAAATCTTACAAAAGTCCTGAAAATGTAGTAGATAAAAATATCCAAATAGCATCAACATATGAAAAAGTATTGAATCTTATTAGCCATCAAGGAAATAAAAATTAAAACCACAATGAAGTATCTGTACACACACACCAGTATGGTCCAAATTTTTAAAAAAAATAAACAATGTAAAGTGTTGGTGAGATGTGGGGCAGTGGGAACTGCCTCCACTGCCTGTGGTGGTGGAAACTGATGCAATCACTTTGGAACACTGACTGTATCTATTAAAACTGAGCACACATAAATTCTTTTGATCCAGTAATTCCATTCTTCAGTCTTTACGCAATGTATTCATCAAAAGGAATGTGCAAGAATAACCCCAAACTAGAGACAATGGAAATGAATAACTAAATTATGGTACAGTGGCACCTCGGTTTTTTAACATCTCCGTTGATAAACATTTCGGTTTATGAATGCCTTAAACCTGGAAGTAAATGTTTCAGTTTTCGAACAACCGCTTTGGAAGTTGAAGATGCCACACGACTTCCTCTGGGCTCAAGATCCTGAGGCCTAGCTGTTGGCTGTTGATCCCTCAGTTTTCAAACGTTTCAGAACTCCAGCGGTCTTCCGGAATGGGTTACATTTGAAACCTGAGGTACAGCTGTATAGTCATGCAATGAAATATACACAGCAATGAAACTGAACAAGCATCAATGTCCTGCGACAACATAAATAAATCTCACAAATATATGATAAAAACCAGACATGAAGAGGGCATATTTCACAATTCCATTTATATAAAGTTCAAAAATAGGCAAAGTTAATCTATAGTGACAAATTCAAGATGGTGGTTACTTTGGGGACAGGGCTGGTAATTGTGGAGGGCTTCCAGGGTTCTAGCAATGTCCTGTGTCTAGATCTGGCGATGGTTACAGAGCAATTACATAAGTAAATGTGCTGGGCTATGCTCTTAAGCATAAGACACTCTACATACTTAATTATAAGCATGTAGTTCCTCAATTTAAAGAATTAATCTATTAAGTAAGTTCATAGGGTTAAAAAAAAGCTCTACTAATTTATTCTTTGTGCAGTGGTATGTGGAGTGCAGGGGTGCAAAGTTGGGGGCTGACAATATAGATCTAGAAGTTGAAGAGTCTGGTCTTTTTAAAATTATGCACACAACCTCCTCCTCTACCACCTCTTTGAGAGAAGGGGAAAAGGCTGCTGATGACTTAAAATTGTTCTAACCAAAAATTCTACAATTAACCATATCCAGAGTTATTTCCTGGGGAAAATAGACACTCCCATGCACAGCTGGTGAGGGTGTAAATTGGATGACGGTTTGGTGGTTATCTATCACGGCTTTTAAGAGACATACAATTTGATCCAGCAATTACAGTTCTAGAAGTCTGTACATGTGCACACACAGGCTCTTTACAAGAATCGAAGTTGTTTATTGAAAATTATAAAAGGAAAAAAGCAACAATCTCAATGTTAATAGGAAATGAATAAATAAATCCAGAGCATACACAGAATGAAATTTTTATGCATTATGCAGCCATTAAGAAGGATGATAAAATAAAATAAAATAAAATAAGATACCAAAAATAAAAGGATGAAAGGAACTAATATGGGATATCTACAAAAGACATTTTTTAAGTGAAAAATGAAGTAAGTTATAGAACCTATGGGAGAGATCATTTGATTCGGTTGTGAGCAAGAGTTCATCAGTCAGATGACTGGGGCTCAAACCCTGTCTCTGCCCCTTCCCAGCTATGTGACCTGGGACAAGTCACTTAACTTCTGTGTTCTGAAGTTTTCTATCTGTATAATGGGGATAAAAATAGTGCCTAAAAAGGGTTGTTGTGAGACTAAAATGAGTTATTGCATGATAAGGACTTACAACAGTACTGGTGCTGAACAAACACCCCCAAAATGATAGCTGTTACTATTAATACAGAAAAATCCCACTTATAAAAATCAAGATAATAGAAAATGTATATGTATCTTCATAAATACATGTGGATATAGTTAAAGGAAAGCTACATAATATTTTTCTATATATATGTGTGTGCGCATGTTATTAGTGTAATATTCAATGGTGTGTTTTATTTTTTTGTGTTTTTTTTAAAAAATATATCTTTATTGATTTCAAAGAGAGGAAAGGAGAGGGGGAGAGAGAGATAGAAACACCAATGATGAGAGAGAGTCACTGATCGGCTGCCTCCTGCACGCTCCCTACTGGGGATCGAACCTGCAACCTGGGCATGTGCCCTGACTAGGAATCAAACCTCGATCTCCTGGATCATAGGTCAATGCTCAACCACTGAGTTATGCTGGTCAGGCTCAATGGTGTGTTTTAAAATAGTGCTTTCTCTCAGTTTTTCATGATGATTTAAGTAAAGACATAGCTCCAAGGACTATCAACCTGGCTTTGGGATACAGTCTGCCTGAACCACACAGTCTCTCTCACATTTCTGTAGACATAGGCTTCTTCACTCCACCTTAGCTTCACCATCAGCAGCCCCAAGCCCAGCTGGTCTGTGATCAGGAAAAAGCATAGGACAGTTGGTACAGAGTCAGCCATAGAGAGTAAAAGGCTGGCACAATTACAAAGTTGTTTTGCCTCCTTCCTCCCTAGACTCCTCTTCCTGCAGTCTTTCCCTCTCTGTTTCATGCCCTCTATAAAGACCTCTCTTTCCTTTTCCTCTAGAAAACCCCTGCAGTAAAGTGTCTAATGCACTCACCCATACTGGATTCTATATGACTGATAAATAGCATATTGTTCTCCAGGACTGTTTACCTTTTTCCATGACTAAAAGAGAAGACTTGCTCACCTCCCCCCCAAAAAGACTCAGTAATTGTGGATCAGCAGAGAGCCACAGTAGGAGTCTCTTTCTCATGAGGGTGCAAAACAAGTTTCCATGTGTAATTTCTCCCATTCCCCCCAGCCCAACGTCACTAGAGCTGTGTTTTCTACCACAACCAGAGCCTGTTCCAACTATTTATGTTAATATATCAAACACCAGTTGTAAGCTCCAAAGTCATGGGATTTGGAAGTGAGGCCTGGATTCTATCTTGATTCTCCCTGGGATATCTGGAAATGTGGTTTTAACTTTAGACCATAAAAAATAGGAATGATAGTAGTTCTTACTTATATGGACATACTGTAGGAATTTATGACATTTCTACTTGGAAATTACTTTGAACTTCTTAAGGAAATATCTCAATGTATTAAATTTCTTCAGTGTTTTCTCTTTCCTGTACACTTATTTAATTATCTAAGATTTATTGGTCATAAAGAACAAATAATTCTTTTACTTCTTTCTTCTTTCTATCTCTAATCAGGAAAATATTCATTGAATACTGCAAGATAGCATATAGAGAAGCAAACTGATTTTAAAAATAAAATGATCAATTCTTGACCAGTACAATTAAGTGTTATCCTGAAAATGAATTTACTCCTATAATGCTGGAATTTCCTAGAAATCTTGAGGGTTGGGAAGCATAAACTGAAGGCATTCTTCAAAGAGGACCATCAAAGTAAATCCATTAGAGAGAAATAACTCTCACTTAAACGTTATCTTTTGCACATACTTGTGAGAATATCTATTACTTGAGATTTGACTCACTTGTGCAAGGTCACCTTGTAAGAAAGTTAAGGAGCTTAACAATCTAGATATCCATAAAAACTTTAAATAGAGTACCACGAATATGGCAGGAGATGCTGACAGTTCTATATGGACAGAAAAGAGAGTGATCAGGGAAATCCAGAAGAATATGGCATTCCAGCTCTGTCCTGAAAGATGGAACTGCACAGTGCCTCTGGGCAGCCATTCTCCATAGGTCATGTTCCAATCTCCTACCTCCAGTGGAATAGTCTATTGGATTACTGGGGGGATTTTGGAGCCTAGGTTATGGAAGGAGGACGTTGCTAAAAGTATGTTGTGAGCTAGATGCTGTGCTTAGATCTGTCCCCAGTACACCAGGGTTTTATACTGAAGTATCAGGTAGCCATGGGAGGTTTTTTAACAAGTGAGTAACTAGATTAAAGTAACATTTAAAACATACTAGTCCAGCAACAGGAATTTGATACATTGCGGATGAAATACAAAATGGTACAGCCACTTGGAAAGATAGTGGGGAAGTTTCTTACAAAACTAAGCATTACTGTACAGTCTAGCAATTGAATTGGGTTCTTTGGTATTTCAACTCATTGATATTTTCAACTCATTTGTTATTTACCCAAATGAGTTGAAAACTTACATCCATACAGAAACTTGCAAATGAATTTGTAATTGACAAAAGTTGGAAGCAACTAAGATGTCCTTCAATAGATGAATGGATCAACAAACAGTACTACATCCATACAATGAATTATTATTCAGCAATAAAAAGAAATGAGCTATTGCCCAGACTGGTTTGGCTCTGTGGTTAGAGTGTCGGCCTGCAGACTAAAGGGTCATGGGTTCAATTCTAGTCAAGGGCACTTATCTTGGTTACAGGCTCAATCCTCGACCCTGTTGCGGCTTGTGTGGGAAAAAACCAATTGGTGTCTCTCTCTCAATATCAATGTTTCTTTCTCTGGTTCTTCCCCTCCCTTCCATTCTCTCAAAAAAATCAATGGAAAAAATATCCTGAGATGAGAATTAACAAAAAAAGAAAGAAAGAAGAAAAGAAAGAAAGAAAGAAAGAAAGAAAGAAAGAAAGAAAGAAAGAAAGAAAGAAAGAAAGAAAGAAAGAAAGAAAGAAAGAAAGAAAGAAAGAAAGAAAGGAAGGAAGGAAGGAAGGAAGGAAGGAAGGGAGGGAGGGAGGGAGGGAGGGAGGGAGGGAGGAAGAAATGAGCTATCAATCCAGGAAAAGAGATGAAAGAACTTTAAAAGCACATTGCTAAGTGAAAGAAGCCATTCTGAAAAGGCTGCATACTATATGATTCCAATGACATTACATTCTAGAAAGGGCAGAACTATAGAGATAGTAAGTAATAAGATCAGTAGTTGCCAGGGGCCAGTGGGGAGAAAGGAATGCGTAGGCAGAACACTGAGGATTTTTCAGGCAAGAAACCATTCTATTTGATAGTGTAGTGGTGAATATATGTCAGTTTAGATTTATCAAAATCCATAGAATGTATGAACAAAGAGTGAACCCTAGCGTAAACGATGGACTTTATATATCTCCAATTGGGTGGAGGAAAGCAGCAGAACTTGGCAGTCACCTCTGTGCCACCAGCCCATCACCATCAGTGTTTTTCTGGTTATCTGCCTCTGGAGACCCACATGGTTGGCAAGCTGCTACGGGACAAGAAAAAAGCCAAGAATCATCACAGGAGAGAACAGGCGTGCTATTTGATGCTTCTGGCTTTTAAATTCTCTCTCTTTTCTCTTTTTTCTTCTTCACTGTTTCTCTAAGTGTGGTGTCTGAACCAGCAGCATCAGGGTCACCTGGGAAGTTGTTAGAAATGCAAATTATCAGGCCCTAGCCCAGACCTACTGAATCAGAAACTCTTGGGCTGGGGCTCAGTAGCCTCCTTTCGACAAGCAAATTCTTTTCCTTCCTATTCAAGAGGGGCTTTGTATGTGATGCCTTTCATTTAGCAAGGAAGCCATTGTGCATGAAAGAAGTCACCAGCTGTCTTAAAGTGTCATAATTGCTATATTGACTCCTATCAGTCCCCATGTGTTTATTGATTTGGAAAACAAAGTGAAAGAGATATGAATAATGATTGAACTAGCAAATCATAATATCTCAAGTAGGCTGTTGGTTCTTCGGTATTAAAATACAGTGGAAGACATTTCCAACATCTGGTCATTTATCTGAGGGGTGGAGCAGCAATTTCAGCCCATTGTATGAACCCAGCTCCCTTTGTTTAAATAGGAGGTAATTCTGTGCTCCAGGTAATTACATACCCTCCTCCCGACACAGCTCTCACCCCATGGGGATGGAAAATAATCATCAGGATAAAATTTTTAAAGAAAAAAAAATCAGATTCAGAAGCGATTTTCATGTGCAAAAAAAAAAAAATAGATTTCAAAATGCATTTCCTTCCAATAACCAAAGGCATCACTTTTGTAAGTCAGAGCTTAGTGATGAGTGAGAGTTTAAAATGTGGCGCAGCACTTAAATTACATAAGACAAAGCAGAGGTTCAAAGGATCAAAGCAAAGAGGCAATGTAAATGTATTTCAGCACTGAATTTTCATCTTGTATTGCAGTCCAAGTCCATCACACATAATGGGGAGAGATTGTGGGGCCTCTGAAATGAATTCAAGCCCTCAGGGATAATTAAGGCATTTTGGGGGATAGAAATCTGTGCCTATATCCTGGGCATGGAGGGCTGGTTGTTTCCTCTGAAGCCAGAGAGTCCCCATGGTTCCATCTGCCCCATACCCTGTGGCCTTTTAATCAGTTGTCCTATTCCTGGGTACCTCTAGGCCACTTCACCCCAATATGCTTTCCTCCATCCTGAGGCTAAGTTCTACTCATCCTTCAAGTTTCGGTTTATATGTCACACACAGAGGAACACTGACCACCAGACAAATTTCTATCACTTTGTTTGGCTTCCCCATGGTATCCTGTCTCCTTTTCCTAATACAAGACATGTTGTAGTGTTTATAATTTACTTCAAAATCCATCAGCAGTGACAGTGTGAATTTATTTGTGCTGGTTAGTTGAAGGGTTGGCACCTAAGCAGGCATGATCATCTATCACATTAGAAACAAATAATCCAATTAAAAATGGGAAAAGGACCTGAATAGACATTATTTGAAAGAAGACATACAAATGGCCAACACGTCCATGAATAGGTGCTCATCACTAATCATCAGGAAAGTGTGAATCAAAACCACAAAGAGATATCACCTCGCACCTGTTAGAATGGCCATTATCAAAAAGAAAAGAGACAACAAGTGTAGATTTTGATGAGGAAAAGGGGAACCCTCATGCATTCTTGGTGCGAATGTAAATTGGTGCAACCACTATGGAAAACAGTATGGAGATTTGTCCAAAAATTCAAAATAGAACTGTAATATTCAGCAATGTCAATTCTGGGTATTTATCCAAAGGAAATGAAATCAGTATCTCAAAGAGATATCTGTTTATTGCAGCATTATGCATAATATCTAAGATATGGAAACAACCTAGGTGTGCATTGATGAATGAATGGATGAAGATGCATGATACGTACAGAGAGATATCCACATATCATATATGGTATATATATAGAGAGATCGTCATAAATATAGTGGAAAATTATTTAGCCATAAAATTAAATTCTGCCATTTGAGACAACATGAATGAAATGGGAGGACATTATACCAAGGGAAATAAGCCAGGCAGAGAAAGACAAATGATCTCACTTATATGTGAGATCAAGAAAGTCAAACTCATAGAAACAGAGACTAGAATGGTGGTTGCTAGGGGCTGGGGTGGAGAGTGAGAAAAATGTTCATTAAAGGGTACAAACTTTCAGTTATAAGGTGAGTAAGTTCTGAGGATCTAATGTACAACATGGTGACTATAGTTAATAATACTGTACTGTATGCTTAAAATTTGCTAGGGAAGTAGTTCTGACAAGTTCTCTCCATACACACATAAAAATAGTAACTATGTGATGTGATGGATATGTTAATTAACTTGATTATGATACTTCATAATGTATATGTATATCAAATAGCTTTGTACACAAATATACACAATTTTGTCAATTATACCTCAATAAAGTCAGAAAAAAAAGAAAAAGAAAAAACCATGGTCCAAAAGAGGTGACTACAAGAACCTGTTATCTTGACTAACTCTCTACTCTTTCAGTTAGCACACGAACACCAGAAGTAGGATTGTTGTAAACAATGGATTGTTGTTTGTTTTAAATATATCTTTATTGATTTCAGAGAGAGGATGGGAGAGAGAGAGAGAGTAGAAACATCATGATGAGAGAGTCGTCATTGATCAGCTGCCTCCTGCACACCCCCAAATGGGGATCAAGCCCGCAACCCAGGCATGTGCCCTGACAGGGAATCGAACCTCCATCTCTTGGATCCTAGGTTGATGCTCAACAGCTGAGCCACTCGTGACTGGGCTGGACTGCTGACTAGTGTGTTGAATATTAGCAATAAACTATCATTCATTCAATTAAAGGAAGTCAAGATATTCAGATAAGAGAAAGTATTTGAGAAACACTCTTCATCCTTGTACAAAGGAGGCCAGGAGCCCTTACATTTAGGGATAGTCCTGCAGCTTGACCTCAATAGTCTTGTTTCTAATAAATTATTTGAGGACATTTTTATTGCCTGATACCAACAGGTTCTGAACATCCAGGTTCTATCCATAGAATATACTTTTTCTGAAGTAAACTTTTCATTCAAGGGGGTACTTACTTGGATACCTAAACAGCTTTCATCAAGCTTTCAAGTTAGCTGTCTAAACTATTTGGGACCTGCATGTGAATAAATATTTGTTTAATAAATGTCTCTGTGTGGGGTAAAATTTTATCTAAGGCTTACTTTTATTATAACCTGGTGGACAGGTGGAGGGGGCAAGCAACTTTTAATCACTTTGAATTTCTTCAAGTCTGCTATGGCCTTGCAAAAAGAACCCAAGGACTAGGCAAGACCTGATTGTGACTGCTTGCCTTATGTCTGATTGTTCTTGTTCAATTGTCAGCTTTAAGAGGGCAGGGACCACTTATTAAACAAATAATAGGAGCAAAATACATTTTGGAATGGATGGCCAAAGTGTTCAGGCTTGCCAGGACAGCCACATGGAGCAGGCCAAAGAAAATATGAACAGACTTACAAAAAGTATGAGAATACATTGGCCAAGAAAAGATGGTGTTTTATGTAATTTCACTTGAAAAGAAGGTTGGCAAGTAGCAAAACAGCAAGAATTTTCATACTCTGACATCTATCTATCTATCTATCATCTATCTATCTATCTATCTATCTATCTATCTATCTATCTATCTATCTATCTATCTATCTATCTATCATCTATCTATCATCTATCATCTATCATCTATCTATCTATCTATCTATCTATCTATCTATCTATCTATCTATCTATCTATCTATCTATCTATCATCTATCTATCATCTATCATCTATCATCTATCTATCTATCTATCTATCTATCTATCTATCTATCTATCTATCTATCTATCTATCTATCTATCTATCTATCATCTATCTATCATCTATCTATCATCTATCTATCTATCTATCTATCTATCTATCTATCATCTATCTATCTATCATCATCTATCTATCTATCTATCTATCTATCTATCTATCTATCTATCTATCATCTATCTATCTATCATCTATCATCTATCTATCTATATCATCTATCTATCTATATCATCTATCTATCATCTATCTATTTATCTATCTATCTATCTATCTATCTATCTATCTATCTATCTATCATCTATCATCTATCTATCTATCTATCTATCATCTATCTATCATCTATCTATCATCTATCATCTATCTATCTATATCATCTATCTATCTATATCATCTATCTATCTATATCATCTATCTATCTATATCATCTATCTATCTATCTATCTATCTATCTATCTATCTATCTATCTATCATCTATCATCATCTATCTATCTATCTATCTATCATCTATCTATCATCTATCTATCTATCTATCTATCTATCTATCTATCTATCTATCATCTATTTGTTTGTTTTTAGAATAGTTTGTTGACTTTTAGAGAGAGAGGAAGAGAGAGGGAGAGAGAAACATCAACATGAGAGCACAAGATTGATCAGCTGCTTCCTGCACACCCCCTACTGGGGATCAAGCCTAAAACCCAGGCATGTGCCCAGACCAGGAATCAAACCGACAACCTCCTGGTGCCTGGGCAATGCCCGACCAACTGGCCAGGGCCTCTGACATATATTTTAATTGAAATAATTTTTCTTTTGAATTTGAGCTTTGGTTCTTTTCTGTAATTTGAAATTCTCTGCTTCCATAATGACTGGAGATTATGTACAAATATGGAGAGAGGAAGAGCTATTTTCAGTAGTTTTAAATTATTGAATTCATTATTAACTTATCCCAAACCTCAGTTTCTGTCATTTTCCTAGGCTTCTATGTCAGCAGGGTAAAATATACAGCATGTGTAAGGAATAAAAAACAGGGAAATGCCCCAAGAACAGATGCGTGATGATTATCTGTTAGCTTGAACTGAGAGATGCCCAGCATTCCTTCCTTCAGGTGCATGCTCTCTTTCATCAGGAGAGAGCTGGTACCTCTCCTTGTAGCCAAAAGCTTTTCAGACTGACCTCTGATTACTTCAGGACAATGATGTGTCCTGCCCTGTGGCTCCCTTTTTTTTGGCCAACCAGGAGTTGAAGGCTAATCAGTGTTGCTATGGATTCTGCTCTCAAGCTCCTTTACGCAGTACCACTGGCCACATGTGGCTACTGAGCCCTTGAAATGTGGTTAGTCCAAATGGAGATGTGCTCTAAATACAAATACACTCTGAGTTTCAAAGACTTAGTATTAAAAAAATGTAAATATCTCAGTTATATTTACACTGATCACATGTTAAAATAATATTTGGAAATAACTAGACTTTGGGTAGTAAGCACATGATGCAATATAGGAATGAAGTATTACAGAATAGTACGCTTGAAACATATTATAATGTTATTGACCAATGTCAATATGAGTCAATAAATTTAATTTCTAAAATGTTTGCCCATTTATTTTGATTTTTAATGCAGATACTAGGAAATTTTAAATCACATACGAGATTTGCATTATATTTCTATTGGACAGCATTGCTCTAAAAAAAAGGTTCTATTTGAAAAGTAGCTGAGAAGATGAGGCTGATGACTGCCTGTGGGAGGCACTCTTTTCTGGCACTGGGCCCTGACCATCCAGGGTTCCTGCTAAGGTTGCCTTCTGGATCATCTCAGGCCAGGTCTAAAGTCCCTTCCTTCTGCTTAAGCCCCAGTTTTTCAGGCCTCTGCTCTGTGCCAGGTGACAGCTAGCTGACTTGATAAATTAATCCTTGTGAGGGGCTGGTGGATGCTGTTGGATTAATGAGTTCTCCTTTTCTGTGTCCCAGTTCTGCAATCCCGCAGGGTCCTTCTGGATGATGATTTCTCATTCATTCGATAAGTACTTACTGAGTACTGACCATATACCAAACACAGTTAGTCCTCAGGCCAGAGACACTCTGTCTTCTGAGAGAGAGAGAGGAGTTTCAAAGAGTGAGCAAGATTCTGGAGTAGCAGAGTCGGGGTATATACAAATAAATGGATTTAGAATCAGGGAACATAATGTGACTTCATGCTCAGAAAGACCCAGAGAGTCATCACAGAAGAGCATTTGAACAGTGAACAAATGGTCTCTAAGGGGAGAAGTTAGGAAAGAACCTTCTATAGAAGGGAATAGTAGACACAGAAGCACAGAGCCTAGAATGTCCTGATTCATTGTCAACTGGGAATTTCAATGCCCCCAAAGCAGGGTAGGACATTTGGCATTCCCCAACTATGGGTGTATCTAAAGGAATTCTTTCAACTTTTGCTTCTAGGGACTAAAGAGAAAGAAGTATCATTAATAACTGATGAAAAGGTTATAGCTGCCCAAGTATTCAAATAAGGGTTGAACAAAGGTTTCCAGGACTTCTTAACTTTCATGGTAATTAAATCAGGAAACTCCAGGAAAGAGTGATGACTAATTTTATGCTAGGTACTTGAAGCCCCTGAATTAATATAATCCTTTGTTTCTGATTCAAAGAGGGGAAAAGATGGGGGGAGGAAGAATCCCATTACTCACATTAGGCAAATGTTTCTTGGTCCATATGGAATCAGCAATGGTCTGGAGGTAGAACCCTATGGACACAATCTGGGGTCCCTCCTACCTTTGCCTTGAGGTCAGGAGTGGCTGGCAGCTGTAGTGCATGGGTTGGTAGTGGGCACTCAGGCCCAGGGCCATGGGAGCCCTGGGATCCCCTCTGCAGGTTTCCTGGCAGGGCCTCACCAGGTGCTAGCCAGTGCCCTCCCTTCAGCAGGGGGTTTCTTGGTTGGTTGGATTGGTGCTTCTTGGTAGGCTCCAGGCCTGGACATGATCTGGCCATGGTTCCTGTCTTTCTTAGAAATAAAAAAAATCTTAGAAAAGAGTATAGTTTTTACCCTCCAATTTTCATTTGGAAAATTTCAATCTTATAGAAAAGGTGAAAAAAATTGCATAATGAATACCAATATACTCTTTCACCATTGCTAACAATGTTAACATCATGCACACAACCTCGCTATCTCTCTCTCTCCTCTCCCTCCCTCTCAATTATTTTCTTCCTCCCACCTTTTTCTCTCCCATTTGAAAATCGGAGCCACCACAACACTTTGTTCCTAAATATTACAGCCGCTATCTCCTAAGAATAAGAGGGTTCTTCTATGTAAACAAAATAGCATGATCACACCCAAGAAATTTAGCATCAATGTGATCTAATATGGAATCCATATTCTAAGCTTCCTTATAGCCTGAGTAATATCCTTTAGAGCTGTTTCATAAAAGTTCCAGCACTGTATTTGGTTGAATATTTTTTAATCTTCCTTATTATGGAGCAATCCCTTAATTTTTTTTTGGTTTTGTTGGTAGGGGTTTGTTTGCTTGTTTTGGTCTCTTATGACATTATGTTACTATACACAACAGTTTTTTGAAGAACCTAGGCCAATGATCTTGTGGCATGTCTGCATTCTGGATTTGTCTGATGAGCCTTGATTATCAGACCAGGTTAGACATTTTGGCAAGAACACCACCTCAGTGACGTATGTCCTTTCTACTGTGTCTCATCAGTTTGTGAGGAGTGTAGACTTTTATGAGTTATGTGCTTGAAATTTTCCAGATGGAGGATAACCCTAAATAGTTTCACCTGCACAACCCAGATGGGTGAATAAGACACCACTGAGTGGTCTGCATTGGTCCCGTTATTTTTTTATTAATAAAGCATAGAAAATGAAAGGACATGTTCTTTTGGGTATTTTTCAAGGATGAAAAGGGGTTCAACTCTCTCTTCCCTTAGCTCTCTCCATTCCCTTGGGTTACTAGTTTGATGTGAACATTATGTTAATCACCCTCTTGCTGCCTGACTAGCTCATATTAATGAAATATTCCACCTGGCACGTAGTTCTGCCTGCACAGTGCTGGCCAGGGCTTCCTTGCTGCCCTGGGGAGCCATCTGCTTCCCTTGCACATGTGGAGTTGAACTTTTCTTCTCCCCTTTCATTCTGCTTAGTAAGCAGACCTTGACCAGCAACACCTGCATCCTATTCACTCTGCAACCGGAGCCAAAGGGTAAGGAGGCTGGTCTTCCAGGGGGATGGGCCGGGGGAGCATGGGAGTGGTGAGGTTTCTCTCTTCTTCTTCTTTTCATATCAAGAGAGGCAACTGGGAGGTTTCACAGAGACTCTTGTCAAAGCTCAGTAGATAATGACGCTTATTGTTTATTGATTGACACATACATTGTTGTTAATACTCACTAACAGGCAGTCCATTAGTAGCCTCTGCTTCCTTGCTACATCCCTTTTAGTCAAAGAAAAATTTAACTCTTTATTAGCGTGCTAGTAAGGCAGACTTTGGAGCAAAGTAGAAAGCAAAACCACATTTTCTTCCCAAATTGAGCACACTAAGCACTTACATCCTGCAAGCACTTATGCACATGAATACAGTAGCTATTGCTTAAATAAACACACCATTACTTTTAGAATAAAATTGTCAGTATGGACACCAAATACCCCTGTAGTCACTCACAGTGGAAACAGGCTCAGCATACACACATAAACATTTGCCAGATAAGCCAGCACCACAGTGTCACTATCTCTGCTATTTCAGAAGGCTTTGCCAGGAGTTTCTTAATGTAAGAGTTAACATCACCAGTCACATTGCCCTGATCATATTAGTGTTTCTATAAACAAACATTTACGCTACATTTTCCATCCCTTTTTCAAGGCATGAGCTTGCCTGATGACTAACAGCATTAGATAGTGACTTGCTGTCCAGTAGCTCAGTAGTTAGGCCAGGGACTGCAGATTCATGTATAAGCATGCATTTCACACTCAAGAGTTAGGAAACAGAGGGATTCCAAGATGACAGCGGATTGAGTGGAAGCGACACTGACACTCTTCCAGGATCAAACTGGAATTACAACTAAAATATAGAAAAACCATCCTGAATAATCAACTGCAATTGGAGACTAGCTGGAGAGCACCCTCATACCAAGGAGGAAAAGCAGAGACCACATAGAGACTAGTAAGGAGTGCGGAGGTGCCAGAGGGCTGGCTGGGCTCCCACAGGCAGCAGCTGAAGGTCCACAGGAATATCTCAGCTCTTGGGGGTTCCCACTGAGAACTCTGGGTCTAAATCCCAAGCTGGGCTCCCCAGCCCAGAGCACCAGAACTGAGAAAGGTACCCATATAACATCTGGTTGTGAAAAGCAGCAGGATTTCTGTCTTCCAGGGAGAGATGGCTGGAAATGTAGGCACCCTGTTAAAGGGCCAATGCACAAAGCTTGGTGTGCAGCCACTCACCTTGGGATCCGGCAGAGGAAAGGGAGAGAGAACTAGAGCTGTGTGAGGAGAATCCATGTGTGCTGGCTTGGGGAATAGAGCTCAGAGAGCAGCCATCTGGATTCCTGTGCTGAGTCATGCCCTCATACTGCAGAGGACATCTTTCTCAGGCAGACATTTACCATGCAAGCAGCTTTGGCCTGAAGTGGAAGCAAGCAGCTGCCCCATCCTGTGGAATTTCTACAGCCTGAGGCTTATTTAGAGACTGAATAACAATCAGCCTCCAGGTGTATTGAGTCTTTGCCTGATTTACTCCTGGACCCAGGGCTTGGAAAAGCAGAACTTGGTGCTCATCTTGGTCTGTTCCAAACAAACCCAGCCCAGCAGAGGGAACCATAAGCTGTGGATTGTTAATAGCTCCAAACAGGGATTCAAGCCAGTAACAAACAGCATCTGACATTGGCCTGCACCAGAGACCATTAAAAAGACTGGGAGTACTAGAAGATCTACCTAATACATAGAAACAAATCGAAACAGGCAGCTAAAATGGGGAGACAAGAAAACAAATCCTAAATGAAAGAACAAAAGAATTCTCCAGAAGAAGAGCTAAATGAAATGGAGATAAACAATCTATTAGATATAGAGTTCAGAATACTGATCATAAGGATGCTCAACAGCATGAGAAAAGAAATGGAAACTCTGAAGGAAATTAAGAATGATATAATAGAAACAACAACAACAAACTTTGAAAGGAATAAACAGCAGATTAGGGGAAGCTGAGGATCAGATCAGTGAATTAGAAGACAGGGTACAAAAAAAAAAAATCACTCAATCAGATATCCAAAAAGAAAAAACAATTTAAAAACAGGAGGACAGTTTAAGGAAGCTGTGGGACAATATGAAAGTAACAATATTAGCATCATAGGAATATCAAAAGGTCTAGAAAGTAAGCGAGGGTTAGAGAACCTGTTTGAAGAAATAATGGCAAAAAACTTCCCTAACCTGGTCAAGGAAAAAAATCACACAAGTTCAGGAGACACAGAGAATTCCAAGTAAGAAGAACCCAAAGAAACCCACATCCAGACATATCATAATTAAAATGCCAAAAATTCAAGACAAAGAAAGGTTCTTAAAGGCAACAAGAGAAAAGCAATCTGTTACCTACAAAGGAGCTCCCATTAAGCTGTCAGCTGATTTCTCATCAGAAACTCTACAGGCCAGAAGGGAATGGCATGAAGTATTCAAGGTCATGGAAAGCAAGGATCTGAAACCAAGACTACTCTATCCAGCAAAGCTATCATTCAAAATAGATGGTGAAATAAAGAGCTTCCCCCACCCCCCCAAAAAGGCTAAAGGTGTTTATCACCGCCAAACCAGCATTGCAAGAAATGTTAAAGGTACTGCTGTAATAAGTTGAAATAGAGAGAATGAGAAACACAGACATAAAGAAATAAAATGACAATAGATCAGTCCTATCAATAATAACCTTAAATGTAAATGGATTAAAACTTCTAATCAAAAGATACAAAGTAGCTGAATGGATAAGAAAACAAGACCCAAAATATGCTGTCTGCAAGAGACCCACCTCAGAACAAAAGACTCACACAGGCTCAAAAAAACCACTTCTGGATGACTTTAAAAGGAGAGATTGACATCAATACAGTCATAGTAGGGGACTTTAACACTCCACTGACTTTACTGGATAGATCTTCCAGACAAAAAATTCAAGCATATTCTTGGCCATTTACACCACTGAATAATATGCAGCTCTAAAAATGAAGGATCCCTTACCCTATGAGACAACATCGTGGGACCTGGAGAGTATTATGCTAAGTGAAATAAGCCAGTCAAAGAAAGACAAGTATCACATGATCTTACTCATATGTGGAAGCTAATGAAAAAAATGAACCAATGAACAACATAGATCCAGAGACACAGAAGCATGGAACAGACCAATGAGTCTAAGAAGGAGGGCAGGAGTGGGTGGGTGAGTTGGGAGAGATTAAGCCAGGAACTTATATACATATATGCATAACCCCTGGACATAGACAATAGTGTGGTGAAGACCTGGGGGGAGGGGTGCAGGGGGAGAGAATCAGGGAGGGGAAAAACAAGACATTTGTAATACTTTCAACAATAAAGATACATTTTTTAAAAAGTGGAGGGGATAAAGTAAATTCTATGCAGGCTATTACATTATCGTCCTCCAGTTCCAAATCCACTCTTCCATATTCTGCTTTATCATATTGGGGTAGGATTCCACAAACTAGGTTTCTCCTTTCCTAGCTGGTCCCCCCTAGGTTTAGTCAATAAGTGTTTCTGGAGGAGAAGTGGAAGCAGGGGAGGGAAGAAGAAACTTCTTTCTCTGAGTTTGCTTGCTCTTCCTGACAGTCTCAGCAATGGGTTCTTAGCAGTTGGTTTCAGCTCCGGTATTCTTGAAGCTTTCCTGGAACCAGCCTCATCAGGACTCCTAGAGGGAGCAGCCACAGCTTGGCAGGGCCCCATCTTGGAGGCCTGAACTCCAGCTTTCTAGGCTCCTTCCTCCAAGCTTCTGGGTCTGTTATCCCAGCCCCTTTCTTGTTTTCTCAGTCCCAGTGGTATCTGCTCCCTGGGTTATTATTTCTGGATGACTTCAGTGAACGACCTTTCTGCCCCATTCAGCCCTCCAAAAAAAAAGAGTTACAAAACAATGCTAATGCTTGTTTACTGAGCACATACTGGGTTGTGGGCCCTGTTCTAAGTATTCTACAGACACCTCATTTTTTTTCTCTACCTTTTGAGGTAGTTAGTAGATAGGAGACTGAAAGTAAAACACTGGCCATAGATGCTTCAGTTGATAAACAAGATGTGGTCTGTCCATACAATGGAATATTATTTGGCCTTGGGAATAAAAGGGAATCTGACACAGGATATAACATGGATGAACCTTGGAGATATTATGCTAAGTGAAACAAGCCAGTCACAAAAAGACAAATATTGTATGATTCCTCTTATACGCGGTTCCTAGAGTCATCAAATTCATTGAGACAGAAAACAGAATGTTGGTTGCCAGAGGCCAAGGGAGGGGAAATGAGTCAGTGTTTAAAGGCTACAGATTTCACCTGGGGAAGATAAAACACTTCTGGAGGTGGATAGTGCTCATGGTTGCACAACAGTGTGAACGTACTTAGTGCCACTTAGTATACACTTAAAAACAGTTAATATGGTACATTTTATGTTATGGATATTTTGCCACAAAAAGAAAGTAAAAATACCGTCATGAGAGAAATTGATATCACAAAGAGACTTTCTTATTTGGTCAGTCTGAGAATGTCTATCCTAAAATTCTTTTTTTTATACTCACTGTCTGCAGGTTTCTTAATAGTAGAGATGGTTTTCTGTGAACTACCTATGTAATCTTTTCCCCAATGTCTTAAAAAAAGGAAGTTTCTTCTATTTGCCATTGTATATTTAATTTGCCTTTAAAGCTATAGAGTAACTTTCCTAAGCTCTCTTGAGTGTTGCTTTTTTGGGGTTCACTGCTACTCTCTTCCTAGGAACTCTGAAGGGAAAGGTTCCAACCTGTCTGGCCTGGCACCCACACCCACTGAGTCTGCAAATCTGAAGACATGAACTCTTCTCAAACACTCTGACACTACAGACTCTGAGGGTGAATCAGCCCTGCCAAGGGTGAGTGATGGGTTATCACAATGTGGGCGTTTAAAACATGGTCCTTTATGGAAGGCACTTCTCGGACATTTCCATGATGAAGACCATTCCTGAAATACAATGCCTAATCATTGCCCAAAATTGTTGATCTCCTCAGAGACGTTTATGCTTTACATTGGTGATAGTTAACTGTTAGCCATTGCCATTTTTAGTGTCCTCTATTATCTTCAAGTCCCTTGATTAGCTTATTTGATCCTAGAAACTTAATGGGGTGGACTGTGACATACTATTTTTACCATTTTGGGGGGTGACAAAAATAAGACTAGAAAGATAATGAGATTTGCCTAGGGCTGTGGCTCTCAAATTTGAGCAGGTTTCAGAATGACCTGGAGGGCTTGTTAAGATACAGTTTGCCAACTCCATTCCTAGAGCTGACTCAATAGGTTTGTGGTGGGGCCTCAGAATGAGCATTTCCCACAGCTCTCAGGTGATGATGGTGCTTATGCTGCTGGTCAGGGGCCACACTTTGAGGAGCACTGGCTTAAGGCCACGGAGTTGTTAATTGGCAGAAACAGGCCCAGTGTTCCTTCCACCTCAAGTCCTGTCTCCTAATTGATGAAAGTGTGTGCAGAAGGGGTTGTGCCAATTCATAAAATTGATTCCACAAACCATTCCTCAAAAGTGTGTCATTATTTCATAATCAGGCAACCTTTAGCCCCTTGAAGGCAGGAATCATGCTGTTTATCCCTTTCCCTCAAAGCTTCCAGCACAGAAAGCCACAGTGGCTGTCAGTTCATAATAAATGTATAATTTCCCAAGATAAATAATTCATCCTGTCTATTGATTCCTAAGGTGAACTTTCAATCCCTGGGAAAACTGGTGAGCCAAGTGTTCCATCCCTGCACCCTCACCTGCTTGGATGTTCTTCATTCTCATGTAGCTCAGCTTGGACTTGATGAATTGAATGTCTCTCTCTCTCCTGCCTGTAACCCAGAAGGCTCTGCTCCTAAAAACAAAGTCTATAGCAAAATGCTGTAAGACCTATAAATCTCCTTGTAATGATTTGGGCCTACAGGCTGAGTTAAATATGCCGTTAGCAATGCCAACAACAATATGGAGGCTGTTCACTGTCATCAGGGTGTCCTGAGCAGCTGAGAGTAGCTCGGCCATGAACTGCCACATCTGCACTGAGCTAAGAAGGCCAGATGACTTCATCAGGATGGGCAGTGTCCTGCAAAGTCTCCCGCCCTCCCCCCACCCTCCCACACACATTTATTCCATCTCCTACACGAACATATATCCTCGATGTGACACAAATCATTATGATTTTTGTTGTTCTAGCTGCCTAAAAGGGTGAATTTCAGTTTTGTGGCAAACACAAATAGTTACTCAATATGCTTGTGTATGTGTGGTAGAGCTGAGAAAGAGATCCACCGAGGCCCAAGGATGTAAATAGCAGGAAGGCCTGTTGTGTTAGGTCTGAATTCTGGGTTCATTTCAGCTGGCTTGGCCAGCTCTGAGTCCACGCTGCCCAGGCGCACAGGCCACTGAGGCTCCTTATCTGGATTGATGGGGTGCCATTTTAATTATTTATGTGTTTTTACTTTCTTAGGCCCTGCCAGTAACAATTGGAACTCTCTGGTTTATGTTCTAGCAAATGTCAAAACACACAACATACAAAACACAGAAGAAACTACATTTCTGAGGCACTGGAAAAAGGAAGAGAAAAAGGGAGTTTCTGAATTTTTGCTTAGCAATTGGGGTTGTTTCTAATAGTTATACTTCAGAGAGAGGAGAGAAAATGTGTCTGTACCCTGGGAATGTGTAATAGTTGTGCCCAAGAACAGAGTGAGTGGAGTTAGACTTGTGGGTATGAGTTTGTGCATATCCATGCCAAGTAATCTTGGATCTTGAAGCAAAAGGAAAATTCAATGGTGATTCTCTCTTTAAGTTTTGATATTTTGTTCACCTGGACTCTTTTGCTCTAATTTTTATTTTTATGATGTTACATTAAAGGTTTTTGGTGCCACCTTAAAATTTTGCACCTGAAACAAGTGTCTCACTCTCCAGCTTTGAGTCTGTATACAATTTTCAGATGGTCACAAGCTTAAAGCTTTGGGTTCCTAATAAAGGTCTAAGGTAGTGATTTGGTGAGATGGATAGTTTCTTTTGCCACACCAGCCTAATTTATGAGGTGCTTATCTATTGGACACTTCTCATGCCTTCGCTCAGTCTGTGAGCTCCATGAGAGTGGACACTGCATGATTTATTCACACTGTATTCTCCAAACAAGGGCATGGCCTAGTACCTGGTGTATATGATGTTATGTTAATTTATCTATGTAATTCCAACCTGTTACATGGACCAGTAACGACAATGATGGTTGACATTTATAGAACATTTATTGATCGAACATATATGCAAAGATTCTTTCTTGGGCCTGCATAAACTAACCATCCAGTCCCTTTCACCTCGCCTGACACCCCTAATCTAAGCCCATTCTCTCTCACCTGTCCTCTTACAATGAAGCCCTAATGGATATGCCTTCCTCCACGCCTGACCTGTAGAATTTATTTCTACACAGAAGCCAGAGAGATTTTAAAAATGTAAATCAGATCATATCCTCCTCCTATTTAAAACCTTTTGAAGACTTGTTACAGCACCTGGGATTGAAACCCACATCTGCCCTAGAGCTACAGAACACTGCAGGGCCTGGCCCAGCTTGTCTTCTCTTTCTCCCACTGCCCTCTCACTCTCTGGGTTCTAGCCATGTTGACCTTTTGTAAAGTTCCCCAAATCACTGGTTCCATGCCACCTCAGACCTTCCCTGAGGGAACATGGCAGTTCCCTCTTCCTGGAAATCCCTGCCTCCCCCCCCCCCCCTTACCCTTCTTTACTTTTGGTTAGTTCCTCAGCACCCACCTCTAACAACACTTTCTCAAGAGAGCTTTTCCCATCTCCCAGAAGAGGTCAGGACCCCCTTTGTTTACTTGGCTCCCTAGTATTTTCATTCCTTGTGCTCATTTCCATTGACAAATTATTGCTCATTTATTTTACAAATGCTTGGTTTCTATTACACCATGAGCTCCATGAAGGCATTGACAATGAATGTCTTATTCAAGCTATGCCCCAGAACCTAGCAGAGAGCCTCACACAAAGTGGGTACTATGGAAATAAGTCATTAAGGCATGTGGAAATCCATCAAGGCATGATGTATCTGATGGAATCAGAACCCTCACCCAAGGCACTATCACTAGGCTAGGTCAGTAGAAAAGAAGGAGTCATAAGGAGGCAGGGGTGACCAAGAGCCTGAGCGTGTCATTCAGCCCAGAGAGAGGTATGGAAAGGGCAACAGCGGCCTGGAGAAAAAAAGAAGGTATCTATAAAGCCCAGGTTAAGGGACAAGCAAGGGCCTGCTCAGGATTGGGAAACAGAGGTCTGGGGTGGGACAGACAGCCTAAAAAGACACATTTACCAGAGGCTGGTTAAGAGCTTTCTTCTTACTGTTTCCTGACCTGTTAACATCAACAGTCTTCTGCTCAACTCCCTGTGATCCTGGAGTGTAATTTACCCAAAAGCTAGTTCAGCTTTTTTTTGCCCTCCTCTCAACGTTTTTTAAAACCTTTAGTTTAAAAACCTTTGGAATACAAGCCCAGAGTTGAAGTTCTCACAGAAGCTTATATAGTATATGCAATAATAAAATTTAAAAACTTGAATTTCCGTTCTCTGCCATATGGAGCAGCACGGTGTAGAGTTAATGAGGTGAGATATGGGGGCTCACAGCCTGAGAATGGGTCCCACCTCCACTGCTGATAGCTGTTGATCTCCTGGAAGTTACTTCACCGTATTAGGTTCCACTGTCTCCTCCTATAACATGGGCAAACTCAGAGTGCCTGCCTCAAAGAGTAATTGTGGGAATAACATGGCACAATCCATACACAGGTCAAGCATATTATAAGCACTTAGTAGGTAATATCAATTTTATGACATAAGATCCAGACTGTGGGGGGAATCTTGGCCCAAAGGAGCCTGGGATGATACAGAGGCCGCATTGGAAATCAAAATTTATGTTTCATGTGGGCTTGAGGGGGTCCTTGGGAGCCTTGTGTAGAATATTTCTCTTGGTTCTCCCTGGTTCTAGGACCATAATCAGACAGGGCAAGGGAAATGGGACTTGGTGAAAATGGGACAACTTTTCTTCCACCCATTGAATTGTCAGCTTCCACTGTCCAGAAGAAAGTGTCCTATGGAAGAATCACAGGCTTCCTTTAGGCTTAAAGGGACACATCAACAAAGCATGGGGAGCAGAGGGACGCTTCTTTGATCTCTGTCCCATCCATTCTTCTCAAAATCACAGATCCTGGACCTCCCACCAATTTCTGATCTTTTGTTCCAAGTCAATTCATGAACACTCATAAAATGCTTTGAAGATAAAAGCACCACATCAGTGCACCATGATGCCACTATTATTTTAATAAGTGGAGCACATGTCTCCTTGACATATGAGCTGTTCAAAATATTTGTCTTGTTTTTTACTTCAGCTGCATGGGAAAAGAACTTGCATTGTCTGTCATGTATATGCTTAACATCTACTGCTATGTGGAATGAATCTTGTTTTCACAAAAATGTTTGCCTTTTCTCTAACATAAGAATTGATGTTTCTCTTGGGGATACCTCCCTGTTAGCCCAAACTCAAGTAATTATTTTTAGAGATATGTATTTTTTTAATGTTTAATTTATTGCGATGCTCACAAACACCAACAAAATGTACTATATTTACAAGGCCAACAAAGTTCAAAGTACACTGAGAAAGAAATATGTATGTGAACATAATAATGGATTCATAAATGAACACAAGAATACATTCTACTTAAAGAGGGGAAAGAGAATTGAGGATTTTATTGTCCAGATCCACTACTAATGGATATTCTATACCTAAGCTCAAAAGGACCTTTTCAAGACATTTCTCTGGGAAGTACATTTTACCATGCCATGGCACGTTGCTTTGGCACCTTTGCTAACCCCTCTGCAAGCATTACCAACATCAAATGTGTTTTTATTTGCTCAGCTTCATTGCAGCTCCTGATGAGGCACTAGAGCTGGCCTGTGTGCTGATGGCAGGAACCAGACAAAGAATGAGGAAGGCAGCGAGGGGGTTGATGAGCAGCCACCAATTGGCACTTGTAACACAGAGTGGGCTCATATGCCCTGGACTATCTATGACTGGCACCTGGGAGCATCCCTCACGCCTCCCGCTTTGTTTCCAGTATAAGCCTGAGCATTACATCTGGTTTAGCCCGGTTTTGCCCCTCAGCTATGATGGAGTCAGAGTGTGGTCTGAGGGTGACGGTGCCTCAGGGAAGACACTAATCCATAAATTAGAATATGCTTGTTTTGTGGAAGAAAGTCAGGGCCTTTCTGACAGCCAGGGCTTCTCCTATTTCTTAGGCTGAAAGTCTTAGGGTTCTGGCTGGAACTCTTTTCCCGATTTTTGCTTCTTTCAAATGTTTCCTTAAAAGTTGATCTGACTTTCCACAGACCTGGCTCTCTGGGGTTAGCCAGGGACCCTGACTGAATCCCATCAACTGCCCTTGAACTTCAGGAACCCCACTGACCACTAACCCTACTTCAGTCCTCCTCTCCCATCAAGTCCCAAGTCACCCACTGCCCTGTGATCTCTCTGGCATTGTTCGGTCTGCATTTTAATTAAACTTTTCATGCATGCCTTGCTTTCTGGGCTATTTAGTACAGATCAGGGAAGGAAGGAGCAATCTGGTTAGATCCACCCCTAGAAATTCCAACCCCAGGATGCCTGCCCAGAACTGGCATCCACTCCACGTCAGTCAGCACCCTACTGGGCTTGGTTTCTCTGACATGTGGTAGACTAGACATATCCTGGAATAGTTTAACACCCCAAAACAAGAATATGTTCCAGAACACTCACTCAAATACTTACTCAGGGAGATCATCCCCACTTGTGGAAAAATAAATGAATGCTTTCAAAGGCCTTTGATCTTTCACAAGAACAAATAGTCCCTGGCTGTCATAAGAGTGCCCTACCACCCCCCACACACTGGCAATGTGGGCCAATGTAGAAAACTGAAGCTCTTAATTCAGGATGTGGGCATCTGCGGACTCCATTTGAACCAGGGCATTTCCTTGAGCAGTTCCAGGAAGTGACAGAAACAGTCTTCTCTAGAACCAAAGGAGTGCTTTGCTTTACTGATGATTTCCAGAAAATGCAAACCTCACTGGGCATGACCTACCCTTCAATGGGGCCAGTACTGAGTCTGAAAGTGGTTCTCCTCCTTCCCACCTGCCCCTGGGTGTCTGGGCAGTCTGCTGCAGATGGTATTTACAGCTGAAAATCTGCCAACCTTGCCCTTTGTATTGATCTTCAAGGGATCGTTGTCCTCATCACCAAAATGAACAGGAGCTGGGTGCCTTTTTCTTGGGGCATATTCAGCTCCATGGAGCTGGCTTTGCTTTGAATACTGGACAGGAAATCCATACCATTCCCAGGACCTACCAGTCAATCGGCCTGTTCCCTGGTCCCCAGAGGCCACAGAACGCTATTTCTTCTCCTCCAAGTAGCAGGGCTCTTGGCTGGAGGAGCCCAGAAGCACAGCCGCTCATCCATGTATAATTGATGACATAATAAAAGCTGCTCTGGCTGCAGGAGGAAATACGATATGGCATAAATCACCCTGCTAGGGGGAGAATGAAATCGAGACCCCAAATTTAAAAATAAGGACAGCACTTTTGCTCATTAAGTCATCATCAGATAAGGAATTCTTCTCAATCACAAAACCTCTGACTGAGGAGGCGGAAAGCACCCCCTTATGCTCAGGGGACTTGGAAAATGAGGAAGATGGAAGGAAATGGCTGTTTGTGGGGTTCATCTGTGTGCTGGACACCCTGTTGGTGACTCTCCCTGGTTTCACCCTCCCAACAAGCTGGCGAGGATGGCCCCACTGGAGGAACTGGAAAATTGAGACTCAAGATAATTAAGAAATTTGTCTGAGCTCAAACTGTGAGCAGTAATGTGCATGGAATTCTAATCTGAACCTTAAAATCTGGGCCCCCTTCCAATATCACACAGTGGAAATGAGACAGGGAGGACTGGGGCCACATGCGGAGACTCACAAGAGGGCAAAAGTTTGAGGACACCCTATGAGAGAAGAGAGAGGCTGAGAAGGAAGTGGAGACAAACCGGGCAGAACCTGCGTGTTCTGACGGGCAGCTGGGGGCTCTGGGAGAGCAGAATCTTCTAACTTTATACTTTCTGAGTAAAACGTGTAACTGCAGCCCCTAATTTAAAAGCATTCCCTCTGATATGGCAGCATACATGTTCTGATGCCTAAAAATGGTCTTTATCCCTGAAGGTGCCTCATAGAAGGCTTTGCACATAGTACATGCTCAATAAATATTTGCAAATGTCTTTATTGAATCCAGAATAACCATCACCCTTTGCTTTGCCCTCCATGCCATTTCCCCTCCCTCTTTTTGGTGTGCTTGCTGAAATAAAGCTCTGTGTAAATTTTCAGCTCATTTTACACAGACAACGTCTAGGAGACTATGTTATTGGGACAAGCCTCCAAATCCCACCTCTGAGTGTGATACTTCTGAGGGGTGTCTTTAGGGTGCTTCTAGCAAAGACTCAAAAGCCATCCAGACTGTGTGTATGGCACAATCCGAGTGCTCAGTCTTCTGTGACTGGTTCCCCCTTTTACTGTCTTTCTTACTTGGCCTGTGTTCTCCTCCTGCAACAGTGGAACGAGTTGGGCAAACAATGCTGACTGGCTTGAAAACTACTTTGCACAAAGTGAGAGAAATGCCCTTTTGCCAAGATGAAGACAAGAGGCCTCCCCCAGGACTAGGGTTTGGGTCCCTGGCGGGTGGCCCATGGGTCATTCCCCTGCAGCTCTGAGAGTCTGAGCCCTGCTTGGCCCAGCCTGCCTCATGGGCTCAGTGACCCCAGCCTGGACTATCTGAGCAGTAAGACTCTGAGAGTGGTGGAATCAGAGGGCCAGGCAAAGAAAGAATGTGGGAGAAGGGTTTTAGCTCCAGAGATGGGGACACAGGGGCCACGTTGTGAGGAAGAGGGAGAGAAATAAGCCCATAGTAAAGTAATTTCATCAGGATTGTGCCAAAAGTCCCAAGACATTAAAAAAAAGTTTCTACTTTGAACCAAGCATTTTTTCTCTTGCTAACCATGCCCCAGTAGTCATGCCCCATTTCCAGTCTTAGTAGCAGCTGGTGAGGACAGTAGGACAGAGGCCCGAGGTTACAGCCTCAGCCGGCTCTGTGCACGTAGATTTCTCCATGAGTCCTTTCCTGGAAGCGGCGAGAAAGGGAAGGCTCACTGGAGGTGAGTGAGGAGCCTTAATGGAAGGAGACTGGATAAAAGAGTGGTAGCAGCACTTCTGCTACAGCTGCTGCTACTGCTACTGTACTCTGTGCTGTTCCCGTGGCGGGGCGGGGCAGTGGGGGCGGTGGGACAGAGTTCCTGTCGGCCGCCAGGCAGTTGAGCTTGAATCAAAGGACCCTCAGCGACCAAGCGCCTTCTAAGTGCCAGGCCTGTGTAACAGGGAGACCAAACATGCAAAATGGGACAGTTTAAGCCTCTTAAGAGGGACATCAAATTACTAACAATAGTTATATCTGGATAGAAGGACTATAGATATTTTTCTTCCTTCTTTTTCTCTTTTTTTGTCATATCCTCATTTTGTAAATTTTCTACGATGAACACAAATTGCTTATATTATGAAAAGCTATTAAACTACTATTTAATAACTATTTTTAATTTTTTCTTCTTAGTTTAAGGCATGCCCCTTGTTCCAAAGGAGCTAGTTGAAATCCATTGAGGAAGAAAATGTTGACACTTAGGAAAGTTGAGTAAACCATGGAAGCCAGCTAGTGACTGAGTTCTGAGGGGTGCGGCACACAGCTGTGCTCCCAGAGGTCTGCGAGGTGGGGCACGGAGGGCCCAGGTCCCTCACTGAGAGGGTAGCCCCTTTTCTGCCTTCCACCCCCTACCCCCCTCTTTTCCTAACCACCTTATAAAGATATATTTCTAACAAGATTTTACTTTTTCTATTTAATTATTATATTAATCTTTATTATAATGTATTTTATTATAATGTACTTTATTATAATGTATTTGTTTTTATCAAATGTGGACTAATATTAAAATAACTAAATCTGGAATAAATTTTTAATTTTCATATTTATACATATTTTTGTGGCAAAGAAGTATGATGGAAAGTCATTGAAAGATTTCCAATCATCAAAATACATATTATTTTGGAACAAAATTCTGTATGGAAGAGGAATGGAAATACAATTCAAAGATACTAAATTTCCAACGGCTAAAGAAGAGAACATTGAATTTTTTTAAATAAGTGATAGTGGACATGAAATCACTATGTTTACCTTCCATTAGATTTATTTTAAAAAGTGATGAAACCTTTTTATTTTAAAATGCCAAAATTTTAATTATGCTAGAAATTGTATCTTTTGCAGCTATTTAAACTTATGAAGAAAAATATTTAAATACAGCGGTACCTCGGTTTTCGAATGTACGCCGTTCCGGAAGACCTTTCTAGTTCGGAAACGTCTGGAAGCCGAGGGATCAACAGCCGACAACTAGGCCTCAGGATCTGGTGCTCCGCGGAAGCCGTGTGGCAAGTTCCACTTCCGAGGCAGGTTATTCACTTCCGGGGTTCGTAAACCGAAATGTTCATCAACAGAGACATTCGAAAACCAAGGGATCACTGTATTTAAAGCTTAAAAATGTGCAAAGGGGACTAGTTTTTCATGTCTTTTAGGGTGTAGGTTAGCCAGGGGTTGGAAGGCAATGGCTGCTTCATAGAATCCAGGGCTCCTGGATCTGAGGTACTAAAATCCCCAAAGCCATCATGGCCACAATATCTTATAAAGAAAACTCCCAGAATTTTATATCAAATTAACATCTAGTTTTGCATAGTCTTCAACTAACACTTTGCATATGCTCTTCCAAAGCAAGATAAACCCCTCAGTTCTGCCTTTTTCCCCAACTTGTTTCTCTTTTTCTGCTGTTTGGGATTCAGGCAGTCTGGGCTGGGGGTGAGGGTATTAACTGGGCTCTGCTTAACTTAATGGCAAGTGAATATATACAATTAAAAAAAATATATATATATATATGTCACTGAATATAACACATGCCTATTTATGAACAGAGACAAGTGTTTGGCTGGCCCCTTTAGAAATATTTGTTATGGACCTAAGTGCAAATACCATATATACATTTGTACTTAGGCAAAATATAAATGAATTAAAAGAAAAATTAAAATGATAATTTTATAACTACAAAAAAGAGATATATGTATTATAATCTTGATTTACCTGAAAAGAATTGTGGCATATTTTTCTGCTTTTTTAGGAAATTGGTGGGCTGGTGACACATAGCTGTATGAAGTGTAATGTTAGTTCAAGGCTCGATGACTTGCCCATGTCCTGCTGTGTTTTCAGTAAAGTGGACAGTGGTTTGTAAAAAAGGAATCTAGAGACTCTGGTTTCTTTTTGGCCCCCACTTCTCATTCCTGGGCTCCTATCAAAAGGAGGAGGGACAAGCAGACCCAAGAGGCAGGGCGGGAGATCAGGAGATCAAGGCTGCCTGCCGGCCCTTCTGCAGTGCTGCTGTTTGTTATGTGAGAACTGCAACAGCTGCCAGTCAGACTTGTCCCCACCCACCTGAGGCATGTGACACAGCCTTAGTCTAGACTGTGCTCTGATCTGTCCTGGGACATTTACAAGGCCAGCAAGTGGAGTCACAACCAATGAATACCCTGTAAACATAAGGCTGTGGGAGGCATATCTTTATCTCTGCATGGCAAATGCACTGAAGCTTCAGGGATCAGAAAACCCCACAGTGCTTATTTTCAACACTTCGAATTCTCATCCTTTTAACATATGGACTGGATGGCAGCCACGTCCCTCTGTCCTCATCACCTTCCAATATATTCATCTGCTAACAGTACCAGGAAAGGGATGGCCTAGGCTCATGCCAGTAAGAGAATGAAGGGGAAAAAGGAAATCATACCATATACCAAGTGGGACAAATGCCGACGAAATTTTAGTGCAAAAGCCTCAGAGGACAGAGTTCTGTGCTCAGAAAATAAACAAACAACAAAATCCACAGACCTTTGGTCTACTTGTCTGTACCATGGAAATCCTTAACCTCTTAGTTATGAAGCCTGTAACAATTTCATACCTTAGAGATGAATTAGAAAGAACTTTGAAAGGTGCTAAGATTTTAGATGTAGTAAAATACTACTGTTAAAATCACTCTTGCACAAAACTTTCAAACATCCTGAGCTGTGGTGACTATTTGACCTTAAAAGTGGGTAATGTCTCCTCTCTAATCAAATTATTCCTTGCTCCCAACTATTCGCCCTTTCCCTTCACTCAACCTCCCAAGAAATTGTGTGTGTGTGTGTGTGTGTGTGTGTGTAGAACAACCTTCTACCCCAATATATCTAATTTTTGATTCTTCCTAGAAGGGTCCTGATCTCTATAAAGCCTTGGGCTGGAGGAGAACATTCTTGGCTACCACCACTTGCCAGGATTTTTGCATATTATATGTAATTTGTCTGCTCTGGCCTTCTCCTCCTCATGGTTCGGATGACTTCCCAGACACTATATTGCTTCCTTGGAGAAGAGTCACAAAGCCCCATGGGTCACTGTAGATTATATGGAATAGTTTTATTCAGTGGGGTGTTGGCCTGGGTTATAAGAGTTTGCACCTATTGTATTATAGACAGGCCCAAACCACTAGGAGATGGAACATCAAACCTTAAGAGGAATTTTAGTTTGGCTCAGTTGTTCTGCAAAATGGCTTGATGGGGTTTCAAAGTGCTGTCATTGAAATTTCTCAAGAAATAGAAACCACAGATCATGTTGAATTATCATATCTGGGATATTTGTCCTAAGCTGGACATAAACCTGATGCTTTGGCCAAGTTTTTTTTGTAAAACTATAGTGTTTCATGGGAGAGGGTCTTCCAGTCCTTTTGTGACTGGAGCAAAGGCTTAATAGCATGGTATGTAATAAAGGTCAAAGGTCTGGGATAGCTTTTGGTGAAATCTGCTAAGGTTCTTTGCTCTGCTTGAACCTGGAGCTAGCTGAGGTTTTGGATCTCAAAAAGAAACTTCTGCCCAGCAATAGGGCATTATATGTCATTTAGAAACCAGTCTTCATACTCTGAGTCCTCTTCAGCAGAATGGCTGTTGCTTAAAAATGCTCTAAAAACCACAGGGAACATTTTCCCAATGAATCACAATCTGTCTGGGAAGTAAGAGAAATCAGTCAAACACGCCTCAATTATTTTCCTTGGACCATTTGGACAATTGAGATAACAATGCACAGTGGCAATAGTCCACGTTTGTTCAGACCTAAAGATGAATTTGTTATTCGAATGTGTGATTGAGGCAGGAAGCGAATGTCTACAAAGGTAAATGCAAAGGGGATTTTTAGCAAACAGACCAGGACTACATTTCCTAAGCGATTTTTCCCAGATTCACTGATCCCATGTCCAAATTCTAGTGTATGAAAAACACTGTCCAAGTGACTTTGCCAAATAGTGCCTGGACTGTTCTACCAGTGCCAAAGGCAGAAGTTATTTAGCCCAGGAGTATCTTTCAGGCTGAAATCAGATCAGCCAAGGGCACAGAATTGTAAATAAACACTGGCATTCACATGCAGGCTCCGACCCTCAAAGCTATTGTGGCCTGTGGAATTCATGTTCCTCACACCCCATCAAAGCCAGACCAACAGTAGCTGCCATTCAGACCAAGTCTTGTTTTCACAGAGCCTGCCTCTGGCTGGTTTCATTTGGCTCAAATGAAGAAACCCAAACAACTGTTTCTGCACTTAGACTTTCCTGTGTGTGGAGAGCTATTGTCTTCCAACTAGAGAGAAATCGGAGCACGTACCCCAATAGTGATGGTTTGGGGCAGCAGCTGGACTGACATTCCACTTTAGGTGATGACAGAAGGAATTATCGATCATGTTCAGAAGATGTGCACAGTTTCAGGGCCAGGTGTGCTTTCTTAAGCTCAGGCATATGAGTTTTCTAGAGGTTTTAAAATACCACTGTGTATGTAGCACAAACACTAAAGACCAGTTACTTTTCTCTGTGTGCCAAATCAGGTCTATTTTATCATAATCAGCATCATGGCCAGGGCATTCATTTAAAGAGGGATCTGGAGTGGCTAGGAAAGATTTCCTGCAAGAGGTTTGAGAAGGGCCTAACAATCTGGAGGTCTTTCAAAAAGGGTTTAAAATAGTTACAAGCTGTATACTCTAAAGTGAAAGAAGGTACATTTTAAAATAAGGCAAATATAAACTAAAGAGAGGAGAAATGGCAGGAGAAAGATTAACATACTCAATGAATCTAGTGACTGCTTGTATGTCTATTAGGGAAAGGTCACAAATTAGGCTCTAAAATTTCTTGGAAAATACAATCAGTGCCATGAAGCCACAGTGTCCACAAGGTGGAGGCTGACTCAACAGCTCAGGACAAGCACAATTATTTGGGCAGGTAGACAAGGAGAGAGGAGCAGCACACAGCCCCAGGAAGCTTGCAAGGAGGCCCACCAACACCCCCATTTGCCTAAGGGGTCTCTGAGGTTGCTAAAACCATGACACTTCCCCACCCTCCCACCCCCACCCCCACCCCCACCCCCGGCATACCAGGGTGAGCTGGTCACCATCCCATTAAGGCAGGAAGCAGTCTGCCTCCACCCAGTAGGTGATGGCCTCGGGCCTCACTTTTGTTCCAAGACCCGCAGCTGCAGGTGGCAACCCATCCTTCAGGCACTGACTTTGGGGTTCTGGCAAGCTGTTGGCTTGGTGTTTATAAAGTACAGTGAAAGCCACAGGTTGTAAGAGACTGAAAGGACAGCAGAGGGAAGGGGGATAGTTTCTTGTGGAAGTCCCAGCAGAAGCTGTGGCTTTGACCTTGCTCGGGCTGCAGCTGCAGGCAGAGGAATCAGTGAGGGAAACTGTCCTAGAGCCTTATGAAACACAGTCTGGGCTCAGGCCGCTTACTTCAAATAGGCCAGTGAATCATGCTGGACACCTCCTGGGCAAGAATGAGGTGGCAACAGCTGGTGTCCCCTCAGCAGGGAAGCCAGCAGCACAGGAGTCAGACTTCTGTCCCTGGCCTTGGAACCCTCCTGTTTAGCTCATAAGAAAAATCCTCAGACTGATCATTAGCAAGGAAAGGGAGAAGTGTGGGACCTCAGACTCAACCAGGTGGCTTACACAGCAGCCTTTTATCTACTGTTATGGGTAAGAATTGAGCTGCTCCCCAAAGAAAACACCCCTCCCCTTCAGAACAGGCACTCTAACTTAGATATCCCTGTGCTGGAACATTCTGTCTGTGTCAAAAGAGTCCTTCATCTCAGCACAGTGACTTTTGCTCAATAGAGGGACTTTTGCTACCCTATTCTAGGCATACGACATAATTCTACCCGTCCCCACAGAGTCATCCTCCTTGGAAGGTTGACAACCACTTTTGCCTAATTCCCAGGCAAAAGAATGCTGTTTCCTTCCTGGTCGACCTTTCTTTGATGGGCCCCTTATCCAGGTCACTGACCTTCCTCCCACCACATTGAGAAGGGACTGAAAGATCTTACTCCACCTTTACATACAAAGCTGTTCTAAACTTCCCACTAAGAGAATTTTTTGGACATCTTTAGAGAAGGTGAAAGTCTTCAACACTTCACTGGCAGGCACCTGAGCTATGAGATGGATTGAGGCGAATCTGTTTTAAAAATAGTCTTTTTTTATATGTAAGCTTTTAAAAACGAAAGTTTGAACTTCTATCTTTCTAGAAATGAACCACTTGCCAAATTTAAAAATATCTTTTGGGGAACATCTTTGAATGGTTTACTGTGTCCAATCAACATTTCCATGGATATTTCTAAGTGCCCTAATCTGACTAATTCCACAGTGTACAATGGGTACTGCAGGTAAAGACACAGTTTCTGCCCTTGAGGAATTCAGAGTTTATTAGAAGAGGGAGATAAACGGTCATATAACTGTGATCAGTGCTATGCCAGACACTTGCATGGGCTGTGGAGACCAGAGCACAGCACACTCCCAGCCTGAGGGCAGAGGGCACAGTGAGGAAGGCTTCTTAGAAAATGAAGACTGGCTACAATCTCAAAGGACAAGCAAAATTAGGCGTCTAGAAGGAGGGAAAAACACTTGAGACAGGTGGTTTGTACTTCAAGTGGCAGGAGGTAAGACTGAAGGAAAAGCAAGGCCGGATCTTTTTTTTTTCCTCCTTTTTTTTTTACTTTTAGAGAGAGAGAGGGAGGGAAAGAGAGAAAGAGATTTATTGTTCCACTTATTTATGCATTCACTGGTTGATTCTTGTATGTGCCCTGACTGAGGATCGAATCCACAACCTTGGTGTATGGGATGACACTCTAACCAACTGAGCTTCTCCAGTTAAGGCTGCAAGGCCAGATCTTAAAGAGCCTTGTGTGCCAGGTTGAGGAATTAGGCTTTATCTTGTGGCATTTGGGGATTTACAGTAATTCACTCAGGGTGACCCAGCCTAAGTGGCAGAGTGGGATTCGACCCCAGGCAATATAGAGTATTTTCATATATGCTCTTTTCTTTGATCCTGTGAATGATCCTGCAGGATCTTTTCATTTTTCATGTGAGGAAACTGCCCCTCAGACATATTAAGTGATTTTCACTGAACCCAGTGTTCCTTCTTCTATCATTACATGGGCTTCTCCACATAAGAACAACAACTTTAAGCTACAAAACACATCAAAACAGAGTAAGGGCTTTGAGTACAGAATGGTGATTGTAGGATCCACCCCAGCTGGGCACTTGGAAATTTGGGAGAAAAGAATTCTGAAGCACTAATGCCTACAACACACTAGATGCCCAGAAGCTGCTTTGGAAGAGTGATAGACTGCCCTTTAGCTTTGACATCCTGAAGGCCAAGGTTAAGAAATGCTGTGTCCCCTGGAAAAGCAACGGATCAGTGTGAGAAGGTGCAGCCACAGCAGAAGTGCTGTATCATGTGGAATTGCAGGGCCACCGGGGGGAGCTGCTGAGCCCAGGGCACAGAGGCAGAGCCCCAGGGACACCTGATCTTTGCAGGGGAGACTTGTGTTTGCCATCTTGTGAGATGCCTCTCAGGCATTCTTGGGAGTAGGGAGAGGGGTAATACTGCAGGGAGCTGAATCTTGCATCAGCAAGTTGGGGACATGAGCCCCCCAAATGTGGTGAAAAGTGCAGTGTGAATCCACTTATACCCCAAACCTGATGAGCTCTAGGGGTAGTGGGTTACAGGTGTAACTCAAATACAAGGCAGAGATAACTGTATCATCACTTCCTTTGCAGCACCCAGGCATATAAATAAGCTGGAGAGATTGTGATAGTAGATGGAGAAGGGCATCATAGAAACTTTTAGGGGGGGAAATGTAAGGCATCATAGGAGCTGAATTTTAGAGGAATAGCATTCACAAGGCTTAGAGATGTAAAGGGCAGTATAGACAGAGAGGAGAGTTGATGCATTAGCAGAGAAAGAAAGAATATAGTTTAGGAAAGGTTAAGTCCTATCAAGGAGAGCACAGGAAGTGTGGCTGGAAACAGGACTAAAGGAGAGTGGAGTGCTAAGGTCAGACTGTGAAGGCTCTTGAATGCTCTATAAGGAAGCTCAGCTTTGCAAGGCTAAGGATAAACCCCTGTTGAACAGGGTAAAGTAATAGGATCAGATCCTCTAGTCACCTGTTCTCAGGTTTTAGGGTGATCAGCATCACCCAAGGGCTCCTGACTCCACAAGCCTGAGGTGGGACCTGAAGGTTTGCGTTTCTAACAAGCTTCCAGGGGAGGCTGATACAGATATCTAAGGACCACCCTTTGAGAAGCACTGATATAGTCCACGGAGCTTGGGAGACTGCAGAGAGGGAGGCCAATGAGAAGCTTGTCTTTTAATAGAAAGTTTGCTAAAATTGGAAGTCTAGAGAAGAGAGGGAGGCTAGTTAGCCATTCCTAGGGAGCATGAGCATTTCTTGGTGACCACTGAACATGAGGAGTCAGTAAGACAGGACAGTTTGCAAATGACTCTGAAATTTGCACCTAATTGATGAGTTGGATGGTGAAGTCATGACTTGAGATATGGAATACAAGGAAAGGTGTCATTTTAAGGAGGGATTGAAGGCAATATTAAAGTGGGAGAGATGAGGGACAAGGTGAGGGACCAACCAAGTTCATTCTGAACACATTGAGTGTACGGTAGGGGACTCCAGAGAAATATTAAATAGGAAATTAGAGAAACATGTGGGAAACTAGGATGGTGTCATAGATCAGGGAGTCGGCCCTACAGAGAGGGTGATTAAAGTCATGGCAATGGTTTGGATTTTGAAGGATGACATTTACAATGAGAAAAGAACCATGGCTAGACCCTTAGGGAATGTTGTGGGATGTAAGGTATTTAAGTCCTAACCTTAAATGCCTGTGAATGTGACTTTAGTTGGGAACAGGATCTTTGCAGATGTAATCAAATTCAGATGAGGTCAGAGTGGGTTAGGTGGGCCCTAAGTCCAATGATTGATGTCTTTATAAGAGAAAAAGGAGGGAGACCTGGACACAGACACAGAAGGCCATGTACTGACGGAGGCAGAGGCGGGAGTGAAGCAGCTCCCATCTGGCGGGAGAAGCTGGGACAGAGGCAAGGGGCAGATTCTCCTTCAGAGGAGCGCAGCCCTGCTGACACCTTGATTTAGGACTTTTAGCTTCCAGAACTGTGAAAGAATAAATTCCTATTGTATTAAGCCACCCAGGCTGTGGTACTTTATTGTGGCAGCCGCAGGAAACCAATACATGGAGCAGGAACGTTTCAGGGGTGCAAGAGGAGGAGCTGTGGAAAGGAGATGAGAAGGGAGGGTAGCTGAACCTGTGGTGCAAAGAGTCTATGACGTTTGGCAAGTAGGAGATTTTTGCAGTGGAGAGGTGGGCGAGTAACCATGCTTCTGTGAGTTGGAGAATATGAAAAGATAAAGATAAGGACGTAGTGAAAGGTCATGCAGGGTGCTCTATCAAAAAGCTTTGAAAGGAAAAAACAGAGTCTTCTCAATTTGGGAAGGGAAAACATCACGACCAGGACACCAGGATCATTTGAACACTTCGAGGAACTTCCTCAACTAAAAGCACCTCCCAAATAAAAACAATTGAGACAAGAGTGGCCCTACACTTATTTTTCAAAGTGTTACTAAGTTATCCAGCAACTTAGCACCTGAAATTGATAGTGTCTTATGTATCTCCCTGTGCCTCCCATGATCCCAGTTAGAAGTTTCTCTGTGAAAACTTCTCACAGCCTTCAAATGGAGGTTTTGTGAGAACATCCTTGAATCCTGTCACATGTGTCAAGATAGTCCTAAGTCACACACTCCTGCTTGCTTCCTTTTCAGAAAGGATCTCCTTCCCATTAATCAAATCAGAAATATTTGCACAACTTGAGCATAACTTACATGCGCAATGCAGGGACCCCTTGCAGAGTCCAGGCCCCAGAAAGACCTTATGAGTGGGGACGATTTGGCAGGAAGGATCTTTTCTGGTGTGTGTCCTCTGTCAACCCTGCAGACTCCACATCCAGGTTTTCTATGTCACCAGTCATGTACCCCCCACCCCATCACAACCCATCACCACCTCGTGATCTCAGTCCTCACTGCTGTGATCAAATGCTTTAGTGGCAGGGAAATAATCTTACGAAGAAAGAGAGCCATTAATGGTGAAGAGCTGGAAGGTGAGGGGCACAAGCTCAGTGAGGTCCAAGGTGGACCCAGCCTGTCCAAACACTAAACTACTGTGGGGGGGATGTTTACACAGAACAAAAGCTGAGATTGAAGCTGTGGCTTTTAACTGCCCCTCTCTTCATCTGGCCTGTAGATTTTAGTAGCTTCTATCTTTTATTCCCTGAGCAGAAGCAAGCTGACACTTGCCCTCATTACTGGGCTGCCTCTTAGGCTCTTAGAAAAGACTTGTATGAACTCCAGACCCTGTAGAAACCAGGTGAGTTTCAACTCTGGAAATCCTTATTACCAGAGCTGGTAGGATTAATCATGTCTTTTCTTTTTCTTTTTTTAAATTTATCTTTATTGTTGAAAGTATTACAGATATCCTTTTTTCCCCCATTGACCCTTACCACCCAGCAACCATGTCTTTTCAAATAGCCATGCTACCAAGCTGTGAACATACATGTTGTTTTAGATCTGTGGTTGGTTTAATCCGCAAATGTGAAACTCTGGTATACTGAGGGCTAACTGCATATTTATTGAAAAAAAGTGCACATATAAGTGGACCCATGCAACTCAAACCTGTGTTATTCAAGGGTCAACTGTAGTTGTTAAATTAAACTTTATTTAGCCTGTATTGCCTTCCTTTGCTCTCTGCTCTTTTTAAAAACTTGAATAACTTATGAATGTTTTTATGGTTTTTGTTCCTTAAAGTCAATAGACTTGACAAAAACACCTAAAATTCCATGAAGCCTGAAAAAACAATGTGACCAAAAAGAACTTTCAGGATTACCCATTCCAGTCTCTTTGACCTGAGGCCCAGAGATGGTAAGTGGAGTTCCCAGGCAACAGCACTGGATTCAGCCTGAACCCTACAGTGTGGCACTCTTTCTAGGTTGTCATACTGCTTATCACTGGAAAAGTGTTGGTAAACCCATAGGACCAAGAGCTGTGAAGCTGTGCATTGAAATTACTTTTCTAGACTGGAGAACAGAGCCACCCTGTACCTCTATAATCCAGGAGACGTCAGTAATTAGAAATTATGATAATATCTTATTGTCCTGAAGTGTTGTTTTTTTAATGCCAGGCTGGTTTAGGAAAAACAAATTGTTTTCTACCATTTTGTATTCATTTTATGTAAGAAATAGTGTGTTAATTACCTATAATCCTAGTCTGTTTAACCAAATAGAATCTCTATTTTATGTATTGTGTCAACAAATATATACTATAAATAAATACATGTAAGAGAAAGTAATGAAATTCTAGCTTAAAGTTAAGGTTTTGTGTGTGTGAGGTATTTTTTGTGTAATTTTTATTGTTGGTTTAATTTTTTGCTATTTCAACTTGGCCTTCCCTTTAATACATGTAAATAATAGCCCCAAACTAGAAACAATAGAAGACTGGATAAACAAGCTGAGGCATATTCATGCAAAAGAATACAACTCAGAAATAGAAAAAAAAAAAAAAGAAAAACATGGGTGGATCTTGCAATTATTGTGCTGAGAGAAAGAAGCTTTTTCATGAAAGAGTAAAAATAGTATTGTTCCACTTACACGACTTTCTAGAAGAGAAAAACACTAACCTATGGTGGAAATATCAGAAAAGAGTTTCTTCTGGGGGTGGGGTGACTGGAATTGACTGGGAAGGGGCACAGTGCAACCCTCCAGAGTGAAGGTAATGTTCTCTATGTTGCTAGGGGTTTGAGTTACAAGGGTGCATGCATGTTCCAAAACTAGCCAATGCACATGGAAGATTGTGCATTTCATCATATGTAAACTTTGCATTAAAAAAACTGCAGACAAGTATTGAACCCTAGTTAATAGAATGCATGCTGAACTTTTAGGCAACAGCATACTGATGAGTGTGATTTCCTTTGCAGTGCAGCATAAAAATAAGGATGGTTAAGTGGGCAGATATAGAGGTGAACAGGCATGTCCCAAAGTGAGTGCTGTAAAATGGCAGTTGTAGAATCTAGGTGCTAGGTATCCAGCATAAGGTCCTTTCAACTTTGCTGTGTGTTTGAACATTTTCATAATAAAATGTTGGGGGTGGGGGGAAATGTAGGAACAGAGCAGAGAAGAACCGTTACCACCGTTCTCCTTTCAGAAGCCCCTGGGCATTTTTAAGAGGCAAAGACGCGGGGTTTAGCACTGGGCTGCTTGTTGACCATGTTGATACCCAAGAATATTGCTGTAGTAACAACAGAAAGACTACTGGAAACACAAGTCAATTTCCTGTACCAGCTTTGAGGAAACAAAAGGAAACAAAATAAACACCTGAAAAATGGTAGCAAGAAAAACACAGATGAACCGCAAACCCCACACGGGATTAGCCCACGTTATCAGCAGAGACAGCACGTTAAGGAAAGATAATGCGGGAGCCAGAGTCAGAGGCTAATCTTTACAGGAATTAGTCTCATTAATTTGTTTTCAGCATTTCTCAGAAAGAATCCACGAATTTTGAACTCTGACCATTTGAATATTGTTTCTCCTTATCACTAAGAAAAAAGAAAAAAATACACACGGTTTACCCATACCCAGGGATGTAATGCTGACTGGTATTTGGGTCTTGTCATTTACTGGCAACTTTCCTTTTTTACTCACCTCAAGTCAGTCCCTATCCAACTTAGGGCAGACGCACTGTTTTCTACCACACTCCCACCCAAAATGTTCCCCTTTCCCCTTTTTTCTTTATTTGCTTTTTAAAGGGATTCTAGTGAAGGAGGGCGTCACTAGGAAGCACCCTTCTTTCTTCTGTCTGGGCTCCCAGCACCCCAGGATACAGAAACTGTTTCTGAGGCTCACTTTTGATAATATGGGGAGGCCAAATATTGTAAGCACGGCCATCTGGACAGCTTCACCAGGAAGCTGCAACTTTATACTCCCCAGGGGACCACCAGTCCATTCCCTGTAAATCACTGGGGAAAGGGGAAGATGGGCACATGTTCAGTAAAGTCAGGGTGATGTAGGAGAGGTACTTGCCTGTGGGTCTAACCTAGGAAAAGTATAATTGGCTAGAGGGGATGGAGCCACTGCAAACACACTAAATCCTGAAGGGTTAATTGGTTAAATTTCTAGTTAAAAATCCCCAGAGACAAAGGAATTCTCTCTTGCTTGCTGCTTTTGCTCCTGTTTCTCGCTTGCTCCGTGACCCATGCTAGCTTGACATGTGGCCATGGGCCATGCAGACACCATATGCAATGGACTGCAGCTGGGAACACAAGCTAAGCTAGCCAGATGATGGACTGGGCTGGACTTTAATATGGAGTGAAGACTCTGAGTAGTGGCTTTGATCTTAGCCCTGCTGAAGACAAAAATGGGACTTTTTCCATGATGGAATGGAGGGAGATGGAACTCCCTTAATGTTACATCATCAATAAAGCTTTCCATGATACCTTATCCCCCAGAGGAAGGCTCAGAAAATTCTTATTCTTGCTGCACCCCAAGAGCTCCAGTTCCGCCAGCAACAGGTAGGAACACAGAGCACCCCACCCATAAAAAAATGGCAATAAATACATATTTATCAACAATTGAATCTAAAAAAACAAAATAAATGAACAAGCAGAACAGAAACAGACTCATAGATACAGAGAACATGTTGACAGCTGCCAGGTGAGAGAGGGGTTGGGAGGATGGGTGAAAAAGGTGAAGAGATTAAGAAGGAAGTACAAATCGATAGTTGCAGAATAAACATGGGGATGTCAAGTATAGCATAGGGAATAGAGTCAATAATATTGTAATAGCTATGTATGGTGTCAGATGGTATGAGATATATAGGGATGAACACTTGTAAGTGACATCATGTCTAATCACTGAGGTGTACCCTGAAACTAATACAATATTGTATGTCACTTTAATTGAAAAATTAAAAAATGTTAAATAAATAAATAAAATTTGCCCTAGAAACAAGAGTTCCATACAAATACTTTTAAAAAAAGCAAACTTTAAGTTGAATAATAAAGGGTCATAACAGTTAAAAAACTGTCACAGAGTTCAGAATAAGCAGCGATAGCCTCATGCTAAGGTGCTGAGTCAGAGGTTGACTTGATTAAAAAGTTTTACCATGGGTTCAGTCCAAACTATTTTTTTTCCCTTACTTCCCTCCTTTCCCCTCCCCCCAGGTCTTTTGGATGACTAAAAGTACTTTTTGAGCTATTTCTAAAAAGAGTTGCTAGTTGGGAGGTCAACCTAAACTGGCTTCCAAAGAACAGCAAGAAAGATCAAAGTAGCAAGTACTTTAAAGTAATGATTTTTTTTTCTTTTTTTTTTTACTTGATAAAGTATTTTAGTTTCAGCAGGAGATAGGGAAAGTCATAGATTGCTACTTTTTTTTCATTACTGACTTCTATGTATGTAAATCAAAATGCTTAATCACCCCCTATTTAACGGAAGCTGGTCTTGAGTCAGCAACGCTGTTGACCTAACCTGAGGGACTTGAGAAGTCATTCAAAAAGTATTTATTGAACTTCTATTTAGAACATAGCAGACTAGAATTTTAATTTATTGGCAGAGTGAAAATTAACAGGTAATTACAATACAGTGTGTTTTGGTTATCAATTTCTGTGCTAAAAAATCCTTAAACTCAGTGTCTTAAAAAAAAACAACCTTTTGTTTCTCACAATTTTGTGGTAGACTGGGCTCAACTGGGGGTTCCACTTTCTGAGCTATAGCAGCTGCAATTAATGGGGACTGGATTGGAGCCGGGAGGTTCAACATGGCTGCTCATCTCTCATCATCCAGTAGCCTCACCTGGGATTCTCGAAAGTGTGGTGGTTGGCTTTCAAGAGGGAGTGTTCCAAGAATACAAGTCCCAGTGTGCAAGTCCTATCAATTATTTACTTGTAACACTCTGACTCATGTCCCAGAGTCAAAGCAAGTCACACAACCAAGCCCACAGTCAATGTGGGAAGGACCACATAAGTTTATGAAAACCAGGAGATATGGTTCTTTCGGGGATCACCAACATAACAATCATTCAAACAATATGATAAATACTACTACATTGGTACTAAAGGAGCACGTGGAAGAGACACCTGGCCCAGGTTTAAAGATCAAGGGTGACTTCCTGGAGGAATATTCTCATTAACTTGAGATATGAAGGATGGGTAGGCATGTCAGGGACATTTATACTGTTGGGCAACCTTACACAACTTGTGGAATACCATGTAAGATTTGTATTAGGTACACTATGCATATAAAGTTAATCATTTTTCTAATTTGCAAGAATTAATCAACTGTTAGAAGGGAGAACCACAAACACACTTTTCACATGGTCATAGTTTCAAGCAAGACTGACTGATTAGATTGACACCATTTCTCTTCTACTTGATCCTCAGCAATATTGACTCTAACTTTTGAATCTATGTGTCTGCATTTCCTGCCCTTGTTTTCAACTTGGTATCAGTGGATACCTTCAAAGTAGCAATGTTTGTGTGTTGATGGTTAAGCTTTAATTCTTATAAGATTATAATTTCCTGATTTTTGACTGATTTTGGGGGGTGATTCTGAAAAACATGTAAATTTCCCAAGAATAGAAATTCTTGAACAGTAAAACACTACTATTGTGGCTGAAACAAAGAGGATAAGGGGGAGAGGCCATCAAAGTGAGGTAAGAGAGGTAGACATCACCAAAAAAGGGAGGGTCCATAAGTCATTTGAAGTTATACCTTTATTCTAAGAGAAATAAGAAATCACTGAAAAGTTTTAAAAAGAGTAGTGACATGATAAGAATTGCATTTAAAATTACTTACAATGATTAAATGTGAACAATGGATTGGAGGCAGGAAATCTACTAGAAGGCTAATGAAATCCAAGAGGGAGATAATGGTGGTCTGAACTTGGATAGGGGCCATAGTGATGGGGATAAGTGGACAGCTTTGAGGAAAACTTGCAAAGAACATTTGACAATAATTCATGATTGATTAGATATAAGGATTGGGTGAATTTTTTGTAGTCAAACTTTGGTTTCATGTCTGATGACCAGCCCAAGAAGATACCCCAGGTCTTGAATGCTGTAAGAAAGCAGAGATAATCACCATTTATTCTTGTAGCCTCTCCCTCTGTTATTTATTTTGCTTTGTGGACTCTCTCCCTCTCTCCTTATACAGTATCTGTCTTAATCTTGGAATTTCTAAAACAAAAATTTTCCTTAAAAATGTGATTTTTCTACCACAATACTCATGTATCTCTCAGAGACAACTTTGTTCCATAATGTCTATTTTAGGTGTAAAAAGTACTTTGTCTCGTTCTTTCAGCAAGACCAACCCAAGACAAATCCAGAATGGAGTTTCAAGATGAAGAAAAGCAATAAAAAAGATGCATTTTCATAGGGCCACTGCTAGGCTATATGATACTTTTCTACTTCTGTAAAAGGAATTAATTCTACTTGGCTGGTGCAGCCCCAAGTGGTTTAGTTTCTGCAGCTTATAACTGAGTATGTTGACTGGTTTGATGGGAAGGGACAGTGAACAGCATATTCATGATCTCTGCCCTCTGTCAGGAGATAGTTCTCCATGGTCTCTCACATTTCTGTACCTCTTGCCAGCACAGGCACTATGTTTCCAAGGATAGTTATTTAGCAAATAGCCTGGAAGTAAGAAATAGTATCTCCTTCCAGAGAAAAAGGTGGTTGGTTTACAGTGTAAAACAGATGACTCCCTCCAAGGCCAAGGTCAAGTTCTTTGTATCCCATTAGAAACAATTGGGGTTCCATAAGCACAGGGTTCTTATGGAAGCCAGCCCTCTGCATGTGTAGCATCCATCTGGACATCTCCATCTGGACTTGAGGAGCAAGGGGAACTGATGTACAAGCATGGACCTCATGCCACTTCCTGTGTTGTAAAATCCTTCGTCTCTGTCCCAGGAGTCTTTTGTCTTCTGCCAGCAATCACTAAACGGTGGCAGGTCAGCTTGTTAGCTTGTAAGTAGACTAAAATCTCATATCCTTCAGTATTCTGAAACTCTCATGGAGCTTACATTCTAATGGGAAAAGAAATAAACACATAAACAAGCAAAGTAATTGTAAATTGTCAAAATGTCTATAAACAGATTAGGGTTAAAATAGAGAATGTGGGGCTCACCAAGAGATAGACAGGATAGAGAGGGAAGCACTCTCAAAAGTGGTACCAGTTAAACCAAGGAGCGGTACCATTCTAAGTACCTAAGGAGGCGGATGAAATGCACCAGTTTTTAATTGCCTCAGCTCAGAAATGGCACGTACCACTTCCACTTACGGTCCACTGGCCAAAATTAGGGAGCTGGCCTCTGTTTAACAGCAAGAAAGGCTGGGATTGGTAGAAAGCATGTGGAGCACTTGGGGAGCATTGTGTCTGCCACAGTAAGTTTATAAAACATTTAGGAACAAAAAGGGAAAGGAAATTACCTGAAATGTATTAAGTGCTTTCTTAGGCACTTTTACTTTTGTCCCCACATTCATTTTCTGTTGCTACATAACAAATTACCATAGACTTACTGGCTTACAACAACAGCTATTTATTAGCTCACAGTTCTGTAGGTCAGAAGACTGGGTGGGCTTGACTGGGTCATCTGCTCAAGGTCTCACCTGGAACCAAGTTTGTCAGGCTGGGCTCTTCTCCAGAACCTCTGGGAAGAATCTGCTTTTCAGCTTATGCAAGTTATTGGCCCAATCCAGGTCCTTTCCGCTGGAGGACTGGTCCCCTCAGAGAGCTCTTTCAACTTCAAAGCCAACAGCACTTGGAATTCTCCTCATGCTTCAAATCTCTCTGACTTCTTCTGCTCCCAGCCAGAGAAAACTCTGTTTAATAGAGGAGACGTTATTAGATTACTAGACATTGGTAGGTCTCAGAAAGCTGGATGGGGTCTGGTCCTCTGCATCCCTGGCGGAGCCCTTGGGAGAGAGCCACTGGCTGTGCAGTAAGGCTAGCTTGGGCTCTGTTATTTCTTAGAAATGTCTGAGCTCCAGAATGAGGGTCTAGAACAGGGTGGGCCACAGGAACAACTGCAGGGGATGTGCTCAGAGAAACACCAGGGATCCAGCACTTTGCAAGCCACTGTGAGGACTTTGGCATTTATTGAATGACAAATGGACTCCATTAGGGCTTGATCTTTGGAAGCGAGAGAGGGAGAAACTGGGAGAAAACAAGGAGTAGGGGGCATCACCATCAGCATCATCCTGAGGCTCTTAGGGAGCTTTTAAGACTTTGTTCCTGAGAAAGTTATCTCAATGTTTTGCGATACTTCACCATTTTACCCCTTCAGGAGATCATGCAATGACCAGAGTCACAGCATGTCAGCCCTTAACAAACTGAAAAGACCCCCTGCTGGCCTTCAGCAGTTGCAGCAGGCCAAGCCCAGGCATCTGTCTTAGGCCCAACGGCAGCAAGGTAGGAGGAGGGGCATGATTCTATTTCTTTTCATTTTATTCCTTCCCTCAAAGGCAGCAACCCTCCAGGGTGTGTCCAAGAGAATGTCTTTGACAGCCAACTCCAGGCAGTGCGTCACAGGGCCTCTCATGGCTTCTCCTCAGATTATATGGATGCTGAAGTCCAGTCACCCCTACTACACTAGCAGGGTGCTTGGAAGGGCCCAGTGCTTTCCTCATCTCAAGAGTCTTCCCAAGGCATCCTTCAGGCAGCACACGGAACTGGGTGCCTTCAGGAAGGGGTGCTCACATTAACTTGGTAGGTCCCAGACATCAGGCTGGTGGGGAAGCATCTCCTCCTTCAGGGTTTTAGTTATGTGTTCTGGACAAGCCGAGTTCTTGGGAGGAGGAAGGGACAGGTCAAAGGATGGGAATGGCCTGTTTGTGATCCTTCTTGTACCTGCTTTGTTCATTGGCCCACTTTTCTAACCCCACTGTCATTTAAGGTTCAGGGTGAAGAGGGCAAAGGTGTCCTGCCCAATGCTGGAGTCACTGAACCTCCTACCATGTGTCCCCCCCCACCTGTCACCTCAGCCCTATGTCACTGTGTGAGCCATTTCCAAGATCCTGAGTGGCCCCATCTTGGCACGATGTTGCCTCCACACAGTCACATCCATAGGGCGGGTGCCGTCTGTAGGCTGTGTTGTGTCATTGTGTCAATGTGTGAGTTCAGGAATCTGTGTGCCTATTTGAGAGTACGTTCTGGAGGTTGCTGCTTTAGACTTGTTATGGATTGGTTTGTGTTCCCCCAAAATGCATACGATGAAGGCCTAACCCCCAACGTGACTGTATCTGGAGATAGGACCTTTACAGCGGTAATTAAACTTAAATGAGGTCATAAGGGTGGGGTCCTGAAGTCCTTGTAAGAAGAAGAAGAGACACCAGGGAGGTACCTTTGTAGAAAAAAGGCCCCTTGAGGACACAGGGAGAAGGTGGCCATCTGCAAGCCAAGAAAATAGGCCAATGGAGAAACCAAACCCGCTCACACCTTGATCTTGAACTTGTAGCCTACAGAAACTGAGAAAATAAATATCTGTTGTTTAAGCCTCCCAGTCTGTGGTATTTTGTTTTAACAGCCTTAGCAGGCTGATATGATATTCCTGTGTATTTTTGATGGGATTTTGAAACATGGTATGAGAGAGAGACATTCTATTTTAAGACATTTTCGCTTATAGCGAGACAGAGAGAGACTGGGTTGGGAATGAAAGGCAGGAAATAGAACAGGGTAAAATGCCGTTCAATTTTGTAATGATCCCACAGGATCTCCGACCTATGGGTTGCATTTTGCTTCCTTTCTCTAGTTCTCATCAGGAGCGTACAGCGGGGCCAAATGTTCTTTCCTGGCCTCCCATTTGCGAAGAGAAGGCTGAATCAGCTAGGAGTTTATGCAGTTCCCCCTGCAGCTGGAGCTCTCCCCAGGCCTGGGGCATGTTGAGCACAGTCTTGTTATTGAAGATGTTGGCATCCCAGGCAGGCATGTGTTAAGTTGGGACTAGGCACAAATAGCTCTCTGCATTGTTCAACTACCGCACAGCGCCTCGTGCCTTTTAAAAATAGCCGCACTGTGTTTGAAATTTTCATGAGAAGACGTGTAGGATGTGTGAGTGTTGGCCATGTCCTCCTCTGTCTTCTTTCTAAGTAGATGCAGATTTAGAACATTTTGTTAGGGTGACGGGAAGGAAAACTTGAGGCCACACCCACGAATATCCCCCACCTCACTTCATAGTAAAGTCCTCACTGTGCACATGGCCTAGAGGCAGTACTTTAGTAAGAATTTGTCTTCTCTAAGCCACTAGAATTAATCCAGAGAAGAATTTGTCTAAAAATACATGGGTAGACATGAACTCAACCCTATTGATTGAGATCACTGGGTCAGAGAAAGAGGAAGAGGGGGGGATGCTTTTTCTAATGGACCAGACATGCTCTTCAAAGGCAAAATCTCACTTATGCAAGCCAGCTCAAAGCCGCGAAGTTACATTCTCTGATGGGAACAGGAGGGGAGATGCTGGCTGCTGGAGCAGGTTCAACAGCTCCCCCACCCCTGCTTTTTCCATAGGCCTGACTCAGCTCAGAGGTGTGGACTCAGAATGAAACAGAACCCCAGGCATTCTGACCCTGGTTAGAAAAATAATGGTGCTTGGAAGTGACAGCTGGGATAGCTGGAATTGTTATGAGAAATTCCAAAAGAGCCAGACGCTTCAAAGGGAGCCTTCAACTTAAGATGGGAACTGATGTTCCATCTAGGGAAAGAAAAATGTTTAAAGAACCCTGTCATTCCCAACCATCAGCTCCAAGTTCCAAACTGAGAAAAATGCTGTTTTCCTTGAAAAATGTAGAAGCTCAACTTCAAACACACTGCATCAGGGAGGTGGTGGGCCTCACTCCTACAACAGCTCCACGATTTTTCACAAATCAAGCTACCTTATTAGATTGCTATCAGCATCACCACCTCTGCTTTCAGAAGCAATTCTCCTTATGCCCTGACTGCTCCAGAAGAAAGTTGTCTTCTGCTGTGGCTCCTTCATGCAAACAGGCATTTTACTCGAGGTGAAGGGTACATTTTTATGTCTAATCTGCTGATAGTTTTGCCAGTTCCCTTCCCCTTCCTGAGGAATAAACGTAGGCACAGAGAGATTGCCTGCCTTGACTGAGGTTGCACAGCTAATTATGTCAGAGTCTAGAATGGAGCTCTGTGCTGTCTGGTCTACCAGCCCTTCCCTGGGTCTGTTCCACTCTCCACAACCTCTCTAGGCCTCCCCATGACACCAGGACCACGCAGAGATGGCTTTGGCAGAGTGTCTTGTAGTGGCCTCCTGCGACTCCCAGGCGATTCCAAACCCTCCCTCATGGCATTTTAAGCCAGTGCTGCTGACCCTCCCCCAAGGTTTGGAACTTCACCCCAGGCCTAGGGCCCTGCTTTCCTGGGATAATTGGCAGTCACCACCACCACAAACTGCAAGATTTTGGTGAAATAAAAGGTAACTCCTCTGACAGAAAGGTTAGGACCCAAACACAGTCACAAAAGTAAAAGTGACCCCAAAGAGAAAGGGATGGCAACTTCTAGCAAGATGAGGCAGAAAGCTGACTCTTCAAAGTACATTTTTTAAAAATCTCAGTGGAAACTGCCAACTGTCATATGGGAAGAAAAACACCTGAAGCCAGCCCAAGTCTCAGACACACCCTGAGTTCCTTCAACACCCAGTCCTCCTGCTGCTGAGGGTCACAGTAGCTGTGGAAAAGCAGTGGCTGGCTCAGCCCCTGAGGGCTCTCCACTAACAACCAGCCATGGCAATGCTCAGTGAATAATGGATCAGAACCTGGGTTCAAACATGAGGCGGCGTCCGAGAAGTCAAAGTTGGGTCCTGAACAGAGTTAACATATTAATCTTTGTGGGCTGAATCTCAAATGCACCCAAACTCTTTAACATTCAGCTCCCACAAAGCTCAGTATCTCTCCAAACAAATGCTGTTCTGTATACTTCCTTTGCCCTCAGGCTCCCTAATCTTGCTCACTATGTCCTTAAAATAAGTGAAAAATGATTTGGGCGACTTCCCTAAGTAGGTAGGAGAGGAGTTAGGTGCAGGGAGGGAACGCCAGTTAACTGTGGATTAGTCAGGTCCTGTGGGAAATGTCTTCCTGTGCTGGGGCTGCAGAGAAGCTCTCGGGTTGCAGATAATACTTAGTTCAGCCCCATGCTGCTCTGAGAGTTAGGAATTCAGACGGAAAGAAATGCACAAAGGGCAACAGGTTACGAAGCTCCTAGGGAGTCAAGTTTGGAAAAGATAATGAAGCTTAAGACCTGGAGATGGCACCCTAAGGTCCTGGAGGGAAAAAGGGAAAAGAGAGACCGTGTGTTTGGAGGGAGAGGTGGAGAGAGGAAGAGGAGAGACTCTGCGAAGAGAGGAAGGGGACACGAAGGGTTGGGAGGGGAGAGGTGGAGGGAGAGGAGGTAAGGAGGAGGAAGAAGAGGAAGAGGAGGTAGAGGAGGCGAGGAAGGAGGAGAGAGCAAAACGGGGAGAGGAGGGGAAGGAGTAACTGATTCGTGCTCTTGAATCCCCTTGTTTTGGGAATTCATTCCAATAAGAGCTACTTTTACCAGCCAACAGGAGGCAGTTAAAATTTATAAGGTAGGAGCAGAATGTTGGCAGGACCCACCTGGATATATATGTTCAGGTGCCCACTACATCCCTCATGCCAATACCCAAGTCACACGTGATTATCAGCTGGCTTGAGGATTTGCTCTGTGGAAGGTGGCAGCTGGTCCTGATTGGACTCTGCTCGAGTTTCTTGGGCAGGGAATCCAGATATCAAATTTAATGAGCATCTTTCGGGCTCACACGGTGAGACAGAAAATGAAGAGCTTTTTTCTAGGAACTGCCAACATGCTTGTGGGTGAGGAGGAAGCAAATAAACCCATTTCTTTAGGAAAAGCATCAGCTGCGAGGATGACCTACTGTCTGGTGAAGAGCAAGTCTGTGTGCTAAGCTTAGGCCCAGGGACATGGCTGGGTCTCCATGGCTGTGGCTGATTTGGACTTTTTGCAATGACACAATCCACCTGACTTACTGAAATGTGGTGATGTGGTTCAAGAAGTACTAAGACTTGCTTTTCTGGGGTCTTCAACAGTGCTTCTGATGTGTCATATATCATACTGAAAATATACATAGAAATCTAAAATTTGGGAGGTAATAAAAGAAAAGCTTAAGAATTGTTACTGAGAAACTGTGATGTGAAGATTAATATCAGTAGCATTGAGAAAAGTAGGATTGACTTATCTAAAACTTCATTGCTTTCTTTCCAAGCCATTACTAAGACCAGGAACAAAATGACTCCTTGTGACTTTGGCCTTCATAAAGTGTAAACTTGGCCGATCTGGCCAGCAAATAACACATAGTTATTGTTTGCCTTTGGCTGAATGTTACTAGGCACACAGTGGTCACTCAAGCACCTTCAGTGCTTGTTTTGCACAGGAGTGCCTGACAGGGGAGCAAGCTGGCCGTGTGCTGTGCGGGGATCACATCATCTCTTTTCTTCCCCAGTTTCTATCCCAGTGCCCCCTTCATGTCCTGTTGCCAGTTGACTCTTCTTAGCCCCCTCTCACCAGCACATCTTATTGCTTCTTGCAAGAGTTCATAGAACAAAGAACATGGGTACCTCAGGACAGTATCTGGTTAAAGAGTGTGGACATTTGTCATAGTTCTTGGCAACTTTGCATCTGAGATCCTTCCCGTGTGAGGAGAATGCTGCTACCTTGAGTCTTAGGAAGAGGCCAACAATGCCAGATTTGTTTTCCTTTGTGGACCATACTGTGACTAGTAGGACCCTAGAGGACAACATGTCCTAAAGTGCTCACTAGCAAGTGGGCATGTGACCTTGGCTTCACTCTTCAGGCCCTCTCCCTGTTGGGCTTTAAGGCTGGTTCTGCAAACAATAGGGCCCAGCCAACCACTCCCACTGGAGGTGGGGGTAGCTGAGCAAGATTCTAGGGAGAGGAGTGATGCAGCTGGGAGGGCAGAGCAAGGTGTAGGCCTCAGGCCAGCAAGAGAGATGTGAGTTCTGCCCCTGAACCAGTCCACAATGAAGCACTTTTTTGTGTATCTGAACCTAGTTCTAAGATTTTTCAATTCTTTCAGCTATTCCATGTATTTCCAATGAATTCCATTTCTGCCTGTATGGTTTCTTTTAAGAACACTGACTTAAAGGCAGAGATTCATTGGTAAAGGTAAGGGCCCCTCTTCCTAGATAAAGAGGGCTACAGGTATCAAAGGGGCAGGAGAACCCATGCAGTTCAGGGAGACTAATTGGGGCCTGGAAATCAAATCAAATAAATGATATTTTCTGCTTTCCTGCTACATTCTCTAAGTGTGGGCCAATCAATGGTTTGATTACACAGGAAGACATTCAGGCAAGTCCCAGGGACGTTAGCAATACCATACACATTATACTATTTAACATAGGAAGAGAAAGAGCCACAATTATTTTTTTCACTTTGGAAGTTGCTTGATCTGACACAAGAGAACTCAGTCAGCCCATAAAAAATGATGCATTGAACACCTACCATATGGATACTTGGCTAAAACTTTGCCCAGTCTGGTTAGAGGGGAATATCCAAGTTTAGACTCACATCACCAGACAACTGGAATCAGTTAGACTAATTTGTAGCCTGCTCTGGAAATTTTTGAAAAGTTAAATGTCTTTGTAAACCTTCCATTCACCCTGTAGTTCTGTCTTTCTTGTTCGGTGACATGAGAAAGAGAAGGAAGAAAAAAGTGTCCCCTATAGGATTTATTCATTGTGACCAGAGCTCCATTGGTAAAAACAAGACAAAACAAAAGCTGCACAGAAAAAATTCTTCTCTATTGTCCAAGAGTTAGCTACAATTAAATTTTTCAGTGGAAACCTGACTCTCATTGGCTGGAGACATCACATTTATAGGCTCCACAGTAGGAGGAATTCTCTCCAATCCTGAGCTTGGCTTATTCTGACCTGGAACATACTTGGAAAACCTCATAGGAATGGAAACAATTAGTTCATGGAGCAGATACCATAGGGAAACTTAGAGGATGCCAGTAGGACAGCACTTAGGCCACAGAGGGGACCAAAGGGCATCTGATATCTGATAACAAAATGGGTCTGCTTCATTTTTATCTAGACAAAGCTAGACTTCCCTTTCTACAGAACAATGTCAGCTAGACACTTTCTGAATACACCCAGTTGAATGTTGCCCTAAGCAATGGAAGTGGCATGTCTTGTCTTTTTCATGGAGTTTACATCTTGGTGGTGCTAAAATACTAATTACTACAGAGTGGTAAAATCTAGTTTATCAAAAAGATTCATTTTTTGGAATCCACTGGAAAGACAGAACTAATAAATAACTTGAAAAGTTTTTACAAATATATCTGGCTATTGTTAAATAACATGATTATTTAAGTAACCTTTGAAACATATCAATTAGGGCTTCTGCCTTCTGTGTGGAAATTCATCTGTAATGTTTGATACATTAGAAGCTATCTTATAACAGTGATGATGGAAGCTGCATGCTGAGGTTGGTGGAGTAGAAAGATAGAAGGAGACTGTGTTCCTAATGTCTTCATAGAGTTATCCTTATCTGGAGTTCCTTTACAGAAGAGAATAAACTCTGCATGTTGAAGGTCTTGTGATCAGGTTTTTAGCTGAGTACAATTTTTAACTAATAAAGGCTTTCTGTGACAGCATTGTTTAAAGGAGAAAAAATAATACTTAAGTATCTAACAATAAAGGATTAACTAAATAAGTTATAGTCATCAAAGTTGACTACTAAGTGGCTTTTCATTGAACACTCATTCATTCATTTATAAGTTATTTATTAAGTACCTACTATGTGTCAGGAACATGGTGATACAGTGATAAATAAGCAGATATGGTCCGCCCCTGCAAGGAATTGTAGGCAAATAAATGTTCCCGTATAGGCTGTGATCGTGTTACATAGTGCTTCCGACGCCTGTCCTCTGGGTGGGGCAACTTGAGTCGCCATCCTAGACCCCTTCATCGTGGAGACATTTAGGACCATTTCTCACTTTTATTTTCTGAACCTCATTAAAATTCTATGCTGAAATTTGTCTCTGATGATATCCCACAGAACCTGTGAAAGATGCTTCCAATGCAATGTCTTCTTTCAAGCATGATGGTCTTGGGCAGACCCCACATTTTAACACAGGGTGTAGGATGAAGTGGATTTGGAGAAAAATGTGGAGCACTAAAATTGTCAGGGTGAAACAGAATTACCTGACAGAGTATACGTGGGAATGAAGATAAGGGGACAAATGTACAAAATGTTGCAGAAAAGGAATGTATAGACTGCATAGATATGGGATGTAGGTGGCAAGGTGAAGGGGAAATTAGAGACAGTTCCAAACCTCTGATCTGAATCACTCAGGACCAGGATGGCAGTGCCAGGGGTTGGAATAGGGAATATAAGAAAAGGAGCAGTTCTTTAGAATGAAGACCAGTTACCAGCAGAGAAACAATGGTGGTTTTCCATATTGTACTGTGCAAAAGCAAAGTAAAACAAGGCTAATTCAACTGGCAAGCAACTTGTGAGCAGCTGCTCTGTGCTCAGCAGGAAATATTCTGTAACCTCTTTACCAAACTGTTGGGAAATAAAACCCTTCCACAGCCCCCAGCCCTTTTATCAGATGACAAACTTTGCTCATTTTAACTGTTTTGGATAGAAAATTTCCAATCTGTATCATTGACTTGTTTTGAGCTCTGTTAAAACAAGAGTCTTATTCACCTGAATAATCCCCACCTCATTCAGAATGCTTTGAATATGGAAGGTGCTTGGACTGAATGAAGGAGTTTAGCCTTTCACACCGATTCGGGGACACTGTTATGCCCGTCAACTATGTCCTTGTGATGCTTTAAAGCACAGCCAAGTGTGCACAGTGCATTCTCCAGACACACGTCTGTGGTGCTGACTCTGTCCTCCCTGGTACGTCTCATGCCAACTGTTTACGGTTCCTGGTCACTCTTCCTGTGCTCATTTCCGTATCCTCGCCTTAGTATGTCAAGACCAACCAAGCAAGGTAAGTAACATCTCACTTTAGTAGAGTCAGTAGACTCTGAGTGAGAACATTAAGAACATGTCTTTTGAGAAACACTGTGAGCTTCAGGGCCAGGAGGCAGCACCAGCACCCAGCAGCTTCACTGAGCAGGTGACACAGACTGACCGCCCGCCATGCAAGGCCACACTCAAGGGGCTTCTTGAGTATTTTCATCCAGTCCCCCTATAGGGCAGGCACTGCTATGATGTCCATTTTGCCCAGGAGGAAATCAGGCTTAATGAGGTCCCATAGTTAATAAGTGACAAAATCAAGGTTCAAACCCTGAGTGTTGGACTCCTAAGCCCATACTCTGCAGTAAGCTTATGCTGATTCATGGAGGCCTTCTGCTCTGCCTCTTTTCTCTCTACTTGTTCTTCTTCCTCTTCTTCCCATTATTCCTCCTTCCCCTTCTTTTCTCTCTCCCTTCCTCTCTTTTGTTTCTATTTTTTTGACATTCAAGGTTTTATTCCACAGATACAAATTTGCCAGAAGCCAAACCATTGGATAAGTTATATCTATATTAGCCCTCAAGTAGTTTAAAATTTGGTTGAAGATTTGGGGCATGAAATACAATGTGAAAACTATGAAAGAAAAGATAAGTTCTAACTCAGTGATCAATTGCATGTCATAGTGTCCATAAGTCTTTAATCCCCACCACAACCTGTCTTCATTCTCACTGCCCCTCCTGTTAGCCTTTGATGCCCTATATTCTGTCTAAGTCAGTTTCTGCGATTGTACTGTTTCTTTCCCAGAGTGTCTTCCCTCACGTCCCTATCCTTCAGAAATTATATTTTACTCTTCAAGACACAATCCAGGTGACACCTTCCTCAAGGTGAATTTCCAAGCTCCAGCTAAAATTAATAATATCCTTCCCTGTGTTTCTTTTCTGCTCGATTGGATCTCTCCACATGGATCTTTTCCTTGGTTATCTTCTTTGGAGTTTTTTAGTTTGGTATGTTTCTCTCCCACTAGATTACGCCTCAGAGGTAAGAGCCATTTCTTCAAGCCTTTCCTGAGTTTAGAAGGATGTTAATGCTTCTGTGGCTGTCTGTTAGCTGAGACATTCATATGGGAAGAGACTACATCCTGTAGCACAGCCATGCATAACATCCAACAGAAACCATGCAGCACTGGGGACTTTTGTTCCCTCTTGCTCTCCAGTGTCACTACCACTAGGAAATTGCTTCTAACAACATAAGCCTTGGGATGTGCTAAATTAAGTTGAATTTCTTTTTCTTATTCATGCTACAATGGGCAAAAATGGTATGACATTTTGACTTCTCAATAAGGTTCAAGATGTTTTACACTTTAAATGAATAAGTTTTCAAAAATCATTTTACTGGGGCTTTATGAAACTTGCTTAAATTGAATATGATATTCAATGTAAATGATTTTTTAGCTTATTTGCTTGAGAATATGGCCTACACCAAAAATTTTTTTATTTTTATTTTTATTTTTTTTTTATAAATATATCTTTATTGATTTCAGAGAGAGGAAAGGAGGGGGAGAGAGAGATAGAAACATCAGTGATGAGAGAGTCATTGATCGGCTGCAGCCCGCAACCTGGGCATGTGCCCTGACTGGGAGTCGAACTCCGATAGCCTGGATCCTAGGTCAACGTTCAACCGCTGAGCCATGCCCAGCCGGGCTACACCAAAAATTATAAGAAAGGCCAGCAAAATAAATTGCTGTATTTAAAGGTTTGTGGGACATTTCCCAAGAAATCTCAGCCGTAATGGTACCAATATTTTTTATGGTTGCTCAATTAATATGGGAATGGTCAGCAAGCAGATCTTTCATAATTTGTCCTGAAAGTAATCTTCACTTTTTAGTTTTGTTTTTTGTTTACAAATGACTATGACCTATTAAATAATTTTGACTAAAAACATACCTCAATAAAAGTTTTCAAAGGTTTGGCATGTGCTATTTACTTAATTAATTTAAATATTTATCAAATGTTTACCATGTGCCAGACACAATTCTAGGCACCTGCAGTATAGTAAATAGTATAGAAAATGGGGAAGTCTCTGCATCATGGAGCTCTTCTGAACTGATCCTCTGAGCACTGTGCTAGATTGTTCACATTCCTGTGAAGTAGATTTATTGTGCTTATTTTATCAATGATAAACTGAAGCACTGGCAGATAGGTAGCTTGATCAAAATTAAACAGCCAGTCAATAGACAAGTCTGAATGCACATCAGCTCTTCTGGTTGCTAGTCTTGCCTCTGCTCTATTATACTCCCCAAACTTGTGTTCTGTAAATACTTCTCCAGGAGGTAAATGCTTTATAAAGATTAATATCCCAATATGTTTAGGAAATTTTTTTGTCACAGGTTGAGTTCTCCTCAAAGCAGTTGCTGAGATGCAGTTTTGCACGGAAGAGGATTCTTAAGGCATGTTCCTAATATCAACGCCTGGGGAAGGGAAAGAACAGAAGCAGATTAGACAGGGAGAAGGTGATCTAGTCTTAGGGGCAGCCTCAACTGATGCTTCAGGGACTCTGAAGATGAGGTGATTGCACAAAGATGTCCTAACATGAGGCAAGACAACCAGGCCTTTATATCTTCATGCCAATAAGTTTTTGGATGTGATCCCTCCCAGGAAGGGAGCATGACCTTGGACAGAGTAGCTCTATTCAGCTAGCCAACCCCCAAAGGTGGCCAACACCTGCAGGATGGCTCCCAGGGGCACTGCCAGGAGCTAGGGCCATGAATTGGGAAATCTGGAAGGTACATCCCAGGGTTCACCAGAACTGTGGGGCTTGTAAGTACAAGATTAAATAAAACTAGCAGTTTCTGTACTGCTCTCCACTTAAAGCTTTTAATGGGCAAATAATATACAGTGAATCTTTTTTTAAAAAACTATCTTTATTGCTGAAAGTATTACAAATGTTCCTCTTTTCCTCCCATTGATCCCCTTCACTAAGCACCCCTCCTCCAGGCCTTCACCACACTATTGTCTGTGTCCATGGGTTATGCATATATGCATATAAGTTCTTAGGTTAATCTCTCCCAACCCACCCTTGCTGTCAGGCTCCTTCCCAGAAGATTAATAGTACTGACATTAATCTAATAGTGCCATGGTGATTTTATGTTCTGCAGTGAAGATTAAGCAACCATATTCTAATAAGCAATTATTGGTATGAAGAATTAATAAAGCCTCCAGTTTAGGACTTAAGCCTTCTTAAGAATTTACTCCCTTCTGGATATTTTGGTTCTCTAGCCTAGTCTAATTCATCTCAAGACCTTTTTTTCTGCCTTTCTTCTCATAGCCCCCATCCTTGGCCAACAAAGGAATGGGCACCCTTTCCCCATAACTATGCGCTTCTGAATTTCAGTAGGTAGAATTAAAATTCTTCTAGTTGCTCAAGGTAGAAACTTGAGATAACCATGAACTCCTTCTTCAGCACCCAGTCTATCATCAGTTACAGGCATCGCCTTGTGACTGTCTTGAACACATCCTCTCACCTCCGTTCCAATGTCAACTCAGCAATTTACCTTTTTATAATTTCTCACTTGGATTACCATAATAGCTTCTCCGATCCCCTCAACCCATCCTTCATAGTGTGGCCACAGGGAACATTTAAAAATTCAAATGGCTCCATCCAGGCTTAAAATTCTGCCATGAAGCTACAATCCATTGTCATCTTCATTGAATGTATATTCCCAAGTCTTCTGAACTAATGGAGTCACCCCAATCTTTGTTGCATGAATAAAAATGTCTCAAGCCCCCATCTCACAGTGATGGAAACTCAGTGTTCTCATTTCTCTTTATTTTAGAAACTTGACTCAGACCTGGATCCAACCTCACTGTAATTTATCTGTTTTTTGTTTGGTCCAAATACCTTCAATTTAATTTCATAGTATTTTAAATTGGAAGTTTTAACTGAGTCACCAACATATATTAAGCATCATTTTCCAAGTGAAATAGGCACTTCTGTAGGATCTGCAAAAAGAATTAACCCAAAACTGGTTAAATTCTCAAGTTCTTCCCTTACTTTGAGGCTCTCAAATAAGTCGAAAGTGGATCCGAAGAGGAAGGGTTTGCGAGAACAATTTCTATGGAGAGAGATGTTCTTGGAGGCCCTACCCCCAAGCAGGGAAAGTGGGGGAAGTGCCCCCGTCACCTTGAGTTGAAAGCAGGTGGCCTATGTGAATACTCAGAGACTTTACTGTGTTGCTGGATTGGGCGGGATGGGGGGGGCCAGGGCACAGCTGACTAGACTGATGTCTGACTCTGTATTAAGAACTCTAAATGGATGAAACAGGTTGGCCAGCTGAAGGGCAGATCAAAACAAGTGGAGTCTCTGGGATCAGTTTGCATGTCTGGAGTTTGTTGGACAGACAAAGTGAGAGGCTTGCCATGAACCTGATGCAGACCATGAGCACGAGAAAGACAGAGATGTCAGCTTAGAGCAAGTTATTAAAACCTCATTTTAGGGGCTGCAAAGGAGTGAATGACCAGCTGAACCAGAGAAACATCCAACCAGGTAAGAGATTTCTGTGAGGTTAATGAGGTCTTAACCCACAAAAGTCCCAGAAGATAAAGAGCTTTCAACAACTGCCAACTTCAGAAAACACAAAGCTGTATTATGACAGAGTCAGTTAAGTAAAACTTTCTTACTCCTGTGACATGTCTTCCATGCTCCCACCCCTGACCCTTCACCAACCTCAGAATAATGAAAGCTGGAGGAGAGAAGCAGAAACCATTTCCCACGAGGCAGGCAACCAGCAGAAAAGGAATTACAACTCCGAACGAAGTTGGAAGTTTTTACTGTTACATGGAATTGGGCACCTAGAATGGGGACCATATTTTACAGCTTAAAATTACTGTAGAAATTTTATTACTTAAGAATAATTGTTTAAAAGTCATGGGACAGCTCAAGATTTGATCCAGCAACAGGAGAATAACTCCCCCCAATGAATAAATCTTAAAAGAAGATTGTATTGTGGTTATACAGCATACTCCTGCTTGTTTGGCCTACGAGTTACATAATGGACCAGTTATATAATCCTTCTCATAAAACTCTTCCTCTAGACTGGGGGTTGCCAAACTTTTCCCACCAAAGGCCAGATAGGAAATGTTTGAGGCTTTGGGGGCCATGCAGTTTCTGTTGCAACTACTTAACTCTGCTGTTGTAATGCCCCAAAGCAGCCACAGACAATCCTTCGATGAATGGGTGTGGCTGTATTCTAATAAGACTTCACTGACAAATCAGGTAGAGCGCTGGATGAGCTCCCAGCCCATAGCTTTCGATCCCTGCTCTAGACTGTAGGCTCCTAGAAGGCAGGGGCTGTTTTGTTATTATTGAATTTGAAATGCCCTGCACATTGTAAATAATATTGACTGGATAAAAAAAAATAGGAAGAGATCCTCTATCAACTCAAATAATCCCTTTTGTTATCTTTACAAAAAGTTTCAAGAGAAAAGTGCTGGTATCCTTAGGAAGAATAGTCAAAAGAGCTTCTTTCTAAGAGGAGAAAGTCACATAGTGCAGAAGCACCTCTGAGCAGGTTAGCTTATCCAGGTTATAAAGAAGGCACATTCTAGCACGTAACTGTCAGTAAAATGTAAGCTTCCCATTGGTCATGCCTTATCTTCTCCATCTTTTTAAGATTGACCTTGCATGATGTCCTGTACATAGGGGACAAAAATAAATGGAAAATAAAAAAAAGATGAGCGATTCTATTCATAAAGAGCCAAAAGGATCCTGAAAATGCCTATATGTATAATTGAAGACAGATCTTTACTGAGAAATTTCTGTTAATGAGAAGGTATGATAATATAGAAGTTGGTATCAAGCTAGCAGAAGGAAGTTCCACCTGATGCCCAGGAGGTAGTTTTATCATTTAAAAGTTAATTATAAATTTATTTTAGTCCAGGTGGGACAGCATGACATTTTGTCAATGACATGTACTTTTTATTGAGGTATTTTTTTCATTGGCCATGCTAATAGCACAGATATTACTGGTATTGAGCTCCTAAAGTCCCTGGGCTGTATAGAAATGCTAGGTTTGTCCTTGAATTGTTCAAATCTAATTAAAATTACTGGAATACCTACTATGTGCCAGATATTGTTAGATACTTCCATGCACATCACTAAACCACTGGGATTTGACCATTGGCTCCATCTCTTACTAGCTCTCAGACCTTGAGCAGGTACCTTAATTTCTTTGTGCCTCAGTATCCCTATCTGTAAGATGGTAAAGAAAAATGATTTTTGCCTCAGAGGTTGTGAGGATTAATGATAGAATATGTGTTAAGTCCTTAATACAGTGCCCAGCACATAGTAAGCTCTCAAAATATTAGCTATTATTATTATCCTGTTTAATTTATCCTCACAGTGTTATGATGAGTTTGGTGTGAATACCCCATCTGACCAAAGAGGAAACTGAAGCTCAAGATGTAACTTCCTCTAGGTGACAAAGGGCCAGAAGTCAAGGACAACTGGGTTAAGTTTATTATATTAGGAGGCCTGACTGAGTCAACGGCTGTCAGACCTACATCTCTAGCTTTGGTTTCAAACTTGTTTTAGAAATAAATATAATCTCTGCATAGTACCATTCCCATCTCCTCTAAATGTTAAAATTGTGCTTTTAAGAACCTCCAAGCACAGGTTCCATAAAAGTGTTTGATTTTCCTCTATAATAAAAAAAGATTATTTTTCAAAAATAACATTGCTTTCTTAGAAATAGTCATCTTGTGTAGTGTCCCTGGCTACTATTCAAAGCCAAGCTTACTATTCTTTCATTGTTTTTTTGTGTTTTTTTTTTCTTTAGATCAGGAAAGACCTGAAATTTGGCTCTGAAAATTTCCTTAATTTGTAAGAAGAAATATTCCCCTGGAAGTCCAGTTGTTATGGCCAAGGAAGAAAAACAAAGCTCTGACAAGAAATGACCAGCATCGAAACCACGGGGTTTTCAGAAAGAAATTGTTGGATTTATTCATATCCTTTCTTGGCTGATCTCTAAATATATCTGCCAAAAGTAACACAAATTGTTGCTTCAAGCAGAGATCTTCATAGGTAGTGACACTGATAATGCCTCCCCATGCAGAGCCTCAAGGAAGCATCTGGACTGGGCTTAAAGACAGGGATGTGCTGAATCATCCCCCCAGGGAGAGGATTTCTTTAAAGTCCTTTCAGACAGAGGAATAGTCACCCTCTGACCCCTGAACAGCTTTCTTTGGCAATTTCCAGAATGTCTACTTCCAGAAACATTTCTTCCTTTGTTTTATCCCCATCAAAAAGCATTCATAAGAGACCCATTTACCTCTGGGGAAGCATCAAAGATGCAGAGAATAAAATCATACATATGGTCCCTATAGCCTTGGGAATTTATCATCTAAGATGCAAACACACACATAAAGGATACATAGACAGGAAAAGGTATTATGTCAATATGTGGCCAGACAGTAAATACAGCATTTATATCTTATCTATTTAAACCACTTATTCTTTTCCAACTTTTTATAATGTACAATAATGATGAGCAAAGATATGTATATGCACATGTGTGTATGTGTGCACGTATGTGCATGCACACACATGGTGACATACATGCTCACATACATATAGGACTGATTACATAATTTGCAGAGCATGATGCAAAATGATAATGATGCGGGCCCCTTCTTTTTTTTTTTTGGCTGGCTGCTTGTTTGTTTTTCACTTGGTGCAAGGCACGTGGTTATGGGGTGTGAGGAAGGCATGTGTGGCCTGGGTAGTAAAGAGCAGGGACACCTCTCAATTTCCTTTTTGGTGCTTTGCTGTTTGATATAAAAGAACCCAACTGCTTCTGGCTAAAGCCTGCCTAGTCTATGGGGTGGGTGGGGTGAGGAGTGGGTAGAGGAAATGAAGGTGGGGACAAGGGCTCAAAGGAGCCTAACATCTCTGGAAGTCTGGTGGCTGGTGGTAGCCACTCAGGGTGGGGGCCCAGCTGATTAAATAAAATTTATTTTAAAGATGAAATCTAATCTAGGTCTAGGCATGACCTTGATTGCATAATTATTTTTTCTAATTATATCCTGGTAAAAAGGAAGTCAGATATTCTGAAATACAGTTGGATCAATGTTTTAACAGTCTAGTCTACTTAAGGGAATGCTTTCAGTTTTTGCACATTGAGTATGATGTTTGCTGTGGGTTTCTCACATATGGCCTTTATTACTTTGAGGTGTGTTCCCTCTATTCCCACTTTGTTGATAGTTTTTATCATAAATCAGTGCTAGATTTTATCAAATGGTTTTTCTGCATCTATTGATATAATCATGGGGTTTTTATCCTTCATTTTGTTTATGTGGTGTATCATGTTAATTGATTTACAGATATTGTACCACCTTGCAGCCCCGGAATAAGTCCTACTTAATCATGGTGTATGACCTTTTTAATGTATTGCTGGATCTAGTTTACTAATATCTTGTTTAAGAGTTTAACATCTATGTTCATCATGGATATTAACCTATAATTTTCTTTCTTTGTAGTGTCTAAAGCATTTCCCTTAAGATTGGGAACAGGGCATGGGTGTCCACTTTCACCACTCTGTTTCACATAGTACTAGAAGCCCTAGTCACAACAATCAGACAAGGAGAAAAAATAAAAGGCATTAAAATGGGAAAGGAAGAAGTAAAACTGTTATTATTTGCAGATGATATGATACCGTATATACAGAACCCTAAAAATTCCACAAAAAACTACTAGAATGGATAAATGAATTCACTAAAGTGGTAGAATACAAAATAAATATCCAGACATCAGTGGCATTTTTATAGACCAATAATGAACTATCAGAAAGGGAAACTAAAAATACAATCCTACTCACAATAGCTTCAAAAAATAAAATAAAATACCTAGGAATAAATTTAACCCAGGATATAAGTGACCTGTATTCAGAAAATTATAGGACACTGAAAAAACTGAAAAAGATACAAATAAGTGGAAGCATATACCATGTTCATGGGTTGGAAAAATTAACATCATTAAAATGTCCATACTACCAAAAGCAATCTATAGATTCAGTGCAATTTTTATCAAGATACCAATGGAATATTTCACAGAACTAGAACAAATATTTCAAAAATTTATATGGAGCCACAAAAGACCCCAAATAGCTGCAGCAATCTTGAGAAAGAGGAACAAAGTGGGATAAATCATGCTACCTGATATCAAACTATACTGTAAGACCATAGTAATCAAAACAGTATGGTACCAGCATAAAAACAGACATGTAGACCAATGGAACAGGATAGAGAGCCCAGAAATAAACCCATGCCTTTACAGTCAATTAATATTTGGCAAAAAAAGCAAAACCATACAATGGGCTGCAGATAGTCTATTCAATAAGTGGTGTTGAGAAAATGGGACAGATACATGCAAAAAACAATTAAACTAGGCCACCTTCTTACACCATACACAAGAATAAACTCAAAATGGGTTAATACTTAAATGTTAGACTCAAACCCATAAAAATCCTAGAAGAAAGCATAGACAGTACAATCTTAGACATTTCTCATAGCAATATGTTTTCTGATATATCATCTTGGGCAAGAAAGAAAGAAAAATAAACAAATGGGACTACATCAAACTAAAGAGTTTTTCCATAGGAAAAGAAACCATCAACAAAATGAAAAGACAACCCATTGAATGGGAGAACATATTTACCTACATCTGATAAGGGTTTAATATCCAAAATTTATAAGAAATTCATAAAACTCAACACCAAAAAAACAATTCAATTAAAAAATGGGCAAAGGACCTGAATGGACACTTCTCCAAAGAGGACGTGCAGATGGCCAATAAACATATGAAAGGATGCTCAACATCACTAATCATCAGAGAAATGTTAATTAAAACCTCATTGAAATATTACCTCACACCTGTCAGAATGCCTATCATCAATAAATTAACAAACAACAAGTGTTGGTAAGGATGTGGAGGAAAGGGAACCCTTGTGCACTGTTGGTGGGAATGCAGATTGGTGCAACCACTGTTGAAAACAATATGGAGTTTCTTCAAAAATTAAAAATGGAACTGCCCTATGACCCAGCAAATCCATTTCTGGGACTATATCCTAAGAAACCCAAAACACTAATTCAAAGGAATATATGCACCCCCATGTTCATTGCAGCATTATTTACAATAACCAAGATTTGGAAGCAGCCCAAGTGTGCATCAGTGGATAAGTGAATAAAAAAAGCTGCATTACATTTACATAATGGAATACTACTTGGCCATATAAAAGAAGGAAATTGTACCTTTTTTGACAGTACAGATGGACCTGGAGAGTATTATGATAAGTGAAATAAGCCAGTCAGAGAAGGACAAGCATCATATAATTTCACTTATATGTGGAATCTAATGAACAAAATAAACTAGCAAAGTGAAGACAGACTCATGAATATAGAGAACAGACTGACAGCTGTCAGAGGGGAGGCAGTTGGGGGTTATGTGAGAAGGATTAAAGGATTAAACAAAGAAAAAAAACTCTTGGACACATAATAGTATGGTGATTGTCAGAGGTAAGTGGGTGGAGTGGGGGGAAGGAGAAGAAGGAAAAGGGGGAGTAAATGGTGATGGAAGGAAACTTGGGGTGGTAATCACCACAATACAATAGATGATGTATTGTATTTCTGAAACCTGTATAATTTTATTAACCAATGTCACCCCAATAAATTCAATTAAAAAAACAGCAACAGTCTAACCAATGTAAAATTTTTTCAGGTAACCAGAAATTATCTATTAATTACTTAATTTAATATTAATCCAAAGATTTAATTTAACTAAAGGTTTTGAGAATTATATTTAAGCTGGTACACTATAGAATATAGCAATAGTTGATATAAAAATTGTCAGAACTATACTTCAAATTACTTGAACATATAATTTTACATTTTTCTTAATTTTAAACATTACATAGAAATAATATTAGCTTACCTAATCAGTACACCAGGAAAAAAAGCTCAGGAAGTTTATATTGTAATTAGTCTCTTTATGAGAAAACAAATCCAAATCTTTAGAGTAAAATGCATATTGTATCATATCCCACACTTATAAAATCAAGGAAAAGTCATGTAACTGTTTTTAAACCAATATTATTAAACCAGTTTTGATTTACTGAAAAATTTACCTTGTTTATGTAAACTTGGATTTTTAATGAAAAGATCTCTAAAAAGCAGTTTCTGTGAGAAGTCCTTTATTTTCCTTGAAAGACCAGCACAACTAAAATATTAGAAGTGCAGTTTATTTTCTAGAAATTCAGGATATATTAGATATAGGTAAGTGGTTATAATTACCTATAAACCAATCTAAATAAATTTAAAAGAATAGATAATCTAATTTATTCATATTCTCCAGAGGTCAGAATATATTTCACATGAAATAAAAATAATGTATTTCACACAGACACAATGAAAACCAGAGGTTGTTCTCAATTACACACTTGCAGACCCACCTAGGGCCTACAGTTGCATCTATAGTCCAAGCTACAGGTCAAAAGGAAGCACAGAGATAATAAAATGCATCCATCCAGATCTCAAAGAGCAGTTCTCTTATCTAGTGGGCACAAAATTCTTTCTTCATTGATTTAACTCCAAACAGATAAACAACAAAAAAGACTAGCAAACTCCCATCACCCACCCAACCCACCAGGCCATAGTGAGAACCCAACCCCTGCTCTCACCAAGGGGGCTTTAGCGCTGTGCGCATACTTGACTCACATATACACAGGGGCTCTCTCAGTGCAGGAGAGACCAGCTAGTGATCAGACATCCATCAGGCTTGAAGACATGTGGCCCAGACCATGAGTTTCCTGATGCACAGGGTGATTCTTCGTTTTCCCTCAAGGCAAGCTAGTGAACCAAGAAAAGAAACACACCTACTAGTCCCTGGAAACTGCTATAAAAAGAGATTGCTGGTTATTCCCACTAACAGAGTTGGCCAAGAACCAGAAACAGAAGCAAAATCACAGAATCAGAATTTGAAACAAGCAAACAAACCAAAACCCCCGAGAAACAGAAAGGCTGCAGAGATGGAATTCTTTTGCTGCAGGAGACTCATTGGTGGAAACAGGAAATGTCAGGCCTGGGCCCAAGAGCACATGGGACTCTTCCCCACTCCACCAAGTGAGCCCATTTGAACCTTTCTATGGAACAATCTCTAAAACTGTCAAATTTCCAAAATAAAAACAGAATAAACATGTAAAAGATTTAAGTCAGTAAGGAAGGAGCAAGCAGTAGACAAGCTGACTCAAAGAACTTTTGAAGTACAGTATTGACAGCCCCTGAAGAAAGTACGTGCAGTAGGTCAGCTGCTAGGTTAGATTTTCAAAACTGACTCATGTCTCTCCACAACCATACTTTTGGAGTTATCTTTTCTACTAGGCAAAAATAATTTGCATCGTTCTCTGGCATAAATCTCCAAGGAACTTCAGTGGGTCTAGGTCCTGACCAAATGGTAAATGGTGAGTTGAGCAAGCTCGGCAGGATGGCGAAGGAGGCACAGACATAACACAGTGTCCTAATAAGACAATTGATCCCGAAGGGCGCTCTCTCTGCAGGGCCAAGGGCCGTAGGGTTTCCTGGAAGAGGAGTCGGGCTGTCGCGGCTGACGAGGAGAAGGTGGTAGCTTTACCGAGGGCTCCTCAGGCAGGACACTCAGAATGGCTTGCAGAGTTTTCTTACTCAGACCTCCTTTCTGGTCTGAGCAGTCACTGCAGGTCTCAATCAAATGAACTTCTAAAGTGTGGTCTAGCAAATGAATTCACAGCCCTCTCGATCACTCATGTTTCAACAGTTTCAACCACACTGTTGCTCTCTTGTTGGGGACCTCCATGAGCCTTCCCTTTCCTGAGCAGGGCTGCCCCTGAGGCTCTCTCATTGCACAGGGAGCTCCTGTCCTGATTCTGCCCCACACCTCTACTCTCACCCCGATACCTGCACCTACCAAGACTGCAGCTCAGTTCACCAGCACTATGCCCGAGAGGTGACTCCCTGCTGCTCCCCATTGCATTTCATTGCATCCTTGCCCCCTCCATGCTACTCCATGCCCCCTCCCTCTGCCTGCTTACCTAATACTTTCTATCTTATCTCAGTCCACAGTTCTTGCCCTGTCTGTCCCTTCCTCTCCCAAGCACACTCAGCTGCTTTCTGTACCACCAAACATCTCTTGGCTTGGGTACCTCTCCCTCCAACTAAATCCCCACTCAGTGTAACCCCACACTCCATGTGGTGCCTCCCACTGTCCTAAATACTCTGATCTGGCCTCTCAGTGTTCTAAATCTTCCTTGAACCTAAGCCTAAAGGCCTGCCCCCAGCTCTGCTTTATGGCCACATCTGGCTCTCTGAGCATTCAGACATGTACCAGGTGGCCTATGGATTGGACCTGTTGCTCCCAGGAGTTACTCAGGACCTTGGACCATATTCAGATTGTATTTTCAGCTACAGCTTTCCCAGAACAGCTTCCAGATCCACACTGCTCCGAGGCTGGGGTGGGCCCATGTCCAGCTGCACTTCCAGGCCTTGGGGTGGGATTTTTGGAATCAGTTCACCTGCTCAGGCTCACAGACTTCCAGAACAACCCTACAAATTACCTCAAGATAGCTTGAAAATGGATCAGGTTTCTTTTATCTGCTTTTCCAGTTTAGGGGAAAGCCTGAAGTATAATTAAGGAGATATTTGTGTCTATCCTCTGCCTTTAGAAAAACTCACACAGGCCAGAGATCTGCTTAGTATGGACCAAAAGGTAAACATGAGGGAAAAGGAGATGATTCTGTGGCCTCCTCCCCTTGTGGCCTAGCTATCCCCAGGTTTTCAAGCCACAAGGGGAACCCTTGAGGGGACATGAGCTTTCAGTGTCCTTTTAGTTCCTGCTCTGAGCAAATGGCAGACCCAGTGCCAAGTACCTGGGAGGCTTTCCTTTGATGTTGCCATGAGAAATCCAGAGGTCCTGGCCCACTCCTATCAGTCTTTCCTCCTTCCAGTCAACCACAGAAGAGCTGCTGGCTCTTCCCAAAACATGGACAAAGCTTACAGGCAGCTGCCCAGAGTTTGAGTCCCAGCTCTGCATCTACTGGTTCCGTGAATTCGAGCAAGTCCCTCTTAACTTGTTATATTATTAGTAGTGTAAATAATATTGAGACCAGTCATAGATCTCACAGGGCTTTCCCGAGGATCATAAAAGATTTAAATAACTTTTCAAATAATAAAGCATCAGCTAAATGTTAGTATTACCATTCATGGCAATAAATAAAACAGTAATACTTTAGATGAATCACTAATACTCCTAATCATAATGACACCTATTCAATTAATACTTGCCATCGTAACAGATCTCTCTAGCAGAGTCTCAGTCTTCCCCAGACTACCTTTATCTTAACCTCACAGTGTGTGACACCCTTTCCCCATTTCTCTTGCCCAGACAAGATGTGCATTATTCCCTGAGGATTTCTTTACAGCCTCTGCCCTACCTCTTCCCAAAATTTCCTCCACAGAGTCACAACTGAGAGTGCAAGGCAGAGTCTTGTACCATGGACCACATCTCACCCCTCCCTCTGCTCCAGCCATCAAGGGCCACCGAACTCATCCTCCAGCTCAGGTAGTTTCCTCCTCAGCCAGCTGGGCATGGGCTCAGTTCCAACATCACCTGTGGCATGTCATCCTGTGGCACATTATCTTGTGGCATGTCATCCTGTGACATACAAGTGTTACAGGAGCAAGGGTTTTGTGACCCAGCACATTTGGTAAATGCTAAACAAAGTTTTGGCTTGTTCTTTCAACACTAAGACTTTTCAGACTTTAGAATGCTAGAATACATGACAAATTTCCAAGCAGAGGTGTAGTATGTTGTTTCCTAAACTTGCTTGGCCATGGAACCCATTGCAGCTTAGTGTCTTAGATCAGTGCCCTGAGGGCACTGCTTTCACCCATCATTTGTGACCTGCACACTGACACCCACTCTGTGAGGCATCCCAGCCAGAGGACAGAGGCAACCTGCCTGAAGCATCTCCCGTTGATAGCTTCTCCCCCCACCCCATCGGCGCTTTTTGCATCCATTGGAACCCCCCTTCTTACCTTCCACCAGGCAGACTCTCACCCTGCAGGGAAGTTTTCTCTCTGCACTGACTTCCCAGAGCTGCTCCCTGGCAGCTCCCTCAGCTCATGGGTGTCAAGTCCTCCACATTTTTGCCCCCACTGTCGCACACACACAGCCACAGGACCAGCAGGGAGAGGCCTCCTTAGTCAATCTCAGCAGAATGCCAAGGATGGTATGGCTGGGCCCAGGGATGCAAGCAGGATCAAGTCCACAAGTCCCTCCAGCACCAACTTCTCGAGAGAGAAAAATCACAATCTGTCAGGGGTTCTAGGCCTCAGGCTCCTCAGTGGCCCTAGAGGCCCCTCCAGGGAACCCCCTGTTCTTGACAAACCAAGAGAGATTTTTCAGGCATCCCTCACTTTACTGCACTTAGAAGATACTGTGTTTTCATTAATGTACAGGCAAGACCCTCCACCAGAAAAATATTAAGATTTGTTGAAGGCTCAGATGATGGTTAGAATTTTTTGGCAACAAAGTATTTTTAAATTAAGGTATAATGCTACTGCACATTTACTAGGCTACAGTACAGTGTAAACATAACCTGTATGCACTGGGAAACAAAGCTTTCTGTGCCTCACTTTAATCAGATAACTGTGGTCTGGAACCAAACCCGGAATATCTCCGAGGCATGTCTGTGCAGTCCCACTGCAGGCCATGCAAGGACGCATGCATCTCCTGGGTATAGAAAAGGAACTCCCCTTCGCTTTGAACCCAGCTTGGGAATTTCACTGCAGCACTCAGTCCATCACATGCTGGCATGTGCCAAGCACTCGGGGAGGAAAGACTGTAAGAACACATGTCCCTGGGAGAGCATGACTTGCACTTGGAGGACTTGGGACACATAGCTTTTGTGTTTTGTCCTCTGTGACAGAGATTCTAGGTACAGCCTCAGTTGTTGGGGGAACCAAAGCTTGCTTAGGCCACCAAAGGCCATTGTCCCTGCCTTGTTGTGACACCATGCCCAAAGGGCAGGTTTGCAGAGGGCAGCACAACTGTCCTCTGCTGATAACCATGGCAGAGACAGTTTACTGGAAAGTTACATGGGTTTAAGCTTCAAGGCCTCAGCCCTACACAAGCCCCTTCCAGACCCGGTCACTGGCTTTGCATTTATAATGTAGTATTTTTTTCTTTATTCCCAAATTGAGTAAGTGTTGACCCCTCAAATCCCGGACCTGCCTTTGGTGGGTGACAGGTGCATGCTTCTTCAATTAGGTTCCATTCCATGGAAAATTGCTGGACCAGAAACTGGTCCTGAACTTGATGTAGCGTGATAGCTGTGCCTATGAGCCGTTCTCCGCCTCGGTGCAGAAGACTGTTTCCTGGGCAGGCACTGGAATTCCTGGGTCTGAATCACTGAGACAACCCCAGGACAGCCATGCACCATGAGACAACTGAAAACTTGCTATTGGGGGCCTTGATGATACCCAGAGCCTACCGGGTTGGTGGGCCCACCAAGGGGACAAGCCACTTGTTCCCTACCAATCTCATTTTCAGGAAAACTAGCGAGTGTTATGAGTCTCCCAGACTTCTCAGCTGGTTACTATTACCGTGTATTTCCCCAAAACTTAATTATTTTTTACACCAGGGCAATGCAACAAGGAGCTCCCGCATCAAGGCAAGTAACAGATGGAGACATAAGCAATGACCAATATTCCCAATGACAGGATGTTCTAGTCAAGTGACCATTGTGTCTGACCAGCTTGGTGGCTTATGCCCTTTGGCTCGAGCATTCTTACAAGATTCAGCTTCCTGGGACTCAGAGCCCCTTTGTGTCCTGAAACTTTAAAGCAAATGCTTCCTTTAAACTTCTTTAGGACCTCATTCCCTGCTTATTGCTTCTAAGAGTCCTCCATCCTTTTGCTATAAAGCCTCCGGGACAAGAAAATCTGAGTGAGGGGTTCAGAGCTGTAACTTACTTGTGCTTTTTCCCATACCTTTAGTCGGGACAAAGCATATGCCATTGCCCAATAGAACAGCCCGGCCTTGAGCATGGGATGTGCTCCATGGGTGAGCACCAGCACGGGGGAGACAGGCAGCTCACAGAGAAGGAGAGAACCCTGATAAAAGAGCAGGCTTCGAAAAGGAACCCCTGGGTCCAGGCCCATTTGGTGGGAAACAGATGTGCCTACGACTGAAGGAGGAGATTGTTGGGTCTTGTCTCTCTTTCCCCCGCAGGCCAGCCTCCATGAGCACCACGCTGGCCACATTCACGGCAAGCTCAGCTTTTAGCCAGGTCCTTGGGCCTGCCAGAAGGGAGCTGCTCCTTTAGCTTCCAGTTACTGCTGGGTGATCAGAAATTCCCTGGGCTTGTGATGCTGCTAAAAGTTCCCAATTAAAACAAAACTCTAAACAGGAAGCACAGAAGGGACCTCAGCTCCAGAACTTCGAGGGAACAGTTAAGAGAAAGTGTCATAAAAATGTGTCCTTTGCTTTGGGGAAAAAGGAATTGATAACTCTCTTTTTCAATCATTAAATTCTCTGCCTGCAGAAAAGTAAAAAGATTTCATGTAGGACATTTTCCCACACCAACTCTCCTCCCGTTGATTCCTTCACTGAACAAAAGGTCACATTCAGGCCTCGTCCACCCTCAGGCACTAAGAGGGTGGGGCTCCTTCCCTAGTCACTCCTCAAGGGCCTGGACCTGAGCACCTCCCTCCTGGGCGTGGGCTGAGGTCACCCAGCATGCCAGCTAACCCTTGTCATTCCTTGCAGCTATACCTACATTCAAAAGGTTTAGCTCTGGTTTGTGTTGTCTTCCTGATAGACAATATTTCAGTAGGCATGTTGACATTCTCCTGATTTTCTCTGAGTTACATTGCTAAAATGGAAGCTGGGTCCCCATCCTGGCCTGAATCTATTAAACAACAATATTTACACTGGTTCATTTCAAGCCTGACTCAGTACGTAGGTTTGGTTTATCGAGGCCAGCCTAGCTCGTTTAATGCTCGTGACCAACCTCCATCAGAGAGAGAGGGGCTCACTTCTAGGCCAAGTCTGTCCAACTCCAGAAGCAAAGCTCTAACCACTGCCCTGTGCTGCTGCTTACTCTGCTATCACCCTGCTTACAAGCACAGCCGAGGGGATAGAGTTACTGGAGAGGATCATAAAATTTTAGCATTGGAAGAGACCACCGTGCTCCCGGACTAGCGCTTCATTACACAACTGGAAAGAGTGAGTGCCAAATTGGCTTGCTCGAGGTCAGCCAGCTTATTAATTGAAGGCAGAAGTATGGTGTGGAAATCAAACAATTTGGCCATTTTGTGATGTCACCGGGCAGAGAGAGATTTTATGAGGAAGATGTTGGAAACCATGACTGAATCTTGGGATAAAGAATGTATACAGACTGAGTTTTTCCACACTTCTTTTCCCACATGGTGAGAATATTGAGAGCTGACTACACATAAACACCCTGTAAAAATATGGGATTCCTGCGTGGCATTAGGAGGAAAGACTGCTCTCTATTTTTAGCCTGGTGGCTTTTCACATATTGTCTCCTGTAACCCTCCTTTACCTGTCCCACCTGTGATAGATAGTGTGACAGTAGTCCCATCTTAACTTGAGGCTCAGGTGCTTATTCAAAATATCTGACTTCCTCATTGACTTCTGGGTTATCCTAGCACAGGGTTAAGTGTGGCCAGAAATCAAGGGTATGAGGTGTGACTAGGATAAGCCTGGACCTTCCTGTTCCCCTCTTCTGTAATGCTCACCCCACAGCAGGGCTGCTTCGAGGGAAAGAAGCTCTCTCTATGCTCAGAGGAGAAGCACATCCAATCTAGAAGTAGGTTGAGTCACCTCCCTAAACTTGAACACACAGTGTTTTAGGTGGATTCCAGTTTTTTCTTCTCCTTCAGCTGATCTCAGGCTGTTCATTCCTTATGGTCAAGATCAAGTCTTTTCTGTCCTTGCTCCTGGACCCTTTTCTGATAAGCCAGTCACAGTGATGTGCCTCCTCCCACCTCCTCCAATTCTCTTTCTGAATTGCTCTGGCATTCAGCTTGTGTTAGCTGAAAACTTTTACATTTATTTTATTTTGTTAATTTTATCTTTTTGCATCTATAATCACTCCACCTAAATTTGGAGCTTGTTGAGGACCAGAACCTGGCACATCTAATACCAGGTATGTCTTTTGTCTACAACAGCTCAGAAAGGTCCATGGGGGTGATTCAGTAGTCACAACAAAACCAACCAACCTGTGTCCTGAAAGAGGAAGCCAGTGACACAGGCTTATAAAGCATCTGTCTCTCACAGGACATCGGCACTTGCAAGGCAAAGGAGGCTTTTATAGAAGAAGTGGTACTGCTTGGGGGCCGGTGAATGGGCACAAGGCCAAGTGAGGAACAGGAACTGCTTTTTCTCTGCCTCCACCTCAGGTAGTGATACTGTTCCTGTCACTCTGCCTGTGGAGAGAAGGGGGGCTTCCTGCCCTGCTCTAGTCACAATCTTCTCTGGTGGCCCCTCATTGGACGAGGTGCAGGCCCAGGCCCTGCCTCAGCCAACTGCCCCAGGGGACTCTAGCCTGCTGCTCAGGCCTGTCAGGCAGGGCTTTTGTTCCTCTAATCAACCGTGTGGGAATCTCCATTTCGCTGACATTGTCAGGAAGACATTTCAGAAAAAGCCCCAGTTGAGAAGGAATGCTGACTGGGCTCCAGCCACTTCTGAAAACACAGGCTGCTGCACAAAGCCCCTGAGCGGCCCTGCTCTGTGACCCAGAAGGGTGTCCCAGGAGACCAGGTGCTGAGGGAATGGCCTGGGCAGGTAACGACGTGGCCTCTGGTCCAGGACACATAAGAAGGGGCTTCCATTTGAGAGTAAAGGAATCTGGAATGTTCCTAATACAGCTATATTAAACTATTTTTAGTGTACTTTTTAGTGTGCAATGAGCCCAGCATGATGTTAGGTGATACTTAACAACCAAAAATACTGATCACTGCCAGAGTAAAATGGAGACACAGAAATAGCTGAACATGGTTCAGAAAGGCTCATGGAATTTGTGTGCATACTAAACTAAGTATAGGGGTGTGTGTGTGTGTGTGTGTGTGTGTGTGTGTGTGTGTGTTGGTGAGTACATCCCAGGACCAGGGCATGGCACTAAATGCACAGGAGAAAATAAATATTCTATGTTTGGGGGTATCAGGGCTATAAGAAGATTTAATCAGCTATAGACAAAGGTGTGACTCTGTCCATGTAAGATTAGGAAGGTAGAGCTTGTCACATTGTGGGACATTAAAAATCAAGCAAGGGAGTTTGGTTTTTCTCCTACAACCAAGGGAAAACCACTGGAGGCTTTGGCACATGGGATGGAATGACAAGATGAGTGTTTTGGTGAGCTGACCTGGATGGAGGGGCCAGCATCTGAAAGCAGAGGTCAGAGGGCCTCTGCCATGATTCAGGCAGACCATGGACTGCAGTGCTGGCCAAGACTGCCCAGCAGGGGATGGAGAAAGCAGGTATTTTGGAGGAAGAATCAATCTCTTAACGGCTCTTCCTGTCTGGCCAATGTGTTTGCTCGCCTTTCCAGCCAATTACACACACAGTAGGAAATGAACATAAGAAACTTGACAATGTGTCACTTTAGTCTTGTTACTCTTCTGCCTAAATCCCTGCAGCTTCATTGCTCACCCCATAAAGCTCAGACCAGTGATACACTATTTTTAAGGCAGCAAGACTCTTTATTCAAAGGTGATATTACTCAGAAAATCAAGATGTAAAATGGATAGAAACAGAGCAGCTCTGCTCAAATCAATGCACAGGCCCAGTACATCCTCCCATTCCAGTCAGCACAACCCTGGACATTTGAGTTCCAATCCTCAGCCACCACACACTATCCCTATCTCTATCGGCAAAACCCTAGGGCCTTGGGGGACAGAGTTGGAGTCCATTTTCTTACCAGGTCAACTTCAATCTGCCTTTTTCCCACTGATCTTCACAACCATCAGAATTCTTGACCTTCTGCCCTAAACATCCCTTGGACCTTGGCATCCTGCTGCTGTCGTTTGCCCTCATCCTGACAGGATGTCCTCACAGTACCTCACATACTTCCAAACTTCATAAGGCTCAGCTTATGCCTAACTTCTGTCAAAATCATCACCATATCATCATTATCATCACCATCAATATCTTCACCATCATCACCATCAGCCAAAAAGGTTATTGAACACTTACTATATCTATTTTATAGAGATTATCTCACTTAATCCTCACATCAACAACCTAGGTAGCTACTACCATTTCCCTCACTTTACAGATTAAAACTAAAGTGTAGAGAGGTTAAGTAATATGCTTAATGTCACCTAGCTATGAAGCAGTTGAGCCAAGATTCAAACCTGGGCAATCTAACACAAGAGCTGCCACTCTCAACAGGTACCCTATGTAGCCTCCCCAAATACATATGTGTAGATTGGTTGATGGAGGAAATTGATGACTGAAGGAATACAAACAGTGAAAAAGTAAATTCATTCATTTAGCAAATATCTACTGAGTTCCTATTATGTGCCATGCACTATGCCAGGCTCTGGGAAGATGGTGGTAGAAAAGGTGGACACTACCTTTGTTCCCCTTGGAGCTTAAAGTCTGGGGAAAGGAGTCAAAGGTGACCCTGAGTTTTCCAATGTGAGTGATTCAGAGGTAAAATGATAGTGCCATTGGGAGGGAATTCAGGAGAAGGAGTAAATTTAGAGGTCAAAAGATGATTTTGGCAGGTAGTATGCTGAGTTTCAGGTACCAGGGTAAAGCAAATTAACAAATGAAATTGTTCCGAAGGTCATGGAGATACTGGCTTGGACCTCAAAGAGAGGCTGATGTGGGTGATGTGGACCTAAGAATTACATAAATAATGTTGACAGCTGAAGATAGGAGCCTAAGGCAAGATTGATATAGAGAAAATTAAGTCTAGAGATAGGAGCCAAGCCTTGGAGCATGTTCCAGAGAGGATGGACACCTGCCAAGAGAAGAACTGATCACAGGGAGTCAAAGAAGCCCAAGACTAAGGAGGCCCGAAGGAAAGGGAAGCATGGTCAAGAGTGTCAGATGTCTGAGGGAGAGCAACAAAAAAGAACATGAGGTCTTTCCATTTGACTTAAAGCGGTTTTTGCTGATTTCTGAGAGCACAGTGTTAACAGAGGGTGAGGGTAAATGACAGATTGTAGGGGACTTGGGGGGAAATGGATGATAAGGAAAGAGCAATAGCCATTTCCTAAATACACCTCTCATTGAGCAGTTGGCATGAAAAGAGAACAGTAATGGTCAGTTAATGGAATAAAATGCTGAACAAAATCAGTTTTACTAATTATGTGACCTGACCCAAATATGAATATGTTTAAACGTGACAGCCATTGGATTTAAAATAGAGCTGTATAAACTCATGCCACCTAAAATGGGACCCTTGGAGTTGACCTACCCCAATCCCTTGAGTTCCCACACAAATGAGTGGTGGTTTCTTCTCTCTATTTCCTATTTGGGATCATGACTGAGTTTAGTTCAGCAGATATTCTTCTTTTTATAACAATTTTTTTTTTTTTTAAATAAAAGAAACAATTAGTTAATCCCCAAATGTATTTTTTCCTTGGGGAAACATTTACATTCTTACGACCTCAAATGCTAAGCCAATAAAAGCAGCATCAGAGACCATTACTCAGAGTACTCAACAACAAAAAGCAGAAGGGAATGAAAGTTTTAAAGAATTTCATCATTTTGGGGGGAGAAAAATAACTTTTATGTCATTGTATTTTTATCTTCTCTGCCACCATAATTTAGAAAGACAGAGAACAGGCCCACTGATAGACTGGTGTCCATTAGGCCACATAATTCATTTTCCAGAGGATTTGGGGAAGACATCACTAGGGCATCTTTGTAAAAGCATGACAGGCTCAGACCCAAGATCATGGGAGATCACTGGACTAAACTGTTTCTTGCTGAAAAAAAAATTGCTAAATTTAACACCAGAACGCATTAATTTGGAAATCATAGAGATGCAATCTTCCTAGAATATTTATCACACACTGACCTCTGTTCTAATTCAGGCCCAGAAACTAAAGCTGTGAGGAAGTCAGAAACAGCAAAATAGTGACAGCCTGGGGTTCACAGCCACTCTGAAGAGAGGTTGAGGCGACTGAGGTAGTTTTGACTTGAAAGGGAAAATGAAGAAAAGATAGCTCTTTCTGTTAAGAACAAAACAAAAAGGAATGGTTTAAACTCACACAAGAAGGCTTTAGCTGGAAATTAGGAAAGAATTTCTGACCAAATGATTTATAAACATTAAGAGTGTTGCTAAGGGTCATTGAGATAACTCTGGTTCAAATCCTGCATCCTCTGATGGGGCCTTGAGCAAAGTACTTAAGCTCTCTGTGCCTCAATTTCTTCCCAAGTGGGGACTTAACAGTCTCTAACTGTTGCAAGGATTTCATGAGTTAAAGCACTTAGCAGGAGACATTTCATTAGCTCTAGTCAGCATCGTGTCCATCATGACCATTCTCATCATTGTGATACCCAAGAAAGCACTCATCTCCATCTACAAAGTCAGATGTGAAGGAAATGTAACAGTTTTTTCTAAAACAGGGTTTAATGTCTATTTTCAGCCCCCATTTGGGGGAAAAACACATCTCTGGCAACTCAAGGTCACTTCCTTTCTTTGTGGGGGAGGGTTGACTTTTGTACCATCAAGGTGTTGAGTATGGGAAGGAAATAGTGCAGGTTTGGTCCTAGGGTTGTCATCAGTCAACACCTTCATCCTCAGACATCTGGTGTAGGCTCAGGCCTCAGTCCACACAGGTAGCTTCACTTTTGAGGGCTCCTCAGGCCCAGCTAGCTCTCTTTCAGCTACTTCCATGGCATGCTTGAGGACAGGTGGCCATGGGAATCTTGGAAGGCTGGCTAGGACTTCATATGGCTCTAGTCCCCAAGCAGTCACTCCTGTTTGGGGAATCCTACCACCTCTCCAGACCTGAGCCCAAGAAATGTAAGACCCAGGGTCCCCCTGCTGACTGAGTCCCCAGACATTTTATTGCCCTTCTATATTCCTCAGCCAACAGAGGATAGGGCATGTGACCTACCATAGTTGAGATCCAAACCTTACCCCGTTTGAGTCGCTTTCCTCTGTGGATGACAAGGATAGATGGGGGACTAAAACTTTAGTTAGTTCACATTATCCCACTAGGCCCTAAAGACATTAGTCTCTCACTTCAGCCCCAACGTAAGTCTCCTGGTGTGGTCTTCTTGGTGCTTCTCTTAAATAACTTGCTGCTGTCTACACAGAAGGACTGCAAGAGTCTCCTACTACCTACTAACACGAGAGGGCATCTCTCAGAGTTTATCATGGACAACAAGCTAACACGTTACATCTCCATTGAGTCAAATGGCTCTGGTAACTTATGGCTAGACAAAGAGCTCAATTTTATTTTATTTATATACCCAAATAACTTACAGAAAATGCATACTAGATAAAAATAAAGGAATAAAAAAAAAATGAGGTGAACTAGGAAGCATTCATTTCATGTGCCAGAGAATACCAACTTGTTAAAGGATGGCCACAAAGAGGAATCACCTTCCCAGCAGCCAGGACACAAGAGTCTCCCCAGTACTGAAATTCCCCCCACCATCCCTCAGGAGGGGGACAGTGTGTAATGTAGTGAATTATGCCTCAGTGATATCCATACAGGAAATAATACAGTGAGCTGCCCAAGGCTACTTCTTACAATACCCTGGCTGTGGACTCAGAGCATCTTGACAAAGATAATCTCAGTAAATGTAATTCCACAGAAATTATTATTGTGCGATCCACACATCTCTCTGCTGTTTCAACAATTAATAAATAAGCTAAGTAAGCCTTTAAAAAGTTCAGTAAGCTTCAAAGAGGTGAACAAAGTATGTATTACTCAGGCAGTCCTTCCCATACTATTCCTGTCAAGTATTTACCAACGCTAGGTTCAGGTTAAGGTGACGAATGCTGTTGCTTTCCTGGGACTGAGAACTTCCAGTGTTAAAACCAAGAAAGTCCCGGGAAAATGGGGACAGTTGGTCAGAATGGCATCTCCTGCCTCATTCAAGGATCATAGCTCATCTATGTTTCTGGTTAAGAGCAAAATTTTTAAAGTCAGACAACCTGAGGTGGGGTTAATGCCTTACGAGAACTGAGAAGCCAACAGGAAGTAGAAGGGCCAGACCTCCACCAGAAAGAAGCTGTGCAGGTAGGGCCTACATTCTCTGAAGTGTCTTCTCTCCTATAATTAACAGCTTAAGGCCTCGTGTTTGGTTCATTCAAGATGATCAGTATATACTGGGATCAAGTTCAATTAGGGTGACTCACAGGCAACATTCCTCAGCCTCTTCCAGCTTCTTTTGTTCATCTTCTCTTACGCACTTCTGGGGGGTACTTCTCCTTTGTTAATCTATCCTCAATTCTGCCCTCCATTCTGGGCCGAGCTGTGTGTCCTGGCCTCTGGGCCCCTGGAGATAGAGAGGCAGAGTCCTCTTCTCTGGGTGCCTAATGCTCATCACCTGGCCACCTGGATACTGACCCAATGGCCTCCCTTGGATCCTGCTCCAAGAAATTTCCTCAATGGGTTTCTCCTTCCCTGACACCAGGAATAGTGCCTGAGCTATTTCCTTGCAAACATTCTCATCTTTTCCTGCTGCTCAGGGACCCAAGGACCTAAGGGTACTGAGGTTACATACTGGGATGTCAGACAGGATAAAACATGATCCTTGCCCATAGGGGGTTTGTGGTCTAGTTGATCAGACAAATTGATTGGTAAGTAAATGAGCCTTCTTGACTTTCTTTTGAAGACTTTGGAAATGATTTGCAATTAAAATAAAATGAAACAACAACCATAATAAAAATAAGAAACAAAACAAAAACACTCCCAGAACTCAGTTCTCATGCCAAAATAATTTAATTCTCAGAAAATTGTCTCTCACTCCTTCCCTCTTCTCTGGCTCTTGTGCTCCACATTCTGGAAAAGAGAAACAAGCAATCAAAGTAGATTCTGTAACTCCTGATTCATTTATCCTATACCTATAGGTGGGTCAATCATCTTGTCTGTGCCTGAGTTGTTTCATCAATAAATAAAAACAACAATACAATAACAATCATTTGAATACTGTTAGTTATGTGCCAGGCACTATTCCAAGCACTTCCTTATTTTAGCTTATTTATAACAATATCTTTACAATAATATTGTGAGGGACATGTTATCATGCTCTCCATTTTATAGATGAGAAAACTAGGCCTCACAGTTGGTGAGAGAAGCTGGGATTCAACCCAGACTGGCTTCAAAATGTGTGCACTTACATTACTCAATGCCAAATGAATAAATGGCTGGCTTGCTGGCTGATAGATGAGTGAGTAGTGGATGGTCAGGCGAAGGCACTGTTCCCAGCAATTGCTCAGACACCTCCCTTGGATATACATGGCATCAGTATTTAAAATGCATGTTCCTGACATGGATTGTGGTTCCCCACATTCTTCTGTTTCAAAGTGAAGTGGAGGATTGTCCACGTGGAGGGCGACAGGCTGAGCTGAGTAAGAACTCAGCATCCGTGTAGTATACGTTTATTGGAAAAGGAATATTCCCCTTCAGGACTCATTAAAATATCTGTGGAATGGAAGCAAAGATGTTTTGTTTCCCCAAAATGAATTAATCTCAGAAAAGTTCTTTGAGAATCTTGGATACAAATTTCTGCTTTAGAGCCAAGACTAGCACATTTCTTACATAAAAGTGAAAAGAACATTTTTACCCCTGAAAAAATAGATGACCGCGACCGGTCAATAAGAGCTTATCTTAAACCGCCAAAGGGATAGCTAAACTCTCCTTCAATTTTATTCTTTAATAAAGAGACCAGTTTGAGGTTAGCCAGATCTGTGGCTTTGGCCTTGCAGTCACCAAACTTCAGTAACAGGCCTGTTTTCCATCTTTGTGATATCAATCTTTTGACGACCAAACATTTCTTTAATAAAAGCATTTTGTGCACCTTACTCTCAGCAGAGTCCTTGAGATTACCTAGATAAGGAAAAAAGGAAAACTCTAAGGATCTAGAAAATTAGGCATGATTGTTTATTCCACCACAGAATAGCTCAGATGCCACAGGAAACAGTTATCTTTTCAAAACCTACACATGGGGAGAGTTACAAAGATGAATAGACTTGTTTTTTTCTGATTTTGTTTAGGAGACAACAATTAAGTTTTATTTTCTTTTTAATTGTTCAATGGATGGGTCAAATTAATATTATTAGTATTTTCCAGTGATCTGGAATTTAAATGTGCTTACGTGAATTTAATTCTTATGCTTCCATTGCAGTTAGCTCATGTTCTGAAGAGTTCTGCAAGGTGAAAAGCACTATGCAGAAGACTGACATATTATTTGGGCTCTATTATCCAGAGCCATGAAACCCTATGAAAGTCACCGAACCCTCCTCAGCCTGTTTCTCAACCTCAGCTGCCTGACCTACAAAATGGATCTGATGCTACCCACCCTCCTATCTAAGCATTGTAAAGGATTCATTATTATTAAACTCCTGGCAAAGTGTAGCAATGAACACAGTTAAGTAACAAGTAAGAGTCATTCTGTTAAGCAGAGGAAATTGTGATCAAGTAACATTTGCATCATTCTATGAACATGGCTTTTGGCCTGCAAGTGAGCTTGTAACCAAGCTTCATGCACTTACAAGCAAATTCCTCTGAAAACGTCAGTGAAGCAAACACAAAATAATTTACCATCATATACGGGTAATACTAAAATAAATTTTATTACAGGTACTGGTATAGCCTAGATGCCCTACAGTTAGGTCTTTTGGTTCCATCACCAAAGCACTGCCTTAAAAAAGCCCTTACTCCCTCTCTGAGCAGGCAGAAGCATGTAGGGGGCCATGGTCTTATTAGATAGAGTGGGCATTGTCAGGGTGCCACTGGTGGCCTCTTCTTCATTTCAGTTCTTCACAAAAGATAAAGCAAAAGAATTTATGAGGGTGAAGGAACTGGGATATTTGACAGTTGTTATTTCCAAGATAGTTTAGAGCATCAAAGAATCCATAAGCTTTAATTCTAGTCATCACTCTCCTCCCTGTAAATAACTCTCCCAGAGATGGCTGCCTAAATGCAGAACAAGTTTTCTCTTAGAGCCATTCAATTTGCTTCCCTGATCCTACATTAGGCCCTGCAGCCTGGCCTTCTAAAGACTATTCCAAGTGTCCTAAGTACTATTTAGGAGTTCAAATACTCTGACCTCAGAAATCTCTTCAACTCTCTCGACTCTCTGACCATGTTCTAATGGCCGAAGGAGATCTTCACAGTCTCCCTCAAAACTGGCCACTCTAGTGTGTGTTTGTGACTAGCTCCTCCCATTGAGCTCTTAATCAGCCCAGCCAATTAATTTCCAGTTTTGTTTGCTCCAGCTTAGAGAGTAAAGTGTTGGGGAATCATAACATATGAGAGAAGATTGAAGGAGCAAGAAAAGAAAATCTTAGTGGGGACAAAAATCATTGATTCTAGATACTTAGGGCATTCCTGTGAAAGAGGAATTAGATTTATCTGGCACAACATCAGAGAACAGAGTTAGGACCAGTGAGTGGAAGTTATGTAGAGGCAGATTTCTGGCTCAGTATTATGCAGAACAGCTTTAGCACCCAGAATGGGCCGCCTTGTAAGGTAGGGAGTTCCCCAGCACTGAAAGTATGCAAGTGGAGGTGCTCTGGCCGCTCATTAAGAGGGGAATCTTTCACTGGAGGGAGAATTGGTCTAAGGGATGTACATAAAGACCTCTGTGGCCCTTTCAAATAGAGATATCAGGACTCCAAGTTCATTAGTAACTTTTCTCAGACCAGGACATTCTCCCATCATTTCTCAAGCCCCACCGCCCCCTTCAATCCTCGCAGAAAGCCTGAAGTAAGAATATTTCACATTCCCTAAATGTCATTCTCCCCACCTAGTTGAAAGGGTGAATGTGACAGACATCCACCTGGGAGGTGAGGTTCTTATTATTGTCCCTCAAGCAGAAATAGGAAGCCAGTGAACTTTGAAGGTAGCATTCCCTCATTTTCTCAGAAGCCTACTGCTCTTATACAAACTTTTCTTCTTTTAAGACAAAATGGTTTGTTGAATTGATCATATATATCCCAAGAGCATTTACAGACTACAACAGGACCTAGGACACAGTAGGTGGTCAATAAATCTTCGTTGAAAGAATGATGAACACATTTTAAAAGCAAGAGAGCCTGGATGGTATGGCTCAGTGGTTGAGCATCGACCCAGGAAGCAAGATATCACAGTTCGGTTCCCGGTCAGCACACATGTCTGGCTTGTGGGCTTGATCCCCAATGCATGGCATGCAAGGGGCAGCCGATAGATGAGGTTTTTATCTCTCTATCCCTCTCCCTTCCTCTCTCTCTAAAATTCAATTAAAAAAAAAAGGCAAGAGAAGAAAGTGTACAATGCTTGAACTAAACATCAGGTATCTTAGTCATTCCAGGCCCTTCTGTAAAATAAAAATGAATATACTGATGACACCTTGCTTCTGAGTCGTTCTGAGGATCAATGGATATAACGAAGTAATGCGCTTAGCAGAGCACTTGACACAGAACCAAGGTTTTATAGATGTCGGCTCTCTTCATTGTTATAATTGTTATTATTACTGTTATTTTAAACAATATGATCAACAAAGAGATATTTAACATTAGAACAGCACTTCTTTTTCATTACCCCTGTGTCACACAAGGTCACATCATATCACACCATCAGAAACTGGCAAACTATTTCATGGTGATTTTAAGGAGGGAAACCCAGGACTTCAGTTAGTAAAGGGATGCCTTTCCTTCCTTAGGAGAGCTGGGTTCAGAGCACTAGGACTAAAGCTCATTGCCTTGGTTACTAGAGAGCCCGCTGTGAGACTGTCGGTGTTGGAATTACAAATGGAAATGAGCCTTGGGTCTCAAAGGGGACAAGAGTTAGTGTAAGAAGACTTTACATAGTAAACACTTGCTGAGAATGAGTCTGTTTTAAATTTCCAAAATACTTATTGACAGATGAGAGAATTAATGAAAACCAAAGCATGTACTTTTAAACTCTTGTGAATTCTAGCTGTGCTCTCAGCCAGTCACTGGGGCGGGGCTGGGCCCACTGCTGCTGTGTCTCCCTGCGAGTCAGAGCTTCTGTGAGCACCTTGTCTGCTGGCCCTGGATGAGGAGGAGAATGGGAACAACATGGGGAAGGTGAGATGTCTTCCCCGTGAGAAATCTGTACGTGTATTAGAGTCTGTAGAAACATCTTTCCTTTGTTCTAACATTCTAGCAAAGGAACTTTCCTCTTTCTAAGCAGTAAAACTTCTAAAGAACTCTGCTAGGTGGGTGTTTGTGGGAGAGAAACTGATTACAGACTTGCTACAGAATCAAATGATTTATTATAATTCTATTAAAAATACAAACAGATTTCATTATTTGTCAGTAGCTACAAATGCTTCAGTTGCTACAATGCAGGCCCCTAATTACCCATGAACCCAAATGCCCTGGCGAGGCAACCTCATAAATTATTTAGTCATAGTCATGAATATAAGCACAGATAAAAGTACTTGATGGAAGCTGTAGGGCGATCTGGACCTACTAACAAGTTATAAATTGAGCCCATTCTACTAACAGTGCACAAGGGTTCTCTTTCTCCTGCAGACTGGTACAGCCACTGTGAAAAACAGTATGGAGTTTTCTCAAAAAATTAAAAATGGAAGTGTCTTTTGACCCAATGATCCCACTTCTGGGACTATATCCTAAGGATCTTGAAACACCAATCAGAAAGAACATTTGCACCCTTATGTTCATAGGAGCACAATTTACAACAGCCAAGACCTGGAAACAGTCCATCAGTAGATGAGTGGATAAAAAAGTTGTGGTACATTTATACCATGGAATTCTATACAGCTATAAAAAAAGGGGGTCTTACCCTTTGCAACAGCATGGATGGACCTGGAGAGCATTTATGCTCAGTGAAATAAGCCAGTCAGAGAAAGACAAGTATCACATGATCTCACTTATATGTGGAATCTAATGAACAAAATAAACTGATGAACCAAATGGAACCAGAAGCAGGATACATGAAACAGACTGACCACTGCCTGAGGGGAGAGGAGTGGGGGTGACTGGATAAAGAAGGTGAAGGGTTTAACTAAAGGATATATATGCATACCCCACAAAAACAGACAATAGTTTGGTGAAGGCCAAGGGAGGGGGTGGAGGTAGGCAAATGCGTAGGGAGGAGGACACATGCAATAATGTCAACATTAAACATTTTTAATTAAAAAAAATTTTTAATTGAGCCCTTGCCCTTGCCAGTGTGGCTAAGTGGTTAGAGCACCAGTCTGCACACCAAAGGGTTGTAGGTTTTACTCCCAGTCTAGAGCATGTACCTGGGTTGCAGGTTTGATCCCTGGCCCCAGGCAGGGTGTGCGTAGGAGGCAACTAATCAATGTGTCTCTTTCACATGGGTGTCCCTCTCTCTCTCTCCCTCCCTCCCTTCCACTCGATCTAAAAAAAAAAATGGAAAAAATATCCTCAGGTGAGGATTAACAAAATAAATAATTAATTAAATAAATAATAAACAATTGAACCCTTTCTAAATAGGTTAGTAATGACAGGTTTCTTAAGCACCCTCCCAACATAACTGATTCCACCAGGTCCTACTGAGACATAATCAGTATCTGATAACCAACTGCAACTGCCCAGTGCAGTGTGTGATCCTCTCTTTATAAATTCAGAATGGTGCATGGATGGCAGTTCTCAAGAGAGACTTCTATAAAGGTTCTCCTTCTACAAATAAATAAAACGAAGGATGAATATAAGTAATTTCCTTAATTTTAGACTATTTATGTAGTCAAAACCATATCTCAGAATAGATCCTATATAGTCATCTTTCATTAAGTATAGGTGGTCATAATATTGTTGTTCTGGAAAACAGAAGCTGTTTTTTTAAAATCTAAATTTCCCGAAGATGCTTCTCGAAAGTAACTGTTTCAATGTTCCCCATTCTGCACATGTATTTAGAGTCTGTAGTAACATTTTGATGTGAATGGAGTGTTTAATTTAAATTCTGTGATGAAATGGTTCATTGTAATTTGCAATAAATTTTTGCCTCTGATTCACCCAAGATGATTGCCATCTAATATCCTTTTCCTTCTCCTAGACATTGGCCAGGACACCGGCACCATTGTTAAAATAGGGCATCACAGTCATACATAGTTCAGTGATTGCTTCTTATCAGGTAGTCAGGTAGTCCATTATCATACAATCAGAAAATTCTGACTGCTAAGCAATTATGGATTAATGGAGTATGATGGGACATTTAAAGTGACCAAAGATTAAGCTCTCATTTGGGGTTTGTTTAATGACAAATGGCCACTACCATAATTTGGAGATATTACAACAAAACTCTACTGCTGACAAAACAATTAACCATTAATGATGAAAAATTTTTGTCTGGGACCAGAAGAACATCTGCAGGCCATTAAAACTGGAGAATTTTCCCTCTAAATCCCAATTGCCAAAGTTAGAATCAACCACCCAGAAACTGTGGCCTTCGTGCTAAATCAATATTTATGTTTCCTTAAAAATGATTTCAAGGAATTACATCTTGCTCTACATGGCCTAGCTCCCATGATTACAGCCTCTAATCCCACTGGGCATGTCCTGGTGCCCAGCAGCATTCCTCCCCTCTCGGTTAGGAAGGAGCAGCTTCCTGGATACTAACCCACATCTAGGGGCCCATCAGGAATCTGAAGACCATGCCATCCTGAGATCAAGGAGGAAAAGACAGCTAGGATGCAGGACCCAACAATGAAAATATTAAAATATAAAATATTACTATGCTGGGTTTTGCACTGCATAATGATGTGTTGGCCAATGACAGGCCACATATAGGACAGTGGTCCTATAATATTAGAATAGAGCTGATCTTGTGTAGTGTCGTAATATCTTAGTGCAACACTATACTCCTGTCTTTGCGGTGATGCTGATGTAAACTAACCTATTGTGCTGCAGATGCACAAAAGTACAGCATATACAATTATGGATAGTATACAATAATAATAATGATAATAATAAAGGACTTAGTTACTGGTTTATGTATTTAGTATACTATACTTTTTACCTTTATTTTAGAGTGTACTTTTTCTACTAATATAAAAATGTTGCTGTAAATCATAGGCCGAGTAAATCCAGCAGCAGCACACACATCTTGTGTTTACTGTGTTTCTTGACTGCATCATTTTTTCTTGTGCTTGATTTAATCTCACATTGTTTTATAAATTTAGTGTAGTCTAAGTGTACAGTATATATAAAGTACACGGTAGTGTATAGTGATATACTAGGCCTTCAAATTCACTCGCCACTCATTCACCCATAGCAACTTCCAGTCCTGCAGTCTCCATTCATGCTAAGTGCCCTACATAGGTGTACCATTTTTTTAATCTTTTATTCCTTATTTTTATTGTACCTTTTCTGTACACAAATACTTATCATCATTTTACAATTGTGTACAGTACTTAGTACAGTAACATGCTGTACAAGTTTGTAGCCCAAAAGCAATAGGCTATGCCATATGGCCTAGGTGTACAGTAGGCTATACCAGCTAGGTTTGTATAACTGCTCTCTATGATGTTCATACAGTGATGAAATTGCCTAAGGATTGCATTTCTCAGAATATATCCCCATCATTAAGTGGTTCATGACTAAATTTTTACAATATATAATAAAAATGACTAGTGAAAGTTATATAATTTCAGCTGTGTATTAGTTCACAGTTTGGTAAGTTAGAAGTTCAACACAGGACTCACAGGCCTAAAATGAAGGTCTCTACAGCGCTGTGTTCATTTCTGGAAGTTCTAGGGAAAAGTCCATTTCCTTGTTTTTTCCAGTTTCTAGAGGCTGCTCACATTCCTTGGCTTGTGGCCTCTTCCTGCATATTCAAATCCAGCAAAATTACACCTCTCTGACCCTTCTTCCATCATCACATATGCCTTAACTATTGTAGGAAAATGTTCTGATTTTAAAGACCCATGTGATTAATTTGGGTCCATCCAAAAAATCCAGGATAATCTCCCCATTTCAAGATCTTTAATTTAATCACATCTGCAAAGTCTTTTTCACCACGGAAGGTCACATATTCACAGGTTCTGGGAAGTAGGATGTAGACCTCTTTGGTTGGAGACGGGGCTTATTCTGCCAGTCACAAGTTATTTGTAGATTCCATGTAGTAAAGACATTTGAAATCAAAAGTTCATCAATCATTTCCCTCCTTGTCATTTTTAGAATTGAATTTTGACCTAAAAATAGGACAGATGTTTTCAGTGCCTAAAGCCTTAAACATGGAACAATTCCACAAATTTCACTTGTCCACAATGAATCTCTTGGCTGAAGGTTTTCCAATATTTTCAGAGAGGATTTCAGTTTTACTGGATAACATGAGATCTATCCAGTTTTACTGTTGTATATTTATATGAGACCTATATAATGGTTTTATGTACCAATAATAGTTCTTCTGAAACAGTAAAATGTTCATTTTAGCATAAACTGTTGAGTCCCAGAATGTGTGGAAGAGAGGATGTAGTTGGTAAATGTGTTTCTTAGCATGCCTTTTCACCCTGAACTCACTCACAGCATGAATTTCTGTGCGTTGAGAGCACAGAGCAGCCTTGGCTGGTGTGTATATTCACAGGAGTTTAGTCTATTTCTTGCCTGTATTTCCTACCCATGTCTGGCAAATCCCTAAACTGAAGCCAGTTTGTCTAAGAGGAGAACACTTGCTGGTGCTTTCCAACCCACACCATGATTTTGGCTGATGTTCGGCAAAGAGCATTTCTTCTATCCTGGGAACTGTGGGTTTGTTTGTGTTTTTTAACAACCAGGATCCCAGGTGAGTTAGAGTCCAAGTCACTGTTAACGGGCTGAGCAATATCACTCAGTGTCCAGAAATGGTTTATGGGCTGCTTTCTGTCTTTAAGGAGGTGGTTCTTATTGGCAAGAACATGCATTTTGGGGCCCTAGCCCATGGTCTCTCTTCAAGAAAATGTCTTGTTCAGGAGGCACATGCTGTTCCTAGGCCTGCTGCCTATAGCAGCCAGTCCTGGCCACAGGAAGATCGAGCAAACACAAAAGCACCAAATGTAGTCCAGGCCTGTGCTAAGAGACCTACATGCATTATCTCATTTAACTTTACAAAACGCTATAACATGGGCTCTCTCAGTCATCCCATTTTACAGACAATGGGAGCAAGAGTCAAAGTGATATGCCCTGCCTCCTAGAACTGGTGAGTGATTGGGCTGGGAAAAGTCATGACTCAGGAGGCAAGTAAGGGGGCTCAAGCTGGGTACAGAATGTAAAGGGGGTTCCCAAACTCAGCAATCAGGGCAAAGAATATGTTAAAGTAATATTTTAGAAAATCAAAATTAATGAAAAAAATCCATAATGAATAAAATATCAAAATTCTAAATAAAGATGGGCTCTGACCTTGTACTTGCAGGACTTAGTCTTACTCGCCGGACCACACTTTGAGAAGCACTGGTCCAGCCTACACACTGTGGGGGGCACAGGCATTTCTCCTGCCTGCACTGGTATCCTCTGGAGAACCAGAGGAGGGGAATGTTCTCAGGTTTATGTGGACTACAAATTCATTCTCTTTTCTACAGATGTATTCAGTTACCACCAGTTGCTCTTTTCTGGAAGTTATTTTACTGGAAGAATAACAACAATATGTCAACTGTGAGCTAGACTCCAGAAGACCACTTCTGTCTACTCAATCATAAAAATTTTCTGTGCATGGGTGAAGAATCAGACGGGTTTAGGGAGAAGAGAAAATGATGAAAAGATTAGACCATTGCTCTCTGTCACACTCTTTTCAGTTTGGAGGCTAAGAAGAGAAAGAAGGAAAACAAAACTCTCGACAAAAGAGAGGAAGACAGCACTAGGAGCCAGGAGAGCAAAGAGGTGTCCAGCTGCTAAAGAATGAGAAACTGAAGCTTCCCTCATTGTACGAGAGCAGTCAGTTCCTGAGCCAGCTCCAGAGGAAATGGGGCGTTTACGTTATCTGGGGTGTCAGTGAGAACCAAGTGGACACACTTCCTGTCTGATTTTCCCGGAAGGTTAGCAAACTCTTCAGCAAAGATGCTTTTTCAGGGGTTTCGTCTGTTGTTTACTTTCTCCGTGGGCAGATGTGGGCCAAAGGCAATACAGCTTCCAGAATGAGGGCAGGGAAGTGGCAGTGAGCACAGAGGGCCACAGAGGGAGGCAGCCTGAGCGAGAGCAAGCGCCGCGCCGCCTTGGCTCTGCCAACCGGCTGTCTTCAGGTCGGGCTGTGCCAGGGCCAGCTGGCCAAGCACATTCACATCAGTGACCCCCATTCTCATCGATGAGGTTTCTCTGGCTTTTCCATTTATTTTATGGAAACATAAAATATGATTTCATTTATATGAAATTCTTGGGAAGGCAAAACTAATCTAGAATGACAGAAAACAGAAAGTGGTTGCCTCAAGCCAATACTGGTGGTGGTGGTGGTGGTGTGACTGCAAAGTGACATGTGGGAATTTGAGGAGTGATGGAGATGTTCCACATTTGTGTTGCTGTAGCGGTCACATGAGTGTATACATTTTCAAAAATTCATTAAACTGTACACTCAGAATGGGTATGTTTGCCTGTATATAAATATATCTCAATAATGTTGATCTTTAAAAAGTGTGATATGAGGAGTCCTCTGAAGGGGTTGTCGATGACTGGTTTGGCAAAAAATTACCTGGTAGATGAAAGAATGCATTAGGTTAGATTAAATGTCTTCAGAGTAGACAATTACTTGGAGGGGATTTTAAGCAAGGAATTCAAGGATAAGTTAGAGGATAGAATATATTAATTTCACAGGGCTGTCATAACAAATTTCCACAGACTAGATGGCTTAAAACAACAGAAGTTTGTTCTCTCACAGTTCTGGAGGACAGAAGTCTGAAATCAAGGCATCAATAGGGTTAACTCCTGGAGGCTCTGAGGGAGAATCTGTTCCAAGCCTCTCTTCTAGCTTCTGGTGGCTGCAGGTGAGCCATACTGAATTTTGCTTGCTACATAACTCCAATCACTGCTTCCATCATCATGTGGCCTCCTGGGTTTTTTTATTGTCTGTCTGTGATTTTTCCTCTTCTTATAAGGACAATTCTCATTGGATTTAGGGCCCAGATAATCCAGGATTATCTCATTTTAAGATCCGTAACCTAATTACATCTGCAAAAACTCCTTTTCCATATAAGGACACGTTAAAAACTCCAGGTGAACATACATTTTGTGGAGCCACCATTTAACTCACTACAGAGTAGATCGAGTTTATGATTTTTCTAACTCTGAGAGTCTAGAATCCCACATTATTTATACTGAAGACTATGTGGCTTATATTCAATACTTTCCTAAAAGAAGTATTTAAAAAGCAGTGAACATCTACTACCTGGTTGGAAGATGGGAATAGAATAACAGGAGAAAAGAAGGGCCAGAAACAGACGAAAAATATAACTTTAGAGTTTATCTAAAGCTAACCCTGCTGCCTAATCTATGTAATTTGTAAACATTTAACCACGTGCCATAATATCACTGTGGCCTGAGGTCTGTCCACATACACAGTGAAAGGGAGAGAAACTTGACGCGATCAGAAAGTCATTTCTCCTATGAGACTGGAGAAGCAAAGGAAACATTCTACAGGTTCTAGAGCTATAGAGTTCTGCAGTTTGCAGATACTTCCTTAAAAGAGCTTGCTCTGCCCTACCCTGCCCCAAATCTGTTTTGAAAATAATCTGAGTTGTTTTTTCTGCTGCCTTGGAAACTTCTCAAACACATAGCCTTCGGTCTGATAGCAGCAGAAAGCTTTGGTTCCCATTGAACCCACTAATGAATTATAAATTCTCAAAGTATTTGGAGAGGAAAGTGATCTGTTCTAAGAGTTCTCTTTACCAATGAGGAATGAGGAGAAATTATAACTCAAAATTGCCTAGAAAATAAAAGGAGCTGATTAGATCTCACAACTATCAGCACCGCAGCTGAGTGTGGCGTAATGCAACTGTGCTCTTTACCCCATCACCACAAAAGAGAAGTTGGGATCCATTGGTCTCAGAACAACATATGGTAGCCAGTGAAAAGCCAGTGCCATGAGAGGGATTTTCTCTCTGGCCCACAGACTCAGTGTCGTTAATTCCTACTAGAACTTGTCATGCTCTGCTTCCTCATTAGCTCTCATCAGCATCTATTGTCCCTCTACGAATCACTGTACTTTCCCTGCCCAGATTAATCTGGTGACTCTCATTACATGATTGATTACAACCAACATCTCACTAAAAATGGGGACTGGAGGATTAAAGTAATTAATCTAACCATTCAGGAAGGTTATTTCTATATTAGGTACTATTAATGTCTTCATTTCATCACTCAAATACAGACGCTTTTCAACTTATGTTGGGAGTACTTCCTGATAAAACCCTTGTCGGTTGAAAATACTGTAAGTTGAAATGCATTTATACACCTAACCTACCAAACATCATAGCTTAGCCTCGCCCACCTTAAACATGCTCAGAACACTTACATTAGCTACTGTTGGGCAAAATCATCTAAACAAAGCCCCCTTTATAATAAAGTGCTGAATATCTCATGTAATTTGTTATGCATATCATTTTCACACCATTGTAAAGTCAAAAAATTGTATGCAGAACCTTGGTACGGTGGGAAGCATCATAATCAGGTAAAAGTTAGGGTTTGGATACATTACCCTAAGATAGCCATAACTCCCCATGGGGTTTTTGTAACCGAGCTCACCTGCCAGGTGTTGTGTGCAGAACTCCATGTGTTTTTCCATTCCCAAACAGAAAAATCACATTTGAGCCACCTTGAATGTCATTAACGGTCCTTGAGAAGGGCATCGAGGAGCCACTGAGAGGGCAGGACAGACTGACTAGGAGCACACAAAGGGGGATTCTGGGCCAGCCTGTGAGGTCATCAGGGCACTAGGCCTTCCAGGAGCTGGGAGGGAGGATACAAGAAACCTAAGTTCAATAAAAACCTCCAAGGTGGAATGGAAAACTGCTCAGTTTGGCCACTTAGTGATGCCTCTGAGAGCCCAAAGAAGAAAGTCAGGCCATGAAGATTACATTTCAAGCCTATTCCATGGCTCGTGGCAGAAGGCAAGTCTAAATTTAAATCTCTGAGCCACAGTTTCAGAATCAAGGTTTTTATATGGCACAATGTAAACAGATCTTCAGGAAAGAAGGGCAGCTCCTCACTCTGTGTGTGTGTGTGTGTGTCTGTGTGTGTGTGTGTGTGTGTGCACCCACGTGGGGAGAGACCCATGCTGAGCACTTCTTAACTTGCTGGGCTCTGTGGTAAAGGTAGGGATGGGGAGCAAGGCTACAAAAGGGAATGCAGCTGGCCCTGCTTTTTGAGTTACAATTTTGAGAAGCCTTTAGTCCAACAGAGGGAGATGCTACTTACGCTGCCAGGATTCACTGGCTTTGTGACTACAGATGGGGCCCAATGTGCTGAAAAGTCACACTGCAGTGAAGACTGTAATACTAGAGGAAGTAAGAGTAATCAAGCTCAGACGTGCTAGGCCAGCAAAGATTTGGGCCAAAGAGAGCCGTGCTGTGCGGCTCAATGAAGGAATGGTTTCCCTGCTTGCAGTTTTCCAGTGCTTCCCCTTTTTGTCTTGCCTGACACTCACAGCACCCTCAGCAGTGAGTATTATTATCTCCATCCTGCTGATGAGGACACTGAGATCTGAGAGGTTAAATGATCAACTTCAGGTCACACAACCAGTCCAAGGCAGCACTGTTCCTGGGTCACAGCAGTCAGTCTGCAGAGAGCCTGGCACAGGAGGAGTGTGAGTCTTCTCACCCAGGACAGGCATCCTGCCAAGTGCAAAAAGCCAAAGTGTTGTCAGTGGGCGCTGCCATAAAGGTGAAGGCAGCCCCCGGCCACCTGTGCAGAGTAGGCTGGCACAGAGGCTTCTGACTTGGGAGCAGGCGGCCACGCCCTGCCCCGGACGGCAGTGCCTGCTCACAGCATCACCGGGCAGAGAAAACAAACCTCTGACAGCACCGCATCCTACTGTACTCTGCCCAAACACAGCACCCATGGCAACCAAACAAAGGGCCGCTGCAAAAACAGTGCTGAAGGCAGGCAGGGAATGACAGCAATGGGGCCATTACTAAGCACTTGCTTGGCACCAGGTGCTGTCATGGACCGGAACCTGACTAAGGAGAGAACAGACAGTGAGAAGTGAAGGCTTTGAACCCAGGTATTGGACACCAATGCCTGAGTTATGCTACAGTCTTCCCCACAGACACTCAAGTGACACATCCCCTCAGGACAGTTGGAATACTCAACAAGTGATGAATGACAGTAGACTATTGGTCTCTCAGAGACAGAACAATCTGTCTGTTTTGCTCACTGATGTAACCCACGCTTCTAGAAGAGTGCTGAGCACATGGCAGACTTTACTATTTATTGGGTAAAAAACCATAAAACCATCCCCTGAGATGATGAGCTGGCCACGCTACTTGCTACTGCACTTTGGTCGCCCAACTTGAAATTCAGATTTTTCCTTCCTAAGGTCTAATAGTAAAGTTCCTTAATGATATAATTTTACATGCAATGTCACTGGCAGAGGACTCATCCCAGACCTAGTCCTTCTTTCACACTGGAGAACGTTTGGGGAGTACGGTGACGTATTTATTGGTCCCAGACAGCAGCTGGGTTGAGGTGGACTTTGTCTAGCTGGCCCTTCCCCTCACCCAGCTGCACAGGCTCACCCTACACCTTCTTCACCTCTTCATTTAACCTTCAATAATGCAACCCCTTCTTTCATGAGACTGAAGTTTTGAGTCCCACTTACTGCATTATGGTGGGACTTTCCATATCACCATTGTCATTGATCTTAAGTTTCTCACAAACAATAAGAAATGTAAATATTGCATTCACACATGACCAAGGCCTGTGGGGCTCAGATGCTTTCTGGGGCTCTGCCCACAGTCTCAGGTGTGTCCCAGGGACAGTGAGTATGGCATTGGCTTGAAATAGTAAATGCCCCCGAGCAGTAGAGAGGGTTTCACCACACTGGCATTTTGCTAGACCCACACAATCTGTCAAGTGAGTTTGTTTTGCTCTCTAGATAAATGAGGAGCCAAAGGGTGTTTTTCTGACTGTGAATTCTTGGCATTTTTTCAGGCTCTTAAATAAGCAAAGCGAACACTGCCAGTCTTCTCTGGCGCTGCTCAGGACTGTTCAATGAATAATAGAATCAGGAATCAAGGAGTCTCAAAAGTCACTTGGCGCAGGGGTTTTCAAACCTTTCAGGCAATAAAATCCTTTTTTCAAATACAAGCTTATGGTATGGTATGGTGTGGTGTGGTGTGGTGTGGTGTGGTGTGGTGTGGTGTGGTGTGGTGTGGTTCGGCATGGTATGGTATAGTATATGAAAAAAGCTAACAGTGCTGTGAATAAAGGCAGCTGGGGCCCCTCCCCTAAGATCTCTTTTACCTTTTTTCTGGCCAACCAGCACAGTTCCAGAAACACCAATCTCATCTAACACCTCACTGCAATGATCATAAACAAAGGGACTGAGAGGGGAAGGGACTTGTCCAAGGTTACCCAGGGAGTTAATGACCAAGCTGGTGCTGGCACCCCCACTCAGGCTCAGGAGTCAGCACTCTCTCTACGCTCAGCACCAGCCCAAACCTGCTTTCTAACACTGAGTGCTCAGACACACATCTACCTGGGACCAGGGCTTGGAGACAATGCTCACTGCCTGGTCCCGTAGCCCAGAAGGCCTTCAGCATGCGGATACATGCTAATGACCACACCTGGGTAACTTATTAAAAGTGTAGATCGTGATAAGACCACTTTAGTATAAAATCTGAACTCTAAGATAGAGTGACCCTGCTCAATCCTAGTTTAGCCATCTGACGGGCAACAAAGCTCCCACTGGCCTTAACTTCCCATCTCTTGATGAATCTTAAATCCTCAAATGTGCTCTTTAATGTCAAAAAAAAGAAACATCAAACAACAACAAAAAAATCCCCCAAACACAATCTTCTCTCCCAGCCTTTTATTTATGGGTCACAGATCAGAGAACAGTCTTGCAGAAATGACACCCTTGAAGTCAAGTTAGAAATGGGAATGGGTTTTGGATGGAACCTATGTTCACCCGGTGCAACCACCTCAAGGCCCAGCATCCTCCTGCATAAAGGCAGCATGTGACTCCATGATCTCGAAGCTCCCTCCAGCTCCCGCATGCTAGGATCCTAAAAGAAATGGGAAACAAACTACTTTTCCTCTCTCCAGGTGGAGGAGTCTTCTCCTATGTTCTCCTAGGAGACAAGGAAAGAAGTGAAACCCGAGGAGCTTCTGGGAGAAGCAATGCTGTGATTAACACAGAAATGCTGCACTAGTGCCTCTAACACCAAATATCCCTGTCTCAGTAGTACTTTATTTTCTTCACGTTCTCAGTGACCTTTCTCCTCAGCTTCAACTACTTTAGAAAAGCCGTCAATATACAACTGGAGCCCTAGCGTTTTTCTCTTATCCTTCTGCCCTGTCTGCCTTGTCTCAGCTGATAGCCTGGTGCCAGAGACTGAAATGGGAAGCTCCACTCCTTGACCCTCCTCTCTCCTCCCACACCCTCCCACACCCTCCCCTGCCCCTCCCTGCACCCTTCCCTCCTTGCTCTTTTCCCCTCCCTCCTTCACCCTCCCCCTCCTCCCCCTCCTCCCCCTCCTCTCCCTCCTCTCCCTTCCTCCTCCCTCCCTCACTCTCCCCTCCCTCCAGCACCCCTCCCCCAAGCACAGACTAAGGTCACATGGAGAGTCTGGCTGGAACACTCAGTGGTGCTCAGAAATCCTAAACACTGTGGCCTCTGCAGTGCCTGCCAGGGAGAACAGGGAGTCCTCTCTCAGGCCAGGCTCAAAGCAGGCAAGATGGAAGAAGCCTTATTAGGTCATCCAGCCCAAGAACAGGGTGAGCCTCTTTCTTCTGTTCACCAGCCCACAAGAATGAAACTGACTTGGAATCTGCATCCCTCCCCCACTAACTCCCCATCCCATCCTTTGAGGAATCCACCCTCTTCCAAAGACAGACCAGTTCTCTGGCTGCATCCAATTCCCCTCCACAGCTGGAAAGGAAGCCTTGGATGATGCCTTCCCCAGGACTCAGTGGTGTTTGTTTGGGTCCTGCTATGTCCTCACACCTGGCTTTTTCAGCACAATTAGCACCTTTTGCCACCCCATATCATGTCCTTATTTATGGTGCTGTTTGTCATCTGCTTCCCAGCACTGGCATGTAAATTCCATGTAAATTCCTTTACAAGAGATTGGCTTGTCTGGGTCATGCATACATCTCAAGTGCAATTTCAATAAGCATGTACTGAATGGATTTCTTACAAAGATAACTAGAGCATATTTTCATTTCATATGCCTCATTCTTCTTTTTCTCAACTATCCCTACAGATAAAGCCACTTTATATTCATGCAGAAAGGAAGTTATCCTCGTCATTTCCAGATCTTTTTCTATGTGGGAATCAACAGCCTGCCTTCATCTTCTTGGGGAAAGTGAGCTGATCTCAGTCAATCCTTCACTCAACTCCCTCATGCCGTGAGCAGGCAAGTTTCCAAGGGCTGCAAGCCATCCTCATGGCTCAGAGAGGATGAGTGAACATCAGTACCCCAACAGCCCTGAAAGTCCTACTCCAGTGTGGTGCTGGCCTCCCACCTCTGCATTCAGGCTTCTTGAACCTCCCAGATGTCAAAACTCTTCCCAAAGAAGAATCTTACAAACTGTGCCACACTGAAGCATGAATGCTTAGTAAGGCTCCACAAGTTCCCTCACCACAAGCAGTCCCACTTTGAACAGGCAAGCTCCAGAGGAGCAGTACCTGCTGGCACCATGTCAACATCTATGAGGGGGCTGGGGGCTGGCCAACCTCCAGTGCTGGGCCTACTCTTTAAAGATATTAGCTTTTGCTTTCTGATTATAAAAATACTACATGCTCATAGAAATTTTTGTTATAAACGATATTTTTAAAAAGAAAACATTTAAAACATCTCCCAGCTCTACTCATAAATAACCCTGTACACATTTAAAAATTTTCTTTCTTATCCTTTAGTCCAATTATTTTTTTTTATTTTCTTCTTTAGGAAAAAAATTAGTTCCAGCCCACCTTTCCCCATTTAGGTGGCTCACAGCTGACTCCTGGGTTTCCTGAAGAAGCATGGAAGAGCTTATTTTGGTGGAAGGGCGTGGGTCCCTGAAGACAGGACTCTTATGTGGCTCCCTCAGTGGCACAGAATGGGCACTGAATCAGTGCTTTGGACTGAACACACAGCACAGCCAATCCATGTAAAAATGCAGAGGGTGGGCAACTTTGTATGATTTCAAGGATTACAAAAGTTCTCAAATTAGAACTTCTCCTCTACCCATTGCTAATATCAACAGTTCTATTCAGTGTGCTCTTAAACCCAAAACTCCATTTACAGGTGATACTGAAATCCCAGAAGGGTGAAGTATCTTTAAGGGCTTTGAAATACGTTCAAATGCTTATATCCAGGGGAGTGAAATGGCTGGAGTGATTGAAGGATTAGTAAACACACATCAGTCATGAAGACTGAATGGGTCTTTCCTAAACACCAAAGGGCAGTGGGAAGAAGGTACACTGAAGGCACAGAAGCCCAGAAGGCTTGGGGGATCTGGGGACATAACTAAGAAGGAAATGCAGAAGAGTGGAAAGGCAAAAGTTGGAGACACTAAAAACTAATGTCAGGCTTCTTCCCTTCTAGGTTATTTATATTTAAAAAGAACATACCTGAGGTGTCTACCTCCAGTTCTGGCCTTAGTTAACAGAGTGACTACAATATGTAAGACAAAGGGATGGTATTAGGATCAGTGGTTCTTTGGATAGCTTAAAAAATGCAGATTGCCAGAGCCCTACCCCCAGAAATTCATATTTAAGTTGGCCTGGTTTTTAGCCCAGGCATTGATCAGTTTGGGCTTTTATTTTGTTTCCTCAAAGCTCCCCAAGCAGATTCTAACATGCAGCAAGATCACTCCTAATTCACTTTTTAAAAAATTTTTCTTTATTGTTGGGAGTATTACATGTGTCTCATTTTTCCCCCTCAATTGACCCCCTCCACTTCGCTCCCACCCCCTCCCCAGGCCTTCACCCCATTATTAACTGTGTCCATGGGTTACACATATATGCATATAACTTCTTTGGTTAATCTCTTCCCACCCTCCACCCCCCTTCCCTCTTTCCTTTGAAATATGATTGTCTCTTGCATGCATCAATGTCTCTGGATCTATTTAGATTGTCAGATTCTTTTGTTCATTTCAAATTGGTACTTTATTATGTTACCGATTTTCTGTTATTTCCTTAAACATCCTTATAAACACAATTCTGAACTCTGTATCTGTTAGCTTGCTTGGATCTATTTCATTTAGTTCCTCTTCTAGAGATTTCTTCTGTTCTTTCCTTTGTGACATGTTTCTTTGCCTCCGCATTTTGGCTGCTTCCAGGTGTTTGTTTCTATGTATTAGGTAGAGCTGCTATGTCTCCTGGAATTTGTAGAGTGGCTTTGTGTAGTAGGTGTCCTGTAGGGTCCAGTGGCTCAGCCTCCCCAGTCACCTGAGCTGGGCCTTCTAGGTGCTCCCCTGTGTGGGCTGTGTGCACTGTCCTGTTGTAGTTGAGCCTTGGTTTCTGTTGGTGTCACTGGGAGGAATTGACCCCCAGGCCAATCGGCTGTGAGGACCAGCTGCAACTACAGCCAGAGAGCTGCTGTGCTGGAGACACCCCTATGGAGCAGGATTTACCTCAGTGGGGCTTTGGTGTTCACCAAGTGCGCCCCTTGAGTGTGTCACTCGTGGATGTGGTAGGGTTGTAATCCAACATGGTCGAGTCTGACCACCAGGTGAACTGTCTCTGGGGCCTCCCGGAGGTGCAAAGTCAGCCTGTGCCAGTGCCTTGCCCAGGGCCACCCAGCATGAGCTACACAGCAAACCATAGTTGGCTGCTACTTGTGCTGGGCTTGGAGGTGTCCAGGAGAGGCCAAGCTATGAGCCAATGCAGGCTGCCGCTAGTGCCAGGCCTGGGGCCACTTATCAAGCCACATGGGGCCCGCTGCTGCTTGTTTGAGAGATCTTAGGAAAGTCCTAAGCATGAGGCTTAAGAGGCCACTTGCACAGAAAAGTCGCTTGAAATGGCCTGGATGAGCTGCAGGTGGGGAGGGGCGGGGCTTCCGGGAATCACGGGGCGGGGCCAAAGGTGTGAGTCAGGTGCTGGAGATTCAAATAAGGTGCCTGCCTGCTGGCTGTGTGCGGGGAGGGCTCGCCAAAGGAGCAATGGCCTCTGTTAGCTCTTCTGTATGGGAGAAAGCTGCCCCTCCACCTCTCATCCCAATTTCAGGCAGGTTAGTTTCTCACCAAGTGTCCCAGTTTCCTTTCAGGCTACTGCCCGGCACTGGGCTCAGAGGGAGCGCATCTGAGTGAGTCTGTGCGTGGGCCCTTTAAGAGGAAAGCCTGGCACTCCCGCACCCCCCACAACCCTCAGTGACAGTCCCCGCTGGTTTTTACAGCCCGAAGCTGTGGGGACCTCTCTTCCCGGCCCTGGAGCCCTGGGCTGGGGGCCTGCTGTGGGGCTGGGACCCCTCACTCCTCCGGGAAACCCCCACCGCCGAGATTCCCTCCTGGGTTTAAACCCGGGCACTGGGTGTGGGCCCGCGGCAGAGTCTCTCTGATTCAGCCCGGATCCACCCAGCCTCTGCCCCTCCTACTGGTCTTGATGCTCCTTCAGTTCCCTGGTTGTAGGGCTTCTGTTCAGCCAGATTTCAGGAGGCTCTGAGTGATGGTGGTTCTGTATTTTAGTTGTGATTTTGATGTGGTTGCAGGAGTTGGTGTGTACAGATGTTACCTACGCTGCCATCTTGTTTCTCCCCTAATTCACTTTTTAGTTCTAAATCCAGACTCTCTTATGTAGAAGCCAAGGTACCTTGCATTTGCTCAATTTTCACTGCCAGAAGCACTTCCCAGTCCACTTACATGCACCTCTGGCCTTTGCAGGTGCCCACATGCATCTGCATATGGCAGGTCTGCACCTACAGAGGCTGGAGTTTCCAAGATGCAAGGTCATCAGCCAACTGCCAATGGCAACACATGCTATCATTATTCTCTTTCCTTCATCAAAGGGTTTAACAAAAAAAGTGGGACAATTGTGTTCCTCAAGCCATGGGGTAAATTTGTGATTGACCTTTTGAAAAGATTGAGTTTATTTCCCAATTTACTTATCAAAAACTCTATATGCCATTTATGAGGTTGTTTCTTTTCTCTGACTATTAGAAATTCTTAAAAACATTGAAAAGCCATTTTTAAATGAAAGAAGTAGCCACATGAACACAATCCACAAATTTTCCTGATAGCCTCTGAGAATTTGTCTACCAGAGCCAGAATGACATGCATACACACGAATTCGGTAAAGTGAGTCACATTTTCAGGCAAGTCAGCCTCATAAGTATTGGGGAATTTCTTCATCCACCCTTGCAGGCCTGAAACACCCCAGAGCTTTCTTAAGCTTACGCAAATTTATATAATCTCTAGTTGCCTTAGAAAAGTGTCCATTTCACAGTAATTATTGTCTTAGCCTGACGACATGTACGTCTATTGTTATTTGCCCATCCCTGAAGTACAACTCCATTGGCAAACTTCCACTTATGACCTCATACCCCATCTGATTTTCATCAAATGTGCTCTTTGCAATGAAAAGAAAAGCCAAGTTGAACTTTTACAAGGTCTGCACAGATATATCTTTGCAGGTGCCACATCGTGCGTATGAATGATAATAGATACAATTTCTAGAAAATAGTTTATATAGCTGCTGTGAGTTTTACAGCAGAGTGAGTATAAGAAGTCAGCCCTTGGGCCATCTCAACATCTCTTCAACTATAAATAAGGGACCTTGAGCAGTACAGATGTTTGAAACATACAATGAAGCACAATCCAGGAAAAACGAATAAGAACATGGGCTTTCTGCACACCTGACCATATGGAAAGTGAGTTAATTTTATTCCAGTTACATTACAGTCAAGTAGGAGATTGTTTTAGCCAATATGAAAAGCCAGAACTTTGGTCTGGGTGCAGCAAAGCTATTGATTTATTACAAATCTTTAAACCTAAGGGGGAAAGTAATCCAGTCCTGGGATGGGAGCCATCCTTCCGTTTCTGGAGGGGCAGTAGACAGCTGCCTTCCTGGTCTAACTTGAGCCTTGAAACATGCCACAGTGCTTGAAATCTCCCCCATTAGGATCCTCCATTGTGTTCAGATATTGTATCTTCATGGACTCCAAAACGCTCTCTGTAATATCCCTATGTGGATCCTTCGAGTGATGGGAGATATTACATAAGGCATTCATCTTGGAAAATTCTTCTATGTATTGAGTTGAAAGCTTTAATTTCCATTCACTCACCCTAATCTTCCCCTCCTGAGTACCACAGAATAAATCCATCACCTTTTCCCTGTGAAGGCCCTTCAATATTGGAGGAAGCTAGCAATCCACTCTAAGCCTTCTTGTTTCAGACTCAAAACACTGAGCTTCTGCCACCAGTTCTAAATGATGCCATGTCCAGAGTCATCATCACTTGAACCAACTCTTTCTGGACCTGATTACTTTATAGGAAGCCAAACAGAAGTGGTCTAACCAGTACAAACCCCAGCAGAACTGCTGCTACTCTCACAGGCTTCTTTGCTTTATTTCTCTCAATGCATTCTAAGGCATTGCTCATATTTTGGGGGAACTATATTGTGGGTTCATACAGAGCTCCCAATAACTAAAAACTCCTTATATTTGGTCACAGAAAACCCTATTAAGCCAGGCCTGCCCTGACTTAAGCTCATTGATATGTAGCATATATAACATATATAGAATATACAGCAATCTCAAGTAAACTTCCTTTGTTGTTATGTTCTGTCAAGATCCATTTAGGCCCTGATTCTTCTATTCAGGCTATCAGCGATGCCCTGCCCTCCCCAGCTTCATGTCAGCTATAACGTGATAAGAGTGTCTTTTTTCCTGATCCAAGTTGACAATAAAAATGAACCTAAACAGGGCAATGAGAGGCACCCTGCAGGTGGATAGCAATCCACCTTTGAGCACAGGGATCTACAGCCAGATATAAATCTACCTGCTGTCACTGTCACCTGGTCTACATCTCTCTATCTCACTCACTATGAGGGAGTTTTTCAGAGTCCTGGCCAAACCCAAGTATAGGGCGGGGCAAAAGTAGGTTACAGTTGTTTGTATGCAAATACAATAACTAATAAATAATAATACAAAAATAAACTCTGTGTCGAATACTGACAACTTAAACCTGTTTTTGCCCCACTCTGTATGGGATGCAAAGGTTGGCTTTCCTCATTAACCTTTTGCTCTCTTTGGCTTTAATTTTCTTGTAGCTTTCTTGACTTTCTCATTGGACAAGTGAACAGATTTCCCCATTCAGGGAGCTTTCTGGAGCAGGAGAGCAGCTCTAGAGCCCTACCCACTGTTACAGACCAGGTCGTTCTTCATTAAAAAGGCCATTTTGGCCAGTGTTTTTTCACAAGCCTCAGTTCATTCTAGGTCTTCCTGACATTATTCCTGTTACTTCTGGCCTCTTGCCTTGGACTGGGAAACTTCTCCCATCCCTTGTCCCCTTTTTAAACATGATCTCTTCAGAGAACTCACTCTGCAGCCACCAGCATCTGCTGTGTCACTCCCACGGAGCTTATGTCACTTTATAAAGCATGTTTCTGATCAATACCACCTCAGACCTAGGCAGAAGGAGTCCAATTCTGGGCCCCTGTGTACTGAAGAGTTAGCCTTACCTGAAGAGAGATCTGGCCTTTTCCCATGGCTACTGGGAGGTGATCTCTAGGCCCCTGGAATGTCCACTTAACAAGAGGACCTTTGTTTGCTTGGGGGCTTTAACCACTGCACATCATAGCAATGTGATTTACCATGGGGATTTGGGGCGCACTATATCAGTTCCAACCTCCTAGAGGGCTGGAGACTAAAGGTCAGCCACACTGGTAGTATGTGATCAAGATTCAATCAAGACCGTGCACACCAAGGCTCAAGTGGGTTTCTGGGGTTGGCAATACTCCGTGCATATTTTCATGGCCAAGATGAGGGAATACCCTCTTGACTCCCTGGAAAGAGGCAACTAATGGAACAAAGGACAAGAGCCAGTGCCAACATATTCTAATGTGCATTTCCAAAGAGTCGAGAATTCTAAATTTGAACTTGGCCATTAAAGGCCCTTATGAAGGTTTTTTTTCAAAGCAGCAAGATAGAACATATTTTATTTTATTTATTAGGTTTTTAGCCTGATTTATTGCCTTTAATAATTTAGACACCTGGTATGTGGGTCTCTATATGTACTCTTGCCCCAGGCTCTGAAATGTTAGGAGCCAGCCTACTGCTGATTGTCAGAATTGTGTTTGTAGAGGCTTCTTCCTGATGATAGTATCTATTAAGAGAGGCTGCTAAAGGTTAACAAAGCATCACATCTCAATCTTTTCAGAATATTTAAAAATGTATGTGCTAGGATGTTAAAATGGGATTTCATTTGTCTCATTTTCTGCTGAGGTTCCAAAAGGCTAAGAGTAAAACAGTACATGCTAAGTGTTTCCACATTCCTAAGTGAAGTGCTAGACCCCTGCTTCAGGCTTTTTGCTGCATAACCAGGCACAACAAAACTTGGTGCAGTAAAACAACAACTGTTTTATTTTCCTGAAATTCTCTGGATCAGAATTTTGTAGAAGGCATGGAGGGAATGTGCCCATGGCACTAACATCTGGGCCTCAGCTGGAATTCCCAAAATGTGAGGTGTGAGGGTGCTGGCTGAGATGGCTCAACTTGGGTCATGTGACTGGGGCCTTGATTCCTCTGTCAGCTGGCTCCCCGGTTCTCCTTTGTGCGCCCCCCACATGGCCACGGTGGGCTTCCTCACAGCATGGTGGCCTTCCTCCATGGCTCCTGAACTCCTCCCGGGGAGAAAGCAGAAGATGCAGGCCTCTGAAAGGCCAGGCTCAGAGCCAGCAGAGCATCACTTGCGCCACATGTGGTCAAGCAAGGCGCATGGCAGGGCCAGGCTGAATGAGGAGGGCAGGGCAGGAGTAGACTCCGCTTCCCGATGAGTGGAGCCGGTGCTCATACAGGGAGAGGAGCAGTGATGGAAAGCATGTTTGGAGATGACCAACAACAGTTACCTGTGCAGAACTGCAAAGAAGGAGACTAAAGACTTTTGTAGCCCTTAGCTCTATACCAACCAAAGGTTTAAAATGTCTGAATTTAACACTTAGAAAGTTTCTTTGGAAAAAGTCGTTGGACTGACAAGTCACTCTTCTCAGCCTGCTTCTTCTTCACCTCAAGCCTGGTGAGGGAGGCTCCAGGGAAACGCGATTCAACTCATTTTCCCAGCTTTGAATCCAGCATTTCTCCAAAATAAAACTCCTGGCATTTACTACCTAGCTGTATACGCCCTAGTCAGGAAGCACTAGGCTTGGGTACACCGTGTTCAAAGCAGCATTGTTCACAACAGCCCAAATGTAGAAGTGGCTCTCATACCCATTGAGAGATGAATGGATACACAAAATGTGGTGTGTACATATAGTGGAATATTATTCAGCCTTTTTATTTATTTATTTATTTATCCTCACCCAAGGATATTTTTTCCATTGCTTTTCAGAGAGAGTGGAAGGAAGAGTGAGAGAGAGAGGGAGAGAGAGAACCATCAATGTGAGAGAGACACATCAATTGGTTGCCTCCTGGGGCCAGGGATCAAGCCCTTGGCTGGAATCGAACCCAGAACCCTTCAGTCTATGGGCTGATGCTCTAACCCCTGGGATAAACCAGCAAGGGTTTTATTCAACCTTTAAGAGGAAGGGAATTCTGACACACACTACAACATAGATGAATCTAGAAGACATTATACTAAGTGAAATAAACCAGGCACAAGAGGACACATATTATGTGATTCCACTGATACGAGGTAACAAAATTAGTCAAATTCATAGAGACATAAAAGGAATGTAGCTGCCAGGGGCTTGGGGAATAGGGTAGTAGGAAGTTAGTTTTTAATGGGCACAGAGTTTCAGTTTGGGAACTCAAAAGTTCTAGAGATGGATGGAGGTGATGGTTGTACAACAATGTAAGTGTACTTAATGCAACAGAATTTATACTTAAAAATGATTTAAATGGTAAATTTTATGTTATGTATATTTACAACAATAAAAAAAGTAGTACTAGCCATATTAAGAGAGGTCCCTGCCAGGAAGAACTGGACAATTGTGTCTCTACTTCTGCCCATCACCAGAACTTCCTTAACCAGGGGAGAAGGATGATTAAAGGGTGTCTTAGTTCTGGATCAGTTTTGTGATCTGTGTTGCAAAACCATCAGCCTCATATATCATAAGCTGTGTATCCTGAGAATAAAATAGCAAATGCTAAGTGTTCCCACATTCCTAAGCGAAGTGCTATGAAGGTGGTATCGAGGTGACTGAAATCCTCAGCCAGCCTCTGAGGTGGGAAGAAATTGAGGGAGACTGAGGAAGGAGCTGACCTGGCTGGTACAAGTGGACTTTCATGGGAGAGCCATCAATTGCGATCATAAATTCAGAAAGATAACAAAATTGCCCATGAGGCAGGCTATTTCTCTTCATGGTATCTGTATCAGTCACCTTTTGCTTCAAGCATGCTGTGTAACAAACAATCCCCAAACTCCATGGCTTACAAACATTTCTTTTTCTTGCTTATGGGTCTGCAGGTTGGCTGGGGAATCTCTGCATTAGATTGATGTTGGGTTTAGGTCATTTCTGTGTGTATTTTATTCTAGAACCACAGTACAACGGAGCAAGCCAAACCACACAAGCACATTGAAAGACACTGCTCATGTCATGTTCTCCCACATTCTATCAGGCAAAGCAAGTCAGGTGCCCAGACCTAGATTAATGGGACAGGGAAGTGTACTTTACTGACTCTAGTTGTGCATACTGTAAATTCACATGGTGAACACATAGAGATAATTAGATAAGAAAGAGTGAAGAAAAACTCATTCCACCACAGAGTATAAAACTGTAAGACAGGAAGACCTGAATGACAGGACATTTTTGGCTAATCTAATTAAAGATATAAGAGTTTGCTTGTTGGGGAAAGGCTGAGAGGGGCTCAGAGCTCTAGTAGAGCAGGCTAGGGTTTAGAGTTGAGTAACACCAGTTGCAAAGCTAAGCCAGGTTCAAGGATTGTTGGGAATGAACACTCAGATGATACACTGTCTTCCTACCAAAGTAGGGAGCAGGCATCAAGAACACATGGTGTGCAATGGGTGGGGGAGCTCAGCAGCCTAGATGGAGAGTTACCCAGTGGTCACAGGAGCTCAGAGCTATGTGCTAGAGCCTTCCACATTATTGAGAGTGAGGGCTGAGGAGCTTCATCCAGCACTCAAGCTCTCCTGTGTGTAACATAAATTTCCTATGGGCCTCAGTTTTATAAATGTGCTTTTATTTCCTGGTGCATAGTTGGGCCTATAGGGAATGTCAGTGCAAAGGGCCAGGCTGCAGCCTTTCACAGGGGTCTAGTTTATTTTATGAGGGGTGTTGAAAAGAGCCAGGAGCTGTCTGTAAGGACAGTCACATTTAGAGCCCATAGGACTGACCACACACTCTGCTCTCTGGAAGGCAGAGAGCCCTGAGAGCGGGCCAACCGGCCTGGCACCCAGGGGCTCGGGGCCCATCTGGGCTAAGTGGGCACTGACATCTGTTCCTCAGCATTCTGTGTGGGATTCTTAAGCGATACTCACCCCCTCACCTTTTATCCCACCAACCCTCTGAAATTTCATTCCTCCATGCAGGGTTTGATTGTTTTTTAAACTCTGTAACATCTTTTTCCCACCTCTTCCTTTCCTGTTTTTGTTTTGTTTTGTTGTTTTCTTCTTAATTTTTGTTGTTTTTTATTTATCTCTACCTTTCTTTTCTGTTTCAAGCGGCTTGTGAACTTTCTGTGCCTGTCGTGGTCCTCCTGCTCACTGGGCGCTCGGCGCCCGCATGTCCCAGCATGCAGACTGGCAGCACCACACTGTCCGGCCTGGGCCATGCTTGCCCTTCTGGAGAGCATCGCCTGTGCACCCCAGCCTGTCCTCATAGGAGCTCACTAGCTCTCGGGCTGACCAGAGGGAAGAGTTCAGGCTGCAGATTTGCTTACAGGAACTGCAGGTTACAGGGGCTGCAGACTCAGCAAGCGGAGGCCACAGGAGTCCCACAGCTGTTTCTGTGAGCTCATGCATGTGAGGGCCAGACACTGGTGTGGGGGCAGGGGATAGTCAAGGGTGGCACTTGAGGTTTGTCGGGGGTGACAAAGAACAGAAAAGACTGGCAACTCACCCCACCGGGCTTCCCCAAGATGGGAAAGTATGGAAGGCTCTTTGTTGGGTCCTGTGAGGCTTAACATGTGAGCCTGCCGTGGCTGACCTTGCACCTCAGTCCTCAGACCACTGCTCTTGGCCCTGGCAGGCTGAAAATCTTTTAAGAGCTGTATTTGGAACCCAGGCGAGGAAGCTGAGTGTGAATGCTAACAGTGACCTAACGAGGCTTCTCCAGGGCTGCCTCCTGCCTTCCCAACAACTCTCTTGCGAAGCCTTTCACTGGCCTGTGGTAGTTTTAAACACTACTCCCAGTTCTTTGACACCTCTCCCTGTGAATCTGGGCCAGGTGGTGGCTGCTTCCACCAATAGTGCACAAAGGGAGTGAGGCCAGGTACCTGGGCTCAGGTATAAAAGGCAGGCAGTGTGGGCCACCTCCTGGACTGCCATGCTTGGCTCTGTGCCACAATCCTGCCGAACTTGGCCCTCCAGCCATCACTGCCCTGGTGCCCAATATGCGTGACCATGTGGGTGACCATGTGGGTGGCCATGCCATCTCAGAGCATGTCCTCCTGTCGCCTCCATCCTGTCGCCTCCATCCAGTCCCCAGCTGGGGCCCCTGGAACCCTGGAGCAGGGACAGCCAGCCCTACAGTGTCCTGTCCATATTCCCCACCCCAATCAGCAAGTGACATAAACTTGCAGTTTTGCACAGTGTTAGTAACTAGAACACTGTCCCGGCATCTGTGCCAAAACTAGACTAAAGCGAGGTCTGTGCCAATGAAATGAATGCTAAGCAGCAAGAACAAGGCCTTGCCCTAGTGAACAGCCAGGCACAATGCCTTAGAGGGGCTCTCGGCAGGACCTGGCTCCAGGTTGGACAAAGCCTGGTGTGCACCCAGCTTTGCTTGCTTTGTTTTGGATTTTGTTTTCATGAGAACATTCCTATCTCCGGGCCTGGAACATTTCCCGAGCCAGGTTTGGAAGAGGGTGGTGGTGGCCAATTCCCCTTTGTTGACGTTGCTTCTTAGAGCTGCCAGGGCCTAATGGGATGGGCACAGCTTCCTGCTGCGAGTCAATGAACCACTGCCTGTCATTTATTTAAACATGTAGAAGGAGGGGGAAGGAAGACAACAATATAAGGAAGTTTACAGGGCAACCCCCGGAATTACCTTGGAATTTCTTTATAGAAAAAAGGGAACAACATTACTGCTGATTGTTGTGGGAGTTTTTTCCAGTGAGAGGGAGCTGGTGGGTCAGTCGGCATCCACTTTGCAGTCTGAATCAATTCTATATACAATCCACAGCTTTGAGGTGGTTCAGAGGTGCCTGAGAAGGCATGTGAGCTCTACATCTCTCTCCATATCAGCAACTAAGGTGCCAGTTTATGTGACTGACGCCTTACGACAGGTTGTATTATATTTGTTCTAAGTTCAGTTGTCCAAGATCACACAGACATGGAGGGGAAGTCCCGGGGCTTGGACTGCAACTTCTTGGGTTGCAAGCAATAGTGGAAACTGTAGCATCATTAACAATAAGGGGAATTCACTCGAAGGATTCGAACCTGGAACTTGGCAACAGTCTAATGTATTAAAAAATGATTTAAAAGGACAGATTTTTTTTTTAACTCTTCATGAAGCAGTCAGTCTCCATTCCCTGGGGTCCAATACCTGCAAAACAGGGTGAAGTTAGAATGCTTTTATAGGATAAAGAACAAAGAATAAGGAAGAGAAAGATTTAAAACAAATAAAGAACAAAGAAATAAGAATAGAGCCCAGAGCTGGCTTTGGCATTTAGAGGACTGGCTGACAGGATATGCCGTGTTTCTGGTGCAGCAGAGAATTTACAGGGACAGTGAAGTCACCTAAATTTCAGATTGCTGACATGGCACCTGGGGCAGGAGCAGCTCCTTCTTGGATCTAGAAATGAATTTCAGTAAACCTAAGTACCACTACTCAAATGAATGAACCCCAGTGACTTCCTGTCTTTTTGTCTCTGTTCCTTGCTGTCCCCTGCACAAGGGGAATTGTGATTCAAAGGCCAGAGATGCTCCTAAACTGTGAAGAGCTCACTCAGTCCAGCTCATGTCAAATGACTGTCCCTTAACTAACGAAAGGCATAGCGCCTTGAGCAACAATCTCCCCAAAACCCATCTCATGAAAGAGAAGTCATTCCATCCTTCCTCCCCCCAAATTAGGCTGCTATTACAAAGGCAGTGAAGTGGATGCTGGATTTCATGCTCCTGCTAGGCTACGTACATATGGGAGATATCACTCCACTCCTCTTAAGGAATGCTCCTACCAGGAGGCAAGAATGTTTAAGAGGACAGAGAGAAGGGCCTCGTCCTCAGACCAACTGTAGCCCAGCTGGAATCAACCTTCAAGCCCAGAGAAGATTGTAATTGCATGTTACTTATTACTTTCTGGGCCTCTCTTTATAAGGCATTTTGCCTGAGCTACAGACTTGATAACAAATACAATAAAAGTGGGGCAAATGCTGGTTTAATATAACAGTATGGGATGATGATGTAAGCTATGTAGTAAACAAGAGTAGCTATTGAGTTGTAATCTTTTTATAGGAATCTTGAATAGGTCTGATACCAGATGTATAGCAAATACACTCACTTTATGAAAATGCCTTGCCTTTGAAAAGGGGAAATGACCTATACCATAGAGGTAGATGCATGCTGCTCACATGGGCTTTATTTTGTGCTTTTTGTATGATTTGTTTAACTCTTTAAGAAAACGTTTTTATTGCCCTGTCCAGTTTGCTCATTGGTTAGAGCATCCACTGTGGACTGCAGGGTCCCAGGTTCAATCCTGCCCAAGGGCACACACCTCAGTTGCAGGCGTGATCCTTGGCTTTGGTCGGGGCACTTGCAGGAGGCAACCAGTTGATGTGTTTCTCTCACATCAATGTTTTTCTCCCTCCCTCCCTTCCATTCTCTCTAAAAAGCAATGAAAAAAATATCCTTGGGTGAGGATTAAAAAAAAAAAAGTTTTTATTGATTTGAGAGAAACATCAATTGACTGCCTCCTACACACTCCCTACTGGGGATTGAGCCCACAAACGGGCACATACCCCAAGCAGGATTTGGACTGGTGACCTCTCAGTACGCTCAACCAGCTGAGCCACAGCAGCCAGCGCTGTGGAACTTTTCTTCAGTCACCTAAACAGAGGAGGCATAGTCTGGCATTCCCTTATTTGGGGGCGCCTAAACTACACTACAGAAAATTTGGGTCATTTCACTACATCTAGTCCTAACTCTGGCCTAGTGCTTTGTGAGTCTGAAATGCATAGTCACCAAAAGAATTGTGTTACCTCAAAAGAGTAGTGTCCTTTCTTAGACCTATGATTTTGAAGAGGTCTAAAATTTTCTCTCAATGAGCATCTTGGGATTTAGGTCTTTTAGGGAAAGTTTCATGGAACTGTGAAGGCAGAATTGTTTAATAGACTTTGGTTCATGACATTCCCCCAAGAAAGCCAAAACCTGATAGTCCCCTCTAGTTATGCGGTCCTCTCCATCCTAATCCCTCACCTTCCCACATGAGGTAACCACCATCCTGAAGCCTGTGTGCATTATGCTCTTGCTTTCATCCTTATGTATCATTATCTTAGCAATATATATCTTAGGAAAATATTTTATATTTGTTGTTTTTAACAATATAATATTAAACTGGTTGATAGATATAGGAGTATGTGTTCCTATTTGAATGTCTTAAACTATTTATAAAATTTTAAGGTGAAAAGCAAAGTTAGATTTGCAAATTTTTAAAAACGTTTTTCTAAATTTTTTCTAAATATTTCTGATATATAAAAGAGAAATGCTGGCTTTGAAAGCTGAAGTCCAGAAATATCTGTGGAAAGATGTTTTCAAGATGCCATCATGTGGTAAAAATTTGGATCCTAAAATTGGGGTTTCTACTGAGATTATTTAGAAAATCTTTATAAACTGTCTGGTGTAAGAAAAGATTCTACTATAAAAGTGTCAGGTTTATCATCACAAAACAAATGATTTGGTATTAGAAAGAGAGAACCACATCAATTTTCTGATGCCTATGCCTTCCTTTTCAGATTTTTCCCTTCCCCCACCCCCTACCCGTCACCGCCCCTCCCACCCCCACTGAGTTCTCTCCTGGAGCCAAGGCACTGCGGGGGATTAAGACAGAACATCCAAGACATGCACTCATGCCTGGGGTTGGAACTCGGCATGTTTCTCTTCCAAGGAGAACTGGCACTTCTGACAAAGAACACTGTTAGGGACACTGGTACATGTGGCCATGATTTTCAAGGATCTAGGTATGGAGGTGGGAAGGGAACACATCTGAATACCTGACTTGAGGCAGCGGGGGAGTTGGAGGGATAGAGGTGCATAGGTTAAAGGAAAGGTCATTGTGGTACTCTCTTCCTCTCTCCCACATCTCTATGGAGAATCTCTGATGCCAATAATGAGAACTAATAGTAACTAACACCAACAGTGTAGTTGGCACAGAATTAAGTGTTTTATGGATATTTCCTCATTTAATCAACACACTTTTGTATTGAAAACTGCTTTTCACATTTTACAATGAAAGAAGCTGGGACTCAAAAAGGGTGACTTCTCACCTAAGCTTCTCAGTAAGGGCCAGAGTTAAAATGCTCACCCAGCTGTTTTTGCCCTAAGCCCAGGCTCCTCCCAGCAGCACACCTGCCACCACACCTGCAGCCACTGTCTCCCGCCTGGGATCACATGAAAACACCTTGCTTCCTCATTTCAAATGCTATTGCTTCTGATCAGAATTGTTTTTCTCCACAGCTGAAGTATGGTGAGGGGCAAAATCGTCTTTGCTTTGCTCTTCAGAGAACTATAGAATTTAATTTTTTTCCAATTATCAAGATTCCCCCAGCAGATGAGCGAGCAACAAGCAGTAAGCTGAATATTAGTAGCTGAAGTCTATGGTTGCTGGGCCCATGAATCTGTCTTGGTCTGGACCTAGAATGACGTGCTAACGCTTTGCAGAACACTTTGTTCAAGGAAGCAGCTAGAACTTGCATATGATATATTTATAATACACTCCTGAATCTCCAGAACCTTTTCCAGTGCTGCAACCATATTTTTCTCTTTATCAAATTTGAACTTCATCCTATGACCCTGGATAAAATAAAAATGGGATTATATTTATATCTGCTGTTTCAAACTGCAGAAGTCCATTAGATAAATTCAAGATGGCAGACAGGCCCTTGCTTTGGAATCTTGATCCTGACAGCACTATCCCAGTAACAAAATCAAGTTTCTGTAGCTTAAGACAGAATAATCACAGCCCAGCTCAGCTTGCTTCTGCCTGCCCTGAACAGAGTGAGAAAGACAGCAAGCAAGAGGGGTAGGGGGAGACAAGGGGAGCCTAGCTACTCCCTGAGCTCTTCAACTGATAAATCCATGTGTCCTTGACATTTCCTATGGACTTGCCCTTTAGCCAGAGTGACCTTTCTCCCCGTGGGGAGTGAGGGGCCAACCCTAGTGGGCACTGGCCCTAGGTTTGCTCAGGAGGGTTGGGAGGCTGGGCTCACAGCCCTGGCTGAAGGCAGCATGCATTAGTGCTTTGCTGGAAAGCAGTGAGGGGCTTACAACCATGACTTGGGCTTGGAATCAGGACCTTGTTTTCCATTCCTCCCTGCCAGGGCCCCTCAGTCATAATCCTGGACACCCCCGTGGAGTCCACCCTGCCTATCTGTGAAGAGCTGGCTGGTGGTGGCCAATTTCATGGGGCTTTAGGAGTGTGGGCCAGCAGTAAGGAGGGCCTGGGCTATAGCCTCTGTCCCTGGCAGCTGAGCTGGTCCAGGAGCTATTTCCCAGATGGAAAACACCCCCTCCCATCCCACTTTATTATCCACCCACCCCCACCCCTTGCATCGGATATAAGCTGCGGAGGTAAACTCAGTTTGCTCAAGTCATCTAAAGAGTCAGCCTTTCTGCCTTAATCCTGACCATCCCAGGGAGACTGGAACCAGATAAAGCTAAAGAGGAATTAGAAGATGAGCCCCATAGTGGGAATGCAGATATTTTATCCTTGATTTAAAAAAAATTCCTTTGATAAATCTCTCCTTGCTGGCCAGTTTACAGTTACCCAGAGTGTCCTCATCTAGTCCATTCTCCAGCAAAACTTCTCAAGTGCTATAATTAACTACCAAAGAAGTAAAGAGAACATTAAGCCCAGATATTGAAGAAATAGCTGCCAAATAAATACTTTTCCTCTGAAGCAGAGCTTCACACACTTTAACATGATACGAATTGGTGGGGATCATGTCCAAGTGCAGATCTGATTGTGATGGGGTGCCCAAGAGCTTGGATTTCTAATGAGCTCCCATGTAATAACAATGTGCTGGTCTCCCACCCAGAGTTCTCAAGAAACAGAAAATATGAACAGGCTGATTACTACTAATAAAATTGAGTCAGTAATCCAAAAACTCCCAACAAGACATCCTAGATCAGATAGCTTCACAGGTGAATTTTACCGAACAGTCAAAGCACAATTAACATCTGTTCTTCTCAAACTATTCCAAAATATTCAAGAGGAGAGAAGTCTTCCAAGCTCATTTTCCTCAATAAAATGCTAGCAATCTGAATTCAGCAATACATTAAAAACAACAACACATATGACTAAGTTGGATTTATTCCTGGGATGGAAGTTTGGTTCAATATCTGCAAATTAATTAACATAATACACCACATAAACAAAATGAAGAATAAAAATCCTATGATCATATCAATAGATGCAGGAAAAGCATTTGACAAAATCTAGCACCCATTTATGATAAAAACTTTCAACGAAGTGGGAATAGAGGGAGCATACCTCAACATGGGTTTGGGACTAGCCCATTTTGTTTCTCTGCCCCTCCTACCAGTTTTGACCTGGCTTCTTTTTTATAACCTTAGTTATAGAAGTTCCATTCAGCTTGTTGATTGTTCTATAACTTAGTTGTAATTTTGGTGTAATGGGAGGGGTGAGCACAACATTTACATATTCCACCATCTTCCCATCTCTACTCCCAAAACGCTTTCTTCATTTGAATGCCCAGGCCACTACTTTCCAGGTTTTCCTCCTATCTCACCACTAGCTCTTTCTGGGTCTCTGCTGCATTCTCTTGCTCTTCCCAACTGCTCCAGAGTGGAATTGCCCATGCTTACTTCCTAGTCTGCTTTCCTTTCTACTCCAGACTCACAGCCTAGGGCTTCCCATCTGATCCCCTGATTTTAAATACTATGCCATTATGCCTCCTAGATTCCTATCTCTAGCCCTAATTTCTCCCTGAAATTCAGACCCACATATTCAGCTATCTAACTATCATCTCCACGTGGATGCCTAACAGGTATTTCAGATGTAATAGGGCCCAGACCAGTGTCACCATGTACTGTTGCCCAACTTGTGCACCGCCTAAGGCAGCCAGCCAAGGGGGCCAGAGGGGTTGGAATCCAGCCTGTGTCATGTTTGCTAAGCCGTGAGCTCTGGTGTAGGTACCTTTTTTTATGAGGAGTGCCTTTTCTAATTCTCACAAAGTCGCCTTACAGGTTAGCTGTGGCTGTGGCCAAAATACATCTTTGTTTTCTCCCTACCTCATACCTGATGCTCTCAGTATGTGGCATAATTCAGCTGGGGAAGAGGAGGAGGAGGAGGAGCTGAAGAGGGGAGAGGAGAAAAGGAAAGGAAAGGGCAAAGGAGGGGAGGGGAGGGGAGGGGAGGGGAGGGGAGGGGAGGGGAGGGGAGGGGAGGGGAGGGGAGGGGAGGGGAGGGGAGGGGAGGGGAGAGGAAAACCAGCCTCTTCATCTCTGCTTTATCCAATCCGATTCCCAAACGCATTCTGAATCTGACCCTTTGTCACCCTCTCTTCTACTACTCCAGCAATTTTCAACCTGCTTCATCGCATGGCACGCATAAACTAATTTCTAATATTCTGCAGCACACCAAATTATATATTATATTTTTGGCCTATTTGACACACACAAAAAAGGTATAATTTTGATTCATTCACACCTGGTGGCTATTGTTGTGCTGTCTGTTGTCATTTTTTTATTTGGCAATCTAAGGGACAAGAGATCAGTGCCCCTGACTAGTCAGGTACTGCATGTTTTAAGTTTGGGGGGCACACTGCTTGAAAACCGCTGTGCCACTCTAATGATCTAAGCCCCCATTTTCTCTGGGCTACTGCAAAGCTTCCCCGATGGCCTCCTGGTTTCTGCTCCTGACTCTCTGCACAGACAGAATCTTTCTAAGACACAAATATTATCTCACAACTCACCTAAGCGAATTCCTGACTCTACCAGGATCAACTCCAACCCCCTCCATACAGATTACCACTTTTGCAACTTAATCTTCCTCCTCTGTACCCTAAACTCACTAAGCTCCAGCCACACTGGCCTCCTTCCTGTCTCAGATACACCAAGCTCCCTGCTGCCTCAGGACCTCTGCATACGCCATATCTCTCTCAAATCTTCACAGAGCCACCTCCTTTTCAATATTCAAGTCTGAAGTATGTTACCTTCTCAGAAAAATCCTTCCTTGACCAAACTGGCTAAAACGGTGCTCCTCTCCCTCCTCACCATCACTTTCTGTCACATTTCTCTAATTTACCTTCTTTCTTGCATCTCTCACCTCCTGAAATATCATATCTACCTCTCTGCTTCCTTGTTGGCAGTCTGTCCCACCATCTACTTCCCACCATGTCCATTTTGGAGGTGTGGGATCTCTCTGCCAGGTTCTCATCCTCTCCCCAGTGTTGGGAACAGTGCCTGGCATATAGCAGACACTCAGTGAGTTGACTGATTAAGTGACCTGAGAGGTAAAAATGGTGCAGACTGAAGAGATCACAAGTAGACAAAGGAAAGGAGGAAAGAATGGAGCCAAAAGAGGGGGAAGGGAAGGAGACAGGAAATGGTTGACAGGGAGCAGGCTGGAGGAGAAACAGCCTATTCGTAGCAGGGCAGAGAGAAAGAGAAGGTGAGCAGAGGAATGGAGCTGTACCTTGGCAGCAGAAGGGGAGCTCCTGCTGAGTCCATGCCTGGCCCCTCTGCTGAGGCCCTGCACCCATGCGTACTGGGCTGGGGCTCCCGAGCACATTACTACAAGTGCGTCTTGTGGCCCTGGCAAACAAGTGGCTAGACAGGCTCATGGCCACTGGCACTTCATTTTGCCTCCAACCCAGGTCAGAATCTGAAAACAAGCTTGGTGAAAAAAAAAAAAAAAAGCAAGTCTATTAAGAGCTGAGTTTGTGCTGGGTCTCACAGGCTTACCCCACTGACATTTCAGGGGAGTCTGAAGCAGGCCTCAGTCGCTGCTTCTTTCCACATTCCCCAGGGCCCCTGAATCAAACTGGAAGCTTTGAGAATAAAACACAATGGCAATGAGGGCAGTTACAATGGAAAACGAACATGGTGGCTGCTTCTGTTAGAACGTGCTCTTGAATGAGGTCAAAGAAAGGTCCAGAAGTCAAGCTATGAAATCATCCTTACAGCTGTTTTCTTATAATTCTCATTGCAACATTCTCACAATTTCTTCTTATTGATTGAGGATGGAGGAGTTCTACCAGATGAATGTGCATGTTTTAAAATAAAAACCTTTTAGCAGGAATCTTCAGAGGTATTATATTTCTGGAAGAACAAAGGAGATGGGACTCCTTCCATAAAGAAACCCCCAATGAGATCTACTGGCCACCCCTGCACTCTGTGGTCACCTCTGCTCTGCCACTCAACAAAGATTAACCAACTCAACACTGTCACTTTTCAAACTGGGGGGTATTTTGATGGGGAGTGGGGACCAAAAAAGGAAAGAGAAAGGAGATAGGTGCAGGGAGTAGAAATACAAATGCTCGGCCAAGTGCTCCAAATTCACCCCCACCCCCACCAATGAGCGATTTCCGGGTGCTGTTTTCTCCTTGGATTTCAGTGTCCCTGGGGCGCTCTGATCACAAACACGCCACTTGTAAGTCAGCACACCCTGAATGTTTATCTCAAAACCATCTCAGACTTGTTTCTGTGCCCTCAGTAAACATATTGTCATTGCAGGCATCAAATGACATCAACAGGCCAGTCATTCAGGGGGGCTCTCTGCCAATTTCCTGTCTGATTAAAATATCAGTGCTTTGCCTGAACACGGGATGTTGCAGCAAAATATGTTGTAAAGCCCACCTGGACGAACTCTCAGAGAGTTCACAGATTCTCCCTGTCAGTCCTTTCCCATGCGTCAACCGTGGTTTTATTTCCCCACCATCCTTCTTCTTAGAACAACAGAACTCTGGGTTCCTTTGAATTGCTTGTGAGATCCTGCAGCACCTAGTTAGCTGAACCTTGAAACTAAGTAGACACAAACTCTAACCTTGTATGGTCTTAAGCTCGAGAAATGACTTGCAGAACACTGAGCATTGACTGCCCACATAAACATTATTTTGATGGCAGGGACTCAAACAAACTGTGCAGTAGGCTAGATGATTTACAAAGGAGAGCTCTCCTAATTGAACAACATTGCTCAGCAGATGGACCACAGCCCAGAGCATAAATTTAGCTAGATTCTTAATTCTCAGCCTATGCTCATAGCCAGCCACATAGTGGAGGATTCTTTCTATCCTAATGCAAAGTCAACAAGAAGAAGAGATCAGTGTTGCAGTTCTCTGAAAGGTAACCTGCTGTGCCAGGTGAGGACCTGAATGGTTAAATCAAATCTGTTTTGCCTTACCCAGCTAGAAAGTCAATGTCACGTCTCTGAAGGGCTCTTCTCCTCTGGACTCTAAGTTGCCAGTGATTGGAGAACTCAGCTGGTGCCCTGGCTGGGTGGCTCGGTAGGTTGGAGTGTCATCCCATACGCCAAAAGGCTTGGGGTTTGATTCTTGGTCGGGGCACATTCCTAGGTTTAGGGTTCAATCCCAGGCCAAGGCACGTATGGGAGGCAACAAATCAATGTTTCTCTCTCTTCTTTCCTCTTTCTCTCAAAGCAATAATCCTTGGGTAGGGATTAAAAAATAAAAAATAAGTCAGCTGGCAATTGGCTATTGATATTGATATGGTGTACAAACTCCTCCTTACTCAAGCTCAAGGGAGCATGGCATCAGCATTCCCTTGTTCATTCATCAGCTCAGCTCATATGTCTTTCCAAAGTGCAGTTCATTCACTGGTTCGAGGTGGATGTCTGTCTCTGGTATCTCTTCCCCCAGTGATGGTTGGAGTGTATTCAACTGATTTTGGTTAGGGGTCCCCTTCCTCCTCTGCTCCTTGGGAATCCTGCTGAAATCTGTGTTCTTGCCTTAGAAGAGAGTGATGTTACCAGAGAAAGGGCAACAGACCCTCAGGGCTGGCACATGTGTCCTGGGCAAGAACAGCTGTCACCTTATGTTTTGGTTCCCTCACCTGAGTCTCACTGCTTCCTTGACCTCCAGTGCCTTTCACATCTCTCTTTGATTCACTTATGCTTTGGTTTACATCTCACTGTGTCTGTCAATTCTCAAACTCTCAACTGCAACAGAGCAATAGCAAGAATAAAATTATTTACACATTTGGAATGCAATGACGCTTTGTGATGGGACCACAGACTGTTATCTATTTCAAATCTTTGGAATAAAGTAGAGCAACTGCATGTGAGGCTTTGGGAGGGATGATATAGAAATAAATGTTATCTTTCATATGGACATAAAGAGACAAGTATTTGGGGCTTTAAAATGTAATCAGTAGACCTACTAGGTGGAAGCAGGGCTCTTTGAAGGACTGGCTCCTGTCAACTTTCAGTGGGAAATATATAAGAGGGGCTGAGACCTCTTGTGTCATAATGAAAAGAAGCAGTCAGAGGCTAATGAGTCATGTGAAAGGACACAGAAGCCATCCCAAAAGAGCTCCCATTGGCCAAGATGGAATGATATGGGAATAAAAAGGATTAATGAATCCACTTGATTGAAACAGCTTGGATCCATAAAAGCCCATGAGTTCAGCTGTCATCGTCCTCCAGGGAGAGCTTTCATCTCCTGTCAAAAGCACAAGTAAATAAACCAACACAAAACAACAACAATAATGACAAAGTCCTTGGCCGCCACTGGAATTAAGGAGGGCACCAAATTCTTACTCTGAAAATAAACACATAAAGGGAAAGAATTAAAGCACCTTTACAGGTTTTCCCATATGAACTACATTTGAAGGTAACCAATAGCCCTTATTAATGAGCAAAAATCACTTTATTAAGGAATCTAACTAATTCATGTGAAAAAGTAATGAATTTTTTAAAAAGCTTTTCACAACCTTGAATGATTGATTCAAGCTACAATCACCATTGAGTAATAGATATGATGATGGGCTGATGAAGAATTTTATAATAGAAGACTCGGAATATCACCTCCTGACCCCACTGCTTGATTGAGCATCACACAGGTGGACAATTAACGTCGTATGCCTGCTGATGAGATGCGGTAAGAATGGCTCAGCTACTTATGATATCTCCTTGCCAAAACAGTTGACTCTAAACAAAATCAAGACATTAGAGGTAACTTGCATAGCCAGGAAAGGCAGAACTCAACAGAATAAAGCATATGACATTACAAAGAAGGAAACAGACAAGTCCAGAATGTGAGACATTCCACAAGACAAACAGCTCACTCTCTGTAATCAGTCCATGGCATGTGGGAGAAATAGGGGCTTCTCCAATTTAAAACAGAATTTAGAGATATAAAAAACCAAAAGCTATGTGTAGATCTTATTTGGATCCTACCTAAAACACACCAACTTCAAAAAAGAAATTTTTAGACAGTTGAGAAAATTTAATCACAGGTTGGGTATAAGATAACCCCAAGGAATTACTGTGTGATAATAGGACTGTAGTCATGTGAGAAAACACCCATATTTTTAAGAGATACATATAGAAGTCTGCAGTGTCGAAATGGTATCAAGTCTTCATACAAAGGGGTTCATTGCACTATCATCTCTGCTTTTAAGTGTGTTTGACATTTTTATTTTGTAAAAACTTTTAAAAAGTAAAAATGATAGTGAGAACTAATTAATAGAGTACCTAGCTTTGCATTTTGCTTTAAATGTTAAACTACAAGTTGTCAACATCAAGTTCTCAGCATTTCTTTTATGCATTCTAATAGGGGAGAACATCTAGTAATCAAAATTACAGTAAAACATTAGAATTATAGAATATCACTAAGCATACTACACATTGAACAAGTTTATAGAGACATTTTTTAAAAGTTATTTTATAGGCATCAGTAACTGTTAAAAACCACGCAGATGCTGGGGCAGGGCAGGGAACTGAGAGGGCCTGAGAACCATTTGTAGAGACTGGAGTCCTCTGGGGCAGACTCACCTCTCACTCTCCTGCTGAGATGCACAAATTGTCTGGGAGAGCTCTGGGAGGAGCTTGGTGTGTGCTTCTGGGCATTGCTTGGTGCCACTTGGCATTACTGTCCAATATCTGCTTCCCTTACTTCTGGGCCCAGATGGAGTGTGTGTGTGTATGCTCACCTCCCCCATGTCCTGCTATATGACTAGAGGACTGTTTTGGCTCATGAAATATGAGCAAAAGTGATATGGGTCACTTCTGAGTGAGAGCATTTAAGAGGCAGTATCTAGTTCTCCACCTCCCCTTCCTCGATGCAACTGCAGCTGCCAGAGGAGCCCTGCCAACCCACCAGTGTGTGTGCCAGACAAGACCTGTGAGGTAGAAAGTTCCCCTCCCTCACTCTCCATCTCTTTCAATCTTTCTCTCAATCACCCTCCACTGATGTTTGGAGGGTGTTGTTACTGCAGCACAACCTACATGATACTTTCTAATACTAGTTACAAGTGGAGTGAGCAATGAGGTTTTTTTTTTAATTTTTTATTTTGTTTTACTTTGGATTTCATGTGTTACTACTAGCTTAATATTAACAGTTAGTGAGGGTTTACTATAATAAGCACTTTACACACATTCAAGGATCACCACAAGCTACATGTAAGATTCTATTATTAGCATCATCATTTTATATCTGAGACAAACAGAGGCTCACGGAGGTTAGGTGGCTTGCCCAAAATCACACAGCTGTTATAAAGCAGAGCCAGGACCAGAATCTAGACACCTGGATTATAGGAAACAGTTCTTACCTATTAAGCTATGCTCTCTTTTTACTCTGTGAAAGTCTCATCTTACATTTGCAGGGGTTCTATTCCTGCTTGAATCGGTTTATTAAATATTGTTTCAAAATAAACTTTGTTTCAGAGAGCAATTTGGTGAAATAGCAATTTTGAGGCTAAGTCTTTGAGGTTTACAATTAGAGTCCTTGATTCAGTCTATGTTTCATTGTTTGCTTCTCTGTTGCATCTGTAACAGCAATACTTTTTTTCCAGGAACAAAAACTCACAAATGGCTGTTTTTTAGAGCAAAATTTGCCTTACAGATCACTTCTAACTGGATAAACAATCACGTTGAAGCATTTGAAAGTTTCCCAGTTTCTGTTTGAGGCTGTCTCTGTGGGTAGTTCTTATCCAGTGACTGCTCCGTGAGGGAGGAGCTGGCCTGAACTTGAGCCCCAGCCCACAAATTCCTTTCTGCTTTTCATCTTGGAGCTTCCTTCTGAACGTACTATGTGTCAGGGCTTTTCTAAGTGATTCACATGTGTTGATCCTATGAGGTAGATACTGTTATTAGTCCTTATTTCACAAATGGGGGAACTGGGGCACAAAACAGTTAAGTAACTTCCCCAAGGTATCAGAGCTCTTCACCAAAGCAGCTCCCTGCCTTGTCCTTGGCCCATTTTTCTAAGAACACCACTGGAGGCTGCCTAGAATGAGGCAGTGAGTGCTACACCTCCCTTTAGGGGCCCCACACCCTCTTTCTTCCTGTGTCTCTCACTGGGTTTTCTCTCCTGAGGCTGAATGTGGGATTCCTGCAGGAGTTTCATGGCATAGTTCTCAAAGTGGATGTGGGCAACAAAGTGTGGATAGTAACCTGGGTGGTCCCCACAGAAACCCCACAGGGAGGGCATTCCCTTTTGGATCAGCACCAGTGTACCCAACAAACTCCTGCCCTTTCTGATCCTTTCTGAGAGACCCCAAACATTTCTTTTGACACTCTGCTTAATTTGGGGTCAGAATTGAGAGGTCCAAAGGGATGAAAGTAAAAACAGTTTTCTCTGAGTATCATGGAAAGGCAAGGCTTTCTTAAGGGTGTCCAAGACCCAAGGCAATTTATAGGAAAGTGATGTTTTTGTTCTCACCCCTCATATATCGGTGTGCTGCTAAACTCTGATTAAATTTAGTATCAAGGGCAGTCTTGAAAAAAATGTAGGATATTAATGGTCAGCCTTGGAGTGGGGTGGTATGCACGTGATGTGCCTTCTAGATTCTTCTTCAAAGAAAGTCCTGTTACTCTCCTGCCGAAAGTGCTGGTGGCTGAGCATAGCCTTCAGCCCCTTTAGGGATCACCTCAGCTTCAGAAAGTGACCTCACCCAAAATCACACCCTTTCCTGTGGCTGATCCAGGTGGAGTGCACAGACCTGACCATCTTGGTCCAACTCTGGAGAACCATTGTAGCTCCCCATGGGGTAGAAAAGGCTGTCAGTAAATTTCACTGCAGCTTGACTCCTCCCTCTGCCCACTTCTGTTTCCACACTGACCTCCACAGGGGTTAATCTCAAACACACTCCCACAAATATTCTACACGCTAAATTCTGTCTCGGGGTCCACTTCCCCCAGGGGCTCATGCATTAGGATAGCCCCAACCTGTAGTAGGAATGATATGTGAAGTAAGCAGATGATATGTGTAGTAAATACAAGGTTGTATTTACTACAAGGACACTCAACTGGGCCCTGGCAGTGGGGCCACACTTACCAGAAGAAAGTCTGCTTTTTTCTAATTGCACAGCAGTACTATATGGACTCCCACAGTCCTGGTGATGGCCCTTACATCTTTGCTTTGGATGAAGTGATGAGAGGTTTAAAAAGAGGAGAGAAGCTTGAAAAGTTCCCCGATTCCCAGCATTCTTTCTGCTCCAGCTCTGGCAGCCCAGCTGCTTCAGTCACAGCTTACTCATTCTGGCTTTGGTGGGCACCTGGACCCTGGTGTGACTGGGAAAGCTCATTCTGCTAGTGGCGGAATTTACTAATGGTGCAATGAAGACATTTGAGGAAGGCATTATGTATACCTACATCTTTTTTTGAATTCAAAAAGTATTTACTGACTTTTCTCGTACCCATGCAGTTATTTTAGGCACCAACCAAAGACCTTGGGACCTCAGTATGAGCCATCACCAGTGAGAGAAGAGAGGATGCCTGGGGCACAGACCACAGCCAAAATCACAAGGTTCTTTATATAATTACATATGGGGAGCTCACCTCTGTTTCTATTATTAAGAGGTTTTTCTGTGAGACACAAACCACTGGTCACAGGTAATCAAGAAGAAATGTGTTTCCTTTGGTAACAATAGCTGCCCAAGACCTTGTAATCATTACTCCTAGTCAAGAATTGCCCCAGGAGCCTCAATAGGCAGGCCCCAGGAAGCAGTTGGCTGAAGAAAACCTGACAGTCCAAATCGGTTTCAATATGTCCAGGTGATGCACATAATAGAGGTTCTGAGGCATACCTTCCCCCCCCCCCCTAAAAATCCTCCTCAATCACTCATTTGTTTCCCTGTAGGTCCCATTCCCTTCCATCTCTCTCCCTCTTCTTTCTCTATTTCTTCCGTCTCCTCTCCCTGTTCTACCAGAAGAAGACTGGTCATTTATTTATGCAGCCTTGTTCTAGAAAGCCTTCTTGAAAGAGAGTGCAAAACACAAGATTACATAAGTGTAAGGTGGGTCAGTAGGAGAAGGGAAAACAAGGGCTGTAAAAACATAAAGACTAGGAATAAGACAAAGAGAGACTGCTAATGCCAAGCCACACTCCTGTGCCCCATGCCTCCACACTCCAGAGGCATTTTACAGTTGTTTATGCTGCTTCCTGGGATTGGCTGTGTCATTATCCAGTGCCCTGGTCATAAATACCATATATACACTGATGACTCTATAGCAGAGGCTGTACCCAGTATCTAGAAGCCTAGTGATAGATGTTGTTAAGGGTGGCAATGCACCTGTGAAAAAATTACATTTCACATAACCCCCTGCAGCCATGTAATTAAGTTCTGAACACTGAGATGCAAGGGGTGTGTGTGTGTGTGTGTGTGTGTGTGTGTGTGTGTGTGTGTGTGTGTGTGTGTGTAAGGAAGGCACCTCAAAGGGAGCTGACTCAACTGGAGATGCAGTCGCCCCACTCTTCCTACCAGCTGGGACATGGAATTAATGGCCAGAGCTCCATGGCCCATCCTTGAGGATGGCCACTGCATGCTGAGGATGACAAAGCAGAAAGACAGGTGCCTGGCTTTTGGTAACACTGCAATGCCCTTGTATCAGCCCTGACTTGCCGTTCCCCAGATAACTGCTAATTGGGAGAGAAATAGCCCTTGTCCCTGTTTAGGTGCTGACATTTGGGATTGCCTGTTAGATGTAGCCATGCCTAATTCAAACTCTTTGTCTCTAGCTTTAATCTTTTCAGCTACATATATGACGTTGTTACTGGAATATTGAATAGGCGTCTTAAACTGAACAAAACCCAAACAGAGCTTTTTATTTTTTTTCTCCTCTTTCTTAAGCTCAGTCCTTCCAGAGTCTTCCTGGTCTTAAGTAAATGGTACCACCACATGGCCAGTTGCTCAGGACAAAAACCAAGAAGTTATTCTCGACTTCTTATTTTTAATATTTTTTATTGATATTTAGAGAGAGAGGAAGGAAGAGAGACAGAAACATCAATGTGAAAGTGAAACATCTATTGGCTGCCTCCTGCACACCCCTTAACAGGATCAAGTCTGCAACCCAGGCATGTGCCCTGACAGGGAATCGAACCGGCAGCCTTTCAGTGCACAGGATGACACCCAACCAACCGAGCCACACCAGCCAGGGCAGAATTAACTTTATTTTACTTCATTTTTTTTGCTCCATCAGCAAATCCTATGGGCTTTACCTCCAAAATATACCTCCTTTCCATATACTTCTCGCCATCTCCCAGCTCTCACCATTATAGCCACTGTCATCTGAAATATCACAACTGCCACCCAACTGCTCTGATTCCACCCTTTCCCCCAACAGTCCTGCCTCCACAGCAGCCAGAGCGACCTTTCAGAAAATATAAATAAGATCATAGCAACCATTTGCTTAAATCCTCCAGTGCAGGTGCTGGGAAACTTTTTTCTGCTACGGGCCATTTGGATATTTATAACATCACTCGCAGGCCATACAAAATTATCAACTTAAAAATTAGCTATGGAAAAACCTCCTAGATTTATTGAATTTCAAGTCCCACCTGTGGTTGCCTTGGCAGGGCCAGACCAAATGATTTCTAGGGACATATATGGCCCAAGGGCTGGATGTTCCCCACTCCTGCCCCAGAGGCTTCCAGTTCAATGAGAATCAAGTCCAAACTCTGAACTGTGGCCCACAAAAGTCAAAGTGAACTGGTCCCAGCCCTGTGTCCTCCCTCTCACAGGCTTTTTGCAGAAAGACCATTCTGGGTTCTAATGAGAAGATGGGATGAGGAGCCAAGTAGTCATTCTATTTATGATTCTGTTTTATAATTAGGTTTCTTTTCTGATAAAGTACATAAATAAATAAGGCAACTAAAAAAATTCAAATAGTTAAACAGGATATGCAATGAAAAGTAAGTTTCATAGCGTAATGACTTAGAACATAGACTGTAGGCAACTTGCCCAGGTTCAAACCCAGCTCCTCCACTAATGGCCTGGGTGAACAGAGGCAGGTTTTTGAAACAACCTGTACCTCAGTTTTCTTGTCGGTAGAATGGAGATCACAGTCCTTACCTTAGAGAACTGCCATGACACTTAAATTTGTTAATTCATAAAAGTGCAGAGTAGTCACAGCATATATAAGCTCTATATAATGGGAGATGATATTATCATTGACATTACTGTTTTTTTAGACTTTGAGGTAACCAGAGATAACAGATTTTTATGTATCCTTCTGGAAATTATTTATGCATTCATAAGTATATCCTCTCTTTTTCATGTGAAAGGTAACATGCACGCTTCTCTGCCTAGCAGCTCATATATATATATCTGTCTCATTTCTTTCATACATATATTCCTCATTTGACCAGTCCTTATGGATAAACATGTAGGTTATTTCCCCTGTTTTGTAATTACAGATACATCCTTTTACAAGTACTTGGTGCATATTTGTGAGTACACCTGTAGAGTAAGTCCCTTGGAGTTGAATGGCTGGACCAAAGCTATATACATTTTACACTTTGATATGTATTATTGAATTGTCTTTTAGTCCATTTCCCACAAGGTCACTCCCTGGGGCAGCTGAAAGTAATCTTCTAGTAACACAGGAGAGGATTTTCCATGCAGGAAGCTGTTTGCCTCCCACCTGGCTGGCACCATCGTCTGGTCCTACGTCTGAAGCAGGTATCTTACATTTTCTCCACATTTGTATATTGTCCATTTCTAACCCTCTCAACTCTCCCATTGTAATGAAATATTTAAATCTGCACCATTCAGGTCTAATGTTCTACTTTGCACCCATTTCTATCACTCCCTTCTGACTTTATGATTTATTTATTCAGTCCTTTTCCTGTGACTTTTAAGACGCAGAGAGTCTTTATTTTTTCTTTTCTTTTTTTATTTTTATTATTGTTGATAGGTGATTTGTCCTTTTGGGGGAAGGAGGGAGATCATTTGAGTGAGGGTTCCAAAAATCCCTTATAAAAGTTATTTTTTAATTCAGGTGTCCTCCTATCACTAGCTTCACTTTTATGTTGTTTACTCTTCATTTCCTGCCATTGAACAGCACAAAGGCCTTCTAAAGTAGTTTTGTTATCCAGCATCTTCTTCCATAAAGAATGCTTTCTAGGGTTGGAATTTTCCTAAACGAACAATTTCCTTCAGAGTCATGGTGAACAAGTGGACTTTTTAGCTGCACCATGGGCCTGCGAACCATTGTTCTGGAATGGGCACTGGGGCACCTGGCCTGTGGGCCCCTCAGACAGCGCCTGGGACCTCCTCAAGGCTGTTAACAGGCCTCAGTTTCCCCACCTGAAAAATTCGAGCCAGATCATCGACCCTGCCCAGACTGAAACTCTGTAACTTTTATAGACTTCTCCAGCTGACTCTACCTGCCAGTAATGTGTTTGACTATTCTTTCTCAAAATTTGTCCTTCTTTCCAGAAAGACATACAGAAACAATTAAGAAAATGTTTAAAACACACATTAGATTTGCTCATTTATTCCACTCGACTGTGTCCTTTGAAGTAAATAAGAAGTAAACAAAGGGCCATAAGGGTAGTTTCTACCTAACAACAACCACAACAATGTACTCCCACCCAAATTTTAAGGACCCCTTTGAGGATGCAGTGTTTCTAGGGAGTGGTGAGATCAAGGTGGGGGGTCTACAATAAATTTTACTATGGAGCTTCCTTTTAAATGACATTAAGTGGAAAATAAGAATTGCTAAAAAGATATGTAAATCCTTAAAAAAGTAACAAGGGAATCTGTCATTGTTTAAACATTTCCTCTGTGGTTTAGCATAACTTTCCAAGATTTATATCTGTTGACCAAAAATGACATTCTCAGGGTCAGAAGCCTCATCATCTTGGCTTCTGTAGAACTGTGAAGCTATTGGCATGTAATTGGACAGAGAAAACAAAGAAATAAAGAAGTTCGTCTTAATGGGCTATTGGGAGCATTTTCTTTCTTGGAGTTTAGTGTAAAGATTAGTCAATGGCACTGATGCATCAAAGTAACTTTCATTTAATGTAAACAATACAACATCAAGAAAAAAAATTGGGAGAGGGAAGATGGTGGCACTCTAACAAGAAGCAGAGGCCCTTGCTTCCAGCCACAGACTGGATGTACAGCTAAAATACTGCGAAGCCAGCTTGGAAAACAAGAGAAATATACCTGAGTGGGCATATTTCGAGTAAGGAGCACTGAAAAAACATCATAGAGCCTGGTGAGAGGGGGGCATAGAGAGGCGGAGTCGCCCTAAAGCCAGTGCTCAGCTGTGAGGCCTGAGGGTTAGAAGCTGCAAACCTTTCTCCCTTGGGAGTGTGGACTGGTATCCAAAAGCTGAGATCGTAAACACAGAGTGAAGGAGAAGAGAAGGAGATCTATGCTCAGAGGGCAGAGGGAGCCAGGCTAACAGTGTGCCTGTGAGGAGGGGACTGTGCCTTCCCAGTGAAACAACACGCCTCATGGCAACAGCTGGGACAGGAGAGTTTAACCCCAGGCACTGACCGCAGGAAAGGCTGTCCTGCACAGTTTGGCTCCAGAATAGAAAGGGGCCAGAGGGCCTGCAGTCAGAAGCTACCTAAAGGGACCTTCTGCTTTGCTGTAATGTACTGTGTAGAACCCCAGAAAGCATTTGAACTGTGTGGTGTGGGAAGGGAAAGAGAGCCCTCCCGCCACCAGAGAGGGAACACAGCCACCAGCAGGGTGGATGAGGGCTCCAGCTGCAGGAGCTGCTCTGAGGGGAGCCGGGATAGTGCGCAAGGAGCTGCCCCAGCTTTACTGAGATCAGCTGTGCAGGAGGCCTGCGTGGGGCTGACTTTGTGACCCCTCCTGCTTGCTTCTGAGGCACGGGGGTGCCGGGACCTCGCAGGGCAGGTTTTCTGCCTATTTGTTGCTTTGTGTGTTTTTGATTGCTGAACGGGCATCCACCTTCCTGGCTTGCATTAGGGATATGGACCAGTGAAAGCTGGGATTTATGTCTGCATGGTAGAGAGCTTGGACTGAGCTCCCTGTGAGATCAGCCAACCAGTGGAAGGGAAGGGAAGGGAAGGGAAGGGAAGGGAAGGGAAGGGAAGGGAAGGGAAGGGAAGGGAAGGGAAGGGAAGGGAAGGGAAGGGAAGGGAAGGGAAGGGAAGGGAAGGGAAGGGAAGGGAAGGGAAGGGAAGGGAAGGGAAGGGAAGGGAAGGGAAGGGAAGGGAAGGGAAGGGAAGGGAAGGGAAGGGAAGGGAAGGGAAGGGAAGGGAAGGGAAGGGAAGAAGGGCGGAGCACACCTACCTCTCCCATAAGCTAGGAGCACCACCTCCAATAGGAAACAGGCTGCTTCAGCTGACTAAAGCCCCAGATATCCCCCACAGAGCACAGTCCTGAGAGGGAAGGGAGAACATCTCACAGGACAGCAATATAAGAGTAAGAATCTCAGGGAAAATTGTTTGGGAACTTGAGGAAAAGTTTAAAATCCTTTCTGGGGGCTGGGCAGGTAAGATGCTCACCTGAGTCTTTTTTAATCAAACACTGAGCCCAGGCCACTGAAACTGCTCATACAGAAAAGGCAACAGACTGAATTCAATCTGAACCTGCAGCAGGCCATTGTATGGGGAACTAGAATTGGAGGACAGGGTAGAGACTGAGGAGTTGGCTGTGGAACAGAGGCTAACTTCTCCACAGTGAGTGCCTGAGAGTAAAACCTCTAAGTAAGGGGAGCAATAGCCAGAGCTATACTAGCTGGCCTGCAGCTTAAAGACTCTCTTCAGAAATTCTGGAGTAAGACCAGGCAACCACAAATGGGAGGCAAAATAGCTGACAGGTGGAGATGGTCCACAGAGAGCCTCAGACCAGCCAACTACCTAAAGAAACCAGAGCCAAACCTAGACAGGTCCTGACATTGGCTGACACACAAGGATCTCCCAGGGGACCTGAAATCAGCATACAAAACAGTGAGCCTCAGACAACATAAGGTGCCCAGATGAAACTCACCTGATTGACTATTTTATTTTTTAGAAAAAAGAGGGAAAAGAAAAAATATCGTCCTTTTAAACTTTTTCATTGTTTTTCATTTTTTAAAATTTTTAATTAATTTTTTAAAATATTTGTTTTGTCTTTGCTTGTTTTTTTTTGTTTTGTTTTGTTTTGTTTTTTGTTCTAGTATCAAGATTGTCTTGATATTCTCTGCTTTATTTCTGGGATATTATCATTATAACCAATAAGTTTATTGCTTTTCTCTATTGTTTTCCCCATATCTTTTATTGGCCTACTTCCCTGCTCTTGCTTTATCTCTCTCTCTCTTTATATATAATAAAGATATATATATCTTTATTGGTTTTAGAGAGAGGAAGGGAGAGGGAGAGAGAGATAGAAACATCAATGATGAGAGAGCTATTGTTCAGCCGCCCCCTGCACGCCCTGACTAGGGATTGAGCCCACAACCTGAGCATGTGCCCCAACCAGGAATCGAACCATGATCATCTGGATCCTAGGTTGATGCTCAACCCCTGAGCCACGCCCAGCCGGGTTCTCTCTCTCTTCTTGTTCCATTGGCATAACTTTCATTTTTTTCTTTTCTTTTTCTCCCCTTTTATTCTCTGTCATTCTGTCTTTTTTATATGTTTGTTTGTCTCTTTATTTTATTTTTACTTTTACTTTTTCAACCATTTTCCTGTTTCTACTCTCTTTTTGCTCACCCTTCTTTTCTTTCAGAATCTTTTCTCTGCCCCTTCTATCTCCCAGTAGCTTTTCTATTTTTTAGTTTTTACTTTATTTTATTTATTTATTTACTATTAGCAATAATATCCTTTTCCACTCTCTCTCTCTCTCTTTTTTTTTTTTTTTTTTGCTTTAGCGTTCATGTTCTCACTTCACTCTCCCAATTCTACTTTCTCTTGGGTTGTTTTCAAGTTACTGTTTGTTTCCTGGCAGTTTGGTTGTGTTTTGTTTCACCCTGTTAGCACCTTTAAAACAGCTTGCATGACATGGTTGTGGCTGAGCTTCCCAGTTAGCCACCCTGAGAGAAGAGTCCTCCCAAGAATGGGTCAACAACATTCTAGACCCAATCACAAGAGGAGAGCCCAAAGAACCCACAAAATGGACATGCCTAGAGCAAATAGCTCAGAAGTATAAGGACAACACACCTCTGGGTCCCACTATAGACAAACTACAAAATCCCACCCTACCAGACTGGGAGGCAGCAAATATAATTAATATACAGATACAAACACTAAGAGTCACTAAAATGGGGAGACAAAGAAATAACCCCCAAACTAATAAAAAAAGAAAAATCACCAGAAAAGGGCCTTGATGAGATGGAGCTAAGGAAGTTATCAGAAATAGAGTTCAGAGTAATTGTTATGAAGATGCACAAGAAAATTAATGAGAACCACAAGACACTTAATTAGAAGGTCCAAGAACTTAGTGAAAACATGAAAAAAAATCTAGATATGATAAATAAAAACCAGGCAGAAGTGAAAAATACTATATCTGATTTCAAGACTATGCTGGAAGGAATTATAAGCAGTCTCAATGAAACAGAAGATAGAATAAGTGAATTAGAAGATAAATAGGAAAAAACATTCAATCAAAGCAGCAAAAAGAAAAAATACTTAGAAAGCATGAGGACAGTTTACGGGAACTTTGGGACAACATGAAGTGAAACAACATTCACATTATAAGGGTACCAGAGGGGGAATAAAGAGAGCAAGAGGTAGAGAAACTGAGGGAGGGAGTAATGACAGAAAAACTTCCTATGCTGGTGAGGGAGAAAACCACACAAGTCCAGGAAGCACAGAGGGTCCCAAACAAAAGGAATCCAAAGAGACCCACTCCGAGACACATCATAATTAAAATGGCAAATGGTAAGGACAAAGAGACAATATTAAGGGCTGCAACAGAGAGACAAGCAGTGACCTACAAAGGAACTCCATAAGGCTGACAGAAGATTTCTCAACAGAAACACTTCAGCCAGAGGTAGTGGCATGAACTTCTCAAAGTAATGAAAAGCAAGAACGTACAGACAAGACTGCTTTATCCAGCAGGCTATAATTTAAAATTGGAGGTGAAATAAAGAGCTTCCCAGACAAAAGAGGGCTAAAGGAATTCAGTACCACCAAATCAGCATTGCAAGAAATGCTAAAAGGACTGCTTGAAGAAGAAATACTGAAAGATACATTGGCATAAAGGGGGAAATGGCATTAAATAAGTATATCAATAATAACCTTAAAAGAAAACTTTTCATGCTCCAATGAAAAGACTAAGGTAGCTGAATGGATAAGAAAATATGACCCATACATATGCTGTCTACAAGAGACCCATGTTGAGAGTAAAAGATTCACACAGGCTGAAAGTGAAGGGATGGAAAAAATATTCCATGCAAATGGAAACAAAAAAAAAGCTGGAGTAGCAATGCTTATTTCTGACAAAACAGAATTCAAAATAAAGACCATAACAATAGACAAAGAAGGTCACTACATAATAATAAAGGGATCAATCCAACAGGAAGAAATAACCCTTAAAATATATATGCACCCAATATTGGAGCACCTATACAAAATATATATGCACCCACTAGAGGAGAACCTATATATATATAAAGTTTCTTGGTGGACTTGAAGGGGGAGATCAACAGCAACACAATCACAGTAGGAGAGTTTAACACCCCACTGTCATCATTGGACAGATTATCAAGAAAAAAAATCAACAGAGAAACAGAGGCCTTAAATGACACACTAGCTCTAATGGATTTAACAGACATTTACAGAACATTTCTTCCCAAAGTACCAGAATACACATTCTTCTCAAGTGCACATGGAACATTCTCAAAATAGACCACATGTTGGGCACAAAGCAAGATTCTACAAGTTCAAAAAGATTGAAATCATTTCAAGCATCTTCTCATATCACAATGGCACGAAACTAGAAATCATTCACTAAAAAAACACAAAAATATTCAAACACATGGAGGCCAAATAGCATGTCATTAAACAATGAATGAGTTACCAATGAGATCAAGGAAGAAATCAAAAACTTCCTGGAAAAAAACGAAAATGAACAGACAACAACCCCAAATCTATGGGACACAGCAAAAGCAGTCCTGAGAGGAAAGTTCATAGCATTAGGGACATACCTCAAAAAATAAGAAAAAGCTCTACTAAATTATCTAAGACAACAACTAAATAATTAGAATGAGAATGGAAAAAAACAACAACAACAAAAAAACCCTGAGGAAGTAGAAGGAAGGAAATAATAAATATCAAAGCAGAAATTAATGACATAGAGACTAAAAATCAATACAAAAGATCAATGAAACCAAGAGCTGGTGTTTTGAAAAGATAAACATGGTTGATGAACCTTTAGCCAGACTCACCAAGAAACAAAGAGACAGGATTCAAATAAATAAAATCAGAAATGAAAGAGGCGATACAACTCACCCAACAGAAATACAAAGGATTGTCAGAAAATACTATGATCAACTATATGTCAACAAAGTAGACAACCTGGGTGAAATGGACAAATTCCTAGAAACATACAATCTTCCAAAGCTGAATCAAGAAGAGGCAGAAAACCTGAACAGGCCAATAACAACTAATAAAACTGAAGAAGTAATAAAAAAAACTCCCAGCAAACAAAAGTCCTGGACCAGATGGATTTACAGGTGAGATTTACCAAACATTCAAAGAAGAATTAACACCTATTTTCTACAAACTATTCCAGAAAATTCAAGAGGAGGGAAAATTCCCAAGTTCTTTTTATAAGGCCAGCATCATCCTAATTGCAAAACCAAATAAAGGCGCTACAAAGAAAGAAAATTACAGGCCAATATCCCTGATGAACATAGATGCTAAAATCTAAAACAAAATAATAGTAAACCAGATCCAGCAATACATTAAAAAGACCATACACCATGACCAACTGGGATTTTTGCAGGGATGCAAGGCTGGTATAATATTCGCAAATCAATAAATATGATACATCACATAAACAAAATGAAGGACAAAAATCATATGATCATATCAATAGATGCAGAAAAAGCATTCGACAAAATCCAGCACCCATTTCTGATAAAAACTCTCAGCAAAGTGGGAATAGAGGGAACATACCTCAACATAATAAAGACCATATACAACAAACCTACAGCCAACATCATGCTCAATGGTCAAAAACTAAAACCATTTCCCTTAAAAACAAGAACTAGACAGGAATGTCTGCTTCCACCACTCTTATTCAACATAGTACTGGAAGTCCTTGCCATAGCCATCAGGCAGGAATAAAACATAAAGGCATCCAAATTGGAAAGGAGGAAGTAAAACTGTCATTATTTGCAGATGACATGATATTGTGCATAGAAAACCCTAAAGACTCCACCAAAGTACTACTAGATTTTATAAATGAATTTGGCAAGTTAGCTGGATACAAAATTAACATCCAAAAATTGATGGCATTTTTATACACCAACAATGAGCTCTCAGAAAGAAACTAAAAAAACAATACTATTTACCATTGCAGCTTAAAAAAAAAAAAAAGTAGCATATCTAGGAATAAACTTAACCAACATTGTAAAAGACCTATATTTGGAAAACTACAGGACACTGAAAAAAGAAATAGAGGAAGATATTAACAAGTGGAAGAACATACCATGTTCATGGATTAGAAGAATTAATATCATTAAAATGTCCATACTATCCAAAGCAATCCAAAGATTCAATGCAACTTCTATTAAAATATCATAAGCATACTTCACAGAGCTAGAACAAATATTCCAAAAATGTGTATGGAACCAAAAAAGACCCTGAATAGCTGCAGCAATTCTGAGAAAGAAGAACAGAGTTAGAGGGATGACTTTACTGGATATCAAACTATACTACAAAGCCATTGTAATCAAAACAGCCTGGTATTGGTACAACAACAGACACATAGATCAGTGGAACAAAACAGAGACCCCAGAAATAGACCTACACCATTATGGTCATTAATATTTGACAAAGTAGGCAGAAGCATACAATGGAGTATGACAGTCTCTTCAATAAATGGTGTTGGGAAAATTGGACCGGTAAGTGAAAAAATGAAACTAGATCACCAACTTACTCCATATACAAGAATAAATTCAAAATGGATAAAAGACTTAAATGTAAGTAGCAACACCATAAATATCCTGGAAGAAAACATAGGCAGTAAAGTCACAGACATCTCATGTAGTGGAATTTTCACTGATACATCTCCTAGGGCAAGGGAAACAAAAAAAGTAAAATAAACAAATGGGACTACATCAAACTAAAAACCTTCTGCACAACAAAAGAAATCATTCCCAAAATACAAAGAAACCACATGGTATGGGAGAACATATTTGCCAAGGATGTATCTGATAAGAGATTAATTTCCAAAATATACAAAGGACTCATACAACTCAACAAGAGAAAGAGAAGCAGTCCAATTAAAAAATGGGCAAAGGACCTGAATAGACACTTCTCCAAAGAGGACATACAAATGGCCAAAGGACATATGGAAAAATGCTCAATGTTGTCACTAATCATAGAGAGACTCAAATTAAAACCAGAATGAGCTATCACTTCACACCTGTCAGAATGGTTACCATCAACAAATCACCAAATGACATATGCTGGTGAGGATGTGGAGCAAGGGGAACCCTAGTACACTGCTGGTGAGAATGCAGACTGGTGCAACCACTATGGAAAACAGTATGCAGGTGCCTCAAAAAATTATAAATGGAACTGCCTTTTGACGCAATGATCCCACTTCTAGGAATATATCCTAAGAATCCTGAAACAATAATCAGAAAAAATATATGCGCCCCTATGTTCATAGCAGCACAATTTACAATAGCTAAGATCTGGAAACAGCCCAAGTGTCCGTCAGTAGATGAGTGAATAAAAAAGCTGTGGTACATTAAATCATGGAATACTATGCAGTTGTAAAGAAGAAGGCTCTCATACCCTTTGGGACAGTATAGATGGACCTGGAGAGTATTATGATAAGTGAAATAAACCAGGCAGAGAAATACAAATATTACATGATCTCACTTATATGTGGAATCTAAAGAACATAATAAACTGATGAACAAAATAGATTCAATGACATAGAAACATGGGTCAGACTGATGAATCTCAGAGGAAAGGTGAGGGCAGGTGGGTGGGTGGGAAGAGATTAATCAAAGAATTTATATGAATATATGCATAACTCATGGATACAGACCATAGTGTGGTGAAGACCTGGGGAGGGGAGTGGGAGTGGGGTGGAAGGGGCCAATGGGGGAAAAAAGGGAACTTCTGTAATATTTTGAACAATAAAAAAAAGTTTGGACAGATTTCTCACTGAACAAAATATCAATGAAGCTTATAGTATTATCGAGTGTCTTTTGCTAATTTAAAAGCTATGTTCCCTGCTTTATATTTTAGTTGCTCTCTGTTCCTGAAATAATTTGTCTCTCACATCTACCATTTTCAGCTTCAATGGTTATTTCAGTGCATAGTATCCAAAAAATTGTTTCTTCTGATAACTAGATCAAGATTTTCTTTTTACTCATTTCATGTCTAAGCTTTTGCAGAACATATTTGTTCATTTATTTAATTACCTAACAAATACTTACTTAGCACCAATAATGCTCCCAGTGCTGAGACATCTGAGCTAGGGGAGGAGTCATTCTTGTCTTCCAAGGATTTAAGATCTAAATTTTGTCTTAGGAAGACATACAAATCCAAGTTACCTCGCAATATAATTCAGCCCAACAAATATTTATTGAAAGCCCTCTATGTGCTGGGAACTGAGAACACAACAATAAATAAGATGCCATGGAACTTCTAGTTCAATTAGGAAACAGACAAGTGTGAGCAGGCAGTTCTGCCACAATATGCTCACAACTGAAAAAGAAAGATGTGCAAACTTCAGACAGAATGTGGAGAAACCTGGGAGGGAGTGCCTCCTTCTGCCCGGAAGAGTCAGTCAGGACTGTCTACCTAGAACGATTCACCCTGGGCAAGACTTGAAGTCTGATCAGGACTTTGCCAGGTGACATGGACATGAGCTGGTTACTAGGCAAAAGAAATAGAGTGAGGGAGAAATCATGACAAACGATTCCTCATGTCTGGAGCCTCAGTGCAGTAGATGGTGGAACAAGGTGAGATGAGGCAGGGTGGCCAGGGACAGACCTTGGAAGCTGATTTTATCTTATAGTTTAGGGGATGTGGAGCCATTGAAGAGTTTAAGCAAAGGAGTAATATGACAAGACAATAAAAAAAAGATGTAAGAGGTGGTACGGGACTGACAGCAGTTGCTGTTAGGGTTCAAACTGCAGCCCCACAGCTTATTACTTGTAAGACCTAACTCAAGTAACCCAAGCGTTTTAATCCTTGGTTTCCTTATTTGTGAAAATAAAAATGAAAGTTATGGAGAGGATATACAAGTTATTACATAGGTGTTTAGAAAGGGGCCTGGAACAATAAGTGTTCATTAGGTGTTACCTGTTATTTGTTAGTAGCATGATCATCATAATTTTAGTAGTGATATCACTATGGAGTTTTATCACAAAGCAAGTGGGATTTGAGCTGGAGTTCCCACCGAGAAAGAAGAGCATGTTTTTTCTATCTGGGTTTTTGATGCAATAGTCAAAGCCAGAGCAAAAGAAAAGTCTTGGCCTCTGACAGCATCTATTGGGTTCTGTGAACCCCTGTTTCTCCCCATGTCACAGTGGTGGGACATGGTTCTTGAGCAGGGTTCCAGGAGCAATAGCACCTTTATTTTGCCTTTGCTGGATCTTCACCATGGAGTGTGGATCCAGGAAGGACTCTGTAGATTACTCACTCATTTTACAGGTGGGAAAACTGAATCATAGTCCTCAACAAGACCATAGTCTTCTGTGGTTACACCACCAGTTAATATCAATACTTCAACTGCAACTCAGGGGTACTAATATCCAGGTCAGTTTCCTTTGTACCACTCCATGCCAGCTGGGCTAAAAACACTTCCTAGTCTTGGTTAGGGTTTTACTCTTTTTTTCTGGGACATCTCCCAACTGGCCTAGTGAATGAATACTTGTTTCATAACTCATAATTAGAAAAAGACTCTCTTAGACCAAAGTCCTCCTAACATCCCACCCCCTCTCTTTTTTAAAACCATTTTATTTTTTAATTAAAAAATTATTTTTTAGTTTTCAATTAAAGATGGCAGTCAATATTATATTAGTTTCAGGTGTGCAACATAGTAATTACACATTTATATACCTTACAAAGTAATCCTCCCTATAAATCTTGCACCTACCTGACACTATACATAGGTATTACAATATTATTGACTATATTCCCTATGCTGTATTTTACATCCCTATGACCATTCTATAACTACCAACTTGTACTCCTTAATCCCTTCACGTTTTACACCTAACCCCCCAACCCCTCTCCCATCTGGCAGCCATCAGTTTTTTCTCTATATCTGTAAGTCTATTTTGTTCTTTTATTTTGTTTTTCAGATTCCACATATAAGTGAAATCATATAGTATTTGTCTTTCTCTTTCTGACTTATTTCACTTAGCATAATACCCTTTAGGTTCATTCATGTTGTTGCATATGGCAAGATTTCATTCTTATAATGACTAATATTCCATTGTATATATGTACCACTTCTTTATCCATTCACTTTTTTTTTTTAAATATATCTTTATTGATTTCAGAGAGAGGAAAGGAGAGGGAGAGAAAGAGATAGAAACATCAATGATGAGAAAGTCATTGATCAGCTGCAGCCCGCCACCCGGGTATGTGCCCTGACCGGGAATTGAACCCCGATCGCCTGGATCCTAGGTCGACGCTCAACCGCTGAGCCACACCTGGCCGGGCTCCATTCAGCTTTTGATTGGAACATTTAACCCATTAACACTTAGAGTAATTATTGACAGGTATGTAGTTATTGCCGTTTTATTGTTTTCTGATTGTTTTCATGATTCTCTGTTTCTTATTCTCTTGCTCTCTTGTATGCTGATGACTTTTTGTAGTGTTGTTTTTGGATTCCTTTCTCTTTATTTTTTGTATATCTCTTGTAGATTTTTGTTCTGTGGTTAACATGTGTTTCATATATACCAAGCCATGTTTATGGCTGACAATTTTAAGCTGATGGTCACTTAAGTTCTAAAGCATTCTACAATCTCTGCCATTTTTACTCACCCTCTTCACATTTACTTTTTGTCATTATTTTTTACTTCTTTGGTGTATGTGTTTGTGTGTATCCCTTAATTTACTGTTGTAATTACACATGATTGTCTTACTTTTGCCTCTTAACCTTAGTATTAGCTTTAGTGTTGATTGGCCCACTGCTCTTATTGTGTGTTCACCTTTGTCAGTATGAATTTTTTTCTTTATATTTTCTTGTTCATATTTTAGATTACTTTTTTCTTCTCTTCTTGAAAAAGTCCCTTTAACATTTCTTGTAATACTGATTTGGTAGTGATAAACTCCTTCAGTGTTCTCTTGTCTGGGAGACACCTGTCTCTTTTAAGGAGAAAAAAAACAAACTTGTCCTTTAACCAAAGAGATTCTGAATACTAAGAGTCTTTCTCAAATTCTTCCAGTAACCCCTTTGGAAGACTTTCCCTACTGCCTTCCCCCCAGGGTTGATCACTTTGATTTTTCTTTTTCTGTCCCCAATTGCTTGTCTCCACTGTTCCCTGCAAACAGCCCCTGATTTCCACACATCAACAGTGACACTGGCTCTTTCCTTCTCCTTCTCCTCAAGGAAGGTTGTTGATGATAACACTCCAGCATATTACCAGGAGGCCTAGCCCTGGTTTAATTGTTGAGCTGGGTTCTGTTTGTACTGGAGTGCATTCCAGTCTCAATTTAGTTTGGGACAAACCAAAAAGGGAATGCACCTCAAACATAATAAAATGCCATTCTCAGGAGAAAAGAGACTTAGTTCCAGGCCTCTGGCCAAATTAAATTCATTCTTTGCTACCACCACCTCCAGATTATGCCTCACTCATTAACTATATCTTATCTTCAGCTTTAAAATGGTAAAAAAAATGGCAAAGTTGGAAATGATGCCTATTTAGACTACACTGTTGGTAACTTTCAAGTTCCCCATGTAAGGCTGAGAATAATGCAAACCAGGATGATTACCAAGAGCACAATTTCTTCTGTAAAATATAAGAGAAATTATTAAATGATAGGTAAACATCATTATCACTAAACATATAAATAGATGTTTGTCTTGCTGTCTGGCACACCATGCACAGAGAACTTGAATTGCATTATGTGGCTAATTCTGTCTGAAAGTGTGGATAGCCTTATTAGGAGAAGGTAGTGCTTTGTTATGAAGGGTGCTTTCAAAGGAACACCTATCTCTCCCTCCCCCTCCCCCTCCCCCTCCCCCTCCCCCTCCCCCTCCCCTCCCCCTCCCCCTCCCCCTCCCCAATTGGAAGCAATGTGGTAAGTGAAAAGAACATTGTTTAGTGAGCAGATTCTAACAGTCCACTGTGAGAGTGAGACACAGCATATTTTGTGGCTCCTGAACTAGGACCGGGTTTGAAATAACTAATAAATTCTACATGAGGTGTTTTTCAACAGTCATGAATTGTTTTCCCATTCAGCTGCTCAGTTTCAGTGCTGAGCCCATTCCTTTAAAGGCAGTGCATTAACCCTAGGGCAGCATCATGCCACCTCTGAGAAAGATACATTAGCAAAAAAAGATGCTTTTCCAGCGTAGTTGGGCCAAGGGGGGAAAAGTACAAAAAAATTCTTTTCTAGCTCTCTAATATGTAAGGCATATTTAAAAAAAAAAAAAATATATATATATATATATATATTTTTTTTTTTTTGAAACAATCACTAACTTACAGAAAAGTTACTAGTACAAATAACTTGTTTCCCTTTAGACTGTTTGAGAGAAGCTCCTGATCAGGCGCCCTGTTCCCCTGAATGAGGATAAGGACATTCTCCTCCACAGCCACCATACAACCATCCAAATCAGGAAATGAACAGGGAACATTACCACCACCTAATCCTCAGACCCATTCACATTTCACCAATTATCCCAGTGTTTTTATAGCCAAAGGAGTCAGTTCAGAATCACACATCGCTTCTTGTTATCATGTCTCTTTAGTGTCCTTCAGTCTAGAACAGTCCTCAGTCTTTCTTTGACTTTAATGACTTTGACACTTTGAAGAAGACAAGCCAGGTATGTTACAGAATGTCCCTCAGTCTGGATTTGTCTGATATTCCCTCATGATTAAATTCAGTTCTGTATATTTGGCAAGAATACTGAAGAAGTGATGCTATGTTCTCGTTGCATTCTGTCCATGGTCCATGATTTCTATTTGTCCCATGACAGGAGTTCTCACTTTGATAACCTGATGAAGGCAATGCCTGTTAGGCTTTCCCCCCACTTTGTATCAGTAAGTATTTTAAGGGGAGTGACTTTAAAGACATACTGCTTTTATATTTAACAAAGAGACATAAGTTCCAGATTGGTAGAAACAAAGAAAAACAGCTCTCCCAACAGCAGAGCCCCATTCGAGAGGACCCTGGAATGGGGACAGGATTGGTGTTTCAGCAAGAAACTTAAATTGTAAAATCTCTTGAGGTCAATAATGCAGAGGGTTTTGTAGGGGGATGGAATCATTGGAAAACCTCTTTGTCTCTGTCATTTAGTTTTCACCTGGACGTGTGGTATAAGATGAAAAACTTTATTTGATAGTGTAGTGTTACTTTTAGTTTAGATGTAGCCTGTTCTTAAGTCACGACTGCCTTCCAGGAGCCAGGAATTGAACTTGAAGAAGTTTAAGAGTGTGTCTGAAATCATAGTGCTTTTGCATCTTTGTGAAAAATCAGTTGGACATATTTGCATGAGCATATTTCTGGGTCCTCTATCCTATTTCAATGATCTATGTGTTTATCTCTCTGCCAACACCACTGTCCCTATAGTAACTCTTAAAACCAGGTAGTCTGACTTTTCCCACTTTATTCTTTTTTTTGAACTATTTTAACTATTCTATTTTCTTTCCATCTTATATAAATTTTAGAATAATCTTGTATACACTTACAAATCTTGCTGGGATTTTTATAGAAATTGTATTAAGTCAGAATATCAATTGGGAGAGAATTGATATTTTTACTCTTAAGTTCCCCAACTCCATCAACATTGTCAGTTTCTCCATTTAATTAGATCTTTGATTTGTTTCATCAGCATGTTGTAGTTTTTAGCATACAAATTTTGTACATGTATTGTTAAATTTATACCTAAGTATTTTATTTTTTGAGCAATTGTAAATGATGCATTTCTAAATCCTCACCTGAGGATATGTTTTATTGGTTTTAGAGAGAGGAGGAGAGAGAAAAAGAGAGAGAAACATTTATTGATTGCCTCCTGTATGAGCCCTGACCAGGGATTGAAACTGCAACCCAGGTATGTGCCCTGACCGGGAATCAAATTAGCAACCTTTTGGTGTATGGATGATGCTCCAACCAACTGAACCACTTGGCCAAGGCTGATATTATATTTTTAATATAGTGTCATGTATGCATTGGTAGTATAGTATATTGAAATACTGTACAGGTTTTTTATGTTTATTTTGTATCTTGCAGTCTTGCTCAACTTTCTTATTAGTTCTAGGAGTTTTCATGCCGACTACTTGTGATTTTCTCTGTAGATAATTATGTCATCTAAAATTAGGCTTTTTTTTTTGGATCTATGTAAGTTGTATTTCATTTTCTTATTGCACTGGCTATAACTTCCAACAATATATGGAATAAAATTGCACAGTCTTGCCTTATTCTCAGTCTTAGGGGGAAAATATTAGTCTTTCATCATTAATATAATGTTATCTGTAGGTTTTTATTAATATATTCTATGCAGTTGAGGAGGTTCTCCTCTATTCCTATTTTTCTGACCATTTTATCATGAATGGGTGTTGAATTTGCCAAATGTGTTCTGTACCAATCAATATGATCATGTGAGTTTTATTCTTTAGCCTGTAAATATGGTACATTACACTAATTTTTGAGCGTTGAACCAGCCTTCAAGTACATTTTCAGCCTTACCCTATTTCTCACTGCTTGCAGGGTTCCAATGACATAATTACTAAATCTTTTGTTATTATCTCATAGGTCCCTGAGGTTCTACTTATTTTTTCTATCTATTTTCTCTCTTTGTTCAGATTGCATAGTTTCTATTGTTTGATCTTCAAGTTCACTGATTATTTGCTCTTTCCCCTCCATCCTGCTCTTTAGCTCACCCTCTGGATTCTTTTATTTAAATTATTGAATTTTCAGTTCTAAATTTTACATTCGGTTTTTCTTTACTTCTATTTCTTTGTCGAGATTTTGTATTTCTTGGCTAGACTTTCTACTTTTTTATTTGCTTCAAGTGTGTTTGCAATTACTCATTGAAATATTTTTTATGATGGCTGCTTTGTCAGATAATTTTAACATCTCTATCATCTTGGTGTTAGTATCTATTGATTTTTTTACATTTAATTTATAATCTTTCTAAGGCTTGGTATGACAAGTAATTTTCTACTAAAATCTAGTTTGGGGGAATATTATGTTATGAATCTCTGAATCTCATTTAAGCCCTCTATGTTAGCTGAATCTTATGCTATCCTTCCTGTAGGGGAAGGGGTGGGTGCTGCCTCATTATTGCCAGATGGGAGCAGAAGTTAAGGTCCCCCATTACACCTCCATTGATAACCCCTGGCTAGAAGCGAGGCAGGATAGAAAGAAGTTAGGGAAAACTCCTTACAAATGGAATGAGGAAGTAGGAGTAGACATCTTAGGCTGATAAGCTGCTAGGCCCCCTCATCAGAGCTCTTACCTCCACACATGATCAAAGGGAAAATAGCTTATGGCAGAAAACTCTTGCTGTGGTCTCAGAAGTCAACAGCCAGGACTGGCCAAAACCAGATCATTCCAAGATGGAGGAAAAATTGACCCCAAAACTCATTATACCATCATTATAATGAAAACTGACACAAGTAGAAGGTGGGCTGAGGGGGATGAATGCCATGACAGTTCTGGAATGGGCCATATTGAGAAAAAGGCCGTCCCCACCCCCCAACCAGAAGGCGGAATCGGAATTTGGCACCACAAGGTTCAGAAAGCCCCACCTTGGAAACACATAAAATTCCAGGAACTGACTGTCCACAGGGCACAACTCACTTGCGAGTTTGCCTGCATCCATTTGTCTGTGTAGTTTTGCTTCTTTCACAGTGGAACGTTCTAGCCTCTTTTCTCTACCTGAATAAAACTTCCTTTCATTCTCACTCCAACTCATCCTTGAATTCTTTCCTGTATGAGTCAAGAGCCTGGAAGTCCCTGGCATGGAGCCAGTCCTGTGAAAGAAGGTGTAAGAGTCCCTCATCACTCCCTATGTGGCCTCCACTGACATCACAGGATAGTGGCTTAGCTACCTCTGAGCAGTAATAACATCCTGACTTTCTAATAAGTCTCCTCTGACACCCCCTCAGCAGGGGGTACTCATTACTACTGGGTGGGGGTGGAGGGGTGAAAATTCAGTTTCCTTGCTATCTTTGCCTGCATGGGTGGAAGTGGGACCATAGTCTTTTCTGTGGTGTGTAGCTGGAGTAGAATGATTATTGTCTAAAAGTTTTCTCTCTTACCAGGCTGCCCCTTTCTTGGTCCTTTGGCTAAAGAGAGCAGGCTGTTGGGGGACCTTCTTTTTTTGTATCCATTGGCATTTTCAGATTCCCAGGTTCTTCAGCTCTAAGGCTGGGATACACAAAGCAACAGAAAACCTTTCAGGTTTTTCTTATATTTGTTCTGAATGTAATGTCCAGGGATTTTAGTTGTACCTCATGGGATGAATTGAGAAAAGAATGGCTACTCCAACTTCCCTGCAATGTACAATATTTTTGACATAATATTTGATATATATACAAAAGAATATATCTGAGTATATGTGTGTATTATAAAGTATAACAACATGAACACTAAACCTTTTAAAATGCTAAATATTCAAAATGAGTTGGAATTTTTCCTAGAGAAAAATGAAAACCACACTGCTCAATCCCAAATTAACTCCTTTTGGCTGAAGATCTAAAATAGTTAGGTTTTTTTGCACTCTGAAATGTTCTTTGGTTCTGGAGTCTGCTGAGGAAGGAATCTTGGCCCCATGACCTAGTTAGCATATCTCTGTTGGTTGATGTTTTTGTTATTTAAAAGCCACCTTTCTTCTGTTCTGAAATTTCCTGTCTCCCAGCCACAGGCCAATATCAAGAGTGACACAGCTTCCAGCTTCGAAGACCTTTAAGTTAATGACTCAGGATGACTAAAATTAACACTTCATAGCTAAGGACTCCCTAGTTACAGGATGCTCTGACCCACTCTTCACTCCATCCTGGGCTTTCTGTCCTTTGTCTTTCTCCTAGACCCTTTCTCATTCTCTGGTGTAGCTTGATGAGTCTATCACTCAATTTTCTGCCTATATGATGAGCATCAGTTGTCTGGGAGAGGTATGCCAAGAACTGTCTTGTTCATAAAGAACCAGAGTGGGTATACAGGGAACAGAATATACAAACAGGGCTGGAGGCCCCGACCAGAAGAAAGGACCTGATAATCCATTGACGCATTACCTGGTAGGGCTCCAGTTTTGCCACCACATCTCTCCTTCCTCCCCAGGGGGAGGTTTGGTAGCACATGGATTTTCCCTTCACTCTTCTAGACTCTTTTTCTTTCTCCTGGCAGCTCTCACAGAGCTTCAGGAAGTGACAGGGTAGAGGAAGTGGACCTCATGCTATTACTAAACAGATGAAAGTCCCTGAGATCTAGAGCTATTCCTTGTTTAACAAGCACTGGGAGCCTTAGCTCCCAGCATGCTGAGTGGCTCTAGGGAGGTTGAGCAGCAAGGGGCGTGTGTTCTGTCTACAATACACTATTTGGGTTGACTCTGGGAAAAGCTTCAAACAACTCTCACAAAGAACAAAGGGTTGCAGCTGCACTGTCTTACCTACTGAGGAACACACCAGCTGGCTCTTGCCTCTGAGGCTCTGTGACTGCTCTCCACTTCTGCTGCTTCTTCAGCATGGGAGCTGCGGTGGAAAGCACGTTGCTCTCTGGTCAGAGGAGCCTGGATCTGGTGTAATGCCCTTCCTGACAGCCATATGACCTTGAGCTCATCATTTTTGTCTTTGAGCTTCAGTTTTCTTATAGATAAAAAAGTGGGAAATGATATTTTACAAATGACTATTTATTAAATGACATAAAGAAATTACTTATAATTTTTATGGTGTAATAATGGCACCATGAAAATAATGTTACCTGGAATTTGCTATAGAACACTCTAATGAAAAAGAAGGGAGGTAGAAGACAAATGAAACAGGATTGGCAAAATGTTGATAATTTTTAAGGAGGATGCTTATTTAAGGGTCTGTGTTTTTGTGTTTGAAATTTTCATAATTAAAAATTAAAGAGTAAGGCCCATTTTACATTCCAATAGGATCAACAGGATAATAAATAGGAATATCCTTTTGGAAACAGTATATTGCTATAGAAGAGGTTGTCTCTACACTGGGGCTCTTAACTGAATAACTGGGAAGATGCACTTCTCTCAAATTTAGCTGTAAGAACTGTAACATATCTGGGCAAATCCATAGAGGAGCCCATACTCCCTGCCCCTGTCACCAGCTCTCTAACTAAAGGGAAGATCAACAGCTTCTTGTGTGGCACAAGGCAGAGTTGTGTGTTCACCCCAAAGAGGTTTTATTTGCCTCTCACTCTTATTCTTCTGCTACAAATTTGTGGCCGCCTGTCATTTCCTCTTAGATCTCTTGCCTCCTGTGCCTGGGGGAGATTTTTCAGTTTCCTCCTCTCCTGGGTTCTCCTTGCTCTTGTCCTCATGTTTAGGAAAGGCAGAGCAGGTGGACAAGGAAGATGCTCAGACACAGAGAGCTGGGTCAGGCCAGGGGCAGGGATCAAGGTCAGCTAACTTGTATGCAGTGAGGTCTCTGGGCTACTGTCAGGTAGGTGACAGTTTGGACAGCATCGCTGTTTTTGAACTCTAGGACAGCACCATGCTGGGTGCTGGTTCTGCACAGATGACAAAGACAAATCCTTGTCCCAAGAAACTTGCCACATCTAGTGCAGGCAAAAGGTAGATAAACAGGTGGTTATTAAATGAACTGAATTCCAGGATAAACATATGTAGAGTGGATTAATAGAGTCTCAGAGAAAATTCCCTAATCTTGCCTCTGGGCATTTAGATGGTTGGTAGGATTGGGAACTGTATAGTCATCAGGGCGGCTTCCCAGAAAGAATGACTCCTTACCTCCGTGTTAAAAGATGAGTAGTTGGGGGGGGGGGGGGATGAATTGCAACAAACCTGTGCCACATATAGAGGTGAGGGGGTACCTAAGTGAACAGACATTCTTCTTCCTTCTCTCGTTCTCTAGCCCTTCTCTTGGAAGAATTCTGCAATCAAGTCTCAAATTCCCACATCAGTCAACAGGATGACTAACTCACTTGATTCATTTGATGAAATTTAACCAGAGGTTGTTAGCAAGTGACAAATGATTGTAGATCCACAAAAGAGCCCAGGTTGGTTTATAGAACGAGAAAAGAACGACTTTTTCACATGGGTCATGAAATAACTGAATAGCCCTCGAACCACACCCTGGCTAGATCACTGGACCATACTATCCATCCAGGAATAAGGATATTTTCAAACATTTTAGGTTCTTTTTGTTACTTTCTCCCACTAACAGGAAAACCTATTTGTTTTTAATGTAGTGCCGGTCACTTCTATTTCCTGGGTTTATTTTGGATAATTGAGTCTCATGTTTCTCTTCATTTTAATTATCTTTCTTTTACTCTGAGGTCTATTATCTTGTCCATATTAGCAATGTTAGTTTATTATTCATAAGTTTTAGAAAGCACAAACAGAACAGAGTCATTAAAAATGTTAACACTTGCTATGAAAATGTGGCTCTTGCTGATTACCATGCCCTGGGCACAGGCGATGCTTTTACTTCCTGTTCCCGAGAGGCCTGCCCTTGGGCTTCCTTGCTCTCTATCTGTCTGCCCCAGCAGGATGGTCTGATCTACTCCCTACCTTCATCTCTGTTGATGTCTCCCTTAGCTTCTCTCTCTCTCGAGCTCCAGGCCTGTCTATCTAACTGATATTGGACATCTCTATTCAAATATTCCGTGGGGTCTCCGGCTTATATTTGCCATCTCAAACTTGCTCCATTTCTTATATTTTTCCATTGCCAGGTACTCAGCCCCATGCAAAACATGTAGGAGCCATGCTGGGCTGCTCTCGACAGCTTGCTCCCCTCTCTACACCCTTCTAGTCCAGCACAAAGGCTGTCCACACACTTCAGAAAGGAGCAACTTTCCCTTGGGCCAAACATGTCTCTCATACTTCCACTTTTTGCCACTCATCCCTCACCTCTTAAGTCAATTGTTGCCACCGCTTCCAAAGCAATTCCTTTAAAATTTTGTATCAGTTAGTCCTCTGCTTTACATAAACCCATTGTCTCCTCACTGCTTCAGGATAGATGCAAATTCTTTTCTGACATGTAAGGCCTTTCACACTCAGGCACCGATCCATCTTTCAGACCCATATCCTCCTTTCCTCCCAGGAAGTCAATACAGTCCTCACCCTGAACTCTCAGCCTTTATTTGAGCAGCTCTTTTCTCTCAGACCCTCTGCCCTTTCCACCTTTATTGACTCTTCTCCCTGGAATAGCCTAATTCTTCCTCTCAGTTTATCCTTTATAAGAAGAAAAATTACATTAGACAGTCCCCAGGACTCCTACTTATTTCATTCTTTCATTTATTCATAAATTCAACAAATATTTACTGAACATATACTACACATGAAGCATAGTTCTAGGGAGCAGAGCTGCAGCGGTTAGCAGAACATAAAATCCCTGTCCACTTGGAGCTTATATTCTAGTTTGGGGAGAAACAAAAAAAAAACAAGCAAATAGAAAAATAAGTCATGTGTTAGATTGTGATGAGTGTCGTGTCCACAAAAGAAATGTCGAATCTAAACTGAAGTAAAGCATAAATATGATTTTGAAATAAAATTATTCTCTGCCTATTTACATGTTTTGCTTCGGGTTCCAAAGTAAAACTCAGTTGGCCATCATTGCAGAGGCTGGGGGCTGTCCAAGGCCTGAGGTGACTTTGATGTCCATCCCAACACTCCCTCACAAGGCAGTGATCTTTCCTCAACTACGTTTTGACTACAGGGGTAAAAGGGGGAGGAGAAACAGCTCAACAAGAGTGGCTGTTGGGACATGAGTACATGGCTCTGGAAAGGCTCTGAGTTCTGCTTACTTCAGTATCGCCCACATGTCTGTCACAACATCAGCCCTTCTCAGAAGCAGTGAGAAAGCAGGGTTTGTGGTTGTCAGAAGCTGCTTTTTTTATCTCTTCAAATTTCACTCTAAACAGAAGGAAAAAATATCTTACACCATAATAGCAAATTGAACCCAATAATTGATTGAGCACAGTGCTGTGTTTTATATACATTATCTTCTTTAATTTTCAGATAGCTATTGCTAATATTTTCATTTAATAGACGGAAAAAATACTGAGGCTCAGATAAGAATTCACATGGTCACAGCCACCAATGAATACACCATTGATGACACATGGGTGGCAATTCCTTAGAGAAAGTACTTATATTTTGAAACATTTGTTTACTTCATATTTTTAAAATTAAATTTATAATTTCTACAACACCTATTTTCAACTTAATACAGCTGATAAAGTGTTTATAAGACTTCCCCTTATTTCTGAGCACTTGTTTACTTCATTGGTGACTTTTACACATTTTTTGAGTATTTATTTGCTTAAAGGTTTAGAAGTTTTTAAAAATGTAAACATGATTAAACAATGCATAAAACTGAAGACTGGTAGAGAAAATGCTTACAAAATAGTAGAGGCACAATCGGACAGAGACCCAAACCAGCAAAGAACATCGAAGAAGGAAAAGGAAAATCAGAAATGAAGCAAGAAGAGAAAATGGCATAAAGCTTATTGAGGGCAAGTTCCAGGTAAGAACAACTAATAAGCAGTAAGCCAGGAATGGCCCTGACTGAGGGAAGATGGACTTGAAATGTGAGGCCACAGCATGAAACATCAAGAACAGAAGCAGCCCTGGCCAGTGTTGCTCAGTGGTTAGAGCATCTGCCTGCTCATCAAAGGGTCTCAGGTTTGATTTCCTGTTAAAGGGCACATACCTGGGTTGCAGGTTCGATCCCCGGCCCTGGTTTGAGTCTCTCTCACATCGATGTTTTGATCTCTCTCTCTCTTTTTCTCCCTCTCTTCTTCCCTCCATCTCACTCTATCTAAAATCAATGGAAAAATGTCCTCAGGTGAGGATTAACAACAACAAAAATAGAACAGAAGGAAACGTGTTGCAGACACTCACTGGAGACCTTCATGCAGGAAAGGTTTCACTCAGGCCTGTTTTGAGAGCACTCTTAAGAGCTCTTTATGCACAAAGCAGCCAGAACTATAGCAATCATGTTTAAGTCCCCTTAGCACTGGTTTCACATCAAAGACACCACTTTGGTTTTGGACTCTTTCAATGTGTGATCTGAGAAAAACATGATTGTTTATTGCTCTTGCAATAAAATAAATGAATGTAAATTAGGTGCATGAATCCTTTATCAGTATCTGCTTGACCACTTTATGCTACTGGAGCGTGGCCAAGAGTTTTCCACCTGTCTTTGACTAGATGCCTTGAACTTTTAGATGACATGCGCTGGGACTGAAGTTGAGAGTCCTCTGCTTGTGTGACCATTTTCTATGTCTCTGCTACATCTGCTTCCCTTCTGAGTTAAATTTAGTCAGCCTGATTGAATAATCTCCCACCTCCACAATTCAGATAACTAGCAAGATTAGTTAACTTCATAAAGTATTTGTTTTTTGTAGGAATATTCCTGGTACAGAAAGAAAATCACAAATTTGCCAACATTGAAGCTTTCTGATTTTCACTACCTACACAGTAATCTATTTTTTAAGTTTAATTTTGCAAAGAAGAAAGCATTCTTCTTGATTAGGGTTCATTACAATGCATCCACAGTGATTTAAAATAAAGTATCTACTTCACAAAGAAGGGATATTGTGTTAGTAATATTAAACATTTTTAAAAATTTGAAAGTACCATAGTATCTGAAGGTGTCTGCTGAGTCATGTCATACTGAGAGGTGACAAGGTAGCACAAGGCACGTCTAGCCCGTTTTGCGGGTACCCTGCCCATGCTCCACTTGCAGGGCGTAGGCCTGACCTTCAGCTGTCAGCATGCCCATCACTTTGCCTGAGGACTTCTCTAACAAGTGGAGACCACTGTGTCCTCCTAAAGTGGGAGGTGGGAAGTTCTGGAGACAAAACATCCCCGAGAGCAGCTCTCAACCAACCACTCAGGAGGTGGTATATAAGTAGTCTAGCTACCCACCTTGCATGCAATTTTTCTGAGGAGAGTCTTATACTGGCTCCCAGAGTCCCCAGCAGTATCATGTTCACTTATCCACAGTGATGACCTGCCTGAAAACATACTTTCTCTCCTCTCTCTTCCCCCTATTTCTTTGGTCTCTCCTTCATCTGTTAACTAATCTATCTGGACTCAAATCCTCGTGTATCAGGTCAGCTTCTGGAGAAACCCAAACTAAGACAAATTAAGTGTCTCAGATATTAATACTTAACATGGAATCTAAAAATTTCTAGTTCTTATGGGCCTATAGACTTAAGCAATTCTCAATATCCGCAATCATAGGCAAAATTCTTGATTTAGTTGGTCACTCTAAGTAAAATTTAACTGTGTCTGTTTAAACATTTCCATATTTTCTTATCAAGCAATTCCTTCAGTAAGTATCTCTGAGTACTGAAAATTATCATTGTGCTACCTGATGTCTTAACTGATACTGTACTAATCAATAGGACAAAAAAATATTCTAAGCAGCACAAAGTATCTTCGTAGTTACCAGGAAGCGATAATGGTTGTGCAGGACCTCTTTCTCTCTCTCTCTCCCCTCCTCCCTCTGTCTCTGCAGAACCCCAAGCCCCTCTACTTTCAGACTTGGATAGAACACATCACAGGGCCTGAAATCCGGCTTCTGGAGGAACCACTGATGCACAGGAAAGTATAGGGTTTAAGCTCCTGGTGGATGAGAGTATGGCTCTTCCAGAGAAGTCCTGACTGCCCAGTGAACATGCTCCTGAGACTTTACTATCTCTGGCTTGTGCAATGCACCACATCACTGCCCTGCATCCTTCTTGCTTCACTTCCCTTCTGCCTGCGTTCCAATGTTTTGGGCTCCCACCTCTTGCACCACTGTCAACAACTTAATCCTGCCTCAGGCTCTGCTTTCTACAGGATTCAATAACTGTGATGATGATCCAATTCCTTTGCATGTTTCTTTTTAATGTCTGTTTTAGGCATGAATTCTGTGTTTTGTCTCCAGAATTAACTTACTTCTAGACTATTTTTTGCTTTCTGGATTATTCATTTGGATTCTGCTTATTTGGGTCAAAGTATGGTTGGAAAGCACTTTAAAACTTTAAGAAAGTTTCTAGCAATTCTAATTTTTAAAAGTTTGGATTCCTTTGGTCAAGCATTGCCTAGAAGATTGAGGTCCAGAACAATTTGCCAGTTGACTATTGACACTGGTTATTTGCTGATTCAACAGGAGTCCATTTAGGGGCTTCAGTTTCAAATGTAAAGTGGTGTGTAAATGGGTGTTCAAATTGATTGTGAGAGTCTCATATAGTGGTTGTGAAATTTAAATTTTTAAAAATATAAAGTGGCCCTAGATGATTTAGCTAAGTGGTTAGAGCACCGGCCTGAGGACTGAAGGGTCCCGGATTCAATTCCGGCCAAGGGCACGTACCTCAGTTGCAGGCTCAGTCCCTGGCCCTGGGCCACACCCGAGACAACCAAATCTATGTGTCTCTCTCACATCAATGTTTCTCTCTCTACCCCCTTTCAACTCTCTCTGAAAGGCAAATGGAAAAAATATCCTTAGGTGAGGATTTATATATATATAGTAATTTATATACACACACAGGGTTGTTATTGGCATGCTGAAATATGTGGAATAAATGTTTTCTAATCCATAGTAGATCCTTAACACATCATTATTGTCTCAGCAACATTAGATGTCAGAAAAGTAGGTTCAGGGGCTGACTTTGACAGTTAGCATCTCTTCCTTTAGTCCTTTAGATGCTTTTTGCTCTGCTTTTTGACAGCACTCTAGTGAGGTTTGCTAACATTTCAATTCCTTCACCCATCTAGTCATGGTCATCCTGCTGATCAAGGCCCTCTCTGGTCTCTGGACCAGGCATGTTGATTCTCCAATCAGGTCCTTATTACTTGTTTAGAATCAAATGTTCCTTATTTTACAAGATAGTGGTAACAGCAGAGGATAGGTTTTATTTGTTTCTCTAATGTAAATTAAGAATTGCCAATCCCTACACTGTCTTTCTTTATTTCTTTTTTTAATGAATATTTTATTAGATATTATCTGGGCATCACAGCTCTGGCTTTCTTCTGCAAATGGTGCCTCAGGTAATGGTTTCCATTGCTGTCCACCTGTTTGGCTGTCCATACCCATTTAAGGTTTGTTAGTTTCATGATAAGCAAGCTACCTACAGCTGGTTAAAGATTCATCATTTGCCCAGCCAGGCATCGCTCAGTGGTTGAGCGACAACCTATGACCCAGGAAATCACGGCTGGATTCCCGGTCAGGACACATGCCCGGGTTGCGGGCTCGATCTCCAGTAGGGGGTGTGCAGGAGGCAGCTGATCAATGACTCTCATCATTGATATTTCTGTCTCTCTCTCTCTCCCTTTCCCTTTCTCTCTCTGAAATCAATAAAGATACATTTTTAAAAAAGAAGATTCATCATTTGGTAAGAGGCACAGTGTGAATTGTCACTGCTGGAGTGGTTTGTAGTCTCTCTTCAACATTCAATAATTTGAGCCATCCTGCTGAAGGAGCTTCTCACCCGAAAGCTCTCTCCACAGCCTGTGCCTGACTTGCTATTACAGAGCTCTTTCCTTAGATTGAATCATTCTGCTTTATGAAGTCCAAAAGCAAGGTGCAAGAGCAACATAATGTTCAGTCTACTTCTTAAATTAAGAAGACCTTGCACTCTGAGCAATGAGTTTAAATGTCAGCAGAACTTTGGGTGGCTGAGCAATGATGAAAGGTTCCAGGCTAGAAGTAAAGTTGACATCTAACTCTCACACAATCCTGTTCTGTGCATAGCCTTGTATTCTTCACCAGGTGAGGATGAAAGAAAGAGAGAGTTCTCTACAGGGAAATTAAGCTGGTAGACCCTTCCTCTGCAGAATAATGCAGGGCCTAGAGATGCTGTTGACTTAGGAAGGTGTCCTCTTTGTCCAACCTTGGGGAATGAGCTGCCTCCATCAGGACAGTTCTCAGCTCAAGAAGAGATGTGATATCAAAAGGCCTCCATCCTTCCCACAGGATGCTCATGCTTAAGGGATATTATCACACAAATGCCACCAAAAGGTGCACCATTTCCTAGATCCATAAACACTCCTCTCTCCACCCTGTTTCATCTTGTAAATTTCAAACTTAGAAAAAAGTTTAAAAAGCACTTTTTAAGTAGTACAATGAACACCCATGTGTCCTCCACCTAGGTTGAACCTAGAACAACCGTCCACCTGGACCAATTCTCACCTAGAACAACTTACCACCTGGAACAACACTCACCTAGAAGAACCCTCACCTAGAACAACCCTCCACTTAAACAACCCTACACCTGGAACAACCCTACACCTGGAACAAGCCTCACCTAGACTTAACAATTAACAGATTTGCCATATTTATTCTCTCTGACTCTCACACTCTCTCTCATTATTGGAAAATTAAGAGCATACATCATATTGCTTTACTCCTGATTACTTTTGCTCATATCCCTGAGAAGAGGAACATTCTCTTGAAAACCACAGTGGCATTATCATTCCCAGGAAAATTAACAATAATTGCATAGTATCACTAGGAATCAGCCATACTTCAGTGTCTCCAGTTGACCCCAAATGTCCTTGAAGATTGACTGACCTTTATTTTATTGAACAAGGAGCTAACTGAGGTTTGCATCTTGGTTTGGGGTTTTATGTCTCTTTAATCACTTTTCATCTAGGACAGTCTCCCAAGTTTTCCTATTTGAATAACCCAGGTCAGTTTTCTTGCAGAATGTTTCACCTTTAGGAAATATCCAGTGTGTGCATCTTGGCGTAATTTAACTTCACTGCCTCCTTTATTTTCTACAAACTATGTTAGGTCTGAGGCATGATATCTCTTTAATCTTCAATGGCATTAAACCTGTTCTCCCTATAATAGCCTCCCTCAGTCATATTCCCAGATTACATAATTCTTTTGAATTTATAATTTGTTACTTAACCAGCACAGACTTGGTAGTTATCTCTTTGTAAATCACTGCCTCTGGGAGCCGATTAACTCTGCACCAGATGGAAGCATCCCATTAGAAACAAACTATCTTGTGAGTGAGGAATATGACATGAATCACCTGAGAGAACCACTGATTTCTGCCTTCTTTCCTTTGTTACATGAAAACAATTAGTCTGGGGCTTGAAAGCAAAAGGGACTATTTGATCTTGGAGAAACTTCTCTCCAACTCTTAATCTCTTTCAACCTGAGCCTGTCCAGTGAGCAGGGCATCTTCTCCCCACCAAGATCCTACATCTGGACACCATTTACTCCAAGCTCTTCATGAGTGTAGGTATCCTGAGTCCACAACCACCATTGGTAGGCAGTGGAGGAGAAACTTCATCATGTGCAGTGTGCAGAACTCCATGATGCTGCTAAACAGAGCCTGAGCACCTTCCTGCATGAGTCCTGCTGCTAAAAGATTGACTCTTTGCAGGAAAACTAAGTGAGGCAATAAACCAGATCACATAGGCCAAGAAAGGCAAAAAAAAAGGAGATGATTTCTGATAAATCCTAGAGTTTCTAGTTTACTGTTACTCAGATCTGTAAGCAGATTATAGGTTTTCCATGTCAGGATACTTGAAGTGTCACAGGTTAGTTGCACTAACACCAGCTAACATTTGTTGAATGGGTGCTTTAAGCCATCTTGTAGGTAATTATCTTTTTTGAAGCCTCATAGTCTATGAGTTAGTTATGATTATCATCTGTAAGTCTGAGAAACAGTGGCTTTCTCTAGGTCACACAGCAATTAGTTGGAGGAGTTGAGATTCAAATCCCAGCATATAAACACTATGCTACATAGTGACTTTTCCATATGGCCCAGGAGAGACTATTGGGGAAGGAAGAGGCTGCTGCTGCATCACTCTTGAATCAGGACCAATGCAGGACCTCAAACATGCCTGTTGTTTGGTGCCCTGACCTGATGAGCCACCAGATACAGCTGGGGGCACATGGGTGAGCAAGTCAGTTGTGTGTCATTCTCTGTCACATCAAAGGAAGTAAATGTAGTCTTGAAAAATGACCAAAGAATGTGGCAAGCAGCTGGAAATCTGTGTGCAGCTTTACAGACTCACTTTCCTCCACCCTTACTTTCCTCCCCTAGACCTGCTCATTCTGTACCTGCTGTGACACCCAGTAGGATCACAACAGGGCAGGTGCAGTGAGATAAAGAAAACAAGCAGAATGTTAATCCGTGCCTTATAGATGAAACTCTAAACAGGTGCTCCCCCTGCCAGCCCTCAAAAGTGAAAACAAAGGGATGCTTTGGGAGTGTGAGCATAAGGTGAACCTGGCTTTGCTAGGCACTGCCAGGTCAGAGCCCAACCACAGGGTTCTGCTGTCAACAACATTCATGCAATGAATCCCCTGCCGACAGGATGAGAAGAATGGCAGAGTAGGAACTGCCTGGACCACATCATCAGAGTTTCTTCTTCAACACACCATCTCTTACCTCACCTGTGTTGTATTTTCTCAAAACCGACCTGCTTTGTGAAAATATCTGGGTAGTGGAAATAGTGAGGTCAAGGGGCACAAAATATTGTTGAATACAAATCACTCTTTTTTTTTTTAAATATATATTTATTGATTCAGAGAGAGGAAGGGAGAGGGAGAGAGAGAGTTGAAACATCAATGATGAGAGAGTCATCATTGATTGGCTGCCTCCTGCACACCCCTGACTGGGTATCAAGCCCAAAACTGGACATGTGCCCTGACCAGGAATCGGACCTCGATTTCCTGGATCCTAGATTGATGCTCAACTGCTGAGCCACATCCGGCCGGGCCAAATCACTCATTTTATGTGATCTCTACACAATGTGTTTTGCATTCTTTTTGCTAAAACATTGAAATGGAGACTTAAGGAAAAAATGCAAATTGAAACAAAAAGGACATCTTCTTTGTTTGCATTTTACATATCCGATTGACAAATAACTCACAGTTTAATAAAACCCAGGGTAGGTGATGGTGTAGGGAAACAGTCCCTTTCATGGATTGTTGGTCAAATATAAAGAACTCCATGGGAGGGCATGGTAATATCTGTAAAAAAATTTAGTCATATAACTCTGACCAGGAAATTCCACATCCTGGGATTTAGCTTACAGATATATATGCACAAAAATATATGAATAAAGAATGTTCCTGCCCTGGTTGGTGTGGATCAGTGATTAGAGCATCGACCCACCCACCAAAGGGTTGTGGGTTCGATTCCCAGTCAAGGACATGTACCTGGGTTCCAGGTTCACTCCGTGCCCCTATTTGAGTGTGCGTGGCAGGCCACCAACTGGTCAATGTGTCTCTCTCACATTGATGTTTCTCTCTCTCTCTGTCCCCCATTCCCTTCTACTCCCTGAAAAACTTTGGAAAAATATCCTCTGATGAGGATTAACAACAACAAAATGTTCCCTGCAAAACTATAATTTAAAATCATCTATATATAACTTAAATGTCCATCAATAGGAGGCTGATATATAAATTATAAAGTATGTCTATTAAAGAACACAACATAGCTGTAAAATAAATCTGTATGTGTTGAGATAATTATTAAATACATAATAAATAGTCATTTAAAAAGCAAGTATCATAATAGTGTGTACAGATATTACAATATGTATTTTTAATGTTTGTGTATGCATGGAAGACTCTGGAAGAATATATAAGGAATTGTTAATAGTGTTTATCTTTAGGTAGTGGGCTGGCATAAAGAAAAAAGACCTTCTTGTTTCATCTTTTATAGTTTTCTCTTCTATTTGAAGTTTTAAAATGAGCATGTACTCCATTTATCATTTTTAAACAGACTGTCATTTTTTGGAAGTAGTGACACTGGAAATTCCTGGGGCATACTCAGAATTTCCACACTTCTCTCTTCAATAGAACAGTGATTTTCAACCTTTTTCACCTTGTGGCACTCATAAACTAATTACTGAAGTTCTGTGGCACACCAAAATGTATATTTTTTGCTGATCCAACAAAAAAAAATAGGTATAATTTTGATTCATTCACACCAGCTGGCTATTGTGTTGGCTGTTGTCATTTTTTTTTATTTGACAATCTGAGGGAAAAGAGGTCAGTGCCCCTGACTAATTAGTCAGGTATTGCATGTTTTAAAAATTCATGTGGCACACTGGTTGAAAATCACTCTATAGAACATATAAACCACAAACAGCTCCCAAGCCTAAAAAAGAAATAGTTGTGAGAGATTAAAGATGGAGGCAGACTAAGTGGAAGCTACAATGACACTCTCCCAGGACCAAACTGGAACTACAACTAAAATATAGAAAAACCATCCTGAATAATCAACTACAACTGAAGATGAGCTGAAGAGCACCCTCATAACCAAGGAGGAAAAGTGAAGACCACATAGAGACTGGTAGGAAGTGCAGAGGTGTGAGAGGGCTGGCGGGGCTCCCACAGGCAGCAGCTGAAAGTCCAGAGGGATATCTCGGCTGTGGGAGGCTCCCACTGAGGACTCTGGGGCCTAAATCCCAGGCTGGGCTCCCCAGCCCAGAGCACCAGAACTGGGAAAGGAACCCACATAACATCTGGCTGTGAAAAGCAGCTGGGTTTCTATCTGCCAGGGAGCAATAGCTGGAAATGCAGGCACCCTCTTAAAAAGCCAATGCACAAAGTTTCATGTGCAGCCACTCACCTTGGGCTCCCCCAGAGGGAGGGCAGAGTAGACTGGGGTTGTGTGAGGAGAATCTAGGGTTATGGGCTCTGGAGATAGAGCTCAAGGGCACCCTGTGCACAGAGGGATTCCTGTCCAAGTCATTGCCTCATACTTCAGAGGCAGACATTAACCTTCCAAGCAGCATTTGCCTCAGGGGGAAGCAACTGCCCCACCCTTATGGAAAATTTCTAGCCCTACCCTGTGGAGTTTCTACAGCCTGAGGCTCATTAAGAGAATCAGATTAATCAACCTGCAGGCAGAGGCAGACTTCAGAGTGCTTTGAGACTTTATCTGATCTGTTCTGGACCTGGGCCTTGAAAAAGCAGATTTTGGTGTGCATCTTGGTCCTGTCCAAATGCACCCAGCCCCAACAGAGGGGACCTCAAGCCATGGGTTGTTGATAGCTCCAAATAGGCTCAAGGCCAGTCACAAACAGCATCTGACATTGGCCTGTGCCAGAAACCTTCCAAAAAGACTGAGAGTCCTAGCAGGCCTACCTAATACATAAAAACAAACCCAAATAAGCAGCCAAAATGAGGAGACAAAAAAAACAAGCCCCAAATGAAAGAACAAGAAAAGTCTCCCAAGAAAGAGCTAAATGAAATGGAGATAAGCAATCTATCAGATATAGAGTTCACAGTACTCATTGTAAGGATGCTCAACAGCAAGAAAAGAGATATAGAAACTATGAAAAATGGCCAGTCAGAAATGAAGAATGACATAGCAGAAATAAAGAATGCATTGGAAGGAATAAACAGCAGATTGGGGGAACCTGAGGATCAGTGAATTAGAAGACAGGGTAGAAAAACATCACTCAATCAAAGATCCAAAAAGGAAAAACAATTAAAAAATAGGAGGACAGTCTAAGAGAGCTGTGGGACAACATGAATGTAACAATATTCACATCATAGGAGTGCCAGAGGAGGTTGAAAGTAAGCAAGGGTTAGAGAACATAATTGAAGAAATAATAGCAGAAAACTTCCTTAACCCAGTGAAGAAAAAAGTCACACAAATTTAGGAGGCACAGAGAGTCCCAAGCAAGAAGAACCCAAAGAGGCCCACGCCCAGGCACATCATAATTAAAATTCCAAAAATTCAAGACAAAGAGGGAACATTAAAGGCAGCAAGAGAAAAGCAAGCTGTGTTACCTACAAAGGAGCTCCCATAAGGCTGTCAGCTGACTTCTCATCATAAATTCTACCAGCCAGAAGGGAATGGGATGAAGTATTCAAAGTAATGAAAAACAAGGATCTAAAGCCAAGACTGCTCCATTCAGCAAGGCTATCATTCAAAATAGATGGCAAAATAAAGAGCTTCCCAGACAAAAAAAGGCTCAAGGAGTTTATCACCACCAAAACAGCATTGCAGGAAATGTTAAAGGGACTGCTGTAATTAGAAGTAGCAATAGAAACACTGCAAAAAACGTTAAAGAGACTACTGTAATAATAAGAAATAGAGAGAGAAGCATAGGCATAAGGACTTAAAATGGCAATAAGTAAGGACCTATCAATAACCTTAAGGACTTTCAGGGAGAGATCAACAGCAATACAGTCATAGTAGGGGACTTTAAGACCCCACTGACTTCACTGGATTGATCTTCCAGACAAAAAGTCAACACAGAAAGTGACTCTCAATGACACACTAGGTCAGATGGATTTATTGATATTTACAGAACATTTCACCCCAAAGCTGCAGAATATACATTCCTCTCAAGTGCACATGGGTCATTCTCAAAGATAGACCACATGTTAAGACACAAAACAAGTCTCTACAAATTCAAGAAGATTGAAATCATAGCAAGCATCTCAGATTATAAGGGCATGAAATGAGAACTCAACTACAGTAAAAACATTCAAGCACATGGAGGCTAAATAGCATGTTACTAAACAATGAATGGGTTACAGTCAGATCAAGAAAGAAATCAAAAACTTCCTGAAAACAAATGAAAATGAATACACAACAACCCCAAATCTATGGGACACAGTGAAACAGTCCTAGGAGGGAAGTTCATAGCACTACAGGCCTACCTCAAAAAGCAGGAAACATTTTTAGTAAACTATCTAACCCTACAACTTAAAGAATTAGAAAGCTCCTCTGTGAAGCCATCCGGACCAGGGCTTTGTTTGCTGGAAGTTTTTTTATTACTGCTTCGATTTCATCAGTTGTTATTAGCCTATTCAGTTTTTCTGATTCATCCTGACTCAGTTTTACATGATCTCATTCATATGTGGAATCTAATACACAAAACAGACTGAGGAACAAAATAAATCCAGAGACATAGAAGCATGGAACAGACTGATGAATCTCAGTGGGAAGGCAGGGGTGGGGGAGTGAGTGGGGAGAGATTAATCAAAGAACTTACAGGCAGATATGCATAACCCCTGGACACAGACAGTACTGTGGTGAAGGCCTGGGGAGGGGGAATGCAAGGTGGAGGGGATCAATGGGGGAAAAAGGGGTGAATATCCATAATACTTTCAACAATAAAGATAAATTTTAAAAAAAGAAGAAACAGTTTCATAAAAGGGAAAAGAATATATGTCATGGGATCCTAAAGGGCCTGTTTTCCTACTGTCCTCAAAAGTCCTTCAAGTTCTTCTGTTTATTGCAGAAAGTTCCATTACCCACTTATGATTACCTGTTCCACGGACTTTCTCACTTGTCAGGTGAAGTTGATCTGGAGTTCAGATCCGCAATGGCCCTTGTGCAGGCAACATGAATAATGGTTGGGGAGGTTCTTGCACTAGGTTTTTCCTGTGCCCTTCCTTTTGACTCTGATACTGAAAGGGCCCCCTGTGCTTCTTGGGGCCTGGGCACAGTGGGCCAGAGGAAAAGCATGTTTACTGCTGAACTGGTGGGAGAAGCAGAGCTGGAGCAGTGGACTGCGTAACTGTTTCTTTTTGTGGGTGGATGCACATGGCTGTGGCAGAATGTGATCATCGGGTTCTGATCTGACTGGAAAGCTTGTGCTCGCACTCTCTTCAAAAACAACTTTAGCAGGAAAAAACATTAAATTTTGCATTTCAAACAGTCTATTTATCCAGCCATTGTGGTGATTATTTCTCAATATATACAAATATTGAATCATTATGTTGTACACCCAAAATACAGTATTATATGTCAATTATCCTCAAAATAAAAATTATATTCTTTACCACTGAAACTATTATATTTCTGACATAGTGGTTAATGTTTGCCTTTTCATAGGATTTAAAATAATAATGTTAGAAGTGATAAGTATCATACAGTACTTATATAAATAATAATAGGTAATTTTCTAATTCAAGAGAAGATCCAGTTGATGAGATACTAAGACCAATAATTTCCAGGCAGGAAAGGGGGGCCCTGTGCCTTTTGGGAAAGCTCCTATACTAATTTCAACAGCCCTCCTCCCTACATCCCCCTCTGTCCACTCTCTCACCCCCCCCCCCCCATAATGGGTGGGTGTGGGGAATCAGATTCGACATGGGGAAGGCAAGAAGTCAAATCTCTAAAGAGGCCCTCATCCTGGCATTCCTTCCCACCTCTGAGCCCCAGCCCTCATGTGAACACCACTGACAGGATAACCCAGTATGAGATTTGGTACTACCCTTCCCTTGCTTCCCCATCAAGTATCTCAAAGAATATTTCTTTCTCCAGACACAAGAGGGACCAGACTGTGTTAGTAAATTTACAGAGCTGGAAGGGAATTTGGATAACCATTTATTTCCCCATTCTCTTGCCTCTAAGCAAGGCTATACATGCATTCATGGTCTTTACTTTTTATTTTACATCAAAGTCACCAGGTCTTATTATTAAATACACAAAGTCCTGAGCACTTTCTCAGAGATGCTGATCCAATAGACAGAGGGTCCAGAAGTCTGCATTTTAAGCAAGCATGGAGGGGGATTCAGATAGCACTTGGAGAAACACTGACCTAGCACAAAAAACAAAGTTAGCTACTGAAATAATAAACTGATAAAATGACCAAAGAAGAAAGCAGGAAACTCTAAAGTACTGATTTTTCAAACCTTTAATGAAAGCATTTGCTCAAACAATTTTATTTTAAAGCCTACTATACGAAATAGATAACAACCAACTCCTCTGCTTATTGAGAAAGGCTGCCCCAGGGCCCTCCTGTCCCATGGTTGATAGTCCCTGTTCTCACATGGCCGGGAAATGCCCAACAACACCAAGTTTTGGTGAAAGTGAGTGAAAGACTCATGAGAAAGATAAAGTCAAAAGGCCTTTCTGATTGCATCAGTTTTCAGACACAGGCACAGCAGGGGTGGAAATGAGGATGCATCACCCCCTAGACAGCCTTTCCAGCATGCCCTAAACTGCTCATGGCTCCTAGTTCATATATTTAATCCCGTTCTCTCCCTGGAACCCCAGACCCCTACAGCAAACTGTCTACGCCACAAGTTCATTAGCCCACAACCAGTAGACACCATGGACTTAACTTACTGATTTTCTCAACACCCATATACACCACCACCACTTTCTTCCCTGTCACAGTAAATAGCACCACCAGCCATTTAATTGCTCAAATCAAAAATCTTGTTTCATTTCTATAGCAGAGATAATGTCTTGTTTCACCAAATCCCATTTCATTTCTCAATTCCTGGGCACATAGGAAGATCTATTTTCTAGCTTCCTTTGCCACAAGTAGGGCCATGGGTAGGGGCAGAAACTCCACTTAACATTCCTGCATCTCTTGCTCTGCCTCAAAGTTCACAGAGACACCATATTCTGAATGGAATACACAATGGAGGAGGCTCTGCCTACCTGGGTCCCGGAATGAGTGTGTGGGGTAGAGCGCCCCTCCCCTACTACTTACCAACCAATTCTTGGAAACATAATATGAGCTAGAAATGAACTTCTGTTGTATCAAGTCACTGAGATTTGGGGGGAGGGGGAGATTGTTACCACACTCTAGCCCAGCATTAAGTATCCTAATATATTGTCTTTTCCTTACCCCAAACATCCAACTAATTAGCAATCCTACAGACTCTAAAACCTATTCTGGATTTTTCCAACCCTTGTAGGCCAGTGCTACCACCACAGCAGGCCAGGGGCTCTTCGTGACCCACCTAACGGTAGTGATGGTGTCTTGATTGTTGCATTGTTCCAACTGGTGGGATACCAACCACCAAAATCCCACTTTAAAGTGTGCTTTCTTAGGCCATTTCTGGTGCCATTACTCAGAGGCTGGAATCCTGGGGAGCTGATTCAGAGATGGAAGTTAGCTTGCAGAAAGTATATTAGGGAGAGAGCTCCAAAGGGCAATCACATTTAAATAGATTATTTTTTGGGTAAATGGCCAACTGCCATTCCTCCATTTCTCAAGATTTTTGGATGAAGGGAATAAAACAGGATTGTGCTTCGAAGGCACCAATAATGTTCCACTTCATAAGTTGAGTGATGGGTGTATATGTATTCATTTAACAGATATTCTTTTATTTTTTAAAAATATGTCTTTAGTGATTTCAGAGGGAGGAAGGGAGAGGGAGATAGAAATGATGAGAGAGTCATTAATTGGCTGCCTCCTGCATGTCCGCTGCTGGGGATCAAGCCCACAACCCAGGTATGTGCCCTGACAGGGAATCAAACCTCGATCTCCTGAATCATAGGTCGATGCTCAACCACTGAGCCATGCCAGCAGGGCTAACTGATATTCTTTCATTTATTTTACATATACTATTTTAAATGAATGATGTATTTCACAATATTTAAAAGTTTTTTTAAAAAGTCTTAAGAGTGGTGGGTCACAGTGGGTAATTTGATCAAATAGGCTAACATCAAAATCCCTGGCATTCCTGCTATGTTGCCTTAGGCAACCATATAAGTTCTCTATACTTCAATTTCTTCATGTAGAAAATGGTTATTGTAATAATATTTACTTTATATAATTGTTGTGAAGATTAAATGAGATTATGTATATGTAGTAGGTTAGTGTCCTTCCAAAATGCACTTCCACATGAAACCTCCGATTTAGACATATAGCCTTGGCAGATGTAATCAGTTAAGAAAGGTCATACTAGATTAGGGTGGGCCCTAAATTCAGCAACTTTTGTCATTATAAGAAAAGGGAGAAAAGGGGGATAGACTCAGAGATATGTGCACACACAAAGGGAAGAAAGTCATGTGATAGAGGCAGAGATTGGAGTGATGCAGCTTAAAGCCAAGGAAGGTCAAGGATTGTCAGCATCCACCAGAAGCTAGAATGGGTAAGAAAGGATTCTTCCCCAGAGCCTTCAGAGGAAGCATGACCCTGCCAACACATTGATTTTGGACATCTAGCCTCCAGAAAACTGAGAGAATAAATTCCGGTTGTTTACAGCCACCTAGTTTGTTGTGCTTTGTTACAGCAGCCACAGTAAACTAATACAGTGTATAAATTCTTAGCTGGTCCTTGGCAAGGAGAAAGCACTCACTAAAAATTAACAATGATTATTAGATAAATTCAAACTTCTGTGCCAATTGTTTGACTCCCAGTCCCACCCAACATTTAAGCATTACAGTTATGTGAATATTCAACTCTCTTCCTGGCTTACAAAAAGAGAGCTGAATATTCACATTTAAGACCGAAACTAAACCTTATGAAGTTTTTGCATCTCTTATAGTACCAAGCAACTCAGTAATAAAGATTAGAGTGCTTACTATGGTGAGGAGCTGTGCTGGGCATGGGAGTTAAGAAAGATAACTGTGCTACTGTCTCTGACCTTGGAAAGCTGGACATTTCTGTGGAGAGAGTGTAAGACAGTTGAGTCCTGTGGGACTCTGTGATAAGTGCAGTTGCAGAGATAGCTAAAGAGCTGGGTGAGGAGGACTGGCTCATGCGCACTGGGGTGTGCAAGGCAGATTTCACACAGGAGGGCACTTTTCAGCTAAGGCTTAAAGTGTCACCAAGGAGGGTGATTGCAGGGTTTCCAGGCATATGCAAAGACTACATTGTGACGGCCTGGTGGGCAACACTAAGTAGTTTGAACTCTATCTTGTAGAAATAAGAAACAACCAAAGTGTAATCACATTTAAATAGATTATTTTTGGGTAAATGGCCAACTGCCATTCCTCAAAAGAAGCTTTCACTGTGAAGTCTCAATATGGCAGGCATTGCCTTGGTAGCTACTGTCTTGTTTGCTGCCAACCCATCCTTTCCTGAGTCCTTAGGTGACTCTGAAATCAAAGGGAAACCTTGGAATCTTTCCACATACTGTGTCATGGGGATTTTGAGACATGGAGTCAGGGGATGGGGGTAAGAATTAAGGAGGCAGAAAGGTTCAAGGAGAGTCCAATAGAAATAGAAAGTAATGTGGGATGCTAGACAGACAAAGTAGTGAGTGTTAGACAGACATGAGCAGAGCAGGGACAATGAGCCAGGTGTAGAAACTCACCAGGGCAGAAAGCCCCGGATGCCTAGCAAGGGGCAAAACTGGGAAAACAAGAACCTATCCCCAGGGTAACCTATCCTCCCCTAGCATATTGCTGGTCATTCGGTTTAGACCCCCGTAGCATTTCCTCCCTAAAGATAACATCTAGGCCTCAGTTGTATTTTAGCTCCAGGCCCAGAAAGGCAGCAAAACTAGACAAATGATGCCATAGTCAAGGCTGACCTCAGGACCAGCTACTAATGACACCCCGCTCTGGCTCCAACCAATCAGTGGAGACCATGACCCTGAAAGAGCACACCTGGAAAGTTGATGAATATTCTATTGAGACCCTCCCCTAAGATCTCCCTAAGATTTCCACCGAGAGAGAGAGAAATACACTCAGGACAAAGGGCCCAGTGTGCACCCCACCCCCACCAAGGGGAGCACACCAGCACCATTTCCTTCTTCCCTCCAAAGGGTGAGACTTGCAACCAGAGGAGCAATGGACAGTGGCAGCTCGTCCCGGGCTAACCCCCTGAACCTGTCCCCAAAGCCCCTTCTCTCTCTCTCTGACTTCGCAGTGAGCCAAAGCAGCCCAGCCAAGGCTCTCCTGTTGCTTCTTCTGTGCTCTTCCTTGTTTCACTGCCCTAAGTATATCTTTGCTGCCATGATGGACCCAGTGCCTTTGACTTAGTGCTATGTAGCCCTTCCCTTTGGTTATCCCCACCCTTCATCCCCTTTTCCTCAAATAAATTCAATTTTTCTTTATTCACGGTCTGAGATGGCTATTTTGCCTGCCTGCGCACCACTGATTTTAACCTTTCAGCGAGGAGAAGAGAAAAAAAGGGCAAATGAAAACAAAACTAGTTATGCTCCCTCTCTCCATGAACTTTGAAAAGACTTCAGCTTCAGGTGAAAAGTCAGCTAGGCAAGCATTAGCTTGTTCACACTGGAAGCTCTGGGAAGGTAGCAGCTTACTAAATCAGCTTACTAAAAGACAGCAGCTGACTAAATCAGCCAGTCAACCAGGGCTTGTAAGAGGAGGCAAGGTCCAACTAAGGGCTGAAACATGATTCCTAGCTCATCCCAAGACTCAGCACAAACAATGAAGTCCCAAGGTGGCAAAAGGGCCAGGTCCCAGGGTGTGTCCCTAAGGCAGCTCCCAGGAGGACTCAGGATTGCCATGAAGATAACATTTTGTTATTACTCTCTTTACATCTATATGTAGCCTTCTCATAATTTGATATTTGTGTATTATAGTATTTTCTACTCATTTACTGTTTTTTCTTTTAAATTGACTTTATTGAGATTTAATTTAATTTAATAAAATGCACCTACTTAAAATGTACATTTTGATGGGTACTGACAAGTTTGTACAACCAACTAACCACCACTACTATCAAGATACAGGACAATTGCTTCACCCCAGAAAATTCCCTTGTGTTGCTTCCCAGTTAATCCTCCATCCTCAGCTCTAGGCAACCATTGATCTGCTTTCTGTCCCTGCAGATTAGATTTGTGTTTTCTGGAATTTCACATAAGTGAAATCATGGAGTACATATCATTGGTGTGTCAGGCTTCTTTTACTCAGGATAATATTTTTGAAATCCACCCATGGCTTTGTGCAGAGCAGGAGCTCTTTCTGGTTTTTGGTTGCATAGCATTTCATTATATGCATATACCTCAATTTGTTTATCTACTTACCTATGGATTAAATTAAGGTTGTTTCCACTTATTGGCTGTTATGAATTCAAGTTCTATGAACATTTGTCTACATATCTTTCTATGCATATGTGTTTTCCTTTCTCTTAGGTAAATATTAGTTATAGGGTTCCTGGATGTGTGCTTTAAAGTGTGTATCTTTGTAAGACTTCTTTCTTTTTTATAGCCATGTAGTATTCCATTGTGTAAATGTACCAGAGCTTTTTTATACATTCATCTACTGATGGGTACTTGGACTTTTTCCAGATCTTGGCTATTGTAAATAACTCTGCTATGAACTAGGGGTGTATATTTTCTTTCTGATTGGTGTTTCAGGATTTTTAGGTTATATTCCCAGAAGAGGGATCATTGGGTCAAAAGGAAGTTCTACTTTTAATTTTTTGAGAAACCTCCATACTGTTTTCCACAGTGGCTATACCAGTTTGCACTCTCACCAGCAGTGTACTAGGTAGGGTTCCCTTTTCACCACATTCTTGCCAGTATGTGTCATTTGTTGATTTGTTGATGGTAGCCGTTTTGGCAGGTGTGAGGTGATACCTCATTCTAGTTTTTATTTGCATCTCTCTGATAATTAGTGACCTTGAGCATTTTTTCATATGTCTCTTGGCCATCTGTATGTCTTCTTTGGAGAAAGGTCTATTCAGGTCTTCTGCCCATTTTTTAATTGGATTGTTTGTCTTCCTGAGGTTGAGTTGTAGAAGTTCTTTATATATTTTTGAAATTAATCCTTTATTAGATATATCATTGGTGAGTATGTTCTTCCATAAAGTGGGTTCTCCTTTCATTTTGTTGACGGTTTCTTTTGCTGTGCAGAAGCTTTTTAGCTTGACGTAGTCTCATTTGTTTGTCTTTTACTGAGTTTCCCTTGACCCCAGAGATATATAGGCAAAAATATTGCTGCGAAAGAGGTCTGAGATTTTACTGCCTATGTTTTCTTCCAGGATTTTTATGGTTTTGAAACTTACATTTAACTCTTTCATCCATTTTGAGTTCATTCTTGTGTAGGTGTAAGTTGGTGATGTAGGTTTTTTGTTGTTTTTTTTTGCATGTACTTGTCCATTTTTCTCAGCACCATTTATTGAACATACTGTCCTTACTCCATCATATGCTCTTGCCTCCTTTGCCAAATATTAATTGACCCTAAAGGGGTAGGTTGATTTCTGGACTCTGTGTTGTGTTCCATTGGTCTATATGCCTGTTCTTGTGCCAGTACCAGGATGTTCTGATTACAATGGCCTTGTAATATAGTTTGATACCTGATATTATGATACCTCTAACTTTATTCTTCTTTCTCAAGATTACTGAGGCTATTAAGAGTCTTTTTTGGTTCCATACAAATTTTTGGAATATTTTTTCTAGTTCTGTGAAGTATGCCATTGATATTTTAATAGTAATTGCATTGAATCTATAGATTGCTTTGGGTAGTATGGACATTTTAATGATGTTAATTCTTCCAATCCATGAACATGATATATGCTTCCACTTGTTTGTATCTTCTTTAATTTCTTTCTTCATTGTCATATAGTTCTCCATGTATAGGCCTTTTACCTCCTTGGTTAATTTTATTCCTAGGTACCTTATTTATTTCTGTTGCAATAGTAAATGAGGTTGTTTTCTTACTTTCTCTTCCTGAGAGTTCATTATTGGTTTATAAAAATGCCATAGATTTCTGAGTATTGATTTTGTATTCTTTAACTTTGCCAAATTCATTTATTAGATCTAGTAGGTTTTTTGGTGGAGTCTTTAGAGTTTTCTATATACAATATCATGTCATTGCAGATAACAGTTTGCAATAGTTTGGATGGACCCAGAGAGTATTATTCTAAGTAAAATAAACCAGTCAGAGAAAGACAAATACCTTATGATCTCACTAATATGTGGAATCTAATGAACAAAATAAACTGATAAACAAAATGGAACCAGAAGCATGGATACATGGAACAAACTACCTGGTGTCCAAGGGGACAGGGATGTGGGTGACTAGGTAAAAAAGGTGAAAGAAATAGCTAAAGAACATATATGCTGTCTAGCCAGCATGGCTCAGTGGTTGAGCATTGACCCATACACTAGGAGGTCGCCAGTTTCATGCTCAGGTTGCAGGCTCGATCCTCAGTAGCAGAAGGCAGCCAATTGATGTTTCTTTCTCATCAGTGTTTCTATGTCTCTGTCCCTCTCCCTTCCTCTCTCAGAAATCAATAAAAACATATTAAAAAGAAGAGCATATATGCATACCCCATGGACTGATCAATTATTTGGTAAAAGCCAAGGAAGGAGGAGGCAGGGAAGGGTGGGGGTGAGCAAAGGGGGTAGGTACGGGGACTCCCACAATAATGTCAACATTATAATTTTTTTAAGTAAAATAATTAAATTAAATAAAATAAAGTATATCTTTGTAAGGAACAGCCAAATTGTTTTCCATAATAGTTGCACAAGTATGCTTTCCCACCAGAAGTGTATGAGAGCTCTATTGCTCTGCATCCTCACTGACACAGGCTATGGACTTTTCATTTCAAACATTCTAATGTGTAGGTAGTGTTTTCTCATGTGTTTTTAATTTACACTTTTATGATAACTAATTATATTGAGCATCTTTTCATGGGCTAATTGACAATTCTTGTGTGAAATGTCTCTAATTTTTAAATCATTTTTATTGAATTGTTTCTTATTATTGAGTTCTAAGAGTTCTTAAATATTCTGGTACAAGTACTTTGTCTGTATTGCAAATACATGTATATGACTAGCACCCTGAAAAGTGTATTATTTTCCTCATTAAATTACCTTGGTAAAAAATCAGTTGTCTGTATACATGTGGGTCTATTTCTGAACTGTATTCTGTTTCTTCAATCTGTCTATCTATTCATGCATTAATACCACACTGTCTTGATTCCTATTGCTTTAGGGTAAGCCTTAAAATTAGGTAGTGTAAACCCTCCCATTTTGCTCTTCTATTTCAAAATTGTGTTAGCTATTACAGCTATTTTGTACTTCTATATACATTTTAGAATCAGCTTGTTGATTTTATTTTAAAAACCTGCTGGAATTTTTGTTGGAGTTGTATTAGTTGTATAGATCAATTTAGGAAGAACTAATATGAAAACAATATCTTCCAATCCCAGAACATAATATTTTTCTCCATTTATTTAGGTCTTATTTATCTCAGCAACATTTTGAGGGTTTTGTTGTTCAGATGTTGTGTATACTTTGCAAAATTTATCCTGAGGTATTTCATGGCTTTTGATGCCACTGTTATTGTAATTTTAATTTCAACCACTATTGCTAGTTTAGTAGACATTTTAATATGACTTTCTGCTAAAATCGCCCTATTTTTAGTCTGTAACAACAGCAATGGGCAAAGGGTATGTGGTATCCAGGAGCATTATTGAACCTATCTGAAGAAATTCATGAAATGTGTGTATAGATGGAAATACTGCCTAAGAAATGGCTTCCCCAATAGTAAGTCCTCAATCAAAAGCTAGCCAAGGTAAGAGGGGACCCTCCGTGGTAATTTAGTCATCCTAGAGACCCAAATTCAATTAGTATAACTCTATGGAAAGAGGAGTTAAGGGTTTCTGAACAGTGGTTCACAAACTTGGAGGAAAAGGGAAGAAAGAAGTTCTTCCCCTAAGCTTCTCAGAATCCCCTAGGCAATTTCTCAGAATCACCAGAGAATTTGATATTTAATCCTCTGGCAAGTGTCTTGCCTCCTGTTCCCATTTTTATAATCACTGTGAACTTAGGCCAAGTTATTGATGGGAGAATAGTGGATCTCTCAGTGTGTGGAGGTGGAAAATAATTCTGAATGGCATGGGGTCATTTGCAATATGAGTACTTCGTGTGCGGCCATGAAAAGAAGTCGTTCTGAACCTGTAATTCCTGCTCCAATGCTATTATTGTTCCACAATTTGGAACTGGTTCTGGTGGGCGTGCTTAAATCCCTTGTTAAAATGGAAATGCCCTGGGGGGGATAACCTAAGTAAGTCATTATCAAATGGTAACACATGAACCAACAAGTAATATTTGAAGGAATCATCACCTTGGAAACAGTCTATATAGTACCTTGTGGATAGGGTTTGGGAATTTTTTATGGGAGAATTATTAAAAAAGGAGGACAATGAAGAAAACTGGAGCATTCATGCACTGCAGATAAGATTCAAATTCACCCAATAAGAGAAAAGAACAAAGAAAGATCAGTTGGAGAACTGAAAACACACTGCCTGCCTCCTTTCTACTTGTAGAGCTCAGATAGTTAACTAAGCCACTACCTGTTAGCTGGACCTATGGGGCTGGATTTGCCTACTAATTAAAGAAATATAGGAATATTCATGCAGACTGTCCGAAGATTCTGTGTTAGCCTAACAAACTTCTGTCCATCCTTCTAAGCTCATCCCAATAACACTTCCTCTGTGAAAACTATTCTCAGTTATTCACATTAGTAGCTATTCCTCCTTCCTTCTCACACAGAACTTTATTCATAACTCAATTTTGCACTTCATTGAATAATTCTAACTATTTTGTTTGCATGAATCTCCTCCGCTATTCTGGAGGAAAATTGCTTCAATGATCAATTTTTATTTCCACCCTAGACTTTGCCCCTGAGCTTGATTCTTCTAAAATCCAACTGCCTTTACTGACACCTCCATTTGGGCCCATGGAAGGGACCTCAGACTCAAAGTATCCAAGGCTGAACTCACATCTCTCCCTTTTTCAGGGTTTGCTCTCTCTTGGTGAAGAGCTTCTCTGTTTCTCTTGTTGGCCAACCCAAAAATGTACAGTCATCGCCGACACCCACGTCTCCATCATTCTCCACACCCACACTACTCTATGATTTTACTTCCTTAATACTTCTAGGATGTCATCATGTTCATCTATTCTTGCTGGCATCACCCTAGACCAAACTTGCAGCATCATCTCTCCTGCACTCTTGCAATACCCTGGTAATGATCTCCCACATGTATTCTGGTTGCCTCAAAACCATTTTCCCACTGCAGCTAATGTGATCTCTGCAAAATGCAAATCTGATCCATCACTGCCCTGCTTATAACCCTTTAATGTATTCCTTTCCTCTTGGGGTAAAGACTCAAATCTGTAACATCACCTACAAATTTCCATGTGGTCTCAGGCTGCCCATCTCACCAGCCTCTTCTCACTATCTACACTCCAGCTGCACTAGTCTCTTTTTCTTTAACTCCTATTTTTTAGCTTTTTATTTCTAAATTATTTCTGACATGCAAAAATAATACAAAGATTTCCCATATACCCTTTACCCAGCTTCCCTAAATGTCAACGTCTTACATAACCAGAGTATAATTATCAAAAAGAGAAAATATAGCCAGGCCGGGTGTGGCTCAGTGGTTGAGAGTCGACCTAGGATCCAGGAGATTGGGGTTTAATTCCCTGTCAGGGCACATGCCCAGGTTGCAGGCTCGATCCCCAGTCGGGGGCGTGCAGGAGGCAGCTGATCAATGACTCTCTCATCATTGATGTTTCTATCTCTCGATCCCTCTCCTTTCCTCTCTCTGAAATCAATAAAGATATATTTTTTTTAAAAAACGAGAGAAAATACACATTAATATGCAATATTAGTAAGTAATTTAAAGATCTTACTTGAATTTCAAAGGTTGGTTTAGGGTGCAATGGATGACTCCTCATTGCACGTGGATGTCCTGTCTCCTTAGTCTCTAATCTGGAGGGTTCCCTTTCTTCCTTTGTTGTTCATGACCTTGACAGTCTTGAACACAGGCCAGTTATTGAGCGGCATAATTTTCAGTTTGGATTTGTCTGATGTTTTCTCATGTTTAAATTCAGGTTAGACTTAATTTGTCAGGAATATCACAGAAGTAATGTTATATCTTTCTCAGTGTATCACATCAGAAGGCACATGATACTAATGTCTCATTACTGATGAGGTTAACTCTGAGCCCTTGGGTAAGACAGTGTCTGTCAAGTTTCTCCATTGTAAAATTAGTCTTTATTGGGGAGGTGGATAGAAAAGGAGATATTTTCAATTTATTTAAGTATTCTATTTCTCATTATATGTTTACTCACCAATTTTATCATCAATTGATGATTCTTACATGCAATAATTATTGCTGTGATTTTTCAAATGATGATTTGTCTACTTCCTTCATCCCTTTTACGTTTATTAGTTGCAATTTTATTGTAAGAAATAGGTTTTCTTCCCCATTTTTTTCTTTATTCAGTTGTTGATTATCACTGTGGACTGGTGAATATTTATTTTATACTACAAGTTATAATCTATTGCTATCACTATATATTTTGTTGTTCAAATTGTCCCAAATTTTGGGCTTGCCCTTTTTCATTGCCTTAAAAGTAACAAGTAGGCATGGCACAAAGCTGTTGAGCATGTTGGTTTCTTAGTCTGGAATAATCTTCTAATGTCCACACTGTTTTCTCTGTTCCATCCCCAACTTCTTTGAGCAGTGAATCCTTTTGAAGCTTTGAGATTTTAGCTCCAATGTCCCATGGTCAAGCAAATCTTTCTTGAGTCTCCCAGAAGTGATTAGGGCCCTTGTTATAAACTTTTTACAGCACAATGAACTTTTTTTCAGTACTTAACATATTTTGAAGTTAACCCTTTCTTGTGGGAACATTTTTTTTTAAAAAATATATCTTTATTGATTTTAGAGAGAGGAAAGGAGAGGGAGAGAGAGAGAAACATCAATGATTAGAGAGTCATTGATCGGCTGTTTCTTGCACGCCTCCAACTGGGGATCGAGCCCGCAACCCGGGCATGTGCCCTGACCGGGAATCGAACCCTGATCTCCTGGATCCTAGGTCAATGCTCAACCGCTGAGCCACACCCGGCTGGGCTTGTGGGAACATTTCTAAGGACAGGGATTGTATCTTTTGTAGCCTAGCACATTAAAAAGCATTCAGTAAATCATTTGAATTGAGTTAATGATTGAATGAACTTAATACCTGAAAGGAAACAGGTTGAGGTCTTTACAGAAATGCCATGCTGATGTCAGTTTTACTCCAAGCGAAGATTTTCCCCAGCATATCTCATAGTTTCAGAAAAAATATGGTTGACAGTTTGACACAATGAAGACTCATTTTTAAAAGCTCAGTAACTTGGGTAGATTACTTCCTGGATGGTCTCAGTTCCATGCAGGTTGTTTTATTTTGTCTTTGTTTCTTGTAAAAGTAAAAATATATGTGCATTTATTTTTCATGTATGACTTATCATAGCTCTATAGTGTCTTATAAGGAATTATTTAAACTTTTCACAGTGAATTGTGAGGGCCAAAGTGTAACTGGGTGCAAAGAGCTCTGCAAAATCCATCGTTCTCTCAGCCCTGATTGCCTGTAATAGGTTTTCTTCATTCAGGATATGTCAGGTAGCCTATTTATAAGTTAGATGTTAAAGCCTGTATGAAACCCTTATAATCAATCCACAGTCTCTTTGAATAAGATTCTCACTGAGCACATTTCATCTTCAGTTTGAGAACTTGGAGTGCCAAGGTTTTCTGATATTTGAAGACAGAAAGCAGGGGCTATAAGAGAGGACAGGCAGATTGAGAATGATATTCCAGGGCTGCATTCTGGTTTATTTTCACAAGGCAGTTGCCTAGATTCTCAAGTGGATGTGAAGAAAGAGAGAAAATGCTCCTAACAGGTGAGAGCAGCTGAGCACATCTGCAAAGCAGGCCAAAGGCCATACAGTTCTTGGGGTTTTCAATCATTTGAGTCTGCCAGGTTTTAAAAAGGAATATAAAAAATAATATTGGAAAAAAATATTAATTTATTGGTGCAAAGTCCTGAGGTAAGCAAGGTTTCTCTCTAATGTCTCTCTTTATACTTAATTGGAATGTTATCTTCCTATAAATAACCACAGGTGTCAGGAACTATGAAAGGTCTAAGATTTACCCTACTTGCAAGCTAATAATTCAGCCTGCCATGTTTTGTGGTTGCTGCCAGGAGACATGAGACTCCTGGGTCAGAGAACAAAAGACTGTCTATTACTCACAGCAATAACAGTAGCTAGTGTATCAGAATTTTTGCACCACAACAATTCCCACAGAGTTATGACAGATAAACATGCGATGGGTTGCATTACAGGAAAGAAACCCTGTGTTTATGGAGCCCAACTCTTTTATAATGGTCACTAAGCATACCTGCTACGCTATGGAGAAATTATCTGTATTAAACTGGAGAATAAGTATGGCGACATTTGCTTCAGAGAAAGATACTGTCTCTGAATTCCAAGGTGGTAGGTAGACTTCATCTTTGCTCTAGGGGAGACTGTATCTCTATCCTTCAAGTTATTTCCTACAAGCATCCTTCACAATAGATCCAGAGACATTGAAGCATGCAACAGACTGATGTATTGCAAAAGGAATGGGGGCAGGGTGGAAAGAGATTAACCAAATAACTTATGTTCTTATATGCATAGCCCAAGGACAGACAATAGTGCAGGGGAGGGCTGAAGAGGGCCTGGAGCGGAGTGGAGTGGGTCAATGGTGGGGGACTAAAAGGGGGCATCTGTAATATTTTCAACAATAAAGATACTTTTTTAAAAAAGACATTTGGAACAAAAGGCAGTCAGTGCATTGCTCACAAGACAAGGACAAACACAAGAAAGGCATGAAGAATTTTATTCTAACAGCATGTTTATTTCTTCCTCCTCATATTGAAGTCCTACTGTGTATATATATATGAGTGTTCCTCATCCCTTTCTTACCCCTACACACACTTACTTCCCCCCCCCCAAAAAAAAAATTTGAGCCTGTTCTGCTCAAAATCCTTAGGACACTTATTTGTTATGCAGCAGGGCAATATGTACATAAGTGCATCTTAGACAACTGCCAATTGGTACAAATGCCTAAGAATGAAGTAACATGAGGGTGTAGGTAGATGGTAGGAGCCTCTACCACTCTTCATTTCTTGTTTCCATAGCAACTAGTGATAATGTATTACCACATACCTGGAACCCAGTAAACACTCAGGAGATGTTAGCCATTGTATCAGTCAAATATGCTGGGCTTTTGCTGCAGTAACAAATTATCTCAAAATATCAAAGTGTGGTTTTTCTTTATTATGCTATTTGCCCCTTGCAGGTGTCCTAGAGGCTCTGCTCTCTACTGTCCTTACTCCAGGACACAAGCTGAGAGGCTGTTTTCTGAAGCATTGTTGGTCCCTGTGGCAGAGGAAAAGAACTCTCTGGAGAGACTAATGCAGTCAGTTAGATCCTCTGGCCCAAAAGTCACACGCATCTCTTAAGTACACAGTTCACTGGCCAGATCTAGTGACATGGCCCCACAAGGCAGCCAAGAAATATAATGTTACCATGTGCCCTGAAGGCAGAGGAACAGAATATTTGGGGAACAACATAAAAATTGCTATAAGTTTTATTGCTATTATTATTTAAAATTATAATAAAAACATATCTTGTGGCAGAGGACATCATCACTGCCTACTTGGCATACTTTTTTTGTAATAGAACCCCAATTTTGTTCAAGTCTCTCTCCTTTCCCCTCATAGTCACAGGGCCTCAGGGGAACATGACTGACACTCTCAACACCAGAGGTGGACCTGATTGGTCAAGGGGCACTGCCATTTCTCTTGCTAGTGATTGTTTTAGGAAGGGGCACATGGAGTTCCAGTCAATAGCTTCCAAATAGGGACTTCAAGTTCCTGGGGGCTTAGGAAAAATTTATTTCTCGGTCTTCTTAAAGAGCTTCCAGAAGTGACTTTTTCTTTCTTCTTGTGGACATTATTGCCAAACACAGAGAGGAGGCCTGGAACCAGCTTGAGGATGAAGCTTAAAAAAAGAACCCACAGAAAAATAGACCTAGAGCCACTGGACTGAAAGTGACTCTTAAAAACCTCTGGAGTTCCCTTTATGGGGCCTCACTATTGAAGCTAACAGGAAGAGAATTTTCTGTTACTTTGAGCTGAAAGCAACTTAACCAATGCTACTATCTTCCTGTTAACTTTGGGAAATAAAGGGTAATATGGAGTGGGGAAGGAACAGAGTTGGGACAACTAGTATCACAGGTGACAAGAACCCAGCAGTAGGAACAATCAGAAACGTGCCCTACCAAGTCTGTCCACCACCCCCAAAAACTTAGCCATGAGCCCTGATAACAGGCATTTTACTGGCCCACTCTTCAACTCTAGTCTTAACCTCTTAGGAGAGATCTATTACACTGTCTGTAAGAAAGTGCTATTCTTAAGACCCAGGATTAACCCCAGATTTTGATCTTCAGCATAGATTTCCTGCAAGATTTTTTTTTTTTTTTTTTTTTTTTAGCCCTCTTAAGGGATGTGCCTGCAGGGTTTAACTGCAATTTCCAGGAGCAGGTCATAACAGCAGTCCTGTAACTTGACTGCAAACTTCCTGGTTGTGTCAGCTGAGCTCCTGCATACAGTCCAAGCATGATAGGGGTAGTCTTTCCATTTCCATAGATTCAGGCCGAGTGACAGCCTTGGATGGTTCGAATATACTTTATGTCATAGCTAAGCAAGCTTGTTGGTTTAATTTTCTGGAGTTGAGTTTCTGTAAGACTTTTCTAACATCATCTTCTCCAAGACTTATCAGGTTAGGGTTAGAAGGCATGTCTTAGATCAGCATCCCCTGCAGGAAAAGGCTCTACCATCCTCTGACTGTGTGGCTGGTCTTTTATTTCCTGTGCTGTTCTAGTTCATACAGAAGCGGAGAATGACTTGGTTTTTGTCCTGCCATGTTAAATACAATCCTGGTATAGAGTCAGGCAAGTTTTATAAGGAGGATAAAGGGGCTGTTTTTATTTTTATTTTTAAACATATCTTTATTGATTTCAGAGAGAGGAAGGGAGAGGGAGAGAGATAAGAGACAGAAACATCAATGATGAGAGAGAGTCGTCGATTGGCTGCCTCCTACAGGCCCCTGACTGGGGATCGAGCCCACAACCCGGGCATGTGCCCTGACTGGGAATCGAACCGTGATCTCCTGGATCCTAGGTCGATGCTCAACCACTGAGCCACACCAGGTGGGGCAAAGGAGCTGTTTTTAATAAACAAGGGTGGAATGATAAGCATCTTCTCTCTGCAGTATCTCAGTGATAGAACAAAGACACTAGAAACTCTAGCTTTGTTAAGAATTATTGTCTGCTGCATATTCAACAATTAGTGGTTTGCTGTCTTGTTCAGGAATAGAATTGGAGGAAATGGGCTCAAATTGAGGCACATAGGCTTTGGGTTAGATTGGGCTTGAAAGAAGTTCAGGAAACTTTCAAAACAGCACAGATTGTTGTTGGGTTTAGTCTGTTCCCCGCAGTTGTGGCGAGCACTAGTGAGGGGAGTGGCACTCACCTGTCTCGTGGAAGCTGGAAGGATCCCCAGATCAGTTTTGCAGCAGGTAGGGATGGCATTTTCAAGGTCACTCAGGTGGTCTTGTGCTGGCAAATAACATGAATGTTTACTCTCTGAAGCAAATAGTTAAGGTAACAAGACACTTGAAATGCTTACAGAAGATCTTCTGAGATTTTCTTTTTTCCTTTCTTCACTGGCTAATTTCTATGCATCTGTCATGACTTAGTCCCTTGCAGGTGTCCCCTGGCACCTCTGTTTTCATGTCTCTGCTTTAGCAATGGCACAAGACACTATGGGAGGCACCTGCGCCCAGCCCCTGACACATCTGGAAGTCAGAAGTTGTGAGATGAGTTTTAAGAGGCACCCCTGAGAGGCTTCATTGATGGCAGGTGGCAGAATATAAGATAAGCAAGCCTGGGGATCCTGGGAATTACTCAGAAAGGAAATCAAGGGCAACATGAATTTCCTTTCAGCCAGGGCAGTGGAGGTTGGCCCGTAAGGGGCTTACAGACTATTGGGGAAGGCAACGTAGAAAAATAACTCAGACACCCTCAGACTTCACCTATTGGCAACCACAAATAATGACTATTTCCTTTGTTATCTCAAATTCAAAGGTGTCAGTCTATAACTTTCTTTTAAAAAAAATTTTTTTAAATGACTTTCTACCTAGTGCCTGGCACAGGGCCTGAGGAGCTCAGTAAAAATTTGTTGCAAAAAGCAGTGAAATGCTTGCGATGGTGCATAAAGGGGCCATCCTAGCATCCATAGACTGCTGACAACATTGATCAAGTCTGAAGTGGTCTTCATTCAAATAAGTGATTAACTGAGAGAATGATGACTGAAGCTTTCATTTATCATAACTAAGTCAATAGTCAATGTTTATTAACCACTTAACCATGTTTGAGGCATTGCCCTAAGTTCCCTACAAAAGTCCTGAGAAGGGGGTGTTCATATACCCCCAGTTTATAGATGAGGAAACTGAGGAACAGAGAGGTTAAATAACTGGCCCAAAGTAACACAGTTTTGAACCCAAGCAGGCTGGCTCTGCAACCTTCAGAGGATAGAGAAGCAAGTGAACTTCATTGTTAAACTAGAAACAGGCTGCAGCCAATCGGAGGCTGGAAGGGGGAAGTGAAAGGTGAAGGAGAGAGTAGGCAAAAATCAAGCAGACAAAAGATGAAGATTTACTACCAGTTACAACAGCCAAAAAACTTGGCTGTGCCAAAAGAGGCAGAGGCATAAAGGAAATAGGTACGTGGCCTCCTACAGCAGCTGCTTTGAAGGAGATAAGGAACTTCTGCTAAGCTAGTTCTGCCCTACCTATATTTTCCATTTTTATTAGAACATTCAGTTATATATTCTTCTTGGTATCAAAACTACTGTTCACTTTCAAGGTATTAAAGAAGGGCTTATCAATTATAAAATTACACAGAATAAGGAGTAGAGATTGAAATATAGCTAAAGAATCATCTTTGTATTTAGGGGGAAAATTCAGTAGACACCTATTTAGTATAGTTTAGATGTTTGAGACATGCACAGTGTTATAAATAACATCAAAGACTATTTCAGCCTTTAGGAATTTTTCAAAACAACATTTTTTTTGCCAACCCATTCTGTTGTGTGTGTGTGTGTATTTTCTAAAAGCTGAAGAAGAATCTGGAACCTGTTTTAAAGTTTTGTTAAAACTCATGCTTGCCACAGTCTGATTTCTTTCAGACTTTGTTCATCTTCCATGATTAAATATAATTCTATAATCATACTCATGGCCAAGTGTATTTCCATTTAGAAGGAGGAGAATAGAGAAGTCATCTTCTAGAATGTTTTTAATAATAATTTTGGCTATCTTTGGTCCACCACATTTGTCTCTCTTTTTAAAAATCTTGTCTGTATTCCCCTAGCCCAAGTTTGTATTCTTCTAATCTGCTTAGACAAAAATGACTTAAGCAATAGAAAAAATAGTAGCAATAATATGTATTCTTTATTTACATGGCAACATCCTTCTACAGATTCTAAATTTTAGACTAGAGAGTGAGAACATCGCCTTCTAAATATTTGTGGGCTGGATCTAGGTTTCTTGGTTGAAGTCATTTACTATGGATGAAAATACTTGGCATAACTCTCAAGGTTATAGTTTTATAAGGGCCACTTGTTATTTTCCTTTGTTACATAATTTCATCTCATTTCTGCCCCTCTCTCAATAGGCATTCCAGACTTGTGGACTATCAGGTATTAGAAAACTCAACTTTTGAACTGAGCACATTGTCTGAGCAGTACCTATTGCTCTGGGCTTCTTACATCTCCACCTTATGTCTCCTCACAGAGCAAGTGATACTTTTATTTTAGCAAAAGTTATCTTAATAACATGCTTTTGATCTTAGAACATTTGGATAGATTCGGGTTAGGAAATTCCATGTCACTGCACCTCTTGCTCATGTTTGTAAGACTCGGGGAACACCAGCAATGTCTGGTGACAAACCAGTCCTCTGTCTTCTTCTCTGTGTCACTAATCTCATTTCTTCTTATTCCCTGACAGACTCCAGCTGAGAAAATGTAGCACATAAATTTTGCATATTTTCACTCATCTCCACCCATATACCAGTCAATAAAAGCATTTATGAAGTACCTACTATATGCAGAGAGAGCACTGTGTTTCAGTCTCCACTCTGCCAATTCCTTGATTAAAAGACAAGCTCAGAATCTCTCTTTAGAAAATGTTCTTTGCTTAATGCCACCTGTCTTCAATGTCTCCATAAATGTGTGTCTTCTAGTGAGCACAGCCCCAGCATTGCTTGAGACAGGGTCACTCAGGCTTTTTGACCATGACCCACAGGAAGGAATAAATGTGACAGACACAATAATCCTGTACACACACACACATGCCTCACAAATGAAGTTAACTAAAACAAATGTTTCATGAAAACAATTCTTACTATGTAAGATACATTTGAGTATTTTTAATTCTCATTCTATTTCATAAAGCAAAAATGCGCATCTTTACCCACAGAATTGATTTCATGATAGCATTTTGAAAAACTCTAAGGAACCCTGGATATTTAGGAAGCATAGAAGTCAGAGGTTATAAAGGATGAATCCATAATTCAAACAGAAGATGACTTAAGGGTGTTCACAAAGTATTATCAGAAAAGTGAAGATTAGTCCAAATAAGGTATTTGTGAACAAACACTGAGTTTGACCAGATCCTCTGAATTTCTAAGAACTAATTCATTCTTTAAAGTGAATTTTTTTAGAATGTATTTTGAGCATTAAGTCCCATCTAGATTTCAAACATACAAAAATGGATAAGGTTCTTATCTACCAGGAGCTCATGGTTTAATGGAGGACACAGAGAAGTGATACGGAAATTATGGCTCAGTGTTCTAAGGACTATTACTGAGGCCCACAGGGGGTGCTGTGGGAGCATCAACGGGGTCCCTAATTCAGAAAGGATTGGGTGGGCCTCCTGGAGCTGGTGACTCTTGGAAGAGGCTGGACAGGGAGTGACACCTCTCTAGCCAAGAAAGTGCTCAGTGTTTGTGTTCAGAGGATGTGGGGCATCTTAACTCTTCAGGGCATGGTGAGGGGTCCCTATGGATGCAATGAAGGGCACAGAGATGAAACTCTGGAGAGAAGCGAGCAAAGGAGCTTGAATTTTCTGTGGACACATAAGGGGGATCAATTGAGGGGTTTCTCATCTTGAAAAATTCCTGAAGAAGGGGTGTGGAGAATGCTGCCCAGAAGCTAGGCTGGAGCAGCATATCTATTTAGGAGGCTGGTGTTGAAAACCGGAGGAGAAGTCATGCAAAGGGCCTTGGGCAAGGCAGTGGTGGTGGGGATGGAGAAGAGGGAGACCTGTGAGAGTCACTAAGGACACAGTAGCAGGTGGGTTAAAGCAGGTCATGTCTCCAGTGACTTCCAGGTTCTGACAGGCATGACAAGAGTGGCCTTTGTTCCACCCATGCAGACAGGAAATGCAGAGGGAGGACAATGATGGACACACTAAGTCTGGAGTGCTTATGGTGGTACAATACCTACTCTGATCTGGAGCTTGGGGAGAGGTCTGACCCAAGCCACAAAATGAAACCACAAAGTAGAGAATGAAATAGGACCAGCAGAGAACTGGGGATGTGGCCCTAGGAAGGCTCCAAGTTCAGGGCAATTACTGATTTGCTCAAGATCAGTCATTCAGATGGTTCTGGTTAGTGTGGGGTCAGTGCAAATAGGCCTTGTCCTCACTTCCTACTGCCTCCTCTAAGCTGTAAATGCCACCAGAGCTTTCATAAATAGCATGAGGAATAAGAGTCTCTAACATATTTATCCCCAGAGTACTTCCTTCAGATGACACAGGTGCCAGGCAGAAGGCATAGGTTCAACATGGCAGGACAAAGGTAAGGGTGACTCTGTACCTAGTAATTAACACAGAGTAAAAGACCAGTTCTGAAATGTTTGCTGGGTAAGGGTCCCAAATTCCTGATAGAGTCCTAATATTTTCACAAATTGGAGTGTTGTACTAATGTCTTCCAGAGGATCATAAACTGAGTTGCCAGGGCTGTTTCTTTATGATATATATATATTTTAAATGTTTTTATTGATTTTAGAAAGAGAGAGGGGAAGGGAGAAGAAGAGAGAGAAATATGGATTGGCTGCCTCCTGCATGTCCCCTACTGGGGATGGAGTCCTGCCCTGACCAACTGGGAGTCCACGCAGTAACTTCTCTGTGAATGGGGTGATGCTCAACTAAGCCACACTAGCCAGGGCTCTTTATGAGATTTTAAGTCCTTCCAGCTCAAATCACGTGACTGTCTGTGTGGGAGTCCACAGCTTAGCCTTTAGTGGAGCATAGGGATGGAGGAGGGACTAGGGAAGGCAGAAGTTCAATTTCTGTTCTAGGGTCTGAGGGGCAGTGAAGCTCACTGCTATGGGCAGAGTTGTGTGCTCCAAAATTCATCTGTTGAAGCCCTAACTCCCAGTACCTCAAAATGTGACTATTTTTAGAGATAGGGTATTTTAATAGGTAATCAAGTTAAAATGAGGTCACATGGGTGGACCCTAATCTATCATGAAGAGGAGATTTTGGATACTTGCACACAACAGGAAGACCAGACGAAGACACAGGGAGAAGGTGGCCACCTACAAGCCAAGGAGAGAGGCCTCAAAAGAAAGCAGCCCTGCTGATACCTTGATCTTGGACTTCTAGCCCTCAGCAGGCTAATCCACTCCTCACATTGCTTTTTCTGTTGGGGGCTTATATATATACGTTTGGTATATCCTCAAGAAGAAAAATGAAAGAGTTTGACATTCTGAGGAAAAGAAGAAAGGGCTGGAGGAAAATTAAATGTGAACTCTACCTACTGAAACAGACAAGCAGCACAAGTGGATTTAACATGTTTAAATTTATTTACTGCTTAGCAGATTACCAAGTACTTCTCCAACCTAACTCATTTAATCTTCACAGCTGTCTCAACAGCACCAGGGAACTTGTTAGAAACTCAAATTCTAGGCCCTTGAAGATTTGATTCAAGAATCAGAAAGGGAGGATGGGGCGGGAGTTGGCCACAATGTGCGTTTTAACAAATCTAGGAGATTCTGATTAGCTAAAGTGTAACGTGCGAGAACCACTGAGATTGGGCATGGTCTCCTGTCCAGACCGGCAGTGAGCGGGGTGAGGTGACTTTTTTCACGATTGTTAGTGGCCCAGCAAAGAAGGTCTCCTTGGCAACTGGCCGGGAGCGCGAAGGACGACAAAGTTCTAACACCTTGGAGGAGCGAGCGGCGGGAAACTCCAGGGAGCGCCCGGCCCTGCAGCCTCCGGGCGCGAGCGGCTGCGCGGCTGAGAGCGGGGAGCGGGGAGCCCGGGAGCCCGGCCGCCGGCGCCTGCGCGCGGGCGCGAGCCGAGGGGCGGGTGGCGCGGGCCCGGCCGCCTGGCGTGCTGTCCGAGCCACTCAGAGCGCCCGGCCGCCGACACCCGGGGGCCATACAAGTAATACCCGGCGCCGCCCGCCGCGCCGGGACTCTTGAGCCCGCAGTCGGGAAAGGAGGCGCCGGGTCCTGCAGACCAGCGTCGCAACTTGCTCTGCTCGCGCTGCTGCCGCGACCGGGGCCAGACAGCCTCGCTCGGGCTCCTCGCCAAGAGCCAGGTAGTACGGTGACTGTGCCACCGTAGCCAGGGCACGCTGTGAGTGCCCGCCCGCGGCATAGCTGCCACCTTCGCCACCGCGGGGAACTTTGTGCACGCGGCCGGCCCGACAAGTGGGCAAGGGAGGCCTGCGCGGCTCAGGCTCTTCAGGGGCGAGCGGAGGTGAGTGGGTCGCGAAGTTGGGGTGCGAGTGTGGAAGCGCTCTGTGACTGGACCGTACGTTCCCTTCCCGCCCCCAACCTGGTCCCCTCCAAAGTTTTCCTCAGGACTTTGGGGGCGGGTCCAGGGGTGGGGGCTGAGGGCAATGCGTTTGCTCGGGTGAAAGAGCGAGTCCCTGGGACACCCACTCGTGCTGGCCGGGAAGCCACACGCCGGCCCGGGCCTCCAGCCCCCATCCAGGCCGTCTGCTCCCGCGGGACTGGAGAGCCCCGGCGCTGCGACTGCACCTGGACCTCACTACAAGCCTCTTCCTAGCCCCGGGACCCGGGTGAGGGGAAGCGTGACAGGCCGCCGCCCTCCCCTCCGTGCCTTTCATTCGGGCAAAACACAAACTTCGTTTGCACACAGCACAACTTCTTTTCCAGTGTTTTGAAACAGGATGAGCGTACGCGAGTCGTCGCGATTTCCTCGGGACAGCCCCTGGAGGCGGGGCCGAGTGGGGCGACTCAGGGCACAAGTGGGTGCCTTGGGGCGCGGGGACAGCCCCGGTCCTCTTCGCCCGTGTCTGGCTCCGGCCGGGCCATTGCGGCTCAGGAGGCGCCCAGAGCGCTGACCTCTGTTCTGGAAAGGGGTGACTTGCGGTGGAGGCGCGGGGTTCCTTGCACTCGGTCGGGCTCCATGTTCCCGACCCTCAGCCCTGCTCCTCGCTGTCCCCAGGGTGCTCCCGCCTGGTGGCCCGGCAGGGGGCGCCAGCGCCCGGTCGTCGAGCGGGCGGCAGAGGGAGGGGACTTGTGCGAGCCTTCAGGTGAGGAGCGCAGTGAATCACCCCGAGACGGGGACAGATCCTCGCTCTGAGAAAAGGAGGCGGGGAGTGGTGGTGGCGCTGTTGAGAAGTCGGGACTGGCGCCGCGGCTCTGTTGCAGTCAGGGCCGGCGAACCGCTGTCGGCGGGAAGCGGCGGTCCTGCCCAGCGGAGGTCTGGGGAGAGCTCAGGAAGGTGAGGAGCGTCCCTCCACGCGCTGGCCCGGGGCAGGGAGCGCGGCACAGGGCTCAGGCTGGCGACTCTGGGACACGAGACGCGTGCTCTTCTCCGAGGCCGGTTGTGGGGTCAGTTTTACTACGGCGGGCTGGGAGGGGGTGGCTAATCCCCGCGACGCGGGGACCGGGTGCTCGCGGCGGCCCACGGGGTCCCGAGCTTGGTAACAAAGGCGCTGCGCAGCCACTCCTCCCACCCACTTCCGTCCCCGGCGCGCCCGGGCGCGCGCCGCCCCGAGGAGTAACCAGGGTCAGGGGTTCCCTCCGCCGAGTTTCGGGAAGTTAGCCGGGCGGCCCGTTACGCGGGGGAGGGCGGGAAAGGGGGCGGCCCGGGCACGCGTGGGTTCAGAACTGCGACATCGCTTGTTTCTTTCCCGGCGAGCGGCGAGGGCTGCGGTGGCCCCGCGCCTCTCCTGGCCCAGGGTCGCGCGCGACTCTGAACTGCGTGCGCCGCGCGGCGGGCGGGCGGTGCACGCCCTCCCTTCAGGTTCTGGACTCCCGCGGGCGCCCGGAAGGGAGTGGTTTAGTCTCCGGTGACCGCCCGCAGCCCCCGGCGCCCCGAGCGGATCTCCCCGAGGCGGTAATTGCATTACTGTGAGTTAGCGGCCGGGAGGCCGCGGGCCAGGCCGCAATCTGGGTCAGGTGCGGGGTTAAGAGCTTCTGGCTCAGACGGTACAGCTCTGGTGAAGCCTGACAGTTTATTGCCATTGGAAGTTCCCCAGAAGGGGAGAGGACAGCAGGGGAAATAAAGAGAGCTCCTTGTTTTGCACGAATTTGGGGTAACTGTACAAACCCCAGCACTTGCACAAGTACTGCCAGTGGAATGGCAGGGGCAGGGCGGCCTCTTCACCACCCAGACCTTCTGGGTGCTGGAGGCAGAGGAGGAGGTGCTGCCGAAGGGAAGCCCAGAGCCCTCTGCTCAGGTGTGAAACCATATCCCTCAGTAATCAATGGATAGAATTCATTTGTTTCCTTATCTGCCGCCACTCCCTTCTCCTGTAGTAGGGAAGGTGCAGAAACTGGTTTTTCTAAGGAGCCTAATGTAGGAGAGGATCTTAAAAGCACACTTTGGAAGTCTCCTCACCTGTCTTTTTTTTCAACCTCACAGCTTCCTCCAGAGACGTTTTCTCTTACAGATGAGGAAACTGAGGCTTAAAGATGTTTACAGGGCTCAGACTCTCCTCCTCCAAAGACTGCTGTTTGCTCTCCCCAGTCTTTGCCAAAGGCTGTTCCTGAAGAGTTTTTGTGGCTGGCCGAAGAGTTAGGGTATATGCTGTCGCCCTAGGTTCCGTTTGATCATGGTAGGCATTAGGGTTAGATGGACTTTCCACCTATTGCTGGCTTTTGTTAGGGCCAGCGCCTCAACTGAACCAATCTTAGTGTAACGCTTACAGTATAGGAAAACAACTAAAACCCTTAGAATGATCTGACAACTGCAAAGAGTCAGAAGCAGCTGTCCTTCGCTCTATGTGGCGCCTCCTCAGGCAGGTGGGCCTGGGTCAGGAACTCTACAATGAGTCCTGTTGCCTTCCCTGCAGCAAGGAGCTATAGTTCCTACCCTGTTATAACTGTGTTTGCCGCCTTCTCAATATGTATTTACAGTTAAGTGAAGTCTGCCTTGGAAGTATGGCCAACCTTAATCAACTGTCTGATGAGTTAAAACTCCAAAAATCCAAAGGCTGTGACGTCTGACAAGTTTATTGCCTGAGAGGCATTTTAAGCTTCTAAGAACCTGGTGTTATTCACACATCTTGATCCGTTATCAAACTCAGGTTTATGGTATGGGGTGTTGGTATTATCTTGCATGTGCTTAAGATGGAGTCTTAAGATGCTGTGTGAAAGTCCGGAATGACAGTCTGTGACTGAGAATGTCCCAGTGCACTATCGTCGGCTGTGGAGATGGCGAGGCATGGTGAGTAAGGGCCAGCCTCTGAAGTCCGAATGGCCAGCTACAAATGCTGCCTGCACCATTTATAGCTCTGTCATGTTGGGCAAATTGCTCAGCCTCTCTGAGCTTCACTTGGCTCTTCCAAGACAGAGATGATATAATAACTTCTGGTTTCAAGCTGTGTAGCTGCGCATCACATCTTAATAACCATGGTGTTTACGAACAGAATCTTTTTCTTCCTTCCCTCAGCCAGAAAAGTAAAATGGTAGACACTTGTCTTGAACTCCCTTTTCTTCTTTGTTAACACTGAAGTGTAGTGTAGTTAGTGGTTCTTTATTGTCAGAAAATGGTGGTGGTGATGGTGGGGGGTAGGGTGGTACTAATGGAAAACTTTGTCTAGTTGCCCAAGGAATTTACAAGAGGCTCCGGAACTGTAGAGCTTTCCTCTGAGTTTTACTACTGTGTCATTTTGTGGCCAGCCCTGCAGTCATTTCTCTTTCTTTAAATTCGAGGCCGGTATTCTAATGACCAAAATGACAGGACTTAAAAACAAACAGACCAAAGCCAAACAAACTGGAGAAAAGGAGGCAATATTTTCTTTGCCCATTCACTAGACATTCATAACACTAAAGAAAATTATCTGCTTCTGTGAAAATTGTGCTGGCCCAGTCTTGGTTTAAAGGTGAGCCACCAAATTGATAGTGAAGGGAGGAGAGTTTGGGATAACATTTCAAAAACATTTGTTCAAATAAGGTAAACTATGTGTGATCTGAAAATTGTTAAGCTAACTTGTAGAAGGTAACAAAGACACATGTTCAGTTAAGCGAAACAACTAGTCAACAGCCAGTGTAGCTATTTCATGTGTTACAAAACTGGGAAGCTTTGCCACTTAGCAAATATAGGTGGAGAAATGGTTTCTTGTGATGTGTCAAGTTGTTTTTGAAAGACCTCTTGCACTGCTGTTTTATAATTCTTGATTTGACTTTTGCATTTATCTTTTAAACAGTCATGGGCTAAAGTACTGCAAACCTTATAATGTCCTTAAACACTAATGGATCATGAAAGTTGTCACCAAGAAGTGCATAGCACTGGAACACAGGGAGGGATTGCCATTTAAAGCCTATATAGGTTTTCTGCTTGGCTACAAAATGCAGCTTTCTCCTCACTGGAAAGTAAGCTGCGTGGGTAACCAAGTGACAGTATGCAAAGGGTTAGGAGCAAGGTCCCTGCTTTTGTGCATCTCACTCCATTTGTAGCTACTTGTTGAGCTCCCACTGGGAAGAAAGAAGCAGCTGCAGGGCATGCACCAGACCTGTGCTGGGCTGTCGGCTTCCATTGTAGGAAGATGAACAGGCAGCTTGTTCAAGAGCATCTTGCATTCCCCAGCTGTTCCACAACTTCTTTGCATATGGGAGAGAACTTACCAGCTGCTGGGGCAACTGTACTTACATTTGCTGCTTTTGTTTAGTAACCAAGGAAAGTAAAAATCCAGATGCCTTTGTTAAACTGTAGCCATTGTAAATAGTCTTATTTGTTTTTGTTATGTCAATGTTATTCCAGATACAGTCTGTCAGAGGAGAAAGTTTAAAAATAAATGTCAGAATTAACATTTTTTCTGAATAAATTTTTTAGGGATAACCAGCATGTATAGTTTTTCCATACTTAAAACCTAGGCTGCTTTTGTATTTCATTGACTAACAAACGAATGGGTCTAATATTAAAATTAAGTGTTTTTTTTAAAATAACCATATGAATCAGGTTAAGTTATATACATTTTTCTATTGCATGAAATATACAAAAGTTACAACATATAAAAGGCAATGTCTAGACATCGTCTTTTTGTTTTCAGAAGATTAGGTTACTTTGCATATGTTAGAGCTGAAGGTTAGAAGGTACTTTGCCCACCCACTCCCCTTGCTTGTCTTATCCACGAGAAAACTTGAGTTTCCAAGCAGTTTTCAGCTATCCAAGATGGTTTGGCTCTTGGTGTAATTCAGCGAATCTTCTGTTGAGTGTTTACAGTGCTGCAGGCCTGAAGAACTCTGAAGATGAGTAAGGGCCTGGGCCTAGCCCCAGATGGACTCACAGCTGAAAAACAACAGTCATAAATGAATACCATCTGAGGGCTGTCATAGAGGCAGCAGCTTTTTGTGAAATTACCTCTTCAGATACCTTTTTTGTAATAATGTTGGTGTAATTGTGTCAGCTCAAATAAAGCCTGAGCTACAAGTTGACATGCCAGTAAAAATTGAGAGTCTGGGTACAGGAAGATAGGAGAGGCATTATATGGTTTATCAAATTGTGAGTATCCCTACTGGAAAGAGAAGGCCTTGTGTTTGCATGGAGAGCCCTTCCCTACTTCAGCCTCCCTGTCCCTGAATTCCTGCCCAGCACTCTAATGCATTTTGCCCTCCTAATTAGTGTGAATAAAGGTGAATAAATGCTCTCTAGAAATTACAGCATAAATCACAGCCCTTTATTGGGATTCAGTCAGCTTCAATCTCTTTGTTCTAGAAGAGGTTATAAAATAAATCATAATCACTTGGACATGTATAAAACCCTCTGATTCTGAATCTCAGCTAATTCTTAGGGGCCCTTGTACTGGAAACTGCTGTTGCTTCAGATCCCCAGCTACTCATGGTTGCTGGGTTAGACCCACAATTTTAAATCTTTAATCCCTTCTGGGCTCCATTATACATCCATGTATCTTTTACTTCATTGGTATTGCACAGTGATAGTAGATTTTCACAGTGTTTCAGCTTTCAGTTGGTTTTACTGCCATTTTCTTTGAGACTCAAAAACTGTTGTTAGGCTCTCAGGGTTGATGGCCCTGGGGGCACTGTTTTGCAGAAGAGGAAACTCAGGCTCGGCAGTTCAGCACCTTGCCTGGACTAGGATTAGAATGAAAGTTTCCTGACTCAAAACTCAGCATTCTCATGGCCCTAGTCTCCCGGAAGGATCAATTTACACAAAGCTAGAGAGGTTGAGTCACCTCCTTGCTGAGGCTTCACTGTGTATGCAGACTACAGTGGTCCTCACTAGGCTCTTTCCCAGAGATAACTGTTTCTTATTATAGATCTCTGCACATTTTACTTGTTTATTGATCATGTTATGTTTTTTAAGTCTTGGCTCTCAAGTGCAACTGCCAGCTTTCTAACACATGGATCCCTCCTTCCCATCACACACGCATATACATAGATACACAAGAGGCCCAACAATGGCTGTTGGATCCATTACCCAGCCCAGCTCCTTTGAGAAGATGACCTCACATTTATTTCATCAACATGTTTATTCCTGATTAATGATTTGGAATGCTACACAGTTCTTCGTGGATGTCAGCTATAGGTGGATGGTCAGAGTTAACCAGTCTTTTTTCCACAAGGGGGACAGTTGAAACATGAGCCAGTTCCCCTTGGTAATGGTAACCGTGCTGTCCCTTCAACAACCTGCTCCTTAGAGGTTAGAAACCTCTAAGAGGTGATGAGCTTTGGGGGTGCAGTACAGAGGGCCCCCCTGTGCTCAGGGCTCCTCTAGTACTCCTTGTGCAGCCACTGTGCTGTTCCTCACACACACCCTAACTGTCCCCCTCCCACCTCCTAACTTTGGCCACTTCCTCCCCTTCCTAAGACCCTTTGTTTTCCCTCCGACATGCTGCTCTTCCTGCTCCTGGTCTGTTCCTGCTCGCCCAGTCACCTCCTGGCGGTCTTGGGTTTCAAGTGTCTTAGGGACACTTTGCCTTGGATGTCCTTATCTCCATCTGTCATTGGTGTTTAATTGCTTTCCCCCACTTTCCAGCCTGCTCTTTGACACAGGGTAGGTTTTCCTCCTTGCTGTTTTTTCTGTTGACTTCTGTCAGCTTTTGCACCAGCTGATCAGGCTGTCCCTTTGTGTCTGCACTTTCCCTGGGTTTCCAGAATGTGTCTCGTGTCTTTGTTTCTACCCAAGACTGCCCTACTCTTTCTCCCCTCCCCGCTTTTTACCTCTCTTAGTTTTATGTATTGAGGTATAATTGACATGTAACATTATATTAGTTTCAGGTGTATAGCATAATGATATGATCTTTTTATATATATTGCAAAATGATCACCATAATAAGTCTAGTTAACATCTATCATCACATATAGTTATAAAACTTTTTCTTGTGATGAGAACTTTTAAGATTTATTATCTTAGCTACTTTCCAATATACAGCCCTTCCTCCCCTTTTGGACAGTGCTTCTTAAGAAGTAGATCCTTTCCCTCTTATTTGTTCTTCTCAACAATTTGCAGGCGTGATCCTGAGCCAATCCCATTTGGCTGCCACCTACATCAGATGTAATAATTAGGCTAATACTCTATCACAGTTTTTATTTAGAGGAAACTTTGCTTTTAAAAAACGGTTCTTTGGAATTGAAACGTGGAAACACCAGTTTTGAAGTTGGTCAGCTCAGGGCATTTCAAAGGCCTGAACTTTAGGGAAAAGGGTTTGAAATTTATTTTGGCTTTCCTTTTGCATGGCAGTACCTGGAAAGTAACTGAAACATAAGCTTGTTTTTGGATAACCTTTCCCTTACAAATGGAAATTGTACATACTTAGAGCAGAATTAACATTTACTTCTTTTTTTAAATTATATTTCTGAAAGATTTGGGAGGCAGCTTGTGCTCTGTGGCCACTTTGGCTTGCATGTAAGTTATGAGTGATTGGTCCTATTAAGACTGTGCTGGGGCCTTTGTTCCAGAGGCTCATCTGGGGTATTTCCTAGCAGGGATCCTGTGTCCATGAAAATATACTGAAGAGTAGTAGGCCTGAGGAGATCTTTGATTTAGGAATCTTTATTTTTCTCTCCAAAGCTTTGAACACGGAGGGTTGTCCTCAGAGTCAGGATTGGAGCAGGTTGGCTGTTGGAAGCAGTGGGAAACGATGTTCTCAGCCTGCCTTGAGCCAGAGCTGCAGGGATAACATCTGGGCCTGGTGATGCCCCAGCCTGGTGTGTTTGCCATGAGCTCCTGGGCCATGCCAACTGGTACTTAATCACTGCATGGAAATTGCTCTTTTTCTGACATATATGTGTGTGTGTGTGTGTGTGTGTGTGAGAGAAATATATATGTGTGTGTGTGTGTGTGTGTGTGTGTGTGTGTGTGTGTATATATGTGTGTGTGCTAATTTACACCAAGGATTTTTAAAAAAATATTTTTTAAAAATGATTTTGAGAGAGAGGAAAGGAGAGGGAGAGAGAGAAGCATTGACATGAGAGTGAAACATCGATCAGTTGCCTCCTGCCCGCAACCTGGGCATGTGCCCTGACCTGGAATCAAACTGGCAATCTTTTGGTACACAGGAAGACACTCAACCAATGGATCCACACTGGCCAGGGCTCTCCTTTTTTTAAGTTCTAGCAAAAGTGAAAAGATGCTTATCTGTGCCAAAATGGAGTTTGGTTCTTGAGCTTCCCAATTATGAGGGAGCCCAGCTGTCTTGCCCTAGTAGATACAGGAGTCTGTATACAGCATTGGGATTGATGCTTATGTTAGTATAGACTGTAACTCACCCAGACCAAGGATTTATTGTTTCAGTAACATTCTTTAATTGGTATTGCAGGAGGATCTTGATGTGGTCACCAAGTTCAGTTGTCCATCTATAACAACATCAGGAGAAAGGTTTTAAAAGTTGGAATTACATAAAAACAAGAAAAGAAAGTGATCACACAGATTGTTCATTCATTCACTGGTTTGTTCAGCCAGCATTTGTTAACCACATGGTGTGTGTGTGTGTGTGTGTGCATGCTTAGTATTGAAAATATAGAGCGAATCCTGTCTCAAGGAGCTTACAATTTGGAGAGACTTTTGTAAGCGCAAAAGCATAGGAAGGTGTCATCAGTGTTGTGATGTAAGCATATTCCAGGAGTGAAGAGACACAGGATGTGATGGAGGGAGTGCTGAGATCAGCGTCATGCGTTGACTGTAACATACGCCAGGCCCTGTGCTGAGGGTTTGACGTGCTGTACCTCTTTTAATCAGCAGGATCATGTAAGTGGAAGCCTTGATAGGTTAAGTGCCTCAAATGAGGTAAGGTGATTAGAATCTAGGTTTGAACTCAGATCCAAAGTCATGAACCGTACGCAATAAGAAGATGCATCGGTATCTTTCTAGGTTTCCTTTCCTGCTCTGTCCATCTCCATCACTGTATGTAATGAAGGAAGAATAAAGCTGGAGAGCCATTTTGTGTAAAGGATGTACAGTGGGGATCTAGACTATGCCCACTGTCATTTAAAGGATATACAGTTTACCCATGAACAATGCAGACTTGGGGTGCTGGACCCCTGCACAGTCCATAATCTGAGTATAACTTTTGACTCCCCAGTCATCCCTCAGTATTCGAGGGGGGTTGATTCCAGGACACCTGTGGCTATCAAAATCCGTAGATGCTCAAGTCCTTTATGTAAAATCGCATAGAACAATGCATACAGTCGACCCTCCACATCCGTGACTCCCAACTGCAGATCAAAAATAGTGTTTTCCAGTCGTAGTTTGTTGAATCCGAAAATGTGGAAACCTGTGGATAACTGTATGTTTACTGAAAAAAAAAATCTACATACAAGTGGACCCATGCAATTCAAACCCGTGTTTTTCAAGGGTCAAATGTATCATGGGGATCCAGTCTAGACAGTGACTCTGAGTCTGTAATTATGCATTTTCTCAGAGGATCCTTTATAGTCAGTGTTTTGCCAACTGTATTTCTAAAGAGGCTTTCTTTTCCCTCTGCCAAGCTTTGCAGAAACTGACTGCCAGGCTCATTGTCACCCAGGAGGGACTGTACCCCACAGCTTTCTGCCTGTTTTCTTGGTGCAGCATATCATAGCCAACAGCCTCTGGTTTCTGCCTTGCTGGTCTCATCTGTGTTTGGGTGAGGAAAAAGGTTTTATTTTGGGCTTGTCAAAAGGAAGAGTAACTTCCTCATCAAGCAGAAGCATGTTAGTGCGCACTTTACAGCTGTTAGTCTTCTCTTCACATCCAGCAAGGTATAAGCTTCATTCTCTTATCTTCCGTTTTCTGTCTTGTAAGGACTGCAGGTCTGTATTTCTGATCAAACCTGTTGTGATTATAAGGAGAGGCTCAAAAGAGAAGTGAGATACTGCCTTCTTCCCAAGGGAACCAGTGGGGACAAGGAGTGGCCTTCTTCAGTGTGAATCACTCGGGCTGAAGAAGAAACTTTGGAAAGCATGTGCTGCTCTGGGGCTGTGCCTGTATGTCGTCACTCAGATGCAGCTCTTGATAGCAGTGCAAGTAGAAAGATAGACCTCTATTCCTGAACTGTGCCACATGGGGAAATCCCATGATTGAAAATTAGGAAGTAAACATGCTTTTCTTTAAAGACTGCTTTTTTTTTTTTTTTTTTAAATAGTCCATTGGATTTTAAGTCAAAAATCTCTAAGAATAAAGCCAAGTATCTGCATTTCTGGAAAAATTGATAGACCATAAGCTCAAGTTTAGACAGAACTTACTTCAAGCAAAGTTAGACCATTTCCATCCCATTTCTAAAAATGAATTTAATGTAAGACTTTTAGATTATATATATATATATATATATAAAATTCTGACCTCAGAATTATCCAATTATAATTATCTGTTGAAAAACAGTCATTATATACGTCTGACATTGATTTTCCAGGAAAAAGAAAAACATATTACATGCTTGACAAGAAAATCATATGGTAGAAAAATGTTTTGGTTGATTATTTATGTAAACCCAACATCTGTGTGTTAAAAAAAAAAGACTTCCTCATCACTTTAAAAAAAAAACGCTAAAAGCTTTCATCTTGTGGCATGTTTTCTATACTTGGTTCTCACAGTGTTGGAAGAAAACACAAGTTAGTTACAGCAGGCAGTGAAAGCACTTTATTTTTTTCCATGAACAAATTAGTTCCATCTCTAAAGTCCAGGCTTCTTAAAACACACACACACATAGAATTAAAAAAAAAAAAAAAACTTAGAGGAAACTGCAGTCTTGTGGAAAACTTCTCACTTTCGTTTTGAGCACAGATACTGGTTCTAGGTTCAAATAGTAATATCCTTCATCTGGTAGAAATACTAACATTTATAAACTCACTCATGTTTCATTTGCCTCATAACCATACATTTCCACTATACATTTTCTTTGCCAGCATTTCCCATTTCAGCTAGAAGTTGACTTTAAAAAGTTAAGTGAAATGTTTGCATAATCAGCACTCAAATCTTTTTCTTCAAGACTTTTATCCTCTTGGTTGCCAAACTCACATGGATTGCTGATAGTTACCCAAGAATCGCTTTTCTGTTTCATCTTATATTTTCCAAATAGTTTTCTCATTGTTTTTGATTCTAGGGACAAATGGAGAGAGTTAATGAGCTGTGGAAGAGTTGCCTCCCATTGCATTTAGGCTTACCTAATGAATTAGCTATCATCACCAAATATGAGGATCCTGGAGATTGAATATTTTTAGTTTCAGTATGGATAGGAGAGTGGAGACAGTTGAAAAGATGAAAAGATTTCATAGTGTGAGAGAATTTTTCTCTTTAAGATGCTTTTTCTTTTATTGTTGTCATTATCATTACTTGAAGTATCATTAATAGAATGGTAGGACAAATAGCTCATGCTAAGAGTAATACCTTGTTAACAATGAATATTGGAAGTTTAAGTTAAAGTACAATGAAAATGACTCATCATGAATAACCATTGTTTATTCGAGTTTATAAATATTTATGAACACATTGATGTGCAGGGCACTCCATTGGGCTCTTTCACATTTCTGATGTCATTTAATCACAACCACCATGCGAATAAGTAGTGTTATTCCCATTTCATAGGTAAGCAGTTTTGAGGCGCATGGAGGTAAAGTGACTTGGCCAAATCATTTATCTAATGGGTGACAGGCTTGAGATTCAAATCTACATCTTCCAACTCTAAAATCATATCCACTCCCAGTGCACACTAAGCTGGTAAATAAATGGTGGTGATATCACAGTGAAGGTCACGCTTAATAGGGGATTTTAGAAGTACAACTTGAAGCTAATGTAATAAATTTTAAGAACGAAACTATCCAATTGGGGTTAGAATTTTGAGTGCTCTTATGTCCACTTTTGGTTTGGAGAATAACGACTTAATGTTTACCTGCTTTTTGCTAAAGACATCAGTTGTCTCACATCTGTATCACAGTTTTGTTGTGGTTCTAATGTATATATACTCCAAAGGCCACTGCCACTGTTTTTTCTTTCTTTTCTTTTCCCTCTCCTTTCCTCCCCTCTCCTCTTCTCTCTCCTTTCCTCTCCATTCCCCTCTCCTCCCTCTCCCCTCTCTCTCCCTTTCCCCTTCTTCTTCCTTTCTTCTTCCCTTCCCTTCCCTCTTCTTGTTTCCTTCCTTTTTTATAAACAGCTTTATTGGAGTATAATGTTGCCATTGTTTTCTGAACTTTTAGCAGGGTTTTTAGGGAAAATTTTGGGCCAGTGTTAAGCCAAAATTTCTTAGCTTCTAGACTTTTTGATACAGTATTGGCTAAGTTACTTAAACTATTTCTTGTTAGTACACTTCTTTATTACATTCAGAGAAATCTTTCCAGTAGTAATTTTGGAAATTTTTTTAGTTTTATAAAGCCCACTTTATATATAGTATAAAACCTTATAATAATATACTTCCATTTTGACCTTTGTATTATTGTTGTCATACATTTTACTTTTACACATGTAATTAACTCCACATAAATTGTTATTATTTTTGTTTTAGAAGTCACTTCTCTTTTAAAGAGTAAATCATATGTTTACTTAGATAATTGCTTATTTCAGTCTCTTCATTTCTTTGTGTATATCTGTATTTCTACTTGATACAATTTTCCTTCTGCTTAAAAGGACTTCCTTTAACATTTTTTAGTTTGCAGGACTGCTGATGATGTATTCTTTCTACTTTTATATGTATGATAAAGTCATAAGTTACCTTTATTTCTGAAAGATATTTTTGTTGGGTATAGGATCATAGATTGACAGTTTTTTCCTTTCAGTTCTTTAAATGTGTTGCTTCACTGTCTTTTCACTTGCATTGTTTTTGACATTAAATCTGCTGTCATTCTTATCTTTGTTCCTCTATGATGTATCCTTTAACTCTACTTCTAAGATTTTTTTATCACTGCTTTTGAGCAATTTGATTATATGTGTCTTGGTGTATTTTTCTTTGTGTTTCTTGTTCTAGGGGATAGTTGAGCTCCTTGTTCTTTGGATTTACATTTTTATTATGTTTGGAAGTTTTTCAGCCATTATTTCTTCAACTATTATTTTCTAGCCCCCACTGCTCCCTCCCTCCCCCGCAGGTTTTCAATACATGTATATTAGCTTACTTGAGCTGTCTCTACGGCTGATACATGCTCTGCTCATTTTTTTAAAACTATTTTCTTTGGTTTTTCATTTTGGATATTTCTATTGCTATGTCTTCAAGTTCTCAAATCTTTTCTTCTGTGATGTCTGCTCTGCCATTTATCCTACCCAGTGTGTGTTTTATCTCACACAACGTAGGTTTCATATCTAGAAATTTAATTTGTATTTTTATATATTCATATCAATACTTAAAATCTTGAATATCCATCCCTGTCTACTGATTCTATCATCTGTCTTAATTCTGGGTCAGTTGCAAGTAATTGACATTTCTCCTTATTACAGGTTGTATTTTCTTGCTACTTTTCATGCCTGGTAAGTTTTGATTGGATGCCAAACATTGTTAGTTATTTTCTTGGGTTCTGGATGTTTCTGTATTACTAGAAATATTCTTGAGCTTTGTTTGAGACATAGCTATATTAGTTGGAGACAGTTGATTCTTTGGTACCTTGCTTTTAAGGTTTGTTAGACGGGAGCAGTGCTCAGTCTGGGGCTAATTATTCTCCACTATAGAGGAAAGAGCTTTCTGAGTACCCAGTGCCCCTGAATTATGAGGTTTTTCCAGTTTTTCTGGTGGAAATGGTACTATTAGTAGTCCTGAGAACCAATCATGGTTATCTCCAATGCTTTCTGGCATTTTTCCCCCCTAGCCACAGGTAGTTTACTCACACATATGCACTGGTCAGATACCCAGATAAATACTCAAGGGTGACTCTGTAGATAGCTAGAGTTCTCTCTCTGTGCAGCTGTCTCGTCTATCCTCCAAACACTAGCTGCCTTGTCCACTCCAGACTTTCAGCTTTATATCATCAAACCAGGGAGTCTGCTGGACTTTTTTAGGGTTCTCCCCCCCTTGTATTCGCCAGTAAATCATTAAGGCAATAAGCTGGGACCATCATAGGCTCACTTCATTTGCTTCCTGATGTCCTATCTCCTGTTTATATATTTTGTGTGGTTGCTTTATATTTTTTTTCCTTATTTTTTTAAAATGTCTCAGACAAATGGATAAATTGTTTTTTATTACTTCATCTTGGCCAAATGTGGGATTTTTAATACAATTCAGGTTCTATTCAGTTGATTTCGGCTGGAGCTTAAGATTCTGCATTTCTAAGAAACTTTGAGGTAATATTGATGCTTCTGGGAGAAGATTACTTTGAGTAGCCAGGGTCTCTAACTATTCAGTGAAAATATAACATGAGCCACATATGTAATTTAAATTTTCTAGTAGTAAAATTGAAAAAAAAAAAAAAGAGATAGGTGAAACTAATTTTAATAATATATTTTCTTTAACCCACTCTACCCAAAATGTTATCATTACATGTAATCAATATAAAAATATTAATGAGACATTTTCTTTTCTTTTTATTGTACTGGCTTGAAATTTGGTGTGTATGATAGAATTATAGCAGTTCTAAAGTCAGACACTACATTTTCATCTGAAATACTTGGTCTATATTTAAATTTCATTAAATTTGTACAGGCAGACTTCATTTTACTGGACTTCAATTTATTGAACTTCACAGATGTTGTGCTTTTTAAAAATTAAAGACAAGACCCTCCACCAGCAAAAAGATTATGACTCCCTTATATTGTGATACTCACTTTATTGTTGTGGTCTGGAACTAAACCCACAGTATCTCTAAGGTATGCCTGTAGTTGAGAAAGAAGACTCGTGTAACCAAGTTCAAAACATACTTATGTTTTCAAATAACTGAATCAAGTGTCAAAAATAATTTTTCTTAATATTTGCATCCAAATTGACAAAACTTGTTCATCATTTTTAGAAGAAGCATATCATTTTTAAAGCTGTGTCTGCTTAAATTATGTAAATTCACTAACACCAACTCAGAATTACTAACATAAAATTCAAAACGGTATTGTAAAAATTGAAAACTCTAAATTTATCAGTCTCAGTAAAGTGTTCTTCAAATTTTTCTTGTAGATTTTAAAGGCACTTTATATAATGCTTCTGATTCTAGCTAAATCTTCTGCATATTGATTTAAATTGAAAATATATAAAACCATTATATTTTACTTGTCATATGACAAGTATACATGTGTTTGAACAGCTATTTTTTTATTTTTATTTTTATTGATTGATTGATTTTAGGGAGAGAGAGAGAGAAAGAAAAAGAAAGAAAGAAAGCTAGCTCAATTTGTTATTCTACTTATTTATGCATTCACTGGTTGATTCTTGTATGTGCCCTGACTGGGGATCGAACCTGCAACCTTAGCATATTGGGACAATGCTCTTACCAACTGAGCTACCTGGTCAGGGCCTGAAAAGTAAAAATTTTGATATAAATTCTCATATTTGTCTAGCTAGGTAATAAATAAGCATTTCCTTTTTTTGGAGCTTCAGATTTAGCTTGTTTATATGTAGTGTGATATCTGTGAGAAATAAAAACTATTTCTTTGTCTTTATTATTTGGCAAGCATTCATTTTGTTTAATGAAAAATGTGAATTGGAGTTAGCTCTACAGTGAATCTTTGTAAAACTCTTCCATTACCCAACCAAAGATCATTGACAAAGAAGATGTAATTATTGAATTAATTGTCTTCAATTTCTTTCAACAATTCGATAAACTGGTGAGAATGCATAGCATTTATATGTATATACTGAACAATTCTAACAGTATTGATGACAGTTTATATAGACTGTACTTCAGAAAACTGTCTACAAATTAATATCATATAGTAGATTAAAGCACTAAGAGAAATACCAGTTTTTTGTTTTAAAAGTTGAGTAAGTCTGAATTTTTGACCCAACTTAAATGGAACACAGTCTGTCATTATGAAGCTTTTTGTTTTTGTATCTAGCAGAAATTCTTCTTTGGCAGATGTAACAGATTTGCAAGTACCTATTCTATGAGTTTTTTTAGGTGGTAAATTGACAGTATCGCTTCATAAATGTGGAAGTCTTTTGAGACAAAAACATACCCAAAATTCTAATTGGGCAGTATCTCTTGTTTTATATGACTCATCTAAAGCTAAAGAAAATTGTTTTGTGATTTTTCAAATTTAGAATTTATTTACCTTCATATTATTAGAAAGATCTTGTATTCTATGGACTATTGTTTGGTTGCTTAATTTAAAATCTTTCACTTTTAGTACAATATCTTTTTTATCTTACAATTTTTTGACCAAACTTCCATAGCTAAATAAAAATTTATTTTACCATCTCTCTAAATAAAAATGGGGGGGCTTAGTTTTGTTGTTGTTGTTGTTGCTGTTGTTCAAGAATCCAAGGTGTTTTGTAGCTGACCAAAGTTACAAGCTCAGATTTTATTAAAAATCATTAAAAATTTTTTTTGGGCCATTTAATTCTGATTTCAGTTGACTAATTTCTTTGATTTCTTTTTGACTATTGAAAGGAAATTAAGCATCAAGTTCACTTGTCTTTGCTGAAATTGTCTGCTTTATGTTTGATTTTTTTCATGCAATAAATAGCATTTTCATTTTGTTCTGCCATAGCAAATTATAATTGTCATTGATCATGACATTTTTTTTCTTCCAGTCCATTTTTTTACTGTTCTCATCATAGTACTAGCTTTTGTATCTTCACTTGATTTTATATCAGTACTAAGACTTTGGTTTAAATTAGAAAATTTTACCATATTTATTTTATAAACAATTATCTTATTAAAACAAGTAATTTCGATTTAACTACTAATTATGATTTATGTAATTATCACTATAATTTGTACGTCTGCATAAAATAGTCAAATTGTACATATGATAGTGTTACATCAGTATGTACAAAATATCATTTAAACTGAATCATCTTGTTAACACCTAGTAGATCAGTGCTGTGTTTGTGTGTAGAATCATACACTGCGATACACTAATACCATCTTAAGCAATATAGCATTAAAAGTGAAATATAGTCCTCCCAAAGCAACACATTTGTGTTTAATGGGAAAACATTTTACACTGCCTCAGATTTTAAAAACAAATAAAATTAATTAAAATTTCACATTCAGCCTGGTCGGACAGGGCTCAGGGGTTGAGCATCAACCTAGGATCCAGGAGATCGAGGTTTGATTCCCGGTCAGGGCACATTGCCTGGGTTGCAGGATCGAGTCCCAGTTGGGGGCGTGCAGGAAGCAGCCAATCAATGACTCTCATCATTGGTGTTTCTCTCTCTCTCTCTCTTTCTCTCTCTCTCCCCCCCTCTCTCCCCCTCCCTCCCTCCCTCTCCCTCTCCCTCTCCCTTCCTCTCTCTGATATCAATAAAGATATATTTAATAAAACAAAATAAAATAAAATAAAATAGTTCACATTCAATTCCTTGGTTGTACATGCCACATTTCAAGTAGCCTTGTGTGGCCAGTGGTTCTTATATTGGACAGGGCAGGCTAGGGGCTGATCACATTTAAATATAGGGACCTCGTGTCAACACCTGGATGGGTTCCCACTTTTCTTACTCTACAGCTGCTTCCTCGTCCAATTCCACAGCACCCAGGAATTCAGTCTTATATAATTAGTGGTGCCTGAAGGATCTGATGAGCATCCCTCAAGGGCTGGACAACTTCCTACTGTGTTAGGCCATGAGGACAAGTCTTAGGGCAGGAGTTCTGACCCCAAAGACAGTTTGTGGCTTATAAGATTGGGACAGGGCCAAGGCAAGGTCTGTAGGTCAACTGCAGCTCCTCTTCCCCTTCCCATGGGTTACTACTAACCAATGACCTCTGGAGCAATCTGACCTAGACTTAGTTGGAGTTGGATAGGAATTCTGTCAGCAAAGGTAATCTTCCCATGGTTCTGGAAGAAACTGGTTTCATTTTTACACCATTAATGAGGGTGTAAGGGGAAAGCTGCCCCTAAGCTAAGTTGGCTACGAATGTTTTCAGAACCCCATCTCTATGAATATTCACAGGCTGAAATTGTTTTATCCAATTTATGTCTGGATGTGAGTCTTTTCTCATTCATTGTGTGGTAGTCAGTGGGTGTATCAGTCAGGGTCTGTTCAGGAGAAAATCACAGAGAAATTTGAACAGGAAGTTTAAATAATTATTAATTAACAACACAGAATTATCTACTATGTGTTAATGGGATTAGCTACTAAACTGGAAAAGAAAATGGTAAAGAATACAGGAATGGCAGATACAAGGAGCCCCTACTACCTCTAGGGACATGGCTCTGTTGCCACTGTGCTAACGCAGTTCAGTGAGGTGGTGCACATAGGCCGGTAGGATACCACCTGCTAAGAATTTGTTGAGAATCCCCCAGTGGGTGCCTACAAGACTTTTTGGGTACCTACAAGTTCTGACTGGGGAAAAGTTCCCAGGTTTAGTGCTGCTGCGCCGGACCAGAAGCAGCCGTCTGGGTGCCTGCCAGACTCAGTGGAAACTACCTGCAAAGGTATTGCTAGCCACTAGGCACCACAGGAACAAGCTGGCAAAGATATACCGGACAGAGAAGCCCCTTCCTCCTGCACTCCCCCTCCAGCACCTAACAAAGTTTAGCTTGATGTCAGCTGGCAAAGGAGAGAGAGTCCCAGGTCCAGCTCCAGGATCACAAAGGAGGCCAGAGAAGGGTGGATTGGTGCTGAGAGCCAGTACCACCATAACCACAGCCCACACAGCCTTACGTTAAAAACTCAGTCTCTTTAGCTCTGGGAAGTTTTCTTACACTATTTCTTCCTTTTCTTTTTTTCCACATTTCTGTGGTTTTTGAAAAGTTCTTAGTCATATGTTAGGCTTCCTGGATTCGTCCTCTCTGTCTTTTATCTTCTCCTTAATTTTTCATCTCCTTGTCCTTACCTTTATCTTCTAATCCTCTATTGAAATTTTTCCTTGATAACCTTATTTTTTAATTCCATTAGCTCTTTTTTTTTGTTTCCAGATTGTATGTTTTTCTAAACATTCTGCATCCTGTTCTTTTTCAGTTGCATGTTCCTATGGTTATATTCATCTTACCAAAATATGTCAGAATCTTTTATTTCCTGATGACTGATTCCTCTTTCTGCTAATGTAAGCTTACACATTGTGAAAAGTTGTTTTCCCCCTCATTTTAGTGGGTGAGACTACCTGAGTTTAAATCATAGCCCTGATATAGACTAGCTATGTGTAACTGTACATGTGTGTATGTATATGCAATATGTGTACATATGTAAGCTATGCCATATATGACTTTTTAACATCTTAATTTCTTTATAAAATGGGGATGATAAAAATACTTATTTCAGAAGTGTTATGAGAGTAAATGAGATACTACATAAAAAGTACTTAGCACAGTGGCTTTCACTATTATAATTTTAAATATACTACATTATTTTTGACTGGTTATAATCTATTTAATTACTATTTAAAAAGCACGTCTAATCTGTAAAATACTGGGGGGGTTGGTTCTTGACTACAGCAGTGGTTGCTGCCGCTGTTATTACCTTACTACCATGAATATCTTCAAAACAGCAGACATAGTTGTTAGCAGAAATTAACTTAAGACAAAAGTAATTGCATGAGATTTGAAGACATTTAAAGTTTCCTTTCTTTGGAATTTTTTTTCCAACTTTTAAAAATTTGAAAATGTATAAGCCTGTACAAAAGTGGGACGAACAGTTTAATCAGTCTCTTCAGCTTTTCACCTAGATTTCTCAACTGTTATTCATATACATTTTTTTCCCTTGCTGAACCATTCAAACATAAGTTGCAAGCACCATGAAATTTATCCCTAAGTAAATACTTCAGGCATTTCCTAAGAATAAGGACAGTCTCCTCATAAGCACAATATTGCACCATCATCACACTGAAGCACATTAACATTGATTCAATTATATTATCTATTATACAGTTCCTTTAAAATTTTTCCGATTGTCTAAAATGCCTTCTATACCCCCTCAACCTCAGATCCAGTTAGTGTTTATGAATTTCTTTTGGTTTACTTCTTTAGTCTGTTCTGATTAAGGATAGAGCTATTGCCATTATTTGTTTTTTATGAAACTGTCCCTTTTTCAAACTCTGGATAGTGGTCATGACAGATGTCCCATAGCCTGGGTTTGCCTCACTGGCTCCTAATGACTTGATTCAGGTTGAAGACTTTTGTTCAGAAGGTCTGCTGTGTACTTCTTGTGTGATCACATCAGAAGGCAGGGGTAATGAGGTTATCCTACTTTGGGTAACTCCAAGTGTAGTCACTTAGGTGCCAACCATAAGATATCTCCATTTTTAAAGGAACAATGTAAGCTTTAAATTCGTATCATTTTTCCATTACCACAGATTTGAAACCAGACATTCTTCCATCGAGCCTGGTTCCTTTTTGGGGGGTGGTACTTAGGTATCACAATCTGGGTGCCATGTGTGCTCTGTGTTGATAGGTACCCTTGTTTTTATGCCTTTTCTGTGGAGAAAAAGTTATCAGTTCATACTGACACTCTCCCATCCAAATCCACTTTCACAGAGCCCTTCCTCACTAGTCTCTAATTCCATATTTTATCTTCCTTTACCCACTTGAAAACTTGGGTTCTCAAGAGGAGGTGTAGATTTAGACATTTGCTTTATGCTGCCTATAGTACACATAAAAGTACCTGAATCCAACACCAGTGGCACTACCAGCATCAGGCTGCTCAGGAAGGGGCACAATTTCCTGCAGTTCTTTTCAGTCACTAGAAGATACACTACTCAGAATATACCATCAAAGCACTCTGGTCCAAAGTTACTGATTTTATTTTCTCTATTCATTCTTAGAATGTTAAACTCTTACATATTATTCTTATTAAGCAAATATGGGGTTATTCTCTTTTGTTTCTTTATTATTTTGGTTGTAATGCTTCATATGTTTTCCAGATAAATCATAGTATAAGGTTCTGGAAAGTTTTATTAGCCAGTACTTTAACCCATTTTCTCAAGTCAGACAGACTCTGTATAGGTCAAACATTGGTTAGTTACTACTGCAACAGTTTCTAGAAGCAGAAAGCAATGGGTATAACATTAATACGATTAATAAATTCTGAGTTCTCATTCAAACTTCTAAGTGTATTATTTAGCCAACAAATACAGCCTTAGACACATTAGAGCTGATCAAAGGTAAGCTATATTCTTTAAAGTTTGGTGTGTCTCTTTTATTTCTAATTTAAAATTAGAGTTGAAATAATTACAATAGATATTTCTAATCCTAATATATAATAATATCTAAGAACTAAATTAACACTATAAGATTTTTAAAAATATCTTTATAATAGAACAAAAATAAAATACAGATTTCCAATTATATCCTGAATAGGATAATAATGAAATGGTCTTGGTCTGAAATGGAGCTAGAGCTCTAGCTTCTGTAAAGAGAAAAGGCACATAGAACTTACTAGGTTAAACTTAGAAGTTTACATATTTGGGTATGAAAATCTGTAATTATTTTTTGAGCTAGATTTTTGATCAAATAATTTGGAATAAAACAATGATACCTTACTAGTTTCCTGTTGACACTGTAACAAAGTGCCACCAACTTAATGGCTTAAACAACACAAATTTATTCACTTACAGTTCTGGAGGTCAGAAGTCCAAAAGGAGTCTTTTGGGGCTAAAATCAAGATGCCAACAGGGCTGGTTCCTCCTGGAGACTCCAAGGAAGAATCTGTTTCCCTGCTTTTTTTAGCTTCTAATGTCTGTACGCATTCCTTGGCTTATAGCCCCTTCTTTCATTTTTCAAAGCATATCACTCTAGTCCCTGATTCCAGCCTCATAGAGCAGTTTCCTCTATAGTTAATCTCCTTCTGCTTCCTTCATTTAAGGACACTGGGGGTTATGTTGGGCCCATTTAGAAATTGCAGGATAATTTCCCCATCTCAAGATCCTTGCATTTATTACATATGCAAAATTTTTGCCATATTAGGTAACATTCACAAGTTCCAGGGATTAGGACATGATATTGAGGGAGCATTATTCAGCCTGCCACACGTCTTTTATTTTTTGATCATGACTATTTATGCTGGCTGCATTATCTTTGGCTGTACTGCAGATCTCTGGGAAAGTTGCAAATTGAAGGAGAAAATGCCCTCTCCCCCCAAATTTTTCAGGGATAAAAAACTTCTAACACTTCATGGTTTATACTATGTGTATTCAGAAAACAAATTGTGAAGCTCTCATTTCCTTACATTTCAAAAGATAAGAATTTCTTAAAAATTGGCACTACCTTTAAATGGTTTAAACAGATCTGTTGCAAGCATATCAATTTAAATGCTAAACTAGTATATAAGTGAGGGGTAATTTTTATAAAAATTGTTTCTTTCAATGTATTAAAAGTTAAAGTAGTGTCCTACCCCTAGGACTCTTGAGAGGTATCTGTCTATGTTTTGTTTTTGGAGCTTAGGTCTTGAATTCCTCTGGGTTATCCTTGCTAATGGAGGAAAAGAGGGAGGGAGCATCGAAATTTAACAATTATCTGAATCACCAGTGGGGGTGGGGGTTCAGTCCCAATTCAGTATAAGCTCCAGTTTGCCATCTGTTCATGTAAACCCCCTTCCTTCTTTCCACCTGCCCTCCCCCCACCCTGTGCCCACTCTTCTTGGTGACCTGGATCAATTAGAATATGCTGAGGAGAATTTTATGTTTTGTGTTTCCTCCAGATCACCTGCCTCAGGAAAAGAGAGGAGGAAGTGGCATAATTACTCAAGTACTGTGTACCAGGTATATGTTAGGGGAATTGACAGTGAACCCATTAGGTGGCTGCTATGCTCATTTTATGTAAGTAAAAGGAGGGAGAAAGATAAATCCCTCAGGCCCCCTGATTCTTCTGTTCCTATGGGTGATTATTTGCTCCCATGAATATCCTCTGTGATTTGGGACAGCTTCTCTGACTCTTCCACCTTTGATCTTAGTGATGGGATTGGGCATCCTGGCATTTGTATCCTTATAGCATTCATTTGTTCACACACCTATTCTCTGTGCAAGGCACTGTGCTAGGTGTAATGGGGTGCAGAGAACAGGCCTGGCACTGTCCTTAAAGAGCTTTCAGTCTAGAAAGAGAGACAGACATGAGCAGTAAACCAAGAAACCCACTATTACAAATATGTTTTCTGCCTCAAAGTGAGCTGTGAGGAAAATGGGATTGGGAGGGGATTACTTTAAACTAAGTGGTCATGGAGTGCCTCTTAGAGGAGGTGCCACTGAAGCTGAACTCTGAAGTTTGAGGAGGTGGACCCATGAAGAGTATTGATGGCAGCACCAGGTGTGGGTGCAAGAGCCCCTGGGTATTTACACTCACAGCACAGATGGAGCTTCAGTGCACTTTTGGTTTGGGCATCCTCTGAGACAGAGGTGATGCATTTGTCACTGTCTCTGCAAAGCTGCATGTGTTTTGGGAATGAATGATTAAATTCTCAGATAATGTTATTATTAAACATTGACTCTTTTATCCTGACTTTCTCATTTGGGGAGTTTGTTCTAGGATCACCTTTCCCACATTCCCTCAAATAAAAGTTAATAATAGTTAATTTTTCAGTTTCACTAGTAAATGATTTTCTTAGTTGTATATGAAGAGTACAATTGGAGGAAATGATCAATAACCTGAGAAATTAAACTTTAGATGGAATTTGGTGAATAACTGAGAAACTACTCTATATGAGGGCCTGTGTTAGATGCTTTGGAGATTTTTTAAAAAGTGTATGAGAAAATGTAAAACAATGTATTTTATGTTACAATTTAGTGCATGCTCAGCTACTAAGTGAACACACGTAAAATTCTATGTGTTTAGGGAGTGGCAAGAGCTCTGTGGACTTCGAAAACTTACTGGGAAATAGCAGATTTGGCTGAGGAAGAAGTGGTTGCAATTTTCAGGTGGCAGGCTGAGGAGCCTAGCCCAGGGAAGCAGGAAATACCAGTGACCGTCAACATTAATAAATGTCATAGTTAGTTCAGGCTGCTCTAACAGATTAACACAGACTGGATGGCTTAAGTAACTAACACTGATTTCTCAGTTTTAGAGGCTGGGAAGTCCAAGGTGTTGGCACCTTTGGTGTCTGGTGAGGACCCTCTCACTTACTGATTCATAGAATGTATCTTCTCACTGTGTCTTCACCTGGGGGAAAGTGGAGGGAGCTCTCTGGAGCCTCTTATAAAACGGCACTAATCCCATTCATGAGGGCTCCATTCATTACCTAATCACCTCCCAAGGGCCCCACTTCCAAATACCATAACACTGGAGGTTAGATTTCAACCTTCCTCTTTGTCTTTACCCCTGACTGGGTCATTTCTCAGGGCCCCCTGAGAAATTCCATATGGGGTAGGAAGTACCCCGTACTTCAGGGCATTCTTACCTGCAGGCAGGTCCAGGGATTCTCCACTGACAACTCTCTTCACCCTTTGAAGCCTATGATGTCTCGCCCCTTCACTTAGCAGAGGTCTCCTGCCTAGGTCCCCATGTCCGCCCTGCTGGCCCCATGCTGGGGTCTTTGTTCTGAGTCCAGAGCCCCAGTGGCTGCCTGAGCACCTTTGGAGAACTGGCTGACAGAGGGAGCTGTGTTCTCTGCCCTGTTCCTGCTTCACTTGTCATGATTGAGCAGCACATGAGTGGAAAAAAGGAATGCATTTGGGATGGAAGATGTGATTTTGAAAGAGGGGCTCCTGATACAAGTGGCAGAGATGGCTGAGGGGCTAATGGTTTCTTAGCAGCAAAACTGGCCTGTGAGGGGAAGTGCAGATGTGCTCAGTATCTGGTGTTCTACCCCGATTGACCCAAGTTACCTTCAAATGCAGTATTAGGAGGGAACCTTAAATAACTGAACCCAGAGGAAGTTTTAAATACTGATGAAAAACTGTGAAAATGGGGGAGGTATCCTGGATCTGTTTTAAAGTTAGAATTTTTTTTCTCGTTATAAAAACTAAACTTTCTCTTTTTCTGTATTAAGACTAAATGTCTAGGTTATTTCACATTACCCCTAGGCATACATTGGGTCCCCTCACATTTTTGGAGTATCTTATTGAGATCCTAATATCTAAGGTTTTTGTTTGTTTGTTTGTTTTTACAGCAAAATGAAAAGAAATACAATTTATCTATTTAATGAATATTTATTTGTTAGGCAGCCTGTCCAGTTCCGTTAAAATCCAGTCCAGTGCTGAATCGAGATCAGTAAGACTCCATCCCTGCCCTCCTGGAGTTCCAGGCCCACCAAAGGAAGCAGGCAGGCCAAAAACAGGGTGTCAGTTGTGAGTCCTAAGTTGGAGGTTTGTACCAGGAACAGGAGCAGTCCAGGGCAACTCTATGAGGAGGTGAAATGTCAGGTGAGCAGATTGTCCACAGTACTTTGAAACTCATTAAAGGTCAAAGTTCTGTGGGCTGTGTCAGTATAGGGATTTATTTTCAGTGTCACCATAATAAATTTTGAGCTGATGCCTGTTAGGGTTGCCTTGCTTGTGAAACAGAGTAACTTTCTTGATTAGTCCTACCACTTTTGATAAATGTTGGTTTTCAGTGGATGGCTTTGAGTCATATTCCCAGGACATTTGAATGCTGCCTGAAGATGTCTAGTTGTGCTGCTGGCTGTGAAGTCTTTTCTTTCAGTAGCTTTTGTTATTTTGATGGAACATTTATTCAAGAAAGTAGTACCTAGGAAAAATTCCCCAGAAAAGTAGCACCTACTCCACTCCTTCTAGAAATCTTTACAAGGCTTTATCCTGGGACAGTTCATTGTGAAACACCTTTGCTTACTACTTATTAAGATGCCACAATGTCCTGTCTGATATGATACAATTCTTTAAAAAGTCCTTTATGTGACCTTTCAAATTTATTAGAATGTTACAATATATTAAAAGATAACTTGGAGCCTTGTAATTAAACCATTTACTTATAAGATTTCAAGTATTAAATTAGAACACTTTTCTGCAAAACGTATGTGACCGTTATATGAATGTATTTGTGACAAATTATTTCCTGGCCAAATGAGAAATCTTTTTATAGGAAGTGGTAACTAGATATATTATTAGATATAAAATTTTTCTTTTTTAAAAAAATTAACTGTTTAAGTTTGTTGAGGAAAGCTGGAGTTTACACATCTCCCCCTCCCCAACTCCAAATAGCTGAAGCATCTGTTGACTGTCATGCTAGGAATATTCAAGGCTGAAGCTGGCTTCCGTGGGGACTCAGGTGCCCTCTGCATATTGGCCTCATGTTCCCTTGTAGTGAATGGGTCTGAAAGATGGCTGATGGCAGCTCTTACAGCTTCAACCAAAAACGAAAGAGGAGGAAACCCTCTTTCCTCTAGTACTACTAAATCAAGTCTTTTGATTTGGCCACATGCCCATTGCTGTGGACAGAGTACTGGGTGGGGCGTGGTGCTGGGGAGAGAGGAAGAGTTCCCATATGAAAAAAGGGTACAGGGCAGACAAAACCCACATCAGATATGCCAGCAGGGCCTGCCTTCTGTCATTCGGGGTAGCCTCTTTGGGCTGCTGGAGGGCTGGATATGGAGAAGAGAAACATGGCGACAACATTGGTATCTACTGCTTTTCCTCTTCTTCCTCTTGGTAATAGTCAGGAGAGCCTTGAGGTTATGCACTAAAGTACAGTGCTCCTCAAACTTGGTTTTATTTAAGTACCCAAATAGCCAGGAAAGTTGAGCTCATGATTGGTGGTGGAGGGAAGCAGTCAAATAGTGTCTCACATAAACAATGGAAATAGTACAATTTCTTCACTGCTTTAGAAATTATGGGAGGGGATTCACTTGGATGATGGTGCCCAGAATTATTCTTGAGACATTTTCAAGTCCTGTTGATAGAAAGATTTTGCAAGTGTATCATGTTTGTGAAAGGGTGCCCCTGGCATCAGGTGGTGGGTTAGAGTGTTTTCAGGGAAATATTCATCAGTAGGCTTTCTCAGTGAAAGCCTACCATGAGTTTCTATCATACATAAATGAAGTCAGAGTCTCAGGGCTTCCTCAAGCACCATCTTCGTTCAGCTCTCAAGCTACCTTTTTATTTCAGCAGTTTTATCTTATGCAGTAAACAATCTGTCTTGGCAAAATATCTGATAAAGAAGCTTGCATGTTTATTTCAGGTGAGTTAATTTACTCCACTTGTGTCATTTTTTTATTTTCTTTTTAAAGAAAAATAGCATTTCCACCTGAGTTTGGAAACCTACCTTCCTACATCTTTAATTGGTAAGCCAGAGCCCATTAGTGTAGAGCAGAGGTAGGGAACATCAGGCCTGCTGGCAGTATAGGGCCTGCGAAATCATTTGGTCTGGCCCTGCCAAGGCAACCACAGGCAGGACTCAAAATTCAATAAATCTAGGAGCTTTTTTCATAGCTAACTTTTTTTTTTTTTTTTAAATATATCTTGATTGATTTCAGAGAGAGGGAGAGGGAGAGAGAGATAGAAACATCAATGATGAGAGAGTCATTTATTGGCTGCAGCCCACAACCTAGGTATGTGCCCTGACTGGGAATCGAACCCCGATCTCCTGGGTCCTAGGTTGATGCTCAACCGCTGAGCCACGCCCAGCTGGGCTCATAGCTAACTTTTAAGTTGATAATTTTATATGGCCCGTGAATGATGTTATAAATATCCAAATGGCCCTTGGCAGAAAAAAGGTTCCCCACCCCTGGTATAGAGTAAGCTTTTGAAATCATTTCAAATTTGTCTGAAGGGAGGATTGGGAACCCAAACCACTGTTCACTTTGGGTTGGGTTTGTTTTCTTCAGAGCTACCATTTCCCCATAGAGCCCTGCAGAAACCACATGGTTGGTGTTCTACAGCGGGGTGTGGGCCTGCCTGTGCCCTCAGGGGCTCTGAGGCCTGTGCCTGTGCCCCTTCTGCTCTTGCCTGGGTATTTGGCCCCCTCTGGCTTCACATCTTAATGCCCTTCCTTCTCTCCCAATTTCTCTCGCTAAAAAATTTAGCAAATCTTGCTGAAAAAAATCTCTTTGCCAGTTTGGCCTCAACATGTTCTGAGCTATCATTAAAAATATGGTGACTGACCCACAGTTGTTCAATTATTAAAATCCATTTTTTATTCAGCTATCAGACAAAGGAAAGGGCTGAGTTAAATTCAGCTTATCAACCAGTTGTTCAGATCTGTCTTTTGAGCACATTAAAATACATAGTTTTCCAGTGGCATTTGATTGGGGTGCTTTCTCAGCTGGGCTGTCTCCTGTTTGCTTAAACAGGTGTCATCGCGTTGGGCACAGAGCCTCACCTCTTATGGCAGTTTTCCCCTCTGTCTTGATTCTGCTGTAGAACTTGAAGAAAACTTCAAGCAATTTGTATGAATATGCTTCCCATTGTCTGCACCTAGCCATCTTGTTTTAAATACTAAATACAGGATTTATTTCCTTTCAAAATCAGCCCCCTCCTTTGGAGTGAGATGTTTCATGCGGGAGGCGTTTCTCATGCGAGACATCACCCTCTGAAATTACAAATTGCAAATGAGTTTTTTAAAACAGCAGGCAGTCCATTCTGAACAATTAGGTTGGCCACTGCTTGTGGCGGCTGCAGCCTTGGGTTTGCAGCGGTGCATCTTCGTTCTATTCTGTCTTCATGCGTGCAGGACCTTTGCTTGACATCCAGCAGAAGTTGTTCTCTAAGCCCCTGGAGTCCTGATTCACTAGCTTCCTCATTTCTGTCCCAGAAACTCCACAAGTTGTTGTTTGCAGAAGAGCCTGTCTCTAGAGATTCCTCAGTCTCCTCTCTCTCTAGCCATCTTTCCTTCTAAATTCAGTTACTCCAGTTCCTTTAGGTTTAGTTCATACTAGTTAGTGTGTCAGTCTCTTTCCTTGATGTTTCCCACAAATTCCAAATTATTCTTCAGTTTTCCTTTTTCCTTTTGGTTATATTAAGAGAGCATTTAATTGTATTTGGGTAACCCTGATGCAACCATAACTATACTAACTATAACTGCAGTGGTAACTGTATTAATTTTTGTTATTCCCATTCTTCTCTATGCAAGTATATATCTTTTTACTGGGGTGCACTGGTCACCCATCACGGTTCTCAGGGGTCTCTCTATGGGTCAGGGGAGGTGGTAGTCTTTCAGGAACCTCACTGGACTCTTTGGCCCATTATAGCTTCTGGAAGATGCAATTGCAATTGCATGATATATATCTGTCTCAGTCAGTCTGTGGCTTCAGGCAAAATACTCCACCTCTTAAGTGTGCCTCTAAAATGGGGATAATATTTAATGATGAGTGAAGATTTGATTAATGTTGGTAATGGATTTGCACAGGCCAACCACATATATTTCCATACTTGTTTTAGTAGCAGCTACTGGTATTCTGGCTTTTCTCACCTTTGAAGGCATTATATTTAGGAAGAATAGGATTGTTTCTACAGAGGGAGAAAGGTCTGGAATTCACAGGTATGTTGTGTTTGTGCAGTTTGTTATAAACAATGCAGCAGTGCAGTTTGGTTCTAGATTATAATAAGATCTAGAACAAAAACCTCCTCTCATCTTTCTTTTCTTTTTAATCTGCATCTTTTCCATTAATTTTTTTTTTTTTTTTTTTTAGAGAGAATGTAGTGGAGGGAGGAGGGAAGGGGAGAGGGAGAGAGAAAGAGAGATTGAGAAACATTGATGTGAGAGAGACACATTAATTTGTTGCCTCCTGCATGAACCTGACTGGGATTGAGGCTGCAACAGGGAGGTATGTGCCCTTGACCGGGAATCGATCCGAGCACCCTTCATTGGGGGCCGACACTCTAACCATTGAGCCAAACCGGCCAGGGCCCTCCTTTCATCTTTCTGTGCCACTTGCTGCATGACACCATTTCTGCCTCATCTCAGGCCTTTCTTTTCTCCCACTTCTCTGTATAACTCTAGGAAAATACTGTCCTTTTAGTAAGAAATTGAGCATTTTTATTTGAAGAACCAACCAGTGAGAATGCATTTGGTGATGCCTTCATAGTTGAAATCCTCTTACTATGAATGTGTGTGTTGGAGGGGAGGAGAATCTTCCAGGATGTTTTGTTTTGTTTTTTTTTCCTTTTTTCCTCCCTGCCTTTCCTCCTCCCCATCCCCAACCCCAAATAAATACACAAAGCAGAGGCCCTGTGTGGACTCTGGAACTGCCCCGCCTGGTTTGAATCCTGACTTGGCTCTGACACCTGGACAAGTTGCTTCACGGTTCTGTCTGTTTCCTGATCTGTAACATGAGGATGAGCACAGTTCCTACCCCAGAGGACTATTATGAATTTTAAATCAGTTAACACATGGAAAATACTTAGAGTGCCTGGCACTATGTCAGTGTTAGTGACTATTAAACCAAAATCATATGAATCATACCTGTTCTGGAGTAACTGTTAGGAAAAAGGATTTTAGAAGGCTGCATTCTAAAGTATTACTTTTTCTGTAATTTTACAGTAATAAAAAAATTCCTAGTCACAATTTTGGGTGGAAAGGATCAGCTTTAATTAGAGAAAATTTCTAACATGGCTTCCCCCAACTTCCAGAGAAAGTAGAATGTTTTTCTAGTCTCTAGGTATCAGGAAAAAGAATAAATAACCACCTGAGCATTGTGTATGCCAAGCGCTGTGATGCATGCTCGATACTTAAAGCTGTAAGAATCTTAAGAGTGTGTTCCTATACTCATTTTACAGAAGAGTAAAGTGGTTCGGAGAGGTGAGGAAACTTGCCCATGTTTGGAAGTGGCTGGACTCTTGATTCCTGAACCCACCTGGACATCCTGCTTATACTGCAGGAATACTCGGCCTCCCTCATGTGGCTAGAAGGTTGCTGAACAGAGCAGGGAAGAGTTAATTTGGTTTATTGTCATCTTAATCATAGTATCTCTTACTGATAGTCTAGTAAATGCATTTCCTCTCAAAGGCAGTTTTAATGTTGACAGACATCTGCTTCTAAGTCCGTTGGCCACAAATAAAGAGCCAAATTCATGCTTTCTTTTTTCCTATGTTTGATCAAGCTTCCCTGCACAAAAACCACCTTTTACAGCTGTAAACAACCAAAGTTCTTCACTGAGGTTGACAGTAACTTACCTGAGTGAGCTAGAACAGGGAGTCTCCTGGGCCTAGAATTTCCAGTTGCTCCCTAATTCCACTCAGGAGGGACCATAGCAGAGGCCTCATCTGATATGCTTGACAGGAGCCTCAAGTATTTAAGAGGGTAATCTTGAACAGCTTCTTCTTCTTGTTCTTAGACCACAGTGGTGACATAACTTAGTGTCTACAGTAGAACATGGCAGGTATTCCACATCTTTGTTCTCTGGCCTGCAGTGGCTGGAGCTGGGGTTTTGTTGTCCTTCCTGGAAGGAACTATTAGTCACATCTTAATCCCGAGCCACACATTTACACTCATTGGAGCGATAAGCAAATTTGACAAGCAAGACTGAGTTAATAATCTCAGTCTTGACTTTCGAGACAGGATTAGTAAAGGGACTGAATCATACATTGTTTATTATTTTGGTCACAGAAGCTGGAAAGTCCCCAAAAAGTAAATCTTTAAAAATTATCATCCCACATACTTTAAGTTGTTCATTATTGATTATTTAGCCTCCTAATATTATTACATATTTATTAAGTAAACAAAAAAATATCTACTATAGAATGTTGCAATTTTATTTAATGGAAATTTTTTTTTTAATGTTCTCATTCTTCTAGAAGAAAATGTTCCACTGAATAATTGATGCCTCTAAAATGAAGCCTTGTGTTTTTATGGTACTAGAATAGCTTTTATTATCTAAGTGAATGTTAGACATTCCGGAATGTTAACTATTTTTGTGTAGTAAACATTTTGAACATAGGAAAACTCAGCCAACTAGATTGTTCTCAGGTGAAGTTCAGATCATGAATTATATAGAACCACAGATAATTGCACATAGTAGAATTAATCGTAATATGCAAGTAAGCAACTATTAAGAACTTTATGAAGATTTTTCCATGGTTTTGTTCAAATAAAATAGAGTATAAAACTGGAAATTTAACTATTTAATTCAGGATGGTAAATACATTATTATATTTTAACATGTTTTAAAAAAACTGAAACAAATATAGTCAGTTATGATTTTATAACCTTTTTATTTTGTCTAAAGTAAAAAATTAAGTGCATTATTTTTGATGACAGAGAGGAAAATAAAAGCATGGTGTCCCCTAGTATTTCATATTCTGTATCTGAAGTTCCTGCTTCTAAAATGTATACTTAGCTTGGAATGATATAAATATTGCCCATATTGCTGATTTATACTTAAAAAAATTCTAAGGATTCTACAGCAGTTCCTTGTTATCCGAGGATAATTAGAAACAGAAAAAGGCCATTTAAAGTGAATCCACTTAAGGGGGACCAAAATTTCTTAATACAATGAAAAAAAGCTTTGGGACTATATCCTGCAGAAAACCCACAAAAATTGTGAAAATATATTTATTTTAGTTTATATTTAACAAAATTTAGATGATCATTTTGATCATGGCTCTCTTAGAATAAGCAATGCAAAAATCAAATGTTGATAGTTTCCAGAGGAATATATTTTTGGACAAAATTGTGTGATTGTACATGTAGTACTTTAAAATTTTTTTATGTATTTATTATTTTATTAATAATACATTTTTATTATAGCAGTTGTAAAAATTTTATTTTTCAATTATAATTGCCACATATTATATTAATTTCAGGTGTACAACATAGTGATTAGACGTTTATGTATTTGAGAAGTTATCACCCGATAGGTCTAGTATCCATCTGGTACTATACATAATTATTACAATATTATTGACTATATTCATCATGCTGTACTTTATATCCTTGTGACTATTTTTATTTTTGTTGTTTTGTTGTTTTTTAATCCTCACCCGAGGGTATTTTTTCCATGGCTTTTCAGAGAGAGTAGAAGGGGGAGAGAGAGAGAGAAAGAGAAAGAAACATTGATGTGAGAGAGACACATCAACTGGTGGACTCCTGCATGCACCCTAACCCAGGCCAGGGATCAAGCCTGCAACTGAGGTATGTGCCCGTGGCTAGAATCGAACTCCAGACCCTTCAGTCCATGGGCTGACACTCTAACCACTGAGCCAAACTGACTAGGGTCCCATGACTATTTTTATAACTGGCAATTTGCGCTACTATTTTTTATTAAAAAATTTTAATGTTGACATAATTGCAGGTGTCTCCCTTTTCCCCTCCCTTTGCCCATCTCCACCGACCCCCACCCCTTGACCTTCCTCAAACTATTGTCCATGTCTGTTCCATGTATCCATGTTTCTGGTTCCATTTTGTTCATCAGTTTATTTTGTTCATTAGATTCCACATATTAATGAGATCATATGGAGTTGTCTTTCTCTGACTGGCACATTTTGCTTAGTATAATATTCTCCAAGTTCATCCATGCTGTTGCAAAGGGTAAAAGTTCCTTCTTTTCCACAGCTGCATAGTATTCCATTACATAAATGTACCATAGCTTTTTAATCCACTCATCTGCTGATGGGCACTTGGGCTGTTTCCAGTTCTTAGCTGTTGTAAGTAATGCTGCCTAGCCAGCATGGCTTAGCGGTTGAGCATCTACCTATGATCCAAGAGGTCAAGGTTTGATTTCCTGTCAGGACACATGCCTGGGTTTCTTGCTCGATCCCCAGTAGGGGGAGTGCAGTAGGCAGCTGATCAGTGACTCTGTCATCATTGATGTTTCTATCTCTCTCTCCCTCTTCCTCTCCCTCTCCCTTCCTCTCTCTGAAATCAATAAAAATATATTTTAAAAAATTAATGCTGCTATAAACATAGGGATGCATATATTCTTTCTGATTGATGTTTCAGGATTTTTAGAATATATTCCCAGAAGTGGGATCACTGGTTCAATAGGAAGTTCCATTTTTAATTTGTGGAAATTTCATACTGTTTTCCATAGTGGATGCAGCAGTCTGCATTCTCAGTACACAAGGGTTCCCTTTTCTCCACATCCTTGCCAGCACTTGTTGTTTGTTGATTTTATTGATAGTAGCCATTATGACAGGTGTGAGGTGATACCACGTTGTAGGTTTGTTTTTGTTTTTTTTCAGAGAGACAGAGGGAGAGAGAGAGAGAGATAGAAACATCAATGATGAGAGAGAGTCATCGATTGGCTGCCTCCTGCATGCCTCCTCACCAGGGATGCAGCCCACAACTCAGGCATGTGCCCTGACTGAGAATCAAACTGTGACCTCCTGGTTCATAGGGTGACACTCAACCACTGAGCCGTGCAGGTCAGGCCCTCATTGTAGTTTTTACTTGCATCTCTTTGATGATTAGTGATCTCGAGCATTCTTTCATATGTCTATTGGCCAACTGTATGTCTTCTTTGGAAAAGTGCCTATTCAGGTCCTCTGCCCATTTTTTAATTGGATTGTTTGTATTCCTGGTGTTGAGTTGTAGTTCTTTATATATTTTGGAAATTAACCCATTATCAGATGTATCGTTGGTGAATACGTCCTCCCATACAGTGGGTTCTCCTTTCATTTTTGTCGATGGTTTCTTTTGCTGTGCAGAAGCTTTTTAGCTTGATATGCTCCCATTTGTTTATCTTTTCCTGAGTTTCCCTTGATATTGTATATACAAAACCCTAAAGACTCCACCAAAAAACTACTAGATTTAATAAATGAATCTGGCAAAGTTGCAGGATACAAAATCAACATCCAGAAATTGATGGCATTTTTATACACCAGTAATGAACTATCAGAAAGAGAAACAAGAAAACAACCCCATTTACTATTGCAACAACAAAAAAATAAGGTACCTAGGAATAAATTTAACCAAGGAGATAAAAGACTTGTACTCAGAGAACTATATGACATTAAAGAAAGAAATTAAAGAAGATACAAATAAGTGGAAGCATATACCATATTCATGGATTGGAAGAATTAACATAAATGTCGACACTACGTAAAGCAGTCTATAGATTAAACACAATTCCTATTAAAATACCAATGGCATATTTCACAGAACTGAAAAGATATTCCAAAAATTTGAATGGAACCAAAAAAGACCTCAAATAGCCCAGCAATCTTGAGAAAGAAGAGCAAAGTTGGAAGTATCACATTAGCGGATATCAAACTATACTACAAGGCCATTGTAATCAAAGCAGCCTGGTACTGGCATAAGAACAGGTATATAGACCAGTGGAAAACAACAGGGAGCCTAGAAATCAACCCACACCTCTATGGTCAATTAATATTTGACAAAGGAGGCAAGAGCATACGATGGAATGGAATAAAGACACTGTCTTCAATAAATTGTGTTGGAAAAATTGTACAGGTACATGCAAAAAACAATGAAACTAAACCACCAACTTACACCATACACAAGAATAAACTCAAAATGGATAAAAGACTTAAATGTAAGTTGTGAAGCCATAAAAATCCTAGAAGTAAACATAGGCAGTAAAATCTCAGACATCTCTCGCAGCAATATTTTTGCTGCCAGTGGTACTATCTGAATAATATTTGACATTTACATCACATCTTCAAGATAGCCAATTTTACAAAAAGAGTTGACGTCTTACTCATTTTTCTTTACACCTTTTAGATTCTTGAATATTAAACTCCTTCTGTACTGAAATTCCTATCTTGCCATCAACTTAAAATTTTTCTCTTAAGTGATTGTTTCCTCATCAAACTGCTCACTCTGCATTTGCCATTGTTTCATCTGTTACTGGGCACATTCCCTAGTGTCATTTGATTAACCTTATAAAATTCTGTATTTGAGGGGAATATTTGCAACTTTACTTTGCAGTGGATATCTGTGCAGTACTAACAGGATCAGGTATAGACGCTGATGGTAAACAAGGACAGAATATGCGTGGGGATTCAAGTCATGAAATGGTTGGTGGTTAGGAAGTATTTTAGTGTTTTAAAGGCATGCTTCCTTGGAAAAGCTCCTAACTATGCAGGGATTTGGGTAATGACTTCTCTAATAATGAAGACATCCTGATTTATTTGCATGAATTCATTGCAGTGTGCTCTGTAGGGAGAGGACAGATCATGACTGTGGAGATCCCTGTGCTCGTCGCAGTTCTGCCAGTGAGACGTTGTATGATGATGGACAAGTCACTTAATTTCTTTTGGTATAAATTCACTACTCTGTAAAGTGAAGGTTGAGCTAAAGTCTCTTTTAGTCACAACATCCTGTGATTTGATATTTTAAGCCTGGCAAGAGCTTTATCACTGTTTTCATAGAATCGTAGAATTTAATAGTCATCAACCATTTCTTCTAGTTATATATATATTATAATTTCAATAGCTACATCCATATGTAATCGTACTTTTGGTAAAGTTGTAATCAGCACTTTCAAACAAATTTAAATTCTGCTCTTTTCAATAGTGTTATATCTTATAAGTGTTTTTCTATTTACTATAAACTTTAATAGCTTTCTCTTTTTCACATTTATCTGTTTTAATGGCTGCTTGATAGTCCATTGAGTACATATGTTTTAATATATTTAAATATATCTTGACCAATGTATCTTGGCAACTGAGCATCTCTGTACTTGAGAGTTTGGAGGAGTTTGGGGGCCATGTTACTATAGACATCTCTGTAGTAGACAATTTTGTCAAAAAAAGCATCTCCGTGTAGCACAGTCTGGATGCCGTGCATTTCAATACTTAAGTGCCTTCCACTGCTGCTGTAAACAGGAAGACACAAACTCAGGCAAAGTGTCTGGCTCAGTGAAGCATGGAGAGGAATAAGGAAAACTGCAAGAACACTGTGTTTTGCTGCTGCCAAGCAGGGACAATCCTGGGGAGTCTGGCATTTAATAATAAACGAAGCAGAAAAGAACTCAAAAAACTCGCATTTTGGATGGCATCTTCAGGTGCCTGGCTGCTCCTGCACACCATGCCTGGTATCCAGTCACCCAAGAAGGTTGGTGACTGGTGGCTCCTGAAGTCGCACTGTGTCTGGTCCAGAGAACAAAGCCAGAGGGGAAACCATCTCAAGAAGCAGATGTGTGCGCAGCAGCAAAGCATCCACAGACTGAGCTAATCCTACTTTATTAAAAATTCTAGCACTTCTCATTTTAACTCCAGATCTTGGAGATTTTCAATGCATCCTTGGGGAATAATAGTTTGTTCATCCATTATAATTGGATCTGCTCCCTCTTATCAAGATAAAGGAAGCTTGAAAGTAATACAAAATAATATTAAATGTACACTGTAATTTTAAAAATTTTAAAATAAAAATGTTAAAAAAATTGATAAGCATACTTGGCACTTTTCCCTTCCTACTGTATCATCGACTTCAGTTTGTGCATGTGGTCACTTCCTCTGTGGGTGAACCGTTTGCAATGCTTGTTTGACATAACTTGCCACAATACTGAGGTGGTTATTGGGCAAGAAAGGGAACTATGCTTTAGTGAAATTGGTGTAACCTGGTTGTTTACAGTAGCTAATGGCAAATGTTTCAAGTTAAGTTAGGTTAAAGTAGATGCAGTCAAGGCAATTTTAGTCATGATTCAAATTGCCAACTAAAAGAAAAAACTAGAGAATTATAAAAATTGCATGACAGTTTCAAATTTCACTGTGCTGGGTCATATGGGAATGAAGCATGCTGAGAAACTAGGATGAAGTTCAGTATTTTCAGAGGTTAACTTAATCACAACCAATTTATTCTGTCTCATGTATGTATATATGTGTTTCTCAGCTTTGGACGTTCCATCCTACAATTTCTTAATATTCTTTTCTTTTTTTTTTTCCAGATTCTAGCTACATTGAAGACTGGTTGTTTTCTAAAACTAGAGAAGAAGCCCTTGAAGTGATGGTGACTTCTTTTTGAGGTTTGAGCACTAGAATAAAAAGTAATTGTTGATGGTTTCAGAATTTGTTTACAATACAGTGGTGGAGTCCAGATGCAATAGCAGCAAACAAAAAAACAAGAGTTCAGATATTTTCTCTCACCAAAAAATAACTAGTACCATTCTGATTTAGTTATGTGATTTTTAAAAAACAAAACCTAGCATATTCTTCTTAAATCACCTTTTGTGGGAGGTATACCTGATGATTAAGGTGTAACCCAGCTATGCAGTTTACTCCTTTTCATAGACCACATCCCCAGGCATGCCTCCTTTGCCTGTTCTGTGTGATATCTCACATTTAGAGAGAAAATGTGAGAGTCCAAGACATAAGTTATAGAAAGACAGCAACAGTGTGGGGACTCATTTTAATGACACATAAATTTGGTAAAACTTAATAACCAGCTGCTTTACCACTTTCCCCAGTCCCAGCTCATTTAAAGCCTGTGGCAACTGATGCTCTCACATTACAACACCAGTTATTTCTTTGGCTGGGCTCCAGGAGCAGCTCCTCTCTCCCAGCCAGCTAATCCTAAACTGGTTATCCTCTCCAGGTCAGAATTTTTTATCTAGATGCCCTCAGTTCTCCTGTTCCCCAGAACTCTCAGCCAGGAGCTCAGTTCTCAAACTGTTTCCCAAAATATCATCTTTCTAAAATCTATTCACAATATTTTTTCCTTAGGGACAATCACAATTCCTGTTCAGTAGTTTTCAAAGTAGCAACTTATTTTCCTCTTCTTTAAGTGTTCTGCTTAATGGTTGGATTTAGTTAAAAAGAAACCATATTTAAATTCATACTGATATACTTTTTAAAAAAATTGATTTTAGAAAGAGGAAGAGAGAGATTGATGTGAGAGAGAAACATTAATAGGTTGCCTCCCACACATGCCCTAACCAGGGGTTGAACCCTCAACCTAAGTATGTGCTCTGACCGAGAATTGAATTCACCAGCTTTTGGTGTACAGGGTGATGCTCCAGCCAACTGAGCAACAATGGCCAGGGCATACTGATATACTTTTTGACCATGTCAGTCCCAGGGCCAGTGAGCTGAGGCTATAAAGAAATAGCAGGAGAATTTTTGAAATCCCAACTGTCTAATGTCCAGGTTACTTTGCCTGGAGGAAACTCCCTGGATGAAGATATTTTTATAGAAATTGGACACTCATCTGACCAGGTATTGCCGAAGGGTAGCCTGGCTGAATTGGAAAGAAGGTTTTCTAGGTCTGTTTTATGCCACAGGAGTTCTACAGTTTCTCAATTGATGGCCCAAAGGAAGCAAAGTTGTCTTTTTCCCTCAGATGTTTAAAAAATTAAGCAAAGATATTAAACTAGATTATTGCACTTGTAATTTCTGGTGCATCTGTAGTGCTTTGGGGGTGATTTTCTTGATACTCTCATTCTGAAGCATATTTCCTGAATGGCTCCCTCTTAGCCTTCATGACCTTGGAGGACTGTCCAGAGAGAATGATTTTGGGGACATACTTCTGAGGCCATGTGGCGCTCAAGGGAGCTTCAGGGAAGCTGTCTGAAGCATGTGTGTGGTTTACTAGGTTGGGAGGTAGAAGATTACTACGAGTTGATTACACACCTGGCTGTTAGGATCTTAGCTTGGTCTTTGAACCCCACCCACTCTGCCACCATGGTACTCCTAGTGTCTACCTTCCTCAGCCAAGCCTCCCATTGACCATTCCTTGGGGACAACATTAAACACGAGATAAAGCACCGTGTGCTAACCATTCTTGAAAATGTCTAAATGTCTCTGGAGATAATATACACTTGAGATTATAAAGGCGTATTTGAGTTTTAACCCAGTTTTTATGCTCTCATTCCTCATGAAACCCCCTTATTCCAGCAGGAAGTATTTCCTCCTCCTTCCTTCTAAATGCAGGTTCACTTTGTCCTTACCTTATGTCATCAATTTGGTTCCTTTTATTAACTATTTGTAGAGAAGGTGTCTCCTCATTTATCACTAGTATAGTATCACTAGTATATTAGCTCCATGAGGCAAAGCATTTCTTTCTCTTTTGTTTGCTATTTTATGCCAAATGACTAGAAGTGTCTGGTGCATAGTAGGTACTCAATGAACATTTACTTAATGAGGTAATAAATGCATCTCCCAGACCAAACCAAAAGTTCCCTGGGGCAGGCCCTTCATCCATGAATTTCTCACTAGGCTGAAATAGGAGCTGCTCTTTTCACTGACCACCTGTCTGTGGGGTATGATATCACACATTTGTCCCCTCTCTCTGAAGAGTTGAGGAAGTGTTGTGTTGTATTATCCCTATATAGGTGACCATAGTTTCAACTATATCTATCTTCTATTTAAAGCATAGAAGATTCTTTACAAGATGCTTACAAATGAGATGTGGAAGGGGCGTAAAAGCTAGGAACCAGTGTTGGTGTCCATGCACGCCTTTTTTTGTTTGTTTGTTAATCCTCACCTGAGGTTATTGTTTTCCATTGCTTTTCAGGGAGAGTATAATGGAGGAGGAGAGAGAAAGAGAGAAACATTGACCTGAGAGAGACATATCAACTGGGTTGCCTCCCTCACACGTCCTGACGTGGGGCGGGGAGCAAACCCGCAAGCCAGGTACGTGCCTTTGACCTGGAATGGAAGCCATGAACCTATGCTCTAACCACTGAGTAACACCAGCCAGAGCCATGAAGGACTTTTTAACTTCTGTGTTCACCAGCCCCTCCCAGGAAACCTCTCTGATGGGTTGTAATGGGGTGGGGTGGGGCTGGGGAGGCAGGAAGGGCGTGTGCTGGTGTCACAGTGAGTCTTCCCCTCTTGTCAGGTCTGAGAGGAAGTGTGTGGTAAGTCACATGGAGACAGAATGTCAGTCCCTGACAGGGGTTGAGGTGGCTCTTTGGTTTCCCTTTCATGCCTATGCTTGAAGCCCTGCCTCTATTTAAATAAATGAATGAACACAGAGAGGAGCTTCACTGCAATGTGCATAATCTGATAGGTAGCAGATACAAAGTCTGGCTGATGGGAGAATCAAATCTAATTCTGATGATCTAATATCTTTGAGTAGGTACCCTGAGGGTAACTTTTGGTCTTTTGGCTTCCCCTCGAGGTGCTCATAAACAGGAGGAAAGTGGCCAGATTTTTCCAGAAGTTCTATGCTAATTGAGTTTATCTGGAAAGGAAATTTTAGGTACAAGGACTTCAAGGCATAATAATAGTTGTCTTTATGTCAGCTGATGAATAATTTTGAAGTAGTCATGAGATGTTAATTTAATGAAACCATGTCTTTATGCTCCTCCCTCCCCCACACACACATACACACACACACACACACACACACACACACACGGAGTATTCAGAGTGTAGAAATTGTCATGCCTTTGCAAGGCAGGTTTTGTGCTGAGGTAAGCTAGAGTCTCTCTGTTCCTCACCCCAGGTATTTATGAAGCTCTCATTCTGTGTCACATAATTGGTGCCAACATATCTTCCTCTTCTCCTACACATGCCCTAAGGCTTACTTTCCAGCCTGGCTGTGCTCTCCTGCTCCAGCACCTTCAGTTACCAGCCAAAATCCTATTCTATACAATGCCAATTGCAAATGCAAGACCATGTGAAAGCTTTCCTGCCCCCTCCTCCATGAAGACTCTCCTCATTTCAACCCTGCAGTGCCCTGTGCTTTCCTCATGATCCTCACGTTCTCCTCACTGTGACATCTAGTGGGGCGAGCCCAGCAGGTGATGCCCAGCATGCTGGCCAAGTCGGCACCTCACCTGTGACCACCTTTTCCCTCCCTCTTGCCTTGCCCTTCTTGATCTGGCACTGCCCTCTGTAACCCTTCTTAAATGCATGGTGTACTTGTTATGGCCTAAATCTTTGTCTGTAGCCTCAGAGCTGACGTCTCAGCCTGGCATGAAGGGCCCTTCTGATGCCGGCTTCCATCCCCCATTCTGTTGTACCACGTTCTAGGCATGTGTAATTACTATCAGCTTTCTGAAAATCCCAGGCTCAGTCTCAGCTTTATGGCCCTGTATATGCTGTTTCTGCCATCTGGAGTGCCTTTCCCTTTTTTTTCAACAGGTTGAACCTGACTGATCTCTAACAATGTCATTCAGGTGCCTCCTCAAAGAGGCCATCTGGGTCAGCTGCACCTGTTGGGGGGGGGGGGGCGGCTTCTGGCCCCACTGGACAAAACTCATATTAGAGCATGTCCCAGACTGTATGTTTTAGATGTTGAGCTCCAGCTAATGGACTGCCGTAAAGGCAGGACTGGATCCTTGGCCTCTATCACTGCACCTAACACATAGGTATTTAGAAAATATCTGTCTTTCAGATCATTAGTGCTTAAACCTGCTACCCTATATGCAGTGCTTTTTTATTTAGGTTGTTGTTTCTCTAACAGTATTTAATGAAGTCCCATCTGATGCAAAAAGCAACAGAGTTTGTACATTGAAGTCACCATTCTTTCTTGAAAAAATAGCTTCAGTGGCTTTATTCACTGCTTTTATTCTCACGAGGCTCCGCCACATGCATTTACCACCACAGTTGAGAATTGAATAAAAGTTAGTGGAGCAAGATAATTCCTCCATTGCCTACCAAACTAGGTATTTTTAATTTTTTAATTGATTTTTAGAGAGAGAGAGAAAAAAGAGGGAGAGAGAGAGGAACATCAATGTGAGGGTGAAGCATTGGTCAGCCCCCTCCTTGATGTCCCCTCCCTGGGATCTAGCTCACAACCCAGGCATGTGCCCTGACCAGGAATCAAACCAGCAACCTTTCAGTGCATTGGGCCATGCCCAATCAACTGAGCCACACTAGCCAGGGTGGTATTTTTAATTATATAAATTGGCTACTGTAAGAAAACTACAGCAAGAAGATGGTTGTGCCCTGGCCAGCATGGCTGAATGGTCAGAGCTTCACGGGTTTGATTCCCAGTCAAGGGCACATACCTGGGTTGCATGTTCGATACCTGGCCCAGGCCTGTGTACATGCAGCAACCAATCAGTGTGTCTCTCTCACATGGATATTTCTCTCTCTCTCTTTCTCTCTCTCTGTCTCTCTTGCCCCTTCTCTCTCTCCCCCTCTCCCCCTTCCCTTCGATTCTCTCTAAAACATCAATGGAAAAATATCCTTGGCTGAGGATTAAAAAAATAATAAGAAGAAGATGCTTATGAATTTAGCTTCAATCAACTCAACTCCTCTGCAACTAAAGTGTGAGGGGAACCATAGGAGGAGCAGAGGACGAGGAGGGATTGGTGTTTTAATGGTCACCAAACTCTGAGGCGGCTTCTGTGTTTAGTCATTTCTGTTTGGACAGGAGCTTGCTCTCCACACTCAAGCTTAGTTTGCTATGTGTTGGATGTAACTCCACCAGGGAACAATCTCTTATCTTGCCTCTGACACACAGATGCAGGGCTCCAGCAAGATTCTAGACCTGTTGTTTTCCAGATGAGGTCTGCTCTGGCTTCACTGCTGGGATCTGTCTCAGACGAATGACTTTCTAGTGATGTTTGTCTCAGGCCTTTTTCACCCAGGCCTTTTTCATACAGCAGGAGGTCTCTGCTGTATGGCCTTTTTGCTTGCCTGTTTTGGAGTTCTCTGGGATGAGTGTAGAGCATAACGGGGTGATGAATGCAGAAGGGAGCATCAGACATGAATGAGCTTCTATTTACCTGAGAGTGCAAATAACAGTGCTCCATAGAAAGGGCAGTTATGTTCCCTTTTTCTTCATGGAATTTGGGAGGTTGAGAGTAAGTAGCCAATAAAACTGTGTTCAGGTGTCACTTTTAGTGACACTAACAGCATATAGGGCTGAGCAAGGCCTGGTTCTCCTGGTAGATTTTTTCCCTTTGGTTTGGGGATATTTCAGTGCATAGCCAACAAAGAAGCAAGAGAAATGGAACTCTTCCATCAGCTTTCACTTCTCATACATAGAAGCATTACTTGGGGCGGAAACTGAACACATCTTTTTGGCATCTGTGTTCCAAGGTCAGGGGTGGCAGTTGAGTTGACGGAGGAAAAAGAAGAGGGAGGATTCATGGAAAAGGACATTGGGTGTCCAGGAGAGCCACATGGAGACTGTCTTCTTAAGTTTAATTTTTTTTAATTTGAAATTTTGAAAATGATCACAGTTAAATAGCAGTTGTTAAACACCCAGTTGATCAAGATATTTTATAAACCTTTGCTTTGAAATGTTCCTAAGGTAAGTGACTCTATCTAGTGGACAGATGGGTCTGATGACCTTGGAAGAACTCTTGTACAAGCGACTAGGGCTGGTTCTCAACAGATGCTTCCAGTACCCAGGGTTACAGCTTTGTGCCAGCAGGAAAAGAGAGCTGGAAGATCTGTCCCCTGCAGCCAAATAGGCGCTAAGTCTTAGGCACATGCCAGCTGAAATGGAGCACCATGTATGACCAAAGGCTGTTGTCAGAAAGAGAAGAGCTGTCTTCTAATTCCTTCAAGCCAGAGTCCAACTCTGTGTTCCTGGAGCCAACTCTTCTTGCCCCCTAAGGTGACATCTCAGGGCCCAAAATGACCTCCCTTTCCCTGCTGCAGCCAGCTGCTTCTAGAGGCTCTTTCCACTTACCTTTGAAAAGAGGAAATCTCTACAAGGCTGTGTATAGTCTCAGAGCACGTCTTGCCTTATTTTCATGGTCAAAGACTGCTTAGTCTTTGGTTAGCCTAGTATTCACTAGGTATCTGTGTTTAGCAACTTAAATATTCTTAGCTCTCCAGTAGTTTATATCACATGCATGTACACACACACACACACACACACACACACACACACACTTATTCTTTTAACTTTAAAAACAGAAGAATGAATGAACACATGCATGCTTAGCTAACCCAGCAATAGGACATAGGTGAGTAAATCTTGACTATCATTAGCAAATCTTTGTGCAAAACAAGCTACAGAGGTTTATCCTTCGTTAGAAGAGAAAAATGGAGGAGAGGGCATGGTTTCCCCTTAATTTGGAGGAGGGCAAGAGAAAAATCATCACTTATATTCTAAGAAAAGTTGAGGCCATGGATAGGACATGGTTTGATAACTAGGAAATGGCTCCTTCCTCTGGTAGAGCTCATAGAAGAACACAGGTGTGTGCTGCTTTGAAGTGCAAGTGGGAGGGCTGGTTCTTCATGTTGTCTCAGGTTTCATGTGGGGGTCATACCTGTGACTGGGCTCATTGACATGATTGCTACAGAGATATGTGTGGTGGAAAGAACCATGGCTCACATCCTAATCCTCAGAAGCTGTGAATATGTTAGGTTACATGGTGAATAGGAATTGCTAGTCAGCTGACCTTGAGATGGGATAATTATCCTGGATAATCCAAGTAATCCAGGTAGGTACAATGTAATCACAAGTGTCCTCTGAGGTTGAAGGAGTGAGACAGAAGGGTCTGTGTCAAGTGAGACCATGTAATAAAGTCTCCAAACCTTTGTTGCTTTGAAGGTGAAGGAGGGCTATGAGCCAAGGAATGCAGGTGAACTCTGGAAGCTGGAAAAGGAAAGGAAATGGATTCTCCTCTAGAGCCTTTAGAAGAAACGAGCTCTGTCCATATCTTGGTGTTTAGCCCACTGAAACCCATTTCAGACTTCCAACCCCTAGAATTCTAAGATAATAAATTTGTGTTCTTTTTTAGAAAAAGCAAAGAACCATATGATTTCTCTCATATGTGGGATATAAAACTGAAACTCATAGACAGACAACAGTATGGTGGTTACCAGAGAGAAGGTGGTAGAGGGGATAGTAAAGGGTAAAGGGGGCCAAATATATGGTGATGGAAGATGATTTGATTTTGGGTAGTGGACACACAGTGCAATATACAGATCATGTACCATAGAAATGTACACTTGAAACCTATAGGATCCTATTAGCCAGTGTCAGCCCAATAAATTTAATTAAAAGGTTAAAAATAAATTTGTGTTGTTTTAAGCCCCCAAGTGTGTAGCAATTGTAGCAACAATAAGCTGTAATGCAATTCAGAAATATGTCAGTATTTTGGAAACATGAGACCCTCTTAGTTATTTATGATATATAATATAATGGAAAATTTATGGAATGTAAATAACTCAAAGAAGAATCTTATCAAAATTAATTCTGAGATTTCTCTAAGCTCATTTATTTTACAAGAGTGAGGGCAGGATTTCTTCACTATTATATCCTCACTGCCTAGTTCAGTGCCTGACTCATATTTAAATGAATCTCTTTTTACTAAATACATGAAAAACCAAAACAACTGTCTTTTCAAAGGTGTTTTTTTTTTTTATAGTGTATCACTCTTATTAGAAATCTTAAATCCAGGCTCTCGTCATAGACAAAGAATATCACACTTTACATTGTCATTCAAAGATGAGAGGTTTGGTTAGAGAACTTTTTTAAGTTGTTGAGTTTAAACAAGAGTCATTATTGCTCTCTTAGGTTCTAGGAACTTTTTTTTATCTACACATGGCTGGATGGTTGGAGTGTTAACTTTCCCTTTATCTGTTCAATAAAACTTCTGTAATATGTAGCAAATTGTAACCTTAAATCAGTGACCAAAAATTGTTCATTATTTGTGAAACTCGGTTTGAGAAGCCTGGTATTTACTAATATTAACAATATTATTAGTGATCTTTGCATGGCATCTTTTAGAATTAAGCATATTGCTAGTATTGATTTACTATTTCTTCACTCACTCATTCTCTGAAAAAATCTTTGCTGGGATCTTAGTGTGTGCCAGGCACTGAGGAAACAAAAGGAAATAAGATAAGGCCCTTCCCAGAGGAATCCACATTCTAGATGGGATGAAAGACGAGTGGGTAGGTAATGAGAATATGGAATAGCCAGTGTTAAAATAAATTGTGGTGCCAAGAGGAGAAAACTTCCAATTCTGCAGGGAGGATACAGCAGAGAGGGAGAAACTTAAACCAGGTACTGAAGGACTGGAAACAGCTTGGCAAGTGAAAGAATGGGATGAACATTAATTGCTCATTGAATCTTAGGCACTGTGCTGGGCACTTGTATGGGTAACTCTGTCATTTAATTTTTACCCTGAGGAAAATAATATTCTAATTAAGTAACTTTGTAGAACCACATAGAGTGGGATTTATATTGTCTTTGAAGTCATGGGTTTTAAAGTAGAGGTGGGCAAACTTTTTCTGGAAAGAATGAGAATAAATAAATTAGGCTTTGTGGGCCATATGTTCTCTGTCACAACTATTCGACTCTGCTGTTTTAGTGTGAAAATAGCCATAGATAAAATGGAAACAAATGAGCATGGCTGTGTTCCAATAAAACTTTATTGATAAAAGTAGACAGTGGGCTGGATCTGGCCTGTGGGCTGCAGTTTGCCGACTCCTGTTCTAGAATGGCAATTATAGCTACCATTTTGTTTTGGAATATTTCTGGAGAGGGAGCTTTTAGTTTCTATTTGCTTGTCAACTGGTCAATGTCAGCTTCAGAATGAGCTATAGCCTCTCACCAAGAAATAACAGTAGACAAGATTCATAGTGGAGGTTCAGATTGACCTAATTTTCTAACATTTCACATTGTTGTGATTAATATTTAACAGACCTCTGAGAATCTAGATAGAATGCATCTTTAGGTCATTATAGATGAGTCCAAAGAGAAACTATACTAATGCAGGCTTGGCAGAGGATTTGACATTGTGTGGGTATGTCTGTGCTTTAAGATTTAAAAAAAAAAAAAAGAGATTTGTCTGGAGCCATTGGGAAAAAATAAAGATCTGAACTGATGACCTGGGAGAAGCCTAGGGTGTGAAGCCTTGATGCTCTGTCTTCTGGAAAAAGGCAGAAACATCTGGTTAGTGTAATGCTGAGGGGCTGTGTGAAAGGAAGTCCTAAATCCAGATTAAAAAGCAAAACACATCTTGACATTTTAAAGCAACAAGCCAGAAAACTGTCTGAAATAGCTGATACTGTGGGAAAAGTCACTAAATTCTGAAATCTGAGTATGGAATCCTTTAGTACAGTGATGTTCAAGCTTTTTCATCTCATGGCACACATAAACTAATTACTAAAATTCTGCAGCACACCCAAAAATGTATTTTTTGCTGATCTGACAAAGATGAGAGGTTTGGTTAGAGAATTTTGATCTGACAAAAAATAGGTATAATTTTGATTCATTCACACTGGACAGCAATTGTTGTGTTGGCTGTTGCCAGTTTTTTATTTGACAATCTAAGGGAAAAGAGGTTAAGAGCCCCTGACTAAGTAGATATTGCATGTTTAAAAAAATTCTCATGGCACACCTGTTGAAAATTGCTGCTTTCAAGCAAAACCGTGAGTTTTTTTGAGAACAGATCTTTCTAATAGTATATCCTAAGAACTAGAGAGTGGTAGGAAAACACCTGAAAAACCATTAAAGGATTTCAGAAATGTTACTGAAAGGGAACATTGGGAAGCCATGTAAGTCACCTGTTCTGGCCCTATGTGACTAAAAGATTTTATTCTCTCAGCTAATGAGGGAGCTGGATGAGTATGGCTACTTTGGAGAGCTAATTTTTTTTGAGTAAAAGTTTTGAAAAATCAAGAGCAAACTAAGTTATGAGATTGTTTCAAGTTTGAATGGTTTGAACTGGATTGATTGAAAGTGATGCCTGGCTGTTGTCTCTGGAGGTCCCTGTGCTAGGCATCCCAAAGTATTTTGATCAGCTTCCCTATCAGGCTCTGTGCTGTTGCTCTTAAGGTTGAATTGGGGGGAACTGGAAGAAAAGATGGAAAATAAAGGGAGTTGATATCTCCCTGGAAGACATCATACATGTTAGCAGGCTACAGTTATTTCAATCAAAACTATTTGAACTTTTTCTTGTGTTTTGATGAATCTTGTCTTGAATTTTAAACAGATGTGATTTGGAATATGCATGTCTCATAATGAGGCAGCTGAGCTTTGCTGGCTCTCCTGCTGCTGTACTTCACTCCGACTTGCAGGCATCAACTTTGTGTGTTGTTTTTCTGGCCTCTTTCTAGGTTAGAAGCAGTTCATAAAGCTCAGAAAGAGCTTCCTCAACATGTACATCTTAGGGCAGCTGAAGAAAATAATCTGTAAAGCAGATAAATGCCTTGATGTGGATTATGTCCAGCAAACAGTGTTTATATAAAAGGCTTTAACATGTAAACCAATTAAAGAGTCTTTTAATTTGACTTCCCATCGTGCAAAGCTTTTTTATATTGTAAATTTAGAAAAGAATATTCATATTCTACAATCTGGCTGACACTCTTTTCTTTCAGTAAGGGTTAAATAAAGGGGATCTTCAAAGCATTGTTGATATATTATAGGAAGCTTTGAAGCTTTTATTAGCTTCGCTGGAAATCTTTGTTTCCTGGAAAGTTCGCTAATGGAGTGTATAGTTTCTTACAGAAATCCTTTTCTTAGCTGCATGTAGTAAATAACCTAATCAGTGGGGTTGCTATTGCAAGATAAAATTAGTTATCTAAGCTGGTCCTGAGTCAGCTATTTCCATTGTAAAGAAAGTCTTAAGATATACTGTTCTTTGGGTCCAATTAACCTTTTGTTTATCTTAATTCACCTCTATGACTCTCTGATAGCAATATTATATACACTTTCCAGTAACTCAGACAGCAGCTGTTAAATATGGAACTAACTGGCTCCATCTCAGCAACTTTCATCTCAGTCAGTGGTACGTCTGACCGCTTCTCATCTCCTCCACTGTCACCACCCAATATAGGGCTTACTGGTTCTGCTTTGATGGCTGTGGTGGCCTTCTATCAAGTTCACTGCTTCTTCTTGTCCACTTCCATATATACCTACCCCCAAGGCCTATTTTCCTAGGAATAACTACAGTGACTCTTTAAAACTAAATCAAGATCGTGTCACTCCCTTGCCCACACCCAACAGTGACTTCTGTTGACCTCAAATAGAACTCAGCGTCCTTCTTTGGCACAGGGCCAATATGACCTGTGCTCAACTATCTCTCACCAGCATTTCTAGGCACTCTTCCCTTCCCTCCCTCCCTCCCTTGCTAGTTCTTTGGGCAGAGCAGTCACACTTCCACCTTAAGACTTGAACATTTGCACTGGTTCTTCTTTCCTCCTCCTGAACACTCGCCCTCCAGGTATTCACCAGCATGCTTCCCCAGTTCTCCCAGGTCTGTGCTCAGGTGTTACCTCCTCAGAGACACCTAACCACTTTATCTAAAATAGAAGCCCCCCATTCTCTTACCCTGCTTTTCCTTCCCATCTATTAGCCGACATTCAGTCTATTATTGATTGATCAGTTTATTTGTTCATTAACTTACTTATAATTTGTCACTCCCAAGAAAATGTGAGCTCCATAGTGATGGGGACACGGATTTATCATTGAATCTCTTGTGCCTAGCACACATAAGCAATCAAGATGTACCTGCTTGGTTCTGAGTGAAGGAAAGAACCAGAACCATTCACATTGATTGTGGTCTGCATATGGAGACCAAATCATAGTGCTGTTGTGTTGTTCGTTAGTACATATGTTGTTTTTTTAATTTTCTTATCCTACTAAAGGTTTGCCATTCAACAGTTAAGGTTTACCTTAGATTTAGTTCCCTAAAGGTTTCAGCAGTAACCTGTGTTTCCCTTTGATGTAGTTCAGTGTAAAGGTGGCCGTATCTGAACTTCTTGGCAATTTAATGGATTTATAGTAGTGATCCGTGTGGACAGTCAGCCATTGGAATCTTACTTGCCTTCTTTCCTTGGTGATTAGCGGGCACCTTTTTAGCACCAAGAAAAAGAGCCACGTACTCGACTATTTTTAATATAGGAGAGTTCACATAATTATCTAAACACTCAGAAGTTACTTTAAGAAAATGTATATGACTAAAGGAGCCTTTTCTCCTACAAATGAGCAATCAAATATCTTCCTATAAATACTGTATGAGAAGAAATTGGAGATAGGAGCTAATAGAGGAAGTTGGATAAATGGTTTGTAGAACCTTGTAGAAGATAAAATAGCCCCATTCCATGAGATGATTTTGCCAGCATAATTGCTCTGAGCTAGTTTTAAAAAGGCAGATGTATTGATATATAATTTTCATATAGTAAAGTTCATTCTTTTTGAAAGTGTACAGCTGTGAGTTTTGATAAGTGCATACAATCGTGTAGCCACCATAATCAAAATATAAATTTCCATCACCTTTAAGCATTCCTTGTACCCCTTTGTAAGCAGTTCCTCCACTCAGCCTCTGGCGGCAGCCACTGATCTGTTTTCTATCCTTATAGTTTTGCCTTTTCCAAAATGTCATATAAATGAAATCAAACAGTATGTAGCTTTTTGAATCTCACTTAGATTAATGCACTTGAGATTCACCCATGTTGCATGTTTCCAGTAGTTTGTTCCTTTTTATTGCTGAGTAGTATGTTGTTGTGTGGATATAGAGTTTGCTTATCCATCCAACAGTTGATGGATATTTGGGTTATTTTTAGTTTATGATGATTATGGATAAAACTCTCATAACACATTTTTATGAGAACATACGTTTTCATTTTTTCTTGGATAAATATGTAGGAGTGGGTTTGGTGAGCATATGGTAAGTATATGTGTAACTTTATTGAAAAAATGGCCAAACTAATTTCCAACTTGGCTGTACTATTTTCCATCCCCACCAGTAAGGTATGAGAGTTCCCTGAGTTGCTTTTTAACCCTCAAGTACTAATGTCCACAGTGCTTTTCCTCCTTGAAGTGAAACCTTGGGATTTCTCCCTCCCCCTTCTCCCTTCAATTTTATGTTCCAATCTCTTATACTTGGACCTTTAAATTACTTTTATTTAAAAGTATTTAAACTCTAAGTTCGCATCTGTTTGACTTGGTTGTAGTGAACTAAATTAAACTCAGGCCAAAGGTAATGGCAGCCCTGAGTGGGACTTTGGTGCAAATGTAGCTGTCTCCAGGGCATCTGCATAAGGTAGAACCCTACCCCAAATCCAGGGAGAGATGTCAAGTGTTTCTCATCAGCTATGGGATAGGCAACATACTTGGACTTTCACAGTGGTGAAGATTCATTTGATCCTAGGCAGAGAAGTCAGAAAAAGATCTGTGGTTATCAAAAGGTATATAGATTTATCTTGGAGATACTATGAAGTATGTAGAATCTTGTGAACAGGTTTTTCTCTCACTTAAAGTTTTTACATTATTTTTAAATCAGTGATGCACATAGCATAGTGGTTAAGAGAGCCCAATGCTGCTACTACCCACCTGGGTGACCTTGGGCAACCTCTCTATGCCTTAGTTTCTTCATCTGTAGAATGGGTATAATAAGAGTAGCTAGTAGTGGTGGTGAAGTGGTTAATATGTATATTGTGCTTAGAACAGTGCCTGGCAAATATTAAACGATATGAGTACTAGTTGCTGCTGCTATTGTTATTAACTAAACTTTATCCCCAATAAAATGTGTTTTTCATGCATTTGTCTCACTTTCACAGCTTGCAGGTACTAGCTGCTTGTTCAATGACTGACTAAAATTCAGTTAACACTGAGAACCAGAATTTTATGACATTATCTAGAATAATGTCCAGCTTCTGATTGTCCTCAGATGCATGTATTTATACTCACATATGTTGACTCGAGTCACATTTTTAAGTGGCATCAGTTCTTGGGTCTAGCTGGCTTATTTCTCTTACTCTTGGAGGCTCAGGAGGAAGTTGTGATTTCTGAGGTACACTATCCTCCTCCCCCATTCCCTGCCTCCTCCATTTGAGGGGGTGAATTCGCCACAGTTTGGTCACTGTGTCAGGGTTAGAAGTTTGGGCACAAGATTTTTGATCATGTCCCTCTCTTCCTAGTTGTTTTTGTTGTTGCTATCTCCATACAGAAATGGTTATCTTTTAGCATAGCTTATCAACTTTTTTTTTATCCTCACCTGAGGATGTTTATTGATTTAGTGAGAGAGTAAGGGAGGGAGGTGAGAGAGAACACAAACATTCATGTGCAAGAACACGCCCTGACCATGATCACACCTATGTATGTGCCCTGTTTGGGAATTGATCCCGTAGCCCTTAGTGTATGGGACGACACTCCAAGCAACCAAGCCACCCAGCCAGGGCAGCTTAGCAATTTTTTTTTCTGACATTTCTTTACAGTGGACATCTCTCCAGGGAATAGGCCTAGCCTGGCTTTCCCATTTGGGACCTGTGATATGTGGAAGTGCAGTCAGGTTTCCCCTGTTTGGGCGTACCGCCTCAGTGCTAGAGCATGTGGTCCTGGGCTCCGTGAGCATGCACACAGCCAGCAAGCAGGTCCACCTGTGCCCCTCAGGCACTGGAGTGGGCCTGCCCCATGTGTGCACCGGCTTTCACACAGTGCTGCTTCATTCATGCACTTCAGAGTTCTCGCAGGGAGTGAACGAATTTATGTTCTGAGCATTGTCTGCGGACTGACTTGGGTCTCACAAATGCACTGTTACTTTAAATGCTTCTAACAGCTGTGACTTATAAAATGTAGTTGTGAGATGCACTACTGAATTTATAGTAGCCTTTCCCTTTGTCCTACTAAACCTGCAACTACTGGAATGGAGGGGAGGTGGTAACAAGAAAGTTATAACATTACAGAGGAGCTCCTTATACTTGAAGCTCTTGAGATCCACCTCTGTAACATGCACCCAGACTTTACTTAGAGATGAGAGAAAGCAGTTGAGAGAGGCCCAGAGGCAGGTAGGACCTATCACCTCCTTACCTGTTAGGGTTGATAGGCAGAGTATGCTGGACAGGGAACTCCAGCCCTAGTGCACACTGTTCTTATCAAATGCAACTTGCATATCAATAGGTGGTTTTTTAAAATTTAGTGTTATCCCTATAAAAAGAGCAAGGCCTAGCATAATCTTATTTTTGGGAAAACTTACATGTGCAGCCAGTATAGAGCAATAGAAAATATTTGTCTTCACCAAGTGCTGAACTGCATGGATTCACTGTGCCTAGGAGACTGGAGAGGGTTCAGAACATCATGGTTGCTTCGAGCCCTTGACCATCCACTGGGAACCCCTACCTGCCACTGGCGGAGGAAACAAGGAGTGCCCCATGCGTGAAGAGTCTTAGTTCTCTTGTTGTGGCCGCTATACATTTGCAGTGCGTCTTGAACTGCCTGTAAAAATATGTTCATGTGGTGGATTTCAGACTTGTTGAAGTTTAAGGACAATTGGAGAGAGTCGTGGTGCTCCCTGAGGCACACTGCAGGACCATATTTGAAAATGTACAAGAACCTGACATTGCCTTTTAAGAACCTGTGCTAATGCAGTATGTGGAAGCTCTCCAAGAGCAGCCTAAAGCTCAAAAGGTGAGAAACGTGTCCCGTAGGAAGATACCCCAAGGACAGAGGAGTGGTGGTGTTTCTGGATCTCACCAGGGAGGATCATGGTGCCTATTTTAGCTCCTTCTCCATGTGCCCCCACGTCAGTTGCTATTTTCATAGTGAGCATCTTCCTGCAGCTGGTGGTATGTTGATTGCCAGAAACCCTCATGTGGAAGAGGAGGGTGCAAGGAGTTGCCCCTGTGTCCACCGGTGCCCCTGTAAGCATCTATTTTTTGAGCACCCTACGCATGCCTATGAAATAATAAAAACATACAGTACAAGATAAGTCCTGCTTATAAAAACCCAGTATCTTTTCAGAGAAAAAAAATACATATGAAATACAGATAACTCTTAAGACAAGTAGAGTGCAAAAACTTGTAACAGTCAAATTGTACATTGAAAGTCATGTTAATACACTCTTATTTAGTGAAAACTATCAACATTTATTTAGTAAAAAATCCAGTATTTAGGAAAAAATTCACTGTTTTGTGGATATTATCCTAATGTTTAAAAGTATTATAATAATAATAGTTCAGGGTCACAAAATCTCTCCCATAAATTTCTTTTTTTTTTTTTTTTTATATATCTTTATTGATTTCAAAGAGGATGGGAGAGGGAGAGAAAGCTGAAACATCAATGAAGAGAGAGTTGTCATTGATCAGTTGCCTCCTACACTCCCCTGACTGGGGATCAAGCCCGCAACCTGGGCATGTGCCGTGACCAGGAATTGAACCGCGGCTTCCTGGATCCTAGGTCAATGCTCAACTGCTGAGCTACGCCCAGCCAGGCGACTCCTATAAATTTCTTAACAAGTAAAATGGACTAGTGGTAATACTCTTAAAATGTTCTATTGTTTGTTTTATTTCAAGCTTTCTGCAACCCTCTCTCCCTCGATATTAAAATCAAGCCTAGGCAGTTTAGCATGTCATTGAGAGCTGGCTTTTCCTCTTTCTAAAGGTGCTACACAGTGGGCCCAGTGACCTTTGATGGGAATCCCTCCCACTCAGTTTCCCTGCTGCCCTCTCTCCTACAGCTCTTCCCACCGTTGTCATTTCTCATTTGCCTCTAACCTTGACTCCTGCACATGACAGTCTAGTCATTTACTAATAGTTTTCTCATCAAGTTGTGTGGCCCTAGATTTAATGCTAGCACAGTGACACCTTGGGCACCAATATAGTAAGTACATGTCTGAGGGACGATGGAATGGGGTTGTGCCCACACTGTTACAGACCCATGGTGACATCTGTAGGCTATGGTGTATTTCCAGTCAATAAATAACTTCTAATAGGTACATGGTTTTGTTGACTTTAAGGTATTATATTGTTTTTTTATGAATGTTAAAATAATAATCACTTATTTATTCATTCATTCATTCATTCATTCATTCATTCATTCATTCATTCATTCATTGCTATGGCTATTCCAACCCTGGATGGTTGAGAATTAACTATATGGTCATTTATAATCAGATGTTTGTCATGGATTCAGAAGAGAGAAAAGTCCTTGAGGAAGAAGTTAGGCAGTCAGAGAAGGCCACATGGAAAAAGGAGGTATCTGAGCTGAATCCTGAAATGTGTCTTGAGATTCACAGGAGGGTAGGGAGGCAATGCCCATTGCTTAGGGAGGTAGTGCTCATGGCTGTGGGAAAAATATCTTGGAGAACTTTCTTCCTTGTTCTAGGCATCTAGGGAAAGATGAGTGAAGGCAGCCAGAGTAGTAGTTAGGTCTCGTGAAGGCCTTGTGCCTAGGGTCTGCAATGGAGGACCTTTGGACACCTGATAGTATGGGGACAAGACCCTGTCAATGCTCTGGGCCTAGAGCCACCTGTCACTGTAGTAGTTAAGTAGTATGTGAATAAAACACTGGAAATGTCCCTTCATTGTGGGCAACTTCACGGGCACCTCCTGTCAAACCCGAGTCTTTTGAAACAGGTAAAAGTATGCCTTTCCCTGGCATGTCTTCCCTCCAGATGTCATTGGTCTGGTTTGACTCAGTGTTTTTGCATAGGGCTAAGTCATTGCCTGAAAGTCAAGCATAAGTTTATTTTTGCCTAGAAGAAAGGTGGAGAAAGATCTGGAGAGAAAAGACAAGGTCTTAAGGGTCTGACCTTGAAGGGAGCTCCTCTTCTTCTGCATGAGCCATTTTGATTTTTCTTTTCCCAGTGCCCTGTTTTCCTTGGAGTTTTTTCTACTTTTTTAAAGGTTTAATTAGTTAATTAAACTTCAACCTGTCATTTGTATCCTTTCCTGATTGTGGTCTTGCTCTTTTCTTTTTCCCCAAGGTATCTTAAGTGTATTAAAGCTGACTTATTGTTTCGTTTTCTGCAAGTGACTTTATTCTGAAGTTTTATTATCTAGAGATTGAGGTTTTCCTTGTCTTTGGGCAAACCAGATTCCTAGACCCAAAGTTTCAGGTAAAGGCCTTTCAAACTTCTAGGTCCTTGGGCTTTTGATCTCTACTATAGATTTTCTTCTTTCAGACTGACAGCTATAGAGCCCCAAGGCAATCTCTAACACTCAAGTTAGAGAACCCCTGCTCTAGAGTGGGATTGAGGGATGGGGCCAAGGCCAACAAGAGACAGATGTGTGAGCCTACGCAGAGCATGGAGCTATCTCAGGAGAGGGTGTGGTGTGAATTCCTCCCTACCCTTGCCGCTTGGCTTCTTTTGGTTCTCTTGGCATTTTCTCCTTTTGGATGCTTTCATTTTTTCTTTTTTTGTGTGGCCAGAACAGAAAGAGGGTTTCCTTTTCCAAGGCAGGCAAATTCTTCCCCAATTTAGTATCCTGAGGAGAAGTCCTAGAGGAAATAGAGGTTTAAATTGGTATAGCCCAGTTTACAAGGCTGCAAAGCTTTTTAGTAATAAACAGGTTTATGGGGGTAGAGGGAAAATAATTTTATTTTTGGCACCGAAAATGACCTACTTAAACCCAATAGTTTGTGTTTACTGCAACCACCTATGTGGTTTCCAGTCATGAGTTCATGGCTGTCTGAGTTTCACCAAGCAGTGGTGACAATAATGGTTTTTTTTGCTTTGTGGGAACTTCACATGGGTTAGCTCTCCTCTGTCCCCTCAACACCACAGGCTGATTTCCTTACAAACTGCCTTAACCTGGGCTTCTGGAAATGAACCCCATTCTTGCAATACAAGGTAAGATAGGCTCTGACACCGTACCTCCCATATGGTTCTAAAAACTGAGAACTGATCCCACTTCTGGTCCTTTACAGTGCTAGTGTGTCACTGGCTGCTGCCCAGTTCAGGGCCCTCTGTGCTTGAGCAAACCCTTTCCTAAGATGATTTTTTTTCCTAAAATGACTTTTTCAAAAGGCAATCAAGCAAGTTCTGAATAGACATTGGGAAGAGATAGGAGGAAGCTCCCCAGTAGCTTAAAATAAAATATCTTCCAAAGTCAACCCTAACTACTAACCAGCTAACCAACTAATAAACCTAGGACCTTTCCTCTGTAGTCAGGATCTCAGGGCTGGAGCCTTGCTTGTGTTCATTAGCACCCCTGTCTCAGGCCATGTCATCAGAATCCCACACTGGCAGTCAGCCATTCTGGGTGTAAGGAATGAGTCTGTTACCATGTGAGTCACATTGCCTACAGATTACACGCACTTAGGAAAACTTCAGGGGGAAATATATGTTTTTCTTAGTCCTACTCCATTGCACTTCCAGTATGAGTGAGGCTTTCCTTTATACCCCAGCCTTTTAGGAAAATCAGTGTTGCAGATTTTGTTGCCCTGGAATTAATGGCATGACCAAGTTCTAGCCTAGCCATTCTGGACACCCTAGGCCGGTTACTCTAGTTTCCTAACTTTTTTATCCACTTTCTTTTTCCAAGGAATTGGGCCTCTGTCAGTTCCTTGTGGCTATACATGACTAGTTCCAACCTATCCTCCTTGGTTTCTCAGGTCTCCCTTTGTTACAGGCTTCTCTTCCCAAAGCCCCTTGTTTGGATCTGATGTGAATCTGTGTTTTAGAAAGTACTCGTATTTACTCAAGATAATTCTTTCCTTAAGACCAAATATATAAAATTTTAGTCACCATAGAACTATTAGAGCTTTAGAGAATCATTACATAGAAATGATTTCTCCATTTTAATGGAGAAAATGTATTTTTTTAAATTTATTTTTTATGAGGTTTAAAAAGATGCTCTAACCACTGCCTATAATTTGTAGCTGCTGATGTAAATAAATAATTGAAAGGGAGAGAGCTCTTTAAAAGCAGAAAATTAATCACAGCAGTGTATCCTGCTTTGCTCATACATATGGTTGTCTTATATTATTTGCTTTTTTTTTATTTTTAGATTTCAGAGTAGACATTTTTCTTTCTCCTTTTTCAGAGAGAGAGTAGATGACCTTGAAGACTCAGAGCTGAGATAGGAAGATTTTGAAGTTGTTCTACTGCTGAAGACATGATTTAAATATCGGCTTTACGGTAGGTATTTAGGGAAGAAATACAACAGTTTTGTGGTTAACATACCGTTGGCTTTTGCCTGCATTCTGAGGCTAGTTAAAAGGACACCATGAAAGGGGAATGTGTTTGAATCATATTCAGCAAACCAGAGCTCTGAGAAAATTAAAGCTACCTCTGTGGTTGGGTTTTCTTTTTGAACTGAGCGGTGTCTAGGGGAGAATTTTCATGGACTCTACATGGACTCCGTGGGTGTGTGTGGTCACCAGTATTTCCCAGAGTCTTGTGGCACACTCTTTTTTTTTTGGGGGGGGGTCATATTGAGACCAGTGTTTCATTTGTTCATTAAACAAATGAGAGCAGAAGCTTCCTCCCAGGAACTGTCCTATCTGAACTGCCTCTGGGGCAGTATTTCTGAAAGTGTGTTCCCTAGATTATTAGTTCAGTGGGGACAGGGGTAAGAAGATAGATCTGTGCTCAAATGAGTTTGGAAAACATGGGGTTAAAGTTAAACAGTCTTCCTTATTGAAGGATCTCAAAAATGAATGAGACTTGTGAACATCCATGAGTGTGTGTAGTCGCCAGTGTTTACCAGAATCTTGTGGAATTCTTTTCGTATGGGTCATCTTGAGACCAGTGTTCCATTTGTTCATTAAACAAATTATTGAACACGAGCCATTTATGGTGTTGGATTCTAAATTACAACAATAAATGAGATTGGCAATGTTTGTATATAGATAGTAAGGTAAGAAATAAGAACAGTTATTGATAGGCATGATATTTAAGAGAATGGTCTGGGGAGCTAGGGAGCCTAGGTTTTAATCCCGAGTCTGCCACTTATATACTGGATGACCTTGAACAAAACTAATTTCCACACCTGTAAATTGGTAATAATACCACCTACCTAATAAGGTTGTTGTGAGGATTTAAATGATGACTACGTATTGGCAATTACTAAACCTTTTATAAGTGTTATCAAAATTTGTGCTTATAATAATAATGGCTGAGTGCTCTGAAGGTTATATGATAGACTGACTGGGGAAGAGATAGTGGTGGAGTGGAACTTTTAAATATGATGGTCTAGGACTATCCAGAAGTAGATACCTGTAAATATGAGAAATACTGAGCTATGGAGATAGTATATAGAGAGCATACACAGAGAAAAGCAAGTGCAAAGGTTTATGTTTTATGCAGAGAAAGCATTTGACAAAATCCAATATCTCTTCATGATAAATCAAAAAAAATCAAAAAATAAAAACAAAACTAAACGACAACAACAAAATAGGAATGAAGAGAATTTCTTTAACCTGAGAAAGGGTATCTGAGAAAAACCCACAGCTAGCATCATACTTTATTGTGAGGACTGAAAGCTTTTTCGTGAAAATCAATAACAAGACAGGTGTCCATTGTCATCACTGCTATACAGCATGGTACTGGGGAGTTCTATACTGGGCAGTTAGAAAAGAATATGGAATAAAAGATTTCTAGATTGGCAAGAAGGAAGTAAAACTATATTTGCAAATGACATGATCTTGTATATGGAAAATCCACTAAACTATTAGAACTTCTAAACAAGTTCAGATAGGTTGCAAGATACAAATATTAATTGTAGTGCTAAACACTTATAATGAACCTCTGAAATTATTAAGAAATAATTTCCTTTACAATAACATGAAAAATAATAAAGTGTTTAGAAATAAATGTAACCAAAGAAGTGTAAAACTTATATTCTTAAAACTACAAAACATCATTGAAAGAAATTTAGGAAAATCTAAATAAATGGAAAAACATTCCATGTTTATGGTCCAAAAGACAATATTGTTAAATGATAATATTTCCTAAACTGATCTACAGATTCAATGCAATATCTATCAAAATCTCAGATGGATTCTTTGCAGAAATTGAAAACCTGATTCCAAAATGTATATAGAAATTTAAGGGACCCAGAATAACCCAAACAATCTTTAAATATAGCAAAATTGGAAGACTCAAACTTCCCAATTTCAAAATTTAACACAAAGCCACAGTAATCAAGACAGTGCGATATGGCATAAGGACAGGCATATAGATCTTTGGAACAGAATTAACAGACTGGAAATAAAACCATACATTTATGATAATTGATTTTTTTTTTTTTTTTTACAAATGTTGCAAGGCAGTTCATTGGGAAAAGAATAGTCTCTTCAACAAATGGTTCTGGGACAAGTGGATATCCACATGGAAAAGGATGAGGTTGGACTTCTACCTCACACTATATACAAAATGGATCAAAGGCCTAAATGTGAGAGCTAAAACTGTAAAACTCTTGGAAAACAACATGGGTGTTAATCTCTATAACCTTTGCTTAGGCAATGAGTTTTAGTTATGACACCAAAAGCACAAATGACAAAAAAAAAAAAAAAAAGAAAAAAAAAGATAAGTTGGACTTCAACAAAATTTAAAACTTTTGTGTATCAAAAGACGTTATCAGAAGAGTGAAAAGACAACACACAGTAGGGGAATATATCTGCAAATCATATAATCTGATAAGAAACATATCTAGAATATATAAAGAACTCTTACAACTTAACTCTAAGAAGATAACCCAGTTTAAAAATAGGCAAAGATCTGAATAGACATTTCTTCAAAGAAGATATGCAAATGACCAATAAGTACATGAGAAGATTCTCAATAGCACTAGTCTTCAGGGAAAGGCAAATCAAAACCTCAATGAGATATGTAATTCCACTGTGAAAGACAGATAGTAACAAGTGTTGGTGAGGACATGGAGAAACTGAAACTCTCTTACACTGCTGGTGGAAATGCAAAGTCTTTCCAGAGAAGCTGCTTTGGAAAACAGTCTGGCAGTTCCTCATACAGGGAAATATAGAGGTATTTTATGATCTGGCATATCCACTCCTAGATATATACCCAAGAGAAACGAAAACTTATGTATATATAAAAAGGCAAATGTTCATAGCAGTATTATTTTAATTATCAAAGAATGGAAACAATCCAAATGACCAGCAAATTGATGAAGGGACTAAGAAAATGTTGTATGTCAATATGATAGGATATTATTTGTCTATAAAAAAGAATGGAGAACTGATGCATGCTACAACATGGATAAGTCTTGAAAATTGCTAAATGAAAGAAGCCAGACACAAAAGACCACGTCTCGTATGGTTCCGTTTATATGAAATTTCCAGAACAGGCAAATCTGCCATAGAGACAGAAAGTAGATTAATGGTTGCCTACAACTAGAGTGTTTAGGGGGAAATTGAGAATGACTGCTAATGGGTACATGGTTTCTTTTGGGGTGACAAAAATGTCTAAAGTAGCTTTGGTAATGATTATATAACTCTGAATATATTAAAAACCATTGAGTTGTATACTTTAAATTGGTAAATTGTATGGCATATGAATTATGTATCAATAAAGTGGTTGTATACATAAAACAAGATATGCTTTGCAGGTGTAACTGTCAGCAGTTGGTGATAGATGACAAATGGGAGCTAGGACAAGGGAGGAATTAACAATGACCCCTAAAGTTTGGCCATGGCAACTTCTGAGATGGTGAGGAGGAAAGACTGAGAGTTGTTTCTGTTTTTTGAGGGTTTTGTTTTTTAAATGGGGAGTGCCAGCTTTGAGGATCAGAGTTCTGTTGTGGACATATACTAAGTTTGAGTACCTGTTAAATACCCAATTAGAGATTTTAAGTAGACCGTTGAATGTGCATCTGGAACTCAGAGGGACAATTCTGGCTGGAGATAAAATTTAGATAGGCAAATCCATAGGCAAGGATGAAAATGCGGAGAGAGGGGAAGAGAAACAGAGAGGGAGAGAGAATGAGAATAAACAAGGCTAAGGATGAGGTGGAAGGAGGACAACTACAAAGAAAACAGAAGCAGCACCAGCCAGGGAGAAAGGAAAGTAGGAGAATGCTATTCCTGCCAGACTTGAGAAGGAGGGTGGGGTCCCTAAAACTGGTGTGACTTAGAATCAGTAGGAGGAGGACAGAAGTGTCCTTTGGAACTGCCAAGATAGGTGTTGTTCATGACTTTGATAAGAGTAGTTCAGGAATGAAGACTCCAGGTCAGAGCAGGGTGAAGCGGGAATATGAAGTGCTCAAGTGGAGAGAGTTAGGCAATAGATGAAAATTGCTCTAGAATCCTTTCCTGCTCTGCTGAAACACCCAAGTGCTGGTGTATTTTGAAGGCCATCTCTTTCTTGGAGCCAGCTTTTAGAGGTGGAGCCTGCATCTAGGGAGCTGCCAACCTGTAGGTAGGGGTGGGGCAGGAGGGTAGTGCTGGGCTGGGGTCCAGAGAGGAAGATTATTCTTTCCTTTGTTCTCTTTATTTTCTTTTGCTATTTTGATTGGGAGAAAGCTGAAAGCAGGATTTTACTAACGTGCTTTTTTGAAGTTTAGGTCAAATTGTTTGAAAATCTTTATTAGAAATGAGAATAAAGAGAAAAGACATTCCATGCTTTCAGATGCAGTCTTTATAAAGTAGAATCCTGATTTTATACTCATCACTGCTTTATATCTCTTCAGATGTCATGGGAAACCCAGTATTTGGACCATCCAGACTATAGTGGGTCTTGAAGCAAGGTGGAGGGAAAAAGGCGCACACAAAAATGCTTGAGGCATACGCATGTCCCAGACCTCAGAAGTACACTCACCATACCTCTTAACATTGGCATTAGCACATTCTTTCCTTCTTTACTAATTTAGATTGTGTGGAAACAGCTTTTATTTATTTATTTATTTGTTTGTTTGTTTATTTATTTATTTATTTATTTATTTTTAAATATATCTTTATTGATTTCAGAGAGGGGAGAGAGAGAGAGAAACATCAATGATGAGAGAGTCATTGATCAGCTGCCTCCTGCACGCCCCCTACTGGGGATCGATCCTGCAACCCAGGCATGTGCCCCGGCCAGGAATCAAACCCTGATCACCTGGATCCTAGGTCAATGCTCAACTGCTGAGCCACGCCCGGCCAGGCATGGAAACAGCTTTTAAAGATACATATTCTTCAAGTAACAACCCAGTCTTTACTTTCTCTTGAGAAAATGGACTGCTACTTAGGCTGTAAAGCCCGTTTGATGTTTTAGGCAAAAATCATGTTTTGAGCACACGTCTGTTGACTGCTCATTTTGTATGAATCCAAGCAGTGTTTGTTTTTTCTTTTATAGGATGTGTCTGTGTGGTGTGTATGCATGTGTGTGAGTTCATGCACTTGGCACAGTTTGGTGAGTCATATTTTTAAAGTTATATCTTAGTGTTCTAGCTCAAATCTCTGATCTGATATGGCATATAAATGTCCTATCATAAAACAGTATTTAAAACCCACTGTTTTCTAACTGACTTGGCACAAAATTAGAAAACATCTTTGTTTTGAAGCCCTGGTTAAAGCCTCCTTTATAAGAATTTTTCTTACGTGTGCATGGTTTAAAAAAAATTATATGGTTGTTGTTTGGTTATGTTTTGTTGTATATGGAGGAGACATGTATTTGGGGATTTTGAGGGAAGAATTTTTCAGCATTACTTTTTTCCTCTGAAAGAAGCATCTTAATTTGTTCTAGAGCACAGATCCATACAGTGTTAAATTTATTATAATGAGAAAACAATATTTGTAGTGTATCTGTTTGGTTAGAAGCTAGACTGTCATCCACAAGAAAATAGGAAATCACCAGCTTAAAAATAAAACCTCTGACTTGAGAGTCCTGATTTTTTCAGCCATCCTCTGCCCTAGGTTTAGAGATTTTACTAACTTCTGGCAACTTCCTATCATGGGAGAGTTTGAGTGGTTATCTGGGAGGAATCTTTGAACCTCACTCAACCTGTTATTTTGCCTCCAGGGCTATGCTAAAGGGCTCTTTTCATATCTTTATTTTATTTTTTTAAAGAAAATATTCTGTGGTTTAGTATGATTTTAAAAGAGTGAAAGTGGTTATAGAGAAAACGGGTTTGGTCTGCTCTGTTCACAACTAACCGCTTTCTGAGAGAAGCCTCTCTCTGTAGGCACATCTTGACTAGGGCCAGGCCAGGTTAGTTTCAGGCTCCTGAGTACTTCACAGACTTGGACTGCATTAGGCAGGTGCTAATGACAACATCTTAGATTATTTTGTGGAGGAGAATGCATCGGGTTTTTCTGCTCAGGGTGGATCTGTGAAATTTTCTTTGTTTCTCAAAAAATGTCTTGTTTGTTTTGGGATGCAGCCAGGCCTCTCCTGTGGGTGGTTTGCTGTGTCACAGACCTCGGGCCTGGAGCCTGCACTTTGCTTTGTCTGTCAGATCAGATGAGTTGTAAGAAGCAGCCAGCTAGTGTTTGGGACAAACACAAAGTGATGTTCGTGCAGGCAGAACCTTTGGGAAGACTGCTTTGAGATGTGGGAGTCTGAGTGACTTGAAGAGAGATGGACAACAAGGATAGGTAAGGGACTGCTGGTTTGGGCTGCACGTGGGAACCTGGTTAGCATTTCAGGGGTCGATGGGGCCTCATGCTCTCTTTTTGGTATGTGTGTGGTGATGATTTGGGGATGTTAATAATGTACTTAGTGTAGAATATTCTAACTAAAAGTGCCAATAATTTGATTTTTTAAGTAAAATGTAGTTTTATTTTTTAAACTGCTATCCTACTACCAAAATCGTATTACTATCCAGCTCTCTAAATAGGAAAAACAAACACATGAAACTCCTAAAGGTATCTCTTTCTTTGTGATCTTCTATTAAATTCCGTGTAAGATATGGGCCTATTTATAATAAAATTTACCATTTAATGGGAAACTGAAAACATGGAAGAATATAAATACACCTTTGGACTTCTCAATTTTTTACCTGCTCCCTCTCCCCCCCATACACACACACATGTATTTGCACGAAAAATGGGTAGCAAACATCATGTCAGGCAAACAGAAGGAACAATACAACCGAGGAAGGTTGAATATAAATTGGAACAACTCTTAACTTTTTTTATTTCACTTTCATTTGGATACTTTTACTAATTCTCTTTGCTGGGTTTAGGCTTTTCAAACATTCTTTGGCTCTGGGAGAGGGAGTTGTATAACCATAAAACTTGAGAATCCTGGCTGTAGAATAAATGTTCCTTTAAAAACCCCAAGGACAGAAAATTGAACACAGCTGTGCAAAAGAAAAAGGGGGGGAAAGGCAAGGGATGGTTCAGGGCTGCGGGCACCCTGACCAACTTCCCAAGTGCACTGCAACTGTGGTTTCTTGGTGGGGAGCTTCGGTGGTCCTTTTCAGAGTTGCAGGAAAAGGCCAGAACTGGATGTTTCTGTGATGTGGTTAAGAGAGCATTCTGACTGGATTTGTTTTTCATTGTTCTGCTGTCCTGTGCATATTCTCTTGTTTTCCCCTGGAGAGAATTGGGGTTTCTGGTCATTTTCTGAGATGTTATGATTACACATTTCCACTTGTAAGTAAGCTTCAGAGCTGAAACCATTTCCACCAGTCAGAAGATAGAAGAGGCAAGATTTCTTAACCCCCAATCCCCCTTCTCAACCCCCTCAGTCACAGAATTTCCCTCAGAATAAACAGTTTTAAAAGTGTGAGCCTGAGAACATGCCATTGTTGTTCCTTGCTTCTGCTCCCCTGGGACACAGACTTCTCTGGTGTGGGCCCCGCCGTGGACCCTAACCTCAGTGCAACCTTGGATTCATCATTATGCTCCGTGTCAGACAGTGTAATGATGATTCATACTTCTTCCTCTACAAGATTAGATTACTGTAATTTTCATATCCTGGACTGTGCGCTAGGGATTTGAATTAATTCTTGTTGGTATAGAGAGCAGTGTCATGTTTCTGGGCAGAAAGGACTGAATTTGCCCACTCAGCCATCGTCAGAACACATTTCGGGCTGGCATGTTGTGACCCTGTCTTCAGGTTTACCACATCAATGAGCTTACCTCAGAGGCTGCAGGCAGGGCCTGCATGCACTTGGTCTGGGTGCAGTGGACTTGCATACGTGATGCCATGCTTAGATCAGAATGCTTGAGAGATTTGCAAGGCAGTCAGTCCTGTGTTGAAATCAAGCACTTCTTAATGAGGAAAATCTTCCCCAAAGAGGTACATGGGAAGGAAGTAAAATAATTCAAGCTTTGGAATGGTCTTTCTAAAGCCGGCAGGGACTGTGATCATAGATTGCAGGGTGGTGGGAGCAATGAGAGGGCAAGTAGCCTTTGTAAAACCTCCATGTTTTGGTGTTCTTCCTGTAAAATATGTATTATTCATTCTCTTTCTTCAGCAAATGTTAATTGAGCACTTCCTGTGTCCTAGGCACTGTTCTGGGCACTGGAGTTTAACAGATATCTACAAAACAGACAAAAATCTGACCTCATGGAACTCACATTGTGGGGCAGTGACACTGCAGTAGGAATGTGGGCTGAAGAAAGCCACAGGAGGAGTTAGGAGTAGCAGGAAGAACTCAGTAAGTGTCGTTGTTTGAGGGTATGTTTGCCTATTTACTTCCTGTTTTTCCTTCGGCACAATGTACACAATCCCACTCATTTTATATTTTCTATAAATTCCTCTGAAGGGAGTCCTTCATACATGCTAATATATAGCCCACTCTGGTATAAGCAGTCCATGAGATAACTTCAGGGTCTTTGAATACGTTGTCTGCTGTAGACTGAGTATGTGTTAGAGGGAAGCTGAAGTGGGGTCAAGTGTTTTTATTTTTGTTTACTATCCTACCCTGTAATACTTCTCATTCCAGAATTACTTGTGTTAACTTACTTTCTCTTTCCTTGTGTCCCCTTCCTGTCTTTCTTCCCTCCTTTCTTTTCTTCCTCCTGATTCTCTCTACTTTTCTTTGGTGAATGTGAGACAGCAACACTTTGCTGCAGAATTACAGAATCTGTTTCTTAGAATTGTATGAGTCTATGGGAGTCTTAATCTAGATATGTGATTTTTCATCTCTAGACTGAAACAAAGTTTTTACCTGATGCAGCAAAATTAAAAATATAAGAAAATGAAGTAGATATTTTATAAAGCTAAACTTCATTAGCTGATTCCTCTATCTTCTCATTATTTTCTTTTCTTAAACTTTTTAGTTCTTAGTGTCTTCCACCTACCCCAGCAATTACTCATCCTCCTGAACTCAGCCCCCATCCCTTGCCCTGCTGCCTTCACAGTTGACTTCACCCCCCTACCTCGTTCTCCCACACTTTGGTCTTCAGACAGTGCCTTTCTCAATTTTGTAGCCCCTGCCCCAAAACAAGAGTCGCTGCCTAAACTTTAGGGTAGGAAGTCACCATTTGTGCTGCCAGGATCCCCAGTTGAAGCCACAAGTACATTTTAAGCTATAACACATAGTGGTTCAGTTTTATAGAATTATCGGTACTGTGGTTCCACTTTATTACAAGTTTATCAGGCTTTTGTGGGTTGGCCCAAGTGTGCAGCCATCACTTACGACTGTTCTTGGAGGAAAATGAGAATGAACTTTATGGTAGGACCCATACTGAGCTGGAGAGCAAATGCACAGTGCCTCCAACCAAGGGTACGTGGGGTTTCTTGGTTTGTGGAGGCAGGGGAGCATGGTTGGAGAGAAAGCTACCCAGGTCCTCCCTGTTTCCAATGTACTTCTGAGGTCTGGACATTGCTTCTGGAGTTTGTAACGTGGGCCAGATGTTTGCCTTTTCACACAGTCCTTAAGAAGAAACATAGGTTCTTTGTGTTTTTCATTCAAGAGTAAGAATTGTTCATTCCCTCCTGGTGTTTGGGATCAGCAAAGAAACCACTATAGTGCAAAGCTTTGTGTCAACAACAGCATGGAAAAGAAAGAGCCTTTAGAGTCTTTGTTGGATAGGAGATCCTCACTCCATCAGCTGTACCACTTCAAGCTCATGTTTCCACTTGAGAACCTCTGTGGTTCTTCCATGAGAGAAATTGACAGAAATCCCATATTTTTAGATATATAGTAGCCTAAATGGATCATGTCATTCTTTGTACATCTCCAATTACTCTCAAGACTCTGAGCCTGGTGTCCAGGAATGTGATGTTGGTCCAGCTGTGTGAGAGGCTGCATCCCTGGAGTCAGGACTCATAAACACAGTCCAGACTCCCCCTTGGCAAACTCACATTTCATTTTGACTGTGAGGCCAGCAGTTCTGTTCATGCTGAGCATTGCTGCACACCCATGCTCTTCAAGCAGCAGCCTGGGAGAAAAGAGTTGGCTGGCTCATCTGTTGTTCAAAGCCAGTGACCTACACATGACCTTGGAGCTTAAAAGATAGTTATCTGAAGCCAGTGAAGTTCTTCATAAGCTTTGAGAGAGAGACGGACAAAGAGACACACTCATTGCTTGGTTGATTTAGATTATCTGGAAGAGGGAGATTTGTTGGTTGAAAAATATTGTTAACCAAAAATAATATCACCCCTTTTTTGCTTTTAAAAAATCTACCCAAAAATAAAATTATTTGTCCATGGTGCAGAGGCCCCAATCTCAGACTCACAGTGGTGCGTCAGTGTAGATGTTAGGACACTAAGGCATGTCCCTGTCTTTACTTATAGACTTCACAATTTCTTAGTTTATGGAAAATGAAAAAAAAACAAACAAAAAAAAAACAACTGAAATGATTCCAAGTCTGTTCCTGTCATAGCAGAAATTAGGACATAATATGTACAGATCCTATTTGCCAAGCCTTTTTATCCCCTGGAAATGAGCAGCTTAAAAAAATACTTCTAATGAATTCTCAATTTCATTGCCATTTAGAAAGCGGAACTTTTCAGAAAGCAGAGCAGTTAGAGAGCTTTTTTGCCTTGCTCTCCTTGCACTGACAGTTCTGGCCAATGCTCCGACATCATCCTTCCTCAGAAACAGGTGCTTCACAGAGGGAAAGATGGAAACTGAGGCTGTTGCCTAAAAGCACTCGAGTTGGCTGAATCTGTTTTATCTTCTACCTGTAAACTGAGAAACCAACTTGTCACTCTCCAACTTCAGAGGGGTATTAAGTATTGATTAGTCAAACCTGAAAAAAAAAGAGAATTTTGTTGCTGAATTAAAATGAGACAAAAAAAGAAGTAACTGCAAACTATTTTGATTCTAGTTTTCAGTCTTTATATACAAACATTTATGACCTTTATCAAGTGGCAGACATTGCTAGTTTGTATGGGTACAGAGAAGATGGATTCCTGAGCTTCTGGACGCTAACAGAGTAGAGGTTAGAAATCATAGACCATAACAGGGAAGGTTTTTTAGGGGAAATAATGTCAACTGAGTCTTAAAGAATGATTAGGGGATTTCTAAGTGAGAAGGAAGGAAAGAGTACAGCTTAGACACAGCGACCATGGTAACTGTGGTTTCTCATGGTCACCTGCTGGGGGAGGAGTGGTGGGATATGTGGTAAGAGGTAGGAAGAGGCTCAGTCACAGAAGCAGGGACTTGGGAATCTCTCCACTAGGCCAGGCATTCTTGAAGCTCCATTTCCCCCCTCACATGTATGCTGGATGCTGTCCTTGTGTCACACACACCCTGGATGTGTCCACATATGACATTTGTAATAAAGCATGGCATTAAAATACTTTGTAACATATCACAGTTATTAGCAGTACATCTGTAAAGTAAGTCATCCCAGATCTTGGTCTATATGAGATGATCTCTGGGTTACGTGCCATTTCCCAAGTATTTATTTGTAACTTGATCGTTTTCTCTCCTCCTGATGAATATCTAAATGCAAGAGGGTGAAAGGGCTCTTTTACAAGGACATTCTTATATTTACTCTCCAAGAACATTTAATTCAAAAAGTTTGTCCAGCAGCTTCCATCACTGAGAAGAGACTGGCTGCCCGGCCCACAGCTGCCAGGACCTCGGGGAGGACCTGCTGCTGGAGTCAGCGCTAGGGTTTGGGTTGGGAGTGATGTGCCAGCTGGGCTGGGTGGAAGGCATTCTGGAAGGAGTGGGGAGGATGTGTTTGTGGAGCTGTGGGAGAGGCAGTTGGAGGCTCTTGCAAGAGTCCTGACAAGAGGCAATGAAAGCATGATGGAAAGTGGAAGTTGGGAGGAAGGCTGAGCATTAGGAAGCAGGACTTGGTGATGGATGGAATAGGGGTGATGAACCCGAGTGAAGCTACAGTAAGGTAAATGGGCATGTGTCATGATGGGAGAGGACGCATGTAGCATTATATGTCTTGAGTCGCATGTTCCTGTGAGATATCTGGTATTCTAAACCCTAGGGAATACCCACCATCCTGAATTCTGCCTCAGGTGTGGCAGAACTCACTCTGGGAGAGGTAGAGTGAGTGACTGCCAAAGTCAGAGTCCTGGGAAATAGACATTTGAGGGAGGGGAAAGGTAGAAGGGGCCAGGAACCAACTGAGGATGGGAGGGGCCAGCAAGGCATGGGGAGAGGCAAAGAAATGTTTCAAAAGAGCATGTTCCATGAAGCTGGAAGTAGTGAGAAAGGATCAGATGCCTTGGAGAGGTCAAGTCCACTGAGAGTGCATGTTGTTGGGGGCATCACTTTCTGGGTGTGAGGGAGCTAGATTTAAATTGGAAAACTGATAGGGAAGCAAAAGGGGGCTGGGGGAGGGGAGACAGAGGTTGTAGAAGATTAATCCTGATAAAAAGCTGGGGTACGTTTACACAGTGGAATACTACTTGGCTGGAAAAGAGAGGGAAATCTTACCCTTTGAGACAGCATGGAGGGACCTGGAGAGTATTATGCTAAGTGAAATAAGCCAGTCAGAGAACGACAAGTACCATATGGTTTCACTTATATGTGGTATCTAATGATCAAAATAAACTAACAAACAAAATAGAAACAGACTCATAGATACAGAGAACAGACCGACAGCTGTGAGAGGGAAGAGGGGTTGGGGAGCTGGGTGAAAAGGTGAAGGGATTAAGCAAAAAAAATACCTCAAAGACACAAACAACAGTATGGTGACTACCAGAGGGAAAGGTGGGATGGGGGGAGGTAGAAAGGGTAAAGGAGGGATAAATGGTGGTAGAAGGAGACTTGACTTGAGGTGGTGAACACACAATGCAATATATAGATGATGTATTTTAGAATTGTACACCTGAAACCCATATAATTTTATTAACCAATGTCACACCAATAAATTCAATTTATGGACACAGACAATAGTGTGGTGAAGGCCTGGGCTGGAGGGGACAGGGTGGGGAGGATCAATGGGGAAAAAAAGAAGACATCTGTAATACTTTCAACAATAAAGATAAATTTTTAAAAAAAGGACCTGGAAAATAAATAAATAAAAAGACGCACAAGGCAGCCAAGAGCTTGGAGAGGGGGTGGGCTGAAGGAACTTGGAGGGCAGGGGAGAGAAGCCTGAGCATGTTTTTGAGCTATTGTTCTGTCCTGCAGTGAACTGAAAAGAAGCTTCGTGTCCCCTGTGGATTCCATGGCTGTCCCAGGGTGAATCTTTCTAACATGAACATCCAGTGTGAGTAGGTTGGCCCTCAGCAGAGACAGTTCAGGTTTTGGATCTGGTTTTATGGAATCTGAGAGGATAAGGGGTGCTGAAGCATTCTCAGCTGGCCCATTCTACCACTTGGAAGGCTGAACTTTTTTCTTTTCTTTTTATTTTCAAGAATTTAACCTGCAAGACTCTAGAACTTTGGAGTTCAAAAACTTGTTTTCTGTAATACTTATAGTAGCATTGTATTTGAGGTAGCCCAGCCTCCTCCCTTTCTTAAGGAGTTGCTTTCTTGTTATTTCTCAAATACAGGTCAGGTTTTGAAAATTAATCATCTTGCACAGTTGATTGAGCTTCTGAAAATTATGTGAAGGAATCCTGCTCTGTGTTAGAGATGCCCTAGATATTAGAGGTGCTCTTTTAAGTACCCATGCAACCTGCCAAATAAACATTTTTTTAATCCTTACCCGAGGATATTTTTTCCATTGATTTTTAGGAAGTGGAAGGGAGGGAGGAGGAGGGGGGAGAGAGAGAGAGAGAAGCATTTATGTGAGAGAGACACATCAATAGGTTGCCTTCTGCATGAGCCCAAACCAGGGCCGGGGATCGAACCTGAAACCGAGGTATGTGCCCTTGCCCGGGAATCGAGCCCACGACCCTTCGGTCTGTGGGTCGATTCTCTAACCACTAAGCAAAACTGGCCAGGGTGCCAAATAAACATTTTTAATTGGAAAACAATGCTTTTATTTCTTATTCAGTATCAAATACTTTATTTTGGATCAATGACTTTCTTGTAGAAACATTTCCAGTTTGGATTTCTTAAGATGGCACTGATGACAGGAAAATCTACTTAGATTTATTTAAAGAACAATTACAGTAAGTGGCCCACTTACAAATGGGTTGCAATTGGAAGTTTCTTTGGAGTAGATTTTTCTTTAATGTTTAAACTTTTAATTTTGAGATAATTATAGATTCAAATGCACTTGTAAGAAATAATACAGAGAGAGCCTGTGTACCTTTTACCCATTTGCCCCTGGTGGTAATATCTCGGGAAACTAAAACAATACCATAACCCATATACTGATGTTGATCCAGTCAATGGAACAGTGGAAGAGTTTCAGAACAAGACTCCCTCGTGGTACCCTTTGATAGCCACTTCTTCCCCAACCCTAACCTCTGATTACCACTAATATTTTTTTCATTTCTGCAAAGTTGTCATTTGGGGAATGTTGCAAATGGAATCATACAGCATCTAACCTTTTTGGATTGGCTTTCATTTGCCCAGAATAATTTCCTGGATATTCATGTTGGTTGGTGTGTGTATTAAAGTTCGCTTCACATTATTGCTAAGTACTATTCCATGGGATAGAGGCACCACTGTTTATTTAACCATGTATCTGTTGATGTAGATCTGGGTGGTTTCCAGGTTTGGGCTATTATGAATAAAACTACTATGAACATTTGTATTTAGATTTTTGTATGAAAATAAGTTTTCATTTCTCTGGAAAAATATCCAGGAGTGAAATTGCTGGCTCATATGGTAGTTGGGTTTGGCATGTTTAGTTTTCTAAGAAGCTGCCAAACTTTCTGAGAGTAGCTATGCCAGTTTACATTCCCACCAGCCATGTGTGAGTGATCCAGTTTCTCCTTGGGAGAATTTGGTATTGTTACTGTGTTTTATTTTTACCATTCTGATAGGTGTATAAGGATATCTCATTGTGGTTTTAATTTTCATTTCTCTAATGGCTAATGATGTTGAATGTCTTTTTGTGTTCTTATTTGCCATCTGTGTATCTTCTTTAGTGAATTGTTTCTTCATGACTTTTTTCTATTTTCTAATTGAACTATTTGTGTTTTTTGCTGTTGAATTTTGAGAGTTCTTCATATATTCTAGATATCTGTCCTTTTTCAGATATGTAATTTGCAAATATTTTCTCCCACTCTGTAGCATGTCTTTTTATCCTCTTAACAGGGTCTTTTGCAAAGCAGAAGTTTTACATTTTCTATTTTTTTCTAAAAGTTTTATATTTCACATTTAATTTCATGATCCATTTTGATTAATTTTTATTAAAGGTGTGAGGATTAGGTCAAGGTTATTTATGTATTTTGTTTTCCAATGGATTTGTTGAAAGGCAACTTTTGTCAAAAGTCAGTTTGGATATATTTGTGTCGTTCTGTTTCTGGGTTTTTCTAGTCCATCATTGTAGTTGTACAATAGACCTCCATAAGGATAAATTGATTACTCTCACTTTCTTCTTCTTTTTTCTTTTTCATCCTCACCTGAGGACATGCTTAGAGAGAGGAATGAGGAGAGAGAAGGAGAGACAGAGAGAAACATTGATGTGAGAAACGCTGATCGGTTGCCTTCCATAAATGTCCCAACCAAGGATCGAACCCACAATCTAGGTATGTACCCTGACTGGGAATCAAAAGGGCAACCTTTCAGTGCACAGGATGACACTCAACTAACTGAGCCACTCCATCTGGGTACTTTATTCTTCTTTTTCAAGATTGTTTTAGCTATTCTAAGCCTCTGCCTCTGCATATAAATTTTAGAATAAGTTTGTCTAAATCTACCAAAGATCTGGCTGGGATATCAGTAGGAATTGCATTAAATCTATGGATGCTTTTGGAAAAAATGGACATCTTTACTATGTGTGAGCTCTTCCAATACACAAACACAGTATTTGTCTATTTATTTATTTAGATCTTCTTTGATATCTTTTGTCAGCATTATGTAACTTACAACATAGAGATCCTGTGTAAGTTCGTATCTAAATATTTTATTTTCTTCAGAATGATTGTAAATGGTGTGTGTTTTCAGTTTTAGTTTCCACATGTTCATTGTTGTCATAAAATAGGAGTTATAGAGATATGAATGTAGTTTCTCTTAGAAACAAATATCATAAAATATATGGTTCCTGGATTAGCTAACAAAAGCCAGATTAAAACCCATAATAAAGCTGATATAATGAACAGTGTTACTAGAAAGAATAGTAGATTACCATATTGTTACAATACTAATATTGAATAATAGCAAATGAGAAATACTTATCAAATATCTCGAAAACATCTTAAGTTTAGTATAAGTCTAGTTTTCATTTTAATTTTAATTCATAATACATGATTTTTAAACTTTCTTCATGGGTATATCATGAAACCTACTCTCATGAATATCAAATCTGATTACTGTCAGTTTTTGGAAAGAAGTGTGTGTGACTAAAGTTTCCTGAGTTCGGGAGATAGCAGAAAAATTAACGAAAGTATTTAAACAGATTGCACAGGTAGAATTAACTGAGATTTGAACAAAGACAAAACAAGCGTCTGAGGAGAATTATTCTGTTTTACTCCAATGCATAAATCTAGGCCAGTTTGGTTGCTCCAGGGAGCAGCGAGCCACAACTTAAGAGGTATCCAAAAGTTAGATGTTTGCTTTGTATGAATGTATCTCTAAAGAAAATAACTGCATCATTGCAGTAATAGTGATTCATTTTCTCCTCCTATCTTTTCTTAAGCACCCTATGGTCAACCGTTTTACCTAAGTTTAGATTTATTTTTATGCTGTTTTGCTCCAGGAGGAGTTTAAATCAACTTATATTAATATATCAAGCAAGACCAAATAAAATTAAAAGTTGATGAAAGGCAAAATTGGTCAAAGGGAAAAGAAGGTGAGGGCTGGGACTAAGATTCGGAAGCAGAAGTTATGCTGTGAAGTTTTATTTGTCATCTTGAAATGAGCTAAGAAATTGTCTCGGACAAATTGTTTTTAATCCTTGCTCAAAATAGTCAGGAAGCTGGTGTTTAATTATTATAGCTGTCCAGGGTTTCTGCCATCTTTTCACCTGGCCCTAGGACTTTCTGTTTAGGGCAGGGGTGGGGAACATTTTTTCTGCTGAGGGCCATTTGGATATTTATAACATCATTCACAGGCCATACAAAATTATCAACTTAAAAATTAGCTATGAAAAAAGCTCCTAGATTTATTGAATTTCAAGTCCCTCCTTTGGTTGCCTTGGCAGAGCCAGACCAAATTATTTCTCGGGCCATATGCCTCCTGTGGGCCAGACGTTCCCCACCCCTGGCTTAGGGGGAGGCATTGTCCTGCAGGGTTAATTAATAACAGGAATTCAGATCCTGCTTTGGGAGGCCTCTGGTGACTGATGCAGCTGGTGGTCTGAGAAGGGACACCCGGAGGCGTAGGACCCAGGTCTGACAACATGAAGCACAGCTTTTGCTGTAGTCCAAGAGTTCTGGCTTTGTGATTTATATTGAAGTTAGGGTGAACAATTCATTCTTTCTAACAACAAGGACACCTACAACTGTAAGTATTTTTGTAAGCAGGGTTGTAATTTAGTTTTAATAGCTAAAACAATGCAAATAGCTTTTTAAGGAGTGGTTGTGCTTAATAGGTTTTTGTTTGTTTGTTTAATTTTTGTTTTTTTAGTTAAAGTTAATTAGTTAAGGTTCCTCTAGTTTTTGAGCTGAGTGACCTGAGATCCATCTGAGGATAGATCTTGCCAATTTAGAGCATTGTCTTTGGCTTTAAGACAAAATATTCATATTGTTTTAGAGAAAGTACTTCCAGCACAATTCTTTCTTCTGATGACTCATTTTCTACAATTATTGGAAGTAGGAAGAAATCCACAGATGTCTACACAATTCTAAACTTGTAAATAGACCCGTGACATTCTAGCATGCTGCTTCATGTACATACATATATATGCATGTTACTTTTTGAGTAGTCAGCTTCTGAGCTTTATCAATGATTATGTGTTGTTGTTTTTTAAGTGAGAAACTAGAGTTAGAGAAATGTGTGACCACTCCATTCTGTACTGTTGTTAGCCTGTTCAGTAGACATGTTGCATTTTTTATTTCTCTATTTAAGAAGCTGAAAGACAATGTGTTAACAAACTCATTGCATTTGAGGTAGCTGCTGGCCAGGCCTGTTGCAACAGCTGATGGGCTCTTCTGAGTTCCAAGAGCTATTTTGGTAGATTAGCTGGGATCAAGGCTCTCCAGTTCAGGCCATAAAAGGCCTGTCTCATGCGAGTTGCTCACTGCTTCTGCCTGTGTCCTCCCAAGCTGAAGTGTCCTCAGGTTTCACGTGGATTTACCCAGTAATGGATGGCCACGCCAAGGCCAGATTGGGGAAGTTCAGCATCAAGGACACCCGGGTACTGACAACTTCAAAAAGAAGATTCTTTTTAATAATATTTTGGCGATCTTTTTTCAGAGAAACTTTTGGAATATAGCCTTCACCTGTGTACTGCAGTTGGCACTCAAATGCCTTGTGGAGAGCACCGTTCTAAATTTATCCTGTTCTGAATCATCACTTCGAATAGATGCGCTTGCCTGGTTTGCATTGTGATATTTGATTTTGTATAGTATTTCTTGGCCTAACTTTGGATATTTTACTTTTTGTTTAGAATTTGAAAGTAGTGTTCATTGAAAGGAGGAGACCCAAAGAAAACACTTGAGGACACCCAAGCCAATTTGAGGATGTACTGTGTTTTGTTTTGTTTATTTTTTAATTAGAAAAATAAGGAAGTACAGTTTGATTTTCCCCCCTTTAACATAGAGGAACAAGGATTATACAGAAATTTGAAGTAAGTGAAAAATCTTCCTATAAGTCTAAATGCAGTGGTTTCTCCATGCTGTCTTTCTGAGCGTGCTCCCGAGGCTGTGTTGACTTCGGGCACTGCATGTTCTGCCAGGGCTTGCTAGTTAATGAGTTACTCCTCTAGGTACCTAGGGCATGTTTTTTGGCTTTGGAATGAGTGGATTTTTTTCTTTAAAAAAGAAACTTACTTTATAGTACTGAGAAGTTTATACTAACAATATGATTAATATAATTTTGTAACTAAATTTTGTCTAAATGTTAGCACTTGAATCCTTGGAATGAAAAGTGTATTCACAAAAAAAAGTACTTCAATGATTATATGGGGGTGGAAGTCCGAAAAGCAGGTTCTATTCCATTCCTATTATTAATATATCTGGAAATACAAATAGCCAGTGAGCCTTTTGTGTGATCTTTGTTTTGAGGGTTCTTTACCTTGGTACTCGGATTCTTCAAGCTTGATTTATGGAACCTCTAATGTTCCAGAATTTATTTTTAAAAATGCTTTCATTTCTATATTTTGAACTGTATTTTATTTCTAAATTATTCAAGACAAAATGCTGTAGCAGACTTGTTAAGTCCTAGTGATAGCTGAGGTCTCTTTGTAATATAACTTGGTGATTTGCTTCTGCTAAAAGATAGCAGTGAGCCATAGGAGATTTATGGCTTATTTTACATATTTCTCCTTTAAAAAAAGGGAGGGAGGATTGTTTCTGAATCCATACTGAATCAGATGGACCAGTAGGAGCAGTAATTATTTTTATCAGGTAGAGAAACAGAATATTTATAGAAATGAGCTTCATCGGTTAATGCTGCTGTGGTTCTTAGCCAGTGGTAGTACCACAACTCTGGCAGGCATTTGGAAATGCTTGGGGGTGTTTCTGGTTTTCACAACAATAACCAGGGCTGCCATTTGGGGGAATGTGGTTAAGAATTGTAAACGCCCTGTCACGTGGGCCAGTCACATATGACAAAGCATTGACCTGGCCCAAATGCTGGTGGGATCCCCTGCTGAGAAAAACTATAAGGTATAAATGTCCTCCCCAATCCCAGGAGAAGCAGCAATTGGCTGGGATTATTTGGGCTGCCTCTTCTCACCAAAACAGGAGAACTCTTGAGGTGCCAAGCAGTTGGGTGTCCTGCCAGGAGTGGATCATTCCTGTCACTCCTCTGAAGAGGAAAGGGGGTGACACAGATAAGCGGAGAGAATCCTTAGGAAAATGTTGTTTTGAGATTAGCCTAACTGGTACCTGGAGCATAACTTTCAAAGGAAAATTCGGTTAAAGCACCCAGCTTACATCACTTCATTCAACAAACCCAGATATCTTTGCTTGTCCTTTCAGAAATACTGTTTTTTGGTAACCTCACCTCTGGAAGATTTTGAATTTCAATCAGAATGAACTTCTTTGGCAATACCTGGGCCATTAAACATTCTTCAATTGAGGGATTATATTCAAAGAAAAGACAGTGTTCAGGGTCACAAGTTCACGGGTTCACAGAGAGCTGTGGGGATGAGCCACCAGGGGCCTCGTTTAATTATTGGGATTCAAAGGAAGTCGTCTCCTCACTCTAGGGCTGCCTGGGCTTTCTGGACACTCACTGCAACTTTATATTAACACATCTCAGGGGCCTCCCTGTGACCAGAATTCCCCCATCTGGAGCTTTCCTGCAGTTCAACTTATTGTTTTGTAACTGAACCAGAAGCCATGCCATCACCTTGACTCCTTTTCCACTGGTCACCAAGGCTACTAAGTCTGTCTCTGAAATGATGCTCTTGCCTATCACCTCCTCCTGAGCCTCCTTGCCCCTTACCCATATGATTGCATTTCTCTTAATTGGCCTTTTTGCCCCCAGGTTCTATGCTGTCCAGTCCATCCTCAGAATGGCCCTCCTAGACAAAGATCTGAGCATGTCGCTCTGCAAAAGCCAAACCTTTGAGGTTTCCCACTGATTAGGCTAAAGCTCAACTCCTTAGCCTGTCAGTCTTTGATGCCACTGTTTTTGCTGGCACCCCTCCATGAAGTGTTCTGCTTTCCTTTGCCTGCCAAGGAGGTCGTAGCAGATGAAGTCTTCCCAGAAGCTTCCTCTGACCTTCCACCTCTGGAGGTAGGGCCCTGGCACTGTGCCCTGGAGCTCCCTTTCTCTATAGGGGGTGCCCAGAGGGGCATCTGTGTCCCAGCCCTCTTGCCACCCCAAGACCTAGTCCAGTGCCTGCTGCCCAGTGGATGCTGTACAAATGTGAGTTGATTGAATCGAATTGCACTGGAAGGACTTGTGTATGCTTCATATAAAAATTGAACTGTACTCCATAAATGCTTTTGCCAGTGTTATATATTATTTACTACAGAAGTGGGTGTTCTGTGTTATAAGTTATGTTTTCCTCCATACCTAGTAAGGCAAACAGAAACATTTGTCTTACTGTTACAAGCCTGATGGGGTTTATGTGTGTGTGCTTTTGCCAACACAGGAAATTAAGGCACATTCACATTCGATAAAATCAGCCGCTTCATTATTGGAGCCTTGCCTAAAATGAAGGAACTCATCTAGTGTGGTTTGACTTGTGCAGTTTTCCCAAGCATTAAACTTTATCCTTTAGGTGGAACACCTCAGAGTGGTTTGCCCTGCTGACCTCGGAAGGGAAGCCTAGCACCTTGATGCCTGTTCAGAGAGCTCTGTCTCACTTTCTTAGGGTACTCCTGTTTTGGGAGATTTTGAAAGAGGAATATATTTCACCTTGTAACTTGATTATTCTCTTCTGAAAGTTGGTCCTATGATCCCAAACAAGTTCATAACCTGTTTCTAACTGGCTTTTATGCCAGTATAGTCAAAGAACGAGCTTTAATATTTGCTTCGGGATAGCTGATTTACTCATGTCACAGCACGGGATTCATTTCAGCAGGTTGAGCGCTCCCCGTCAGTATTGTACACCTGTGTGTAGGCCTTGGGTTGGATGCCTTAAGTTGAAAACAACTGAAATGTGTTCCCTGTCCTTGGTGAACTCATTCCCTGCATGAGTTCAGACACAGATATGACGAAGCTATTATATGAATAGGCCGGAAGGGATGAACAATAATAATGTGCCATCTCTTATTACTGTATGTCAAGCTCAATGCCAAGCTCTCAACCTACATTATCTTATTTAATTTTTTACAATGGCCCCTGAGAAGTATTACTACCATTATTTCCATTCTACAGAGGACAAAACTGAAGTTTAGAGAAGTTTTCCCAAGGGCACATGCCATGGAGTCAGGGTATAGCTGGATTTGAACCCAGATATATCCAACTTCAATGCCCATATTTATAACCACTGCTTTAAACCAGTGCTTCTCAAACTTCAGTAGGCATCACCTGCGATCTTGTTAATGTGCAGATTCTGATGCAGTAGACCTGGGTAGCAGCAACCAAGCCCCCAGGTAATACTGAGTACTCTGGTCCAAGGCCCGACTTTGAGTAGCACTGTTCTAAACAACTTCCTTGCAGAATGACCAAGTTGGGAGGAACAAGGCCAGATGGGAATTTGAAGAAGGCTTCCTAGGGGAGAGGTGTTCTTCCAAGGCTGATCTGTTCCTCTGTGCTTTTCATGCTATCCCTCCCTGCTCCGCCCACACAGTTGCTCCCCATTTCTCTTATTTCCAGTTTCTGCCTTTCTCCTGGCTCTTCCTCCTCATGTTGAAAACATGCTCAAGTTTCCTCCATCCTAAATAAAGCTCTCCTTGACCTCATGCTATCACCTATTTCTTTCAGTGTTCATTCACTCCTCAACACCCACAACTCAATGGGCACTGCTCTCCAAGACCCCCTAATTGGTTTGACCTCCCTGAGCTTTACCTTTGAGCACCTCTTTGTAAGGATCCCACTGCGAGTGTTGATGGTTGACGGGGCTCTGTCCTCTGCACTGAATGTCCACAGACTGCAGGGCAATCCTATCACCTTTGTTTTCTAAATCATTGTCTCTTGGCTTGCTCAGCTTTCCCTCCACATGGCCCACATTAAGATAAAATTTCTTGGGCTGCTCTTTCTACTGTGAATTATATGTCCTGTCCATTTCAAATGGAATATATTCATTTGGGCTTTAGAGCTTATTTTCTTTTTTTAATTAGAAGTTGTTCATATCTAATTGGACATGCTAGGGTTTGTATCCTATATAACCAGTATTGATAGAAGAATTATCTATAAAAAAAAGAACAAGTAGTTCCTAAGAGAAGAGCTAAAGGATTTTTATAAATAATGTACCTACAATTTGTGGACTGTGTTTTGATTAATCAGAGGTCTCTTGTTTCTTTCTGGATTTTTAGTTACCTCCTGAGTATGGAAAGTTGGCAAATAATGTAGACTCAGATATAAACTATCATTAAACAGAAAAAATATATTGATGTTTTTATATTTTTAAGATTCTGAATACTTTAAATATTTTAAGCCCTGATCTTTTCATACTTTCTGAAAACACTATGTGTAATTCTCCCTTTTAAACCAAAATTTTAAAATATACACCTTGTACTTACATACTCAACAAGAACAAACAAGCTACTCCAGCCAGAAAATCAGGAAAGCAGTTGATTTTCAGTAGCGAATAATATATTAAATTGCAAAGTAGGTAGGTTATGAAAGATAAAACAATTTTTGAAAATTTTAGTACTGTTTTTATATACAAATTTTCTTAGAAATTTTTTTTTTTTTTAATTTTTATGTACTAGGATGGTCACAAAATTTAGCTACATTCATTTATTTTGCAAGTAGTTCATTCCTTCAACAATTGCTATTATGAAACCCAAAGACAAATTTTTCTTTTCTCAATGTCTATTACCTGTTTTTTTCAAGTATTGCTTTGGGTACCTAATGCAGCTGATGACCCTCTAGGTTTGAACCAGATTACAGAAAAAATCGTGAGCATGCTAAGGTATATGGCTCTCCAAATTATGCTCATAGCCCTAATTTCCACCAGGTGCTCATTTCAGCCACAAACACATAATCATTTGGCTTTATAATTTCATCCATTTTTGATGGAAAGTTTTGAATATTTTAAAATTCCGTGAGTAGATAAGTATTGTAATGTAGTTGACTAGGATGAGTAAGCTTCATGCGATGCGTAGTACCCCAACACAGGATCCTCCCATTTGAGATGGAATTTACTGATTTGGATTTGTATCAGATCTCTCTGGAGGCTTCACGGAGCTTTCAGGCAGCTAATAGTTTTTAAATATTTCAGAAGAGAATTATGATAAGAAGGTGGAGTGGAGAACACGTGGGAGGAAAGTAATGTGAAAGCCAGGATAGCAAACAAGCATTGTGCTCTACCCAGCCTCCTCTGCCACCTCCCAAAGCTTCCAAAAGTGTTTTTTCTGCTCTCAGTGGAGGAAGAATTTGAAAATTGAAGGTGTTTGACCCAGAGGAGTACTTGGGACAATGACGCAAAGTACTTGGGAGTGGCCCTGATCTTAATAACCAGCTGTGTGACCTTGGGTAAGTTCTTTATCTCTCTGAGCCTCATTTATTGAAATGAGTGTTGGACTGAAGGATTTCTAAGGTCTCTTCTACTTATTTGGACTCTGTAATTCCAAGATTTCAGAGCTTGAAAATATACAGACCTTCCTTGGGAAGGAGACCCGGTATCTGGAAGGCGGTGGTTCAGGTGGGAGCGGGAATAAGTTAGAGATGTCTTAAGTAAGAATACATATATATTTTAAAATGCCTTCTTGCCTGGCTGGGTGTGGCTCAGTGGTTGAGCATCAACCTAGGATCCAGGAGATTGCGGTTCGATTCCTGGTCAGGGCACATGCCTGGGTTGCAGGTTCTATCCCCAGTCGGGGGTGTGCAGGAGGCAGCCAATCAATGACGACTCTCTCATCATTGATGTTTCTCTCTCTCTCTCTCCCTCTCCCTTCCTCTCTCTGCAATCAATAAAGGTATATTTTAAAAAATAAAAAATAAAATGTCTTCTTTACTGTACTCTCTGGCTTCTGTGAAATAAGTGTGCAGCCAGTTGCTTCCTTGATTGGCTTGATCACCATTTTTGGTCTTCAGTCCTTTATTTTTGAAAGTTTCTGCTATCTCTTCAGATTAAGCTCTCATTTCTTTTGTGTTTATTTAAAGACTTAAATTTTCTTTTCTCAAACCTGATTTATTCTTATCTTCTTTGGACATTTGTTTTTTCTCCTGATGCCTGAAACAAAATTTTCCTGCTCACAAAAGGAGTAGGCTGTGCTGAGCCCCCTCGCCCTGCTTTAAGTTTGTTAGCTCACTGCCAGGCATTCATTCTTTATCAACATTATTTTCTGAGCTCTTACTGTGTCCCAGGGACTGGCATAGGTGTTGGGGAAGGAACAGTGTAAAACAAAATCTCTGTCCTCATGGAGCTTCAGTTTTAATGGAGTCACACCCAGTGCCCTGAGTGATTCTCTTCATCTTCAGCCTTCTGTTTTTGAAGTGCTTGGATGGAAGAATTTAAAATACCTCCCATGGTTCCAAACTTCTGTTAGTATCTACCTACTGTTTGGATTTTCCACCTTCCAAAATTCTCTCCTCTCCTATAAGTTATACTGATAAAGTTCATATTTTTTTAAAATCTGTTGAATTTAGGCAACTATAGGTCAGATACCCATCTAGTTTTTTAAACCCATGTTCTCTCCACTGTCATAAAGTACTATCTATAAAATGTTGATTCATTGCCAAGGCAAAGGTTGACATTGACATCATTCAACCAGGATATTCCAGAAATGAATCATTTAATCAACTTGATTTCTGTCTTACTTTATAGACTTTTACTCTCTTAAAACTTTTATTATAAAAGTTAGCAAAAATTTAAAAATAAAGGTATTTTATGTGAAGACTATTGTGTGTCACAAGTAATGTGAGAGAAGCCGTCTTAAAACAGAAACTTTGGAATCCATGGTTTACTTTCTGTGTGTTTTTCTTTTTTAAGATTATTCATTTGGTCACCTCTACCACTGGTGAAGTTCCTTTTATTCAAACTAATACATTAGCTGCCTTTCTGCCTACATTGTAGGTTAATGCTATTTTTACATTTAATTTTGCACAACTTGTGAAGAGCAGTCTTGGTTCACAGGGCTATAAACATTCCAACATTTGTCCTTCACAAGATAATTATTTCATTAAAAGTAAATTATAGTTTATTCAGTAGTTCCAGATAAATATGGCAATTACATGGTAAATGGATGCTCTAAGATTTGAGGAGAACAAATTACCTTGGTATTTTAATGGAGAGGGTTTTGTGAGCTCAGAGTTTTCTGAGTATGCTGTACGTAATTTTTATGCACAGCATCTTTCTGGCTAATGTGGGAGCTGATGATGCTTTCTATAATTAATGAACTCAAATTAAAAAAAAAAAAGACTGACAGGTAGATACCATAGGGCAGGGTGAAGGCAAAATTGTTATCATAGGGGAATTGTGTTTTAGAGGACCATGGTAAAAATGATTTTGTTGAGCAGATGATTTTAAACAATTTCATGAACAGGCTTTAGAAGGTTAGAGTATCTCCCAACAACTAACTATATGAAAATGTTCCTTATTTTTGAAAACTCATTTAATAGAGATCTATTGTTTTCAGTATGTTTCTTAAAGGGGGTGTGACTCCCAAAAAGTTAAGAACAAACACATGGAGACTAAAGTCTCAATGTGATTATTTGTATAGAAGTGAGGATCTTAGAAATACTGGGAAGTCTCTAAGTGATGCCATCTGGGGGACACAGCTCTGTAGTGGCACATCCACCCACTGAAACATGGTCGGAGCCCACAGGTCTGGATCATCATTGTTCAGTCTGTGTTGATGGAAATACTGTCTGGTTGGTGCTGTTCTGTAGGGTAGCCATGAGCCATAGGTGTCTGCTGAGCACTTGAAAATGTGGCTAGTGCCTGGTCGGGCATGGCTCAGCAGTTGAGCGTAGGCCTAGGATCCAGGAGATCACGGTTCAATTCCCAATCAGGGCACATGCCCGGGTTGCGGGCTTGATCCCCAGTTGGGGGCATGCAGGAGGCAGCCGATCAATGACTCTTTCATCATTGATGTTTCTATCTCTCGATCCCTCTCCCTTCCTCTCTCTGAAATCCATAAAGATATATTAAAAAAAAAAAATGTGGCTAGTGCAACTGAGGAATTGAACTTTAACTTGACTTAATTTTATTGAGTTCAGACTGCAATAGACCTATGTGCTGTACAGTGCAGGCCCAGAGGAAGTGAGTTTGCACCTTATGCATCTGCTGATATGAGTTGGAGGACCACGGTGCAACACCTGCTGACATGTCCATGTGATTTGTGAGTGTCAGATTGCAAGGCAAAATATAAAATAGTGTGCTTTTCAAAAGAAATTGAAGCTTAGAGGAAACTTTTCTGTGGCTTCACCAACCCTCCCAACAATCCACAAATACACCCCCCCCCCAGGGCAAGCATGCACACACACACACAGGGTGCACTATTGTAGGTTCTTTGTGGCCCTGAACACATTAAATGTTCATTTCCACACTTTGAATTTTGTATTCAAAGATCCTTGCTCTAAAGTGACCATTGTGAATAACATTGGATTGGAATCCTTCATGCTACTATCAGAGGCAACACTTGCTTATGATCAGTGTGGTAGGAAGTGCTGGGATTCCAAGTGGTTCAGGGGTCTGTAAAATCATATGTTGCCAACATATGCGTCGACAGCTTTATTGGTTTTTCCTAAGCTGTGATTTGGTTTAAGGTCATGGAGTTTTGTGAGAAATTAGTTTAAATAATGTTTTGATTTTGACATTTTTACATGTATGGATAAAAACTAAAGATGCCCTTTGAGAACAGGGCTGTGATATGTGTCATTAGGAGATGTTTCTGTGATGATGGCTTGTGTGAGATCTTGTACTTACTAAGTGAATCATGCAAAACACTTGTCATTTATTCACTCATTCCAGTTATTTTTAAGCACCTACTATGTCTACTGATTATACTGTGTATTTTCCCCCAAATGTCTGTGGATTGTCAGCCTCTGAGAGTTCAGAACATGGAGTGGGGTGGTATGATGGGAGCAACAGAGAAGCCCTGGGAACCTGCACAAGTCACTTAACCTCTCATGGAAAACACCAACTATTGCCTCACACCAGCTCTAAGGTTTTTTGTGCTCCCAAGCCTCTGATTTGTGTGTATGTGTGTGTTTAGTTTTCCCCCAGAACCTTTTTTATTAGAACAAGCCAATAATTTAAGAAGATGGGAACTCTTGTGTATGCAGGAAATGTAGGGCTGGAGGATGTGTTAGGGTCAAGAAGGGGACAGTTAATGTCCAAGATTGTGGCCCTCACCCCTGCCCATGGATCCACGGCCCAGGTGGCTGGTGTGGTGTTCTTTGGAGGCCTGGTGAATTGCTTTGGAGACAGTCACACATCCCTCTGCACCCTGGGTTCACCACAATGGCTGCCCTGTTCAGGTGCCATGGGACTTCCCCTCTGCCTTTGCATTGGATTCTCCTCAGTCTGGGATACCCTCCTGCCATCTCATTCAGCCTGCCAACCTCAGAGGACTTTCTGGCTTCACTGGGAAACTTCCCCCTGGGGTTACGCCATCCTCCTTTCCCCCTCCCACAGCAAATGGCTAGCCTGAGTAGGCTCAGGGGAAGCACCATGTCCTAACATATGGAATAATACAGGAGGCCAGGTCATTCTCCACTGCATTTGTTTTCATGTAAAGTCAACATATACTAGTGTGATTTTTCACTTCACAAGTACAACAAGACTACCTGTTTCTTAAAAGAATCTAGGAAGCTGTCAATTTCAGTCCACGGAATAAAAAGACAGGGCTATTTCCCCCACTTCCCCTGTTTCACCCTTGCGTCAAGCCTGGATGAATGAACATGTTAATTGAATTAGGTGACTATATAAAAAAAAAATTCAGTTCAGCTGTTGAGCTGAATGGATATTTTGAAAATAACCAACACAGTTGACTATCTGAGTTACCACCTGACCTTCTTTGGTTTGTCAGAGGGGTGGGTGAGTATAAGGAGAGTCAGCCTCCTCCTCTGTCTCTGCTGTCCAACCACCCTCTCCCCCGCCCCGTTTGATTTTTCATCTTCTTACTTCCTGTTTTACTTCTATTTTCTCTTCTCTTGCTGCCTCTCTCTTGCATCTTTAGCTAATAAGTCAAGACATCAGCAACATAGCCATGGATATCTGTAAGTTTTACTGATTTTAATGAGTGTAATGATAATTTTAAAAACATATATATACAGCCCGGCCGGGCGTGGCTCAGTGGTTAAGCGTCGACCTAGGATCCAGGCGATTGGGATTCGATTCCCGGTCAGGGCACATGCCCGGGTTGCGGGCTGCAGCTGATCAATGACTCTCTCATCATTGATGTTTCTGTCTCCCTCTCTCCCTCTCCTTTCCTCTCTCTGAAATCAATAAAGATATATTTAAAAAAGAAAAAAAAAAAAAAAACCCAAAAAAACCCCCCAAAAAACAAACATATATATACATATAATACCTTTGTATAGACATAAAAACTCCCCTTTACACAGTTCTGATAGCTTTGTAATGCTGTTAATACTGTAAATGATCTTTTAAAAATTACTATAGTCTAAAACTGAATCTTATTTTTAGGTACCATTATATGTTGTGGAAAGAGACTCTTATTTCTTGTTAGAGTGAATTGATAATCTTTCCATCACTGTTATCTATGTTTATATATTATTGTACATGTATATGTAAATAGGTATGAATAACAACCAAAAAAATCTACTTATATTTTTTTAAATGTAGTTTGCCAGCAGTAATAAGGAGAAAGTGAGTACATGACATTCTAGTTTAATTTTAGTAGAGCAACAATTAAAATCAAGCCTCAGCCTCTGCTTCGCTGTTTAACTCAAATTTAAAATTAGAAATGTAGTAATGATTTGGCAGTTCTGACTTTCTAAGGGGAACCATATCATATTGTATGAGTGTGTGCTGGCCTTTAAAAATAGATAGTGCCATGAAGAGACAAACTCATCATCTCTACTCATAGTTGATGTTGGTAACTGGTGGGCTTTTTCACGGAACCTGAGAGTGTCACTCTCCCCAGGAGTGTGAAACACCAGCTTGGGCTGCATTGAGTTCATTTTCAGTCAGAGCTCTTTTGTTTTAAAAGCTAACTGCTGAAAAGTAAACATTCTTAACCTTGATCATAAATATTTGTCAGAAATCTGGTTAGTTTGGGTTTTCACTGACCAAGATCGTTTTGGTAGAAGAGTCATTGAAGTTTGACGGCCCAGCAGATTACCCCAAATCCCTCATTTTTCACAGACAGGCATTGACTGTAACCCATAGTCCATTTGAAAACATTTCTTCTCTAGTATTAAAAATCTCCTGAAACATGTATTATGAAGCAAATGAAGTATATAAAAGAACTTAGACATGGATGACCAAAAATAATATATTTTTGTGCATTCTTTCTTCTGTCAGTCCTCTGAGGAATTCACAGAGGATCATGAATTCTAGAGTTTCTGTTTTGATTCTAGAGCCTTAGGTCACTACCATTGTTCATTCTCTGACTATTTTTCATTGGGGGATGTGATCATTGTCATTCTGGGCTATTTAAGTGCTAGCAAAACCACCTGGATCCTGAGTTATCACTTTCAGCACAAATCTCTGCCACCCCCATTTGCTTATGGAGCCTTCAAGCCCTTGGCTACCACACCAAAGGTCTGCATTCAGGTGTCTGCTGAAAGGCCCCATCTGTAACCTAGAAGGGAAGGGGCAGCAAGGGTTTAGGGCAGAGACTCGACTATGAAAAGACCCAGCGATTCTCTGGGGTCTGTCTAGACAATTGTATCTGCATAGTCACACATGACTAGAACCAAGGCATTGGGTTTGTCGGTGGTTGAGAGGTTTCAGGCTGCACCAGGCACTGTGGGTCTGTGTGAGAAGCAGAGCTGGGGAAGGCATGGGTCAGACCCTGCTTTGACTTTTGCTTTGTGCAGCCACTAATGCAGAAAAATTCTGCCTGAAACCCGAGGTCCTGCCTCTTTTCTACAGCAGGACCTTGCTTTGTGAGGGAGCTGCAGACAGCCAATCATAGTCAGAAGAGACAGTGGTTTCCTTTCCATGGCCGGATAGAAATAAAGTAAAACTTGAATTTGACAAATTATTCAGGAATCCCCCCTCCCTAAGAATTGTGTTGAGGACTTGATCCTTAATCTGAACTCTGTGCAGCTGTTGGATTTTTGACTTATTACAGAGATTTGAAAAGTCAAATTTATTAAACATTTCTCTCATCCTGAAGAAGACTGGATTAACTAACCTCTCATGAGAACATTCCTCCCCCTTCTGTTTTCATGAGCCCTTTGGAAGCAGTCTTACATCTCTATGGATGCTGCCCCACAATCATTTTATAATATGATTGGAGGTGACTAGGACAGTTTCATGTGGTCCCTGACATTGACTGTGTTTTAGGGCTTAAAAACCTAAAAATGTTCATCTTGGCCAGATTGTGGAATATTCAGGCAGGCATCAGTCCTCTAAATCAGATATCCTCATTTGCTCTCAGATTTAGCTTGTGTAGGCCAGTCCCCCACCCTCCCTGGTTGTACAGAGAGCCACACTGAAACTGAGAAAAACTCTAATCCCTATTGAAATGGGGAACCACCTGAAACAGGTCCACCCTGAGGGTACACAGAAGCCTCATGTCACCTAGGAGGATCTCTCCAAGGAATCTCTAAAAAGGATTTACTTTTATATATTTCATGGAGATTTTTTAGTCAAGTAGACAGAATTTCTTAATGTGAATATGCTTTTTCTCTAGTTGATTTAGATTTAAATAGCCTGACAGCGTGGAGAGCGTGCACACGCTCACACACAGACCTTGGCATGTAAGAGAATATTCTAGAGCTAACCAGCAGCCTCGCCTCTGTGTAGACCTGGCCAAGGCGGAAATATAAGCATTGCTTGGGTGTACTCTGGCTGCACTCTGTACTCTGTCATTTTAGGATTGGGCAAAAGAATTGACTAATATATTATTTGAAATGTAAAATAAAATGTATAGCTCTTAAGAGAAATATGTGACCTGCTATATACTTTACATAAAATAAATCAATGCAGTACAGTAAATCCTAATGTCAATAATAAGTTCTCTATGTGAGGTTCTATGAGCGATCTGTCTTATATATCAATTTATACAAGATTTTATTTGATTTTGAACAACTTGCCCGTATATAGGGTATCCCAAAAAATGTATACACACACTTTGAATAATTTCAAGGCAGTGTTTATTAAAATACATTTCATTTTAAAAATTGAGCTATCAGCTGTTAAAGTGTGTATACATTTTTTGGATACCCTGTATATCAATTTCTTGAACTTCAAAGTTATAGAATATGTTTACATGTTTTCATCTTAGAAATACAATTTACTTAAAAAGTAAATGATTATTAAACCCCCTTTCCATATGTTGAAAGAACCTTAAGTTCAACAAAAACTAAATTCAGTCTTCTTTAGGAGCATGCCATTTAGATGGGGTATTACGTGATGTTAGTGCAAATTGTGTAGGGAAAGCATCAATGTCAGCTTAAACTTGCTGAAATGAATGTGAGAAAATCAGTGTGGAAGTCTGAAGTTTGGCAAACTCTTAATTATTCTGAAAATTGGATATTTCCAAGTGGCAGATCTAAACATGATTTGGAAAATGTTCTTATACTTATATTTGATATTGGTATATCTGATATTTAGCACTTCTAAGCACTACTGCCCCAATAATGATACACAGCAAGTATTCAATAAACAGTTGTGCAGTGAAAACTTAATGAATGGAACACACTCACACACACACATACACACACACAGAACGTACAAGGAGCTACAGCCTGTTGGATTTCCTCATCTGCCAAAACTCCCTAGTGAAAATTTGGTTTGTAACATTTTTGATTCACTCAAACCTTCGATAGAAGGAAGATAATTATTTTTGTTTCAAACAGTTCCATTTTTATACTGCAGGTGGTAAGTGAGGAATAACCAGTTTTAACTTTAACAAAATGAATAATTAAACACAGAAGGTACTACCAATAAAATTGAAATCAAGTTTGTCATTTAATCCAGTGCCATTTTGAATTCACTTTGTGTATTGATGGGGAAAATATGCTAAATAATACACCACTGAATTTTCTAATGTAACTGAGAGAATTAGGATACTTTTAAAAGGTTTGAAAACAAGGTAGCAACTGTCTAGAAAACTTGTCTAATTAAATCTAAAGCAAATGAGATAAAATCATTGTGACATGACAGTTTTTAATAGCAATTTAAAAACTGGTATTTTTCTTAAATAGATGCTGTCTTGTACCTTAAAAGGTTTGCTAATGTAACTCACTTATTTAAAAGTTAAAACCTAATCTTTGACTGTAGGCTCTTTGTGGCCTCTGGAGCCAGACTGTATGGGTTCAGATTTCAACCCATTGTATTAACATGGACAGGTAACTCAGCTTCTGCCTCGATTTCCTCATTTGTAAAATGGCAGTGATGATAGGACATGGCACATAAGCTTGTTCAGAGGTTTAAATGGGCCGACACATGTAAAATGCCTAGAGCAGCACTTGCCACATGGCAGTGTTTACTGTGAGACTATTACTATTAATCCTCATTAGGGCAGGGACTTGGAGCTTTCAATTTTAGCCTTAAGCTGTAAGGCTTTTCTTAACTAAATTTTTATTGAATGTTTTTATAACTTTAATGTTAAAAACATTATTTGAGCCTGTGATTTTTTTTTTTTTTTTTGAAATCTAGGGAAACGATTTAATATCCCTTCATTTTAAAAATGGACTTAGAATTATTTTTAATCAATTATGTTATTTTAGTAACAATAGAAAATGACTACTCCTGATGCCTTAGTGGTGAATCTCATTATGTCCTTACATCAGCATTCTGTAGCTGGTTCCCACTGAGAAAGCTTTGGTCAAAACTCTTGTACATTCCACAAGGGGAAAGGAAAACTTTCCTACTTCTGTGAGGTTGGGTGGGTTTTTGGAACTTGTGTAAGATATCTGGATTTTAGTACCGTTAGGTGGGTTTGTTTAAAAAAACACACATAGAAGAGAACATTCTTGGGTTCATATGTCAAATTGTAGATGAATATCTTCATATTATTCATCTAGAGGAAATTCTGGGTTGATTGAAATAAAATATTTCAACTAGAGTAATATTGTCATGAGTTTGAAATAGGTGGTAGTTTATCAAGGCGATTATTTTCTAAAATTGAATGATCATTAGAATCACTTGATAAAGGTCTTGAAAAAATAGTTTGCTGGACCCCACCCAACATATTTATTCATAATATTTATTCTGATATTAGAAGGTAGGGACTGTAATTCTCCTCAAGTGATTCTGATGCACAACATGGTGGCATCACCATGGGAACCCTCCTGCCCCTTCCTCTAAAGCACCTTGGTCCAGTGCCATCCATCATCGGCACAGAAATGGACTCATCAGTAGTGGGACTTTGAGGATATTGTTCTAATAAGCTGTGCAGTTAGGACATATATGATTAGGAAAATCAACTTACTAAGGATGGAAGGATTTTTTGTGTGTTTTTTTTTTAACTGTGCAACATCTTTTAGAAAAATCACATTTAAAATCCAAGAGAAATATTGATTTCCTCTTCTTATTTTTACCAGCTCCAAAGCTGAGAGCAGTTGTTTTGAAGTACAAATTATTTGTTGAACTGTACTGTATATGGGCAGAGCACATAGGGAAGACACTGCTGCTCCCAAACCCTGAGCCTCACAAGTAGGGAAACCATGGATCAGTTTGCAAATGATCCAGCTGTACTTCAGCCCAACTCACCAATTCTACCACTGCTTTTATGTCTGATAGGAAGAACCTGTAGTCAGTTGTTACTGCCCATGAATCTCCAGGCTTCCTGGGACCTTTGCTTAGATGACCTCACCATTCAGCTGGCACACACAAGGCCCCCGAGGTCCAAGCAGAGGCTCTTCTTACTTGTAATGGGAAGAAGGGCTGAGAATTGATATTTTCTGAGATAGCTAAGGAAGGGAGTCCTGCCGACACCTGGGCTGTCGCCTAGGGAAGATAGAATATTTCTAGAGAAAAATGAGCCAACATTTTGCTGACAGATTTCATGCCATTCCATACCCCCTACACTCCCACTAGGCTTTTGGCTCTCTCCTGGAGCATAATGTCCATGGAATGATAGATTCTCCTCCTTGTTGCTGGCATGACCCCTTTTTCTTTATAATGTCCATATTAACGTTGAACCTCTAAGCTGTTCCAAGTGTTGGGGTCCCAGGGAACCTGTTGGCTCCAGTTACCTTGAATTCTGACTGGTTGTAACCAGAAATTCTCTAAGTAGTTGCTTTGCTTCTGAGATATTTCTTTTCCTCATCTGCAAGGTACTACAGGGCTGGAGACTCGCTGCCTTGTAGCCACATCTAAGAGTAGTCAACCCTATCTCTGGATACTACTTGAATTCAAGGACTTCTCTACCTTTGACATTGGTTTTCTCCCCGTTCCTCTTCAGAATATCTCGGGATGTTATAAATGTCAAGTAACTTTTATTTTAAATAAGGATTGACATTTGAACCATCCTATGTCATAGGGACATGCCTTCTAGAGCTAAAAGGAGACACTTAACACATCCTGTCCTAGCTTGGGAGCAGTGGGGTTGAGGAACCACCTGACAGTTACTGGCGGTTCTCCCATGGCAGTTCCTATCTGACATGACCTGGAGCTGTGCTTCACCAGTGCCCAGCCCTTACATTTAAAACAGATAAAGCCTTTAAAAACATGGGGCTTTTTAGTGCTTTGAGACATCAAAAAAATGTGAAGGAACTGTGTACTGAAGATTTAAAAAAAAAAATCTTCCTTTTAACTGAACAAAAGTAAACCAAGAATTAGTGTGAGGGATTTCTGTGAGGCACAGGAAACTTGAATTGTAGCGATTGTCAGCAGTGCAGTCACTGGACAGAGGACGGAGAAGGCAACAGTCTTCTCAGGCACTTAGTGTTATATAAGTGTTACTTATCTAAAAAGGCAGGCAGAAAGCAAGATGTTACATATCGAAAGAGCAGAATAACATAGATCAATGTACTAGAAGTAGGAGACAGCTGATTCCCGCATACACATGTACAACCTGGAAGTTTTTATGAGCAAGCAGTGCTTTGGGTACTGCAGAGGCTCCTCGGGCAGCTCAGAAGCTCCAGGTGAGCCCACACACAAATTCTCACAAGTGGGTAAAGCATGTATTGAGGTGTAGGAGTTGAGCAGGTGGCCAGCTGAGTCCTGGAAGATTTCATGGATGTAAAGGACAGGTAGGATTTAGATAAGTGGAAAGATGGAGGAAAGAATCACAGGTGAAGGTATAATAAAGGCCCACTGTTTGGGCACCGGAGAGCCTGAATCACAAGATAAGTGGTGTGTGTTTATTGGCCACAGGAAACCAGGGGAGTTTTAATGAGACACATTCTCACTGCTGCATGAAGGATGAGGCGGAGGAGGAGGTGCTAAGAAGGTAGCTAGGACTATGCTGCTGTGATTGTGCAAGTCTCAGACTGTGATCACGGCAGCAGGACGAGAAAGAAAGACTTGCCCGGTGTGATTGGATACAGAGATCTGCAAGAATGGAAGAGACACAAGTAGGACTGATTACTCAGATCCCCAGGGAGCCACAGGACATGCCCGAGGTAAGGGCCAGGTTATGCCAACTTCCTGGTGATGAGCTTGTGCATTGTTCTCAGGAGTCCACCTGATGGAGGGCAGGCAGGGTCAGCAGGGGCACAGGCATAACCTGGGTACATTGGTGGGAGAGAAGGCTTTTGTGGAGAGGTAACTGCCAGCCTTCACCTAGGCTACCTTGACCTTTCTCTCATAGTAGAGAAGGTAATCCTGCCTAGGCTGGAAATCTGTGGGTGGCCATGAGTGAGAACACCTGATGAGCGAGGCACTGAGATATAGAGCAGGTAGGTGGGAGGGTGGGAGATAGAGAGTCTGATGCTCAAATCACTGCAGATCCAGAGTTGGACAGTGACTGCTGAGGGTCTTTATCACTTTTCTTAGAAATCTGAAAGCATCATTCAGCTGATGCCCGTTGTGCAGTACAGGTCATCACAGAGCAAATTTATTGTATATCAGAGGAAGTTTAGCTTCTTTAAAGACTCAACAGAAGACAAGAAATATCCTGGCTCCCAGAGTTTGCCTTTTCATGTTCTCTGCTCACTCCAGATTCCCAGCACCTTTAGCCCTGCCTGTGAATGGGGCAGGAGTAATGACTGGAAGGCTTTGGCCTGATTTGACCTGCCCCCAGCTCTGCTTCGGGGATGTGGCCTGGTTGTCACAGCCCAGGCTCACCTGGGCCTCTGAACATCTGGAGACAGGGAATTAGAACCTTGACATTAAAAGCCATGCCTCAAAACTACAACCATTCAAGGACTTTAGAGGAAGAAATGGCCACATTTATTGAAGCAACAAAACATTAAACACCAAGGAATTACTTAACGTGAAATACATAAAATCTATATGTAGAAAACTGTAAAATATGCCTAAAGAATACAAAAAGAATTTTAAAAAGTGGAAAGGCATACATCATGTTCTAGAATACCAAGATCATGAACATATCAATTCTTCCTAAGTTAATTTATTAAATTTAACACATTCCCAATAAAATATGAACTGTTAAACAAAAAAAGTAGGCAAGTCGTTTCTAAAATTCACATGGGTAAATAAGCGCTATCACTTATGAAATACATTGTAAAGCTTTAGTAATTAAAAGGTGGTGCTGGCACATGAATAAACAGAACAGTGGAACAGATTAGAAAAACAAATAGTCCAAGTATGTATTAAAATAAATAAAAGAAATGGGGGAAAGTCCCATTTAAAATCAAGGGGGGAGAATGGACAACTAACTAAATGTTAGGACAACTGGGTAACCACATGGAACAATATATTGTACCATACACCAAGGATAAATTTCTAGTAGATCAAATGTTTAAATAGAGACTTCTGGTCAAGATGGTGGTGTAGGTAAACGCAGTATTTGCCTCCTCCCACAACCACATCAGAATTACAACTAAACTATAGAACAACCATCATTAAAAACCACCTGAAATCTGGCTGAATGGAAGTCCTACAATTAGGGAATTGAGAAGCCACATTGAGACTGGTAGGAGGGACAGAGATGTGGAATGGGCTGGTCCCACACCCACATATGGCAGATAAAATTGGGAGTGATATCTTGGATGAGGAAGTCCCCCCTGGAGAATGAGGGGGTCATAGCCTCACATCATGCTCCCCATCCCAGGGATCCAGTGCCAGGAAGATAAGTCCCCATAACTTCTGGCTGTAAAAACCAGCAGGGATTGAGACTGAGTGAGACAGAGGGCTGCTGGAGTCCCAGGCAGTTCTTCATAAAGGGGCCATGTATGGATTTAATTGGACTCACTCACTCTGAGCTCCAGCACTGGGGCAGCAGATTGAAAGGCACCAGGGACATACAAAGAGGAACTGAATTGTCCAACATCAGGGTGAGAGTTGGAGAGGCAGCATTCTCTCAGACAGAAGTACAGGCAGAAGCCATTGTTCCTTTTGTAAACCCCTCCCCTGGCCCTGGAGCCTGCAGGAGGGCTCCATATCTGAGTCTCCATCAACCTGGCTCACACTGTTTCCCCCACCCTGGTGATTCCCTGAGGCCCCGCCTCACCCAAATTTCAGACCCACCCAAGCTGTTTTCAGTGGCTTTTCTATACGAATGGATTGTCTTTGCTTATGCTTCAGATTTTTCTAAAATCTCTCAAACAAGCAGCATCTGGCCTTGGCATGTCCTTTACCTCTCCCTAAGTGGCCCCAGGCTCAGCATTAGCAGCAGCAGGCCTTGGTTTGCAGGTTGGCCTCACATGGGCACCTCCAGGCCCAGCACAAGTAGCAGCTATCTGCAGATCCCTTTGCAGCTCACACCGGGTGGCCCCGGCCAAAACATAGGTGACTGCTGATGTTGACCTGCACCTCCTGGGAGGCCCCAGAGCCAGTGTACCAAGTGGACAGCTTCAGACCATGTAGAAGCACCACCACGCAACCACCTCCACAAGCAGCACGCTTGAAGGACTGGACTCAGTGGGTACCTAAGCCCTGCTGAAGTAAGTCTTGCTCCATGTGGTGGGATCCTGCACAGTTGATCCTCCATGGTGGCCGGAGGTCAGTGGTTGGTGGTTGCAGCCAATCGTTGCAGTTGATCAGTCTGAGAGTAAATGCTGCACATCGATGTGCCAACAGAAATCAAGGCTCAACTACAAGAGGAGGGTGTACACAACTCACACAGGGGGTGCACCTCGAGTGGGGAGGCTGTACCACTGGACCGTACATAACACCTACTACAGTAGGCCAGTCTACCAAGCCTGGGAGAGGTAGCAGCTCTACTTAATACATAGAAACAAATACCGGGAGGCTGCCAAAATGAGGAGACAAAGAAACGTGCCCCAAACGAAAAAACAGAACAAGACTCCAGAAAAGAACTAAACAAAATGGAGACAAGCAATCTAGTAGATGCAGAGTTCAAACCATTGGTTATAAGGATTTCATTGAACTTAGTGAGAACCTCAAGAGCATAAAAAAGGACCAGTCAGAAATGAAGGATACACTAACTGAAATGAAGAATAATTTACAGGGAATCAACAGTAGAGTAGATGAAGCTGAAAATCAAATCGGTGATTTGAAATTCAAGGCAGCAAAGCACACCCAGTAAGAACAGGAAAAAGAAAAAAAGAATCTAAAAAAATGAGGACAGTATAAAGACCTTCTGAGACAACTTCAAGCTTACCAACATTTGCATTATAGGGGTCCTGGAAGGAAAAGAGAGAGAGAGCAAGAAATTGAAAACCTATTTGAAAAAATGACAGAAAACTTCCCTAACCTGGTGAAGGAAATAGACATACAAGCCTAGGGAGCACAGAGAGTTCCAGACAAGATGAACTGGCCCACAGCAAGACACATTATAATTAAACTGCAAAAGGTTAAAGACAAAGACTCTTAAAAGCAGCAAGAGAAAAGCAGTTAGTTACCTACAAGGGAGCTCCCATAAGACTATCAGCTGGTTTATTAACAGAAACTTTGCAGGCCAGAAGGGATTGGCAAAAAATACTCAAAGTGATGAAAAGCAAAGACCTATCCAAGATTATTCTACCCAGCAAAGCTATCATTTAGAATTGAAGGACACATAAAGAGCCTCCCAGACAAGAAAAAGTTAATGGAGTTCATCACCACCAAACCAATATTACATAAAATGTTAAAGAGTCTTCTTTAAGAAGAAGAAGAAGAAAAAACATATGAATAATAAAATGTCAATGCATACATATCTATCAACAGTTGAATCTGAAAAACAGAATAAACAAACAAGCAGAACAGAAACAGACTCAAAAGAACAGAGAACATTTTGATAGTTGCCAGGAGGGGGTTTGTAGGTGTGTGTGAAAAACGTGAAGTGATTAAGAAGCACACATTGGTCTTTCAAGAATAGCCATGAGGATGTAAATTATAGCATAGGGAGTATAGTCAACAATATTCTAAATAACTATCTATGGTGTCAGATGGGTGCGAGATTTATTGGGATAATTACTTAGGAAATTATTTAATGTCTAATCACTGGGGTGTACTCCTGAAACTAATATAAGTCAACTGTAATTGAAAAATGATAATGATTTAAAAATGGGGAAAAAAGAAAAATAAATAGGTTGTCTCTAAATAAATACTCTGATGTCTAGCAAAAAACAAAAAGTTTAAATAGTTAAATGTTTTAAAACATTAAATTACAGACACATCTGATTTGAATAAACGAACTATATAAACAGGTTTTTGAGGCAATTGGAGAAAACTGAATGTAGATAAAATATTAGGTGGTACCAAACGTTAATTTTGTTATATGTGATAATGGTTATGCAAGAAAACATTTATTATGTTTTTAAATGCGTATTGAAGTATATAAGGGTAAAATGATTTGATATCTTGGATTTGCTTTAAAATAATTTTGTAGATAGAGAAGAGATAATAGAAGAAAGTTGGCAAAATCCTGTTGAATATAGTGGGGGTACAGGGGTTTGTTTTAGCAATATCTTTTTTTTGTGTAGGTTTAAATTTTTTCAAAATAAAAAAATAATTAATACTAGAATAAAACAGGAGAATTTCTTCATAGCTATGGGTTTGGCAGACCTTCCCTACTGATTTACAATCCAGAAGCCATGAAATTGATTCATTAAAATCAACTATATATAAATATATATATACAAAAACCACTTTTGCAGTGAGTGGGTGAGGGAACCAACAAAGAAAAAGGGAAAACTAGGAAAACTATTCACAACTCATATCACAGATATATGACTAAGAATTAATATGTAAACTTCTAGAAATCCTAAAAAACCCCACAACATTGTAGATTGGCAGAACATGTAAATCTACACTACACAGAAAAGGAAAGAGGAAATTTAAATGGGTCTAAAACATGTGACAAGGTGCTCACCTTCATTCATACTAAGAGAAATAAGCCTCGGCTGTGACTGGAAGACCCCAGAGCAGTAGTCTGTTGTCTGCTCTGATTGCGGAGACTGGGGAACAAGAACCAACACTGATGGGCAGGTGGGATGGAATACGGTACAATGTCTGTGAAGAGCAGTTTGCCAGTTTCCATCAGAATTGCTTCAGATATGTTTATATTCAAGGTTATACTCGGTAGCTTTGTGTGAAATAGCAAAAAATTAGAGACTTAGATGCCCATCGGGAGAGGACTAGTTAAGTAAATTATGTAGTACTCAGCAGCTGTGACACAGTGAGGCTGCTGTCTGCTTGCCTGTATGGAAAGATCCTCAAAGGACACTGCAAGTGTACTTTATATTTGTATATAAAAGGAAAAAAGTGTATTTGCTTGAATAAAGAAATTCTGTAAAGACAAACAAGAAATGAATAACGTGACTAAGAAGTGAAGGAGAAAACTGGAATATTTCACTGTGAACCTTCTACTTTTTAGCTTCATTTGAATCCCATGAATTAAGAAGTTACAACCATGTATTAGATTTAAAAGACTACTATAGGCCCAGTACATTGAGTCACTGTGGCAGACCAGTTCTGGCTTTATGTATTACATCTATTTACTAATAGATTTTATATGAACTAAGTGAAAGTCCAAAAATAACAGGTCACTTAAAAACATGCACTCAGGTGCCTGTTAAATTTGCTTTTCAATATGTGTTTTGTTGAGAATGGTCTGACCAGCTCTGGGTGACTCCTTTGATGAAGTAAGATGCTGTGACTGTTCTGGAGGGAAGCTCCCTCTGCTCACTCTATCATTTCGTCACCTGCCCATCCAGCCAGCTGCTCCATTAACTAGGAATACTAAGTACGTTTCAAAACTGCAGGTGAAAACATTAGATAAACTGTGTGACCATAAATTATATGATGATTCTTGGGAGATTTTTAGCCGGGAGCCAGGGCTGTTTTACTGTGTCCCAGGCTCCAAGCGGTTGTTAGCAGAATGCCTTTTCACCTTTGATTTAAAAGCTGCACATTAGCACCTGTTTTATTTACTTCACAGCATGCCCAACAGAGCTCCTTCTTTGAAAGGCAAAGTGCAATTTTTAGTCATCCAGGAAACAATTACTAAATTCCCCCCTTCTCCTCCACCCATTTTTCTTCTTTATAAGGAATAAGGGGTTAGAAACAATATTTGCTCTTTCCTTCTCTGTCCTTAAGAGGATAAGGAAGAAGGGTAGGCATCCTGGGGTTCTCACAGATCTTCCCTACCTGGACTGAGTGCCTTCATGTCAACAGCAGTCCTGCTCAGCGTGTTTTACTGAACTCCCAACAAAGGCAGAGAAGGTTCTCTGAGCTTCCAGTAGTCAGGCCTTCAGAAGTTCTTCATATTCATCCTAACCAAATGAAAATATTTTAAATAATCTTTTTATCTCTTCCCTCTTTGAAAAAATTAGATTTAGCCATCTTTCAGTGTAGACAGTTTGCACCTTTAAACCTTTTATGGCAAAGCCACAAAAACTGCAATTTAAAATACACATGACTTACACTTTTTAACTTAGAAGGTATGATCCCACCAGCATATATTCATGAATGGAAATGTGGGTGCCAGGAACAGCACCAGCTGTTAGACCTGTGGGGTCAGACTGGACCTGGGTTCAGCAACCTCAGTACTTGAGTCTAGCTAGGAAAGAATTCAGAGCCAAGCCTCAAACTATAAGAGAACATTTATTTGGAAAATCACAGAAGTAGAAGTAATTTGTAGAAGAAATGGGCTTAGGAAACAAGTTATAGAGGTAAAGGAAGGGCCCTTGGAGCTTGGGAGTAAGGAAGGTAAAGGTGATGCAACTGGGGAGATGGGGAGAGGGAGGGAGAAGGGAAAGGCATGGTTGTGCTCCCTGGAGTGAGAGCTTTTTAAGGGTGGAGATTTTAGGGGAGATCCCAGGGGAAGATCTTAGTAGAATATTCATCAGTTTTGTAGGTGTGTCCTTTCAGATTGAAGGTCTCCACTGATTGATTGGTGGGCACCAGGGGAGGGGCTCTTTAGTCAGTGCAGCTGGTCCTGAGGTCAGCCTTGACCATGGCATCACTTGTCTGGTTTTGCTGCTTTTCTGGGCCTGGAGGTGAAATACAACTGAGACCTAGATACTTTTCTCTGGGGAGGAAAGGTCAGGGGTCTAAACCGCACCTATGTTAGGGAGGAAAGGTCACCCTGGGGACAAGGTCCCAATCTACAATTTTCCTTTGCTAGTCACCCAGGGCTTTGAGCCCTGGTGACCTTCTGTACCTGGCGCATCATCCCTGCTCTGCTCACATCTGGTCTAACTGCCTGCCACAGAAACATTTGTGTTCTTCCAAAAACCATTCTGATGAGGAACATTTACCTGCTAAAGAGTAGTCTGTCTGGGCTTGTAGAGCCAGGAGAGAAGTTGAGGCAGCAGGGTCATGTACCATGTCAGGAACCCTTCCTGGAACAGCCCACAATGTTCTTGTTTGTAAGTTATTACAGAATAATCAAAACTGTGTTGGCACAGACAGCATTTCTTTTGCAGTTGGTTCAGATTGCTAATAGCACCGTAAATTATTAAAAGCAAAAAGATTGAATGATAACCTAATGTTTTGAAAGAACACGACTAAATCTATCATGTAGATACCAAACACTGCCCCAGATTTGGACTGAGTGGAATTTACGGTGATGCCAACAGGTAGTGAACTGGTAAAAAGAGAAACTATTAGAAGAGCGAAGCAAACTGAATAATGGTCCAAGTGAGCATAGATTAGAAAGAAATCTGTGTGATGGGAAGAGAAGAAATGGACAGAGGGAAAGGAAAGGAAGGTTGGTAGGGAGCTGTAGAGGATGCCACCTGGCAGTGGTATCTGTAGACCTGCAATGGTATCATTGCAGACATGTGCCTTTGATTTTTGAACAACCTCCTAACCTTCATCATTAGGGGGGGTAATTGGCCTAACAGGCACATATCTAGAAAACACCAGACCTGGGGATTAAACTCCTGTGTGTCTCAAGAGCCCAGGTACTTAGTGTCTGGGCTGCTCTTTGTACTAAGTATTATCTCTGGTATGTCACTCATCACCTGCCCCTACATCAGAGCTCAAAACCATGGGTTTAATCCTGAAACCAGCTTAACCCCCTCCCAAAATTGGGGCCAGAAGTGGCTGGGTGCTAGGGTGAAAGAATGCCTATAACCCTGCCAGCCTAAACACATTTCCTCTTTTACAGACATGCATGAGAACACAATTCTTAGTTTAGAACTAAGTATTCTTTTAACTGATAAAGAATAGCACGTTTTGATCTTTAAAATCACTTATAGCTCCAATTGGGGCTTTGGCCAACCTGAGTGTACATTGGTTTTAGATTAAAACATGGCATGTGGTGTTCTGGAAAACAGTGAAGAAATAAAACTCCAGGGGGGATTTTTTTATGCCTTTGCCCTGGGAACTGATTTATGCTGGTATTGTTAGCTATTTTCCTTGGATGACAAACTTGTATAATTGTAGTAACATGTTTCTGAGATGCAGAGGGGGAAAACCACAACAAAATGTAAACCTTTCAAGTTAGCACATGAGTAATATATATTAATGACAGAGAGAAATGAGCCAGGAAAAAGTATTTTCAAGAAGGAACACTGCAGACATGAGGGGAGTGCCTGTGTCCTGGGTTATATTATCTGATTTCTAAAAGCAAGTTGCTCACCATCTGAGGGTTGGAAATAAGCTGGAACTTAATTATGGTATCTGTTGTGTCATTTGGGTCAGTTGGTCATTCTAACTGTAATCTCCTACAAAAGGGTTCCCATAGTGGGAAGACCTGAGAGGGGCTGTGCAGATGCAGCAGTGGGATTTTAGTTAGGACAACCTTCCATTGCCTCATCTCCTTTCCCTGATTCATGGGAACTTGTTTGGTTATGCTTCCCATAATTTCAGCCCTTAATGTTTAACTAGGGTCCTTTTTCCCCCAAGCTCAGCAACTGATCAAATTGTAATCATATATTCTCTAATAATAATTGTTTAAATGCGCCTCCGGGCAATCAGCTTTACTATGTAAATGATGCTGGTGTTTAAAAAAATGAACTGAGTGTCTTATAGTCTCAACTTTACTGCTCCTGCACCTTAGCCAACCTGTGCCTCCTCCATCAAATGAAGAGGTACAAGGAGCCATGGTTTTCACACCAGGCTGCACCTTTAGCAAGTTCCCCAGGCCTGGATCTGCCTGGGAGATTCTGATGCCGTCAATCTGGGTTGTGCCTGGGGCTTGGGGAGGTTTCAGCACTCCTTGGGAGATTCCAACATTCAGCTGCAGTGGAGAACTACTGGCCCAAAGGATTTCCAAAGCCCTTTCCAGCCCTAAAGGTCATTCTACCAGGAGGTCTCATATGAATTTCACTGCCCCTTGCAGGTTTCATATATACTAAGGACCAAGATTCAGTTAAATTTTTCAGTGATCCTTGTAAGAATCTCATCTAGCCCAAAAAAGCCCTTTTTTGCTGTGTGTATTTTATCAGTTCATTCCATGGGCTATGCATGAATGATCTCCAATCCCCACCTCTGCTTCTTCTATTCAGAATAGCAAGCATTCAGAATAGTAAGCATTCAGTATAGCAAGCATTCAGTATAGCAAACCACACAGAGGAGGGCTCCAATCAGCAATACTCTACTTAGTATATACTTGATGGACATCTTTCACATTTACTATGAAGTTCATTCACCCTGTGGGCCATTGTCCTTACATCTCATGAGAAATCTTGTCTGTGTGACCATCTGGGAATTGATTCTCTTATTTTTGCTTCCTGCTGGAAGACTACAAAAATTTTTAAAACAAAACTGAACCCCCCAAAATGTAGAAAAAATAAAAGGAAAATATTCTTATGATTTAGAATGTGTTCTAAATTTTCCAGGCAAGAGGGAAAAACAGCTGTTACCCTATGAGTGTGCCTGAAGGTCAAAGTCAGTCTTAGGTGTTAACAGTTGTCCTCCTGTCAGTCATGGGACCACCACTCTTTGGGGCCCAAGTTCTGTGTCTCACCCCTCCCTGACTTGCCCAAACTAGTTACTGCAGAGATTAAATATTTCTACTATAGAACACTTTTTCCCCTCCAAAATCAGTGTGATCAAATATTTCTGAAGCTAAACAAAATGACATATTGGCTTGCAAGGATTATCCAGACCCTTGCATTAATAAAAAATAAAATAACTGAGCTTCTGCTGGGAGGGAGCTAGGAGAGGCTATTTTGCTCTCAGAAAGATGCCCCTAGGCGGTTGTAGATAGCATTGTTTTTGTTCAGTTTTGGCTGGGCTGGTATATGCATTAGCTCATGTTCCAAATCTGTCACCCAGAGAATGTAGTGAGAGTTTTGTTTCAATCCTTTCTCTCTCACTTCACCCTTTCCTTAGCCAGAGTCCAGCATCTACACAGCCCAAATAGCCAAGACTTGAAAACAGCAGTTTTGGATAAAACTTAACAGGCTTTTCACATGATTCATGAAAACACTTGGAGGCGCTTATCCCACTACCCCAGACACACTTCCAGTCTCTGTTCCCCACTTGCCCTTAAGGAAGTTGCTCCTGAGTTTTAGAACATAAGGGAATCATCCTTTCCCTAATGTTTGCAGTAGAGCTGGAGAGAGGTAAGAGAGAACTGGGGGCTGTCGTCCTCACAAACTTGAATTTGCAATTCAGGTTGGTTCTCTCTGTTTTTAACTGCTCACTCAGGAGTCCAGGGCTTTGTGCAGCTTTCAGGGATCAAATAGCTCCTCCTCAGTCCTACACCCACATGTAGAGAATCCAGCAGTTAACTGTTTGTTTCCTTCATCTCTCACCAGCCCTGTGTTTTAACCTCTCTTGAGGTCAGTTTCCTCAGGGATACTAACCTTCCTGGCAGCAGGATCACATGAAGACATAATGACTAAAGCACTTTGTAAATTAAAAAACACTGTAAGATGTCCATTTTTGTGAAGATTAAATGAGATACTGAAAGCACTTCTTATGCAGCTAAAGACTGCATTAAGTGATAGTGTTAGTGTTTATGCTTACTGTGTGAAGACTGCTGTACTTGGCACTGGGTGAGAACTTGGTTTTCTGTGTGAGAAGGTAGGATGGGAAAGCGCAGGAGAGGAGGGGGTGATCCCTCTGGCTGCACCCTGATACCTTGTTATCTGTGGCATCATTTCCCAGACCCCTTAGTTACTTAACGGCTGTTGGCTCACTGAAATGCTCTCACCAGGAACTTTGCATCCAAAGGAAAAGGAATTTTCAAAAGACAAATTACAGATATGTGCAGGGCAGCAGAGTCTACCTGCGACAACCAAGCTCTCAGGGAAGGAGGAGTTCCCATGGGAGACGGGGCCTGTGCTACCACCTGTGTTCTCAGACCTGAAAGCTGCTGCCTCATCATGCATGACTATAAAAACATGGTGGTGTACAGCAAGGAAACCATCAACAGGAGGAAAAGCCAGCTCACTGAGTGGGAGAACATATTTGTCAATGATACATCTGATAAGGGGTTAATATCCAAAATTTATAAAAAACGCCAAAAAACACAAACAGTCCAATTAAAAAATGGGCAGACACTTCTCCAAAGAGGACATACAAATGGCCAAGAGACCTATGAAAAGATGCTCAACATCGTTCATCATCAGAGAAATGCAAATTAAAACCACAGTGATACCTCACACCTGTCAGAATGGCTATCATGAAACAAACAACAAATGGCAAGTATTGGCGAGGATGTGGAGAAAAGGGAACCCTCATGGACTCTTGGTGGGAATGCAGACTGGTGCAGCCACTGTGGAAAGCAATATGGAGTTACCTTAAAAAATTAAAAATAGAACTGCCTTATGACCCAGCAATACCACTTCTGGGAATTTATCCGAAGAAACTGAAACACTTACTCAAAAGAATATATGCACCCCTATATTCATTGCAGTGTTATTTACAATAGCCAAGATTTGGAAGAAGCCCAGATGTCCACCAGTAGATGAGTGGGTAACAAAAGCCACAGTACATTGGTACAATGGAATACTACTTGGCCGTAAAAAAGAAGGAAATCTTACTTTTTGCAGCAGCATGGGTGGACCTGGAGAGCATTATGCTAAGTGAAATAAGCCAATCAGAGAAATATAAGTACCGTATGATTTCACTCATATGTGGAATCTAATGAACAAATTAAACTAACAAGAAAAAGGACACAGACTCATAATAGAGAACAGACTGACAGCTGTCAAAGGGGAGGGGAGTTGTGGGGCTGGGTGAAAAAGGTGAAGGGATTAAGCAAAAACAAACAACCCAAAAAATAAAACCTCATAGACATAGGCAATAGTATGATGATGACCAGAGGGAAAGGGGGGTGGGGGAGGTAGAACAGGGTAAAGAGGATAAATGGTGATGGAAGGAGATTTGACTTGGGATGTTAAACACACAATACAATATACAGATGATGTAGAATTGTATACCTGACACCTATATAATTTTATTAACTAATGTCACCCCAATAAGTTCAATTAAAAATAAATTAAAATAAAAAAAGAAAGTCCTGGAGTGGTCCTGAACAAGGTCTGCAGAGTGATGAGCTCACAGGCCATACAGCCACAAGGGCAGGAAGGACAGTGGCTCCCTCTACCCTCTTGTGGTCAAAAACCCATCTAGGGCTAAGGGAAACCAGGCAGTCATGTGGATGCCAGCGGGAGGGCAGCTTGGTGAAGTGGGTCCCTTCATCTACACAACTATGGCCAGGCACCCTCGTTCTATGCTGAGGGCCATGGAAGGTAGAGTATAACGGAGCCCAAAGAACTGCCAGGCATTTGGAGATTGCAAGTGTGACTGTGGGATGTGGAGCCAGCTTGTCAGGGTAGGAACAGAGAAGCACTGAAATCAAGAGCAAGGATGAGCTGTAGGCCTTTTCTCTCTGCAGTATCAATTTTTGTCTTGAAAAAATGAGTTTAAAAGTTTTGCCCATCCAAAAGGTATTTTGTTCTGTTTTTATATTACTCATTGTTCTTTCCCCATTAAGAAACTATTTAGAGGAATGAATGGAATTCGCTTTCTTTGCTATTCAGCTGAATAACTGTTACCCATATGTTCCCATTTCACCATCCTTTGTAAATAGAAGTGTCATTGCTGTCAGGACACTTCGTGCTCAGTGTGCATGGGCTAAAATCCAGAGCCCTTTCCATACAGTGCCCAGCAAGCCTTTGCCGCAGGGTGTATGTCTCCTCCAGGGCTCCCCCCAGGAGAATCCCAAATTCCATGAGGACCAATCAAATGGGACTTCCAGTTCTGCTTCAGCATATGTAGAGTAGCAAAGGCATACTAAGGAGATATGATGGGGTCCTCCACCACTGGACCAGCCCCTGCTCCCTCCCCCCTTAGTGTGGCCTTAGCCTTCCAGAAGCTCCTCAGCATCCTCTCAGCAGGGGCTGGGCAAGGAGACAAGCAAGCTTTGTAGAACCGGGTGTACATTGATAAAAGGGCTGTTGAATCTCCAAGGATAGGGTCTGGAGTCAGTACATATAACAACATGTCTTTTAAAAAAAACTATAGGGTTTATGTAATATATGCATTGACTATAGCTTAATAGTATATGATGTTAAATATTATTAATAATATTTGACATGTCTAAATTACAGAGGAAGGCAAAAATAGGTTTACAGTTGTTCCTATGGAAAAAGACATGCAGGTTATGATTATTACAATAGCTTTGTTAGCGCAAAAGAATGTTACAGTGGCACAGTGCACTTAACTTTTGCCCACCCCTATATCATGTTGCTAATTGGGAAAGTTCCATAATGTGTCATTCTTTTCTTTAGAGAGTTTGGGTGAGAGGTGACTTGCCCAAGGGCTGTGAATTTCTCTGCACAATAAGGGAAGTAAGGAGGAGCAGGCATTTGACATATGGGTTTGATAACCAACTTGGTCAGGATTGAGTGAAGACAACCTGGGTTTTGATGGAACAGGTAACTGTGGACCTCATGCATGGGTTCCCTTGATCTGGAAACTTCTTGGAGGGCAGGAAGGGAGTGAGAAATGTCCTTAGGTTCCCCAACTGAAATGTTTTGGGAACTTCAGGGATATTCCTCATGTGAAGGTCTCAGGGCAAGCTTTAGGCACTAACCAGTTTACTTCTAACAGTTAGCTCCTGTCAGAGCCTGCAGAGGACTCTGGGATAGTTTGTGCCTTGTTTGTACTTTTAAAATAGTGTGAAATTTTTTATTTTTTATCTTAAAATATTTTTTATTGATTTTTAGAGAGAAAGGAAAGGAGAGAGAGAGAGAGAGAGAGAGAGAGAGAGAGAGAGAGAGAGAGAGAGAGAAACACTGATGTGAGAGCTGCCTCTTACACACCCCCTACCAGGGAGCCCTCAACCCCAGTGTCAAAGCAGCAATCTTTTGGTGCATGAGGCAATGCCCAACCAACTGAGCCACATCAACAAGGGCAATAGTTTGAAATTTTTATAAAACATTGCATTATAGCCCAGCCGGGCGTGGCTCAGTTGTTGAGCATTGACCTATGATCCAGATCATGGTTCAATTCCCAGTTGGGGCACATGCCCAGATTGTGGGCTCGATCCCCAGTGGGGGGCATGCAGGAGGCAATCTATTGGTGACCCTCGCATCATTGTTTCTATTTCTTTCTCTCCCTCTCCCTTCCTCTCTCTGAAATCAATAAAGATATATTTTTAAAAAACAAACAACAACAAAAACCCAAAACATTGCATTATATACAGTGTTAGTATAAAATTACAGAACCTCTCCTTTTTCACAATTGCCTTTAACTACACAAATATTAAGTGGCTACTATAAAAAAATTTAAGGTATAACATAGATTAGGGCCACAATCTTCAAAATATGTTTAAGCTTGGATTACCATATTTGATAACTTTCATTGTGACCTTGATTATCCAAAGTCCTACTTTTGTTTAAAACTTCTGTATAACAAGTCAATAAATGAGATTTTTTTTTTTTTTTAATTTGGACACTGAGTTAAAATTAAACATATTTCTACTATCTTTTTCTAGCCCTAAAAAATGAGGAAGAACATAAGTGAGTAGAATGAACTTCTATCTAAGCCTTGGCCATGAAAGAAACATTTAGATAAATTATTTGAATTTTGTTTCGACTTGTAATAATCACACAGATGTTGCTTGGAAATCAACTCAGCTTTCTTTTCTAAGAGAACACTGTACCTAACAAAGCTCACTTTGCATATTTTAACTGGTTGTTTATGCTTACTCGTAATTTGAATTATATTAGGCCTTGCAAAATGTCACCTGCCCTGTCCTACATAACTATCAGAGAGCCTGTATCTGTGGACCCTTTGATGTTTAAATCTAGATTATGGAACCCTCACTGTTAACTGGAAGAATCTTGGCAACAAGAAACTGTGAATAGCACCTTGGCAGTTCAGGTAGAATTTTCATTTTAGAATTGCAGTAAAGGCGAACCTACATGTATTCAGCTTTTGTGAGAGTTTATGCTCCTAGGAAACTTTCTTGCCCCTTGTGAAATACTCAAGTGGCTTTATTTTCATATTTGAAGATATGTATGTTGAAAATAGAATATGTGTATTAACAAAACTTAAAAGCATTTCCATTGTTTTCAAGAAACCTCTTAACATGCTCTAAGCATAAAAGCAGTATTTAGGGCTCCTATGAAGTAGCAGAGATGGTGCATGCGGGTAGGACTCTGCCCTTCCTCCCTCCTGTGCCCTGGGCAGACCCTTAGCACTTGGGTTTCCCCTCCTGGGACTCTGAGAACCCTTCTCAGTACTGAGCTTCACACAGCCCTGGCCAGTGGTCCAAGTTGGCAGGAGGGTTTTTCTGCTGCCCTGGTGTATCCTGTACACCATCCTGTATGCTGACATTCTGTAAGGTCTCACATATATAGGAGCATTAGTTCTGACCCTGCCAGTTTAAAAGAGGTGGGGGGTGGGAGTAGCAAAACAGTAGCTTCTGTGGCTTTGGAATTTATTATTTCATCAGGTATGAGATTCTGAATAAAATGTTCACACCGTTGTAAGGTTTATATATGAAAGAATATATTATTGTATCAGTTTATATACAGGCCTATTACTTTTTATTACTATCAGTATTTTAGTTTATAATATGGACAACTATAAACAGCAAAAACCCACTTACTTAGCTGATAATAAAGTTTCCTTAGTTTGGATTCCATGAGTACTTACAGTCCATAGTTATTTTATTGTACAGATGTTTATTAGTGGCCCAGGGTAGGCAGCTCCGGGCTTGCCTGGGGGGAGGTGACAACAGATAAGGAGTTGAAGAGAGAAACCAGCAATACAAAATCAGTAGAATTTCCAGAATATCTGATATTTAATTCACATAATATACATTTCACATACATTAAAATTAAGGGCGACTGGGCATGTGGGACATTATACCTTCGTTTAGAATGGAATTTTCTCACTGTATCTTCACTAATTCTCAAGGTCTCCCAGCCCCAGAACAGAGTTGGGCTTATAGGTTACTCAATACATATTTGTTGAGTAAATGAATGAAATAATTTGCTAACATTTAAGCTCTTACATATCTCAGCGATATTAAAATTGCTATAAACAAGAATGTCTTGACTTGAGGCTTTCTATTAAGAGTGGTGTTTATAAAATTGACTTTGTTAAGAGCATCAGCTCCTTCCTGCCACTAGAGGGTGACACAGTGCAGTTAAGGAATCAAGTTTTCAAGGACTTATTTTTAAAAGAAAAGTTAGTACTTGAGCTAATACTCTTAGATGTGGGTAACTGTAGCCAAGCTAAATCAGTACTACAAGAGGAGGTTTATAGCTATATCAGCATATCCTAAGCTTAACACAGGGTGAGCCTGTGTCCGGGTTAAAAATATATGTATAAAAATAGCCTTATGCCCGGCCGGGCATGGCTCAGAGGTTGAGCTTCGACCTAGGATCCAGGCTATCAAGGTTCGATTCCCTGTCAGGGCACATGCTCGGGTTGTGGGCTTGATCAATGACTCTCTCATCATTGATGTTTCTGTCCCTCTCTCTCCCTCTCCCTTCCTCTCTCTGAAGTCAATAAAGATATATTTTAAAAAAGAAAAAAAAATAGCCTGATAATATGCTTAAAAATAAAGTTTATAAATAGGTAGCAGAAAAAGATTTAGCTTTTAATCATTTCAAAATCACTTTGTGCCACCCAAATAGCATATATACTTTAATAGATAAAACGGTGTGGTATAATTTATATTTTAAAGAGAATGCTCTTTTCATTTCCAACCAGGAAAAGATCTGATGAAAAATAAATAAATAAATAAATCCATTCTGCTTATGTAATTGGCGCAGCTTTAATTTCAGTAGGAAAATGCAATGGTTCTAGTTCTATTAAATGGATGCTGGCTAAATATATACCTTCAAAACTGAGTGTCAGTTGCAGGTTTAATATAATCAAGTCTATGAATTGTTCTCTTGTGCTGGAAACCTGTTGGACAACCTAGCTTAAGGTAGAAATGCCAATAGAAGGGTAAATCTGGGAAGATCTTTATTGTTAAGGAGAGAGTCACAGGGACTAGAAGAGAGGAATTTTCTTTTACAACATTAAACTTAATTAGAATGAATTTAAGACTATAGCTCAGTAGTCACTGCTTATCATTTGAGAAATTAATTCATTTTTTTACTACCTTCAGTTTGCAGTTTCTAACATCCTGAGGTTTGGCCTATAGGACTGCAAGTTGCTCCAGGTCACCCTCCCGTGCCACACCTGCCCTTTTGCCACAGCCTCCTCCTCTTCAAGGAGTCTGGGGTGACAGCTTGCTGGCACGAGTTGGCAGCCAGCAGCTAAGCTGTCTCATCTCCTCTTCTTTTCCCTGTCATCTCTGGTGGAAGTGCTAATTAGGGATCAAACAGCCCAAAAAGCTGGCAGTTAAAGAAGAGAAGGGAATAACAACGCTTCAGTGCTCTTTGATTTGGCCTTAAATAATGGGAAATGAGTTGCTTGGGAGTCAAATAAACACAAAAGCCCACCAGTTCAGTGGTTGCAGGTGACAGCTGACTGTAAACTCTTCTTTCAGAGGGGCCCAGAGCAACTGGACGCCTGCCAGATTCTGGCCACACCTGTTGACCACCTGTGTGGTTCCTCTCCTATTTGCCTTAGAGGTTATAAAGGTTTAATTCAAGTTGATTCCTTTAGAGTTGAGGTTTGTGAGGGCAAAGGCATGTTCGGAAGGTGCAGGGGGTTGATGTTACTCTTTTAAACTGCTTTCTAAGGCTCTTTTCCTCAGAGCTAAAGGGCACCCTTTTGGTTTTAAGTATCCACATTTCTCACTGTTTCTCTTTGCCATGAATATCTAGACAGGAATTTCTGAACACCTCTGTATCAGAGAATCCCCTAGGGACTGAATAGGTAAACCTGCTTAGTGAAAACTAAAAACCGGTCTAATATTTATTATATCCCCAACATATTAGCATTAACTAAGCATCCGTTTTTCATAACTCTGGTTTCAGATGCTCCAAACTCCATTCCTCTGAGAAGCAAAAGAATGGCTGTCATATGATAAACTTGGGGGCTCTGAGAAATTGTAAAGGGATGCTCTATCAACACACACAGAACGTTAACACTGGACACTAGCCAGAAAAGAAGAGTGAAGTAGGAGGCTGTCAAACTAGTTTTTGCTTGCCATACCACATTTTAAAAAATATGTCTTTATTGATTTCAGAGAGAGGAAGGGAGAGGGAGAGATAGAAACATCAATGATGAGAAAGTCATTGACCAGCTGCCTCCTACACACCCCCAACCAGGAACCAAGCCCACAACTTGGGCATGTGCCCTGACCAGGAATGAAACCACTATCTCCTGGATCCTAGGTCAATGCTCAACTGCTGAGCCACACCCAGCTGGGCACCACATATTTTGGCTGTATATTTGACTTCCCATGTGCCTCGGAAACAGTAGTTTGTTGAGTGCTATACTCAAAGGTTTGCTACTTCATGCTCCCTGGCCCTTTCTCCTCTCTCTGGTTCAGCATCGCAGTCCACTGCTGAAACTTGAAGTGCTGGCGGTGCTCAGAACTCTGCTGGGACTGAACAAATTTTAGTGAACCAGTGGGTGGGTGGAATGCCTTTTGAATGACAAAAGGACCGATGGCCACAAGCTAAAGGAAACTGTTCAGTAATGGCTGTGCTGCAATTAATTCCCACAGCTGTGTTCTTTTCCTTTTATGTATAGAAGCCCAAGGAGCCTGGGGCAAGGAGAGTCTCCAAGCCCAGACCTTAACAGAATTAAAAATAATGGGTGTTTGTATTCAAGCATGATTTGGCCAACAGCTCAGCCTTTTCATTTGAAAATACAGTTTATTTTTTGATGGCACAAGCTTATTTTCTGGAATGCTAAGGATTGTTTCTCCACCTGACCCAGTGACTCCCTTTTAAGGACCTAGGGCATGGAATCTATTTGGAGACAGTCGGTGGCTATTTTTGAAGTGGGGGAGCCTCGGTGAGACAGGATGCATGCTAAATAAGTTGCTCTCAAGATTGACTGAGTTCAAGCTGGGGAAGGGGTTGGGGAAGCAACGAAGTTCCACTAGCACAGCACAGCTCCCTGCAGAATACAGCTGAAGTGAACCTCCTTCTACCCTGCTAGTGGACCCAGTCTCTAAAGTCTGGCAGGCTCAGCTGCAGAGTTTATTATTATGTAAATAGAGTAACAGTGCAGCCTTTTAAGAGTTTTTGCCAAAGGGTAACCCTTTGTCTGCCAAAAGGTAGGCTCCTTTGCTTGCCAGCCCAGTCTGTGCAGTAAACAGTGGGTGACCTATAAGCCAGCCAGTCAACGTGCACTTTGCCTTATTAGGCAGGCCAAGAAGGCTGGTGTCTGGGGACAGCCCAGCAGAGCCCTGGCAGTGGGCTTGCATCCTGTAAGGAGCCCAAGAGCCCAAACCCTGGAGACGTGGCCTAGTACTGCTCAATTAGTTCTAGTGCACTATAGTGACAGGAATATGCACTCTCCTTGGCAGACATACTTTCTGGTATGAATGGAAAACAAGAGGTGACTTCCCAAAGGACAGAGTGGCATATCTCATTTTCCCAGGGCTTTTACTTACTGTGCAGCTTGTTCTGTCATGTCCTGTATCAGGGCTTATGCTATGGAGTATGAGCTTTATCAGGAAATGGTTAATGGTTTCCTTTTAACCCAGAATGTCTGGTAAACTCTTAGAATCTTGTTTGTGTTTCATAGGAAAGTCATTCTAGTCCTTAGGTCTTGTGGGGGGTAGGGAGGAAATATCACCAGGCTGTAAGGTGGTACAGTGGAAAGAGCCAAGTCCTAGGAGCCAGGTGCCCTGGTATCTCACACGGGCTAAATGACCTTGGACAAGTATCACTTCCATTGCTCTGTGGTGTTGTACCCGACCTTTGCAAGACTAATTCACACAGAGACCAAACTGACCATTTAGAGATTTTATTAGTCGGCAACTGCGAGCAGGCTCCTGCCCAAAACAAAACTCGCAGTCTTCACAGGGAGAATACAAAGGCAAAAAACACATTCTGTTTGGCTAGGGGGGGCAGAAGCTAAGATAAGCGTTAATTAACCTTCTTTAGTTAGCTGTTCTCTGGAATTTTGTGGGCGGAAATCTTTTACAAAGAGCCAGGGGAGGGGAAGAGGTCATTGTTTCTACCAAATTTTGTTGCTCTTGCTTATCTTCAAAGTAGCGGTTGTAAGGGTAGAAAATGGGAGTGCTAAGATGGGAGTGCTGTACTTCATTCCCCACTCCTGTTTGTAAAATGTGATGAGAATTAAATCCTTGATTCTCCTTCGAAGGGTAGAGAATTATACTCAGTTCTGAGGATCATTAGTTTTACAGAGTTAATTCTATCTCTAATGAAGGAGGTTAGGCGGTTAAGGAGACGGCCTATAATAAGGGCGGGTATAAGGAGGACTAGGGGAAGGGCAGGCTCCCCCAGGGCTGAGGTTTAGGGCCCAACCCCAAACACTAGGGCTGTAGCCGCAGGCATTCCTGAGGGATGACTCTACAGAGTATGGGAGTCATATACACTGTACACTATATCAAACCAAGACAGCCAAGTCCTATGACACATTAAGACTTTCTGGAAGTTCTGTTTGCCTCAGCTTCAAACTCCAGGCACTGGCTGGGATCTGGGCCTCTGTCCTGTGGAGGGAGCAGAGAGCAAACTATAACTGGGGTGTGTCAGGCATCATCCCCACAGCGAGGTAGGCTGTGTTGTCCTTTTTTACAAATGGGTAAATAAGGGCTCGAGAGGAAGTGACTTGCCCATTTACACACCAAGAAACAAAGGAGCCAGGGTCTGACTCCAAGTCAGTGGTGGTCCAAAGTCCACACGTCTTTTCTCAGGATGAAACAGAAATCAGTCCTTTCTAATAAGGGACCTCAAGTTATAAGCTCAGGGACTCTCAGCCCAGCTGGGGGTGGGGGCAGGATGAGAACCAGAGAAGCTCCAAGGGCATGTCTCCTCACCTGGGCAGCTGGGCTGGCGGAAAGGAGGGGTAGGGAGAGTGATTACCAGACAGTAGCTATCCAAACAGCACCAGCCACCAATGCTATAGGAGATGCCTCTGGCCACCTAATAGCCATGGGCAGGGTGAGGGCCAGGATGCTCCTGAGGCCTTGTGGCCCTAAGTGGGCAGTGCCAGGCCACTAAGCCAGGCGGTTTCCAGCAGGCTTCAGCAGCGGCCCTGTTATACCCAGTTTTCGAGAGATTAATTCACAGAGAACAAATTTAGCATTTGGAATTTATTAAGCCAGCGGCTACAAGGGGGCTCATGCCCTAAACAGACTCATAGCCCTGAATTGTCTTTGCAGAGAGTCTATAAAGGCAAAAACCACATTATGTTTGGCTAAGGGGGGTAGGTGGGGGACTAGCAAAGTGGTATACAGAAACTAAGATAAGTGTTACTTAACTTTCTTGGTTAACCATTCCCTGGAATTTACTCCCTGGAATTTTTACCTGCTGAAACCTTTTACAAAGTTTACAAAGAGCCAGGAAAAGGGAAAGAGATCATTGTTTATCAAATTTTGTTGCTCTTGCTTATCTTCAAAGTAGCAGTTGTAAAGGTTGAAATGGGAGTGCTATACTTCAGCCCTCAGTGTGTGGCTGGGTGGGCTGGCACTGGCACCAGGGGCAGGTGAGGCACAGCAGGACCCTCCCCCAGCAGTTCCCTCTGCTTTCTCTGGGCCAGGAGTTGGTAGCTCCCTCCCTGGCTTCCTGGCCTTGGAGATGGGAGACTTCTGAGCCAGAGATAGGCTCTCTGGCTCATCTCTGGCCATGATGGGTTCTGAGGAGGGTACAAACCCAGCCTGTGTTAAAGTCACCTATCACTTGCTCATGCAGCTCCTGTGGCAATTGGGGGTACCCCATGCTTACTTAGCTGGCGGCATACACAGCCATGCCACTGCAGGCCCAGGGTATATGTCAGGCAACTGGCACAGTGCCAGCAACTTCAGCATGCGTGAGGTGCAGTTATGCAGGGGTCACTCCCGCAGTGCCTTCTCCTCTGACAATGTGGTGGGCCGGAGCTCCACAGAGTGCTCCTGCAGCAAGTGGGCCACAGAAGCGGGTGGCAGTGTCGGGAAGAGCTGCTCCTTCACCAGGTGGATGGGCACGAGGATGGCGCCAACCCACATCATGTGGGGGAAGGCGTCCTGCTGTGTGCACATAAAGTGTTGCAACTGGGACAGTAGCTTGCCCAACAGCCCCTGCACTGCCTGGCCGTCCTGCCATGCTGTCCGACCCCAAGGCCCAGCCATCTCAAGCCATTCGCGCAGCTTCTCAGGTGGGGAGTGGGCCACTGAGCCCGAGATGGCATCACACAGGAATTCATACAGTCCTGCAAAGTGTTGCTCTGGGGAATCCACTGTGACAAGGGTAGAAGCTGGAGGTGGAGCCTGGGCTGGAGCAGGTGATGGAGCCAGAGTAAGTGTTGGGGTGGCCATGAATACACCCGGAGAACTGGGCAGTGCCAAATCAAAACAGGCCATAGGCAAGGGCTGTTTGAGAATCTGTAGTCCAGTGGGCACAGATGTAGGGATGGGTGCAGGCTGGTCAGAGGAAGGGACTGAGGTGGGCACAGATGGGACCATAGCTGCAGACAAGGGTGCTGGCCAGAGGATCTTGAATTTTTGGAACATGAAGGCCACAGAGCTGTGGAATTTGGTCTTTGGGGTGGTCTCTGTGGTCACTGGCACCCCAGGCAGCTCCAAGACTGTGCTCCCTGCATCTGGCACACCCACAGCTATAGGGAGCTTGGAGTGTACTGCAGGACTAGGGACCTTGATAGGAGGAACCTCTGCCATGGGTTTCTTTACACTCAAGTCCAGTGCCACTTCTCCCTAAGTGAGCAATGCATGCCCAAAGAGGTCTCCTGGGTAGACAGGGTTCCCCTGGAGTCTTTGTCATAGCTGTCCTTGGGGACTGGGGCTGGATCAGGCTCAGATGTGGCCTCGGGTGTCTGCACATCCAGATAGTCATGGTAGGGGGCCAGGCTGAAGACATTGTCAGTAATGGGCATGGGTGGAGAGCCAGGGGGCAGTGTACCCTGGTTCTGTAGAAGAGACTGGTGCTCTTGGGCACAGGGTGGGAGTGTTGGTGGGGTGTGGGGAAATGGACTATCTTCGATAAGAATGGGTGCCCCGGAGTGCTCATTGAGCTGGGGCTGGAGAGGCTGTTTCCTGCAGCTGGGCAGCCAGGTAGTCTTCTCAGCATCCTGCACCGGCTTCTCTATAGGCCTTACAGGCTCTGTGCACGGCTGGCTGGCAGGCAAAGGCTGGCATGCTCACTGTTAGGCACTAGGCTGTGGCACTATTCTGGGAAGGTGGTGTCCCCCTGAGCCCCAGGGATGCTCCACAGAGAGAGAGGTCATCCCACGCATAAGGAAAGCCCAGCGTCTAGGGGGCAAAGTCTAGTGGGCACTGTGGAGTGAGAGGTGGCTCGAAGGTTGCGGAGGAGGTCCCTTCCCAGGAGGGGATAGGGACAATCTGGGATTATAAGGAAATAACGAGTGACAGTATTTTTGCCTAGGTCAACAGTTCGTTGGGATGTCCAAGGATATTGTGCGGAGTTCCCAGTGGCTCCTTGGACTATTGTTCTCTTAGTGGAAAGGGGTCCTACTCTGGCCGATTTGTGGGAAAAGATTGTTCAATCCTATCTCTATTCACTTCTAAGGACCCCCCCCCCCCCCCCCCCGGGCCCAAGACTGCCTTGCAGGCTTCCTTTTAATTCTTTCATGTTCTTCAGAAGTGAACAGGGTAACCATGAGTTGCTGACAATCGTCCCATGTGGGGCGATGGGTGTGAAACACAGACTCTAGTAGCTCTATAAGGGCCTGCGGTTTTTCTGAGAAGGGGATTTTGCGTTTTCCAGTTGTAGAGGTCACTAGATGAGAAGGGAACGTATACAACAAAAGGGGATCTTCCTTTCAAGTCCTTGTCAGCTGGCGGGGCCTCCCGCAGGGGGAGAACAGCACTAGAGGACGACAGTGCCTTTTGAGAGGGGCTCCCCATATCCTCCTGTGCCAAAACCAGCCTTTTCCCAACGGTTGAGCATACATTGGAGCAGAGTTCTGATTTTCGAGCTACCCCTGCTCATAGTGAAACTAATTAAAACAATTAGTGCGGCCAAGGGAAGAAAAATGAGAAAGATTCCTAATGTCTTCCAGAAGGAGGCAAAGGCCGAGTCCCATCATCCTGTGAGAAGGGAAACCAGATAAGACAGGCGGCGTAAGACAGAGGAGGAGAAGGAATGGAAAAAACTGGGTCTCGGGTAAAGAATATAGTCAGAGGTTGCCTTGGAAGACTAGGTCCCCTATCTTTGGAGAAAGCAGATTTCAAAAGAGAACGGGATAGGACTCAATCAAGAAAGATCCTCTAAGATACCTGAGACAAGAGAAATGAAATTATAGCACAGGAGAACTAATATATGTAGACTACGTGAAATAAGAGAAACTGAACAAATTTATAAATTCTGTGTATTCCTTGAACCCAGATCTTTCTGTGCACAGTGTCAGAGACAGACAAAGGAGAGGGGAGGCCTCCAAAGGGACCCTGTCAGATGCCCGTCCGTCCGCTGCCTCACGGTGACTTAGTTTGGCCTTGACTAAGGTGCACTGAGTCACCGTTATGTCGTCGTGGCCGACCACGGAAGCGAATTGGGGCCCATTCAAATCCCATAGCAAAAGCCGTGGGACTACAGACACATTCACTCGACACTCATTCAGAGGCTATGACATTCCCACCCAACAAAACCTGACTGGGACCTCTATACGTCCGGGGAGGTGATCAGTCTCCCCCTTGAACAGATTTTCAGAGCCAGGTAAATCCCTCCGTCGGCATCCCGACCCAAGGAGGGACCCCACACAATTAGAACGGCCACGTCTGGCCCTAATTGGTGAGAGTCCAGAGACTAGTCTAACCAGGAAAAAATTTAAAATTATTTCTTACCTCCGGATATGTCCTGAGGGACTCCAAAAGGATAGATGGCTATAGGGGTCAGTTTCCCACCTGCAGGGGAGAAGTCCTTGTTGTGGGGCTCTGAACTTCTTCAGGGGATACCCCCCTGTGACAGCAAGTTCTCCGTTGGGCCAGTCGTGGAGGCCTGGCATCTTGGAGAAATTTTAGAATTAGATCTCGCTGGGGCCTCCAAATGTTGTACCCGACCTTCTTGAGACTAATTCACAGAGAGACCAAATTGACCATTTGGAGATATTACTAGCCAGCGACTGCGAGCAGGCTCCTGCCCAAAACAAAACTCTCAGCCTCAAACAGGGAGGATATAAAGGCAAAAACCACATTCTGTTTGGCTAAGGGGGAGACAAGTGGGGGACTAGCAAAGCAGCATACAGAAGCTAAGATAAGTGTTAATTAACCTTCTTCGGTTAGCTATTCCCTGGAATTTTGTGGGCGGAAATCTTTTACAAAGATCCAGGGGAGGGGAAGAGGTCATTGTTTCTACCAAATTTTGTTGCTCTTGCTTATCTTCAAAGTAGCAATTGTAAGGGTAGAAAACGGGAGTGCTATATTTCACTGTAAAATGTAAGGTTATACTGAATGAACTTTCTTAAATGACCTCTTCATTGTAAATTTCTCATCCAAAATTACAATTATAACATTCTCTCCTTGACCCCTTTGTTCTCTTCAATAATAAGGTTTAATGAGTATTGGTGGTTAATAGCCACAGCTTAACATTCAAGGGAAGTCTACAAGCTTTTAGGCTGAATCCATTTTTCCTCTTGAGTTTTTTTCCAAAATTTGAGACATACCTAGAGACTGGAAAAGGCTCTATACTGAAGTTTTTGTTCAGATTTGCTCTACTTCTTGAAAGTGAGTAGTTATGGCTCGTGAACTGAAGCTGCAGGTGAGACAGATCCACAAATGCAGGAGGACCCTGAGTTAGTCATGTGGCCGGTGACCACACACTGGTTTCTTCTTCAGTTGATTATTCCTGCGCCTGATGCAGGCACTGGACAGCCTATCAGGAAGGAAGGCGTGAAAGGCAGCTCCTTCTAACTGCCCATCTCCATACACAGTAGGTCCTCCTCTCCCTCTCCCCACCTGCTCTTTATGGCTCCCACAGGGATGGCTCCCACCGCTGGAGTTATGCTGGGCGCCTGTGTGTGGACTTGCTGCAGCAGGAGAGGACATCTGAGGTGCTGGTGGCTAGGTGTCTGTTTCGACCGTGTTCTCTCTCTTCTTTTAATTGAGCTGTGTCTGCTTCTAACAAGAAACAGGGAAAGGTCAAATCATTTTTGCCCTCCTGTTTAAGAAATCATTTTTTCTCTGTTTTAAAAGTCTGTTGCCACCTCTGTTGAGTACTTGGCTCCCCAAGACATGGGCTATGCCTTTGTCTTACTTGTTGTTATCACATGAACCTGTGACCTGTACAAAAAAGGACTTGTTAGCTTGATGTTAAGTGCCACTAGGACTTTATAGGACCCCTGAAACTCAATGCAAAGCTCGTTGGCCAGGGGAAAAGTGACTGAACTTCAGATGTTAAAGAGAAAAGATTAGCTGTGTTTCTGGGACAGAAAGGAGCAGAGAGAAGCCTCTGTAGTGAGTACATTTTCTTTGTGCATCACAAAGATGTCCGGATGGGAAGGGGCTTCTTGTTGGAACATAAACTGGGAGTCCCTGAATTTGAAACCACCAAAGTTTACCACATTGTAATTTCCAAGTCTATTGTTTGAATTTTTTACATCTTAGTTATCTTGAATGAGGAAGTTAGAATTCTAACAGGTAGGCAACCGAGTTTTCAGATTAAAATTTTAAATATATCTATAGCTTTTTTCCCTTTTTATTAAACTTATTGGGGTAACACTGGATAACAAAATTTTACAGGTTTCAGATGCACAATTCCACAACACACCGTCTATGCACTGTATTGTGTTCTCCACCCCAAGTCAAGTCTCCTTCCGTCACCATTTATTCTTCCTCACCCTCCTCGACCTCCCCCATCCCCACCCAATATGTCTATAGCTTTAATGATAAAAGATTATTTGATTTTGAGGGATAGTCATAGGTTTTGGAAAATTAAAAGAATTTTTGCCTTTTTAACGGGAGGAAAATTAATCACTGACTCAAATGGATGATTCTGTATTAATTGGTGGTGTTTGACTCCTCCTTAATTACTTGAATAAGTGATTAGCTACAATGAAGCAATAATAAATATTTCACTCCAAATCAATGTGAATGTAAAAAATCATATAATGATTTACATTTGTCTAGGACACACCAGTTTACATATTTGCATACACTGCCACGATTAATTGCTTCAGCTCATAGCATCAGGTGTTTTGAAGGTAAGAGGGGGAAGGAAGAGCGAAATGTTCCCTATTCTAGGAAGGAAGTTCTTGCAGAATCCTGCAGTATATGTTTCAGCTCTGCTTGTGCTCTTGCTCAGCCTGCAGTTCCAGGGAACTGTCTCTCATTTTATCCAGGAAGAATTTATCTTATATGAGGAAGATAAATATACATACTTGATAGCATAAAAAGAAGTAGGGAAACCTCCAAAGAGTCAGTGATAATGAGGTGGAAAGAAAAGGGCCTTGGCATATGTGCAAGACTCCATCCTTAATGTACAAGGTGATTTCCTCATCTAGACAGTGAACTCATTGAGGGTGGGAACTCTTCCAGAACACTGACTGCCCTGGTGTCTGACCTCTAGTAGTTGCTCAGTGAATCCTGTGTGAGAGGCAGGGATGGGATCTGGAGGTGGGGTGATTGTGCACTGCGGGAGGTAGGAGAAGTGGGGACCATGAGAAGGTAGAGGGGAAATCTGTGACCTTGGTCTTTTGCATAGTGGATGCAGGTAGATAGCTGAGTATCTAACTAGGAGTATTATGCCAATAGTGAAAACTGTCAGCCTCCATTTGCATCTCCTCTCAACAGTGAAGCCCCGCACCTTAGATCCTAGCAGTTAGCCTGTTTCACCACTTCAAGTGGCTGTGACGTGGTGGCTGGCCTGTCACATCTGATAATGGAGACCAAAGCCTAGGTGGCACTGTGCCAGCCATGCATGGGCCACCAGGTCAAGGGATCACAATAATGAGTTTCATTATTTGAAAAAAAGTTGGCTTTTATAAGCTTTTCATCCCACTATCTACAGTCCCAGTTAAGAGGTTGAAATGGTAAAAGACATGCAAGCCACATATTAGGAAATGACGGGGCTACACCCACATTCCTAAGGAAGTATTCCCTCCCCGCCTCAGGATCATGCAGCACTGGTGTATTCAGCTTGGTATCAGGCTGGGGGAAGAATCTGGGATTCCTTTTTCTACTTGGGCTTCAGTGATGGCTTCCATGTTTCTTTAAGGCAGATGAATCTCCTCTTTCTGGGAGACTCTCCATTGCCTCCTTCCCACCTCTGAATGGCTTGTTTGGGTCCCCTTTCAAGTCCTTCTGCATATGTGCACCATTTAAGCTCACATCTCCTTTAAGCATCATTCTTACTCCATTTCCCATGTTTATGTCACCTCCTCCTTCTCGCATGTCCATCCCTGTCCTCTCCACTCACAGCTTGACTCTCTAGACACCTTCTCCAAGAAGGCTTCCTTTATCAAAGTTTTCCACCTGATTCAATTTTTCTCCTTCTTGGACATAATACCATGCATGGCTTGCACTAGTGGTTTTGAACAGTGGAGCATTTTATAATCACCTGGGTAGGGAGGCCTTCATTTTTAACATGCACCCCATGTGACTTTGAGGGGCACAAAGTTTGATATCACTGACCTTATATCAGATGTTAAATTTATTCATAAGTACAAACATACCTTTAGTCATTTCAACAAGCAGAACAGACTATGTCTTCAACTTCATCATAACTTCCACATGCCAGCCATTCTGTGAGAACACAATCTGCTTTCTTGGTGATTATTGCCTGTTCTAAAAGCTGGCATGAACACGTCAAATCTCACTGACCTTCCTCCTCACTCTCTGATTAGTTAGCAAATGCATGGGGAACCTATTCTGAGACTCTAATAAGGTCTTAGGTACCAGTTAACATAACCTCGTGCAAACATTAGAGATGCTGGGAATGGCAAGTTGCTGCACTTTCCTTGGGTTTCCATATTTTTACTGTTGTTGAGGTTGCCATTGTTGTTTTTATTCAGATGCCCTTTTGAGGAGAAGGAAACCCATAAATGATATTACTCAAAGCTCTTTCCTTCAAATCATCCAAGTTAAATCTAGAACTGCTATCAGGTATCAACAGTCGTTTTATATATTTACTTGTCTACCATCTGGGTTTTTAGACTCAATAAAAAATTTCTCATATCTGATGATTCAGTATTTCCTAGCTTTCAGTTCATGTGAAATCCATCAAATACTGAGTATCGAATGATTGGAGTTGGCAGGAGCCTTCTTAGACCTCCCTGGATAATTGTAATTGTGTTGGCCCCCTTCCCGCCGACTGGTTCCCCTTCAGTAAGGGAGGCCTTGGGTCCCTGCAGCTCTAAAGATACAACATTCTGTGCCTTATGATGGTCTAGGATTCAGCTTCAGACTCTATGTAGCAAACACCTAAGTGTATGTTGATTTGTCAAATTGTTGTTTAAGGACCCAGTGTGTGTTGGTGTTATAGTGTGTCAGAATTTCATTCCTTTTTAAGGCTGAATAATATTCTGTTGTATGTATATTTCAATGTACATTTTATACACGGAACTAACTATGTCTTTTCTTGCTCTGAGAAGCTGTTGACCAGCCTCTTTCCCCCTAAACTACCTGGATTATTTTCCCCAAGAATCATTAGCTATTAATTCAAAATCACCCAGAAGTTAAAATGATTAGAGTTAATTTTCACTACAAATTTTAACATTGCTTGTTTGAACATTTATTTTAAAGATAATAATAAGTCTTTTGGGAGACTGCAACCAGCCTTTTCTTTAAAAAAATTTTTGAATATAGCACAACTGGCATGGCTCTTTCAGCACATCTGATAAAGACATGCCTGTGAGTTGTAATATTTCTCATTGGAAATACTTTTGCCTTTTCATCTCTACATACATGGCCTGTTTTAAATTACCTTATGTAGTATGCAACACAGAATTTTATTTGCAGACTTGTCCTAAAGATTACTACTAACCAGAATTCACAAAGCATTTCACAGTCACACAGGAGAGAATTTCACTAAAATAAGGAATCTGGAATGTCTGAATAACGAGTATGTGATAAAAGAGAAATGAAAAGGACTCAGTGGGCTCCCCACGGGTGGGATTACCTCATGTCAGGCAGTTCTGCCCCAGATTAAGGGTCTACACAAATAAAATCTGCCAAAGAAAATGAGAATACCATTTATAGCTGCTTCTAGCATGCAGAATACTTCTTTCCTAGGCTGTAGAAATATATCTTTCACTTTGGAATTTCAGCCCAGGCATCCATCATCTTTAGTAGTTTATAGGAGACTTCATGAAAATTATTCTGTGGCTCTTCTTAACTTTAGAAATGAACCAATAACTCACAGCAGTATGTATTCAGACAGCTGTTTCATAATTTCACCCTGCCCAGTACTGCCCACATCCATGTCAGCCCATTTTTCTGTGGACTGGGAGAGCTTCAGGTGCTATTCAGGGAGCTCTATAAGGAGACGCAAGGTAACCTCACATAGGCCTTGGCAGAGGTGTGCCATATGCCCCATACCCAATATCTCTCTTTATCAGATACTATAGAGCCACATGTGGGTTAGATAACATGCTCCACCTTTCAGAGTACTTCCACATCCTTTCTCTCATTTAATAGAGTCCTCACCTGCATATTTACATCTTGATTTTATTTTGGTTGATCAGGGGAAGATGGTTTTTTCCCCTTTGGAAACACATTTTCAGTGGTTACTCTAGGCTTGAGTGTTTCTCCTAGATCACACCATAGCTCAGTCTCTCACCTGCACATGGGGATAGTGGTAGGGTCTCCTGCAGGCTTTGTGAGGACTGAATGAGTTTAATGCCCAGAGCACTTAGCATTGTGCCCATCCCTCGTGGTAAGTCAGGGAGAGTCCAATCTTATCCTGTTCTTTTCATCGTGACACCATGTGCACTGGAAAATGGCAAGTTGCCAGTTGGGGCACCCGGCTGCTTCCCTTTTCATTGTTTTTGTTTCCATTTTCTCCACCATGATAACAACCCCAGAGCATACTTACCCCTGTGTTGAGAGTGGGGGTGGGGAGCGTGCATGTTGTCAGCTGGAACAGTTGGCAGAGCTGGCTTCTTAGTGTTATCTCCATGTAATCCTGAGCCACAGCTGTGCACTGCCCTGCCCAGTCCCTGAGGGTGTGACATCTTGATCCTGTGTCATCTAACCCCTTAGTTTTTTACCTTGGTGATTTAGGAGGTGATCCTTCTTACCTGGACTCATACTGACATTGTTCACGGTTGGACTACAGGATCATCTTCCCTGTTTTTCCCATTCTGGCATGTCCCTGGCAAATCTAACATTTTCTCCCCATTTTTTCACACCCACAAATATTTATGTTCCACATCATTGATTCACATTTTAGGAAAGACAAAACTTTAGTGGGAGTCTCAGATTAAGAAAGGAATAATAATACTTTTCCTTTATGCTACCTATTGAGGAAATAGAATTGGCTTATTAAAAGGTAACCTGTGATTTAAAAAAGATAAAAGAAAACAAGCTAAGCAAAAGAGATTATGGATAAGGCTGGTTCTAAGAATGAGGAAGAATAGAGGTGATCTGCTTGCTTGACTCATTCATTCTCACTTATCCAGTACTAGGACGTTGGTAATTGTCTGGATCAATATAATTTATAGACAAGATATGCATGTGGAAGAAATAGGCGGACTGATGTTGTGCTTAGGCCCACAAGAACAATTGCATTCATGATCATGATTTCACCCAGATTTTTAACTCAAGTCTAAGCCTTGGGATTTCAAGAGGACCTATTGCCTTCATCTTTATTTGTACTTAGTTGTTTTGGTAAGTACTATAGAAGTAATTCATGTTTATGTGGAAACTTTGGAAAAAAGGGAAAAACATGAACAGAGTTATCTCTGAGTTGTAAGATAATGTTTTGGTCTATTTGCTATCTTTCGGGTAAGGTCTTTGTGTGTATCTCTAATATAACATATCATGAAACATTTTCCAAATTACTAATTCTTTCCAACCTGATTCTCTTGTGTGATTCATTTACCCCTTCTCGTCTATGTCCCTCTAATAAGCTGGTTCCAGTTTTATATGTTTATAAGCAAAACTGTGGTAAATGTCCTTGTACTCATTTGTAGCTCTTAATTTAAGAGCTTTTGTCTCAGTTTCCTTGGGAACATTTCCAGAAGTAGAATTATTGAGTCACTGTTTCATACACTCTTCCGGTAACACCCTTCCTAGTCCTTCTCAATAAGGTGGGAGCCCTGGGAAGAGAAGGAAGAATCATAGAGTGATCCATTGTTTGTATGACATACTCCCACATCCCCTCCAGGCACACTGACTTCTGTCTTTGCCTTAGGGTCTCTGATATGCCCTACCTTTCATATCTGGAGTGTACTTTAGCTTGAGGAACATCTATGGAGCCAAAAACAGACCAATAAATCGTATGAGATTTGTAAAAAGCAACCAGCAGCTTGGCTTGACTCCTCCTTGTAGGGTGAGACTGGCCCCTTAGCAATTAAGCCCACACGAGGTATAGATCTAGGAGACCCTATGACTTCAATTCAGGATGAGTTTACAGCAGTGACCTCTGTTATTTGGTGGTCAGGCTGAGAAGGAGTGTGGAAGTTGTCCTGAAGACAGTTAGAGAATGTGAATTTCCAGTCTGGCACTGCCATACCCTAAGCTATGTGACTTTGCTAACATTTTTCAAAATGAATAACAAGTGATCAGAAAGGCCCCTGTAGCTCCAATTTTCCCAGAGTCCAAGGTTTTTTAATTTACCAAGGCCTGATTCAGTAGTACCAATGATCCTACTTTGAAGACTCTAGTGCTTTGAAAATGGAAAAGATTGGTGTTTCTGAGTGGAAAGAGTAGCAGAGAGCTTTGTACATTTCTTTTTTCCATGCTGAGCTGGTAGTTAAGTGATGCTGTTGAAAAGGGAATACAGCACCCTCACAGTTTTAAATTAAGATGTCTTCTCCCTGAAATTTAAGAAAATCACACCTACAAATTAGTTTCTCTCCAGACAAATTAAATACATTAACCTCCAGAATGGTGTCAGGACATTTTTGCCTAGTTTGTAGTTCCCCTGTGTGAATGAGCCAGCCTAAAATAATAATAACAATAATAAAAATAGTAGTTATATCATCATAATTTATAATTACTAAAGAGTAAATGGAAAAATGTCATGGATACGTTTTACTGATATAAAATGTAGATTTCTTTCCCAGCTGGGCATGGCTCAGCGGTTGAGCATCGACCTATGATCCAGGAGATTGAGGTTCAATTTCTGGTCAGAGCACATGCCTGGGTTGCAGGCTCGATCCCCAGTAGGGGGCATGCAGGAGGCAGCCAATCAGTGACTCTCTCATTGTTGATGTTTCTCTCTCTCTCTCTTTCCCTCTCCCATCTCCTCTCTGAAATCAATAAAGATATTAAAAATAAAAAAAGGTAGATTTCTTTAGTCTTATTTGGTTTCATGTAGATGAGATATATAAAGAGATTACATTGTGATTGCATAGTTTAGAAAACATTTTGTATGTTTTTTCCCCAATAATCAAGCCATATTTAAATGTCTACTTTGTGTCATTATCAATGGGTAAGGCAAGTAATTCTAGTAAAATCCCATTGCTAACTTAAAAAGAACATCCAATTATTTTTATTCTGTACTGGAATTGCATCTTAAAAATTTGAACTAGGCCCTGGCTGGGTAGCTGAGTTGGTTGAGCGTTGTCCTGTGCACCAAAGGAAGCCAGTTAGATTCCCGGTCAGGGCACACACCTGGGCTGTGGGTTCAATCCCCAGTTGGGGCATGTACAGAAGGCAGCTAATTGATGTTTCTCTCTCATATCAATGTTTCTCTCTCTCTTCCTCTCTTTTCCTCTCTCTAAGCATGTCCTTGGGTAAGGATTAAATAAACAACAATCAATGAGATACCACTACACACACATTAGAATGGCAAAAATCAAAACACTGACGTCACCAAATGCTGGTGAGGATGTGGAGCTACAGAACACTCTTTCATTGCTAGTGGGAATGCAAAATGTACAACCACTTTGAAGACAGTTTGGCAGTTCCTTAGAAAACTAAACATACTCTGCTATATAATCCAGTAGTCACACTCTTTAATACCCAAAGAAGTTGAAAACTTCTAGCTATAGAAAAACCTGTGTGTGAATATTTATAGCAGCTTTATTCATAGTTGCCAAAACCTTGAAACACCCAAGAAGCCCTTCAGTAGGTATATGGATAAATTAACTGTGGCACATCCAGACAATGGAATAGTATTCAGCACTGAAAAGAAATGAGCTGTCAAGCCATGCAAAGACATGGAGGAAACTTAAATCCATATTACTGAGTGAAAGAAGCCTATCTGAAAGGCTACATAATGTATCATTCCAACTATATGACATTCTGGAAAAGGCAAAACTATGGAGTCATAAAAAGATCAGTAGTTGCCAGGGGAGTATAGTTAGATGAGGGCAGAGCACAGAGGATTTTTAGGGTAATGAAAATAGTCGGTATATTATAATGGTAGATTCATGTCATTATATATTTGTCCAAACCCATAGAAAGTACACCACCAAGAGGGCACCCTAAGATAAATTGGACTGTGGGTATGTCAATGTAGGTCACCCTTAGAAAACTATGTACCACTCTGGTGAGTGATGTTGACATGGGGGTGGCTGTGCCTATGGGGTCTGGAGGCCATATGGGAGATCTCTGTACCTTCCCCTCAATTTTGTAGTAAACCTAAACCTGCTCTAAGAAAATTAAGTCTTTTTAAGAGATGATAATAAAATAAACGGGGCAGTCAAATAGATAATGCTTAATTTAAGAGCTTCTGTCTCAAATTAAAATTTTTGAACCTCTAGTAATATCTGTTTTTCCTTTTCCCACAGTTTCACTCATATGTTGTTCATAAATCTTAACTATGGGATTTTGGCTCCCTGTTAGGTAAAATATTTCATTTAACTTAACAAAGCAGACTCAGAGTAGCCTGGGAATAGTTAGGCGGCCTCCTTTCCTCCCAGAACATCGAGAGACTCTGTATGTATTTTTTTTTCTTGTTTGTTTATTTTTAGGAAAAGGAGGAGTCCTTTTGACTCCCCTGATCCAGGCTAGGGTGCAGCATTGTCTGCTTAGCTGAAGCACGTGCTGTGCTTTGGCCGGAGACCTGAAGTGGTAACATCCCCAGTGCCCCATCTCTGGAGCCAGCCTGCTCCGGCATCCGCAGGCCGAATGTCAGCTTGCAATCTGATTACAGGGTTTGAGCTATTCCAGCCTGCAGCCTCTTTTCTCTGCCTTCCTATCCTCCCAAGGACACAAGTGCCTGATTGCTCTAGCCCAGCGCTGTGAAAGCCTCATCCCAGTGCTGCTTACAGCAGCGAAGACTGTGCTGGGTGAGAATTAGCTGTAGAGCAGGCTCTGTTACTGAACTTTCTATGTGTAACCATGATCAGAAGCCCAGGGTTTTCCAGCTATTTGGGAGCTTTCAAGTTCTCTGAGAAACAAGGTAAGGCAAGAGAAATAAAAAATGTACTTCGGTGTATATTTTATATCATAATGAGTGCCCTGTGTCCTCCATTTTACCCTGTGTTCTGCATCCAGATAGTTATACAGCGTTCTTAAAGGACACTTTAAATATCTAATGGAGTTTAAATTAGCTTATTTTGGGGGTTGCTGAAAAACATGATTTTTTTTCTTTTGTTATAAAGATATTATTAAACCACTAAAGCCTTATTTAGCAAAAAATGCCAATTCAATTGGAACGCCCAAACTTTGGATCAAGTTCTGAACTTTTAAATATTTTTCTAGATCAAATGCTATAAAATTATTTCCGGTAGTCAGTGGTGAATGTCTTTTTATTAAATCTTCATGTGAAACAGTTTGAAATAAAATGTTGTCCTTTTAGTGGCTTCCTTTCCAGCACAGAGGAAAATATATGCTCTCAATTTAAGCATGGAAGTGGTGTCACAGACTCAGTTCACTGACTGAACAACAATGAAATACCGAGGTTATTTTGAATGTCTCAGTTGAAATTCAGCCATTGTATGTGAAAGTATTTTCTAGCACAAATGCACTATAAGGAAGTGATTGGAACAGTTCAGGCCTCAGATTCAGGAATTTTCTTCTATAATATTTGATAGCTTTTGAACTGAGTTCTCTTTTTAAAAAATATATAACAAGGTATTTGTATAACTAGGAGAAAAGCCTTGATGTTGGCAGTATTCCTTTCATTTTATTATATTCCTCTAGTTGGTCAGACTTTCCAGATTCCAGGATTCTGGATGTATTCTGATGGATAATGACATGTCAGCATGTGGTATATCTTGTACCTCCTTTTCCTCAGGCTTCTGAGACTAAATATTAACCAGTAATAAGCACTTCCATAGGGGAAGGTTTCTGTAAGTGGCCACTTGTGGTTTTCTTGGTGGACAAATGGCTGCTATGCCAAAAGCTGTAAAACAGATTACTTGCCATTAGACTGGTTATAAATTTATCTGCACCTGGTTTTGATTAACTGGTTCACTCCATGTGTGTTTTTGCTGCATGGGATTATTCCCAGCTGACTTTACATCACATCTATTTTGTCTTCAAAAATAAATAAGTGGTTGATTTGATGTGTTGTTATTTTTTAAATTTTAGTGAAGGCAATAAAAACATGGCTAAAGCATTCTCCTTCTCTTTATCAGCACCTTACCATGCCCCCCCCCCATGCAGTCTTTAAAAGCATCTCAAATATATCAGACAGTAAAGGCTTTCAATATTTCTGGTTACCTTGGTCAACATTTTTTAAATTTTTCTTCTAAATATATTTATACCTATATTATTCAATATTTAATTGCTTTGAGTTATTTTTGTAGCTATATGAATTTAAATGATACCATTGAGCTTTGTCAGTTTTTTTGGGGGGGGCGGGGGTTTGTGTGGTTTTTTTTACTCACAGGTTATGTTGACTTTCTTTCACTAGAGAAAACCAGAAAATATTACCTATGTAAAATGTATTTGATTCTTAGAAGGTATCATTTTTTAAATTCACTATTCTTGTCTGGTTAATAGCTTCCTTTTTCTTAAATTATATGTCCAAGAGGAGTTTGAAGAATTTTCTTTCCCATTGGGTTTTTGTTTTGTTTTTTAACTTACTATATAGCTATCTCAATGTTACGTTATTTCTTTCCCCTTAGATTTCAAAAAGAAAAACTTAAGCTTTATTGGATTCCCACATCAAAGGAAAGTTCTAAGGTAAAGTGGTCTTTACTCAAGGAGTCTTGTTTTGAAGATTTGTAGTAGCTTTTAAAATTATCTCTTAAATTCCTAATTTATGCATTTAAGTGTTTGTCAGTGTTTTCTCTCCAGAGTTTGATTTGTTAAAATATTTGCAGCAAGCTAACTTAACAGTACATTCAGTCAGCAAAGATTATTTTTATGTATTTAATACTGTTTGTAGGAACTATTTGCAGAACAGGATGTTGATCTCTGTAATTGCAAACTCATAAAGAGCTGTTATCTTTTTTTTTCTCGTACCTGCCTCTAAGCATGGGATGTCCTTTTATAATCTGTCCATCAAGTAAGGGAGCCTTTGATTTTTTTAAGAAAGGGTTTAGTCTTGTTCCTCTCCTCCCTGTCTCCCTTCCTTCTTTCCCTTCTTCCCTCCCTCCATCCATCCACATGACTTGGTGCTGCTCTCTTAACCTTTCCGCACTTCAATTCCCTTGGCTGCAGGGTTTTATAGATACTAATTCGATTTACCTAATGTGCTACAACCCTGTGGTGTATCATCATTGATATAAGATAGTGTAAAAGTTAAAATTTGTGCCAAACAAGATAACTATATCTCAGGTGCTTCTTAGATTACTGTTCTTAATAGACTTTGAGATTTTCATGTGGAAACAATGTTATTATCCCTTCCACATAAGCGTGGATCTCACCCTCCACTTCCTTATGCTGGAAGGACCCAAATCAATCTGCCCCTAACTCCACTCAGATGCTCTTGTTCCTAATGTTTATGTATGACATTATTTCTCTACTAAAAGTGGTTTGCATTTCAATAGCATTGGAATAAATAGTTGTCTGACTTAGGTCCTCATGAGGCTAAGCCTGACTCTGCATTTGAAAATAGCAGAATTGATCTTGTGAACACACAAGAGGGGATAAAGACTTGATGAATTTCATCCACATTTTAGTATCAGGTAAACTAGAGCAGTGATGAGCCAGGGTCATCAGGAAGGTTGTTTAATTTGACTCATGAAATCTTCCTTTTCTAGTGCTGAACACAATTTCCCATCTTTGCCATATTTTTAACAGGATCTAAGGCTTATTTTTAGTTTGTTCAGGCTTTTATAACAAAACACCATACACTGGTGGCTTATAAATAACAGAAATTTACTTCTCACAGTTCTGGAGACTGGAAGTGTGAGATTAGGGTGCCAGAATGGGGTGAGGGTCATGTTCCGGGTTTCAGACTGTCAATTTCTTATATCCTCACTTGGCAGAATAGTCTAGGGAGGTGGCTGGGTCTCATAAAAGCATTAACCCCATTCATAAGGGCTCTACCCTCATGACCTAGTCATCTTCCAAAAGCCCCCACCTCCTGATATCATCACCTTTGAGGATTAGGATATCAACATATGAATTTGAGTAAACCCAAGCATTCAGACTATAGCTGCTTCTTTCCCAATATGACCCTAGCAGGTTGGTTTAGCTTTAATAGTGACTAAGAAAAAAGGAATAAATAGGAAGGGAGACAAGATGATATTGCTTATTCAAGGATAGGAAAAGTAAAAAATATGAAGGTCACACACTTCCATGGAGAGAAGCTCAGAGGGACACAGCTATTCTGACAAGGTGGGTATTATTTCATGTGTACCTATGAAAATTATGGCTTCATTGCCATGGTCCTAAGTGTAAAATGAGTTGGAGATACAAGAACCTGTCTCCTTCAAAGAAATCGAGTCAACCAGACACCAGAGGTGAAAATATCAGGCAATGGGTTTTGGATTCCCACATCTTGTACTTTAAACTGCAATAGGAGAATGAACAGATTATAGGGGGAGCCTTGAGGAGCGTGGGTGCTGAATAGTCATTGTATTAGTAGACCCATGTTTTGTAAGAGATAGAAGGTAATAACAGCAGAATATCCTGCTCTTGCTTTAATGAAATTTCCCCTTGTTGCTACTGCTGGACATTGAAGTAGGTTAATGGGGCACATTAAAAAAATTATCATGGAAGCTGGGAGCAGTGCCTTCTTGGATTATTGAAGCAGAGAGAAGGGGGTAGAATAATAAATAATGTCATAAAGAGTGAACACTATTTCAGAGAAGATGGAGATAGATAAAAAAATATAAAAGGTACCCCTTAATTTTAGAAACTTTTAAAGTTATAATTTAAAAAAATTAAGACTAGAATTTACTTTAGTTATATATGGGGAGATGGTTTCATAGTGAAATACGGGACCATTTGGTAGAGCTGGGGCAACCCACCATGGCCTGCAGAGGTTGTCCAGGCAGAGACCCCTTCTCCCGGAGGGGACAACTGATGAGGAAGAGCATGACCCAGCATCCGGGGCTCAGTGCTTCAGGTTAGCAATCATGTGAGTCCGGAATGGGCCCTAATGGTCACACTGCTCAGAAAAGCCAGAGGAAGGACAGTAGGGCTCTTTTGGACATTCGTGTTTCATCAGCTATGAGATGATCAGAAGGAGTTACTCCTTCCCAAATGGTCCTCAACCTCATTAGTGTGTCTTGCCTGCATTTTCACTGCATACCCTTGCATATAGAAAGTATAGAAGAGACAGGACTTTTTTCAATACCTGGTTTCATATTGACTTGAGGGGTCTTTCCTTGGTCACAGCTTTTGTGACATGAGTCTGAGCCACACTTTCTAACCCGTTCTCGTTCTTCCTGTCGGCTCATCTGCCTCCTCAGAAGTCATCAGTCACTTAGTGGGAATAAGAGAGAGGTAATAGAAGCAAGAGGAAAATGTAAAGGCAGCCACATGGATTCCAGTAATAAAAGTTCACCTTCAAAATGGAGACTAAAAAATAACTTTATAAACCTATGGAAATATACTAATGTTTTCATTCATGTATGAAAGTAAGCAAAGGTGATAAGGAGAAAGGTTTTCCCAATCGCATATTCTAAAGATGAAAGAAGGAAATGGAGGGAGGGAGGGAGGGAGGGAGGGAGGGAGGGAGGGAGGGAGGGAGGGAGGGAGGGAGGGAGGGAGGGAGGGAGCTTCTAACTGATGTTATTAAATATATGTCCTTCTAATTATTCTTAACATTTAAAACTATGAGGCCCTATCACATAAAGTGTATACATGAAAGACTTCCGAGTGAGTTGTAGCATATGTTAAAAGTATTTTATTGTAGTCATTCATTATTTCATTTATTCAACATATATTTATTGACTTTAATCAAAGTAAGAACCTTGTGATATGACCTACAAATAGGAAAACCGGATCCAGCGAGGGAGAATAACAGGCGCGTGATGTAGATCCGGTGCCGGGTGGGACAGGCGCTGGTTAGGGTGTTCAGTTCTTCCCTGAGGACGTGACTTTAAACTGAGGCCCAGACGAGGAGAGAACTCGGCCAGGATGGAAGGGGTGTGGAGAGGACAGAATTCAGGTGAAGGAGACAGCATTTTCAGTAAACCATGTTGAAGAGCATGAGAGATGTTCCTAATAGCACTTTGGTTTTCCATTGGTTTTCGACCACCTGTGAAAGGCTGTACTTTTGTTTGGTGATGATACTATTTGTAGCTTGTTTTAGGAGAGGAAGTGCACATGGAGCCAGGGCCTGTTGGATAATGACTTGTGAACTCAACTCTGTAAAAGTTCAGCAAAATGTTTAACTTGAGGGTGATTTCTTAGTCTTCATTAGTGGCTTTATTGAACTTTTTGATAAGAAAAAAAGGGGGAAATAGAAACATACAGGTGTTTATTTTTGAAAATATGAGATAATATTTGTACCACAAGGTCAATGGCTTAAGAAGCTGAATACTTCAGGAATTGCATCATTTTGTTTTAATTTAGATTTTCCCCCCTGAGATTTTAGTTTCCCCAAAGTACAGGACTTTTTGAAGATATTTAAACAATCAATTAGTCAATTAAAATAGTATGTCCTTCCTTAAGTAGGGCACATTTCTGCAGCTATTTAATTTGTTAGGTTTATACTAAATCATATATCTCAATAAAACACTGAAAGGAGTTGTTACTGCATTACAATTCACTGTTTAGAAGTTAGTGCTAATTCTAAGTTTCTAATGTAAGCAGGTGTCTTAGGGTCTTTTTAAGCCATCTGGAGTGTGGTTTATAAACACTGTATATTCTCAAGACTTTTTATTAAATAATATGAATATATGGCATTCCTATTTATGAATATATGCCACACCACATTCATAAGTAATAACTGAGGCTTCAGATGAGCTTGGTTCTAGGAAGATGGGATGGTGTGCCATACTGTGGATTGTGTGCAAGTTCCTTGACACTTAATTTCTATATGGGATATAAATTATCTGTATGTCCCACTTATCAGGTATGCACAGCACCCTGTCAGTCTGTTCTTGGGCCTCTGTGAAGTAAGTGTACTCTGTAGGGCAGAAACACAAACATAGGACCAGAACATGGAGAGGGTCAGCTTTGTATCGAATGTGTTTTCAGGCAGATTGTTCACCTCTCTGGAGGTGATTATATCATTGGGGAATATTAGTTTTCTATTTACCTAGGTTTGTTTTCTTCCTGCGAGGCAGTAGCTCCATCTTGCCCAACTCCAGGCACGTTCCAATGGAAGACTGTGGAGTTGTATGTATAGCAGCCTTGGGCTGCAACTGCACATAGTATTTGAGCAGGAGCTGGAGTTGTATCTCATGAACTCTTCTTGCCAAATATGTGTTCTTGGGCAAGTCATTTACCAGTGTCCTAGTCTGTAAATCAAGAATGATCAGAGTTCTGGTGGTGTGCTGGAGCCTGCTCATGGTGCCCATCAGAGCCAATGTGCATCTCTCTTCCAGTTCTGAGCTGTGTGAGTCCTGTGGGGAGCCTGAAAATCGGCAATGGTGGGCATATTTACACTACCAGCTAATAAGCAAAGCAAGTGCTCTTAAGGATAGGGGAAGGGGAAGCGCCCTGGAGGAAGGAGGTAGTTATCAGAGCTGCACTTATTTCCTACCTCATAGCGACTTGTGAAGGCAACTAAGGCAATACATGGGATATGCTTAGCACAGAAGGAAGGAACATAGGAAGTGCTCCATCCCTTTATTCTCCCCCTTCATTTCCTCTTTTTTCTTCCTGGACACATTTTCATGAGGCTTTTAGACCTATTCGCCATGCTTTGATTTATTGATTGTTGGAAGGCATTTGTTACTTTAATATAATTTCAAAACAGGAAAGCATGTGAATCACCTAGACAGGTTGCTGATTTTCTGAGGAAGAAAGAGTAGCACAGAAAGGTCAAGTGATTGATCCCAGCTGAAACTGCTAGTGGTGGCTCTAGACCAGGGGGCCAGTCTGAACAATGTTCTTACCGCCCTATGCCACGCCACCTGCCTATGCAAATGAAATTATTTAGTTGTACAAAAAAAAAATCATATTAACATAACTATAAGTAAATGAAAAAAGTTACCAATTCCCCAAAATAAAACCTTTTACTTGTAATCTGTATATACATATTTAAGTATACATAACAGTAGCATCCTTTTTATGTTCTACTTTTTTTTTTACTTATTGTCATATGTCTTGATTTAAATTGACTTTAAACATTTTATTAATGGAGGTATTTTTAGCTTTCAGAAAGAGTTCTTGCTTGAAGACAAAGAACAACTTACTACCTGCGAAAGAAGAATCAATGCTAAGCTTTTAACTGTACTTCCTAACGGTAAGACTTTTTCTAAATAGTTGACCAGTGTCCTGAGCATGTAATTATCATGTTACCTGGTTTTCTTTGAGAACTCTTTAACGTCCAGCGTATATTCTCCTTTGTATCCCTTCTGCCTCATCCAAGAGTTAACCTCAATTGAAGGACCTTTCTTCTTGCATTTTTGATCCTCACCTTTCTATGTGTTCTTTCCCTTGCTTTTTAGGCATCCTCAAGTTTTCACTGGAGGCTGAGTGGGGACGGTGTGAGCGAATTCCTAGAATCAACCTTACCTGGTTTCTCCTAGCTTTCATCATCTCCTAGGGCAGTGAGTTCTGCTCATATGCCCATTTCTTTTCCATTCACGCACCCCCTCCCTCCAGCCCCGGTGTTGTGGCATTTACACTCAGTATCTTGTAGTTCCCCACTGGGCTACACACCATGCCACGAGTGCAAACTGTCTCTTCACCATCTCTCTTCTTCCCTAAGAAGGCACTCACATCTGGTGAATTCATATTTTCATTGGTAAAGATGCACATACAGTAAAATACTTTCATGTGCTATCAGTTTCGGACCCCTAGTTTTGCCTGTAAGGTGATATGAACGTTACCTGATCTTTGTCTCTACCCACTGTAACGTTAACACGGGGTAGTACCAGCTCACAAACTGTCTTTATCCCAAATGAGCTGTGTAACCCTTACTTCAGAAGAAACAGGTTTGGTACAAGGTCAGATTACTTTTCTACTTTGAGGAAAAAAAAAAAACAAAAACACACAAGATCAAGCCCAAAAGAAATTAGACCAGAAAAAAAAAATTTCAATAGAAACTAAAAGTTTAAAAGGGCCACTGACAAATTGAGGTATATCCTAAGGAATCAAATGGGTGATATGCCTAGACATAGTTTGGTAAAGATGGATATTTGAAGGACCCAGGGATTTGGCCTGGTAGAGAACACTTAAACAAGCCATTTTGTCAAATACTTACAAAACTGTCAACTGAAATATAGGCTTATTCTATGTTGTTCCAGAGGCCCAAAATAAGAATAATGTATAGAATTACAAGGAGGTAGGTGATACTTCATATGAGAAGGAAAATTCTGGTAATTCATAGAACTAAGAGTGAAATGGCTCCATTGTGATCTCATCAGCTCTCCTCATTAAATGTACAAGGAAGGTCATATGGCCATGTACTCAGGTAGGACAGAGGCTGTGGAGGATTGCTACTTGGATGGGTGCATGGCCCAGGTGTGGAATGGAAGGGTCTTTGCAATACTAAGACTTTATGAAAGACAGAGAAACTCTATTTAATCTGAGCCAGATTTAAAATCTATGAAGGTGATCAGAACAAAGTAGAAGAATGAACAGATTGATTTTAGAAATAGTTTAGAAGATTTGACTTATTAGGCAAAGTTCTATAGCACAAGTTTCTACCAGTACGAAGGACACTCTTCCTCTCTACCCTAGTTCTTTTTTTTAAATGCCGTAGACAATTTTATGATTAGAAAAATTAAAGCAATATGAGATGCTAAGTTTCTAAAGGTACAACAACTTGTAACTTTATATATAATAAAATTTAAAAACAGAGGCTTATTAACCAGTTCTATTAGAAATTTTATCACAATTGGTTGTAAAAACACATCAAAGATTTTTATTTCTAAATTAACGATCTCTAAAAGATGCTTAGAAGGTACCAGAGCCCTGCCTCCCTGGATTTCACCTGAATTCCCATAGTCGTTTTTCACAACCTTTATGATGCGGACAGGCATGTTAGGAAAGACCCATGTGTTACAGGAAAGTTTTTCATTTCTCCACCTTAACAGATATGTTACTGATTCTAACAGCTCTTGGCAATATAATGTTAAAAATAGAAATTGATCATGACTTTTAATGGCAGAGTTTTATGTTTGTTTAGAAGTTTCTTTCTCTTCATTTAGTGAGGGACTTTTGCTCCTGTGAAATGAGCATTAAGTTGATCATTGATTTTTCCCCTCAGGGTCTTCCTTTAACTGTATGTCACCAACAGGTAATCAAGGGATTAGAAACCTTTACCTATGTGAAGATTATAATATTAAAATAGATTTTTCATTTAGAAATTATGAAGTGGACCAGATATATTACTCTACTTTTTTAACAGCTTTATTGAGATATATTTTATATACCATTCATTCCTTCCATTTAAAGGAGACAATTTCAGTGGCACTCATAAGGTTGTACATCCATCCCCACAGTCAATTTTAAAGCATTTTCATCACCAAAAAGAGAAACCTTACGTTTCTTAGCCATCACCCCTCCTGCTTATCCCTCTAATTTTGTAATTGCTTATTTTATAAGCTGCTTGTCTTTGCATTTGTGGCTTTCATCCAAGTGTAAGGCTGACGTGCTTCCTCCTGGAGAGAGGAAGGTCAGTCTTCAGAATATTCTGAATCTGGCCTGTGCTCTTCACTGTCAAATGCAGGGTGAGGGAGATGTGTTCTTGGCAGTCCCCCGCCACTTAAGTTGTTTTGGAAGATTCTATGTACTCAGGTTTGGAACCGAACTCAGCAATAACTATACCAGAAAGCCTGTTTCTTAGAGCTAATGGAAGAAATTATGTTTCCTAAGAAAAGCACCTGGCAGACCTGAATATTGGTATTAAATACTATTACAAAGCAAACTAGGCAGTTAAATAATTAAATAAAGTATAGCCCTGATGTCAAATCTCCTTAAATTGTCCTAGTTGGAAAATAACTGACAAATTCCCACCAGAAATTACTAAAAATATAGACTTATAGACTACATATTGCTCAATCAAGGGCAGCAGACTAAAAAGTAGATATAATAAAGGAATAATTTAGTACATGTCAAAGTCTTAATGTCTTTGAAAGCAAAGTAGAAAATTTATTACAATAGAAGTTAGATCAGCTGTGCTTGTTTATATCTGGATTACTATTAATCACTTTACCATTTCCTGAACCATTTATGAATTATATACATTATGACACAGTATACAATCAATTGAATTATGGCTGTGTGATCTAATATAAAAACATTCTTATTCCCTGTTATTAGGAAATAGACAATGAAGAATTTAGAAATAGAGGGCATCATGCTGCAACTTACTCCTAAATGGTTCATAAAAATTAATATGTAAATATGTATGCATGTGTTTTTATACACATACAAATATGAAGAGAGAAAAAAGGATACAAATAAACTAAATGTAGTAAAATGTTAACACATTATGAAGGATGTCTCTTAACTTTTCTGTAAATCTGAAATTATACAAAAATTTTAATCCTCACTTGAGGATATGTTTTTATTAATTTTTAGAGAGAGAGGAAGGGGGAGAGAGAGAAACATTGATTAATCAGTTGCCTCTCATACGCACTCTGACCAGGAATCTAACCCAAAACCTAGGTATGTGCCCTGACCAAGAATCAAACCCACAACCTTTTGGTGTATGAGATGATGCTCCAACCACCTGAGTCACCCAGCCAGGGCTGAAAATTTTAAAAGAAAGAAAACAGTCCAGACAGTTCACAGGGGAGCTTTCTAATTCTTTAAGTTGTAGGGTTAGATAGTTTATTAAAAAATTTTCTTGCTTTTTGAGGTAGACCTGTAGTGCTATGAACTTCCCTCTCAGAACTGCTTTCTCTGTGTCCCATAGATTTTGGGGTGTTGTGTATTCATTTTCATTTGTTCAGGGCTTTTGTTTGCTGGGAGTTTTTTGATTACTGCTTCGATTTCATCAGTTGTTATTAGCCTATTCAGGTTTTTCTGATTCTTCCTGATTCAGTTTTATATAATCTCACCCATATGTGAAATCTAATAAGCAAAATAGACCGAGGAACAAAATAGATCCAGAGACAAAGAATCGTGGAACAGACTGATGAATCTCAGTGGGAAGGCAGGGGTGGGGGAGTGAGTGGGGAGAGATTAATCAAAGAACTTACAGGCAGATATGCATAACCCCTGGACACAGGCAATAGTGTGGTGAAGGCTTAGGGAGGGGACTGCAGGGAGGAGGGATCAATGGGGAAAAAAGGGGGATATCTGTAATACTTTCAACAATAGAGGTAAATTAACTTATAAATAAATGAATGCATGAATGAATGAATGAATGCATGAAAGAAAGAAAGAGAAAGAAAGAAAGAAAGAAAGAAAGAAAGAAAGAAAGAAAGAAAGAAAGAAAGAAAGAAAGAAAGAAAGAAAGAAAGAAAGAAAGCAAGCTAACTTCTTTTGGTAGACCATAAACAATAATAAGCTGTGATCAAGACTATTAATCTGAAGATAGCTGTGGTAGAACTGTAAGTAGTATCTATAAATGAAACAGTGAATTGACAACAATAGATTTCTACAGCAAGGGGAACTTTTATGGTTTCTTAGTGTTAGCTTTTATTTTCAGTGCATATGATAACCTTACCAAGTTTTAGTGAGAGGACCTAATAAGGAAAACAAGTGCCCATATGAGGTGTTTTCTTTCCTAGAAAGGCATGAAAAAAGTACACACATGTCAGCAATTCAAATAAAGCATCATTCTCTTTTATAAACCTAAGGTCTTTTTTCATGAGATAGGTATACTAGAATAATTATATTACATGTTGTTTTACTGATTTTACTTTTAAAATATAGACTTGGGGAAAGGAAGTCAAACTCAAGATGCCTATTTTTTTTGGTCTTTTACATCATTTCTTTTTTTAAAAATAATACTTTATTAAATTTATTGGGGTGGCAATGGTTAATATGAACATATAGGTTTCAGGTGTGGGTTTCTATGTTATAAGATCTGTATATTGCTCTGTGTGCTCACCACCCAAAGTCATATCTTTGCCTGTCACCATATATTAAGATCCCCCTCACCCTCCACTCCCCCACCCCTTCCCTCTGGCAGCCACCACCCACAATGCTATTTGTGTCCACAAGTTAGTGTTATATCCCACATATGAGTGAAGTCATATGGTTCTTAGCTTTTCCTGACTGACTTATCTCACTTAGCATAATATTCTCAAGGTCCACCCATGTTGTTATAAATGGCAGTGTTTCATCCTTTCTTATGGCTGAGTAGTATTCCATTGTATGCATATAGCACATCTTCTTTATCCAGTCCTCCATTGCAGGACACTTTGTTTGTTTCCATGTCTTGGCCACCATGAATAATGCTGCAATGAACACAGGGGTGATATATCTTTGTGAATACATGTTTTTGAGTTTTTCAGGTATATACCCAGGAGAGGGATTTCTGGGTTATATGGTAGCTCTATTCTTAATTTTTTGAGGAATCTCCAGACTGCTTCCCATAGTGGTTCCACATCATTTCTTTCTCCTCTAATCTTGTGTCTATAGGAATGAGGCAAATCTTGATAATTAAAAATATATTTGTAAGAAAGAATAGACTGAGAGGTGATTATTTGCTGGAGAAATTTTTTATTTTATTTTTCTAAAGTATTCACTGTAGTTTTTCACTAAGAATCAATAAGCTCACCGATACATTTAAAGTAGTTTGATTTATGACCTCACTGCAGTATGTGATCAGGAAGGACTAGAAGGTTTTAGGCTTGAAATCTTTTTGAGTTTGAATCTAGGCTTGACTCAAAAGGGTTCAGTGATGGGCTAGTGGTGTCTATCATTGGCGTACTCTAGGGCATAATCTCAGGAACAGATTGCCCATTGGAAGTCTCTGTGTTGGCATCAGTGGTTCTCAATCCAGGACAGTACCATTTCAAGGGGGGCTTTGCAAACACATGGGAATGGGAACATTTTTGTGTCACAGAAACTGGGGATGATTTGGCATTTAGTAAGAGAGCCAAGGCTACTCAACTTCATGCAGTGCAAGGCTTACAACAAAGAAATTGCCCATTCAAAAGACCATGAGAGCCCCTGTAGTGATCTGTGATCTATTCCAGAGCCAGCCTTCTGTGAGTCTGGGACCCTGATGAGATACATCTGTATGTCTGCTAAATGCTATCCTGAGACTTTTTATACCCAGCAGTGAATGGCTAACAGGAGACCATATTCACTGGTGGGTTGCCCAGCCTGTTTTGTTCAGAAAGCACAGAGATCCCAATGGATCATAAGATAATTTGGCTTACACGCCCTGTCCCTTTCTTTCTTTTCACTGCCTCAGGCTTCTTGAGGTTCAGCTTCTGTGATGAACTATATTCTGACCATCATTCAGCTTCTTATATTATCTTAGTCCTTACAGAATACTGAAACAGGTCAGTAATGGCAGTAGGAAAAGTATAGTTTTGTTGTGGGTGGGACATTTGCATAGTCTCACAATTAGTAGATCTTTCCTTCTAGAATATGAGGAAAAAGAATGCTGGGAAGCAACTTATTGCTTAGCTTTTTCACTGTGCTGCTGATGTTACTTTTTTTCTTTAGTTGTATAATTTTTATAGAAAAATTAAAAATTTAATGACATGAAAGTGATTTTCACAGTCTTAAATTAGGAAAATAATCGTATGTCTTAACTTTTCCCAATGGAAGTTATATGCCACTCTGTGTGTATTATAGTAATATCTTATCCTTACTCTGTCATACTCATTTCAACTGCTATAACAAAATAGCATAAACCAGGTAGCCTATAAATAGCAAAATTTTATTCCTCACTTTTTCAGAGGCTGGAAGTCCAGATCAGGATGCCAGCATGGTCAAGTTCTGTTGAGGGCCCTCTTCTGGGTTGTAGACAGCCTACTTTTGGTGGAAGGGGGGAGAGGGAGGTCTGTGGGGTCTCTTTTATAAGGGCACTAATTCTAATCATGAGTCTAGAGCCTAATAACTTCCCAAAGGTCCCACCGCCTAATTCTATCACTTTGGGGATCAGGATTTCAACATATGAATTGGGGGGGGGTGGGGGTGGCATAAGCATTCAACCACACATACTTAGTTGAAATAATTTGGGGGAAGAAAAGGTGAGTGTTATATATATGTCATTATGCTACTCGGGACCCTATAACTGTACTCCATTTCTCAGTTATGGTTTTGAGGCATGGGCTTAAGGCATACCTTTCAGAGCACTTGGAATTTGGTTTCAATAGTTTCTTGAACAATCTTCTAAAAAATACAATTCCATTCTCCACTTTGGAAATTTAAATAAATAATTTATACTCTTTGGCTTAAGTCATCCTTGAAAATATTTACAAAATATGTACTACCAGCCATTAAAGTTTTATCACGATAATCTCACTAGTGCTAATTTGTTAACTGGGAAGCTATTATTAGCTAAGCTTCCCCAAAGGCAGCAGAGTAGATGCACCATTATCATTATATATACCATGTCTTCTAAATTGGAACATATTTGACATCGCAGGGCAAGCACACATCTGCCTCTAGCTACTCTGGTTCCTGGGAAGGCCAAGTGAAAGAGAAACTCTTTTGAAGCTAACAATCTTTTTTTAAAAAAATATATCTTTATTGATTTCAGAGAGAGGAAAGGAGAGGGAGAGAGAGAGACAGAAACGTCAATGATGAGAAAGTCATTGATAGAGCCCGCAACCTGGGCATGTGCCCTGACCGGGAATCGAACCTCCATCGCCTGGATCCTAAGCCTATGCTTAACCGCTGAGCCACGCCTGGCCAGGCTGAAGCTAACAATCTCAACAGAAGTCAACTTAACTTAAATTTTAAGATGGTTATCACTTAAAAATAAATTAAAAACAAAAGTCAGCCTAGCCCAGCCAGCATGGCTCAGTGGTTGAGCATGACCTATGAACCAGGTGTTCATGGTTCAATCCCCAGTCAGGGTACATGCACGGGTTTCAGGCTCCATCCCCTATAGGGGATGTGCAGGAGGTATCTGACCAATGACTCTCACCATTGATGTGTCTATTTCTCTCTGACCTCTCTCTTCCTCTCTGAAATCAATATATATATATATACACACACACACACACACACATATGTATATATATATGTATATATATTTAAATATATATAGATTTAAAAGTCAACTTAACTTAAATTTTAAGGAGGGTATCATTTAAAAATAAATAAAAAACAAGGCTTGTATCTCTGAACACAATCAAAGGGCAGTGTAAAATTGTGTTTGTGCGTGTGCTTGCATGTGTGTATATGGTTTTGAAGTTACTAAAAATTACCACTTTGGGGGAAAAAACATAGAAATTGAAGCAGTTGAAAATTAACTCAACCTTTCATAACATTTGTGGGCCCTGGGGGCTGCTGTCAGTGACTCCTCTCTCCCACCCCTTCCTGGGTCTTCAATAGGAGCCACTCAGATGAGCCCTCATGAATTCCTGTGATTGAGGAGGAGGCCAGAAGAGAGACCTTTATTCTCCACAAAATTGGGCCATTTCTCCAAAGAAACAATTATTTGGCATCTTAGTAATATCCTTGTAGTCAGTATCACGTGAGATCCTTCCAACATCAGTAGAACAATCATTGGGTCATCCAGTGTTGCTAGGAAAATTACAGTGATTAATTTATCCATCATGTACCTAAATTATACCAACGAAACACATGTTAACATTTCCTTCCGGTGAAAGCCAATGGGAGATGCTGAGAAACTGTGTTAATGTACATGCTATGTCGGGTATTGCTAGAAACACAATTAGGTAGTTACAGATGTTTACAGGTTAAATGATAGGGTGAAATAGCAGCACTGTGTCCTGGCTATTATAGTTCGCTGATGGGTATGTGGGGGGCTTAGTATTAGTCTTTACTGTTGCAAATGTCAATGAAAATCTGAAAATATTTCCTAAATCTAGTAAAAGTAAAAAATAGTTACTGAGATTTCTGCTTGCTATAGAGATCTTACTGGTTAGGCCTCCCCTGATTCCCCTGGATGAAATACAACTTGCTCTTATCACTTTGACCCTTACTCTCATGGTTTTATTTCTTAGCCCATCCTGTGGTGTGCATGCATGTACACACCTCTCATTTGGCACCTTACTTCCTCACTAGAAGACAGCCTCTAGGAAAGCAGGAACTGTCAGTTTTGTGAGTCACTGTTACATAGCGAGCCAAGATCAAAAATAGGAGTTCAATAAATCTATGTTGCACAAATGAGTAAAATGAATGGATGACTAGTAAATGCTGGAGTACCTTTTTATTCTTTTATTTTGTTTTAGTTGCAGAATTAAGAAAAATCTTTGAACCAAAGAGGACAGACTTTTTAGAAATGAAAAGGTAAGTTATATATTGTATGTAATTTGCAATAGAAGAGCTTGGCAAAACGGTTTTCAGTTCTCCCTTAGAATTGATTTCTATTGCTTACTTTTTGGTGTCTTGCACAGAAAAGAAAGAATCGCCAGGCGCTTAGAAGGAATTGAAACGGACACCCAGCCCATCCTCTTGCAGAGTTGCACAGGACTAGTGACTCACCGGCTGTTGGAGGAAGACACACCCAGATACATGCGAGCCACAGACCCGGCCAGCCCCCACATCGGTGAGCATCCCTGGCGGCCTTCATCAGGCAGGCTGCTTGAGCATAGCCCTTTTATCTAAAGGTATTGGAAATGGAGATATTCCACAAAAGTGAATTGTGTAGATGTAGTTATTTATTATTACACACATTTGTTAAAAGCTTTAGCAACACATTTATGTCAGCTCTGTCCTCCTCACAGGAGTGGTCTTCCATATCGCAACAGTGGCAGGCACACTGTAAGGTAATTGATGACTAGTCATTTCTCTCCCTGACCTGGGACCCCTCAAGAGAAAGGACTGTGTCTCTCTCTTCGCACTCTCCGGGCCCTGGCACAGGAGCTGCCTGCTGTCAGATGTCCTCAGTAAAATTTGTTTGGTAAATGACTAAATGAGATGTATTTAAGCAGAATGCCCATGTAACTAGCACAAGGCACAGCTGCTCTTAGGAAGGAATGTTAGGTCAAAGCTGGACCTTGAATAATTAGGGTTCTCACTCTGTGTTTGTATAACAAACATTCTATTTAAATTATTTTAATATATGTAATTTTACATGTATTGCATATATATTTCATATTGACCAGTATGTCAGACATGACTTAGCTTTTCCTTAATGACTCACTCATTGCTGGGAGCATCAGATATTCATCTTGACCTTGGGAGAGGGTGACACATTCAAGGCTATTCTTTCCACCCCCATCCCTAGTTCTGCAGCTCCGTGATGCTGCTTTATGTAGCCAGTATTTTCTAGTTTTTCCCTCAGAAAGGGCTGTTGATCTCCTTGCATGTTGTTAATGGTTTGCTTATCTCTACAGCTTCTGATCTTTTATGACAAGAAAACTAGAGAACTAAGATTTTTAAAACTTACATACATGAACAATCAAAAATAGACAGAGTACTAAGTTTGTAGCCAGAAATAAACCCTAGTGTATATAAAATGTTAATTTATGTATTATATAATCACTTAAGTATCACTCAATGAGAAAAGAGTTATTTAATAAAATGGTCTTGGAAAAATGGGTTGTTGTGGAGTGGGAGAAGAAACATATTTCTCTTCCACTTCACACTGAATACAAAAGTAAGTTTCAATTAATTACATGATTAATTTTAATAAAATTAAAAACATGAAAATATAGGTGAATACATAATTCAAGTTGAATTGAAAAGAACTTTCACAACACAGAAATAGCTGTTGAAATCATAAATGACCGGGTCAATTGACTTAACTACATAATAATTAACATCTGTACTCCAAAGAAAATCTTATAGGTAGACTTCGCAAGACAATTAAGCAAATTCCAAAATATTTATAAGATAAAGACTCATATTTCTCCTATAAACATTTATACAACCCAATAAAAATGACACTATGAATTAATAGAATATAGAGCAATAAGCTTGACCAAATATTTCAGAGAAGAGAAAGATAATATAAATAGCTAGTAAATAATAGAAAAATTCACTTATTCTCTTTTTCTAGTAATCAGAAGAAATTTTTAAAATTAGCACTCAATATTTACAAGAGGAGAGCATATAGTGCAGATTTAAGTGCAAATTAATGCAGATTTTGTAGAAATTAATTTGACAGGCTAGCATATGTCTTAAAGTGATGTGCCTCCTGATAAAGCAATTTCACAAGTCTGTTGTGATAGTAATCAGGAAACTCAAACTGATTAAAAGTTAGAAACAACTTAAATACCCAGTCATAGGGAAAGGGTTAAATTAATGACGGTTTCCTGTTGGACAGAATATTACGAAGCCTTAAAAGAATGATGTCTTCAAAATAAGATTTCCAAATACAGGAAAATGTTTTATATAGAACATGAATGTTATATAAAGCAAATTATTTTATATAGAAAAAATAAATCAATGGTATAAAAGGCTAGAAGGACTATATAGAAAATTTGGTAAATTATTAATTTATTTATTATTGATTATTATAAATTAACTATTACGGGTGATTTGGGTTTTGACCTTCCTATGTTTTCATGGTAGACATTTTCTATATCAAGCTTGTGTGCTATAATTGGAAAAATCCACTTCTGTTTTAAAAAACACACACAACACCAACCTGGTGCATATTGGCATGGGCCATTTATTGTTACAGTTACTCTCAGATCCTATGAAACCACAATTCCTCACTTGTCAGATTACAGCAGTTCAAATATCTGTAATTTTTTTCTAGAGGGCTTTGAACTCATCCTCTGGCCTCACACATGAAATATTAAACTCAAAAACAAAAGCAGTAAATCAGTAAGGGAAAATAAGCTCTGGGCAAGGACTGAAGAGTGCTCAGGAGTGAGGGACTGAGCTTTAGTTCAACCCATGCTTTACATGGCTTACGGAGCCCATAAAACATTCCCAGCCTTTGTGTAGTTCACTGCAGATCTCAAACCTCCAGCATCTCAGGTAAACCATTTAGCTGACTAGTCCTTCACAGCCTGCGCAGTCAAGTGTGCATTATGTACAGAGCACAGAGTATAGTAAATATGTCTTTACTTAAATCTATATTTATTATCCATGTGATCTTCTTATAGGCCGATCAAATGAAGAGGAAGAAACTGCTGATTCTTCTTTAGAAAAACAAACTCGACCTAAACACTGTACAGAAACTTCAGGTGTCCATGGTGACTCATCCTATAGTTCAGGTATGGACACCCAGGGTCTTGAATCCAAAGCTGAGAGGATCGCAAGGTATAAAGCAGAGAGGAGACGGCAACTGGCAGAAAAGTATGGACTAACTCTGGATTCTGAAGCAGACTCTGAACCTTTATCTCGATTTACGAAGTCCAGGAGGGAGCCAGATGCTGTTGAGAAAAGGGGAGGAAAAAGTGACAGGTCGGCTGAGTCAAGCAAAGATTTCAGTTCTCTGTACTCCAGAACTGAGATGTCAGGGCTCAGGACCTGCGTGGCTGAATCCCAGGACTATGCCCTCCACGCCAGGGATGGTGTTTCCAACACGGAGGTGCTGCTCAACATGGAAAACCAAAGACGAGGTCAAGAGCCAAGTGCCATTGGGCAGCAGGTCCGAGACCTGCCCCCCACAGTTGAGAGTTCCTCATCCTTCCCATTTTCCGGGCAAGACTGCTCCTTCAGTGAAGTGCCAAGGTCCCCAAAGCAAATGCACAGCGTGCCCCTCTCCTCAGCTGGGCAGCCAGCTTCCCCAAGCCACTCTGGTGACCCACCACTTCCTGCTGAGGCTCGATCCAGGTAAGCATTCAGCCTGCACTGACCACTGTTAACGTGGAAGTGCCAATGTCTTCTCTGCCTCAAATATCTTAGAGTCTGGCTATTCTTGGTGTTCTGTGGAATCTGGGCTTACTGCACAAATAATATGATATATGAGTTTTTAATTCCACAATTGTTTGGCTATTTTTAAAAAAAATAAACTGAACAGGTGCCATGGGGACACTTTCATGGATGCCTTGTTTTAGGGCCCTTCTTTTTACTATTTCTAACCTACCTTTTCACAGTTGTCTTTTTTTTAATTTTTCTGTAATCATACCCAAGACTTTTGGTGACAGCTTTCGTTGTCATTTAAAGTCCCAAAGCAGAAGGACCACCAACAGCCAGTGGAAGGGTCTCAGTTTAGGGTATGCGGTATGACCGCAATATATACTAACTATAACTGTAACAAGTAGTCATGTGAGTATATCAATACACTAAGAAAACTGCTGCTTATAAGAATGCCTTATCAAAAAGATCAGCCATTAAGAGAAATCACTGTGTAATAAGATCAACCAAAGACAAAAACAGCTCTCATTTGGAAAAATCAGAAAAGGCATAGAATCAGAAAGTCAAATACCAGAAGAGACTATATGTTTTTGTCAAAATTAAATATTTAGATTTAAATTTAAAAAGTATGGTGACCATATTTAAAATGTAATTTACATAAACATCCTACTTTAAGGTTTGGGATAATTGTCTAGGTCAACTAGGTCTAAGTCAACACATAAGTGTATTTTTTAGCTCAAGCAAACATTAGCTTCACAGGTAAATTGAGGAGGGATGAGAGCCTAAGGTCAAACAAATTTATTCTGAAAGAAAAAAAAAAATGTTGAAAAATATTTCTGTTTATTTCACATTGGGATGGAACAGTAAATGTGATCATTTTTAAGTAGTGGTAATACATCTAGAACAGATCATTTTGATTTTTGAAGTTTATTGAGCCGAAGATCTGTCTTATTCACTTGATCATCCACACTAAAATATTTAGAGATATCAGCTTCTCAGATAATTAAATACTATAGATCCTGAGGTTGTATTTTGAGGACCTTTGTGCAGCCTTTGGACTTTACTTGATATTTTAGGGACTGTGACCTGTTGTCTTATGTTTTGAAAAGAAAGCCTGGTGTTTGGGAAATTTGCATTTCATAGTAAAAACAATGTTCTTGGCTTAATCTCTATCAAAGAAAATTCTTCATGTGCTCTTTGAGCGAGACAAAGTTACCTAACATTCCAATTTAGAAAGAAAGAGATTTACAATTACCTGGGTTAAAAAATAATGAGGAATCTAATTTCTGGTTGCCATGTTATGAAAGCTGTTTAAGCTGTTACCATAGTGTCTAGGTTAGTCATCTGGATCACATATAATAGATTCACAGTGATATTGTGAATCGTTATAATAATAAATAAAACTTGGTTGAGTATTTCAGGTAAAAAGATAGGATATTTAATAGTTTTATGTGAGTTAAAATCTTAATATTCAAAATATATAAATAAGTTAAAATCGTGAGTGATTTCTTTCTAGATTATTTGAAAAGTAATGTTACCTAGAAGTTTTGTAAGCCTAGTCTTAGCCCCTCACATTGCCTTCCCATGAAGAAAAAATTAAGAAATTGTAAAGGAGTTGTTGAGGAGGCACATGTTTTATTTTCTTAAACCATACAAGGCATACAATTCTATGTTTATAGGCAAAGAAACAAATCATTTCATTTATAGACAGGAAATATCGGAGCTATCTTTACATTTGAAATAATGGAAAATAATGTGTGACAAGTATGACATTAAAATAAAAATAATTAAGATTTATTTTGTAATGATTCTAGTCGTTCATCTTGTAAAGATGGACTTCAAAAGGATTAGCATTCTGCTAGATGTCCGCTCTCCAGTGCCAGGTAATTCAGGTGTCAGAAAGTCACTGTTGTCTGATTTCCATTTGTGGGAAAGATAAAAATACTTTGTGAACTAAAACACTAAACAAAGAAACTTTGGTTACCCAATAACCGTGAGTGAAAATAAGTTGTCATCCAATATGGAAATAGGTAACAGAAAAGTTTAAGAAGATTAAGGAATGACAAAAAGTGTCTACAAATAACAAAACAATTGAATAGCACATTTCATCATGGGTTTGCTCTATCATTGAAATAGAATGTTTTTCTCACTGCTATACTGTACTTATCACCTATCTCAGTAGTCAAGATTTTTGGCTATTAATCTCTGAATTAACTAATTTCCATTTAATCATTTTATTTTGTGCTTATTAGCATGAGGCTGTTTTTGTTTCATTGATTAAATATGAGCATATCACTCATGAACTACATGCGGTAACCTGAAAATGCAAATATGAGCCACATGTCAAATGCTCAGTTTTGTATGTACTCACATACACTGACACATGTACATGCAGAACAATCGTCAGCTCTTGTACTCCACTGTACTACTATTGTTTGTTTGTTTTATTTTTTGTTTTTTTGTTTGTTTTTAAGCTTTATAAACTCAATAACATTCTTTAGGGCATTGTTTAGCTGAGTAATAAATTTATTTTATAATTGTTTAATGTTCAGTTTATATGATAAAGAAGATATGTATTATATATGTACAAGGTGGTGCAAAAGTAAGCTTACAGTTGTTCGTATGAAAAATAATACAATAATTAATAAATAATGATATAAGAATAAACTGTATTTTACATACTGACAACTGTAAACCTACTCTTGCCCAACGCTGTATGTATATAGGTTACAGGATCTTTAGCTCAGAAATCCTGTTGGTTGCCTGGGAATCAGGGGAACACATTGTTAAGAACATACAGAGAGGGAAAGATGGCGGCACTGTGAGAAGCAGCAGAGCGCCCCCGCTCCCAGCCACAGAATTTATTTACTCCTAAAATCCTATGTAGCCAGCTTGGAAAAAACAGAGAAACAAACCTGAGTGGACGGAGTGCGAGTGGGGAGCATTGAAGAAACATCAGAGAGTCGGCATCCGTACAACAGCTTACATGACAAGGTTGGGGCTGAGACACGGTTGGCCAGCCTGAGAGGAGGGTCCTCCCAAGGACTGATCAACAACAATCTAGACCCAACCACAACAGGAGAACATAAAGAAACCACAAAAGTGACACCAACAAGAGGGACACGCCTAGAGGAAAGAGCTCAGAAGTATAAGGAAAACACCTCTGGGCTCCACTGGACCCACAAGACAAAATTCCATCCCACAAGACTGGGAGACAGCAAATATATCTAATATATAGATACAAACACTAAGACCTACCAAAAAGGGGAGACACAGAAACAACCCCCAAATTAAAGAAAAGGAAAAATCGCCAGAAAAAGACTTTGATGAGATTGAGTTAAGCAAATTATCAGACACAGAGTTCAGAGTATTGATTATGAAGATGTTCACGGAACTTAAGAAGACGCTAGATGATAAGATCGAGGACCTTAGTGAAAACATGAAAAAACAGATACATACCATAAACAAAACTCAGAGATGAAGAATGCTGTATCTGATATCAAGAATGCACTGGAAGGAATTAAAAGCAGGCTCAAAGAAGCAGAGGATAGAATAAGTGACTTAGAAGACAAGGCAGAAAAAATCACTCAATCAGAGCAGCAAAAAGAAAAAAACACTTAAAAAGCATGAAGACAGTCTAAAGGAGCTTTGAGACAACATGAAGTGAAACAACACTTGCATTATAGGAGTGCCAGAGGGGGAGGAAAGAGAGGAAGGGATAGAGAACTTGTTGGAGGAAATAATGACAGAAAACTTCCCTAAGCTGGCAAAGGAGAAAGCCACACAAGTTTAGGAAGCACAGAGCGTTCCAAACAAGAGGGACCCAAAGAGACCCACTCCAAGACACATCATAATTAAAATTGCAATGTCAAGGACAAAGAGAAAATATTAAGGGCTGCAAGAGAGAGAAAAGCAGTGACCTACAAGGGAACCCCCATAAGGCTGACAGCGGATTTCTCAACAGAAAATCTTCAGGCCAGAAGGGAGTGGCCTGAAGTTCTGAAAGTAATGAAAAGCAAGAACATGCAACCAAGATTGCTTTATCCAGCAAGGCTATCATTTAAAGTTGAAGGTGAAATAAAGAGCTTCCCAGACAAAAAAGAAGCTAAAGGAGTTCAGTACCACCAAACCATCATTGCAAGAAATGCTAAAAGGACTGCTTTAAGAAAAAGAAGAAATAATGAGAGAAAGGTACATCAGCATAAAGGGGGGAAATGGCATTAAATAAGTTTATATCAATAGTAACTATAAATGTAAATGGAATAAATGGTACAATCAAAAGACATAGGGTAGCTGAATGGATAAGTAAACAGGACCCAAATATATGCTGTCTACAAGAGACCCACCTGAGAGCAAAAGACTCACACAGGCTAAAAGTGAAGGAATAGAGTAAAATATTCCATGCAAATGGAAAGGAAAAGAAAGCTGGAGTAGCAATTCTTATTTCTGACTAAACAGACTTCAAAATAAAGACCATAACGAGAGACAAAGATGGTCACTACATATTACTAAAGGGATCAATCCAACAGGAGGAAATAACCCTTATAAACATTTATGCACCAAATATAGGAGAACCTAAATATATAAAAAATTTCTTGGAGGACTTTAAGGGGGAGATTGACAGCAACACAATCATAGTGGGGGACTTTAACACCCCACTGTCAGCATTGGACAGATCATCAAGACAAAAAAGCAACAAGGAAATATACACCTTAAACAACTCACTAGACCTAATGGAGTTAATTGACATTTACAGAACATTTTGCCCCAAAGCAGCAGAACACACATTCTTCTCAAGTGCACATGAGACATTCTCAAAAATAGACCACATGGTAGGGCAGAAGGCAAGTCTCTACAAATATAAGAAGATTGAAATTGTATCAAGCATCTTCTCGGATCATAATGCCATGAAACTAGAAATCAATCACTATAAAAAAACTCAAAAATATTCGAACATATGGAGGCTAAATAGCATGTTATTAAACAATGAATGGGTTACCAAGGAGATCAAGGAAGAAATCAAACACTTCATGGAAAGTAACGAAAATGAACAGACAACAACTCCAAATCTATGGGACATGGCGAAAGCAGTCCTGAGAGGAAAATTCATAGCATTACAGGCCTATCTCAAGAAACAAGAAAAAGATCTAATGAACCATCTAACACAACAACTAAAAGAACTAGAACGAGAACAGCAAGAAAAGCCCCGAGGAAGTAAAAGGAAGGAAATAATAAAAATCAGAGCAGAAATTAGTGACATAGAAACTAAAAAAACAATACAAAAAATCAAGGAAACCAAGAGCTGGTTCTTTGAAAAGATATAAGATTGATGCACCTTTAGCCAGACTCACTAAGAAACAAAGAGAGAGGACGCAAATAAATAAAATCAGAAATGAAAGCAGTATAACAACTGACCCAACAGAAATACAAAGGATTGTAAGAAAATATGAACAACTACATGCCAACAAATTGGACAACATGGGGGAAATGGACAAATTCCTAGAAGCATACAACCTTCCAAAGCTGAATCAAGAAGAGGCAGAAAACCTGAATAAGCCGATAACAACTAATGAAATTGAAACAGTAATAAAAAAAGCAGCAAACAAAAGTCCTGGACCAGATGGATTTACAGGTGAGTTTTACCAAACATACAAAGAAGAATTAACACCTATTCTATTCAAACTATTCCAGAAAATTCAAGAGGAGGGAAAACTCCCAAACTCTTTTTATGAGGCCAAGCATCATCCTAATCCCAAAACCAGATAAAGGTACTACAAAGAAGGAAAATTACAGGCCAATATCCCTGATGAACATAGATGCTAAAACCCTCACTAAAATAGTAGCAAACTGAATCCAGCAATACATTAAAAAGATCATACATCATGACCAAGTGGGATTTATTCTGGAGCTGTGAGGCTGGTACAATACCCACAAATCAGGAAATGTGATTCATAACATAGACAAAATGAAGGACAAAAATCATATGATCATATCAATAGATGCAGAAAAAGCATTCGACAAAATCCAGCACCCATTTCTGATAAAAATTCTCAGCAAAGTGGGAATAGAGGGAACATACTTCAACATAATAAAGGCCATATTTGACAGACCTACAGCCAACATCATGCTCAATGGGCAAAAACTAAAACCATTTCCATTAAAAACAAGAACAAGACAGGGATGTCCACTTTTACCACGTACTTTTACAACGTAGTACTGGAAGTCCTTGCCATAGCCATCAGACAGGAAGAAAACATAAAACGTATCCAAATTGGAAAGGAGGAAGTAAAACTATCATTATTTGCAGATGACATGATATTGTACATAGAAAACCCTAAAGACTCCATCAAAGTACTACTAGATTTGATAAACAAATTTGGCAAGGTGGCTGGATACAAAATCAACATCCGGAAATCAGTGGCATTCTTATACACCAACAATGAACTTTCAGAGAGAGAAACTAAAAAAGCAATACCATTGCAACTAAAAACATAAGATACCTAGGAATAAATTTAACCAAGGATGTAAAAGATCTGTACTCGGAAAGCTAAGTGACACTGAAAAAAGAAATAGAGGAAGCTTTAAACAAGTGGAAGAATATACCATGCTGATGAATTGGAAGAATTAATATCATTAAAATGTCTGTACTACCCAAGTAATTTATAAATTCAATGCAATTCCTATTAAAATACCAGCAGCATATTTCACAGACCTAGAACAAACATTTCAAAAATTTATATGGAACCAAAAAAGACCCCGAATAACTGCAGCCATCTTGGGAAAAAAGAACAGAGTGGGAGGGATCACATTACCAGACTTCAAACTATATTACAAAGCCACTATAATCAAAACGGCCTGGTATTGGTACAACAACAGACATATGGATTAATGGAACAGAACAGAGACCCCAGAAATAGATCCACACCATTATGGTCAGTTAATATTTGACAAAGGAGGGCAAGAGCATACAATGGAGTAAAGACAGTCTCTTCAATAAGTGGTGCTGGGAAAATTGGACAGATACATGCAAAAAAATGAAACTAGACCACCAACTTTCACCATACACAAAAATAAACTCAAAATGGATAAAAGACTTACATGTAAGTCATGAAACTATAAAAATCCTGGAAGAAAACACAGGCATTAAAGTCACAGAATCCAACGTAGTGGAATTTTCACTGATACATCTCCTAGGGCAAGAGAAACAAAAGAAAAAAAAAAACACGGGACTACATCAAACTGAAAAGCTTCTGCACAGCAAAAGAAAACGGCCTCAAAATACAAAGGAATCCCACAGTCTGGGGAAACATATTTGCCAAGGATGTATCTGATAAGGGGCTAATTTCCAAAGTGTACAAAGAACTCACATTACTCAGCAAGAAGAAGACAAACAACCCAATTAAGAAATGGGCAAAGTACCTGAATAGACACTTGTCCAAAGAGGACGTTCAGATGGCCAAGAGACACATGAGAAAATGCTCGACTTCGCTAATCATCAGAGAGATGCAAGTTAAAACCACAATGAGGTATCACTTCACACCTGTCAGAATGGCTACCATCAATAAATCAACAAAATACTTGTGCTGGCGAAGGTGTGGAGAAAGGGGAACCCTAGTACACTGCTGGTGGGAATGCAGACTGGTGCAGCCACTATGGAAAACAGTATGGAGGTTCCTCAAAAAATTAAAAACGGAGCTGCCTTTTGACCCAGTGATTCCACTCCTTGGAATGTATCCTAAGAATCCTGAAACACTAATCAGAAAGAATATATGTACCCCGATGTTCATAGCAGCACAGTTTACAATAGCTAAGATCTGGAAATAGCCCTAGTGCCCATCAGTAGATGAGTGGATAAAAAAGCTGTGGGACATTTACACCATGGAATACTACACAGCTGTAAAGAAGAAGAATCTTGTACCCTTTGGGACAGTATTGATCGACCTGGAGAAGATTATGCTACGTGAAATATTCCAGGCAGAGAATTACAAACATCACATGATCTCGCTTATACTTGGAATAGATTCAATCACATGGAAGCATAGATGAGACTGACAAATGTCAGAGGGATGGAGGAGGGCAGATGGGTGGAGGAGGAGAGAGTAACTAAAGAATTTATATGCATATATGCACAACCCAAGGACAGGGACAATGGTGGGGAGAGGGACTGGGGAGGGGCATGAGACAGCATGGAATGAGTCATTGGGGAGGAAAAGGGACATCTGTAATATTTTAAACAAAATAAAATTTAAAAATTATAAAATAATGAAAAAGAACATTCATAGTAACTGAATGGAGTATAAGACACCTCCCAGACCCTACTTCCCAATTCTGCCAACCCCAGTAAACTTAGAATTTAAAAACTGTGTTTTCTGGAGAGATAGTATTACTTAATATGAACCATTCTTTGTTAATTCATCCACCTGTGAATTTTAGAATAAAATTTAAAGTTATTTGGGGCCATGGGTTATTCAAATTTTTAAAAATCTGAGCTGATACTGTTAGATATCCTGAATCAAAGCTCTTATTGAATTTTCTACTTGGTGTATCTCTTAGTATTAAAAAGTGAATAGTCCTGGCCTCTGTGGCTTACTTGATTGGTGTCCTATGCACGGAATGGTTGTGGGTTCAGTCCCAGTCTGGACACGTGCAGGAGGCAATCGATAGATGTTTCTCTCTCTTTCTCTCTCTCTCTCCCCCCTCCCTGCCCTCCCTTCCCTTGCTCTCTCTCTAAAATTAATAAAAACATAAATGGGTGAGGATTATAAATAAATAAGCAAACAAACAAATAGAATTTTTAAATGTAACATGTTGGCCACTTCTGTGAGTAGAGACACTACCCATGACCACAGCTGCTGTTTTCCTGGGTATCAACTGTGACTCGATATTTGCAGTGGGCTATGCAATTGGCAAGAGGAGAATGACATCTAGTTTTCTGGTGGTGATCTACTCTAGAAAGCCATCTTTCACTTTTCATTATTACTCTACTTGTAATCCTCATTACTCCTCTCACTGAACAAATTGTAACATTAGTGGCCAGAAAATGATTATGGTGGTTTTATGCAACACTGGTGTTAAATTTTTACCCGGGACAGCTGCTTGGTAAATGATGGTTTGGACAGGGCTCCCTGTGACACCAGAGATCTGTAGACGGGCTCAAGAAGATAGAACAAGTGCCCTCCAGAAAGAACCTTTTCTGTAGCACTGTGACATGCAGATGAGCCACCTAAGAAGGAAAGGGACTTATGTTGTGTTCTTATAGTTTATTTCTGATTGCATTTGTCTCCAGTGAGAGGTGCGGCTCTAAAAACTGCCCCCAGAGCCTCAAGCTCATTGTTTTAGTTAATTGTTTGCTTACCTGCACTAATAGAAATGTCCACATGACATGCTGAGGGAGATAACTGCCTCTTGACCGTCAGCACTACTCTCTGCCTATCTCTCCAGTGGCAGGAAGGTTGTAGAACCTTCCTGTGCTCCATATCACAGCAGAATGTCCTGAAAAACAGAGACTTCTAAGGATCCACTCTCCAAAGAGAGACCTTGAGGTTTCTCCCAGTAGTGGGATGGAATCCTTTTCACCTTTCAGCCCCCGCACCCCAACATCTGCTTTCCTGTCCCTGCTCTCCGAGCTTTGGCTGTTAACATATGCTGAACTCATTCCCATTTTCCTTTTATTTTATGCTCTTCTCACTGGCAATTTCTGTTCATTGACTTCAATATGAATACGTTACCCAAAATACTTGCTACTATGTCCTGAAAATTCAAATGCCTGCCAGATTTTAAATGCAGAAATTTGTCTGTGTGTGTGAGCCCTTGAACATTCATGCATCTATGTTTACCTCCAAGGCAATCATCAACACTTCTTCCAAACAAGCAATTTTAGCGGATAAACTGTTTTTTGTATTGAGATGCAGAAGTTAATAGCCATTTTTCTTAAACTGAATAATGTTTTATAATTAGAAGTTGTTCCATAATTAGAGCTGCACACCTATAGGGTGAAACTAATTTTATTGTGCTGCACTTGACCTCACTTTGGTATCCGGAAGCACTGTTTTCATCTATTGACTCTTAGGGGTTATAGGAAGTTAAGGCGTATCGTTATATACTGAGGGACATGAACCAAGAGCAGCTCCTCTGTGACAACTGAGGGTTAGTTCTTATTTCCTGGTAATATAATTCTCTGCCAGCCAGTTACCACATCATTAAAAGGGTTCTGTTACACCCAAGGTCACCATCTCACGGTTCTCTCATCCTCAGTAACTCTATAATCCTCTCCCAGGGAAGGTAGCCTCTTCTCTATGGGAAGTGGGCTCTCTCCCAGACCCCACAAAATACATGCTTGATGTTAAAGAACTAACAGAATTAACCCTGGAGTTTACTTAGTTTAAAAATCTATTTTAAGTTATTTGAATCCATCAGTTCTTTCCATATACTCTGCTCTTGTTATTTATGTCAGTTCTAGTTTCCATCATAGTGGAAAAGAGAGTTTTCTGTTTTTGCCCTTTGAAGGTTAGAGATTTTCGGAAAGAAGATCAGGGGTATTATATAAACAGTTTATGTGGATTTACATAACATACTAGAGAGCCTTGTCCTCATAAACAATGAAAACTTGTAGTCTAGGAATATTCCAACTCGGTAGGCATCCATCCATCTGTGTGTACCTCATAGGTGTTGATTTATGTGTTAATTTCTACTCTAAGGTAGTTTTGTAAAAAATTATATTGAGCCATTGAACCTTCTTATGCCAGTCACTGTTTTTTCTAGCTGGGTATATCTTTTTTTTTTTAAGTGTGGAAAATAACTATAGCACAATGGGGTAATTAAGGTTCTAGAAGACAAGGTTGGGTGCCATGTGAATACAAAAAATGGTATATTACTTCTTCCTCCTTGGAGAAGTGATCTTAATTGAACCAAGTCCTTAAAAATATTTTGAGTTAACAGGACTGGATGGGAGGCTGCCCCAGGCGGGAAGGCACAGACTTCCATTGTAGACCTAGAAGGAAGGGGACAATGAGGCTTAGAGCCAGGTGGGGACCAATCCCAGAGTGCCTCAGATGGACACATCAAGGCTTTTGGCCTTTGCCTTATGGACAATGGGAAGTGCCTGAAGGATTTTAGAGCAAGGATGATTGATTATGTATTTTAGAAATATCACTCTGGAGGAGTGTAGAGGGTTGATTTGAAAGAAAATTGATTCCCGTCATGGGGGCCACTGACGTGATGTTCACAGTTACCCAGATATGAGATAATGAAGTCTCTGGTTCCAAGTTAAGTTTTCCATTAACTTGATCCTATTTGCCATTTCATTGGATAATCTGGAATATATTGATGCTAGGGTAATCAGATTTCTGGAGGAGGCATTGTAAGTAAGTTTGGTGACATAAAGAGAGAGACAGGAGGGAGGAATGGAGCAGGAAGAGAAATGAGAGGAAGGGCCAGAGAGAAAGGAGAGGGAACATGAGCATGGAGGCAAGGGAGCACATGTACCTGGAGCAACTAACATGTGCTTGTTGGTGGAAACTAACAAGATGCAATTTAATAAAGTTCTGTATTTAGAGGGGGGAAAAAATCAGTGTATAAGGTCAGTATTGGGAAACCTGATTTAATAGTAATTCATGGGAAACAGACCTAGGAGTTTTAATTGATAGCAAGTTCTTTATGTGACGATGACCAACATGGCTACTCCAATCTTGGGTACATTAACGAAGGTGAATCATCAATAGCACAGGTGGTCTTGGCCCACCTGTTGTCTGCAGTGTCTGATGACATCTGGGTTTCTCTTTCTAATTGAGCTGTTGACAAATGAGAGCATGTCCAGAGAGGCTACCTTCTCATCTGCCCTGCTTTCTGGACCTTTCTAAGTTTTTATAGAATCTGGAATCATTTTTGGAATCTCTTAAACATTCTCTAGTACTTAGACTCTCAAACCAATCTGTCTTCTCACTGTCAGATTGGGTTTTTTCCTAGTACAGTTATAAAGCTAAAGCTTGGCTTGGTATAGGGATCCCTAATGTTATCAGTCTAGCTTTTCATTGATTATGATTCTGCAAAAGGGAAAAGAGGAGAAAGATCATGAACCAAATTGGGTGTCTCACAAATGCATCTTCACCCACACCTCATGTCTTAGGAAGAAGGACATTTGAATGCTCAAAATCCTGACACACCCAGGAAGGGATTTTAGCAATTTTGTCATGATTCCCCCAAACCATGAATGGCACCATGACTTTGATATTATGCCAAATTGTAATATTGGTGAGGGTGATCTCAATGACAGCATTACTTTAGTAGAAGCCTTAACAGAAACATAGGTACCTTGTCTTAGTCATTTTCTTATGTCCTTCCCTGCTATTGCCTAGAGTCTAGCACATACCACATGGCTCAATAAATCATTTTTGAATGAATGTTCTGCTGCTTTTTGTTTTCTTAGTGTCACCAAACTATAGCAGTACTGCTTGAAATAGCCAACCTGCAAACCATTAATCAGCCCGTAATCTATAGGGACTTGTGCCTGAATGTAAATCCTGAGTCGTTTCCTTTATCCGCAGAGTCATGCTATGAAGGAAAAGTCAGCTGGCTAGTGATGTTCACTTTCTCTGGAGCAATCCTTTTATCTAACCATGGCCAGTGTCACCAGTCAGCAGAACATGTTTGAGTAGCATTTGTTTACGCTATGAAGCTTTTTCCACTTTGAGGTTAGAATTCTTATATTATGCTCTTGAGTCAATGTGCTCATAAATGTTGTTAAACTGTGAATGGGAATCACAGTAAGTGAGCAAAAAAACCATTGGCTGCTTTTGAGGCCTGGCAAACTGAGCCTCCAGCCCTGAAAAGCTGCTTCAGGGCTGGTCCCATGACTAAGGCAATCGAGTCCCTAGATTACTTTGTTCTAGGAGGGGTCCTTAGAATCCACGCAGGAGACATGGCAGTGCAAATCCAGCTGGGAAGTACCAACTGGATCCATTTCAGAAGGCCCACCACAGCCCTTCTCAGAGCCCAATGCTTTCTCAGAGAATTCTGTCTGTGTGAGCTTCCTCTTGCCTTCACCCTTTCCTGGCCAAGGTTGCAGCATTTAGCATTCACTGAGATTAGCTCAGTGGGATGGAAGAAATTGGTTATCACATGTTTATCCTACTTCTGCCCCAAGAAGACTCTGAATTTCTACCTTTTATTACTCAAAAAATCCTCACTCTGTAATTCCACAGTGATATGCTTTTTAATTGGGGTATAATATATATCAAAATGTACATAGTATAAGGATGATGCAGGTTGGTGAGTTTTGGGAAAGTAATACCTTTACCCCAGTCAAAATAGAAAAAGTTTCCATCACCCCTGTGCCTCTGTCAATCAACATTGATTCTTGACTCTACTTAAGCTGTCGTAGCCTGGTCATATCATATATTGAACTCATTATATTCTATAAAACTAATCCTTCCCACTGTTTGTATTTTAACCAAGCCTTAATCATGAAAAGTAGTTAAGCACACATTAAGGAATACTGCAAAAAATAACAGCATCCATGCAAGGTTTAAATAAATAAAAAGAACCCAAGACATTGTTACCACTATCTAGAAGTGATCTCTTTCTTTCATATTTTTTAAAACTCACCCGCTTTAATACAGTTTCTCCAAAACAATGCCAGAAGTTAGTTTTGTATTTTTATGCAATGATGTGGCGTTTAATCTGAGCTTGGGCATCCCTTAGGCACCTTCAGTGTGCTCCACAGTGGAGAACTCAGCCCCAAACTTCCATCATGTTGTGTAGTTTTGGGGTGAATTAGCCAGATCAACTCTGTACTCTGATTCACCATTTTTGGGAGCCAAGGCAGGCTTTTAATCAGCTTTTCAAATAAAGAATTTAGCTTCCTCACCAGTGTAAACACTTACAGTGCCCAATCTGGGCTCTCCTCAGTTCTTAACTCAGGTTTCTCAGTCTCTTTGGGCTTCAGGAAGAAAATCTGAAGAAAAGAAAGAAAAAAGATCCAAAACAGATTTTGTGGAATTGACTGTGTGCGGTCTACATTTTATTGACTTTTTATTTATTAACATTTTGTTTTTAAAGGATGAGAAAAGATACTTGAATTTAAAAATCCCATTAACTAAACTAAACATCTGTGTCGAAGTAAATCCCTGAGCTGTGACTCTTACGGAGACCAACTGTGAAGCAGTTAAAGATTTTAGAAGGCTTTGGTTTTTTTAATATTATTTTTATTAAGGTGTAATTTATGTAGAGTAAATTCACCCTTCTTAGTAAAATTCTGTGAATTTTGACAAATATATAAAGTTGTGTAACTATCACTACATCCAAGGTATAGAATGGCTCTATCAGCCCCCATATTCTCTCTTGTGCTTTTGTAGTCAAACTCCCCCCTCCCCTGGGCCCTGACAATCAGCAATCCATTTTCTCTGCTATAGTTTTAGATTTTTAATATATAGAATCAAATTCTTTGAGTATTTTGTTTTTTATCAATTCAAAAGCAGTTATATAAGAGTTTGATGAAATGATTTAAAATCATAGGAGAAATGTTAATGTTAATTGTTTATAATATTCTCAATAAAGAAATCCATCTTAAGTGGTTGTAATTTAAATTTACAAGGTAGTTTATACAAAGTTGATTTTTAATTTCAGATTTCCTACTGAATATTCAAAACACAAGTCAGTTGTGCATTCTAAAATTATTTTCCCTGATGCTGGCATTACACATGTCATGGCTAACGCATGGATATTTATTGATGAACAGTTGACATTTAGCTGTTGTGATGTTGAGCCTGAACGTGCCTGTGAAAGTGGGAATTAGATTTCGTACATTAGATATCATGTCACATTATTATTTGTTCTGACTGAGGAGCAGGGACGATCAGTCCAGCTGAACTGAAATATCCCCTTGGTCCTCAGAGTAGTTATAATTCCTCCCACATAACATCCAATATCTCCTGTTCTTAGTTTATTTCTCCCATGAATTTTCTCATTTCCAAATGAGTAATTCTTACACAGGTCCTCTGGTATAGATTGCTTTGGTGGTAGAAGGAGACAGAATTTTACCCACCTTGCCAAGTATGGGCCTCAGCATCCCCCTTCTCCCCCTACCCCGACCCCACCTCAGCAGTGAGTGCCCTCTGAGTCCAATTGCTCTTCACTGCTGGACTCCTTTGATTTCGTGTTGTACATTTGGAGAAAGAGAGGAAGAAGGTGATTGGGTTTTGCAGGATTTACAGGTAATTGAGTGACTGTCTGCTAGAGAGACCAACATCTGGTCAGAGCTGTGAATGTGACCACCACACCTTTGTGCCTTCCATGCTGAGCCCTGAAGCACAGGAGCACTGGCATCTCAACTACTTCATGACTCATTCAAGCCAGGGAGGCAGTCCTTTTCCAGAGTGCAGAAGCCTGTGGCTCCGGAGGAGTAGATATAGGCCGGACTGTGTTAGGCCCATCCTTTCATTAAACAACTTGTCATCTTGGGCAGTTAGTATACTTTTTTGCACCTTTGTTTCTTCACCTATAAAATTAGGATAAGAATACCTCAGAGAATTGTTGTGGAGATTATCATTTAACAATTCTTCCACTCCACAAACATTTATTGAGGTATTGTTTGCTATACACTGAATGAGTGCTGGTGATCCAGCAGCCGCTTCTTTTAAGAAGTATATGCACCCTAGTGGACTGGGAGACAAATCAGTATGTAATGTGACAGGTGAAGAAAATTCAAGAGAATCAGTGAAGGTAGAAGGAAAAAAGATGGGGGGTTGCTATTTGATATAATGTGGTTAGAAAGGTCTCTCTGAGGAGATGGTAGTTGAGCAGAGAACTACACAAAGTGAGGAAGCAAGCCATGCCCCCTGCATGCACACTGTGTGTGGAGTGTTTGAGGAGGTGCCTCCACCAGAAAGGAGGCAGGAGCATGGGCTGGGAGGACGTGATAGGGATGAGATGTGTGGGAACAGGTAGGCAGGTCCAAAAGTGCCTGTAACTCATCATGAGGACTTTGGGTTTTGCTCTAAATTAAGCCATATAAGAGTTTTGAAAAGAGGAAAGACAGATCTGCTTTCCATTTAAAAATAATTCCTCTAGTTGCTAAGCTGAAAATATACTGTAGGTGAGCAAGCATGAAAATAGTTAGAATAATTAGGTCTTCTCAGTAATCTGGGTGGGAGGTGGTGGTGGCTTGAACTTGAATGATAGCAGCAAAGGTAGTGAAAAGAGGTTATATTTTGAAGGTAATAATAGGATTTGCTCATGATTTAGATGTGGGGTATGAGAGAAACAGATGAATCAAAGGTAAGCTCAAATTTTTGGCTAGGGCACCACAAAGCAAGAGTGGCCATTTGCTGAACTAGGGATGGCTCCGGTGCAAGTGAGGCTTGAAATAAATGAAGAGTTAATTGTTTGGACATGTGAAATTTAAGATGTCTGTTAGATATCCAAATGGAAATGTCAAGTGGCCAGTTGAATGCAGGAGTCTGAGTTCAAGGGGGAGATTGGAGTGGAGATAAATGTTGGAAGATTCACTGCATGGAAGTGAAAACTGGATGAGATCAAGGCTTAGACTGTTGATGGAGGAAGAAAGGAGACAGAGCCGTGGGCACCCTAAACTATAGCAGTGCAGGTGGTGAGTGAGATAGAAGACAGGTGAAGGGCGTGAGCATCAAATGCTATACCCATCTTACACAAGATCAATTCACACAGATACCAAATTGACCGTTTGGAGATTTATTAGCCATCGACTGCGAGCAGACTCCTGCCCTAACAAAACTCACAGCCCCGAACAGGCTTCGCAGGGAGAATATAAAGGCAAAAACCATATCCTGGTTGGGGAGGGAGAGCAGGTGGGGGACTAGCGAAGCAGCATACAGGAGCTAAGATAAGCATTAATTAACCTTCTTCGGTTAGCTATTCCCTGGAATTTTGTGGGCCAAATCTTTACAAAGAGCCAGGGGAGGGGAAGGAGGTCATTGTTTCTACCAAATTTTGTTGCTCTTGCTTATCTTCAAAGTAGCTATTGTAAGGGTAGAAAATGGGAGTGCTAAGATGGGAGTGCTGTACTTCACAAGTAGGTGAGTAAGAAAAGGACTGAGAAGTGACCAGAGTCTGCAGTACAGTGGATAGAAGGTGCCCAGGACAGACTAGTTTAATTAAACAATGAGTGTTTAATTACATTTAGGTATCTCCTCACCCCTTGTCTTTATTTTCTGGTTTGGATGGCAGAAAACCTCACCTAAATTAGTGCCTTAGCCAACTTGTGTCCCAAAAGCCTCACTTGGAGAAATACTGTTCTAAATCACTCCTGCTTTAAAATTATTTGAGTCAAACCTCAGGCCCTCCTGGTGAGGCTGGGCCCATTCTCCTTAAAATCACATGACTTCTAAATTGGGACAATGAATGTATCATCTCTTTAAAATATAAAAACAGTAACTCATAAACATGCAATACTATGTTGTCTATGAAGAAAGGAGGAGACCAGCATTTTGAAGGGCTTAAGATGTTCTCAGCACAATGACTTCTCATATGTTCTTTCTCATTACATACATTTGTGAAATATATTAAATGTCAAAATTTATTTGGGCTGGGTGGGTGTGTTGGTGAAGGGATTGAGCAACAAAGGAAAGAAAAAGAAAGAAAAAGCTCATTGATACAGACAACAGTGTGGTGATTGCCAGGGGGAGAGGGGGAGGGGGAGAAATGTATAAGGGGGATAAATGGTGATAGATGGAGACTTGACTTGGGGTGATAAACACAACACGGGGTACAGATGATGTGCTGTGGAATTGTGCACCTGAAACCTATATAATTTTATTAATCAAGGTCACCCAATAAATTCAATAAAAGGGAACAGGTATTGAGTATCCCCTACCATGGTAGTAGTTAGCTGGTTTTTTGGCCAGTCCCATATCTAAGTTGTAATGAATAAATGGAGCCCAGCAAGTCCCCTTGTCTATGATTTTCATTTTACAAATGCCAACTAAACATACTCTTAACTCTCCTGATAATTTTTTATGGTGATGCTCACCAAGTTTTATTCTTCTCAGTGAAGGTCCTGTTCAGAAAGTTGTTTAGCACTTCACAGTTTACAAAGCACTCTATTCTACAAAAAGCACTTGAGCCTTAAAATAACTCTGTGATATAGGCATACTGGTTATATTAACTTGATGGTTTTCAAAAGCAAGTATCTATTACTCCCTCTTCTTCCTTTATATCCTGTGCAATGTTGCATTGTATCCTTTCTTAGCTTTACATGATATGCTAAACTATTCCTATGTTTATATAAATGTTGAGAAATTAGACTCTTTGTAGTTGGGAAAAAATGGTGTCACATACATCTGAATTGTTTATTGGCTACGGGCTAAATTGCTATAATACTGGAGATAGGACAATGGGATAATAGGTTTGGGTGTAGAAAGATGGGGGATATTACTGAAGAAACAGAAGTTCAAGTTTGGTTGTGACAGATTTCAGTGTGGTCACAGCAAAATTTACAAAAGTGGGGACAGACAGGTTCTTGCCTGTCAGTGTAAACCAAAACTCAGACTACAGCGATTTTAGAAAATTCAGAGAATTTTATTATAATTATCATTCTATTCTTTTGGGAATTGCTGTGATCTAAAATGTGTTTACATCTTGGTATTAAAGAACTCTTGCAGATACATTGGCAAGGGTTTGAGCTGGTCAGCATTTAACTTGCATGTAGAATTTCCACTGTTCCTGTCTACGTTGTAGGAGCATACAGATCAGCACTTTGAGTAGTCCTCCTGTGTCTTGCTTTCCATACTTACCACACAGTTTTTCTTGCCTATGATTTTTGTCTGAAATATCTTCAGCCTGGCCTAATTACAGCCAACCCTTGCACAACGTGGTGATTAGGGGCACCGTGTTTAACTTGACTCCCTAAAAAGTTGACTGCAGTCATCCCTTGGTATCTGTGGGGGATTGGTGCCAGGACTGCCCTCCGCCCAAAGGAGACCAGAATTCTCAGATGCTCAAGTCCCTTGTATAAAATAACTTGAACAATGCATATAGTCCGCCCCCCACATCTGTTGCTTGTTCAGTCCATGGATGTGAAACCCAGGGATACAGAGGGTCAACTGCATATTTACAGAAAAAACCCTGCAAGTAAGTGGACCTGTGCATTTTAAACCCATGTTGTTCAAGGGTTAATTGTACTTTGTCATATTCAGCCTTTCATTATATTCTAATACTCATTGAAGAATGAATGTGTGAAAAACATATTACCTTGCCTAGCATGGTACAGGCTTCTTAATGGTTGGTTGATGCCTGATTCCCCTTTTTTCTTCTCAGAGCTTAGCTAAGTGCTTTATACATAGTGGGGACTCAGTATACATGTATCAAATAGACTTGAACTAGAATTGGTCACTGTTGTGCCAGCTGCATTATTCAGTGATAAATATAAAAGGAAAATGTATGATTAACAATTAAAGATATGATCGTATTGACTTTCTTATTTTATTAACTTTATTTGATATGTACTGTTTTGGACACTATTTTTATATATAGCTATTTACCAGTGTACCTTAACGAAACTTATGGACAAAAAATTGCCTTGTATTTTTAATCCAACTTTTTACAAGAGAATTGTGGACAAAATGTGACTGTTACAGACTCTTAATACTTTCAGTTTACCTGAAAAACACTATATTTGGTGGCTTTAGATATATTTATTTCTATCTTTTGATTTTAGTAGTGAGCCAAATGTCCTGGAAATTCCATAACATGAATATAAACCCCATGACAAAATGTGCTTATACATTTTCAAAAGCCAGGATTACTCTTTACTTAACAGAAATCAGGCTTTAGGTTTTAAATTATAATCAATTTTCTGGTATCACTTTAGTTTGAGTTTTGGTTTACAATGATAGGCAAGAACCTGTCTGCCATCACTTCTGTACATTTTGCTGTGACCACTGAAGTCTGTCACAGTCAGACTTGAACTTCTGTTTCTCTAGTGATATCCCCATCTTTCTACACCCAAACCTATTACCCCACTGCCTTATCTCCAGTATTATAGCAATTTAGCTGATAGCCAATAAACTATTCAGATGTATGGGATGTCATTTTATTTCCAACTATAAAGAGTCTAATTTCTGTGTATATGTTGACATTTTAATAGAAATTTTCTGAAGTTTTGTTTTTTGTACATGATAGTACGGGGAAACTCAAACATGAGTGGTTTCTCCAGAAAGATTCCGAAGGGGACACACCTTCGCTTATCAACTGGCCTTCCAGGTATATCCCAAGTTGAAAGTCTTGGCTTGTTTCCTGAGTGCTTCTCCTCCCCCTGCTTCTTGCCTGCTGATTCACATGTCACCCAATGCGAATCCTCCTCTTCCTAATGGCAGTGAATTTGAAAATCACGCGTTCAAATAGGGCTGCAAAAGTTACTTCCTAATCATTTGCTTTTCTCCTTCAAATGTCCTAATCTCCTCTAATAGCATTTCCTTTTGGTCCTCCTTTTGAAAATCTTTTGACTACACCTCTTGTTTTTCTCCTCTCTCTATACTTTACACACTGCCAGCCCACCAGGCACCTCTGGGTTGCTCTCCTTCTGAGGCCAACTACCCAGCAGGTGTCCCATCTTTTCAACATCCCTTCACCAAGCACTCCAGCCTCCTTGTTTTCATGTCGCCTTATCTCTAAACCAATAGTTAATTTTCAAAAGTTACATTGAGCGCCTGTAGTTTTAAAAGCAGACAAAAACCCCTATCATTTCATTTTTCAGGTTGGGGGCAGGGAGAGGCGGAAGGAGTAAGAATGAATAAGTCATTGGCAGGACAAAGCACCCATATATTGAGTTTCTAACAGTCCCTTTGTTCTCTGCTGAGGACAACGTTCAGATTGTCTGATTAGAAGGACACATTCCACAGGAGAACTTGAACCACATTTCAGTCGTCTTTTGATTAACAAAGCTTATAAATATGAAAACATCCAACACTGGCCAGTCTGAGAAAAATAACACTCAGAATCCTTTTTTTCACCTGAATTGTTCATAATAAGTGCCCTTCATGTGCATCTTTGTTTTTCTTTAATGAAGTATACCTAGATATCCTGCACCTTATGTTGGAAAATATGTAGGCTTTCATAATAAATTCAGCAGGGTGCATTGGTCATTTAAGGAAATAGTCTCTTCTAAAAACTGTATATCAGAAATAATTATTTTTGATGATTCATCTTAAGTAAATAAAGGTTTTACATTCCCTAGAAATCACTTTTCCTACTCCAAAGGTATTCTTTTTATTTTTTATTTTTTTAAATTATCCCCAGTTAGTAATCCATTCCTAAGCAGTTTCAATGGTTTCTCCTTTCTCACTAAGTGGTATTTCAAAAAATAAAAATAAGAAATAGCTAGGGCTATTAAAGCTATGTGCTTTGCAAACATCAAGGGACATTTTGTCACTGTTCTTTCTTTCCATTTAAAAGATAAAGTGACTGAGGCAGGTAAACTGAGACCACACAGCTAGAACTAACTGAGCCAGGCTTTGAGCAGAGGTCTCCTAGGACCCCATAGTCAGAGCTCTTGGCTACTTTTCTTCTGCAGCGATAGAAGTAGAAAAGTAGCTTTTAAAATGGATTTCAGTCTTGCCGTCAGAAAGCACCAAAGTAATCTCTTTCTACATTACTTTTTAACTAACTGCCTGATAGGAATTGCTATTTCAGAGGAGAGAAATTATTCAGTTTATTAATACTTTCAACAAATATCTTTTCTCTAACATTTTTCTGGGTGCGAGACTTATTAGGAGTAATGATGTCCAAACTGGTGACATCTTCTGAATGAATGACTGCAGTCTGCATTGCATGAAAAGGCTTGTGAATGTTTAGTTGAGTGCTCGAAAGAGGTGATTATTTGTCATATCTTGAGCTCAATAAAAAAGTAATCATGAATGCTCTTACATTTCCAGGAGACAATGAAATTACATTTGGTCAATAGGTGTAGGTATGCCTGGAAACTGCCCACAGTCATATGCTAGGCCTGTACATGCAGAAAACTTGCTGTGTACAGCACCAGCCTGTGTGTCCTCATGTATACTGCTGGTGTACATCAAGGGGTTTTTCTGTGGCTTCTGGGTATTCATTTAGTTAGAAGGCATCCACTTTCTCCCAGGATAGCATCTGACCCCTCAGCTTTACAAAGGGTAGAGTTAGTTTTGCACTACCCTGGCATTTGAATGAACATTTGGAAAATTGACTCAAAATCATTCATCTTGCAAGCAGTGGGTTTCTGATATTAACCACCCAAAATGCTTCTCCACAAGTAGTTCTCTCTTCGGTTTTATTTCCATTCACTGGTAATCCATGATGCACGCATGCTTCCTTCCCATTAAGCAGTTACTGCACTTTGCAACTTAACCCTTTTTCTTTCTTAAAGAGTTAAAGTTAGAGAAAAATTGGTGAAAGAGGAGAGTGCTCGCAGCAGCCCTGAACTTGCCTCAGAATCTTTAACTCACAGGAGACATCAGCCCATGCCAGGGCGTTACCTGTCCTTTCAGTCAGAAAACTCGGCCTTCGATAGGGTCACGAGCAAGGCAGCCGGCTCTGCACGACGGCCAATCCGTGGTTATGTCCAACCAGCAGATCCTGTACACACTGCCATGCTGGTGACCTCAGAAGTCCCAGAAAGTGTGTCTGAGTGCAGCTGGGTGGGATCAGCCACCCAGAAGGTCATAAAGCCTCCCACCCTGAAGGTTCTCGAAGGTGAGAGAAGGGATACCCCCATTCTTCATATCTGTGAATCACAAGCAGAAGACATGCCCCTCACTGAAGCTCTGGAGAAAAGCAGGAAAGCACTCTTGGCTTTGGAGGATGGTGGGCTTGAAAGAAGCCACAAGGACCCCTCTGGAAATGAGGACTTTGATAAACCCGCCAATGGTACCATCACCTTAGAACATCAGGAGGAGCCAGAAAGTCTTTCACACCCACCTCAAGCTCAGCACCAGTTCACTGAGAGAACAGGCAGGAGCGAAATGGTTTTGTATGTTCAGAGCGAGCCTGTGTCCCAAGATGCCAGAGTGACAGGTCACAAAAAAGAAGCATCTAGGAGGAAGCACAAGGTCCTCACCCGCTCCCTGTCTGACTACACGGGCCCCCCTCAGCTCCAGGCCCTGAGGAGTAAGGATCCAACTGTAAAAGGAGAGCCCAAGTTGCAGAGTTCCAAAGCTGAGGGGCCCCATTCAGAGCTGAGTATGCTGGACACCAAGGTCTCTGTCGCCCAGCTCCGAAGTGCATTTCTGGAGTCTGCCAGTGCCAGCAAGAAACCTGAACTGTAGGTGATGTTTCAAATGCCCTCCTGATGTGTCACTTGCACGTCCTTGGCAGAATTATTCATTTCTCAACTTGTGTTGTGTCCTGCATTGAGTCATATTTAAGCTTAGCTCACAAGTGTGCAGGGCAGACCATATAGGACATGGCTCCAAAACTACCATTCTGCTTCGCCTACTAATGGGGAGCTGGAGGATTGGGTCTCTGGAATGTTCCACCTCCTTTGCATGCATGGGAGAGGCATGCAGTGGGATTTGGTGGTGTCTGTACCTTGACTCTGTGAGATGCATAAACCTTTGCTTTATTCTCTCTCTGTCTCCCTGGTCCCCTGCTGTATCCTCTCTCCCAATGATTCTAAAAGCCAATCGCGGTTTGAGAGGTCAACCAAAGGAGTTGGCTTGCCTACCAGTGTGGAACGGGAGAGAGGATCCCGGAAACCACGACGCTATTTTTCTCCTGGTGAAAGTAGAAAAACTTCTGAGAGATTTAGAACTCAACCTATAACATCAGCAGAACGAAAGGAATCGGATAGGTAGGCACGTGTATGTCTAGGAACTTAAGAAGACTCATACAGGATTTCACGACAGCGATGGTCCTGATACTGTTTAAGTGGGGTGTGATGATTCCATAGTTCTTCCATCTAATCGATAAAGGTTATTTATTTGGCTTATATAAATGTGCTTTTAAAGAATGTCCATGACAACAGTATCCCAAGACAGTTTTAAATTGCGCTCAAACTGTAAGAAGTAAGAAATTTTTTTCTTCATTTAATGTTTTTAAATTTTTTATTCCCTTTTTAAATTAGAATCCAAATTGAGTATTCACCGGATTTTAGTGAAAATAACTGAGGGATATTCATTTTATAACTGTCTCCCTACCTGTTGTATCTGAGTTTTGTATTATCACTTGATTATCCCTGAAAATTATAAGGTTTGTCTAAAAAATTATCATCAGTGATGTTGAATAAGTCATACTTGATTCTGGTTTGTCTCTACAAGGTATGCACTTGGCTGGGCTGTGTGCACATGCACTCTATAGTGTCTGTTAACTGTGCATGTGTATTCACAACTAGAATTATTGTCAGGATGATATTCTTTAAGAAAGTTTAATTGCATTTTATTTTTACTTTTAATATGATAACTTATATGGATCCTCTATTCTCACCAGCTAATTTTTGTTACTATTATTTGCTAATGTCTTTCCTAGGTCTACTTCAAATTCAGAAATGCCAACTGCTGAGGGCAAGTATCTGTTTTCATTTTGCTTCCTTATCATCATGCCCAGATTAGATTTAAATAAGATTTTTGCTTTTTGAGAATGAGATTATCGTGCATATCTATTTCTTACTTTTCTGCAGATGTTCTTTCTGTGACTGTAACAAAACCTAGTTATGGTTTTCAGATGATCTTTCCCTTATTTTTGAGAGAGAATTGCTGAGTGAGCAATAAAACAGCTGATTTGATCCAAAGAAGCAGGCTTTTCTTGTTACTGCTGCTATTGAACAATAAAGAAGAGACATTCCTTCCCAAAAAATCCATCATTAAATCTCAGGTTGGCAAATAGCACAGTAGAAAATTACTGTCCAGACAGAATTTTTTTGGTTAATTGCAATGGAAATGAGTACCTTTACACTGAGCAGAAGAATAGGCTCACTGCAAGGGGGAAATATTGCCAACTGTAATTTTTAGTACATCTATTCTTATAGTCAAAGGATTTCCAGGTCAGCCTTGAGAAACCTTTAGAATCTTTACATATATTTTTTAATGATGTCTAGTGTTTATTTTGTGGCTTTTTACAGATGAAGAAAAGGTAGATGAACGAGCCAAGCTGAGTGTTGCTGCCAAGAGGCTGCTTTTCAGGGTAAGATGTGCTGAAGTGTTTGAGCAGAAGCTGTCACCCTCTGAGGGTCCACTGTGTCCCGCACCTGGGCCTTCTGTGGCCCACGTTGGTCTAGCCCACCTGTGGCTCTCTTCAGATCCTCGGCTGGTGTGACCACCTGCTGACACAGAGCAAGTGTTCACCTCCTATCATGGTTTGAACCTCTTGCGGTGTTTCCCGGAGTAGAGCTATTTTGCTGCCCCAATTTCCTGTCCTTGAATTCATGAGGATTCCATAATGTTTCTGATCTCAGGAAATGGAAAAGTCATTTGATGAGAAAAATGTTCCAAAACGATGTTCAAGAAATGCAGCCGTAGAGCAAAGGCTGCGACGTCTACAGGACAGATCCCACACCCAGCCCGTGACGACTGAGGAGGTGGTCATCGCAGCCACGTGAGTCTCCTGTCTGCCCTCGGCCTTGGCTGTCATGCCTTCTTTTAAAAAAGAGATTTAAAGACTTTTTAATAAAAAGAGGTTATTGGGAGATGGTTTAGTTAGAAGCCGTAGTGAAGTTGGTGTTTAGGGATTTTTCTTACCGGAGTCTCTCTGAACCTTGTAATGGGATGTGTGATCTATTGTATCTACTAGAAAAACATGAAAAGGAATTTTGTTTAGTTTTTCTGTCTGCATTTTTTATCTATTTTACAATGGAAAATTTACAAAATGAAAGTCGATGGATTATTATAATGAATCCTATGTACTCATTACCCAGTTTCAGCAGTCATCAACTCCTGCTGTACCTTGTATCCCCACCCACTTCCCCTTTCCTCTTGCATTATTTTCAAGCAAACCCCAGATATCATTTATCCTATAAATATTTTAGTATGTATCTCAAAAAGTGAAGAATTCTTTTTGTTTTTAAATAATCAAAATTTTGAAAAATTAATTGGAAGTTTGATAACTTTTTAAACAAAAGGAGGTAATTTTTGAGCAGTATGTTATAATATATTCAGAATGGATTTCCCAGAGTAATTCATTCATTCAGGGATAATCACTTCCATCAAGTGAAAACTTTTATTAGTTTTTTTTGTTGTTGTTAATCCTCATTGGAAGATATTTTTCCCATTGATTTTTTAGAGAGTGGAAGGGAGGGAGGAAGGGAGAGAGAGAGAGAGAAACATTGATGTGAAAGAGACATATCGATTGGTTACCTCCCACATGCACCCCCAATTGGGTCAGAGAGAACCTGTAACCTAGGTACATGCCCTTGATTGGGAATTGAACCCAAGGCACTTCGGTGTGCAGGCTGACTCTCTAACCACTGAGCCATACCAGCCAGGGCAACTTTTATTAGTTTTTGGAAAATTGTTTTTGTGCTTCCCCTGGACACACACACACACACTTTTTGAAAAAAGTGGAGTGCATCTTACGTGGATTAACATCCCAAGAAGCCTCAATGTCATAGCCCACTACTGTGAACCTACTGTTTGATCAGCTGCCTTCACTTCCTTCTTCATCTACTCCTCAACATTTTGGTATATTTGTGGATAAATACTTCCTGCACCCATTAGGAATGCTTAAATCAGGTTTTTGGGGTTTTTTTTTTTACTTAAATTTTAATTTTTTAATATTTGAGTGTCTGTTGTAAAACACCAAACCCATGGGAGCAAAACAGTAAATATAAGCAAAAACTATCACTTTGTAAGGCTCACTGAGTCTACTTTGACATGCCTATAGATTATATGAGGACTCTGATTCTTTAAAAAAAAATAGATTGAGAAAAACATTCCAAAAATGGTCATTATCTGCTGATATCCTGGTGGTTTTCATTAGCTTTCTTTTAAATTACTTTTTTAGACCAAGATATTTCTTCTAGAGATAGCCTATTCTTATTCCATTTACTTTGAGTAGCCTCTGTCTGTTATTTCCTAAGTTTGTTACTGCTTTTCAAGTTCTTCTGTGATTTTCCCAAAGTAATGAGCAAATAATTTTGTTAAAATATTTGATTTCATGTTTCTGAATGGAACACTTTGCTTTCCTTAATGCTTCTTTTCTTCTCTCTCCTTATGAATGTTCCTTCTTTGGCAATTGCTTTAAAGTGAACCTCTCCCTGCTTCGTGCTCTGTGGCCACCCACCCTGTAATGACAAGACTTCCTAGTCCCACTGTAGCTAAGAGCACTGTGCAACCTGCCAGGTACTGGACAGCAATAGCAGCATGCGGCCTGAGGGCAAAGGTGCTAGACCACAGAGGAGTCTGAAAATCTTGAATGGCTTTCATTTGTTTGACAACAAGTCAGTGCAATGAGTTCCAGGAATGTTTTGTCATAGTGCAAGACACTGGTAGCTTCATGTAGGTCTGCATGAGAAAACATCTCATCTACCTGCTTCCACTGGTAGCTTCATGTAGGTCTGCATGAGAAAACATCTCATCTACCTGCTTCCACGATATGTTGGAACTAGGATCACACTAACTTAGCCACCCATTTGCTTTGTTTCTGTTCTTCATAAGCATAGCCACCTCTAAGAAATGTCATTCTTCAATCTAAAACACTAGCACTTAATAAAGATTAATAGAAAAACAGGAGTTAATGTGAATGTTGAAATTCTGATAATACCTAGTTTTTTTTTAAACCTGTGTAGACACAAATAGGTGTTAAAAACAATCCTACCTGTTTCTAGTGTATAGATAATGCCATTATATTTGGGGATTAAGATATTAAGAATTTATAGTGTCTGAAAGATGTTTCCTTACCATGTTTTAAAATTGTGTCCTTAAGGCATGTAAATAGTCCCTCTATTTTACTATTATGGGCCAAAACACAAAGCTAAAAATAAGACTAAAAGAAGTAAAATGACAGTGTGGAAATAAAGCTGGCACAATCCAGAAGCTGAGACCTCACTGGGGAAGGAGGTTGAGGTTGCCCTCCCAGTTCAGGAAAGATACCATTAGATCCCGGAACACTGACACTGCTCTTTTGTCTGGGACAGCATGTGAAGTGGTGATTAATTGGAGTCAAGTCAAAATACTGTATACCATTTACTGGACTTGAGAACTGGATTTGCCAATGCAGAAGGGATTCACTGTGGCCATGCAACCCGAAGCTTTCTCTGCCTGGGAGCCAGAGAGACTTACCATTGTCTGAAATTTCCTTCGCTTTTCAAGTTACTGGGAATTACAGAGTTTTGTTGTTGTTGTTGTTTTTCCTGGAGAGCTTTTGTGTTTTTAATCTTTAATGTTTAATTATAAAAATACACGTTCACTGTAAAATTTCAGCCAGTATAGAAGTGCATAAAATAGAACATGAGAGCCCTATCAGCCAGTGATTTAAGCCCCTTTAAAAAAGCTGGTAGAAACCTATGAGAGAAAGTGCTAAAGTGAAGGAGTGAGAGACTCTTAAAATTAAACCATTTGTGTTTAGCAAGTAAAAATCAAAATCCTGTGTTGTGGATAATGTTGTTGACAACATGATTATCCTATTTGCTAATTATTTAAAATGAAAAGACCATCTTCTGAACCACATATTAAGATAATGTCTAAATATGCCATAGGTGATGCCTTAAGACTCCCTTTAGCTTTATTTATTATTGACACTAATAATACAACTTTTCTCTCTAAAATAAGGCATGTCCAAGCTGACCTCCTTTTCTTAAATAGGAAATTCAGTTTCTACAGATAATTCAGAGCTAAAAATCTCCTCTTTGTGAATTTGACAAAGCTAGTGTCCCCAGGCTACTCTGCTTTATACTGTCTCCTTTAATAGCTAAACAACTGCCTGCACCTGTCTTAAATGTATGTAGGCAAAAATAAAGCCCCTTTCAAAACTGACACTTGGAAGAAAGTTAACATACAAAATTAGCAGTGGGCTTGTGTTTGTTTTTATCTGTGTTGCTGACTTTTTCTCCCTTTCAGATTACAGGCATCTGCTCACCAAAAGGCTTTAGCCAGAGACCAGGCAAATGAGGGCAAAGATTCTGCTGAACAAGGTGAACCTGATTCCTCCACTCTAAGCTTGGCAGAGAAGTTGGCCTTGTTTAACAAATTGTCCCAGCCAGTTTCAAAAGCTATTTCTACCCGAAACAGAATAGACACGAGACAGAGGAGAATTAATGCTCGCTATCAAACTCAGCCAGTCACGCTTGGAGAGGTGGAACAGGTGGGTACACTGTCATTGAATTCCAGTTTTTCTGTATGTTCTTAAGCTATAGGAGCACTGGGCTCTCTCAGGTTACTGATATAATGAAGGTGGTCTACCTGTGCCCTGTGTTGCCTGTGGATGACTGGGTAATGACTTCATTCCTAAGAAAGTCACCATGCCAAGAATATTTCTCTTTTCTTGTTTTCATAATTTGCTTGCTGAAATCATCTGAAGTGTGTCTGTTTTGGAGAGAAAAATAGGACTCTCAGTCTGTTTTGAACCCAGATGATTAATGAGATGCACTGTATAACTGTGTCTAGTATTGGTATCCCACAAGAGAGTGTGGAGAGACAGAAAGCAATAAAACTGCACCAAATGTACTATTTCACTCTAGGTCAATCCATACACTGGAATTTATATAGACATTATTTTTAAATCAGCTCTTTCCTTTTTCACTGTGTCCTCCCAGGTGCAAAGTGGAAAGCTCATTCCTTTCTCACCCACTGTTAACACGTCTGTGTCCACCATGGCATCTACAGTCACTCCGATGTATGCAGGGGACCTTCGGACAAAGCCATCCGTGGATGACAACACAAGTGCCACTGACTATAAGTTTCCTTCTTCGATAGAAAATTTAGACTCTCCAGTTAGAAGCACTCTGAAGCCCCAATCCTGTCAGCCTTCAGTAGAGGGCAGTGGGAGCAAAAGTATGTTGAGAGAGTTTGGAGAGACAGAAAGCAAGAGAGTCTTGACAGGTAGAGATGGTGGTGTTAAAAAGTACGGGTCCTTTGAGGAAGCAGAGCCATCCTACCCCATCCTCAACCGAGTCTGGAAAGGAGACAGCCATAAAGAACCTAAGTATGATGTTCCGAGAAAGGGAAGCCTGGAGCTAGCTAATGCTCCCATCGCCCACCTTGGCGATGAGGACTTTTCCACTGCCAAAAGCACCGCACAAGAGATCCCAGACTTGAAGGATAGGCAGCCTTTTGAAGAGAAGGTGGACATGGAGAACGTCACAAAGAGGAAGTTTTCACTGAGAAGTAAGTTGCTATTGCTCCTAAAGTTGGAGAAACCAACTGGGTTTTAGTTTCTGCTGGATTATTTGCATGTGTTTGTGATTGTTTCTAATTAAATTATGAAGGCAGTTTTTAACTAGCATTAATTAAATTTTTTTTTAAAAATATACCTTTAGCCCAGCCAGGCGTGGCTAGCAGTTGAGCGTCGACCTAGGATCCAGGCAATCGTGGTTCGATTTCCAGTCAGGGCACATGCCTGGGTTGCAGGCTCGATCCCCAGCAGAGGGTGTGCAGGAGGCAGCCAATCAGTGACTCTCATTATTGATATTTCTATCTCCAGTTCTCTCTCCCTTCCTCTCTCTGAAATCAATAAAGATATATTTAAAATATATATATATCTTTATTTAAAATATATATATATCTTTATTGATTTCAGAGAGAGGAAAGGAGAGGAGAGGGAGAGAGAGAGATAGAAACATCAGTGATGAGAGAGTCATTGATCGGCTGCCTCCTGCACGCCCCCCACTGGGGATCGAGCCTGCAACCCGGGCATGTGCCCTGACCGGGAATTGAACCATCTCCTGCATCTTAGGTTGATGCTCAACCACTTAGCCACACTGGCCAGGCACATTGATTAAAATTTTACTGTGAATCCTACTCTCCCAGACTTCTCTTCTTCTTGAATTTGACTTATACAATGGATTATCAATTTTTCAGCAATAAAAATACGTGAAGCTCTTTCACACATCTTGATAAGGGAGTTTGATTACTTTGGTCACATTAAAGCACATAACAGCCTTGTCAATTGCTAGCTCTGTTGGCTCCTTTTATGAGTTGATGACCCCAAATGTCCAGGGCTGAGTAAGCCCAGGGAAGCAGGACTTGAACCCAGGTGGATTTCTAGGCTCTCCTCCTTCATCCCTCTTATGCAGACTAGCAAGCTCTATTGCATGGGACTTCCTTTCTCTTTTTACATTTATATTACATATAAAATGATAGTGTGTAAGTTATAATAGTGGTTTTGGCTTGTGAGTGTGACACATTTAAAAGTACTCTTTGGAGGAGTAGAAACATTTTATAGTGTACAGTTAAAGCTAACTTCCTGTGTCTTGCACACAGGAAGAGACCAATTGTCACCAAAGTATTTGCTGTGTGGAGTAGCCCACTGGGAAGTCTGGTTTTCTCACAGAGTATTGCGGGCCACAGATTTGCATAAATCCCAGTGGATTGGTTAACCGGCCCTGTGCCCACAGATTGGACTCCAAATGCAGGACTGTTGCGGGTTAAATAGCTGGAAGAATGTTTGCCTGGAGAAGTAAGTGCTGACGTCGCTCCTTTCCTTTCAGCGGCTGAGTTCGGGGAGCCCACTTCTGAGCAGATGGGCACAGTTGCTGGGAACACTGTTGCTCAGGCTGCAGCCCCAGGGTCTTGGAAGCAGCAGGAGCCCACAGAGCTACCACAGGAGAAGCACTATAAGAATCCATGTGCGATGTTTGCTGCTGGAGAGAGCAAAACGCCAACAGTGGAGGGCAGCCTTGATTCACCCAGCAAAACTATGTCAATTAAAGAAAGGTAATCAGATTTAACAATTGCAAAGTAATTCTATTAGGGAGGAATTACAGCTTGTTTTTAAGGAAAGATCTGAGTAATGGGCAAAAAGATGAAATCGCAAATCCAGCTACATAAATGAGATATGCTGTTATACTAGAATTCTTTGGGGAAGTCGAGGTATTTGAGAGCAAACTCTAGCTACTCCCTACCTGCTTGGGTAAGTCTGGATGAAGGCCAGTTCCAGGCTCATATGAGGAAGCCACAGAAACAGACATTTACTTGCTTTATTTTTTTGCAGTTTTATTTTCTTTTTAATGTTAAATTTTTTGACTATCCACTGATTGAAACAGAGTGCTTGGCCCTTTACCTTTTATATCACCCACATGGCATCAAATGAAATATACTCAGTATTTGTGGCTGTTTGTTTATCTGTAATATGTAGAGGGAGTGAAGATAAATTCATTTAGAATATATATATTGTATTCAATATATATACTGAAAAGAGAGGAAGAGATAGAGAGAGAAACATCAATGTGAGCGAAATATCGATCGGTTGCCTCCCGTACATGCCCTGACTGGGGATCGAACCCATCACATTTTGGTATACAGGATGATGCTCGACCAACTCATCCACACCAGCCAGGGCCATTTAGAATAAAAATCTTTGGGACTAAAATCTAAATTTTGTTTATTTTATAAAAATAAATTAGATTACTTTTCTGAACTGCATTTAGAAATTTTGTATCAGGTAAAAACTATGAAAGATTACATTTGAGTATCAATACCATAGTGTCATTTAATTCAAAAGAATGATGGAGGATTGAGAGGATATATTTAAACTGGACAGATACAAAGAATGGGAACTAAATATTTCAGGTTGTATGTTCCTTGTTAACCTTCAGCCACCCTTGAATTAACGTGTAACAGTGATAGGAACACTGTAGGAAGAAAGGTCTCGTCAGTTTCCCGGTGTGATGAGCAGACCTGTTTCTACCATCAGTTCCTTATGGTTCTGCCTACTTGGACTCTTCCTTAGCACCTACCACCACTTAGAAGTTTTCTTGCTCTGTCAGACTCTGGCCACTCCTATTTTTCTAGCTACATTTCAATTACCTAAGACAATAGAAATATCAAATCACAATGAAAATTCTTCACTCTGTTTTTCCCTCGGAGCTTTTGAATAGTGTTCTTAAAATATTAACTAGATGGAACCATTTTCAACTAATGAATTGTTAAGGTTGTTAAATCATATTTACTTTCTCCTTTATTATTTAAAATTCATGATAAATTAGATCTACTAGTCTGAGAAGGCACTGGTGAAGGGCTGAAGAGATAAACTAAGTGAGAGGACTGATGTCCTCAATATGGGAAACTATTTGGCCTGTTCCGGCCTGAATCCTCCTCTGTGAAACCAGGCTCAAAAATGTTGGGTCCCAGAGATAAAACTATTGATAACTGCTTAGGTGAGAAGGAAGAGATTTCATTTAAGGGAATTAATAATAAATATCACTGATACACAGTTCTGATATTCTATAGATCAGAAAAATTTCTGTGGTAAAATTCTAGTGGAAAATACTAAGATTCTCCTCCTCTCAAAGGCTCTTAAGGGGATGTCCCCGTCTTTGGGAACATAACCTATCTGTTGGACTTAGGACTTTTGATGAAGTTTTGTGTCTATCTATGGTGCAACAATTATTGATTTCTTTGCTGTTTTTATAAATTTCAGTGTATCTGTATCTTTCTGAAAGCAGTTTTAATCCTACTGTGAAATTCTCATTTTAGAAAATGTGAGATGCTATAAAGGTACAGCTTCTTAATGTAGGCTTTGTGGACGATTGAGGAATTGAAGGATGGCTCCAAGGTTTCTGGGAACTGCTGGCAAGTGTTCAAAGTAGGCTGAGAGTGCAACATGCACCTTCTGGCAAGTGGGAGACAGAACCTCTCTTAGTCTCCAAGAGTGACCCCAAACTTTTCTGAACCATCATAGTAAGGATTGCTTGTTAAATTTTCAGCTATTCAGTTTCATTGTTAAAAATATACAGGCGCCCTTCAGATTTATTGTGGGTTTGGTTCCAGACCACTGCAGTAAAGCAAGTATCACAATAAAGCGAGTCATAATTTTTTCACCGGTGGAGGGTCTTGCCTTCAATTTGTAAAAAAAATGCAACATCTGTGAAGCTCAATAAAGCAAAGCACACAAAAAACGAGGTGTGCCTGTATGTTTGAAAAAGGATGAGGGGCACTTTATATAGCAGCCATGTTTATAATAAATTATGCTAGTACAAAATATGTTGCCAGTGATCTTCTTCCCCTGATCTTGATGGTACTTTTATTTGTACTTTACAATCCATCGATTTTTCCTAAATTGGATTTATAATCCCTCCCTTCTGTTAAAATGAGCTAATGAAGCTTGGCCTATTTAAAATAAGAATGCCATTCATGTACAGTGGTACCTTGGTTTTCGAATGTATTCTGTTCCGGAAGACTGTTTGAGTTCTGAAACATTTGAAAGCCGAGGGATCAACAGCCGACAGGTGGGCCTCAGGATCTTGCACTCGGCGGAAGCCACGTGGCATATTCCACTTCGAGGCATGTTCGAAAACCGAAGTGTAATTCCAGGTTTACGGCGTTCGTAAACTGAAATGTTCGTCAACGGAGACTTTCAAAAACTGAGGTACCACTGTATTTATTTGAGGTGGCATATAAAGTAGAACTTTTAAATCTTATTCTGACTTCCTCTGGCGGCCTCATTTCGCCAAGGGAGCAGTTTAGTTCCAGTGTCCATGAGGGTCACGTGTGACCAGAACTGACAGCAGGCCTGGACTCCAACTCTTCTACCTCAGTCCAATCTTCTTTTAGAATATGATTGATGCTCAAGAAGAAACATAGATAAATTTTTTTTTTCTTTTCTGACATATAGAATGTCAATTTAGAACCCTAACAAGTTCAATCTTAAATACAATCTGCTTTTTTCACTGGATTAATAAAATCACTGTTTCATAACTGTCCAAATGATTGGAGTTTAAATTGTCCCTGTTTGGGAACTTCTTTGAAAAGCATTGCAAATCACATCATTTTTATGTTATTTACAGATAAAAACAGTTGATACCTCTTTAAAAGTACACTTGGCTTTTAGAATTATATTTCCGTAATTACTGAAACAACTGAATCTGAGTTTTTATATTTGGGGAGAAGATTACTAAAAAAGGCAAAGGAGCCATCCCTTCACTTTGGGAAACTGGTGGGATGTGAGGACTTAGTTGAAGAACTCACCCCATGCCTCTTGCCAGCCTGCAGAATCCTGACTTACAGGACCAGCTGGGGTCCCCATGTGTTCCCTGCATGCCCCTCCACCCACCCTTCTGCCCTCTACCCAGCACAGGCTGTACTCCATGCTTCCCCAATAGACTTCAGGTTCCTGTCTTGTAGCTGGGAGATTTCAGCCACTAGAGGGCCCCAGATTTATGTAAGAATTAAGGTTGGAGGTGTCATTCCCCTTTGATCCTCCTTTTCTGATCTCTGGTTTGTCCTCATTTAAAAGGCATGTTACATTCCTCCAGCCTGCAGATTAGCCAAGGCCATTGTAAATACTAACCAGTGCCATTCAGCCCTGTTTGAAATCTATGCGGGTCCAGTGATTCTCTGAAATGCAAGGACATTTTTAAAGAGGGAAGAAAACATGTTGAAGATTAAGGGCACATGGTTTGCCTCTCCCATATTTGACCCAGCCCTGACTTCTGTGAGCCTGCAGAACTTGTTCTAATCAGGCAGGGCTGTCAGGTCAGTGCCCCTGAAACAGCCACTCAGGCCAGTATTCTTGGTTGAAAAAGTGTGGGCTGTGGCAAGCACATGTCCTGGTGGCCCCAGCCAAGCCTTGGGGTTAATAGGCTAGTGCAGTGCCACTCACTGGGTTCTTAGCCTCAGACTAAGCAGATACCCAGGCTCTCAACATCACAGCCCTGCAAATAGCACTTGGGCTTGGCAGATGGTAAAAGTGCTGACAGTTGTTTGAATTGCATAGGCTGTAATTTATGTCATGTGTAAGACCAGACGTTTAGCTCCTCAGCGCTCTCCAGCTCTCCAGTACATGGTGGTCTGTGGTGAGTCAGGAGGGTCGTGAGACTGCAGGAGGCAAGAACACATTTGGAAAGGTCTTATGGAACACCAAGTAGAAAACCTAAAAAGACAGGGCTAATACATTAAAGTTTCACTGTATGTTATTTTTAAGTTACCCATCATTTGCACTCCATAGGCTAGGGCTGGGTCCAAGTACCATGTGGGCTCAATTGAACCACAGTTTCTTCCATATTATTTTGGTTACTCTGTAGTCTTTGGAAGTCCCTGATGATGGTCCTGCCAGCACATCCTAAAGCAAAATTTCAGGTTCTTGGAATGGAAGAATCCTTGAAGGCCAACCCAGGATGAGGGGGTGGGGAGAACATTGTAAGAAAGCCAGAGTACTATGTTGCTCCTAAAACCTTAGGGCAAACATATGTCTAGTCAGCTCATGCACTAATGTTGCGAAGCAAGCCTGGCTAGAGACAGCACATGCCTGGGTTGGAGCCACATCTCCCTGTCCCACTGACAAACAGCGTGGCTCCTGTCAACTAAATCCTGGGCCTGCATGCCTTGTTCCTCATCTGTCAGGTTGGGTATAACAATATTTAGTTTCTTAGAGGTTGCTGTGCAGATCAGCAGAGTGTAAGGTAGACTATAAAGTGATTAAAGATTCCACAATTTGTTTTTCTAAGTCCGTTTTTTTAACCCTCAAATCAGCCACCAAATGGTGGTCAAACATCATTGATTATAGAATTTAAGGCTTAATCGATTATTGAGCCAAATGGAGGCTCTCTTAGTAAGATTCTGGCTTCAATTTCCAATGTATGTGTATTTCCCCCCATAGCCAAGCAATTCTGACACCAACTGGATATCCTACAATTCAACTCGATTTTGACACTATCTACCTGGAGTTAGCATCAGATCCCACAGGTTAAAACTCAGTCCTACAAGACCACCTCCCACCCCTACTTCAGATGCCAGTTGCAAGTCCAGGTTGTTACTTGTACTTTTTACTTACTGGCTATAAATCAGAGGTTCCCATGACCCCCTCCTTGGGTTTGATTAATTTGCTAGAGCAGCTCATAGAACTCAGAGAAACATTCGCTTACTAGATCACTGGTTTATTATAAAAGCACATAACTCAGGAACAGCCAGATGGAAGAGATGTGTAGGGCAAGGTATGTGGGAAGGGGCATAGAGCTTCCCCATCCTCTCCAAGCACACCACTCTCCTCAAATCTCCATGTTCCACCAACTCAAGAGCTCTCTGAACCCTGGCCTTTTGGGTTCTAATGAAGGCTTCATTACATAAGTTCAGTTGCAAATAACCAATGATTTAATCAGTCTTCAGCCTCTCTCCCCTCTTGAGAAGTCAGGGGGTAGAGCTGAAAGTTTCAACCTTCTAATCACATGGTTGGTTTTCCTGGCACCAGCCCCCATCCTTAGGTGCTTCCCAAAAGTCACGTCATTAATGATAAAAGATACTTCATGGCTCTCATCACTTAGGAAATTCCAGGAGTTTTAGGAGTTCTATGCCAGAAACAGGTACAAAGACAAAATATGTATTTCTTGTTATAAATCACAATATCACAGATAGTTAAGGTGGCATTATACCAGTTTTATAGAATGGTCATTTGAGGTCTTATCTACTGTCATGTAGCAAAAAGGAAGACAAAGGAAGGGAAAGGAAGAGATTGGGGAAAGGATTGTCCAGGATCTGAAGCTCTCGCCCTCTTTAGGGGATTCTTTTCTTCATGGCCTACTTTCCATTATTTGACTGAACAAATGGACAAGTATAAGGTGTGATTCTGTATGAATTTGTAAATGCAAATGGATTCTTAAGTACGGCAAAATTTTGTTTGTTTGTTTAACAAAAGTTTTATCATGGAGTATCATATATTTCATCCCATCCCCAATTCAAATATTTAATGGAATCAGTAAACTCAATTGAAGGGTCCCTTGAGACCATCCAGTCCAGTTCCCAAAATGACCAATAAGGAAAGGAGAAGGGACTACTTAACCAGAGTTAATGGCCAGACTAGACCTGGTGTGCTATTTGTGGACATGTGTTAAGATGTTTGAAAGGCACAGCCCAGCAGCCTGGGCAGAGAGGTCAATGGAGTCTAATCATTTTTCCCTCAATTTTTAAGGTGTTTGAATATCAGCTCAGATGAGCTTAATGATGACCACTTTTTTGCCTTTTATCTTTCCCATGTTTGTTCAACTTAAATGCCTAAGTATTCTTCATTCATTATAGCAGAGTTAGCTGAAACAGCCTCATGTTCACGAAAATAACCTTTCACAGGTTATAACATCCAAGCAGCTTTATATCAAGTCATGCTATAGTTGAACTAAAGTAGGTTAGGTAAAAATCTCAATTAATTAGATTCTTTTTTTGTGTATACCTTTCCCCTGAGAAAAGTTCAAGTAATTTTTAAAGTGGGTTTGTAGAGAAGTTTCTGTATTAAGAAGATAGATTGGAAAGACCAAGTTTATTTGGAGGAAAAAAACACGGCTTAGAATTCAGGAAGAGAAACAGTCTTAAACATCATCTTTCCCCTGTAATTGAAAGATATGATATTAAGAGATTATCAGTGTTTTATAGCTTTAAGTTTTTAAACCTATTTCTGCTGTATTTTCTGCAAGTAAGTTACTATCTAGCATTAGTCATTAAATGTTGTTTTATCAAGCGGCCAGAAGGGGTCACTAGCAGTCACTTTTCTCTGGAGATCCTGCTCAGCCCAAGGACTAGGAAAGACCACAGCTATTAGTGGAATGATGATGCAGTTTTTATCTGGCAAGTCAGATTTCAGCTCTGCATTTCAATCAATTTTAAAATCTTTGGGGCCATCTTAGAAAGGTAGCTCTTATATTATTTTTCTAGACATACTTAGAATAAATGAAATTCAGAAAGATTAAAATTAGGTAACTGTGGTCATTTAGTGGCCAAAGACTTGTAACTTACCTACATTATGGCTTTATTTACAAGTAAGAGTTTGGTGCTGAACTCTTCAGTTGATATGTTTTCCCCTTAGATTAGCGCTGCTGAAGAAGAGTGGGGAGGAAGATTGGAAAAATAGACTTACCAGAAAGCAGGAGTACAGCAAAGCAACTGTTATGAGCAGCCTGCACACACAAGAAGTGGAACAGTCGCTCAAGAAGAAGGTAAAGTTTTCCATGTTAGAGAAAGTGCTCTAACTGACGTCACACTCAGAAGTGTATCAAACAGGCATGCATGACTTCACTAATCACTGCTCTGAGAGGTGCTAGCACTTCTTTGCTCTTTGAGTTCACACTTAAAGTCTGTCTCACAGCAGCTTCAGATGATCGAAAGGTAACGTCTTGAGATGTCATGGAACTGGTAACAGCACCACCTGCATGATATATCAGCAAACAAGTTCCTAGATTCTAAAGTGTGTACTTTTACTTTGGTTTAAAACCTTCTTAAATGAAGTCTGACTTTGCAATGTTATTAAAGTCTTTATAATGAAAAACTTTAATAGGCCACTAACACTTTATACGTTGTCTATAAAGTGTGGACTTAAATGTCCTATACTGAGATTTAAAACCTGAGTATACAAAATAAGGACATAATTTTTGTGGCCAGTGAGACCTTATTTAATAATTGTAAGCATATTTCACATTGAGCAGTTGGCTTTTTATTCAGAATATACAGGAAAATATGTTACAAGCTTAAATAAAATTAAGTAACACATTGTTATCATTACCAGCAAGGATTTCATATATAAAAGTATTGATGAGTTGTTAAATTACTAATGTAATTATGACCAGCTTTTGGCCAGTTAGTGCACACTTGCAAAACAAATGGTGACTTTCCTGCTGCTTAACCTGGTGATTGCAAATGCACCTGCTAGCTGGAGGCAAGGGGAACACCTGGGACAGACACATCCACAGGCCAACTTCTAGCATCAAGTCTTCAAACAGAAAAGAAAAAAACTTTCTACCAGATGATCATCTTCTAGCTCTAAAACAACTTAAGCATCTGTAAAAGAAAGAACTTATCAATGTGACCTTTATGTAGTAAGAAACTTACACAAAAAGTGTGCACATAGAATTGTGAGGCAGGAGTTCTGACATTATTTTATGTAGTATTTCTATGTCTTTATAGGTTAAATTGGAACAGCAGTCTGAATTATCTCTTTTGAAACACACTTGATATTAATGATAATGACTGAAAACATTTAATTCTCAGTCATTAGTAAATTTCTCAAATATAATCACGTGATTTTTGGATTGCATCGTTTTGAAGTTTGGATTTTAAGAAAGAGATCCTGAAGTGAAGAAAATTAGGTCCTTCAACTAGGTCCTATTGCCCACAAGCTTTATTTTAAAAAGTCTTGAAATCGCTGGTTCAAAAATAACTTTATATATATAACTTTATATAATAACTTAACACTTATATCTTGTTGGTCATTTTGGAAGATGCAAAGAAGCCTTAGAAGATGGCAGTCCCATATGGCCAGGTGAAAATTCAAATAAAGCTACAAAACACAAAGCTGGATAGATTCTTCACAAATAGTGGAATGAGATAAGTTATCTACCTGCTTAGAAGACAGGTCTTTGAGGCTCTGAAAACCAGAGATTATGAGCAGAGGATGTGATCTGAACTACCTGAACACTTGGCTAAGGGTTTTAGAAGTCAAAAGATGGGAGAAAGTGACTACAGTTGCCCAGGCGGGGAGGGGGTGTGTGGAAAGCGCAGTCAACTGAAGCACTGGGGCTCTGAGCGTGACTGGGCTTGAGTGTGAAATGCTCTGGGCTAATGAAAGCTGCACATTCTGCAGCAATAGTGAGCTCCCTCCTCCACTTCTCCTCAGTGACCTAGTTCACTTTGGCCTAAGACAATCAGCTCTTTGAAGTTAAAATAAGCCAATCTATTTTAGGCTTGCATAGCAGACAGTGGGATATCTCAAGTTCTGTAGAGGTCAAGTGGGTTTCACATGGCCTCTGATAAGCCCTTGGCTTGATTTCTCCCCAAGGGCTAGCAGTATATTCCTGTCACACCTTCCCTGTGTTCAGATGTGAGGTGCCTTAAACCTGATCTGTCTTAAGACAGTCCTCAGACAGCTGAAGAGTGCTTGAGAAACACCACTGCTTACTGGGTGTCTGAATGCTGCCCTGGAGAGCAAGGACAGTAATGACATGTGGTGCATGCAGGTGGGACCTCGCTGCATGGGCTAGATCTAGCCTTACTGGTGGAAAGCTGCTCAGGGGAGCGAACACCAGGACCTTTGTCTTTTCCACCAAGGTGGAAAGGGGCTCGTTTTACAGCCAGGTCATCGCTTCCTGCACAATTTCTGAATTCATCAAACAGCACATAGTCATGGTTACTGCACATTTTACAGTTTGTCCCCTCAAGCTTTTGTGTGCAGTAAGCCTACTCCCATGAGTAGCCCGTGGGAACACAGAGGAAGCAGGAAGTAGAGACGGGACTCTGTAAATCATTTCCACTGCCCCTGTGAAAATCCTTGCTGTCCAACAAAAATAGTAATTTTATGCTGTCTAGTAACCACATCAAAAATGTAAACATTGCCTTAAAAATCTATAACTGTTTTGTTTCTGTCAATGTGTTTGTTCCAAAACAAAACAAATCTGTGGTGCAGTAACCAGCATCTCATTTGGGGGCCTATAGGGTAAGAAAATATTCTTTTGGCCCATGGATAGATTTGGGGAACTAAATTTTCCTTTTCTTACTAGAAGATCAGTAATTTCTCAGAGAATATATAACTTAACAGGAGTTCCTTGCTTTCCAAATCTGTCCCCCAAAATCAGGATTGATAAACTGGAACACTAATCATTTACTGAGCTGACTCTTGTTTCCTATGACTAAGAGTTCCAGTTCCTTCTCTCTCCTCCCTATCTCTCTCCCTTGGCACCTTTCTTTCTCCTGTTCTTGGCTTAGTCTAGGGCAGTGCTAATTTGATTTAAATGTTTTTCCTTTTGTATCACATATAATTAGTTCTAAAGACTGTAAAGCCATTTGGTTTGTCGATCCGGCCTGGTCCATGGCATGTGGAATGTGTGCACTCGAGCATGACCTATGGAAGTTTCCAGCAGAGTAACTCATTCTATCAAAGGAGTGAATGCAATGAAACAAAGTGACATTTTAAAGAAGTGATTTGGTAGAAGTCTCTTTGTACAACTACATCGCAGTTACTTATTTTCACCAAATTATTTGAAATTCCAACCCCGTGTTGGTATATTGGACATTAAGGCACAGATAGTGAATCCCATGTCCCTTTGTTAAGATAATCACTGGGGATATCATACTTTTCTAGGAAATAAAAACCCTGTATAGAGTTTGCCATTACAAACAGTCTTGTGTCTTCTTCTGGGTCACAAATTAGGAGTTGATATTTGCTGTCCTTCAGTAAGATCAGGTCAGTGAATCAAGCTAAGACCTATGATGTCCCCGGAACAAGTCTGAAAATTCAGGGAAGGTAAATCTGCTACATGCATGTTTTCATTCCCTGCTGTCACTGAAATTCCAAATCACAATTTAAGAGTGAAGTCAATTTAAAGGGCAAGGAGAGGAGGAAAAAAGAGGCCCACATTAAAGTTTAGCATTGCTGATGGGGTGAGCTCACCTGAAGTCTGTGCTGCCTGCCTGTGTGAGCACATGCATGCCTCTGACTGAACCCAGGCACAAAGTCCTGGACTATGACTGCCACACCTTAACTCTTGACCCAGCTCTCCCGACACTGCAATGTTACCTGTTTGTTTTAACCTGTAGGAAGAAGGAGGATTTACAGATGATAGTACCATTTCTAATCTGCCTTGGGTAAGCCTGACTCTAACACAGGTGTCTCTAGAGCACAGCCAGTTACGCCCTCCAGCTGTAATTTTCATAGGCACGGTTCCCTTTGTGCCCACCCTGTTTGGTTTCTTAGCCGGAGGCAAGATGTCACCTTTATCTTGAGTGGGGAGGTATCTTATGTCCTTAATTTTTTTAATCATGTAATGAAAAAACTTTAAAGAGGATATTTTGTGGTAAATGTTAAAATTGTCAATGAAACTCATGGTTCTCTTTCTGTAACTGAGTATCTTCTATAAATTATAGTAATCTTGCCTTTAATTCATTTAATTACTACACAGAGCTGACTAGGGTATACTTACTGTGCTTGTGTGGATTTATTTAAACATTGTAAAAAAAAAAAAAAAAAGAACAAATGGGAAGGACTCTTTTGAAAAGATAACTGAAATTGCAATGAGAAATTAACATTCTGTTAGAGAAATCATTGTTTTTGTCTCTCCCCCCCACCCATCCCGCTCTGATAAATCTCTTCTCACCTCTAATCCTCTCCCTTTGCTCTATAGGAACCTGTATATGCTTCTACTTATTCTCCTGCTATACCTGCTGCCCATAAACACCTGTCTTTTGTACCTATTAATCAGGTGAGGAAAAGCCCATACATATTAAGCCTCATTGCAATTTCTGAGCAGTAAGAAGCTTGTTTCATTTAGGGAAGTAACTCCTTCACTGCATTTGTGTGTGTGTGTGTGTGTGTGTGTGTGTGTGTGTGTGTGTGTGTGTGTGATCAGTTCATGTATTTAGAGTCATCACATCCTTGGCTCAGACTTTCAGGTAGACCTGATGATATTAATTCACCTCATAATCATGAAACTGGTTTAAGAAATGCTCCGGAGAGTTCCTTGCTCCAGCTCAGCAATGATGCCATCTTGCTTAGCTTGATGAACAAGGATATGGTGGAGGCAGTGTGGGGTGTGGAAGGGACAGGGAGGGAGGGGCCAGTGTGGCTTGCGCTGGTGGTAATGGCTCTATTGAAATGAGAAAGCAAAACCTCCTTCCCCCTACCCTCTATACCCCATCTGAACCCCACCCCAAGGGGAGACCTGGCCTGGGCTGAAGGTTTCCATTGGTGCATAATGTGGGATAATTTTTAAAGCTAAAAATATCCCATGATGTTTTTAATTTTAAAAAATTTTGATGTTGACACTATTGCAAGAGTCTCCCTCCCCCTATCCCTTCACTTCCATGATTGTTTCTTATTCACCTTGGAGTGTCCCTGGTGTCAGAAGAGCTATGAAGAGAGGCTGCATCTACTTTGCCATGAACCCCACATTCTCCTCTCCCTTTGTCTATGGGACCTGGCCCAGTCTGTCACTCTGCTTTTGGGGCCTTTGTCTCCTCAGCAGGACTGGGACTTTATTTGCTTTTAAGGTGGCCTCTACTAAAAATTTCATGACTATATTGTCCCCTTAGGACTGGTGGTGACAAAACAGATGTTTGAGTGTAAAGTGCAGGAATTCAAATATGAAATCTATAGAGTGCTGCCAGAGAGAGGTGTCTGGGGGTCCTCCTGTCTGCATCTTCACACAGGGAAATTCCCCATTTCTACTCCCAGAGGTGGACTTTTCCCCTCACTCTCCTTGGTTCCTTTCCTCTGGAGTTAGGCATGCTGGTCTGTGAGCCCCGCTTTACATAGCCAGTCAGTTCCACCCAAAAAAGAGGCTAAAACTGGAGCAAACTTTCTGTTCCATCACTAAGGGGGCACATGAGTTGTTTTTTCTAAATAAGTCAACTTTAAATTAAAAGATGTATTATTGAACTCCTTAAATATAAAACATATATATTACATACATATATACTTTTTTAATAGACTGTTTTTTAAAGAAATTTTAGGTTCACAGCAAAATTGAGTGAAAAGTACAGAGAGTTCCCCATGTACCCACCACACACATAGCCTTTCCCACTATCAGCATCCCCATCAGTACATTTGTTACAATTGATGAACCTACATTGACATCATTATCACCCAAAGTCCATAGTTTACATTTGGGTTCATTCTTGGTGTTGTACATTCTATGGGCTTGGAGAAATGTGTAATGACTTGTAGCTATCATTATAATATAAAGAATAGTTTCAGGGCCCTAAAAATCCTCTGTGGTCTGCCTGTTCATCCCTGTCTCCCCGAACTCCCAATCCTTGACAGTTACTGATCTTTTTACTGTCTTCGTAGTTTTGCTTTTTTCTGAATGTTGCATAGTTGGAATCATACAGTATGCAGCCTTTTCAGATTAGCTTTTTTTACTCAGTAATATGCACTTAAGGTTCCCCCATGTCTTTTCATTACTTGATAGTTCATTTCTTTTTAGTGCTGAATAATAGCCCTTGTCTGGATGTAACACAATTTTCTCATCCATTTACCTATCAAAGGGCTTTCTTGTTTCTGCAGTTATGAAAAAAGCTTCAACAAATATCCATATACAGGTTTTTTTGTATGTAGCTATAAGTTTTTCAACTCCTTTGGGTATTAATGAGCCGATTACTGGATCATATGGTAGGAGGATGTTTAATTTTGTAAGAAACTGCCAAACTGTCTTTCAAAGTGGCTATTTATAGTCCCACCAGCAATGAATGAGAGTTTCTGTTGCTCCACATCTTCATCAGCATTTGGTGGTATCAGTGTTTTGGAATTCTGCTGTTCTATTAGGTGTGTAGCAGTATCACATCATTTTAAATTGCATTTCCCTGATGGCATATGATGTGGAGCATCTTTTCATGTGCTTATTTGCCATCATTTGGATGACGTCCTTTATCAGATGTGTCTTTTGCAAGTATTTTCCCCCAGTCTGTGGCTTGTCTTCTCATTCTCTTGAAGTGTTTTTACAGAGCAGAAGTTCAGCTTATCGATTAATCATTTCATTCATCACGACTACAGTGTTGTATATAAAAAGTCATCACTGAACTCAGGGTCATTTAGACTTTCTATGTTATTTTCTTCAAATTTTGTAGTTTTGTGTTTTACATTTAGGTGTAGGATACATTTTGAGTTAATTTTTGAAAGGTGTAATATCTGTATCTAGATTATTTTCTTCATTGTAGATGACCAATTTTTCCATTTGTTGAAAAGACAATCTTTTTCTCCACTGTATTGCTTTTGCTCCTTTGTCAAATATTAGTTGAGTATATTTGTGTGGGTCTCTTTCTGGCCTTTGTATTCTCTTCCATGTATCTATTTGTCTGCTTTTTCACCCACGCTGTTTTGATTATTACTGTATTTTTATGGTAAGTCCTTAAGCCAGGTAGTGTCAGTCCTCTGACTTTGTTCTCCTTCAGTGCTGTGTTGGGTCTTTTGCTTCTCTATGTAAACTTTAGAATCAGTTCATCAATCCATATGTACAAAACAACTTGCTGGGAATTTGATTGGAATTGTATCATATCTCTAGATCAAGTTGGAAAAAACTGACATCTTAACAATATTGCATCTTCCTATCCATGAACGTGGAATATTTCTCGATATATTTTTAAGTTTAAAAAAATATATTTACCAGAGGCAACCTATGTTTTATCAGTTGAAAATTAAAATGTCTTAAAACTTCTATATTTTTACTTCTTGACAGTCTTCCCAGATAAATATTTTATATACTCGTTATGTGGCACTAGCTTGTCAGTGTTCCAGAGGTCAGGAGACTCCTTTCTTCAGCAATCCTGGTGTCAAAATTCAATATGACGCAAAGGCTCAGAGGAGAAAACAGAACACTTTAACAAAACATATGCGGCATCTAATGGGTGGTTTGTCTCTGTCAAGCTTCAGCACACAGTTTCTTCTTCCTCATATGCCTCAGGGCTGGACCAGAATAAGATTTTCTGCCCTGGCCATCATTGCTCAGTGGTTAGAGCGCCGGCCCAGGCACCAAAGGGTTGTGGGTTTCAATTCCTGGTCAAGGGCATGTACCTGGATTGCAGGTTCAATCTCTGGTCCCAGTCTGGGCACATTGGGGCGGCAACCAATCAATGTGTCTTTTCTCACATCGATGTTTCTCTCTCACCTCCTCCCTCCCCCCTTCCACTCTCTCTAGAAAATCAGTTGAAAAAAATATTCTCGGGTGAGAATTAACAGCAAGAAAAAGATTTTCCTTAATTCCCCTCTTCTTGTTTTAGGAGCTGGTGGCTGACTACAAGACCAGATTATGGTTACTTTGAGGTCTGCACAGTGTTGATATCTTTTTCATGTTTTGTTCAGGCCACTTGAGGCTACATGCCCTGATGAAATCACTTGGGCAAAGCTAATTTATTTAACAGTGCACAGAATTTTAAATGGTGATAGCATTTTTGAAAACTTGAGAAATACTGATTTGTTACTTTACCTTATTTCTGTTACTTAACATGTTCTTCGATCACTTCTTTCTATAATTTAGTTTAACTAGATGTGAATAAGATAAAAATTTAAAAGCTACACATCAATATTTTCCACCCATAAAGCTCTCCAACTGTGGGAGAATTTTAGCCTTAAATCTGCACTAATCCTAGTAATACAGGTTAGTTTCACTCTCCCTGTAGCAGCTCCCTGTGTCAGAAGCATGTGGTGAGATTTGCACTATAATTTCTCAGGACAGTTGACCCTTGAACAACGTGGTGGTTAGGAGCACCAACCCCCCACCCTGCACAGTTGAAAATCCACACATAGCTTTTGACTACTAGTAGCCTTCAGCTGACCAGAAACCTTATGGATAAAATTTAACTCATTTAACACATTTTGTATGTTATACCTATTCTTACAATAAAGTAAACTAGGGAAAAGAAAATGTTATTAAGAAAAATCAAAAGGAAGAGGAAATACATTTACAGTATTTGTTAAAAAACAAAAAATCACATGTAAATGGGCCCACATAGTTCAAACCCATGATGTTCAAGAGGCAGCTGCAAGCGTGTAGAGGCAAATCCGTCAGTAACAGCGTGGCAGCCTGAAAGCCTTCTTGCTGGATGACCCTTTGCACAGTTTCAAGCTGTGCTCTGCCAAGTCTCTGGCCATTCCTAAGACCATCCTTCTTCTCTGTTGTTTCACTGCCTTTTACACACACACATGTTTCCTCCCCTCTCCCTCTCCATCTCTCCACACCTCCTTCATGGAATCTGTGTTGGAAAGAGTAAAGGACAGGTTGGGTAGGACTTCTATTTATATTCTCACCACTCTCTCTTACTGTTCCTGTCAACCCTAAATATCATTGACTAGACCTTGATTAACCTGGAAAAATGATCCAATTCTTATCACAGTATGTATTATGGCCTTTTCTAAATGAGGAAGAAAAACTTAGAAGTTTAAAACAGTGCAATAATGAAGTCTTAAGTTAAAAATATAAAAGTAAATGGACAAAGATGTCCATCTTATTTGTTTTAACATTTTGAATTCTATAATTTAATAACAACTTGGGACAAATTTGTATTAGATTCTCCAGTGAATAAATAAGCTATATATTTCTTACCTCATTGTACAGCCATGTAAAGTGAGAGAGCAGGAATTAGTGGGCCCTAAACCAACCTCACTAAGTAGCAAAGTTAAGATGAAACTTTTAGAGACACAAAAACTTTTATGTGTAATATTATCATTTAGAGGGGAGTGGAAAATATGCCTTCTTAACTCAGACCTGCGAAATTACTGGAAACTTTAAACCCTAAAATAGCTGTATCATTGCAAGTCTCCTATGTGTCATATTCTCACAGGAGCTCTGGGGGAATCTGAGTGCTTTGGGGAATGGCACTGCTGATTCGGGGATACCAATTTTCTGAGTCATTAACCACACCCCACTGCCACACCCAGGACTTTGAAGATGCTACTGAGTTTACTTCAGAAACAGTGATGCCTGGATCCTTGGAAAAGCCAACCTTCTTGGCACTTTATGTTTTTTTCAAAATATTTTAAGCCAAGTGCTATATCGATTTAATTAAAATTCACTCCTGAAACTTCATTTTCAAAGAAAACTTATTCTCTTTAATGAATTTTGATGAAGTCCTCCTGGCAAGTCAACAGCATAGTTTATTTAAGAAGGTTATGTGATTCACAGAGTTACTTGGAATTAGGGTCATTTCAACAATTGCAAGCAGGAAAGTTAAGAAAAAGGATTTTTAACACTTTTGATAATTCTTTATTTTGAGGAAATTTAAAACGTATAGAAAAGTCATCATAATAGACAGGGTACTCTCATATATCTTTTACCAGATCCATTTCTTGACATTTGCTCCCTCCCTGACTCCTCTCGCCCTTCCTCCCTCCATCCCCCACTCCAGTGCTGGCTTGCTGCTTTCCCCTTATCATGTATTAGATCACCTCCCAAAACCATCACATTAGGGATTAGTTTTCAGCCAATGAATACTGGGGGTGGAGGAGCACACGTTCATTCTATGGCACACTTCCATAACCATAATACAATCATCAAGATGAGGAAATTTCACATAGATAGAATGTTTAGTCCATGGTTCATATTTCAATTGTGTCAATTTCTCCCTAATGATGTCCCCTTCAGCCTCACCCACCCCATTTAGGATTCAGGCCAGGATCATGCATTGTATTTTGTTATCCTGTGGCTTTAGGAAAAGGTTTTAACCTAATTTAAATTACTGAGGATCTTAGAACCAGTTCTGGCAATGATTGCTCTGTGGAAGAATTCTCTAAAAGGAAGACTCTTAAATGAGACAATGGAGGAATCCATATTCATGGCTTGAACCAGCTGGTACCAGTGCACCCATGGTTTTATGTTGCTGGGAAGGAGGGAAAGACTCGTCTCCTGTATTGCCCTCCATCATTTCAGAGCTTTAAGAAGCCCTCTCAACAAATCTGGGGGTTATTTCCTGTTGGTCAGTTAAGGGAAGCTGATTTGCCACGGTGGGTGGAGTTGTGGAAGAAGAATCAGGGCATATTTCCCCTCAGGGCTCTCTTGGTGCTCCCACTGTGTCAGTGGAAGCCTGGCCCTCACTTTGATCTGTGCTATTCAAAGGGAAAAATCCTTATGAGGGACCAGAAGCTGGGGAAACTGCCAGAAGCAGTTGAGAGCTCAACTAAGTTTGAAAGCAAATGCCTTAGCAGAAATGGCATTCCTTGGTCTAAGAAGATCCTGAGGTGAAAGCAAAAGCACAAACCCAGGGTGTCGGGCACCACCATCTTCAGGGCACCTCCTGGAATGACCTCCAGGTGGACAGCTCCTGCTCTGGGAGGACGCTGTCCTTTCTCCCGCCTCCATACTGGCTCCCGCAGCTCCTGCCCCTCTCCCTTGCTTCTCGCCTGGCCTGCTCCCCCTCCACCCAGAGAGTTTTGTAGTGAAAGGAGGCATGGAGTGAAGGAGGAGAGGAGGCAAACTCCATCCTGCCAACACTGGAAGGCCTCCCACCCTACTGCCATCACCCATCCACTTTCTCTGGCCACACCCCTTCTCCCCGGGCCCTGCGTGCCCTTAGCCCTGTCCTCTGCCTCCTTCCTGCTCCTCAGCCTCTCACCTCAGCCCCGACACCCTGATCTCCCCCTCCCGTCATGCTCCCTCAAGTCCCCTCCAGCTTCTTCCCTTGGGCCAAATGAGTCTCACCAATGGCTTAGAAAGTGAAGAGGCAGGTATCTCCAGAACCCCAATTAGAAATTTATAAAAAGCATTTTTTATGTAAAAATGTTATTATATATGTAGGTTATATCTGTAGCATAGTTCATCCTCCATGTCAGATATATTATGACTTAAAAGTTAGGACCTGGTTGCCTAGCTGCCCATATAATATAGTTGCTCTAGGAAAAAGCAGGTCAAGTTCCAGAAATCCTTCACAGCACACCTTACTCCTAATCGGCTTTCTCTACTTTATAACTGACCATGTTGCCTGTGTACTTAGTGGACAAGGTTTTCTAGATTGATAGTGTTTTTTGTGATGTATATGTGAGTATAGTTATGTATATGTGTGATATATGTGTGTGTGTATATATATATATATGGATATGGATAAAATTTCCTTATCACCTAAGTTTGACCAGATAGGTAAAACAGACCAACTTTTTTTTAATCCTCACATGACGATATTTTTTCCATTGCTTTTTTTTCAGAGAGAGTGGAAGGGAGTAGAGAAAGGGAGCGGGAGAGGGAGGGAGGAACATGGTGTGAGAGGGGCACTTTGATTTGTTGCCTCCTGCTCATTCACCAACCAGGGCCAGGGATCAAGCCTGCAGCCAAGGTACATGCCCTTTGCTGGAATCGAACCCAGGACCCTTCAGTCCATGAGCTGACACTCTAACCACTAACCACTGAGCCAAACCGGCTAGGGCAAAACAGACCAATTTTAAAAGCCTGTAAAGGTCATGGCATGAAGGCAGTCTCTATTTTTGTTTATTTTTACAAAGTATCATTCTGGTGTTCCAATTTTCCAAACAAATAGTAAAAACAACAACTAAGTTTTGATTTAAAGTTTCAGTATTGTTGATGGTGATCTCTAACCTAAGCTGGAAGTAAGGAAGCCAAACCTACTTCAGTTATGGCCAGTTTTGGTCAGTGGAGTACTCCTCTTTGTTTGCCTGCTTTTCAGCTCAGGAGACGCTGCAGGCTAAAATTCACCTCTCCCTCATTTCCCTCTCCTATCTTCTCATTCGTACTTCTTAAACTCAGCAGGTCACAGAAAGTCGAGAGAGCCAAATGACTATCGAAGAGAGGAAGCACCTCATTACTGTGAGAGAGGAAGCGTGGAAGACAAAAGGCAAAGGAGCAGCTAACGACTCCACCCAGTTCACAGTGGCCGGGAGAATGGTGAAGAAAGGTCGGTGTGCGAGTGTGCGTGTGTGTACCCGTGTACATGTGCGCGCACCTTCCATCACCCATGGAGGGGCAGGGGGCCGTGACAGCTCCATGAAAACAATCAAGCCATGATGTACTTTAGTTTTCAGTCTCACTGAAGTTGTGTAAATGGTTTGTAAGTAGGTTTTCTGAGATATTCCTGCTGAAAACTTTTTTTATACAGTGCATCATCTTCAACGTAAAAAGTGTAATTCAATTAGTCACTTTTCAAAACTTAGCCATTTGGAAATTGAGCACAGGTTTCAAAAGTAATTGCAAATCTGCTAACAAATCTTAGTTCTTTCCCATAATTGCTTTCAAGTTATTTCCATTTTCTTACCATCTGGCAATCAGTTAACCCAAATTAGCCTTTCTCAATGAGAAAGGAGTTTCCTTCTTCTCCCTTGCAGGGTAATTCCTAGGTCCCTTTCCATCAAGCCACAGTTCTGTGGCTTACAAAGCCTGATTTCCAGGTATGTTTTAATAGATGTTTAAAAGATATATCCAATTCAAGGAAGTGGGATTTCCCTGAAGACAGTCATTTCTCTGCATCTGAGCTCTTGCTACTGATTAGAAGCCTGAATGCAAAGATTTATGAAATTGAGGAATCACGTGGTTAGAAGAGTTGCCAGAGAGCTTCGAGCCTCCCCATCCTGCAGGAATGCTTAAAGTTTGGATCCCTTTGTCTCCTATATGCACATGCCTTCATTTTCTAAGCTATTACTTAAAAACAAATTTTCTGACTTAGTCATAAAGGTTTTCACATTCACTTAGAGTTAATTTATATTGCCATCAGCTCTTTTAGCTTTATCTTTTCCTCAAAATCTTTCAGGATCCTCCCTCATAGATGGTACATAACTCACTGTAGCCTCATAATAAATATTTGCAGAAGGAAGAGAAGGAGGGAAAACCCCCAAATTATGATCAACTCAACTCTTGGTGGGATAGTCCTCTCTAACAAATTCTTAACTAATCTTGGAATTGTCAAAAGATACCAGCAGATAATTTATTCTCACAGAATGCGGTAGCATTTGAGTATCTTAACCATATCACAGAACTTTATAATCATTTTAAACTACTGTGATGCGAGCCCCATCCTATGTTATCAAAAGCAGCTCCTTAAGGCCCACATTGGTCAGGAAGAATTAAAGCTGAGAACTTGAACCAGAGCCCACATCTTCCAACGTCTAGCCTGGACTTTTACCCTGATGACTTTTTATTTTGGTTTCTTTTTTCCTCTTCCATCTTAAAAATCACAATTTATTTTTAAGTGGGACCTTACTAAACCCCACTGCCCTTGTCCACAGCAATGTCAGAGGAAGGAGATTTGTTCTTATGTGGGTTTGGAGAGCAAGGTCCAAGAAGTTCCTGTGTCTTAATGGATGAGTTTGCTGGATAACAGTTTCCTGAATAAGTCAGGGATCTTTATTTATAGCATCTTGCTCAGGTGCTATATCTCTAGTTCAGGAAGTAATTTTCTTACACTTTTAACCTAATGAAAAAACAGTACCCTATTTTTCTACTATTTGTTACCACCCACTGGGTTATACATTTCACTTGCATCATCAGCTCTTTTTGATTTGCAGTAATATAGAATCCAGTTTATACTCACGGCAGAATAAAATAATCCCCTACACTACAGCCACTGAGACATCCCATTTCATCTGTTTACAATGGCACATTTTGCAGCTATCAGTTACTTCATATCAGTGAATTGCCAAGAGGCACACTGTACCCTCATTTTCATTCTCTCATGCCAGAAAACTCTGCCATCCTCTAGCCTCATTAGGACTTTTTCCTTTTTTGATATTCCTAGAGTCTCTGTAACAATTAGCACTCCAAAAGGTTTCTGTGATATTCTGGTATTTTCCTGGAAGAAGTGTACTCAAAGTATGCCTTTCACATAAATATATGTGAAAATGTTTTCGAAGAGAGTAGATAACTGGTTATTGCTCGTAGAAGTCATTGAAAAGATGTATGGGGAATGCTTTGTTTTAACATTGTGTAATTTAAATCTATCTGCCCTCCCCCATTGCAGAAAAATATCTCTCTCTAGCTGGGAAAGAGGTGGCACACCTCTGCGTGCTGCGGCCTGAATGGGAAGCAGGGGGCACCCTGGCAGCATCGAGGGCCAGGTTTCCTGGTTGCCTGTTTACGTATTAGCTTTAGAGTTAATGGCCTCTGTCCTAATGAACCTTTCCATGTCTCTCACACATGCTTTTAGTAGATAATAATTTACTACCCCAGCCTGTGATAACAAATTTTACCTATCTTTATTATCTTTCAAGAAAATTTACCTTCTCGCTGATATAAGGTCTGTAACTAGAATAGATTTTGAAAATTTTATTGACATCATCAAGCAAATATATGTACATCTTGAGAACTTCTAGAATATCACCTAAGACTTAAGTTTTAAACTATATTTCAGTATTGTTTCTTAAAGTTTTTATGCTATAATACATCTTTCTCTAGCTCACAGGAGGAAGAAGCAGAAATTCATTTATTTTTCTTTGTGATAGTGGCTCACATCTTCTTCAGATGTTGTACTTTGAGGGATGCTTAAAGTGAGAATGTTATCTAAGGATTTCACATTTATTACAAATGAATACAAACAATGTTAACACCTCATTTTATCCTTTGTAAATGTACTAATTATTTCCCTTTCCCAATCCTTCTACTTAAGTTGGGTGGGGAAGTACCTACTTTTGTTTTTAATACAGTTTCCTGTTCTAACCAGATACCTTTTTTATGCTGGAGTTCCCTTCCTTCCCTTTCATATGTCCCTTACCATTTCTCCCTTTAAAGATTCCCCATCCTGCTTCTTGATAAATATATGAGAAAGCATATCACGGGTTCCCAGATACATCCAAGATGGATAAGCCCTTCCAAATGTGTACTCTTCTGACTTTTCTTCTACGAGGTTAGCACTCTTGAGTTCTTGCTCAGTAGAGCCACACTCCTCTGAGTGATCCTCCAAAGGCTAGACAGTCCCTACCTCACCTCAGCCTGAGAGGAAACTCCAGGGCTGGCAGCCACTTGCCCGAGTGTGACACAGCCCATTCCCCTCTTCCTGTGTGGGAGATAGTGCAAATAGACTTCCTCTTCAACTGTGTCCACCATCGCAAAGGGCCTTCAGAGCTTACACTCCATTTGTTCAAGTATATTCTGATAGCCTGCTGTACTTTCTTATTCCATTGAAGTGTTTTGGACATGTTTTTCTACATGACCTCATTGTTCATTTTGGAATGGCAGCTTATCAGCTACTATAGTCCTTAGAAACAATCAGATTCTATCTGCATGTGCAGATGTCTTACATAGTCATGGTACATGCCAAATGTACTTGCGTGTGTATAAATTCTATAAATTGTACAGTCTGCATCGGATATTAGAGAGGTCAAACAGAGAATTCCAGAAATGACCCTGAGATACTAAATAGCTCCCTTGTTTGTTTCTGTAGGTTTGGCATCACCCACTGCTATAACGCCAGTAGCATCCCCTATTTGCAGTAAAACAAGGGGCACGACACCCATTTCCAAACCTCTGGAAGGTGAGTAACCATAGCACCTGATATGCCAGGGGCTCTATGATAAGAAGAGTCCTCAGTGGTTCTCTCTCATTGGTGGTTTCTATTTGTCTAGATATCGAAGCCAGACCAGACATGCAGTTAGAATCAGACCTGAAGTTGGACAGGCTGGAAAGCTTTCTGAGAAGGCTGAATAACAAAGGTACGTGCCAGAGGCCAGAGGGAAGCTGTGGTTTATATACGCCATAGCACACTGTGATTTGTATTTCAGTGATTACCTAAGGAAACCTAAAAAGAACCTGTTCCTCTCTCAAAACCTCTAAATCCCAATTGTGATGTCTTTCTCCTCAGCTAAATTATCTTCTTTCTATATAACTGCACTGATTTATACTGTAAGCACTATTTTTGTTGTTGTCTTTTTAAAAATGAAGTTACTGGTCAAGTCTGATTGTATTACCAAGCCCTGATCCATTTGATAAGGCACTAAATTGACCACCCCCAAAACATTTTTTCTTAAATCTAAATCCTAAATCTGAATGTCATCCTATCAGAATCATGAGTTAATTTTGCTTTTAACCCTGAAAGCAGATTATTATACAAAATCAACATGACCTTGGGCCTGATGAACTTTAAATTGTATATGTCAATTTCCAACAAGGTAGCGGCTGATATATCTTATAATCACAATTTCCAAAAGAAAGTTCTGGTAAATAAATGTGGAAATAAATATTTCAGTATGAAAGTAATTGAAGTATACAAAATAAAATAATAAGATGCAATAATACCCTTATCTCTTAAGTAAAACTTCCAATACTTGAAACTTATCAAATACTAAACTTTGGGAGTCTCTTTCATTGACACTGACCTCTAATAGGTTGGAAATAATACAAACAACCCCTTTAAACCAGAAATATAAAAGTGTAATAGGATAACTAACCTGGCAAGGCAAGCAGTGCAACCAATTCAAAGTTTATTACATATATGTAACAGTGATCTAGCTGAGGGGTCTAATCCATCTCGCCACCTGTTTTTGTAAATGAAGTTTTATTGGAGCACAGTCATGCCCACTTGTTAAGCTATTGTCAATATCTGCTTTTGCAATATAGCAACAGAGTTGAGTAGTTATAACATAGGCTATATATCCTCCCATGCAAACCCTAAAATGTACTACATTGCCCATTGCAGAAGAAGATTTTTCTGACCCCTGATCTAGAATGAGGCTGAGGCTACTTCTGCTTCAAGTTGCAAAAGGAACTTAATGGGCTTGTGTGCAGCAAGGCCAGCCTTGCTGTCTCCTACCACATCACAGCATGAGCGTTGTTCAGACTGCAAGTGCTTTCATGAGAAATCAGGGAAGGCCTAGGAAGCATCCACAGGACCCTGAATATCACTATTATGTTTTCTCCACTCCTGGAACTTGGCAGGGAAATAATTTTTAAGATATTGTGAGGTATGATTGGAATAATTTTTTTATACCAGCTTATGTGGTTTATTTGCTTGTTTATTGACAGTTGGTGGGATGCAAGAAACTGTACTCACCGTCACCGGCAAATCTGTTAAGGAGGTGATGAAGTTGGACGATGACGAAACCTTTGCCAAATTCTACCGCAGCATGGACGATACTGTGCCAAGGAGTCCTGTGGAGCTAGAAGAAGACTTTGATGTTATTTTTGACCCTTATGCCCCCAAGTAAGTTACTGCAATTTCTGCCTTTCACCCACTGAGAATGGACTCCTTCCTCAGCCTCCACCCAGTATTTTCATGAGGCTCTTCTCTCTCACTGTGTTACTCCTGTGGCAGAACTTCATTGCAACCAAATTATTGCAGTATTCCCCCCTTATCCATGGAGGATTATGTTCTAAGACCCCCCAGTGGATGCCTAAAACTGTGGATAGTACCACCCCTTCATATACTATGTTTTCTCCTGTACTACATAAATACCTTTTCACTTAAAGGAAGCACTATACAGCTTTTCTCTGGTATATCTGAATTATCAGCATCACTGCTCTTATTCTTTGGGGCCATTATTATGTAAACTAAGGGTGACTTGAACACAAGCACTGTGATACTATGGCAGTGATCTGATAAACGAGATGCCTACTAAGTGACTAATGGGCAGGGAGCACCACCCACAGGGTGGATGAGTCACAGGACTGAACAGAATGGCAGCAAGTGTCATCCTGCTCAAAATGGTACACAATTTAAAGCTTATGAGTTATTTATTTATGGAATTTTCTGTTTAATATTTTCATACTGTAGTTGACCTTGGGTAACTGAAACCATAGAAAATGAAACCGTGGATAAAGGGGGACTACTGTATTCTCTGAGCAGACATGTAGTGCTGTGGGTAGATGAAACATGCATGCCTCAGAACAGATGTGTATTCAGGCAGAAAGTCTTACTGACACAGCATGTGCTGCAGATGTTTGCCCTATTCCTAAAAATGTCACTGGATTTTTCACATACTCCAATATTGTTCTGAATATTTTAGACTAACATCAATTAACGGAGATTTCTATATCTTTTGTTTGATATATCAAATTCTTACTCATGACTTTAAAATATATTTGCATCACATGGGCTCAAATTAATACAACTACCTAGAAAATCAATAAAGCATGTTACTTAACTTACAATAATTTATAAAATCAGTAGATCTGAGAGTTTTCTCAAGATATACAAGGGTCTGTGTTTCCACAGGAACATGACTAAGCCACCTAAGAAAAGCAGTTATGGTTTATGATTCCTTCAGTTACAAGCGCCAGAAAGAAATCCAAATCAAACTGACGTTAGCAAAAGAAAGGTGTGGGGGGATTTACAGGTTCACTCATTGAAAAGTATAGGCGTGAACTGAGGGTCTTGGAGGATCCTCAGAATATGGTCTCTTTCTTGCCTGCTTTCCTTTGGTTTGCTTCACTCTCAGTCGGACTGTGGCCATGGGGTGAAGGTGGCCACCTCTAGCTCAGGATTCTTAGCTGCTTACTTGGCCACTCCAGCACAGGCAGCTCCTCTTCCAAGTAGTTCCAGCAGAAGTTCCAGGCTTGATTTTCTTGGGTCTGAGTTCATCCTTAAAGCAATCCTGTGGCCAACGGGCTAGAAGATGGTGATTGGCCAGAGCTGGTCTCTGGATCCCATCCTGAGCTGGGGTTGGAGGCAGAGGATTGAGTGAAATGGGTTCTCCAAAGGAGAGTAAAGGTGCTCTTACCAGAAGTAGGGAAAATACTCTGGGCAGGCTAAACCCACAGCTATTAACCACATTTATCTTTTTCCTACAAATTTATCAGAGTAACAATCTCTTCCTTAAGTCTGTGTAGTCATAAATTTTTCCTTAAGCCACTTCATTTGTTGCAGGTTTCAATATACTTCTTTTTTTAATTTGCTACCTTAAGAAAATTAAAAATTTACCATTTCTATATTTAAATAATATTTTAGGTATTTGCATGCATGATTATTTAGCCATTTCTCAATCTTCTCCCAACCCAAATGTTTAAATTGTTTAAATCATTATATATATATAACTTAAATGTATATGTATGCTTACACACACCCACATACAGGATAATATTATATATAAAGAAGACTTGCAGGCATAGAGACCTGTGCAGTTGGAAGTTGAGAGCAACAGCTAGAATCTATTGGGAAATCATGTGACTGGGTCCACCCACCTCCCCATGTCTGGTTGTCTTCCCCAGAGAGTTGTGTGAGTGTGTGGCAGTCATAGCTGGTTTTGTGAACCAATTTTATTTCCATCTATTCTTTAAAATAGTGGTTATTTTTCAGAGGGGGCAATGGACTGCAAGGAGACTCATTATGAAAAATTATTGTGTAAAAAGAAAGGTTAGTCTGCAGGAAAGAGGATGGAAGGGAGAAGCAGTGGCTGGCTGTGAATCCTTGAAGGGCTTTCCAGTAACAGAAGAGGTAGATATGTGCACTATTCCAAGGGGAAGAATTGGAACAGGTAGGTGGGTATGTAGGGTTAGGGAAGAACTTCCTACCCTTGAGAGCTCTCTAGGAGTGGGATGTGCTGCCCAGTTAGGCACTGGTGCTTTTCAGGCAGAGCCCATGGGAATGGGTAAGTGGGGGCTTCAGGGATTGCGTGGATTCTTGAACTACCTGACTCTCCCCTTGAATCTCCCTTCCATCCCCAAGATTCTATGACTTCATGTCAGGGGAGTGGCTGGTGGGAAGAAGAGTTGTAAGATTTATAATAAAATCAGAGAATGAAAAACTGTGGAGCCTATTGCTTCAGGTCAGAGACCTTCAATAAATCAGGAGTTACTACAGACTGAGGCCGCAGCTCTGCTTTGCTCCTCAGGTTGACATCTTCAGTGGCCGAGCACAAGCGTGCAGTTAGGCCCAAGCGCCGGGTTCAGGCTTCCAAAAATCCCCTGAAAATGCTGGCAGCAAGAGAAGACCTCCTTCAGGAATACACTGAGCAGAGACTGAATGTCGCCTTCATGGAGTCAAAGCGGATGAAAGTAGAAAAGAGTGAGTATTTGGAACCACTCACCACCCTGCTTCTGTGCTTGAGAATTGGTGACATGGTGATTCCAATCCTCCTTTTTCTGCCTTGCAAAGGCCAGTAATGGTGCTCATAAGACACTGATTAAATAAAAATGAGTAAGCTTGTACATACACATGCCACCTGCAGAAAATCTGCCTAGAATTTAAAGGCTCTTCACAGAAATTCTCATAGCATCAAGCATCTGTTAGTTGGAAAATTCAAATTACCCTGATTTGCTGCCTCTTCTTTCAAGAGGTTGGAGGAGAAGGATGTTTTGGGGCTTTGTAATTCAGCCAGTTGTCAGCTAGTTCCATAGGGCCCAAACACAATAATTCTCCACTTACTCTTAGTCAAGAGGAAATCATTTGATTTCTCAAGGGGAAATGTCCCAAATCACTGCTTTGCCTAATCCTAGATTTTTGTATTATTAATTAATGCATAAACCAGTGCTCTGCAAATTTTTTTTGATGGGATGTAGGTTGGGTGGAATGGGGGCAGTTGAATGGGGACAGTGAAAGAAGCCTGAGGAAGTAGGCTCCAGGCTATCTGTTTCACTGGAGGCAATGCTGCTCTGCTTTTACCTGCCCAGTATGGTGGAGTTTCATAGCTTTCAACAGAGGTTTCCTTGGTGGAGAAAATGGCATGCATAATTGTGCTGTTTTGAATATACTTCCTATAATTTTTCTTTTCCTGTAGCACTTGTAAACCTATTTCCTAAAGTTTTTCTTAGAAATATAGTATTTAGATAAAGTGATTGAGTCCTTTCAACATAACTGGTTTACTAAGAAAGTATATTTCAGAATCACTATGCCACATGAATTCTCAAGGTGTGTTATATTTCTTCAGTATTAGAACCTAATTCCAGCAAAATAATTTTTCTGAATTCTTCACCAGAATATGCATTTTTTAAAACAATGAGTTGGATAAATGAAGGTTTATTGGCACAAATCTTACCTACTTTTCTTCTGCTTCCACTTTTGGGTGGTGCAGAGCATATCTTTGTGGTGACTGACACATATACGATTGTTGGTCTACACTGAAAACTCAGCATCTTGTTATTACAATCTTAAATTGAGAGCAAAAGACCTCAGATGAGCAACTTATCACTTTGGCTCCAGAAAATGATTAGAACTAAACCATCCTTTATAGAATGCTTGATTTTCTACTTTTGGAAGAAAATAAAGGCTTCGGTGAAAGACATCTAACAGTCTTCCTTGAGAACGTATTTTCAACATCTCAACATTGTTAGGAATTATAATAGTTTTGAGTGGAATTGCAACGTGAGTCCAGCTCCTGATTTTATTCTAAAGTAGCTGTACCACATTGTCTCTCGATTCTTGTCTCTACATGGTGAGGTGTGACACTTGTCAACAAGCAGTTTATACTTTCAGTACAGTGTTGAATTGTTAATAAGGGGTTAAGCACTGCACTAAATAGTTAATCAGACTTGAGTATGTTCTCCCCTCAGGATGAACTTAACAGAAAAAGATAGTAGGTTATGAATAATTTCTGATTGTAAATAAACATTGTCATTTTGCCTGAACATCTTGCTTCTCCTTGTATTTTTGTGTTTCTTTATTCATTCATCCCAGTGTCCTCCAACTCCAACTTCTCAGAAGTCACCCTGGCAGGTTTAGCCAGTAAAGAAAACTTTAGCAGCGTCAGCCTGCGAAGCGTCAACCTGACGGAACAAAATTCTAACAACAGCGCAGTGCCCTACAAGAAGCTGATGCTGTTGCAGATCAAAGGTATGTAAGAGCAGCAGGAGGAGTTCCCCGCTGGCCAGGGCTTTCAGTCAGGCAGCATCAGGGATCCTGACTGCCCTTAACCACCTGTCATGGGAAGGGAACTTCTGCTATTTGAGGACCTGCTGTGCGCCAGGCAAAAACTACCCCCTCTCAAGTAAGCTTCATAAAATCTATGGGGTGCCCTCGCAGGTATGGCTCAGTTGGTTGGAGTGTCATCTTGTTCACAAAAGGGTCTCGGGTTTGATATCCAGTTAGGGCACGTGCCCAGGTTGTAGGTTACACCCCTGGATCATACGGGAGGCAACCTATTGATGTTTCTCTCTCAGGTCGATGTTTCTCTCCCTCCCTCCCTCCCTCCCTCTCCCTCTCCCCCCTTTCTCTCCCTCCTCTTACTCTAAATTCAGTTTTTTTAAAAACATATCCTTGGGTGAGGATTAAAAAAAAAATCCATGAGGTGCCTTGTCAATGAGGCTTAGAGGGTTAGTAATGTGCCTGCGGTCAGCAGCTGTTGAGCAGCACTGCTCATTTGAACACAGGTCTCTTCTATTCAAAAAGCTCAGCTTTGGCTGCTGCCCCTCCTTGCCCTGTGGCCCCTGCCACACATTCAGGCATTTACCACACTCCCTAAGTTGTCATAGTGCTTTCTCCACACAATTGTCCTCCCTGAGGCATACCAGAGATGCAGGCCAGAGGGAAAGAGGTGCATCTGTGGAGAAGGGATCCAGGGGAAGCAGAAGCAAGTGAAGCGGACCCGGATTCCTCTCCATCAGCCTTTCTATCCACAGCACGGGAGACCTAGCTCTGAGCTATGTGGGCAGACTTGGCTGCGTCTGAGAGGCAACTGGTCGAGATTAGTCATCCAGAGAGGGTGGATGAAATGGCCTCTCTGTGTGTGAGGGTTTCCCATGTGTTTCTTCATGTCCACTGTCCTTCTCAGTAATAAGCTCAAATAACCAGCCTTTATTTCTGGTTCTAACCCAGAGACAATACTATCAGTGTGATTGTAGAAAGATCCATCAACAGCATTTAGGAGGTGTTGAAAGCAGCCCAAGACAGTTCTTGCCTCTAGGCTGATTCCTCATGGGCTCCCCATCCAAGACTCCTAAGGAAGCAGAAGCTGTAAAAAGTACACCCTCACCTGCGGCATGGCTGGCCACGGTTACTAAATGTAGAGTGTGGGCTGAGTGGAGAGGAGACGAGGAGATGAGTGAATGAGGGGATGGAGCTTGTGCTATCTTTCCTGGAGGAGGGAACCTCAACTAATTCACGTATGTGCTGTAACAGGACACTGACAGGACACAGTGGTCCTGAGAACTTGGTGACATTTGGGAAAGCTGCTGTCATTCTGATTCCCTCTCTGCTACTCCCAGTCATGGGAACTAGGCCAGACTCTAAAATTGAAAGCCAGAGTGCTTTCAGTTGATAGGGTGCTTCCTGGTCCTTCTGTGGCTGGAGGAGATCTACTTCCTGGGAGACAGTGACTCTTTGCCTTGTGTTCAGGAAGAAGACATGTGCAGACAAGATTGGTGGAACCTCGAGCTTCATCACTCAACAGCGGGGACTGCTTCCTCCTGCTCTCTCCCCATTACTGCTTCCTGTGGGTAGGAGAGTTTGCAAATGTCATAGAAAAGGCAAAGGTTGGTATCTGAAAAATAAAAATAATTTAGTTGAGCATCTCTATACACTGACAAAATCTTGTACCAGTTGCCAGATGATTACAAAGCTTCTCAAGTGCCCAATGTTTCATTCTCATGAGAAGGGTAGATATTTTCCTGAATGTCTCTCCAACGAGCATCTGTTAGGTGCTCATACGTGATATTTTAGAAGAATTATGACCTGTCCCTCCAGGTTTGAAGTCCTGGGTTTGTTCTCACTCTTGTGTAAAAAAGGAACTGGCATATCACTTCAGAATTGCTTATCCCAGGTAACTAATTAAATTCTGCTGCAGACCTAATGAACGAGGATCTCATGGGGAAAAGTCCAGAGAACGAGCAGTTTTTACAATTCACATGATCTGTTGAATTTGAAGAGTGAGAACTGTAGCTCTGAAGAATTGATACGTCTGGTTGTTTACTTTAGTTGCATTTCTTAACTTTGTTGAAAATACCCAACAACCAGTGCCTCAGCTCCTGTGATCACTGGGTTTTCCTTTCAGACACACACCATTTCTGGTCTTGGATTTCAGAGTGTGCTTCTTCAGCTAGCCATGGACTTGTCTACCTAGGTAATGGTGTTCCTCCCTTTTTTCAGGCCTCAGAACTTGCAACTTTAATACAGACAAAGAGGGAACTTGGTTGTAGAGCTACTTATATCCAAACTATTGAAGAAGGAATTAATACACACACTCATGCAGCCAAAGATTTCTGGAAGCTTCTGGGTGGCCAAACCAGTTACCAATGTAAGAGTTTACTGTATTTCAGAGAGTGACAAGACTTAAATATCCTTTCTTCTCCCCTACTTCATTCTTCTAAACCAGCCCCATTGAGCATCTATTGTAATATCCTCTTATTGTTTATATCCCAAAGCTGCTGGAGACCCAAAGGAAGATGAACTGTATGAAACAGCTATAATAGAAACAAACTGCACTTACCGTCTGATGGATGACAAGCTTGTTCCTGATGATGACTTCTGGGGGAAAATCCCAAAGTGCTCCCTTCTGCAATCAAAAGAGGTACAGGGCATGGGAGGAGCAGTCTGCACAGGGCTGCCCAATAAAATAGATAGTAAGTGCCCATTAATGCTAGCCAGTGTCATAGATTGTTTACATCTTTTGAAAAGATATTTGTTTGTAATTTCAAACCATTACCACCATCTTAAATACTAACATAGAATTTAGAGTATTGTTCAGAGAAGGTTCAATAAATCCTGGAAGGTTTTTCTATTTTAGGCAAAATGTATATATTAGCCCTATCTCTTGATTTTTGTATAAAAATTAAATAAAATATTTTTCAGTCCTTAAGTTTCAGGAATAATAGATACATATAATTTATTTTTACATACTGTTTTTTTCTCTCACACCACTGAATATTTATTAAGTACATACATTTCCAGTACTGTTAAGTAGTTTAAGTGTTGAGAAAAAAAGTGAAAGACACAAAATTTTATTGAATAGAAGAGTATTATGAAGACTGTAATCTGAAGCTAGATTGATTGTATAATATGTATGGGCATTTAAATGAAAAAAGTCACAGAAAAAGAAATAGGAATAATTTTAAAGAGAAAGTGAAATTGAGCCTAGTTTGAAATTAAGTAAAATTTGGATTATTGAAAATGAAGGGAGAAATTATTCTAGGAAGAAAGAGTAGAACAAACCGTAGGCACAAAGTACGAGATAGCAACCCATTCATGTATTCATTCAGCAAAGAGTAAACCCTACTATAAATATAAGTATGATATGGTCTCTGCCCTTGAGGGTCTTGAAATTGTATAGAGGAGAGATCCCAACACTCGGTCCTCTGTGCCTGGCATGTATGAAATGGCCTATATATGCTAAGCGAAAGAACAAATGAATGAATGGAGGGAGGGAAGTGGGGAGAGAAGAAGAAAGGGAGGGAGAGAGAGAGGGAGGGAGGAAGGGGAGGAAAGGGAAGGATGATAGGAAGACGTCCTTAACTCTTTGATGAATAAGAAGTTTTAGGTGGTCTGTGTGTTCAGAGGAGGGACCATTAACTTGAACATTTAGGACAGAGACAGAATCCTACCCAGGGGGTAGAGCTGGCTGGACAGTGCCAGCTGGTAGATCTTGTTATCTTGTGTTTATATTGACTACTCCATCTGGGTTCATATCATCACCCATTTGACTCACTGTCAGTAGGGAGCCTGATTCAACTTGAGCTTGTCCTTGAAGTAAATTCTTCTGTGCCATCCTCCCAGGTACTGGTGTTTGATTTTGGTAGTGAAGTTTACGTGTGGCACGGGAAAGAAGTTACATTGGCACAACGGAAAATAGCATTTCAGCTGGCAAAGCACTTATGGAATGGAACCTTTGACTATGAGAATTGTGACATTAACCCACTGGATCCTGGAGAATGCAATCCACTTATTCCCAGGTACTCCTGTGATCTTTGAAGGCATTGTAGAGTGAGCAGATTCCCTCAGGGGCCTCAGTTCTCTCCTCAGTTGTCTACTGTAGCTCTTCATAGGTTTTGTTTTCATAAATTACTACCATGCAGTACCATGAATATTCACAAAGGAACATTTTGTTTCTTTTAATTTTTTTTTTTTTAAATTTTCACCCAAGGATGCTTTTTCCATTGCTTTTCAGGGAGGGAGGGAGGGAGGGGAAAGAGAGAGAGAGAGACATTGATGTGACAGAGACACATTGATTGGGTTGCCTCCCCCATGCACCCTGTGACCAGGGCCAGGTATAGAGCATGCAACTGAGGCATGTCACCCTGGCTTGAATCGAACCCAGGACCCTTCAGTCCATGGGCCGACACACTAACCACTGAGCTGAACTAGCCAGGGCATGTAAGATGTTTTTTATATTTCATGCCTTAAAGTGAACAAATTATTCTCACCTGCAGCATTCCAGGTGCTATTGTGACAGATGAATAGCAATTATTTAAACAAATTACATGTTGATCTGAAACTTCCCAGTTTCTGGAATCCAGCCGTCAATCTGCAGGTGTAAAACAATACATTTCCTTCTAATGCCACAGTATCCCATCATAGCCCTTGAATTCCAGGGTTTATTATTTATTTGGCAGGAGGTGACATTTATGCCTTCTCTTGGAAGGAGGGGGGAAGATATGGAATTAAAATAATGATTGTAATTTTAATATTTCTACAGTGTACTGGACTTTTTAAAGTAATTTGGGAAATCATAAGAATATGCACAAACTCAAACAAATACGATCAGAAAAAAAATAATTCTTTATGCAAAAGGATTGTTTTTTTCCATAACAACCAGACAAAATTGTTTGCCATGCATTAGGCTAGAAATCAGATAAAAAGTGTGTGCCACCAGATATCATAGAATATTAGGTATCACACAACTGCATTTTAATGGTTTCCATTGAACTAGTGTACAAATTTCAACTTTCCTACCGGTTTCCTGTTTTAAAATCAAATTATTGATTTTATTATTATCAAATAGAAACAATTAAAAATTCTGTTGAACAGGTGAAAAGTTTTCAAATCCTTTTTAAGCAAGTGCACATTTAACTTAAAATTAGTACTGTAATGACTAGCATTTTTAGACAGAAACTAAGGCTAAAAAGAATATTTTACTTGGTATAATAAATGAAATGTACAATGCTGAAGCATAAAATCCGTATGACGGACAATTCCTATTTAGCAATGACATGTCCACAGATCTGGAGGCAGATGAGGGAGCACTCAGCCCCCAAGTTTTCAACGTCTCCCAGATCAGAATCAACTGAAGAGTTTTTTAAAAATGCATGTGCCAGACCCAGCCCTAGAGATGTGTTTTCAATTTGTGTGAGGTGTCAGTATGTATTAAAAGCTCCCCAGAAAGTTTAAGGTGCAGCCAAGATTAAGCATCAAGGAGGCTGAAACCACTGAGGTGCCATGACTTAGTCCAGTTGGACAATGTGCGAAGTGGGAATGGGGACAAGCACGCCTGCTCCCGCTCCTGTTCCCACCATCACACTGAGGCCTGTTCCCTGTCATGTTCATGCAACTTCACAACTTAAAAGATACATTTCTAAAGCTGACACCAAGTGCATTTCCTATAGGCATCTCAGCAAGTCTGCGGAGTCAATTTTATAAAAAGACAGTCATCCAGACATTTCTGGTAAAGACCACAACCTTTCAAGGGAGCCCTGCATTTTCCATAGTTGCTGATATTTGGTTCCTTAAGACCCCGGGAGTATGAGGCAGCAGTATTTGTACCCTGTTTCGGTTTCCTTTGAGACACCACCCTCTATGATGTGCCTTAGCCATGATCTCAGAAACTAGTCTGGTCCAAAACAGGAGGTGATGAGACAGGAGCCACAGCAAGGTCCAGTGACCACTGCCTGTTGGTCTGAGGGGACATATGCATCCCAGTCACGATTCAGAGCCAACAATTGATTTGGAAGGATGAGAAGTACCTGCACCTTCTTCTCAGGGTTGGACCCTCTATAGCATGTATTTTCTCAGGCACACCTCATTTTATTGCACTTCATAGATGTTGAGTTTTTACACATTGAAGGCAAGACCCTCCACCAGCAAAAAGATCACTACTCGCTTTATTGTGACACTCACTTTATTGCGGTGGTCTGGAACCCAACCGTAATATCTCCGAGGTATGCCAGTATCTTTCTCTAAGTCACCTTTTATTTCAAGCACAGGTTCACATTCTGAGATCCTGAGGCAGGACCAGACCTGCAGGTTGGGCTGCTTCACTTCCTTCCCTGTGTCCTTATACTCTCCCTGCCTACTGTCGTGTCCAGTGGCCTAGAAATAAATATGCAGACATTCACTTTATGATGTATGAAAGCATGTTCAGTTTAGTAACAGAGGAAAGTAGACTGGAGAGTTTTGTTGTAACATGACTTAAAATAATAGAGTTCAGGTGAACTCCCATCTGTTCAACTTGACAGAAACTTGTTGAGCAACTGGAGGTACCTGTGGGTGGCATGAAGGAGGCCAGGAAGATATGCATGTAATTCCTGCCTCACCCGCTCCCAGTCTAGTGTGCCATCTCCAGGCCATCCTGAATACAAGTATTTGCTAGGATGTAAGAAAAGTCCAGTCCTTACATGGTTCGCCTTGCATTTCAGCTCATCAACTCCTTGGACAGAAAGCTTTACAAGGCTTCAGGCTAAAATAATAGGATGTCACTTATTTGGTAAAATAAGTAAAAACAAACCATTCATTCTATATACTACTTATGTATGCTGAGGGTTTTTTCCCAATAACCATGTGTTTGTTTTAGATTCCTTTCTTTTGTTTTATCATGGCTTAACCTTGGTTCTTTTCCTGTCTGCACCCCCACCCACCTACCTATAGGAAAGGACAGGGGCGGCCTGATTGGGCAATATTTGGGAGACTTACAGAACACAATGAGACTATTTTGTTCAAAGAGAAATTTCTCGATTGGACCGAAATGAAGAGACCTAATGAGAAGAATGTCGGTGAACTTGCCCAGCAGAAGGTATTCTGGGTGGCCAGGCCTCAAACCTCAGGGCTTGGTTTGGGTCCCAACAGTAGAGACCTGAAAGCTAAAAGCCTTTCCAGGCTTTACTAGTAGAACAGCAAACCAGTTTCCAACTACATTCCAACTCTGAGAATGAAAATAGCCCTATTTGCACCTTTGGGTTTTGGGTGTCCCGCTCACTATGGTGGGGTGGGTTTTCAGGCCTCCCTAAGTCTTTCCCATAAATACAGCTTTCCCTAATGCAGTTCAACACCCTGAGATGAAGTGTGAAAGCTGTGCTCTTACACTGTCCCATTAATAGTGAAATTGCATTGAGTATGAGACCAAACAGTTGGAGAAATAGGCAACTGATCAGACGTTTTTATGTTCCCTTTTAGGAAGATTCTAGGGCTGAAGTCAAGCCATATGACGTGACCCGGATGGTGCCAGTGCCCCAGACAACAGCTGGCACTGTGCTAGATGGGGTGAACGTGGGCCGTGGCTATGGCTTGGTGGAAGGGGATGACAGGAGGCAGTTTGAGATTGCCAGTGTCTCTGTGGATGTCTGGCATATCCTCGAATTCGACTATAGCAGGCTCCCCAAACAGAGCATTGGGCAATTCCATGAAGGGGATGCCTATGTGGTCAAGTGGAAGTACATGGTGAGCACCACAGGTTAGTGACCTACGTTTCCTTCAAACTGAGACCCGGCTCCAGCACCAACGTGGGGAACCACAGGGTTGCCGGAGCCGGCCTCTGCGTGTGCCATGTCTCACCTTGGCTATGTGAGTGTAGTGCACCAACATACTCATCCGCTTTAAGAACCACTTAGTAAACCTATAGATGAATTCCTAACCCAGTATTGCTAACATCCGGGACATTTCTTTATAGAGATTAAATTTGCCTGTTGAGGTTTTTCCAGGACCCTCATTCCCTCCCCTGCCCTGTCCCCATAGGTTTTCCAGCAAAGTGAAGATTTGTCTCCAGATGGTATTTGCCATGTGGATGGATGCTGCTTAAAGTTGTTAAGTAAAGCATGCCTGGATGATTTAGAACTGAAACCAAATCGTGTAGAAACATTATAGCAAATATACACACACAAAAAGAATATTAAAAATGAAAAAAGCTATTTCCAAGGGAGGACAGCAAGTGTTTGAAGAGAGAATCCCTTTCCTTTACCAAAAAGTAGCTGTTACCCATGTTGTGCACAGTGTCCATCATCCCTACCCATTTAGCAGGGAGTTTACGTCACAGCTCCAACTTTCAAGATTCAACTCCAGAAGAGGTGATTCACCTCCTTATAGTCCCCTTGCCCTCCAGGTGGTTTGCTGAGCAAACACCTGCAGACTTAGAGCCATTTGATTTCTTTCCAGACTTATCAAAAACAAAGCTTTTAATCAATTGCACAGCATTTACTGTGTGTTAGAGACTTTTTATAGGGAGCAAGTAAATATTTCAGACCCTGCCTTCAAGAAGCATATGGTATAAATAACAGTGAGGCACAGACAGGGGGAGGCAACTACCTCGTGCTAAAGAGGAGAGCTCGATCCCCTGAAATGGCATCTGCCCACAGTGGGAAAGCAGGGCAGGAGGCTGTGTGGGGTTGTGCCCAGAGCTGGGCTGCAGGCCCTGGGACCACCCAGCCCACAAGGTACATGGTGGGGCTTTACCTCAGGCTCTAGTTGAGTGTCTGCACGGCAGGTTCATGAGATGTGTTCTGTCCTTATGCTCATTTTTCAGATAAGGAGCAGGACACCAAGATTAAGTAACTCACCTGAAGTCAAATAGCTGGAGAGAGCTGAGCTGAGCACTGAAACCATTTTCCCTTTCATAAGGAGGCCCTGTCACTTAGAGGGAAGTTCATGGGCCTTGGAGCCATATGGCTTGGGTCTGAATCTTCTCTCAAGCCCTCCATGCCAGCTCTGCAAGTTGGATAAAGTTAGTTAACCTCTCTGAGCCTCGGTTGTCTCACCTGGAAAATAGGGATTATAACACCCAGCTCACAGAATATAGTATGTATAGTGTTTAGCACGTGCCTTGCTCGTGTTCACCTGGTAGGTGCAGGAAATAATTGTCATTGACATTCTCAGCAGCAACAGCCTAATTACTACCTTTAACTTGAAGATGAGGTAATGTGGATTTACCCAAAACAACAGCAACTGCCATGAGTCACTAGGTTTAAGCTCCTTGATATGAAGCAGAGTTGGCAAACTAAAGTAATAAGCTGTGCTGCAGGTTGGCCATAAAAACAGTGAGAGAGAATTTAGTGAGGGAAACTACTAACCTTTGGGCTTGTGGAACAGGGAACTTTAAGGAATAACCTTTGAAGACACATAGTTCTTGTTCTTAAAATACAAGGGGAACCACATGTTTTATAAAAGAGACCAAGGGGAGCTACAGTGTGAAATTGAGTCATTTTCTTTCTTTTTTTTTCTTTTAAATAAGATTATATTCTGAGGTTCCAGGTGGATATAATTTTTTTTTAATGTTTTTTCTTGATTTCAGAGAGAGGAAGGGAGAGGGAGAAAGAAACATCAATGATGAGAAAGTCATTGATCATCTGCCTCCTGCACACTCCCTACTGGGGATCAAGCCTACAACCTGGGCATGTGCTCTGACTGGGAATCGAATCGTGACCTCCAGGTTCTTGGGTCGACACTCAACTGCTGAGCCACACCAGCTGGGCTTGAGTCATCTTACCTGAGCTGTCGATAATAAAAAAGAAGCAATAGCAAGTGAATGAATGAGTGAAGTGAAATGAAAATAAATTACCAAAATAAATCTAAAATTTGAGTTCTTCATAGACTATTTACTTGGAGGCCCCTAAGAAATAATGATTTGAGCCAGGCAAATACTTGCTGTATTTCTTCCCAATAGACAGTGTGTTCAGTTCACAGCCAGATCCAGCAGTATTTTTATGAGCAAAGTTATAACTTTGAAGTAGTCCAGCTTCAGAGAATTAAGTTAGAGTGGGGAGCATTCAAATTCTAGACCATCCTTCTGGGAGCAGAAAAGCTTAGACCCATGGCATTTGCAGTCATGCCCTGGTCCTCCTGGAAGCACTGGTCCTTTGGTGACTACTAGTCCAGCTCCTCATCACTCATACCCCACAAGGGCTGCATCTGCAAACAGGACTGAACTCTGAGCTCAGGATGTTCTGGGACAGGCTCAGCAAAAAGCAGCAGCTATAAAGGTGGTACAATCATCTTCTTAGTGGATACTGGCCACTTAGTACAGGCACACACAGAGGCCAACTCCTTGGGTTCCACAGAAGGAGGCTAGAAGCCTCTGTGGGTCAGGGTCCTTCCCTAGTCACCACCTCAGGGACAGCATGGCATGGCTTGTGCCCTCAAAGGTCAGGAAACAAGCTGCTTGAGATGCCCACTGATGCTGGGTCGGGCACTTGGAGCATGATACTGGTCAGGTTCCTCTAACTAGGCAGTCGGTAAATGGGGTTCTGCTCTAGACCACTTGACCATAAGCAGTTCTTCATATTTCAGTTTTCTATTACTCCTAAATATAACTACTGCTAACAAACGTACTCTTGACAGTATTTTGAGGGCATCAACACTGTAAATTAGGCATTTGATCAAGGCTATAATGATTATAGTTCAGGAGTTCTTACTAATAAAAGCTCAGTTTTTCCTTTGCTAAAATTAAAAATAAATAATTCAAAAAGTAAGTTGTATATAGGGTTACATTTGAGTATGTTGAAGAAAATTGCAAGAAAAATTAGTGAAAAGTCTGTTTTATGAAATATTTTTAAAGAAATACAGTTCTATTTTAGGTACATACACGCAAGTCCATTTCAGAATGTTAGGATATAAAACTGGTTATTGAGCATGACTATATATTTACACAATGTATTTAAGTGCTAACAAATCCCAAGATAGCTATCAACTGCTGTGATCTATTATAAGTATATCTTTTCCCTATAACCTAGTTATTAACACCACCAAATTTCACTACTTTGAAGATTGCTAATGAAAGACAAACCTTTGTTCCTATCTAAGTCAGCATAAATTTCAATCAAGTACCTTCCAACCTAACTGTGGACATTTATAATCTGTTCATTGATGATTGCTATTTCACTTTCACACATAAAAACACAATCTTGACCAGTTCCAGGTGTACAGTAGATTGCTCTGAAGGCTGTGCTTAGTCAAAATACTTTAAGAATTAGCCCAGCCGGACATGACTCAGGGGTTGAGATTCAGCCTAGGATCCAGGAGATTGAAGTTCTGTTCCTGGTCAGGGCACATGCCTGGGTTGCAAGCGCAATCCCCAGTCGGGGGCATGCAGGTGGCAGCTGATCAATGACTCTCATCATTGATGTTTCTATCTCTCTCTCCCTCTCCCTTCCTCTCTCTGAAATCAATAAAGATATATTTAAAAAATTATAATCATTTATGAACTGTTATTGAGTACTTTGCTAACAGGTAAATAAATAAATAAATAAATAAATAAATAAATAAATAAATAAATAAATAATATTGCTTCTCACCTCTTAAGAACTTAAATAAGTTTTCTTCTTACCTTCGAACCTCAGGACAACTGTGATTTGGTAAACGGGATTGGAACTGAGAAAAATTAAGGTAATATAGAGCAGGGAGTCCAGTTATTATCATTCATTTTTAAGGAGCGTAATGGGTATTAAAACCACCTGCATCCTTCCATTGCTGATCCCCACTTACTAAGCCACTGAGCATTTGAGTCAAGAACTTGGTCTCCTGACCTTTCTCAGTCTAAAAGGCTCCGCCTTTTAAGTCATTGTCATTCAGACGCCCACTCACCCACCTCTGCAGAAAGGCCTGCCTTCCACAGGAAGTCCCTTGAGCATTCACCCTCGCCCTGCCTATTTTCCTCATCACTACCACTGTCTCAGAGGATCTTGCTCATCTATTTGTTTATTAGAGTGAAAGCAGGAAAAGTGTCTATCTTGCTCATCCTTGTAGCCCCAGTATCCTAAAGAGTTATCTGGCACATAGTAGGTGCTCAATAAATATTTGTTGAGCAAATGAATGAGGAGAGTCTAGAGTGAGATCATCCTTAAAGATAGTGATTTTGAGGTCTGAAGTACTGTCTAAAGCAGCCACTTGACCAATTAACTTTTTGTGACTGTTCTTCAGTGAGATCTGCCTTCTGTGGGCTGCTAAATGTATCAAATGCCTGCAAGGCACCAAACTGTAAAGATAACCAGCACTTACTCCTGGAGACAGCCCTGGTGGCAGATATTTAAATCCCACATTATTTGATGAAAGTGATATGTCAGCAATTCATCTCTTCCATTTCTGACAGAACTTTGAGACATCCAAGTGTTTTTTTCCCTAGAATAGTTTTAACAGACTAATTTTTTTCCTTTGTGCTTAAAGCTGACCCAGCTGTTGTTTTCAGTATCTTTTCTCTACCAGCTAATCTTTTGCCAAAGAGCAGTATAATACGGAAAATGTGCTTGTGTCTTTGCTGTAGGTCCCACTCTGGTGTCACCACTTTCTCTGTCACACTTGGAGTGTCTGCCTCCTTCCTCTAGGATGGCAGGTGTTATCTTAGGGCATCAAGGGGGCCTGTCAGATCACATCTCTCTGGGTTGGAGTTGCAGGATCAGTTAGCTGGAAGAGGTGGTTTCCTCTTGTCCTGCAAGTATGATTTACTTCCCCTTCAGTGATGAATAATTTCTCCTCAGCTCTGATGTCCAAAAGCTATTTCTCTCCTGTTTGCCCTCAGAGAGCCTGAGAGCCCAGCACTTGCCTTCTTTTGTCTTATTTGCCACTCATCTTTCCCTCTGCTGTTCTGTGTGTTTGCAGTGGGGAGTCGGCAGAAGGGAGAGCACTCCATAAGGGTGGCTGGCAAAGAGAAGTGCGTCTACTTCTTCTGGCAAGGCCGGCAGTCCACCGTGAGTGAGAAGGGCACGTCAGCTCTGATGACAGTGGAGCTGGATGAAGAGAGGGGTGCCCAGGTATGTCCTGAAGAGTGCTGCACCAGAAATGAGAGATGGCCTTGCCAGGACCCTACCGTGTGTAACCTGGTCCCCTAAGGACCCCATTCTAATGAACAAAGACAACTCACGCAACATACTTTTAGTCCTGGTCAGCTTCTCCAGATTTCAGGCTGCGCCTCACTTTTCTCCCCCCCACCACTAGGCCAGGAAGGCCCACCTGTTGTAACATGATCTTCAACAAAATGTTGTATCTGCAAATAGCAAATCCACAAAACAAGGACAAAGGGCCAATGAGTCTTTTTTAAAACTAATCACCAAGGAATGGCAAATAAAACAAAGAGATGATATTTTCCACTTCTAAACTTGGTAGAGGTTTTTTTTAAGGCTGGATTGGGGTTGGCAAGGGTTCAGTGGGGTGAGGACCCTGCATGCTTCTTCTGGAAGTGTAACTTGAAACAGCCATCCTGAGAAACAGTTTTGGCTCAAGAACCTTAAATGCTTATAAACTTCAGTCAGTTATTCCACTTACATAAATATACCCTAAGGAGATTTCAGAGATTAATGTAAAAATTAGTATTTCCAACATCTGCATTCCTCAGAGTAGTCGAGTGATTTTTCCAGACCAGGGCAGTCATGTTACCCCCTTGCTCTTCACCACACTTGGCCTACAATCTCAGCAGCCTACCCGTGGTCTACCAGCACCTTCATGGTTGGCCCTGCACAGCTCTCCAGCCTTCCCTGCTCTCGCGCAGGCCCTGGCTGCTCCAGTCTTCCTGCTGTTCCTCAGATACACCTCTTCCTGCCCACCCTGGGCCTTTGCACTATTACCCCTGTCTAGAACACGTTTCCTGAACCTGTATGTAACTCTGACCCATATGATTCAGGTTTGTATTCCAATGAGTTATTTTTTTTATAGCACTTACCACTATGTAAAACTGCATGGTGGTTTTGTTTACTTATTTATTATCTGTCTTTCCCCACAAACATGAAAGAGACCATATCTGTTCTGGTCTTCATCGCCATTATAACCCCATCGCCATATAACCCCAGAGCCAACATAGTAATGGGCAAATACCCACAACCAAGGTTTTATAGACATTCTTTGTAGTGTAGTGCCTCAGGTTCCATTCTTCAGTACCAGTAATTAAGAGCTGACTCTGGGGTTTTGGAGAAACATGACACCATGTACAGATACTTTTACTATCTTGGGTGAACAGTGAACAATAGCAGGAGGGGAGAGAACAGAGGAGCTTTCTCCAGAAACAGAGCAAACTCACACAGCTTTCCAGATTCTTAAGAACCAGTCCTTTTCTACTACAGACTATATTTTACCAATAGTCGTTAGTGACCACTGCATTTTCATCTTTCATAATAATGGGTAATTTCAGATGCCTTTTTTTTTGTAAAGACCGTGAATGAATGCCCTCAAAATCATCTTTAGGGTTCTGAGTCTTAATCTCTCTAGTTGAAGCATTTCATTTTTTATCAATCCAACAGATGGAAAATCACTTTAGGCATATAAAACACTGCCACAGAATGGCACTTACTTATACAAAATGGGCCCTGAGGTTGATAATTTAACTCATGGTTAGAAATGCTTCCTACCTTCAGTGCTCCCCGACTGCCAGCCTCCATAAACAATGTCCTCTTTAAGGGAACATGTCTTGCCAAAGTGAGTGTGAGTTCACTCAACTCTGACGTTATTATGGTGCAGCTAACACCCGATGGAAGAGGGGAGGGAAGGGGAGGCCGTGGTTGGTAGGCACAGGCTGTGATTAAACTCTTGCAAAGGTTACAAAAGAGACAGTTCTTTCCCTCAGAATTACTAAGTCAGGTTGTTAGTCATTCTCATTGCTCAGAGGTGTACTTTGTTAAAAATGTGTTTATAGCAGTCATGTTACAGCTATGCCACAACATACCATTTAAATATCAAAATTCACATTTTAAAAAAGTATTTGATAACAGACAAACTTTTAAGTGAAAAAAATCAGAGGAGAAAGCAACATAAAACAGCAATACTATTTTTGTTTGGAAAAAATATATATCTGAAAAATACTTTGCAAGGAAAGCTATACACTAGATTTTTAATAGTGGTTATCTTTAGATAATAGTATTGTCATTGGCTTTTGTTTGTGTTTCTTGTATTTTTTTTCAGATTTTCTACAATAGGGAGTATAATTTTTATGCCTTTGGAAAACCAATGCAGGTTACTTATTTTAATGTGTTTACATTGGAAGGTCCAGGTTCTCCAGGGAAAGGAGCCCCCCTGTTTCCTGCAGTGTTTCCAAGGGGGGATGGTGGTGCACTCCGGGAGACGGGAAGAGGAGGAAGAAAATGCACAAAGTGAGTCACTTTTACTGTTCTAATTAGATTTTTTTCCTCTCCTGGAAGATATTTTTATAGGCATGGGGGTTTAAATTAAGCCTCCCTTTATATGGTCGTGGCTTTACCACTGAAAGTTTGCTGATGTCTGCCTCATAGAGCAGCTTTATGGGGATCTCTACCCTCTCCTCCCCCCTACACCCCCCCTCCCCCCCCCCCCCAGGATCCAGAGCTGCATCCTGGAGGCTGGAAGATTTCTTCACCTTAAAGGGAATCATCACAGTAACTATGTCTCTTTTTAGGAGGAAAAAAAATCAGTGGATCTTCTATTATAAATTATGAGATTTTTACTGGCCAGCATCCAAAAAGAACAAAACAAAACCTTAGCTTTAGAGGTTTTTAAAATATGTCTGTTCTGTAACTTACCTAAGCATTTATAAATTTTGTAAAAATGGTATCTCTGCATCATAAACTTTTGATAACCCTCTAACTCCGAAAGGATTTGTGTTCTGGGTTGGCAGTGAGACCTTTCATGGCCTCAGCCTCCCCTTCCCTTAAGTCACTGAATGATGCTTGATGTGAACTGCTGAGCAGGGATCCCAAGGGCCAGTCTCCTGGTGTAGCACACCTCCTAACCCTGTGCTGCTGGTGCCCCCTGCAGGTGAGTGGAGGCTGTACTGTGTGCGAGGAGAAGTGCCCATGGAAGGAAATTTGCTGGAAGTGGCCTGTCACTGTAGTAGCTTGAGGTCCAGGACGTCCATGGTTGTTCTCAACGTAAATAAAGCCCTCATTTACCTGTGGCATGGATGCAAAGCCCAAGCCCACACAAAAGAGGTTGGAAGGACTGCAGCAAACAAAATCAAAGAACAGTGAGTGTTGTGGGTGTGAGGGTCTCTTCTGGAAGGGGCTGCCTGTGGGATGTGCAGGCGAAGGCCAGAAGGGTTCCCAGGATTCCTAGTGGATGTTCCAGTGTGCTTACAGTACTTCACCAAGGTTAGTTATGACCGTTGTCGGGGTCTGACATTCCAAGTAGGTCTGATAGATCTCAGCCAAAACCTCCAACCTGAGGGCTTCTCCCACTCTTTGAGGATTTATCTGCCTCGATAAAAGGCAGAGTGAGGGGTGAGGGAAAGGACCACAACAAGTACTTTAGTTTCTTTATTGATATGATTCAGCTGTTGAATTACTAAGCCTAAAGTCCTTTGTTATTTAGAGCAAATTTCAAATATCTTTTAGAATTTCAGACTTTTAATTTTGTGAGAACAGTGGAATGTTTAAAAGCATTTAGCTAATGAAGAGTTTGGTATAAGATGTCTCTCTTTAGAGAAGGACTGTATTTCCGCAATCTCGAAGGCAGCCTCCTGACAGTGAGTTATTCGATCCCTGAGGCAGTTCTGACAGAGCACACCAGGCGTAGGGTTTTGTTCCTCTCCCAGGCAGGTACCTACATTGACCACTTACGTAGAGAAATCACACTGTGCTATTGCATTAAGCGAGGACCTTGGGAGTGGGCTGCCCTGGCCGGTCACCTGTCTTGAGGCAATCTGCCACTGGGGTGCTGCACTTCCTAGCAGCCCGTGCAACATGGGCATTGCAAGCAGCCAAAGAAATCCCAGTGTCCTTCAGTCGTTCAGGAGATGCTCAGCATTCCCTCAGAACTGGGAGGACCTTGGTAACATCTATACAGTAAAAATGAGGAGTTTCCCAAGGCCACAACATACCACTAAAGTGCAACTTGGTAAAATCCATTCTCTGGGTATCAAAACAATGCACTGTGGGCCTGTTTTCCCTGTGACTACTCTAAAAACCTACCACTACACGGAGGGGGCGGAGAGAATGAGAGCAAGTGAGCTGTCAATACCCAGATGGCTGTGAAGCAAGATGTTGCACCTCAAAACACCATCCCAAAGGCCAGGGAGTGGGGAGGGATGAAAAATGATGTTCTGTAAAGTATCCAAAGGCATTCACAGCCCATCAGATTATTTACTTGGACCCCTGAGGGGAAAAAAACAAAAGAGTAAAGAACTCATTCTCATTCAACAAAAATTCTTGAGCACCTACTTGGTGCCAAGGGGAGATTTAGGGACTAGGGACTTGCCAGTGAGCTAATCAAAGTCTCTGTCCCCATGAAACTTATGTTCCAGCAGGAGAGGACCAGGAAGAGTAAATATGTATATTATATATAGAAATGTATGTTCTGTTCATTACAGATTATATGTAATTGTACATTCCTCTCTAAGGGCCAAGTCAGCCCCTATGCCACAGAGAATGTTTTTATTCATTACTAAGAATTGATTTAGTTAGAAAGTAGGAGAGAGATGGTGAACTCACCTATAGATTTAGCCTTGGGTAATTTTGTGCTGTCAGTACTTCCAAAGCTTAATAAAAATGATTGTCTTCATACAGATGCCCCTTGGAAGCAGGACTGCATAGTAGCAGCAAAGTGACAATACATGAGTGTGATGAAGGCTCTGAGCCCCTGGGATTCTGGGACGCGTTAGGAAGGAGAGATAGGAAAGCCTACGACTGCATGCTTCAAGGTAATACCACATTCTGTAGCCTCTGGTCATTCATTTATTCAATACATATTTATTGAGCACCTGCTATGTACAACACACAATGAATTAAACCTAGGCTAGGTCCTCATGGGCCTACAACCCAATAAGGCTAAATAATATGCATGACTAATTATAATGCCAAATAAAAATTTTGTGTCATGAAAGAGGTAGAGGTGAAGGAGGTTGAGAGTAAAAAATAACATTATTTCCACCAGGAAAACTCACATCCAGCTCCACAGAGACACAGCATTTTACATGGAGCTGGAGGTAGGTATGGTTGAGAGGAAGAGGAGAAGAAAAGTTCAGGAAACCAGATGAGCGGTGACACAGTGGGAACCTATGGAATAAGATGTTCTCGGTGTGGCCAGCTTCCAGGGCGTAGGAAAGGAGTGGGGTTTAACTGAGAGACTGTATCAGTTTTGTATTTAAATGCACCAAATACAAAATATGTAAAGATCAACTTAAATGCTGATTAACATAAGAAGAAAAGCTAACAGTTATTAGGCAGGATGATTCAGGCACTGTAAGCACTTGATAGACATTAATGCATTTAATTCTTACTACCCAACAAACACTACCATTTTTACTGATGAGGAAACTGAAGCACAGAGAAGTTAATCAACTTTCCCAAGATTGGCAGCAATGGGCTGTACACATAACTCCTCTATTTTTTATATAATTTTTTTTTACTTAATGAATATTGATGATAGAGAATGTTTGAAAATATAGAAAAGTTAAAAAAGAAAATAAGTTACTTATAATCACATCTCTCAAAGATAACCAGAATTAACATTTCTGTATGTTATATGTACATTTTTTTAAAATAAATTTGCTCTGGCCAGTGTGTCTCAGTTGGTTGGAGCATCGTCCCATTACACCAAAAGGTTGGGGGCTCAGTTCCCAGTCAGGGCATATACCCAGATTGTGGACTTACCCTTGGTCAGGACTTGTATAGGAGGCAACCAATTGATGTTTCTCTCTCACATCAATGTTTCTCTCTCTCCCTTCCTTCCTCTCCCTAAAATCAGTAAAACATATCCTCAGGTGAGGATAAATAAATAAAATTTGGATAGCATTATACATATCGTTTTATAACCTAGTTTCTCCCTTTAATTTATTGCGAAGTTTCCCAAGTTGTTAACATTTAGACTTTAATGTCTGCAGGGCATTCCATGAATATTCTATAATATATGACATTTTCTACTTAACCTGGCTCTTAGAGAGCTGAGTTGTTTCCAATTTTTCTCTATTATATAAAAATAGAGTTGTGAATACTTTTTAAAATAATGATCTGTATTCATTCCTAGTTATGGTAAATGCCTAGATATGGAACTGCTGTATCACCAGTTGTATCCCACAGAACATTCTACCCAGGCCATTCTCACCAGCAGTATACAAAAGAGCCTGTTTCCCAGCACAGACTCAGTGCATGACCTGCTCCACCCTTGCCAACACTGATGGGGGTTTTCACTCAGTGTCTTAAATTAGTAGTACCATTAAACACTTTCTATGTGAATTATTCAACATTTGTATTTCTACTTTGATGAATGTTTTATTTGTGCATTTTTGTATATTTTTATTGAGATATTTATCTTTTCACTAAATTTCTTGATGTACTAAGGATATTAACAAGTTTTCTTATTTCCCATTTTGTCACTTACCTTTTCTTTTTTTTGTTGTTGGCAATGTAATTTTTATTTTTATGTTATCAGTGCATAAATCTCTTTTGATTACTTCTTTTGCAATTATGATTTAAAAGTCCTTCTCTACCTCCAAGTTCAGATGTACTAATTCTTTGATTATTTTGTGTTTTACATGAATTCTCCAATCCTTCTGAAATATACTTTGGTACATATTTTGTCTTTAGCTTTGTTCTCTTTTCTTTCCAAGATCCTGGAAATTTTAACTTCACACCCCGCCTGTTCATCCTCAGCAGTTCCTCTGGGGATTTCACAGCCACGGAATTCATGTATCCTGCCCGAGACCCCTCTGTGGTCAATTCCATGCCCTTCCTGCAGGAAGATCTGTATAGTGCACCACAGCCAGGTACAGCCCCCAGAGCACAGTGGTCGTGCTGAGCAGCAGAAGATACACCTTCCAAAAAGCCTTTTTATTTCCCTTTTTTATTTATTAAGCAGTTTTTATTTGCCAAGAACACTGCTAGAACTTTTTTTTTATATCATCTCATTTAATCTTCACAGCTACCCCAAATGAAAAGTGGCATCACCCATACATTATAAGAAACTGAGGCTCGGTTACTTGACGCGCCCAAGTGCATCTATTGGAATAGGTTGAGCACAGCGGTGTCAGGCCTGGTGTGCCTGCTGCTGTCCCAGCCTTCCCTCAGCATTCTTACTTCCTGGTCCCCAGTTATCTACTCCTACTACAGCCATCACATTTTCATTCAAGAAAGAAAGAAGGTGGTAGGGAAAAGGGCAGTGATGGCCACGTCTCTCCCTTCTATCCCTGAAGCCCCTAGCAAATTTCTGCCTACATCCCTTTGGCCAGAGCTCCGTCACATGGCCACCCCAGCTGCAAAGGAACCTGGGAAAGCAAGTAGCCAAAGAGCAGGAAGTTGAGAGCATCTGCTGAATTAGGCAAAGAACAGTGTCCACCGTACTAAGGCTGCACAGCAGAGCCGTGGCTCTCACCCAAGGTCAGGTCTGCTTCTACTTGACCACCACCTCTAGATAGAACCTCTGTGCCCTCATTCTGGTTGGGACAATCACAGTCCCTGGAGACTGGGCTGTTTTTATAGACCTTCCCACCCTCTCTCTAGTCCAGCCTAAAGTCGGCCGCCCCTGCACTCATGCCTTCTCCCTCTCCCATAACAAGAGCCTGGAGCCACAGCCAGGAACCTCACCTGCCAACTGGCAGCCCAGATCACCACCTTAAAAGCTTAATGGGTATAAATGTCATCCTGTGGGCTATATTAGCAAGTGTCTTAAAAAGTGAGGCTATGTCCTGCTGGCGTGGCTCAGCGGTTGAGCGCCGACCCATGAACCAGGAGGTCACAGTTCAATTCCCCCTCAGGGCACATGCCCAGGTTGTGGGCTGGATCCTCAAGGCATCCAATCAATGATTCTCTCTCATCACTGATATTTCTATCTCTCTCTCCCTCTCCCTTTCTCTCTCTGAAATCAATAAAAACATATTTTTTAAAAAAGGGAGGCTGCTCCCCACCCTCTTCATCCTATGGCACAGGATGGGTTATTAACCTCCACTTGGCTTTTCAAGTATATGATTTTTACAGAATCCTGAAATGTATGCTAGGACTCAGGGCAAGCTGAGCTAGCAAGTGAGAGCCCTTTGCCATGTGGAGTAAGAGCAGGCTGATGATTTGATGAAGAGAAAAAGTGAGGAACACAAAATTTAGGCTCATTCCTCTCTAAAAATCATGAACTTCCATCACCTGTGAAGCAGTCATACGTGGGCTTGAACACCAGTGAGTGCAGGGCAAGCATGGAGTACTCGCCTTGTCATTCATGTTCTTTAGAGATAAATGGTGCTAACACCCCTTGAGTGGCAAGCGCATTATCCCTTCCATTCTTAGCACTCTGTAGATGCCTAGAGGCCCACTGATAGGTTTGCAGTTGAGGAGACCAGGGAGAAGGGACTGGAGGAGAGATGAGGAGAGGAAAGGAAAGAGACCCACACCATCAGTGCCACCTCCTTCTGCCTAGAGACCTTTCCTGATTTAATATTCAAAAGACCCTCCCTTTGCCCCTGAATGTAACTGCCAAGGGGATTCTCCCCCTGACAGAGGCAGCCTGGAGGGAAGACACCTGTTAGATTTAGGGAAGAGTGGCCTGGAAGTGTCCATGAAGGAGCTTCTGATGGTTGTTTGTTCTCACCCTCACAGCACTTTTCCTTGTTGACAATCACCATGAGGTGTACCTCTGGCAAGGCTGGTGGCCCATTGAGAACAAGATCACCGGTTCCGCCCGCATTCGCTGGGCCTCCGACAGAAAGAGCGCCATGGAGACCGTGCTCCAGTACTGCAGAGGTGAGGCGTCCGCAGGAAGCAGGCTAGGGGGACCGGCCAGCCAGGAACCCCTTAGGTACAGTGACCAGCATCCGTTCAGAAGTTGGTGCTCAGCTGCTTTTCTGCAGACTTGGTCAGAGTCCCAGACCGGGCCTTCCCTTTCTAAGGGCGCCAACCAGCCTTGAAGAAGCCTGGCAGACAGTGATAAAACCAGTTTTCTTTCCCTTTAATTTTTGAGGCTTATTGATTTTCAGATGTGTGTATTCTCAACTGCCAACATGAATGAGATTTCATTTTTCTTTTTTATATTATGAAGCCATTTAACTTGTTATCCTGGAGTTTAAAGGTTGTATGCACAGTTGACCCTTGAACAAAAAGGTGTGAGTTGCACAGGTCCAGTTATACACAGATTTTTTTCAATACTATACAGTTGGCCCTCCATATCCATGGGTTCCATATCCAGGAATTCAGCCAACTGCGAATCGGAAAGTATTTTTTATCTGCAGTTGGTAATCTACAGATGTGGAGGACCTACTGTATGCATTGTTCTACACCATTTCATAGAGGGGACTTGAGCATCCACAGTTTATGGTGTCTGTGAGGGGGTCCTAGAATCAATACCCTGTGCATATTAAAGGACAACTAAGTTTTGGGGGAGTCAAAAGTTATACATGGATTTTGATGTTTGACTACATGGGATGTTGGTACCCCAACCCCCTGTATTGTTCAGGGTCACCTATATTGCGAAATGTCCTGGACTGGTTAAAATCCTCTGCACTCAGGATTCATCATGCTGTGGGATATTCAGGCCCCCACCTGCACACTCTCCACACACAGCCTCACACTGTCGGGGAGTAGAAAGCTCCCCAACAGGGTGGAAAGCCAGTGGCAACTTTGTTACCATTCATTATTATTTTTAGCATGATATCTAAAAGGAAATATCTATAGTCAATTCATGGTTTTTCACTATAATGTCCACCTAAAATTTGTGGACTTTTATATAAACTGAAGATGCCAATAATTAATTTCTTACCTGAATTTTAAAGGTTTTATTGATTAGTTTAGTGTCACTAAGTATACAATGGATTCTGTTCTTGAAAAGCTCTTTAGTAACAAATAACTTATTAAACTTCCCACAAAATGTTTAAGTTAAAGTGGCATATAAAATACTGTCATTAGCTGTTTAATTCTCATTGAACTTAATGCTGCATTAGGAATATTTCTGCAGGAAGAAGGAAATGTCCCACCCAGAAGCACGGAGAAAGGCTTTCTCCCATCCAGAGACCCAGACACATTTTGTTATGTTCAAACAGTATAGTCAGGTGGAGTACATGTAATTTTATGCAATCATATGCATAAAATGAACATGTTATATAAACATCACCCATGTGTTATGAACTACTCATAACTTCGATTTTAAGCATGAAGTCAAGAGATCCAAATAGAGAAGAAAAGATTTCAAGGGAAGTCAGAGAAAGACAGGGTCTCTGGGCCCACTCTGGGTCTACTGACACTTGCATTCTGTGTAACCACAGGAAAAAATATCAAGAAGCCGCCACCCAAATCTTACCTGATCCACGCAGGTCTGGAGCCCCTGACGTTCACCAATATGTTTCCCAGTTGGGAACACAGAGAGGACATTGCTGAGATAACAGAAATGGTGAGCACGCCCCCTTCCCTGGGAAGGTGGATCCCTGCCTTTTGGATTTGTGGGTGGACTTTCCTTTGGGGAAAAGCATCCAATTGCATTTTCAAAATGAGAACATGGCTTTTCATTTGCAACATGTAAACAAGACTATGTCAAATTAGCTTAGGAAGAAGAAAAGCCTAAGGAGAAATCAATTGAAGTATTTTGATAATTTTTTATGTATAATACTCAAGTTAAAAAACTGAAAAGCAAAGGTGAATTTAATTACTTTGAAGATATCCACAAATTAAAGCTCTTCACTCTGTTCACTAAAAATCTGCTTCTAAAGGACCACATGAAGCACAACAAAGCTCTCATGTTTCAGACATTGACCTTGTATTAAAGGAGATACAGAGTAACTCCTAGATGTATTAACCTATGCATATAACTAAGTGAATGAATGTATTGTAAATCACTCCCGATAAGGTATTGCTCACTATCTCATTAATATTCTTTTATAAAACCACCTGGTATTATCACATGAGGCATTTATTTGCATCTCTATTACCAAAAAATATTGTGAACCAGAATATTATAATTTCCATCTGCACAGAAAAAGGAAGCTTCCTGCAACTATATAGAATTTCTTAATTTATGAGTTTTTAACATTGCTAGCAACAGCAGTTCCAAGAGTGTTTTGGTTGGGTGGGTAATAGATCTGTAGGTCTGTTCGTTTTGGTTTTCTTACTCTGTAGGAGCACTACTTTTTGGGGAAGGGCAGAGGTGGCATGAGTGCATTTTTTAGGAGGTCTGAATAAGTTTAAACAAGAAAAGTTCACTGCTGCTTAACCACAGAGAGAGCCTGTTTCATATTGTATAATGGTAGAATCACTGCCAATTCTACTCCCTCTGTGGCCGAACAGACTTCATCTACATAGGGAGGGCTCAGGCAGCCTGCTGTCCAACACAGTCAGTGAGCAGGCTCTGTTCACAGTAAGTATGCGATTCATGAAGTTTCAAAGCTCTAGGGATAGGAGCACTGTCGCTGCAGCCTAAGTTCATGGCCAGAAGTCATAGCCACTTTGTATTCACTCTTGATCACTGGGGGCTGGCGGTGGACTGTGCAACGCCTTGCACAGGCCCATGGGCTTTTGGCCAGTGAACAGTTGGCTTCTCACGTCGGCACGTTGTAGTAATAATGAACATTCACTGAGAGCTCGCTCTGTGCCAGGCACTGCTCCAAGCACTTTACATTGATTTCTCCTTTAATTTTTAAAACAGTCCAGTAAGATTAATCATATTATTATCCCCATTTTACCGGTGAAGGAGCTGAGGCACAGAAGCAGGAAGCAGCTTGCCCCAGGTCGTAGGCTCATGCTGGCTCTGAAACCTACCTCTTACCCACTAGTCTATACTAGATATTGCTGCACTGTTGGCCATTCATTCCCCCACTGCAGATACACAACCCTGTCGGATCTGCACACCAGCCTGAAGACCCTCCCTCGGGGGGAAACAGGGCTCTAAAGTGGAAAGGAATTGCTCAAAGCCCCCCAGTTCTCCCCACTGATTTTAGATATCTACCAGGAAGGCAGTCAATCTGGGATCCAGTTTAATTGAGGAAGATATTTACCTGAATAAACTGTTCAGATTAAATGCACACAGAGGTTTAAAAAAGTCTTGATTCAACCCCAGCGTATTCTAGATGCATTTTCTTACCTTCTTTTTCTATTGTGGATTAAGAAACTGGTCCAGGGAGGGAGGGGAGTGTGATTCCTTTTAAGGCTAATTATATTTAAATATTGTTAAACAAGCATCATTATTTGGATGCTTCTGGTGTTTAGACTTCAAATTTAATAATCTTATGTGATAATTCACTCAGATGAAATTCCCTAATCTTTTTTTCTGAGGCAACCCTGAGACAGGATTTGTTGGACACTTTGGGCAGGGTGAGAAGATACCTAAAATCAATTCCTTTCCACTTTAGAGCCCTGTTTCCCCCTGAGGGAGGGTCTCCAGGCTGGCATGCAGACCAGACAGGGTTGTGTATCTGCAGGCACGTGATACAGCACGTTGAGATGTGGGACACAGAGTTCACTCTGCCCATCCTGTTCTCTAGGATACAGAAGTTTCGAATCAAATCACCCTTGTGGAAGACGTGTTAGCCAAGCTCTGTAAAACCATTTATCCACTGGCTGATCTCCTAGCCAGGCCACTGCCTGAGGGAGTGGACCCTCTAAAGCTTGAGATTTATCTCACTGATGAAGACTTTGAGGTAAGTGTTTCTTCAGGTGGGGTAGCAATTAAGCCACACTCTGGGCTGGTGCGGGAGCCCTCTTCCTCAACCGCTGGGCATTTCTCTCGATTCTCCCAGTTTGCACTAGACATGACAAGAGAGGAATTCAGTGCACTGCCCGCCTGGAAGCAGGTGAACCTGAAGAAAGCAAAAGGCCTGTTCTGAGTGGAGAGATGCTGGTGGAACCTGTTGTCACTTTCAATACCACTGGACCAAGAAAATGGATATTTTTTTGGACTGGTATTTTAAAAAATATTTTTTAATCAGAGGTTTCAAAACCTGAAGTTATTAGCTCTACTGCTTGTCCTGGAGTTGTGTACTTTGTAAATGTTTAAGAGAACTCTTCTGGAACTCTCTTTCCGCAATTCAGCAGGTATCATTAATAAAAACCCCGTAGGTGCAGCTTAGCAGCCGCTCCTTAGTGGCTGCTACAGCACTGCCCTCCTGTTCCAGCTCCGCATTGCCGATTTTTTTTAAGCAGTTCTCTTTATAAAGTGTTATTTTGATAGCTTGTGGATTCTAAAATATATATATTTATATAAACACCATATAAATCAAATATGTATTTAACAAAGCAATATGTATTCATTCACTTTTAAGATTTTGGGGGGTGTCAAAGTAATATTAAAAGGTAGATGGAGTTGCTTCTGTGGAATTAGCTCTGTGGCCAATACGTGTCTTCACCATGTTTGGAACATCTTCTTCAACATTAGGTCTTACTTGTTCTGAGTGCTGCTTCCGGTGCTAAAATGAACAGAAAATGTGCACTTCCTGGTATGGAATCAGTGCAAGTTCACCTTTCTACCTTAATATCTCCCCAAAATGTATAGTGCCTTGTTTTTATGTACAGTTTATATACATACAAGTTTGCTCTGCATTTTTTGATTATGGTTTGGAACATTATCTACAATTTTACTCTAAAATAGTAGAAATAAAAAACATCTTAATTTCTAATGCCTATTGTAAACATTAAACATGTCATTTTGCAATCTAGGACTCCAAAATAAAAGCTTCAGAATAAACACAGCAATTTAATTGATTGGTTCCCATTGAATTCCAAGCATGTTCCTTTCTGAAAAATGTTTTTTGCAAATGTTAATCTAGTACCAATATTTCATTATTAAATAGTATTTGCTTTTTAAATTGCATTTAGGGCAAGATTTTTACAAGGTCATAAAACTAAATAGCCATTTGACCCATAAACTTAGTTCTAAGTCCTATGTTAAGGACATATTTTTGCAAATCATCCTTTAACAGAAGCTCTTTATCTACAACTATATCTATGTCTCAAATTCAGGATCTCGGTGCCTTTTTAAATATCGAATATATAAGGCATTTAGAAAACTTTAAAATGAACCAGAAAACTCTTCACAAGCTCATGTGTTGTTAAAATCCCAGGTCCATAGTTCAAATTTTATAAACCTGTGATAAGCTGTTACTGCCCTGCCCTTTGGTTTAAGTTTAACATATTGGATAACATTTGCCTTAATAAACATGGTCACTGACTTGTGTGCCCCCACCATGGGACTGTAACCCCTTCCTGGTCCCACCACCTTATGACTCCGTGATATTGGGCAGTCACTGAAGTCTTCTACCTACATTTCAAAAGTACTCATACCAGCCCTCCTGACCACGTCCCAGGATTGATGCTTGGTGAGGATCAAGTGGAAGCTCCTTAAATATTGTCAAATCCTAGGAACCCGCTGGTGTAAATATTATTGATATTGTAGGGAAGATAAGAGTTGAAGTTAAGGAATGGAGTCACACACTTAGAAATTATAGATTAAACCAAAATGAGTGGAATCTTCCAAAGAAATAAACGTAGGAGGGAAATGAGAGAGGAGCTCAGAGAGTATGTCCCATGGGTAGTAAGCAATGAAAAACAGCAAAGGACTAATAGGGCCAGTAGGATACCCAGTGGAATGTCAGAAAGAAAGGCAGGGCCCCAGCCTGGTGGCTCAGTTGGCTGAGGCATCTACCCATCTACAAAAAAGGTTGCAGGTTCCATTTCTGGTTGGGGGTTTGATCCCCGGTTCAGGGCACATTGGGAGGCAACCAGTTGATCAATGTTTCTCACATTGATGTTCCTCTCTCTATCTCTCTCTGTCTCTCTCTCTCTCCCTCTCCCCCCCTCCCTCGCCTCTTCCCCCTTGTCTTCCTCTCTCTCTAAAATCAATAAACATATCCTCAGGTGAGGATTAACAGAGGGGGGGGAAGGTCTACCTATGTCAGTACTATCCACTGGGAGATCTCAGAATGCATTCCCTGTGGATAAGGGGGACTGCTGTATATGAAATTTCCAGAAAAGACAAATTCATTCACACAGAGAACAGATCAGTGGTGGCTGGAGATGGAGGTGGGAGTGAAGGTTGACTGCAAATAACAAGAGGGAACTTTTAGGTGAGATGGAAATTGATCTAGAACTGGATTGTGGTGATGGTTGCACAACTCTACAAAAGTACTAGAACTTACTGAGTTGTGCACTTACATAGGCATATTTTATGGCATGTATATTTTACCTCAAGAAAGCTGTTTTAAAAAATAGTAACACTGATCTATGTGAAAAATGCAAACATTTAGCATTATAAAGATATATAAATTAGGAATTGAAAATCATAGATATTGCCACCATTAAAGAAATAGTTATCCATGACATTTGTTAAGACAGTAAAGCTGAGCCCTAGTTGGTATTGCTCAGTGGTTGGAGCATAGGCCCACACACCTAAAGGTCATAGATTTGATTCCCGGTCAAGGTAATGTACCTGGGTTGCAGGTTTGATCCCCAGCCCCAGCAGGGGTGCGTGAGGAAAGCAACCGATCGATGTTTCTTTCTCACATTGATGCTTCTCCCGCCCTCTCCCTCTTTCTCTCTCTCTCTGCCTCCTCTTCCCTCCCTTCCACTCTCTCTAAAAATCAACTGAAAAATATCCTCAGGTGAGTATTAACAAAACAAAAAAAGACAGTAAGGTCGACTTTATTCAGGGCTGTCGCTATAGGTATAGGGACCACTGCAGTGAGGGTTTGCTCTAGGGGAGAGAGATTGGGCTCAACTCAGAACAGACAAGGAAAAGTGGGTATTTATAGCCAAGGAGAGCAGAGCAGGTGGTGGTCAGTGGGTGGAAAGTTAGTAAGAGGAAACATCGGGACCAGGGTAAGGAGGGATTCTGACTGAAGGCACATCATGGGGCTCAAACATCAAGTGGGCGGGCGATGGAGGACGCAGACCCTGACCAGATACAAGGGCGATCAGGTGTCGAGTGGGGGAGCTGGCCTAACATACTCGACAAGATTCTGGCTAAGAGTGGGTTCTTGGAGGACATGCCCAAGGACAGGGCCTTGTCAGGCTAGGAGGAGTCTGACTAAAGTTTGGTCAAGGAGAGTGTCTCTGTCATCACTTCCCAAATACAAATGCTTCAATAATTTGATTTTTGTTCTTCTAGGTTTTTCTTTATATCTACTAACGTAGAGATGTATGCTCATAATTTTTGAAGAGAAAAATTGCATTTGTTTTCAGCATCTTAATTTTCCTGTTAACAATAGGATTCCGACACTGGCCCTTGGGTATTTATCTGGGCGTTTGTGAGGTCCTGAGGTCACATGGGGCACAGTGTGGAGGCTAAATCACTGACTTCCCCCCACCCTAGGGCCAGTCCACATTTCTCAAAGGCTGGGCAGCATCACCCCTGGGCCCAGGCCTCTCTTGATGTCAGATCCAGAGTTGAGGGTCAGAATTCTCAAAGCAGACCTCTGTACAAAGCCCTCCTGGACCGCAGGGGAGTGTGAGAGTCAAGGGGACAATAGCAAGTCAAAGATCAAGATAATGATTCAAATGCAAATAATAGAAAATTAACTATATTGGTGGCATTTGACCCAAAGAAAACATCCTACTTTACTTTGAAAAAATAAGAGCATCGCATTGCCTGCATTTGTTCTTTCTGTACCAGAGAAAAGGTGTTAGGGCTGCTTTAGATGACCTGTAACAGATATACACCAAGAGTCAGATCAGAAAGGTGGATTTGTGTACCTATAATCGGGACCATTGATTTGCTGCAAGTGTTGACCTTGTATGGAAATACCCCGCAGGTTTCACCATTTGAATGCACAGGACATAACGTTGGTCCTTGAGGGTGCATAGGGAAGAAAGATTAACAGACCAGCACCCTTCATTTCTAATAATGAACTGGTCCTCTATTGAGCTTTTCTATCGTGGCATTGAAAAGAAAGCTCCAGGAGCAGAAATGAATGCAAGCTGAAGTCCTGGCAGGAGGTATCCAAAATCCCAGTTTAACATTCCTCGTTAGAGTGGTGAGAAATGTCCGTAGAGCTCAGGAAGTCTCTTAAGGGAGATATTGGAACTGATGAATGTGATCTGGAGGCCCACATATATTGCCAGTTATTAAATCTCATTGAATTATTAAGTTGAACTTTACCATCTGAACATCATTTTAGCATCCATCTTGAAATGGTTGTAACAGGACATGTTAGCTCCACAAAGTAAATCTTGAACAAATAAACAAAGAGCCATAAGCCTATATGGAAGCAAAGAAAAATAAAATGGGGCAAGGAGGAGAGGCAGAGTGGTTTCTACATATAAAGCAAGCAAGCAATTAATGCACTTGGGAAGTGAAAGTCATTGTCAGTCAAAGCCCATCCTAGGAAGCATTGATAAAGTAGGCACCCTATCTCTCCTCCCCTGGCTTCCTTTGCCTTCTCCATCTCCACCTTCAGTGGTTCCTTTGCCTCCAAACACCAGTGCTTGGGGGGGGGGGGGGGCACTCCTATGTTTTAAATCAGGAATCACAAAGAGCTGGCACGGAGCATTATTTGTCAGTGATAACATTTCAGGTCCTGGTAGGAAAGATGTTTTTCTGATGGTTGGCAGGGTCCTCCACAGGTTCCATCGGACTGCAGTGGCAGCCACATCGCCTGCTGGCGTGTGTTTCTAGGATCACGTGTTACACACTCAGACCTGTCATGATGGCAGTGGTCCATAGCGCCTGTGTTTACTACCCATTCACTCCAGTGTTCCTGAGTATGCACAAAGTGTAGGCATCACCAGAGAATACATACAGTCATGTCCAGGCTCTCACCCCACAAGGAGCATGCATTCCAGGGGGAAGAAAACGGTGAGTGTTCACCAAAAGTGTAAGTCAAGATGCCATGGGAATCTGTTATGGATTGAATTCTGCGCCTCTCCCCCACCCAAAGAAAAAGCTGTGCTAGAGTTCTAACTCCAGTACCTTAGCATGTGACCTTATTTGGAGATAGTCTATAGGTAATTAAGTCATATGAGGTCATTAGGGTGGGACCTAATCCAACACGACTAGAGTTCTTATGTGAAGGGGGAATTTGGACACAGAGATGGACATTCATGGAGGGAAGACAAGATGGGGAGAAGATGGACAACTCCAAGCCAAGGAAGGAGACCTTAGAAGAAACCAACCCTATCAATACCTTGACCTCAGACTTCCAACCTCCAGAACTGTGAGGCAATAAATTTCTGTTGTTTAAGCCTCCCAGTCTGTGGTACTTTGTTACAGCAGCTCTAGGAAACATTGAGTGCAAAGGAGAGACTTCTGGTTGGAGGTAGGAGGGAAGGGAGCAATCAGGACAACTTCCTGGAGGAAGTGTTATCTGGGTAGGCCTGGACTATTAGGATTTCTCACCGCAACTGCACCAACCCATCAGGCAATATTTAGAAAGGGGAGATGGAGAGGGAAGGTGTGCAAGTCTCCCAGCTGTGGCACAGGCAGGGTAAGGGAAGAGCAATTACAACCTCAAGGCTAAAGTGAAGGTACAGTATGGTTGAAGGAAGTTAGAAATGGGCAGGCTGATTGGCCCAAGGACATTTTCAGGTACGAGGATGAGCTGGCAACATCTGGGACTGACTCCTGGTCTCCAGGATGCATTAAGCCAATGGACAACATCCCATCCTCACTGTGACCCAGTGAGTTTGTTTTTAGGACCGTCTGGTCTCATCTTACCTGCACCTTACACTGGGATCACACTTCTATCTTCTACCTTTATATTTGAATATTAAAAGTGTTGGCTCTTCGATCCCCTGTCTAGTCTAGGGATATATAAAGGTATTTCTGAAATCTCGAGCAGACAGCATAGTCCATGGGGGATGCTGGCCTAGGGTTTTCTACCCAATAGTACCATTTTTTGTAGAAAGTAATTGACCACAACATGGCTCAGCCAAATGTTGGGTGCAGGACTGCACCCAGATTCGGTTGTCTGTGCTCCGTCTGGATATGATGATTATTGAGGATTCGAAATCCCTGAAAGCCCACAATTGTCCCTTCCTTTAGGTGAGACTTGAGAAGGGGAAGTAACCATGCTCCCAGTCCTGTACCGGCTTTCTCCACGATTCCAGCACATCCTTGAAGCAGCCCTGTGAGGTGCTTGTTGTCCCCTTCGTATAGGCGATGCCCTCAGATGTCAGGTTCCTGACCTGTCTTCCGACGGCTAGTACATAGTAAAGGTCGAATTTGACTTTGCCTTTGATTCGCCTCTATCCTGCCACCTCCACATGGCCGAAAGAAAGCGGGTACTAGTTCTCACGATCTTTGACCCAAAGTGCGGCAGTATTAAAAAGGACCCCAGTTTGCCCACCTGTCTCCTACCACCCACCGTCATCGGTGTTGGAGGCTGAGATCACTGTAGGGGCTGCTGGCATGTAACACAGGGGGGGAGGGATGATTACACTGGAACTTGGAACTTTCAAACTCCCAAATCCTGCCCTGTCACAGCCTTTGGGTTCGAGCAAGTTCCTTAACCTCTCTGTGTCTCAGCTTCACTCACATCTGTCAAGTGGGGTTGGTAATACCAGTACCTACCCCGTAGGAGGTGGTATGAAGGAGCAGAGTGGCAAGCACTGTGCTGCCACGAGCAGTTCAGCAGTGAGGAAGGCCAGCCAGGCCAGGCGGTGGAAGTGAGACAGGCCCCTCTGATGCCGGGCAGCAGCAGCCTCAGCCTTTCAGGCTTCCTGGGGCTTGGGCTGGGGCCAAGACTCCACCAGCAGGAACTGTGGGACCATTGTCTGCATAGGAACTCAGCAGGTGGCATGGCATTATGCCTCTTTCTTAGGCAATATCCAACTCTGGTCTCGTGTGCAGGACTCAGCCCCACCTTAGGAATCTAAAGCTACATCTCTGACAGCTCCCACTTTGTGCTCAGTGTGACTCCAGCGTGTGGAAGGTGGAGGGAAACAGGCAAGCTGTCCTCAGGGCCATTCAGGCAGTTCCTCCTGTTCTCGGTGGGGCCTTAGTGCAGGGCTCCAGAACCCCAGAGAAGCCAGATGGGGCATCAGAGATGCCAGCTCCCTCATCCCATGGATCTCTGCTGGTTCCAGGTGGTGGGAGATAGATGGCCCTCCTCTCTCTTGACTCCGGCTGCAGAAGAGTTTTGCCTCACTTCACTTTAGAACCCTCATGGCCCTAGACCCCACCTGGGCATCTGTGTGGACAGGCTCGTTAGTGTGACCACAGTCAACAGCTCTTGCTTGACTGCCTGCTGGGCAGCAGGGCAGGAACTAGAAGCTGAGTCACCTGTTCTATATGATAAAGGATGGGTAGGCTCGGGGAATAATTCAGAATGTGTTCCACCATTTGGGAGAACAAATGGGGATTTCTCCATCTCTGCTCACTTGGGGGGAATAAAATATTCAAATGGAACCCTCACACTGCCCTTGAGACCCTGGGTGGGAGTAGTGGCAGGATATCCGGCCAGGTGCCTCAGGCGGGGTCTTCAGACAGCCGTGCTCCATCAGCGCCTGCTTGCCCCAGTCTTCCCCTAGCAAGTGCACAGCCTAAAGAGGGAAGTGCTTGCTATGCAAACACAGCTTCTTAGACAAGTCCCTGGCAACCCACCTTCCCCCAGCCTCTCTGGTATTAGGGTTAGAGACAGATGTTTGCTGTTTATATCCAAATGGTGCTCTGACAAATTTATGTTAATTTTCAAAATAATAATTTTGAGCCCAGCCAGAGTGGCTCAGCAGTTGAGCATCGCGGTTCGATTCCTGGTCAGGGAACATGCCCTGGTTGTGGGCTCAATCCCCAGTCGGAGGTGTGCAGGAGGCAGCCAGTCAATGACTCTCATCATTGATGTTTCTATTTCTCCCCCCCCTTCCTTTCTCTCTGAAATCAATAAAGATACATTAAAAAAATAATAATTTGAAATTTTGAAACCTGTGAGCTACATTCCTCCTGCTAGAGAAGCCAGGACTCCAAACTGCGACTGGCCAGGGAAAGAAATAAGGAAATTAGAGAAGAAAAATGTTGGTATTTGGCCCATGGTGTGCAGTGGAAGAGATGTAGGGCCAGCAGGTGGCACTGTTGCTCATGAGCTGAAGCCCAGGAACTGGGCAGAAGAGCCCCTCCCAGCCACTGACCTGAGTCATGATCTCTAAAACAAATGCCAGTTCTTAGGCACTGGAGTAGCATAGGACTGTGCCCCCAATACCCTAGCTGACCTTGAGTGACCCCAGCCCCACTCCTTAAATTGTTTCCTGCACAAAGAACTTGAATCCAGTAACTGGGAATGCAATTCCCATCCTGCAGCCTCCTTTCTATTTGCCCCTGCCAGGGGCTCTGAGAATGTTCCCAGAAGGAAATCCATGGAGGCCAGCATTGCAGTGATACAGCAGTGAGAAATTACACAATTAGATGAAATTGCCCCAAGGTCGAGAGTTCAGTATAAGGATCCCTGCCCCATACACACACTTTTTTGTATCTTCCTTTGACTGTCTTCTCTTTGGCGGTTTTGCAATCTATAGAATGAAGGTGCTACCTTCTTAGAATCAATTAATGTCAAGAAAGCTCTCTGCAGATGAAAAGCTCTAAATTCTATTTATCAAATATTTAATTAGCCAAACTTGGGGATGATTCATAATTATCTATTCAGCTTGCTGAATAACCAGAGAAAATGGCAGGATCAGAAATATAATTTTAAATACAGGTTTTCATAGATTTTGTACCTGTCAGGACTATGGGAGAGAATTTTCCAATTAACATTCCAATTTCTCCCTGTTTCCCAGGGCCCTGAGGAAACAGGCTCCCTTCCCACTCAGCCCATTGGCTGCAGCCACCACTGCCCATGGCACCCTCAGCCTGGCCTGAGCGATTACTGAGGGCAGAGTCACAGGACGGCCTGGTGTCAGGAGGATCCTCTCCATCCTGGCAAGTCACACTATCTCTTCTACTCAGGTCTGTTTCCTCACGTCCTGTCTGTCACATGCCTGCCCCCTTTCTGCCCTGGCAGGGACTCCATGAGGAGAAATGAGGTCATGTGCAAGACATGGGCACTTTCAAATGAAAGACACCAAAGCAGCTCAAAGTTGAAGGTGACTCAGAGACATTTCTAGTTGCTTGGAAGCTACATGGCCCAGTTTATGTTCAGGTCAGGGCTCCACCCCAACCGAGACCAGAGTGTTGTCCTGGCACACAGCAAAGCTGTTTCTTTCTTGTTCATTTGTTCTGCAAATATTTACTAAGCCTCTGCCATTGGCATAAAGCTATGCTAGATATGCATGTTAAAATGGTACAGACAGCTGTCACTGATTTTCTGCCAAAGTATAATTTTCAAAAATCTAAAAAACAAGACCCTCCTATGGATATATGGTAATATATTTGGGGGCCTTTAGGAAACAGGCACCAAGAGGTGTAAGACATGTATCAGGAAAAAGAAAAAAGACAGAAGGAGCCCTGGCTGGGTGGCTCAGTTGGTTAGAGCATCATCCCATGCAGCCAAAAAGGTTACAGGTTCTGTTCCCCGTCAGGGCACATACCTAGGTTGCTGATTGGATCCCAGGTCTGGGTGCATGTGGGAGGCAACCGATGGATGTTTTTTTCTCTCTCTCTCCCTCTCTCTCTAAAATCAATAAACATACCCTCAGGGTATGGAAGAAAGAGCCTCCAACTGAGGGGTAGCTCTGAGAAAGTTTTGGCCAATCCATGGGGAGCACCAGAGTAGAGGTCGCCCTTTTGAGGACATGGGCAGAAATGTCCAGGCCCCAGGACCCTGGGCTGGGTCACTAGCCAGGCCTATCCGTGGCATGAAAGTGGCAGTGGATTGAAAGGCCCTGCACCTAGAAGCTGCCAGCTGACCGCCCTCTGCACAGCACATGTCAAAGACTTAATTCATTAGATGATTAATAACAAAAGCAACAGGGTAGTAATGTAAGTTCAGAAGGGGCTGGGGGAAAAAAATACACATACAGACAGTCACATACATGTTTCCGTATATAGAAAGGAGACAATGGGAAAAGGAATGAGTGAATCAGATTTCAAAATCACATTCAAAACTGGGTCAGATGCAAATGCTAAAAAAAGCATTAACACTTGCGAGTAACTCTTTTCTACCAGCCTGAAATCATTTGCCCCTCTACTGGACAAAAATCATTTGTAATTTGTTCATTTCCTACAAGTTCACATATAACTTTAGCATCTGGGCCTGATCAATAGGATCAATAGCAAGTCATCAGTTAGACAAAACGGCTTTCCCTCGAGAGCCCAACACTGCAGGCTTAGGGGGTGATGTCCTGACTGGTATTTGTGCCTCATTTCCAAGTTTCAGACAATTAGTACTTCCTCAAGGAGCTTACATTCTAGGGGGCAGAGCTATAAGGAAACGGGCAGTTAAAGTATTGTGTGACAAATGTTAATACAGGGGTCAACCTGTAAGGGGGCCACTGACTTCAGACTGGGGAGTGGGGCACAAGAGCTTCCTGAGCCTCAGCCAAAAGGATGGTTGAGTTAACCAAGTGTGGGGGTCAGGGTGAGGTAGGGGAGATGAGATGTAGGAAGCAGAAAAAATCAGGAAAAAGGCTTTGAGGAGACACCTCCTAAACTGCCAATCATTGTGTAGGGCTGAGGGTGGGGAGTGGTTGGTCCTGGGACTGGAATAAGCAGCGAGACTCGCAGGAACAGCAGGTGAAATAACGGACAATCTTGGGTACCATACTCCGGAATTGGGATCTTTCTCCTGAATGCAATAAGGAACTGCTGACATGTTTGAAATGAGAAAATAAAAGGATTGATATTTTTGTTGATAAAGACCACTCTAGCTGAAGTGTGGAAATGGATTGGAGGGACCTAGAGCTACAATCGGCCAGGTGGGTCATGAGGCTGCTGTTGTCATCTAAGTAGGAGGCCCAAACTGGTGACTATGGGGGAATCTAGCAGACCACAGATCATATGCCCAAGTTATGGGACACTTGGTGAGCTCGGTTCACCTGGCCCTCCACGCAGGCAGGTAACCTCTTGGTCATCAGAAGACTTCCTGGTCAGCTGAGTGAAGGATGCCAGGGCCAAGAAAGAGGCAATGGGGACATCATGGTCCTGTGAGCTGTGGGACTTCTGCTGTGTGTAGCTGTGGAGCCAGTCTTCAGGTACCCAGGCTCAAAACAATTTGACTCCTTCATTCATTCAAAAACATTTACTGAGCACCTACTATGCACCAGGCCCTGTCTGGACTCCAGAGATACAGAGCCTGCATACAAGGGGGGTGGGGGCAGGAAATACCTGACAAACACAAAGGTAGCTAGTTTAATTTCACTGAGTTTTCTAGATTTGTGGTCTGCTGAGTGTTGTTGATTCTGGAAAGTTCTCTGCCATTATTACTTCAAAGACTTGTTCTTCTCAGTCTCTCTTCTCCTTCTGGTATTCCAGTCATCTTTGTAATTCTCACAGTTCTTAAATGTTCTGGAGCTGAAACAAGAGGTCAGTAAATAACTTACTTTCAGAAGGTGATGAGGGTTAGATAATTGGGGAGGAGGAAGAGCTATTGCAAGGCCATGAGATACCTGTCTGGGGAGATGGCTTGGGGAAGGACTGAACAGTGGAGAGGAGCCAGTGTCAGGAATATCTAGGGAAGGGCCATCTGGCATCAGGATTGGCAGGTGTTAAGTTCTTGGTACTGAAACAAGAGTTTGAATGGCCGAAGCCCAGGGAAAGGGACTGCGGAGGGAGAAGGTGAGATCTAACTCACCTCAGTGGTAAGGATGGCAGGGTTTTATTCTAATTGCAGAGGGAAGCCATTAATCAGGGGAGTAATGGGACGTAGTTTACAGTTGCAAGTGATCCCTCTGTCTAGGAAGTCCACATGTCTGGGCTTGCCCAAGCACACTCTTGGTTTATACCTCTTGCCTGGTCTAAGTATTTATAGTGTCTCCTTTCACTTTCAAAAGTGTCCTGATTCAGATGACAAATCACAAGATCCCCCTGACTCTGGCCATAGCAGGTAGACAGTGTGGGAAGGTCTATCACGGAAGATGAGAGGTCAGTTGGAAATGAATTCAGTGCAGTAGACCAGCCATGAGGGGGCCTGAGTGGGATGGTGGCTGAGGAGCTGGAGAGAACTGGATATGCTTTAGAGGTGGAAGCAGTGGGACTGCTACTGGATTGGTGTGGGGGCAGGGGAAGGAGAGCAGTCAGGGATTTAAGCAATCATGACTGACTCTTTGAGCCCCATCATCCAGTCTTGTAAATTCTACTTTATAAACTCTGTGGAAGGTGTTGTTTCTCTTCCATCCCATATCCATCTCCCTTGGTCAACTGTCTTCATCTCTTGCCTGAATTCAAGATCTCCCCTCCATTCCTATTAGCATTTGGCGTCATCCCCTAGACAGTGGATACAACCTCCAGACCTGCAGCCTACGTGTAGAGCAAAGTCCTGAACTTGGCAGCCGCTGCCCTTTAAATCAACTTCCTTCACTTCCGACATGTAATGTCCCACCATTCCTTTAACATCATTCCATCTCTGGGTCATTTGACCCAGGTCACCTCCTGCCATTTCTACCAACTAAAATTTTTCCCACTTTTTAGGGCACTCACATGGCACATTATTAGTGGAATCCTCCATCCAGCTGTCACTCCCTGCTCTGAATACCCAAAACCTTCAACTAATACTACCTCTGTTAAGGCCCTTATATATTCCATCTTATAAAACAGTCATTTGTATATAAATGACTCTGAGGGAAAGAATGATGTTTTTCTGAACTTAAATCTTGCAGAGAGCTCTGCACCTCACAAACAGCTCAATGTTTTGTGGAGTTGAATATATTGGGCAGAGTGGAAGGCTGCTACTGGTTTGTTGGTTTACCCCCTGACTTCTCTGTGATGCAACCAGGTAGAAAGCTCATCATAGCTTCCTCACTCAGAACCAGGAATGAGATCCATGCAGGGCAGAGTGGCCTAGGCCTGGCCCCAGGTTTGCCCTGGCATTTAGGGCTAGTGGTAGGAGCACAGGCACAGGAGACAGACTCTTTAATTGAAGGTTCACCATTTGCTAGCTGTGTGCTCTGTGTCTCAGGTTTCTTATCTGAAAAGCAAAGCAATAATAAAACCTGACCATGTGTGCTGGGAAGATCACATTCAATCTTAGCACAGTCTGGTATATAGGACATTCTCCATAAATGTAGTCATTATCAGAAAATCATGACTGAAGATATTGATGGGTTTTGATCATTTGATTAAGTATTTTTAAGTTTTTATTAACACTCAACTTGGAGAGGGTGGGGTGAAGCAGGCACTGCTGGTTGGAGTGTGAAAGCACAAGTCTCCTTTGCACAGCAATTTACCAAAAGCCTTCAAAGTGCTCACATCATTTCACAGCAAGTAATTCCACATCTGGAGAATCTGTATTACAGAAAGTCACAAAAATGCAGAAAAAGCTTACTCTGACAATGTTAATCCCAGAATTGTTCATAATAGCAGAAAATTAGAATTGAGCAACTATTATATAAGGAAATACTTAAGAAAAGTTTGGCTTGATATCAAACAAAATGTATGATGTAGTTATGAAAGCATATTTACAAAGACCTCTTACTGGGGAAATGTTTATAATATTAAATGAGAAAAGTAGGCTACAAACATTTCATGTAAACAAACATAATTATGTAAAAAGCATGTGTGCATGAAGAGTGTATACATACTAACATATTAATATTGGGTTATCTCCAAGTGATGAGATAATACACAGCTTGGAATTTCCTTTTATGACAGTTTCTAAAATGAGAGTGTACTAGTTTTCTAATCAGAAAGAAAACTCATGCTATTTAAGAAGATGTTTGATAATAGTGGGTTGCTATTACAGATCATACCCATTGGCACATGACATCCCATCAGTGACTTCTGAGTTGTGCCATCTTGAGCCCATCATGGCACTCCTTGATTCGTCCCTCTGCACCTCAGTGGTCTCACTGGTGAATGGGGCTACTAATCTTTACCTGTCAGAAGGCAGGTGGCCAAATCAGGTGATATTGGAAAGGCTTTTCCAGCCCTGACAGCTCTGGTCTCTGATTATCTAGAAGGAGCCTCCTTGGTGAGGCCAATTTTCTCAGAGTATGGACATATACGATTAGGACAGGGCTGACTAGAGAAACAAGGATGGCAGAGGTTGCATGCTTCTCACTTCACAGCACTTAGCAGGTGACAGTAAAGGACTAATTCAAGGGCCACAGATGCCCTGAGCCCAACCAGGCCTGCTGGAGCCAGCAGCCTACCAGGAGTTTTAAAGAAGGGGCCAGCTCTGACCCTTCTCAGGCTGCGGCCCTGCCAGCTCTGCCTTGCCACAAGGCCATGGTGCTGGCCTCCGAGGCAGAGGGCACATCTGCAGTTCTCTCCTCTAAAATATCTGAGGTACAAAGGGCCCCAGGAGCAGAATTCCATGTCTTTCCTGCCTCCCTTTTCCCCTCACTTGTAGGAATCAGAGGAACATCTATTTTTCTGAAAACTAAGTCTGGGGACCCAGGAGCTGGAGTGGAAATCCATTGTCCATTTGAGCCTGGTGACACAGATGGGCTGTCACGGAGCAGACACCACTCTGGCCTTCGACCTGCAATTGGCAGAGCAGGCACGTGCGTGACTTTCAGTCACGTGATCCTGTGCGGAGCTACTCTTGCAGAATGTTCTTCCCTAGCTGCATGTCAGTTGTAAGGGCCCAGGAATCCTCCTGCTGGCTCAGATAAGTTCAATAAGATGGGTCAAGCAGGTATGTGTGGAGTCCCAGGGCCAGATCCACACTCTACCCCTTCCTGGCTGTATGATGGGAAAATTACCCGACCACTTTCAGTGCCAGTTTCCCCACTTATAAAATGAGAATTATAGTGGTTCCTACAGCACAAGGTCTGGCGAGGATTAAATGAGGTAATACATGGACCATGCTTATCCAGTGTCTGGCAGCTAGCGAGGGCCCGGGAAATGGCTAGCTCTTTCGTTGTGAAGCTTTCTGTTGGGCTCAGCACCCCGTGGGCAGTGACGGGGTACGAAAGGCTAAACCACATCCCTCCCTCTGGTGAGGCAGGTAGGTTGTACCTCAGGAAACAGTTAAACAGCTAGGCAGCCGGTGATTAAATGCAGAAGAAACTGAGAGGCAGCACTGCTATTTATAATAGCAACTTGCTGGAAGCAGCCCAAATGCTCAGCCATGCTGGAATGACTAAGCAACCCTAAAGCTCCGTGACATGCCAGCCCACTGCAGTGCTGCTGGAAATGCAGGCATGCTGCTGATGTCCATACATGGAAATGTGCCTCCAAAATAGACGTTTCCAGAGGGAAATCACAAGATGGCATGAGCACACTGTCTGTCATGAGGGGTAAACACAGGTGACATCACACACAGAGCTCAAAAAGGAACTTGGGGGATGGAGGTGGTTTAACGTGTAATGCTCGTCAGTTATTTTTGCCCCAGATGATTTGCTTTAAAAAGAGAAGGTGCAATGAGGAAGTGTTAGAGGGGTTCAGAAAGGGAGTGAGGTGCTGAGTAGAGGGCTGAGGAAGGCCTCTCAGGGACGATGGGGTTTGAGCAAATATGGAAGCACCTGTGGATCTGAATAAAGAAGCAGAGTTGCCCTAATAGTACAACTTGGGTTCTCCTCCCCCACTGGTCTCTTTGTCCAAAGAAACCGAGTTAAGTGCTATTAAGGGCTGTGTGAGCAGTGGGTATGGGAGAGCTGTGGGTGACCCACCCTTCTCCATGGGCGACCAGGGCAGTAAGGAGAAAGCTGTTTGTATATTGAGCGTCATGGCCTGTCTGTGCCAGTTGGTGAGCTCTCTTCCAGGTTCTTGCCTGTGTCCTACCCAGATACCTACCCATGAAGGGGGTCAGGGGCCTCGTGTGGGTCAGGATCTTGATTGGCTGTGTCCTAGGGAAAAGAGAGGTCCATGCCAGGGCTCTCGCTCAGCTGGACAGTTTGCACTCATGACAACACACATGAGTGTGCAAATAGGGCCTCAGAGACACCAGAACGAGAGCTTGGCAATAGTTGAGGAAATTCCCCTCCACCTTGGCAGACCAGTGAAGGCTGCTGACTGCACGACATCCCGCTGCCAACCATGAACGGACTCGCCAGGGTACCTCTGAGCTCTGTCCTTAGTTTAGTTTATGGGGTAAATCTCATGGCTGCTGTTTCGGTCTGGCCAGCCTTTAGGGATCAGCTGTAGGGGCTGGTTCTGTCCCCCTAATGTGAACCTGTAGGCATCATGGGAGGGCACAGAGCAGACGTTCGCACCTGACAGATGTGAGTGTGAATCCTGCCTCTGCCACTTAACTGTGATCTTGAGCAAAGTTTCAAAACTATGAGCCTCCAGTAACTCATCTATAAAATAGAGACAGTTACACCTCCCTCCACGGCTTGAGGATTAGCAGTCATGTGTAATGTTTGCATGGAGTAGAAGCTCAGTGAGTGATGAGCGTCACCTTCTTCTTCCTGCTGAAAACGTGCCTGTGATGGAAGAGGTCCCCCTTCCGTGAGACAGCCATACACCGGAGACACAAACCTGTTGCATGAACATGGCCTCCTCCCCTCCCTCACTCTCTCCCCTGCCAGCAAGTCCTCAGCTGCCCAGATACGGAGCTTCCTGACCCACCCGGGTCAGACAGTTTGTTCATCAGAGATGGGCTCCCTCTGCCAGCAGGTCAAGGTGGTGCTCAGGGCAGGTAAGGGGGATATTTGCTGCTGAAGCCTAAGTGGCCTCTAAATGACTTCTAGAATCCCCACAGGAATGTGTCTATCCAGGGAGCACTTCCCGAGGTGACTAGCAATCTAGACATAAGAAATATATATTTGGTTTCTGACACAGAGCTCTTAAAACCCTTGGAATATTCTGAGCAATAGTGGTGATAGGAACATCTTTTGTTCTACTTGGTCTTTGTCCCTGGTTCTTGACACAAAGCTTCTACATCTCTTAGCAATTCCTGGGTGACAGGAGCATCTTGTCGTAATGAGGCAACTGTGGATAGACCCTAGAAAGTTTCAGGATGGCACAGGTCACCAAAAACCAAACCTTAATTAGAAACTTGGAACATTCAGCCCCACCCCCAGCCTCCAGGCAGGGGAGAGGGACTGGAGATTGAGTTAACAATCGATCATGTCTACATTATGAAGCCCCCCCAAAATCCCAGTAGCACGCATGGGGTTCAGTGAGGTGCTGGGTTGGTGAACACACCTACATGCTGAGAGGGTGGCGCCCCCCAACTCCGTGGGAACAGGAGCACTTGGGAGCCTTCCTGGCCTCATCTATGTATCTCTTCATCTGTGTGTTCATTTTTACCCTTCAGCATATCCTTTAGAGTAAACTGGTAAATTTAAATTAAGTGTGTTCTTGAGTTCTGTGAGATGTTCTAGGAGATTATCATGGGAATCTCTGTTTATAGCTGGTCAGTTAGAAGTGCAGGAAGTCTGGGACTTGTGCCTGGCACTTGCAATTGGCACAGTCTTGTGAGAATGAGCCCATACTGTGGGTCTGTCCTAATTCTGGGTAGTTAGTGTCAGAACTGAATTGAATTGTTGAACATTCAGTTGTGTTGAGAGGTTGAAGAATGGTTTTTGGCAGTGAAAAATCCCTCACCATCTAAACTTTCAAAGTAACTGGTAGCCCCCAGGATGTGAGGGAGCCATCACAAGCACACGCATGAAAGAATAGCCCCAGGCAGGGTCCTCTGAGAACCTCCCTGAAGACATATATAGGCCTGCATCTCGTAGTAGAAAAGCCCAGGCCCATCTTTGCCTTGGAGCCAGGGTCACTGAGGCACGTTAGGGAGACCTAACAAGTCAGAATGTTTCTACACATTGTTTTTCTAAATTTTAATTGCCAATTCATCAATATTGCTGGTTCATTAAAAGATCCTAAATTGTGTATGTGCCATGCTATTATTTCAGGTTTTCAACAGACAAAATATTACTTTTAATTCTGTTTTGTACACAAGCTTTAAACAGGAGTTCTAGCTCCTTCTTGTTTTCCTCAAGAGATGCCAGCGAGACTCCAGCATCGCTCACTGCTTGTCGCACTGGACAGCCACCCGGCATCTGACAGAACCACCAAGAAAAGGAAAATGAATGTTCACAAAGGTCTGCAAGCCCAGTATTGCACTGTCCTCTCTGGTCTCCTCTCTGTTCCCAGCCCTCCCCCACCAAAGCATTTCCCTGTGACCTCTCCTCAAATTGTCTCAAACACCACAAACCCACATTGTCCAAAAATAAGTGCCTGGCTTCTCCCAGCCCTGGCTGCTTGCCTCGCCTGACCCCTCCTGAGTTCCACATCCATAACGGCACGCCAGCCACCCTTGAGCTGACACAAGCCAGGAAACAAAGTCATCGTTATCGCTGCCTTTCTTCTCCCACCCGCCAACCCATCACCAAGTCCCAACCATTTCACTGCCTAAATAGCTCCAACTCCACCCACTTCTCACCACCACTCTGCCGCCACCTGAATCCAGGCTGGATGATGTCTCTTACCTGGATGATGGTGGTGGCCATCTCTTTAGGTCCCGTCCAATACTCTTCCCATCTGATCCCCACGCTGCATCTATAATGATCTTTCCCAAATGCAGGGCTGATCCTAGCATGCCCTGCTTAAAAACCTCTAATAGCTTCCCATTGCTCTTAAATACAAATACAAACCAATTCTCTCACAAGCCTACAAGGCCCCTATTCAAACCCACCCCACCCTGTGTGCTCCGGCCACACTGACTTCTTTCATTCCTCCATGCTCTGGGAGCCCTCTCAAACAGGCCTTTGCACACACTGTTCCCTCGATCTAAAATGATCAAGTGCCACCACAACCACCCTGTGTGGCCTTTGGATCTCTGCTCAAGCATCATTTCACTAAAAACCTTCTCTGACTACTCAGCCTAGATGGCTCCTTTGTAACACAGTCCCCTTTAACCTATTCTTTGCCTTCCTCAGAACATGCACCTCAGTTTACAACTGTGTATTCTCTACTCACAATTGTATCCCAGCTTCTTGACCAGTGCCTACCTAATAGTAGGTCCTTGACATATTGATTGAATGAATGAATGAATGAATGAATGAACAAATAACTGAGCAAGTTAAAATATTGGGGCCTTGATGCATTTTTTGATATTATAAGATTTATGATATTGCAAAATAGGTCAAGAGCACAAGTTCCACATATCCACAGAGATAGGTTCTGATCAGAGGGATGGGTATTGCAAAGCCAGGAGAAACGAATCAGAAAGCCATCATGCACACGTGCGGCTCCTCAGCCACTCTCCCAGAGGAGAGGTCAAAGACGGAGAGGAGTCGGGGCCTGAGGCTTTTAGAATCAGCCCAATTTGGAGAGTAAACCTCCAATGCAGAATAGCTCCTGCAGTAGCTTTGGAAGCGTGGTAGGGATATTTTTGGTTATCATAAGGGCAGAAAGGGTCCTCCTGGTATTCATTTGGAGGGCCAGGGAAATTGAAGTGCTTCATTGTTCAGTCAATCCCACACAACAAAAAATGTCCTTGCACCTCTGTAGAGAAATACTGAAGGAAATTTGGAGTGGAGGGCACAGTAAAATATATTCCCCTAAACAAGCCCATAGCTCTAAGGAACTGAGCCATCAATACCTTGAAAAGAGGAAATCACTGTTTACTAAGATACAGAGAACAAACCAGTGGTGCTAACAGCTGCCTCATCCTGGGTGTACCAGTCCTGATGCCAAAACAAAGCAGGACCCTCACAGTCTGGAGTATGGCTGGCGCGCACACACACACACACACACACACACACTCACAGATATATGTGCACATGTGTGGATGAACTCTGGCTGGCAACCACATACATGGGGATGGATATGGCTCACACACACACGTGGATGGATTGCTGGGCCAAGCACGCACATACATGTATGCACACACATGCATGCAGATGGATTGTAGCTAGGACACGTATGTGCACATATGCATGCACACACATGCACACAGGTGGATGGACTGTTTCTGGGGTACATACACACACATGCCTGCACACAAACACATGCACATATACCTGGATGGACTAGGACTGGGACACACACATACACATACATGCAAACAGGTAGATGGACCCTGGCTGGCAAAACAGGTGGTGCAAACGGGTAGTCCTAGGTGAGGGCGACCAGTCCTCACACTCCCTGCCTTGGCTTCTGTCTAGGGAAACTCGAAGGCTCAGGGCTGGGTCTCTTGGACCACCAGCAGGATAGATGCAGGTCATCAACTCTAGCTCCCAAGGCCAGGTTCCCCTCTTACTGGTTCTTTGGGCATGAGACCCACTCTGAGCAATCAGTATTAGCTTCCCTGCTCTGTCTTGCATAGACGGGCAATTCAATGAATGAACCAGGATACAAAGCTATGTTATAGGCTAAGTTGACCATTTTCTCTCTGATTTATGGTGAATCCCAAACCAATACAGATCTAGTACACTTCTTACATCTTTTTTCCAAGGTGAGACAACCACAAATGATATTCTTTAGAAAAGTTGGCCCTGGCTTTCCTTCACCAGCTTCTCCTCAAGATCACCTGATCATAGTAGAACTGCTAAGAAGTCCCCCATCCATTGCCTCATGACTAATAGAACTTTATGGTATGATATGGTCTAATAGAATATAACATAAAATATCATATACATTCTTATAGTCTTCATAAAAGTCCTGCTAACTTAACTGGCTAATGTTCTTCAACGATCACATTGCCTCTTTTCCTCTGAAAACAAATGTAATGCATGTTTATTATAGAATATTCAGAAAAGCACTAAAAAGAAAAAATGAGGATCACTCACTATCTTACCCTACAAAGATAACCATTGCTAATTTTTTGTGTGATTCTTCTCCCCCAAGCATATGTAATATATCCTTTTGTATATAAAACTGAGATCACACAATATATTTTGCTTAAGTGGCTCTATGCATTGGGCAGTATATCCATCACACATTCCACAGCATAATTTTTATGGCTGTATATATATTTACATTGCATGAATGTCCCAACACTTACTTAACCTTATGCTGGACTTTTGTAAGCTCAAGCAACGCTGAGCTCCTCAGTTCTCCACGAACTCTTTTCCTCCAGATAAATTCCTGGGAGTGAAATGACTGGGTCAAAGGATATCAGTTTTGATACTTATTGCCAACTTATCTTTCCCAAGTTTCAGAGCAGTGCTACCTTCACAAGCTGTGTGTATGAGTGTCTACCTCCCCAAAAGCTTACCATCAGTGACTGGTAGTTTCTTTTTGGCTCTTTAATTTTAAATTTAATGGGCCATGTTCAAGTCATAAAATTCATCTTCAAAATTCATCACCATCCTGCAGAGCCTACAAATATACAAAAGAGAGCACTCCTGAAATGACCAAGGAAACAAATGACATATTTAAAGGCAAACTAAATGCTGAAATAGGTTTTGCAAACTAAATGATAGAACAACACTATTTGGCTGACATATTATGGAAGAAAATTTTGATCATATGCCTTGCCTGTATATTTAAAATAACCTATTAGTCAGTGACAATATCCCCACCGCTTGCTACTCTTTCCACTCAGTTTCTGACGGCATAGACTCTTACACGACAGAGGGTCCTGTTTTCGAATATTGCTCCAAGCTTTATTCTTCCACAGTCTCATTTCTCCTACTTCTCATCTAGGGTCCCACAGGCTTGCAGCTCTGTGTGGCTTCCCTGAGATGGGGAAGGACAAAGGGGTACCCATGTAAGAGCTTCCAGGGAGCAGTGCTGAGATTCTGCCATCTATCGAGGCCAAGGGACCGTCTAGGCGAGCCTCTGCCCCCTCTGTAACACTGACTCAGGCCTAGGGGACAGCCACGATGTTTGAATTCGGGAAAACACCAGTGACTCATCTTCCTCTGGAAGGCTGGGCAAGGCTGTGGCATTCTCCTAAGGTGAAGGTGCCTCATTTGAAATTCACCAAAAATCCCCAATGTCTCGAACAGTTCCTTCCATCTGAAAAGTTGTCTAAGATTTGTCACATTTGGCTGCTCGCATTTGGCCAGTGCAAGTTCCAACTCTGGAATTTAATCATCATATTGAACAACTAATTTCTAAATTGGGCTTGTGATCAAGACCGCTTCATAGGAATATTAATTGTTTGAAATTTATGGCCAGAAAACACATGACAGTCTAGATTTTATGGCTCATTCTAGATAATAGTGACACATAACTAAAAAAAATGCATCTGCTTCTTAACTCCATAAATTGGATGTTGTTTATAATAATGCAGCCAGAGCAGTAGCACTTTATCATAGGAGCTGCTGTCCCCATGGAAAATCATTATTCAGTGTATACCTGATAAATTGGTCATCACTTACGAGCAGAAGAGAAATTGATGGGGCCTGTTTTATTTACAGGGCAATGGGCAATATTTATCCTCTCATTGGACTGATGTTTTTCCTGCCAGAAGAATTGTGTTGCCTCCTGCGTGTCACCCGGAGAATTTTCTCAATGGCATTAGTCTTAAAGACTTTAATCCCTAGGGCATAGAAATAACCATTCTTAATCTCAGAATTATCTTCAGAGGAGAACCTTGGAAAGAGATTTTCAGATACAGATTTAACCTCTCATTTCTCAAGTGGAAAAACAAAGAGGAAAGAATGAACGGCGATAAGTAACTTGTTCCCTAAAGCTGGCCTTGTCAAGATAGGCAAGCCACAATGATGTCATCTTTCCTTTAAATATAGGAAGGCAATGGTCAGTTGTGATTTGGAAGATGTGTGCAGCCAAGGCTAGCCTTCCAGCCTCATGGACATGTGTCCCCACTGGAAACTTGGCAGCCTCTCCCTGGAGATTAACATCCTCCTCAGTGGAGAACATGGCATTGCTGCAGGGGACAGAGTGGTGCTGTGGACATCACACTGCGATGCGGGCTGCCCACTCCTGCAAGCTCTGGGTTCACCACCTTTTGGGTGTGAGCACTGCTCCCCTGTCCACTGTGCTGCTGGCACCAGAAGGAAGGCTGTCCTGGACCCTGGTTGCTGATCCCACTCACTAGATGCCTGAACAAGTACGCAGTGTGCTGGTAAAGTACACAGGGCTGAGTGACCGCTGAGGGTGGCAGTCGGGCCTGGTGTGGGCTGTGCACCGCTCTTACAAGGTCTTGGGCTCCGCTGGGGCCATTGAGACTCTTCCCAGTTTCTAGAGCTTTCCAAGGTTCTGGTGATTTGGCTTCCAGGCCACACAGCAGCTTTTAGCGTCTCAGGCTTTCCTGACTCACCATAGTAATTCACATTAAACTAATCTGCAGGTATTTACTGAATCTTAGCTGCATGGCCAGCACTGTGCTATTACAGGAGGTAGCACAGAAGGGGTTCCAAACAGAGAATTGTGATTTGAACCATATTTCTGCATTTTCAAAGGCTTTTACAAAAAATTGTTTCCAGGTAATGAGACCAGTGATAAGAGTATGAGCCCAGAGGTCCCAGCCCCATCACTGAGTGTGTGCCCTTGGCTGCCTCCTCGGTGGCTGTCAGCATTCATGTTCTCTTCTAGGACCTGTGCAGCTGGGTTTCCACAGGATCCAACCAGATAATCCACAATAAGCGTCCACTCATGTTGGCTGTTATCCTCACACCATCCCTACTTTGCCAAAAGAAACACTGTAGGAGGGGTGTAGAGAGCAGATTATAAATAGCATTCACAGTTTCCACCTGCTTTCACACAAATCATATCTGTATTTTTCACAACCTTCCTCTTTTACAGGCGAGGAGACAGAGGTAGGGCAGTGTTTCTCCCCTCAGACATTCGGGGCCAGATAATTCTTTGTTGGGGGCTGTCCTGTGCATTGTAGCAGGTTTAGCAGCATCCCTGGTCTCCACTCAATAGAAGCCAGTAGCACCATCCCAGATGTAACAACCAAAAAATCTCCAGACTGCCAAATGGCCCCTGGAAAACAAAATCATCTTCCAGTTGAGATCCACTGAGGTGGGGTAATTTGTCAAAGGGCCAATGAGGAGAATGGATCCAGGACCAGTGCCCAGGAACCCTCCACCTACAAGTGACTCACCCTCTATCACCACAGCACCTCTCCAAAAGGATTGATTACAGAGTTACAGCGACAAAAACACCAGCAAGTTCTGCCTGATTCTTAAGTGCCATCGGATTTCAGAAAGGGGGGCATTTGAAATGAGGTTCTCATTAGATAAGGAGACAGGATGTGGCATGGGTGCTACAGGCTAAATGGGAGACTGGATTGAGGGGAGACTGTGTGAGGCATGGCTGCTGAGAAAACTAGAAGCAAAGGCCAGGAGGGGGACTGCATGGAGCACCCTGAGGACAGAGGGGGCAAAGGAAGCTGGATGAGAGGAGGCATGCTTCGGGAGCCATCAGAGGAGTTTGGACCTAATGCCAGAAAAAGTCAGGCTCTGAAGGCCAGCCAGGGCTGGTCCCCCGGGGTGGAGAGTTGAAGGAGTGTGCAGGCAGGCTGGTGTGAGGAGGCCTACCTGGAACAACAGGGCCCCCTTCACCTGAAGGCAGGCCTTCTCTGACCACCACTAGTAGTTCTGCCAACTGGCCTATTACAGTTGGGTCACCAGAGGAAGGTGCTACGTACACAAACCTCACCGACCTTGGTGAGGATTGTTGGGGGAGGGGGGGGCCTGCATGCCCAACACTAACCTGGGCCAGTCAGCAGCTCTGAGCCTCACTCTGCTCAGAAGTTGTGGCTAATGATTTCCGCTTAAGACAGGCCAATTAACACAGAAACCATTGTCCTTCTCCCCCAGCCTCCCAAAAACAACAAGCAAAGGACCTTTGAATAGGCCCCTTCCCTTGGAGGCTGTTTGCTCCAACTGCCATGTGGAGAGTCAGGATTTCCTGAGGTGAGAGGCAAAGGCTCATAGCTTTGTCATTCCTACTTCTCAGGAAATCCGGCTGAGGCAACCGGAAAAAAAAAAAAAAAAAAGAAAAGAAAAGAAAGAAACGCCATGTGGGTCATTGGTCTAATTTTATTTTGCGCGGCTGACTTGGTGCTTACATGCTTGTACCCCTGTCTACCTGTGAGATTTCAGCATGATGTGTGTTCAGGGGGATGTCCTTAGAATACCCAGCTTGCAGATTCTGGTGGGCTGTTAACTGAGGTCAGACAGCCTGTGGGGAAGGTACCAACCAGGCTGGACAACTTTTGAGAGAAATTGGTGACTAACCCAGTGCCTTTTTAATTTTTCAGTATTTCAGTAGACCAGACCTCTCTCCCACAGAGACAAACCACTCGCTGAGTCATTCATAGAGCCGTTCACATACTTATTCAGAAACATTTACAGCTCTGTGGGTCGGGCTCCACGTTCAGCTCTGACCTCTGAGTGGAGAAGCAAACAGCAAACCCCCCTCGCAGGAAAGCTCGGGCGGCTCGGGGAGCTCTGCCCGCGCCCGCCGCCCGGACGCTGCTCCTGCTAAGGATCCATCTTACCCGTGTGCACGAAACACACGGGCAACCAGATTGTTGTTGGCTTGGCCGAGGAAAACAGGTGTTACCAAGTTAAGTATGACCAGCTGGAAGAACTCCGCCTTAATTTACCGTTTGCAGCTATTTTAGAGCGTAAGGAGGAATGCCTGGTACTGCTGAGCTCGCCTCCCCCGCCGAGGCCGGGCGCTGAGTGCCCTGGAGGCCTGCGGCCAGCAGAGGGGGCCTCGGCCCGTCAGGGAGCCGGGGCTGCAGCGGGGAGAGAAAGGCCCGTTTGTGCCCAGCCAGCCCAGAGTGCACTGGGGGATGAAGTTGATCAGAACACTATTTGGCTCAGTCCCCACTCACTGAACTGACGGAGCCTTATGTCCACGATGAAGTCACATACAATGGAAAGTGCCTGGCAATTTGCAGAGATTACAAAACCAGAGGAAGGAGGCTGCTGGCCTGGAGGGGGCTGCGGGGACCAGGAGGCCCTGCTTTTCTTTAGGGCCAGCACCCATCTGAGAGGTTGCCAGGGCCTGCGGAGTTGGTTTTGGCCTTGGAAGCCCCTCCCTGGGTCTTTTTTTCATATCAGGTTGCCCCCTGGGAATCCTGAGGCTGAAATTGTATATTAAGGAAGGGAGAGTGAAGCCCCCCAGAATGGTGGCCAGGTGGGCTGGCAATCCAAACTCTGACTTCATCTGTTAATTGACAGACCATCACAGACGTCAGGAGTCAGAGCTATTTGGCACACAGAAGGGGGACCATGAGTCTTCCAAAGGCTGAGGCCCCGTGAGACATGACAGCTGAAGAAAATTAAATATGACTGCAACACGGTGCCTACATTATCTGGCCTGGCAGGCAGCCGGCAGCTTTTGCTGCCCTTGGGTATAGAAAGGGTGTCCCGAGGGACAGCAGGACAAGAAACTGCTGTGGCAGAACCCCATTTAGGAGGGCGCCTGCCCATTTGTTTATCAAACACTAAAGCAGCCCCTTATCACTTCAACTCAACTCAGAGGAGGCCCTGCCTGTGCCCTTGCAGGTGGCCTTGAAGGCTGATTAGAGCCCTGTGAGGAGGGGTCCTGGCTTCTGCTGGAGAAGCTGGGAATTCAGAAAAGGATTTTTGCACCCTGCTTAGTATGGGGAGCATGAACAGAGCCCTCATGGCTCAGAGAGAGACTCCTGCCAATTATAGACCACACAGGAAAGCATCTCACCTCCCACCCTTCCCCTGTTTCTCCCCAAGCCCAGCCCACTGGCCAGGCGAGAAGGAACCGAGGCCCTGGCTGTCTGCACTCCCTCTGTGCTCAGGTCTGCCCTGGTACCACCACAGAGCAGGTCCAGCTGCTGTGCCAAACCTGTCCCCACCCCCTTGGGTGGTACTGGAGTCAGCGCAGGCCCACCCTTTGTGCAGAAGTGATATTATGTAGATAATAATCATTTATTCACCAGTCATAAAAATGATCCACGGCCGTGAGGAACTGGAGCTGGGCTGAGGAGCATCAGGCAGCAGGCTAATCAGAAATTCAATATTCTCCACCTCCCTTTCTATTAACGATCAGAGCGCTGCAGAAGCAGTACTGCAGGCTTTCCCTGCAGCACCGAGCCTGGTAATGGGGGTGCAGGGTGCTGTCTCTTTCTTTGGCATTTGGGTGATGTCCAGGCAAATGGTCCTCTGCCTTCCTGGGGGCCCCCTCCTCCGTCTCCCGCCTCCCGTGGAGGTGGGTCCCGGCCCCGCAGGTCAGACACAGAGCCTGCAGCAGCTGCGAGGTGGGGCTGCCTCCATCTCATTTCCAAGCCTGCCTGAGCTGCTACTTTCCCACCTGCTTCTCCACCTCTTTATAAATCATCCTGGCCATTTAAATAAATCTGGGCTGTCTTTCAGGGTTCTCATAAGCAAATGAAAGTCAAGTCTAAGGGAAAGAGTAGCAGCTATCTTTGTGTCTTTTTCTTATTTCCTTTTTTTAAAAGACAGCTTTACCATTTGCTCTCTGGGCTGCCCAGGACGTAATTGTAAAGGAGGAAAAATATGGCAGCAGTCTCTTCTTTCTCCTTCTTTCCTCCTGATTGTCAGCACCTTGGGGCTTCTGTCCTAGAAGAAACCAGTTTCTAAACTCTGAGTGCACCCTTCCTGGGGGATTTGCACTTCACTGAAGAGGAGACCACCCAGCTCCCTCAAATGGTAGCATTTCCAGAATGGAGGGCAACAAGGAGCTGTTTCCTGGGCCCGTTCCAGCACAGCATTAGGAACATCCTGGAGGCCTCTGTCGTGGGCCTATCAGCAGTGTTTGCTGCCCTCCTTTCCAATCCTTCCTTCCGATGTTCCCAGCTGGTGGTGCAGACACCGCCACCCCCCTTCTCTTACAACACAGCTTGTAGCCAGAAGATGGGGATCTGCTGCATTCACCTCATTCCTGGTCTCCAGATGGTCACCTTTCCTCACGTATGTGGGTACTGAAAACCCAAGACCTGATAACAGTTTAGAAAAGGCCCCATGCATTGTGAGAGCACGGTCCCTCCACTCTACTAGGTCAGTACTGTGGCCTCTGTCATGTCCTCTCAAATCCTGGTGCCTCACCCTCCTCCCCGGGGCCATGGAGGGATGTGCAGGGCCCTTGGGGCAGTCGCACCCACTGACATATTTCCTGAAAATGGAGGCCTCTGATCTCCTGGCTGAGGCAGTGGTCCACCAGGGAGGGGTGGGGTTCCAGGAAAGGGGCAGCAGGAGTACAGGAGAGCAAAATTTTTATTGGTAGAGAAAGGTCCTTATCCCCATCAGTTCCTGGTGGAAGTGGGCTTCTTGCAATATCCTGAGAAAAAGAATTTTATGAGACTCACATGCGAAGATGAGATATTGTAGAAAGCTTAATTTCTGTGGAATTAAACCCCTGAGTTTTCAAAGTCCCATCTTCATTTGTCCCGCCAAGAAAGAAGTCCCATTTTGCCTTCAGCAGGGTTAGAATTAAAGCCATTGTCCATAATTTTCACTCCATAGTGGAGCAGCATCCAGTTTAGCATCAGACTAGTTTAGTTTGTGTTCCCCCCTGCAATCCATCAGTCCATTGCATGTGGAGTCCACATGGCCACATGACCATGGAGGGAACATGGGCAGGAGCAAAGCCAAAGGAATCAGAGAGCCAAGAGCAAGCCGAGAGAACTCCTTTGTTTGGAAGATTATGATTCCCAAATTTTCACAGGCTTGCAGTGGCTCCATCTCTCTCTCTCTTTTTTTTTTTTTTCTTTTTTTTTAAATATATCTTCATTGATTTCAGAGAGAGGAGAGAAGAGGGAGAGAGAGAGAAACATCAATGATGAGAGAGTCATTGTTCGGCTGCCTCCTGCACGCCCCCAAATGGGATCGAGCCCGCAACCCAGGCATGTGCCCTGACCAAGAACTGAACCCCAATCCCCTGGATCCTAGGTTGACGCTCAACCTCTGAGCCACGCCCAGCTGGGCTCCATCTCTTTTAACCAATGATTTCTGTTCCCAGGGTTGACTGACAGGCACCTTCCCTAGTCACCCTAACTCACTTCATATTCACCCATGTCCCCTTTGTTAAATCCTTCCCCCAGTGTTTTGCAGGGAATGGGCTGGTAGTTCCCAGGGGAATGCAAAATTGCAGTTTCCTGGTGAAGCTGCCCAAATGGACACGTTTATAATGCCTGGCCTTCCCTTTTGCTCTTTTCCTATTATTAATAACTAGCTAATTACAATGGTGTCAAAACATGTGCCAGATGTGTGCAGCTTGACCATGAGTTCATGATATTTGCAACTCATTAGAAAATACCAATAATATTTACCCACCAGCCACTTAACCATGGGCATGTATGTGCCTGATGATGGTCTTTGCAGGGAAATTTCTGCCTGAGCAAAAGATGCAGATATTGAGTGGACAGCAGGAACTGATTGGATCCTGGAGCCCAGCATTGGACCAGGATTTCTGAGGTAACTTATGCTCACAGTGGCTTATGAACTAGGGGTTCTACAGCTAATTAGTAGAGGTGGAAACAGACTGTTTGGGGTAGGAATTTGCCTCCCATCTCTTGTATTTAGTTTCCGTTTATAGTCTTGCTACCAGCGGGCTCCTGTGAGTGAGCTCTGTGCAGCTTTCTGAAGAGGGCACAAGAGAGACATTTAGCCAATCCTGAAAGAGTGTAAGAAGTTTACCTGCTGTATTCTGGCCTCCTCTGACACCCTGCTCTTAGCCCATGTACCCATGGACTATTGGGTGGGTCCAGTGGAAGGAGGGAATTTAGCTCTCTTGGGACCTGGTGACACCCATCCTGAGATAGTGGGAATTCCCCCTCTCCAGTCCTGATCCCCACTTGTACTTAATTGGTTTGGGGAGTGGTGATGAGTGTCAGTGTTATTTAGAGTTTTGTTTTCCAAAGGATAAAGGAAAAAGTACAGTTGTTGGACAGGAACTGGGAGCTTCAGCATACCTGTGAGGAACAATAAAGAAATGGGTCATTCGAATTATATTTTCCTCTCTCTCTGAGCTCCTCAGTTCACAGCAGGAAGCAGATGGGGAAGGAATCTGCTGCTACCCAAATTGGCCTCTTAGCCCATACGTGGTGCTCCTGCTTCCTGAAAAGTCAGAAAGGAAAGGTGGAAAAAAAAAATGTGCAAAAATTAGTGCTTTGGGTCAGGAAATCCAAACTCCTGGAACCAATGGGTTAACATGGGGTCCATTGATAAAGTCCAGCTGTTTTGTGTGTGCTCCACAGTGCAAGCTCCGCATTCCACCTGGAGGCCATGCGGTCAGGGTCAGAATGGGCAAAAAATGATATCTTGTGCCGTTTAATTTTTGTTCCTGCTTCCCAATGCACCTATACTAAAATGTCAACTCCTTGCCTCAGCTTAGACAGGCTAGTGTAAAGTTACTTTCCAAAGAAACCAGGAGAATATTTTGTGTGAAGAAGGTGGGGCAGATGATGGAAAACAATTTCCACTTGGGGCTGAGCCAGCCCGCCCCAGGCCTGCACTGAATGATCCCAGCTGTGCAGCTTCTGGCCCGCTCCTGCCTCCCGCCCACTCCAGGGGAAGGACTCCTCCCCTCCTTTATTGGGGCATCAGGGAAACAGGCGGGAAAACAGGTGGGTCACAGCCAGATGCAGACTGTGCACCAAGAGGACCGCGCCAAGTCTAGAGAGCCTGTGCAGCTTCTCAAAACTAGGCAGCATCAGGGCATTTGGAAGAAAGCAATTGGGAAAACAAACATCAAGCCAGAAGAGGAGAAGCCATACATATTAGAAAGTGCTGAGAAACTGCTAGGCTTCAGAGGGTTGTTCATGCCATTGACTGCTCATTCTCCTAGGCCAGAAGAGCATGCACAGTGTTGAGTTCTTTTAATAAGGAGTACATCAGAGTTCTGGTCCAGCAGAAACCTTTAAGCACTCTTTCTGGACCTGTTTCCTCTTAGTTAAGAAGTTGGAATGGATGATCTCAAAGGTACCTTTCAGGTTGCTCTAAGACTCTCCAAATTTGGCCATGATCAATTTCACTAATAAGCAGCTTTCTACAGAGACACACTAACACATCATAACTACCCCTTGGCTGTTACTGGGCTCACGAGCATCCCCAGAAATGAAGGAGATAGACACCAACAAATAAACTACCGTGAACACTACTTGTAATGTTAGTGCACACACAAACGTGTGTTCAGAACCAAGGGAATTTTGTTGGGACACTCTCTAAGCAATACTTTGTAAATCATCACTTAGCAAAGCATGTCCATCCTTCACCTGTAAAAATTTCTAAGCAATGCCCTGCAAATAATCACTATTTCAAATCCTCACAAACTTGAATCAGAGGGTCTCATTAGGTCACCCAGAAGCCATAGCTTATCATGAAAGTCTGAGAGTTTCCACCTGAATCCATAGGCCCAAGCACCAGATGTGAGCTACCAGGTGGTAGATCTTTTTAAACTCAAGAGTATGGCTGCAACTTTATGTGTATATTTTAAGACCATTTATGTGTATATTTTTATGTAGAAGGCATCTTGTATGTGTCAACCCTTAGGTTCTCAGATCTGGAAAGAATCAGAATACATTTAATGAGAAAATAATTTATTCCATCCAGCTGTATTTTAATATATCTTATGAGTCACCTTAAATGCTTTCCAGAATAAGATGGGTACACATAAATAAAAGAGTAAGTGATTCAGCACATATTAGTTACTCACTTTCAGAGTGCAGAAGGCTTTATGAGGCTGGGGAGCTAGGGCGGGGAGGGGGTAAAGGTAGGCAGGGCATAGTCTCATGGAAGATATGACATAGACCCCAAACAATGCAAGGCCCCATGGGAAAAATAAACCATGGATAGCAGTGAAAACAAGTAAGGCAGGGTTTCACAAGAGTGCTGGGATGGTCAAGATGATGTCATAGACATTGAAGTGAGATACAGAGGGATCATTTAAAGATCTTCTACCTTCCTAAGAGACCATGCCAGCGCTGAAGAAGTCTTATTGACCACCAGATCCTCCTCCTTCAGTAAGTGCAGCTCACACGGAAGACCTTTCTCCCATCACCTGCAGCCCTCTCAAGGTTCAGCTGAGGGCAATGCAACTGAGTTAACTAAGAAAAACCAGAGACAGGGATTCTGCAGAGATGGGCACTTTTTGAACCCTAAGGGGTCATGCAGAGCCCAGTATATGGAGGCTTTTGAGGCCACAATTGTCCTTACTCTGTCATCACATCATAAGAACTTTTCATTCCTTCCATGGTTTGAGCAATCCCAGAGAGCTGGACGGAGATGGAGTCTGCATCTGGCCCTGTCAGTGTCAGGCAAGCCTTGGGATCTGAGCCCCAAAGCATGGCCAGGTGTCCTCATGGTCACTGATAATGGGGATGGAACCAGAGCCAAAGACGCACTGGCAGTTAGCTGGAGAAGGAGACTAAAGACAGTTTTTACTCTGATTGAATCAAGTTTGTCCCTTGTTTGCTTTTTGTTTTTTAAATATATCTTTATTGATTTCAGAGAGAGGAAGGGAGAGGGAAGCAGAGATAGAAACATCAATGATGAGAGAGTCATTGATCAGCTGCCTCCAGCACGCCCCTGACGGGGCATCCAGCCCGCAACCTGGGCATGTGCCCTGACCGGGAATTGGACGGTGATCTCCTGGATCCTAGGTCGATGCTCAATTGCTGAGCCACGCCCAGACAGGTTGTCCCTTGTTTTTAAGAGGCTCTACACCTAGCTTGAGCCCCCACCCAGGACAGGACACTTATTGGAACAGAATCTTCCCCATGACCATTTTAAATACCCCTAAAGCAGACACAGTTGGAAACTGCCTCAAAGTACTTGGCCTTCAAACCTTAAGATGGTGACTTTTGGTTATAAAGACTCTTATATTAAGACATTTTAAACATTTTTTAGTGATTTTTTTCTTCTTTGTAATTAGAGGGGAGGATAATTTTGTTTCCTTTATGATGTAGCCATCCTTTCATGCCATCAGCAAGGTTTCCTTGTGCCTCCTGCCAACACAAACCCCATTGGTTTGGTTTCTTTTGCTGACAGCTCAGGGATGGACTCTGGCTCCCTCGTGGCATCCTGTGGAGCCCAGGCACACGCAGACACACCCTAGCAAAGGCAGGGCTGTGGAGGGTGGCTTTCAGCTCTGCTTGCCACTTTTTTCTCAGATCCAGCAGTCCTCAGCAAGGGGACTTTTCCAGAAGTTCCAAAGCCTTACAGGAGGTTTTATTTTGCCTTTTAACAATTACCAAGGAAAAGAAAAATAAATCAACCTGAGTGAAAGCAGAAGTCCCTACTCCCAGACACACACTCAAATCAAACAGTGAAATGATAAGCACTGTCTCACGGGCACAACATGCCCAGCACCATTAAGGGTCCAGAGTGGGTGTAATTGGCCTTTTTGTTTTTCAGCTCTGCGCAGTTCCCCATGCCTGTTCCTAATTGAATAAACTTGCTCATGATTTAAGGTTTCACAATTAAAATATATAGATCCCAAAAGGCAACTTTCAAATTACCTAGTCAGGGCATTATACAACTGCTGCTTTTCACCAGCCGAGTTAAGGCTGCTGACCCCATGTTGAGGGTGGCTCAGGCCCATAAACAGTGGGGTACACTCAGGATGCCTTTAACTGGTAACTCAAGTCCCCTGATTGCTATTAATAACCATCGCTGATAGTCCAGGGATAACATGGGGAGGGGACTCATTATAAACTCTCCAAAGTCTTTGTTAATAACCTATTATTGCAAAAGTTCATAGTGTATGTGTTTAAACTTTGAAAGTCCCCTAATTTTCCAGCAATGAGTTTCTATTCCAAGTCATACCTGAAAAATCACTTCTCATGAGAGTATCCATCAATACAAAAACAGTTTTACAGAATATGTAATATGCCATTGGAGAGATGCTGAAAGATTAGCTGTGAACTGATGACATTCGGGTACTAAACAACAGATTGAAGTTGGGGTCTGGAGGTGAGGTTTGGAAGTTTGTGACCTTGTAGAGTGAAGGGAGCTTCCCCAGCTGAGCAAGTCATCTCACTCTACCCCCAGGCCTGGGGTGGGACCAGAGGCCAGGATGGAGTTGAGTCCTCAGGTCAGCTAGGGGATGGACAGAGAGGAAGCTGCTTCAGATGGGCCACCAGGCTTCTGAGGGGAGGATGTGTGGTGCCAGCAGCCCACCTGGATGTACGCTCTGAACCTGCCCTCCAGATAGAAGAAGGGACACAGAGAGAAGGGCCCTTTCCAAAATATTTCGGTCAGTGTGGTGAAAGAGGCAGCTTGGTCTGGACTCTAAAATGTCCTATGCCACACAATCAGCACTCATTGTAAAAGCATGAGTAGTAAAATGTAATATACTGAGAACCAAGTCTCAATATTTACATTTGAGGAAACTTCACATTTGAATACAGAATATTTCCCAAGTCACATTTCCCCCAAATGTGATGGAGCATTTGGATGGAAAGGAAGACAAAGAGGCACAATGCCTGAACTGAAGCGCAGGGAAAGCTAAGAACATTATGGGAGATCCACAAAGCCTTCCAAGATTTTAAATGGACCAGCTGGGAAAGATGACAGCTCAAAATGGGATCAAATCTTTTAAGTTAAAAATGAATGCTAGATTTATTGAAAACTGAACTGAAAAGCTTAAGACTGGGTTTTTTAATTTTCTAGCTTTAATCAATCAAACACTCTTTTAAAAACATAGTACAGCTGAGTCAGGTGAGGCTCTGTGGCTCTACCACGCCCACCAGGAGCTGTGGGGCTGGCAGGAACCACCTAGGGTCAGACCCAGATGGCCAATTCAAGAGGCCTGAGTGGGAAAGCCATTCGTCCAGTTCTCTTCCAAATTTGCCCCAACTGAAACCAGATTAGGCTCCCCAGAAGGCAAACAGCTGGAGCCAAGGGACTAACTGGAAGCAGAGAGTGCACAAGTTCAGGCCCACTCCACCCCCAGGAGGATGGGAATGGAGCGCTGTCCACCTTGTGGTAACTGGCGCCTTTCACTTTCCTGTCCCTGGCCTGGCACTGGTTAGCAGGACATGAGGGATTTACTCATTAGACCACCTCAGAAGCAGGTGGGGTGAAGAAAGCAGGGGGCAGAGACAAATAAAGTCTCCATTTCGCTTTGTGAAGGCAGCACTTAGGCAAAATAAGGGGTTTTTAAAGCTTCTTTGAAATGCAACTGGGAGGACATAACTGCAGCCTTTTTGTTGGCAAAGGAAAAACCTGTGGCTGCCTTGTGCTCCCACCCCTATAATTAGGGCAGAGGCCACGTTGCTTCCTGAAACGGGATCTACAGTTCAGCGCTTAGCTCCAGGCGGGACACATTTGCTGCTGTGGCAGGGGTGTGGTGGGAAGGTCAAGACAGCCCACTGAGGCAGTGCAGGGACTCCAGGGGGCCCAGGCACTGGCTCTGCTCTAACCTCAGGTAACTTGCACGGCTTTGCTTCTAGCAACCTGATGGCCTGGAGAGAGTGGTCCAGCCTGGGGTTCCCAGGCACCTTCCAGAAGGTGGGCAAGACCTTACATTCAAGGGTGAGCTCTCTGGCCCAGCCCAGGAGACCCATGGGGTCCCCTCACCAGGGGTCCTGAGCAGCAGTCTGGGATCATTTGTTCCCTCTTATAATGGGAGTTCACATCTACTGTGGAGTAAAAGTGTTTTCCATGTGAAGCCCATCTTTCCTAGCTTCCTTCATCACCTGAGGGTTGTTTTAGGGGCTGATACGCCAAGTGCTGCCTCCTGGTCAGTGTCAGCTCCTGCTTTGTCCACTCACCAGTGCCAGCTGCCACATGCACCTTTAATAATGTCAGGAGGCTCCAAAATGCTGGCATGTGCTCCTGAAGATTGGTTTTAAGTGCTTTCTCAGAAATGTGAGTTGACTTAATCTACCTGGAACATCAGTTGGAAAATGCTTGACATTTCTACAGCAGGGCACTTGCTCATTTAGGAAAAAATGTTGACAAGACTATAAGGACTGGGCTCCTGTGCCAGTTCTATGCATCCCCCGACCTTCCCACTACTAGGAGCAGCCAAGGCCTCCTTGTCTCTCTTCCAGTGTGGCTTTATGGCCTCAGTTCTCAGTTGTCATGTTTTGACAATGGGAAGCACAGCTCTGACTAGCAGCTGGTGTTTGACAGCTCCAGCTTTTATCTCCAAAGGACCCTTAGTCCCAGTCCTTTCAATTGACACACTTCACTTTGCTTTCTTTATAACTAAACCACAGAATATTAGTAAAAAATTTTATTGTTTAACTCGAGCTATTATGATTGTGTGCAATAAAATCTACTTGGTTCAGTTACTTAAAGGAAGAGCTTAAACAAGCCCAAAGTATCTGGCAGCTGTAGAACAGAGAAAGGAGATTTCTGGGAGGGGAGTAAAGGAAGCATTTGGGAGTCTCTCCTGCATGGATACAGCTCATGCTCCACAGTGGAATTCACATGAGCCCTGACCTTAAAGTCTTGATTTAATCATCATTGCTAAACTGTTTCTTGGGAGAGGGCATAAGTATGCCTTCTGAAGAACTGCTGGGAGGATAAAACTGGATATGGTCATAGCTATAAAAAACATAAAGGGAGTGTGAAGAATGAGGGAAGCTGTTCCTATGGGAGCTCACGTACTTTCCCCCTCCCATGGATGTGTGACTTCCCATGGAAAAAGTTCAGGGAAATGCCCACGAAGAACTGGAAAACCCCCTTTTCCAAGTTGTTTCTCATAGCCCGTCACTGGAGGTGCATCTCTCCAAATGCTCCTCAGCTCCCTGCTACCCACCTGCAGGTCTTAAACTGCTGCTTCTGCCCTTCCACCTGTCAAAGCAGAGCCCATTAGGTTATCTCACCTTCCCCGGCAAGGGGCACCCGCCACAGCCCAACAGAAAGCTGAGGATGTGCATGCAGGCCTGGAGTCTGGTCACTCTTGAGTGCTTATCCTCTCTCAAACTCTCTCTCAATCTCTCTTTCTCCCCACCTCCACCCAGTACAATGTTGTCAATTTATTACCCCCCAGCTTGGGTTTTCTAGAACTGAAGTGCTGATAGATTATTTGTAGACCCCAAGGATTGATCTCCATTGTTTTCATTTGCATTTAAACTAGACTATAGAGTCACCTCAAATGAAAACCCTTCAAATACAGATAGTATGTGACCCAAACACAGCATTGTTTTATATATATATATATAAATATATAGAACTTGTTGCTATATATTTAATCCACCACCAACCACCCTCTGGTACTAATTTCTTACATTCATTCCACATACAAAATTTCAGGACCCCCAAAAGTCTCTTCCCACTACAGCTTCGGCTCAAGCTCAAGGTCCAGCATCTCATTTTCTAAAGAATTGGGTCTATCTGGCTGTTTCTTCAGGAGTAGCTCCTCAAGTCTGGGTCCTCTTGTTCTGAAGACCCATGGACTAGAGAAAGAATGCCATGGCCCCCCCACACATTCAACAAACAATGGTGAGATTAGGATAATAAAACTCCATTTAACATCCTCCATTTGAAAGAGGAGAGGAAAGGAACCCTATATCAGCAATTGGTCCATAGCAGTTTGGAAATCTGGCCAGGCACATATCTGTTTCAAGTCCCTGAGTAGAGCCAAGTCCTTCTCACAGGGAGTGGATCCCAGTGGCTCTTAGTCAGAAGCTATTGTGGGAAATGCTCTTAAAATTCTTAAAATCCCTGCTGTCTAACTGAGGAAGCCTATTAGGCATGCCTTTAAATGTTCTCAGAAGCCTTACTAGGTATATCTTTAATTTTCCTTAGGTCTTGAAAGAAGTTTTGCAGCTACAGCCTTGGGATTGTTACCCTGAGGCCATGCTGTACAAAGTTCCCTAGATTTGATCTATGTCCTGAAGCCATTTCTCATGATGAGACACTTTTGCTGGGAGACAATGGAAATGAGAAAGTTTCATTATCATATTCAAATAGTCCTGTCCTCTTTATATTTCCTCTGAGCTCTGTTCTGTGCCTTAATAGTTCCTTCCTTAGTTCATTTCTCTTTTCTCATAGTTTATCACAGGCAGTTAGAAGAAGCCAGTGATACATTCTGTCTTCTGCCCAGCGTCTCCTCATCCAGACCCAAGAGATCATTGGGTACTCTGTTTTCCTTGTTACCACAGGTGACAATGCTGCCCAACATTCTGTTTAGACTTTAATAACATTTTCCTCACTTTTCTCCAACCTCTCATCAACAGTGTCTTTGAGGTCCTTCCAGCTTTTATTCATAATCTTCTCAAGGTCCTCCCAGCTTTTGCTCCATGTCTTGTCCCAAAGCCAGGGTCATGTATTGGGTTTTTGTTATGTCAGCAACCTACTTCCAGATACTACATTTTGTTCTGATTATCTATTAGAGCATAAAATACTGCCCCAAATTTGGTGGTTTAAAATAACAATCATTTTTATTGTTTTTCACAATTTTGTGGATATGAAACTCAGAGCTCACTGGGTCAGTTTTTCCCTACACTGGGTCAGTTTGTGATACTTAGCTTGTGGTGGGCTGGTCCAGGGGGGCCCAGATGGCTTTGTTTATATAGCTGGTATTTTGGTGGAGACAGCTGGAAAGCCGGGCTAAACAGAGACTGTCAACCAGAGTCCCTACACATGCCCTCTCTAGCATGGCAGTCAGGATGGTCAGGTGTTTCACATGGCAGCTCAAAACTTCCAGGGAGAATGTTCCTAGAGACTTCTCTTAAGACTTGGGTTGGAAACTAGCACAGCATCACTGCTTCCATCTTCTAATGAATAAAGTCGACTCAAGGGGAGAGGACACAATCCCCACTTCTCAGTGGGGGGTTGTCAAGGAATTTATGGGCATCTTGAGTCTTTCATATTTTTTTCCCTTCATTTCTTCTTTCTTCCTTCTGTCTGGAATGACATGTGAAGGCTGGAGCTCCAGCAGCCATCTCGGACCATGAGAAGTTGTTGGGAATAAAAGGCATGCACTGCAGATCAACAAGCTAGAAGCAATCTTGATCCCTGACAGCATGGACAGCCACTAAATCCCTGACCTGTCTACCCCTAAGTTTTTAGAATGTGAGAGAAAAATAATTGTTCTTAAGTCATTGTTATTTGGGGCTTTTCTGTCCCTTGCAGCCTAATACCTAACAGTAGTTTGGGGTACAGAGTGTCCTTTGATAGCTCAGAGTTATAGATTGAGGAGATTGTTCTGTACCCCAGTAATCCATCCTGCACCCAGAGCCAGATTTTCATGAAGCACCACATATGGGGCTGGTAGAAGCTCTCCTATAATACCTTCTGTTGTAAGAGTCCTGGACGCACACTCTGATCTTGTCACTTCCTTCAAAACAAATTTTCTTTCAGATTAAAGTCTAGTACACAGTGTGCTGCACAGTTTGGCACTGACTGACCCGCCTCTCTGGCCTGCCTTGCCCACCCTCCCCCACATCCTACCTGGCGTGTGAGCCCACTGTCCAGCAGCCCCGTGCTGCCCTGCTTGCGGGTGTTTACGCCTTCTGCCCTTTCCCACCCACACACCTTCTTCCAAATTCTACCATGTTTTTAGGACAGAGCTCTAATGTCCTTTTGTCAAAGAGTTTCTAGAATCTCAAACTAAAGGGTTTCTCATTCTCTTGGACTTTTAAGGAATCATTGTTCAAACCCCTCGTTTGACATCATATCCCACTGTCGATGAAAGGTTTTGGTTTTCTACTTTCCTCCACACGCACACATCTCAATTTTCCAACTGGACCCTGAGTCACCAAAGGTGTAGGGCCTGTGTGACCACTTTTTGGGTCTCCAGTGTCTAGCTACTTGTGGCCAGTTTTGCTCTTAAGAGGCCACACATCTGGCACAAGTAGGGTCAACTGCTAGCAAAAATGGAGAGGAAGAAAATGCAGTTCACCAAGCCAGCCCTTTCTGGCCCCTTGCACACCTGCCTGGCATACGCAGCCCACCATTCCTAGCTCTCTTTAGCTTACTCACTAATCACTCGGAGATGTAAGTCCACCTCAGAGAACTCATGTTCAACTGCAAACCTGGAGGACAGGGGCTCAGGCCCCAACCTGCTGGGCTAACTGCAGCCCGTGGGCAACCCCAGCTGCCATTTGATCCATGGACTGACGCTGAGGCGCAGCGTCCCGTTTACTTGGATTTTGTTCCACAGCAGCACTTTGCCCAGCAATCAAAAACAAAGATCAGGAGGACATGAGCATAGAAATGAGAATGTCTCGGCTTTGCCTGCAGTCACCTGAGAGAAAAACTCAAGGTGTCCCCTACCCAGTGCCCTACTAGACCCTCCGCCCCCACCCTGCACCCCCGTCGTCCCAGCCCACAGAGAACCAGCACGGACTCTGCTGGGACATCAGGTGGCCCAGGAATCAGGAAGGCAGTAGAAAATGGCAAAGATTCTGGCTGAAAGCTGTGGCTAATCTCAGCATTGCTTTTCACAAGACCTGAAAGCCTGACAATGAGTAGAACTGACACCCGGGGAGATTACACTTAATGAGCTGTTTGGCAAGGGCTATTTCTGAAATTAATTATAAATCAGTTCTAATTATTTTTAAATGGCGTTTATTAATCCCACAAGGCTTGGGGAAATGTGTGTACTGCTTTCAGAACCCATGCGGAGGGCATCCGAAGACCTGGCCAAGGCTGGGCCTGCAGCTCCTGGCCTATGGTGAGGCCTGGGTCCAGGTTGGTCGACCCAGTGCCCACTTGTCTTTCAAGAGCAGTAAATAGGAACTGGGAGAGGAGGGTCCTGGCCTGAGCCAGTTCTTACCCAGCACCAAAATCAGCACCTGAGTGAGACCTAGCTCAGTCCCAGGCCTCACTAATCATTCAGCCCCATTTAATCCAACACCCCTGAAAATCTGGCACCCCCAATGCACGCCTCACCTGTGGCAGAGTTGTGCCTGGTATGCTCACCTGCACAACCAACAGCGGAAGCTCAGAAAGGAAGGAGAGGTGCTTAAGTTTAGACTCAACCTTAGCACATTTAGCTAAGCACATTTAGCCAGAGCGAGGGACCAGGGCTCTGCTGCTGCTCCTGCCTTCTCAGGACCCTCCCTGGCCTGCAAACAGCCAGGCACACACACATGGAAATCTGGTCAAACATCAGAGTGACAGGAGGCCAGGTCAGCACCCCTGTGCTGTACTTACCTGAATGGTCCAGAGGAGGAACCATGTGAGAGGCTCACCTACCAGACTTTGCCACCCTTGCTGAGGCTTGAGTTGCTCTCTGCCCAAGATGTTCTTCATAAAACACACACCACCCTACCAGCACCGGGGCATTTTTTGATGGGCCAGAAACAGCTTACCTCTTGCATGTATCAAGGGTGGCAGCTTGCTTCCAGTTCTCGTGGCCCTGGCACCTAGGACAGAGACTGGTACGTGGCAGATGTTTAACAAATGTTGATCTAATGATGAGAGATGTTCCCAGACCTGCCTCCCACGAGTATCAACCACCATAGTGCTGGGGGCCTCAGCACCACCTCACTCTGGGGATGTCATTAATGAGAAGACAGAGGCAATATTCAGGCAGGTGTCCATTCTTGCTCACCTCTCACCAGCTGCTCTGGAGACTCCGACATGCTGGGGTGTTGCACTGCCCCCATTCCTTAAAGCTGGCTCATAGGGGGAGAGGGACAGTTGCTGGGATTTGAAGGGTTTGTTCTAGACCAGGCACTGACTCCAACAGACACTATAGGCCATTTTGGAAAACAATTTTCTTTTGAAACAGGGTGACTGAAACTTAATGGTGAAGTTTGCAAAACCTCATTAGTCAAAAAAGTTCTGAAATTCTTTCTTTCTTGGAAGTTGCACATCAGCATTTCAGCAAATGTTTAGCTACAGAGCCTTAGAAGGGATGATCCCCACCGGGTAACAATTAGAAAACAGGCAAAGAGATTACGTGGACTAGTATTGAACAAGCATCAAAATGAACAAGATGCTGCTGTTTGTGGGACCTTGACAGAGACAGGACTTAAGAGCCCCTAGTGACCGAGGTTGGTGGAGAGCTGGGGCCTCCTCATCCTTACAGAAAGTGAGGGCATCAGTCTTGACTTCTTTAGAGTTGACCTGGAATGTCTTCTGGAAGAAGGCTCAATGCAAGCGAAATGCTGATTTTGAAAGAGGCCTTCCACCAACAATGGGCCATGGCGGGATTAGGAAATTTTCCTAGGCCTAGAAGTAGCTCTGTGAGTGGTACTAGAAGATGAAGGAGACAAGTCCCAGTGTAACAGGTCAGGGAACATGCACTGTCACCCTGGTCTGGACCAGCATAGACTCAAGCAAGCCTTTTTCAGGTGGCCCGAGAAGGCCATCCCTGATTCAGAGCACTCCTGGTGCAGGCAGTCTTTGGGAGGTGTCCACCCTGGACCTGTCCCCCATGTTCAGAGCAACACACAATAGTCTGACTCACAACAACTCAACTAGCCCTGGAATAGACAGAAATATATCAAAGCAAGATTTTCTGGAATCTCAGCCCTTTTAGGGCCAATGGAAGCTCCTAGGTTCTAGGGAAAAATGTCCCTGGAGTTTATCTGGTCTATAATCTCATGTCCTTCCCATATTACAGGGTGAGCAACCTTTTAACTCAGAGCCTCAGTGTTGACTTTTCTTTAATGTCTAATATTGATTGAAGATTTCCCCCCAGAATGATTTACACTTAAAAGATGAGACACAACCAAAGAAGAACTAAATGGAAGTGGATGTTGGCATCAACAGTCAAATTTGCCTGAGGTCCAGTTCTGGCTACTTCCACTAGGCCATGTGCCTTGAACAGTCATGTCATTGCTTTGGCCCTGGCTTTTACATATGAAAAATGAGGGTTAGGCTAGCCCATCTCCCCTCTAGGCTCAAGTCCAATAGTGTTCTCACACATGGAACTGGCTTCATCACCTCCCGCTGGTGGTAGAGTGAACTGCTTCCTTCCAGGAAACTCTGGTGAGCTTTGGGGTTCAGTGTGGCAGTCTGTCATCTCTAAAGGGATGTTCTGGCAGAAATGAGAGCAGGAGACACTCTCTGGGTATCCTGGAGGGATGCTATCTAGTTGGGAGTTATTTCTTGTAAATGTCTGTGGCCAGGCCACATCACCTGAAGCTGAGAACACACTGAGCGGCTTCAGAAATCAGCACCAGCAGAGTTAAATTTTTGGTGGCATCTGTAAGACAAATGCCAAAGGATGGGCCCAGAGAACCACAAATTGGAGTGTTTGGGCTTAGCACAAACTCCAGGCATCCATTTCTAGGGAGCAAACTGGCCATTTGGCATAGAGAGCTGGGCCTGGGGCCTGCCAGCATTCAACACCTAACACAGCGTGCTCTGAAATGGGGCCTTCCACATGGGAGGGAGGGGCCACACAGCCCGGAGTCTTATTCCATTTCCCTGCAAATAGTCTGCGTGGCTCTTGTTATCGCAGTGTCTAGCTCCACACTCACATTTTATGTCTCGAAGATAGTGTTTATTGATACTAAACAATGCTCAGCTGCTATGCAAAACATCTGTGCTGCAGCTGCCACAGCCCCAATGGAGATTTTTGTAATAGTTGTAGGGTGATTTGCTAGCACGGTACATACAGTACTGAGAGGGCTACGTTCTACTAGTCAAGAGGATTTGGGATAACTGGAAATTTGGGGGGGGGGGGTTAAGGTTGTTATTGGGTGTGTTTTTGAGGAGGTTGCTTGTTTTTGAAATGTAAATATCAATTGGAAACATTTGTTTATAAATGTCAGCAAGAATTCTTTATAGATACACCCTCCCAATGCCCCCACAAAATAACCTAAGAATTATGCTAGAAAAGTGCCCAAGGCGACAGAGCACGTCACTAGAATATTCTAGAACCAAGTTGGCTGGTAACAATTAAATTGCCAACAGTTAAGCCTGCACTATACAACAAAAGCAGGCCTATTATGTTAAAAAATTATTTAAACTACTCAGAAGGGATGCTGGGGGAAGGTTCTGACCCATCCTTCATTAGCATGTTAGCACGTGACAGTGTTTGTTATGCTAAAAGCCCTAAGAGGTTTAGATCAGGGATAAATACCTTCAATGTGTGTGGTGCCCTTGGCTCTGGGATCACTCTCCCTGTTACATTTTCTTATTAGGCTTGTCAAGGCCCACACACACTCAGCATTCTTTTTCTTCTGAAAACTCATTCTTTTTATTCTGGAAAGTGGGTAGCACCTTGCCCAGAACACTCAGCTACCAAGTTCTAGTGCTCCCAGCCCTTCCAGGCCTTGCATTCACGCCTGCATTGTGTATGTACTGCATGCCTAGTGTGTGCCAAGCACTGTTCTAGAAATATGGTGGTAAGCACCAGTCAGAGAAGGCAAGACCTCTGGTCTTAAAAAGTGACACTGCAAACGTACTCATGTAAATAAGCAGCAGAAGAAACACAAAATGCAGACAGCGAGGAAGGCTATGCAAGACTAAAATCAGATGCTACAGAGTAATGAGTAGGGTGGAGGCTGCTTTAGAGTGGGAGTGTTGTAGGCAGCTGGAACAGCAGTGGGTGTTGGTTAGTCCCATGGGGTCAGACCAGACCTGAGTTCAGCAACCTCAGTACTTGGGTTCTGGCTAGGAAAGAATTCAGAGCCAAGACTCAAACTACAAGAGAACATTTATTTGGTAAAATTACAGAGCTGGAAGAAGCAATTCCCAGAATGAGTGGGCCTAGAAAACAAGTTATAGAGACAATGGAAGGGCCCTAGGAGCTTGGAACTGAAGAAGCTAATGATAACTTGCCTGTGTGGGGGAGAGGGGAGGGGGGAGGGAAAGGGTATGGGTGTGCTCCCAGGAGGGAGAGGGCTGGGTCCTCAGTCCTAATGGTTTTAAGGGAGGAGAGTTTAGGGGACGTCCCAGGGGAAGATCTCGTAATATTCAGCAGCTTTCCAGGTGTGTCCTTTCAGGGTTGTGGTCTCCACTGATTGATTGACTGGCATCAGGGTGGGGCCCCATCATTCAAGGCAGTCCTGAGGTCAGCTGTGGCTGGCTTTGCTGCTTTTCTGGGCTTGGAGCTGACACACAACTGAGGCCTACATATTATCTCTAGGGAGAAAAGGCCACCCTGGGGGTGACATCCCACCCTACAATTGTTCTTACCAGGCACCTGGGCCTTTCCACCCTGGTGACCTTCTGTACCAGGCCCATCATCCCTGCTCTGCTCATGCCTGTCTAACTGCCTATCACAGAAGGTCGAGGGAAGCTTGCTGACACTTGGACAGAGATCTGAATTGCAAGAAGAATCCACCACAGGAAGATGAGGTCAGTGTTCTATGCAGCTCTAAACGCCATGGCATTGGGAGAAGCTTGGCTTGTCTGAGGATCTGGGGATTGAAGCACAGTGGCTGGGGGTGGGAATGGGGGTCAGGGGAAGAAGGTAGGCAGGGACTTGCAGAGTCATGGCATAACACTCCAAGTGCGAGTGTGGTACCAAGGGGTGCACTGCCTTACTTCCCTTCAGGAGAGAACCTGCTGGAAGGAGAGTGGTCAGCTGACTGCTTCCAGCTGCAATGCCATCCAGATCCACCCAGCGTTCGACTGAGGCCGCACCCTGGCCATGACTGACCACTGCAGGGGATCGTGGGGCTCCCCTCTGGGCTGGCACTGGCTTTCTAAAGCTCCACTGTGCTCTGCAGCTCTTCTGCCCCCACCTTCCTTCCTCCTTCCTTTCCTGGGGCAGACCTGGCCCTGGTCTGAAGGCGGGCCATGACTTCTGGCTCCTGCACCCCTTTATCCTTCTCAGGGGCCCCTTGTGAGCCTTCTAGCTCTGCCTCACCTCTGCTTCCCAGAACACCCGGCCTGACTGGGGTCGGAGCAGATAAGTCAGGAGCTGCTGGGGAGCAAATCTGGAGACAGAGAAGTCTTGGTCATGCTCTGTTTGAGTGCCTTTCAGACACTTGGATGAGGTACTAAGTATCCTCTGGACCCAGGGGCAATGCTGCCTTTCCTATGAAACCAGCTTCGATATTGCAGTCAAGATTAACATCTCCATTTAGTGGGCACGTGGCACAGGCGGGCATGGTGCTAAGCACCCCGCTCTTCATAACAATTCCACTTAGAAAATTCAGAGACGGACTCAGACAGGTTATGCGTGTTGTTGTGACGCAGCAGGCGTGCAAGCTGTCCTACACCAGGGTCTTCTTGGGTATTTCAAAGACAGCTGGAACTCCTACTCCAAATTCACTCCTGTCAGAAACCCCTGAAACATCTCTGAAGTCTGTAGGATCAACCCCAGGTTTTATACAGATGCCCAAGCAGTACAGGAACTTCCAGGACCTTTATGTGCCTGTCTGAATGCTGTTAAGGGTCCCCTTTTCGGTGACAGGAGTAGCATCCCCAGCTACAAATAAGAGCTGGAAGAGGAAACAAGTCCTGGCCACTAGGACCTGGGAAGGCAGGTGACCTGCAACCCCAACCCCCTCCCCTCCAACCTGGGGAGGAAGGAGGCCTCCTCCCTCACCCTGCTTCCCAGGCATAGGAGCCAGGGCCTCCTTCTGCAAAAGTGACTTTTTCTTCTCTTTTAGGGGCCATGGGCACCCACTCTGAGTGGCAAGCTGAGGCCCACTGGCCCACAGAGCCACTGGGAAGCTCGCGGGCAGAAGCTGGAGCGCCTTCCTCCCCGGAAGAAAGCTGGCTTGTTCCAGGAGCACAAAGAACAGTCACTGGGCAGGGACGGGCTGTGCATGCTAATGGCCTGGGTGCTGGGAAAGCATGGGCTCTGCCCTGTGGGAAAGCAGAGGCGGGATTCTGCCCTGAGCCAGCCCTAGCTGGGGCCAAGGAAAGTGGCTGCTGTGTGCTACCCCCTTCCAGTGAGGGCCATCAACCAGATGCCCACTCCCCAGGTGGGCGCAGGCCATGCTGAGTCACCTATACACATCACCTGGGGACCCAGGTGAGCATCTGTCACAGGCAGCATACTGTCTAAACATCCGTGCAAACTTGGACCAACAGGTCCTGCTGAAATGTACTAACCATCTGCTTTTCCTTAGCTGTTATGAAGCAAATTATGTTTATTACGTTAATTTATTTTACTGTCAACAACCTGGAATGACACAGTTGCTGCTAAACAACATCATTATATATCTCATTCTGGCATATTACCAGAAGGCCTTTTTTTGTAAATTCAACAGGAATAAATACACATTGAAAACTGAGTCTGGGCCATGGTTGGTGTGGCTCAGTTGGTTGGAGCCTTGTCCCCTGCACCAAAAGATGGCAGCTCGATTTCCAGTCAGGGTATATACCCAGGTGGGTCAGGGCACGTGTGGGAGGCAACTGGTCCATGTTTCTCTCTGTCTCCCTTCCTCTCTCTAAGAATCAATAATAATAATAATAAATTATAGTAAAAAAAAGAAAATTGAGTCCAGGATGGCAAAGCTGTAGGTCCAGACCTGCCTGGGCAACTCACCCTTTAGGGATGGATTTCTCTAGGAGAGTCAGGGTTGTCTGGGCAAGGCTTGGCCAGGAACATGGAGCTTCTCAGAAGCCTTTGCACTTGAGCATCTGATTTTCCCTCTAAAAACTTCCCCTTCCTTCAGCAAATCCTCCCATTTTCCAGAGGATCAAGCCATGGGGACCAGGCAGAGTCCTGAGCAGAAAGTGTGTGCCACTTGAGAGCCCTTGTGATTCACTGGGGATCATCACCCTAAAACCTAATAGCCAGGGAGACTTTGGAGTTTATAGTAATTAAGTTTGTGATAACCCGTCCCCCCAGACCAATAAACTCTGTACTCCCAGAGAGAGAGGAGAAAAGAAGAATGCTGAGTAGGAAAGAGAGGGAGGGTGAGAAGACGCCTCTCAAAACCTACCAGATCAGTTGGTTCAGTATGGAGCGGGCTGCTCACGAGTAGCTGAAAAACCTTATAGAAACACCTCGATGACTCAGATAGTTCCCCAATTAGGTAATGAGTAACAGGAGGTGTGTGCAGTTTCCTGGGAGGAAAACTGAGCCTCAGACAGAGACCAGAGCTGCCTGCTGCACAGAGGCACAGGGTTTCTTTCACTCAGCTCCCAGGCCTAAGTAAGGTCCAGTCGGCACACCCCAATCCAGGACTGCCTGTGACAGCAGAGGCCAGGCTTCCTTGCATAATGAAAGGGAACTTTGCTGACCCCTCAGAAGCTGAGAAAATCCCCAGGTGGGATTTTTACAGCACAAATGACCCACTTGATCAATAGATTTGGTAGCCAGGTGCCTTCTGGGTGTCCTTGCAAATATTTAGTTTCAGAGAACAGGTCAGGTTACACACTTTAATATTGGGAGACTGAAAGGGTTGCAGCAATCAGCCTTTGTTCCCCACTTGTCCTGCAGCCACAAGTAGGCAGCCCATAAAAATGTGTTCACACAGATGGCTGTTAGTTTTATGGGCTGGGGTAAAGGAGCAAAAGAACACGGTCATGGTGAAGCTGTCCGAGAGTCTCAATTAAATGGGTCTCAGCTGGCCCTGGCCAGGTGGCTCCGTTGGTTGGAGCATCGTCCATACACCAAAAGTGGCAGATTCAATTCCCAGTCAGGGCACATACCCAGGTTGCGTGTTCCATCCCCAGTCGGTCAGTCGGGGCATGTACCAGAGACAACCAATGGATGTTTCTCTCTTACACTGATGTTTCTCTCCCCCCCCTTTCCTTCCTCTCTCTCGAATCAATAAAAAGCATATCCTTGGGTGAGGATTAATAAATAATAAATAAATAATAAACGGGTCTCAGCTGCCAGGGACACCTGGGTTCTGGGGGCCCACGAGGGACTTGATGTTCTTTAACGGCTCCCTGCTCACCCCTGAAATGGGCACAGGACTGTCCTATCCTGCCTTTTAGAGCCACCACCTTACTACCTCTCAGTCCCAGCACAGGGATGGCCTCTGCAATGCTGGCTCCTGCCCCTCCTGAACCTCAGGGTGGGCCCCCTGCCTTTACTTTTTCTCCTCTCTAGGAGCCCACTTAACCCTTGGGGAAAAGGTGATAAGTTGGTTCACCCTAAAATAGGTGCCTAAATTCTACCTCTTAAAGGACGTTTTCCATTTAATTGGGGCTCAGCCATAAAACTAAGAAATTGATTTGTTGTGGAATAATAGATGGTAAGAAACAGAGTCCTCTGTGTTTCAGTTTATTCAGGGACAAGGAGGGAGGGACCATTTCAACCCTCAGTGGGGACTCCTCTGCAGCCCTGAATTGGTTGTGAACACCCTGGCTCTTAGAGGCATTCTCCATGGGACCACAGGGCCTGTTCAGGCTCCTGGAAAAGGGAGATGAAGAAATGCTTGAAAGGGGGTGTTGGCCACGAGGTGGCGCTATTGCCCAGGTTGGTCAGATGTCCTAATCACCCGCGTGGAGGGCGAGAAGCTGCTAGAACCGCTCTGGGGAAGGAGAGAGGGTTAGGAGAGAGCGCCGCCTTTGTAGGAGTTCCTAATTCATTGTTGACCGGAGGGCAGAGTTTACAGAACAAATCGCAAATTCTTCCACATCCTTCTCCATCTCTGTTATAAAGCCTTGAGCTTCTCTTGATTGAGCAGTGTTGGGGGTGGGTCGAAGACATATGGTGGTCCATGTCGGTGAGGGGCGGGAGGACACTGCTCTGCAGATTTCAGCAGCGGTCCTAGCAGGTTATAGGGCAGAAAGGGCCGTCTTTCGGGAGGGTGGGAGCGGAGCTCCGCAGTGGGCCTGGGTCGCGCTGGGCTCTCTGCCTCCCCCTGGCCGTCCCTGAGGCTCCTCGCCCACCCCTCCTGGCTCACGCCTTAGCTCTGGGGAAAGCAAAGCATCTTTTCATGCTGAGCTTTCTTCACATAAAGTGATTACCATGTGTCAGAAATAAACTGCTTTCTGTATATAATCACAGACCACTTCGGAGAACAGTGACTTTGGATGAAAAAGGAAAACTATTTCAAAACAAAATGCTGCAAGCTCTCTCCCTCCCTCTCTCCCCTCTCCCTCTCTCTGTGGGGGGACCTAAAAAACAAACAGAAAAAGTCAGTCGGTATCTCCTCACCACTGCAGCTGACTTCCTGTGTAAACGAAAACCATGTGATATTCCATAAACGCTTCCAGCTCTGAAAGACAGGAAATGAAAACCATCACGGAAAAGGAAAGCTGCAGAATAAATTCCCAGTGCAGATAGCGTTACAGCGACATTGCTCGGGCACGAAGGCCGGGCCGCCCGCACAAACCTACAGGTCATTAGAGTGGCTGCGAACGAGGGCGGGGCGCCCGCTCGGCTCCGCGCAGCTTCTCGGGAGAAATCTGGCGGCGGTCACACCCGGGCGCGGCGCCCGCCGCTCCGCTTTCAATCGGGGACGAGCTGAGAAAGTAGTCCGTTCCTCCCGCGGGCCTCGGAGGTCAGGTCACGACCTCTCAACCACATTCAATCACGGCGGTATCCATATGCATGAGGTGTAATTAACTCTGAGAGGCCGGCGGCGGGGCCTCCCGCAGCCCGGCGTGGCGGGCGGGGCGCTGAGCCCGCCTCCCCGCTCTGCAGCTGCGGCGTCGCGCGCCCAGGGCGCACGTGTGCGCGGGGTGCGCGGGGTGCGCGGGGTGCGCGGGTCCCGGGGCGGGGCCCAGCCGGCCGCGTCGTCCGTGGCCAGCCTGGCAACACGTGCGTGCCTGTTCCCTTAGCTCCTGCCTGGCCGCAGCGCCCTGGGGCTGCCTGTGGGAAAGGGGCGCTCATTCCAAAGAGGATTCCAGGTCTGGGGTTGTATTTGGCCTTGCACCTGGGAGGATGAGACCAGGGTTCAAGCTCCAACCCAGGCTGCCCGTGGGAGCTGGGTAAGTCAGCCCACCTCTCTGGGCTTTCTAAATTGGCTCTGCTGGGAGATGAGGCTGTTGGACTGGAGAAAAAAGGTCATGTCCTTTTAAGTCCTAAGAGGCCTGTCCAGTCTGTATTTTCCTAGTTCTGAGTACTTTTCGGTTTCCCAGTTCATGACAAGCCAGGAAGTGCCGAGTTTCCATGAGGTGGCAATCTGTGGGGTAACGTTTTCTACGTTTTCCTGTATCAGTTAAGACCCTTACATTTTTTAGAAACTAACTTGAAGGAGCTTCAGCGAACTAGGGAAAAATTTATTGCTTGTGGACCCACAGCCTGGGATGTGCCTAAACTCAGACAGTTCCTTTTGTCTTTCCTCAGCTTTTCTTCTCTGTTTCTGCTGCTTTATTTTTGTTAGCTGACTGGCTTCCTCTAGGCCTGTTTCTTAGTCTACGTGGCATAGACGACGGCTCCATCCCCATTTATCAGTTTACAGCTGTTCTGTTCAACAGACAGGGCTCAAAGCAGCCCAGCCTGAAACTGCCAAATTTCAGGCACAAAATATCTGATTGGCCCAAGTTTGGGTCCCACCCAGTCCTGGTCCAATCAGCTGAGGGAGTCATGATACAAACATGGGTGCCAGGAGCCAGCCCCTGTAGCAGTGGGGACTTAGGGGGTGACCAGGCAGAGATGCCAAACCCTATCTACCACACTGACTAAAGCCTGATTCAATTAGCTGCAAGGTAACTTCCTCAGAGATGGTTCTCTGGGCTCCCGACTTAGAACTGGCTTCCCCTTATCTTAAAGGGGAGGGACAGGATTCCCCAGATGGAGTTCAGGAGTTCTTACATGCCTTACTTTCCGTAGCTTCTAGAGGGAGTCGGGAGTGAAGCCACAGACCCTGCAAGACCAGAGAGGAGGGAAGCTGACTGTCCCTTGGAGAGACGTCTGTGTCCTAGTCCCGAGGAAGGGTGGTGATTGCTGGGATGGGACATGGCTGGATCCCTTTGTCCTGCATTAGAGGAGAGGCCCAAGTTACCGCAGTAGGGAAAGAGAAAGATCAAATATGAGATGGATTGGCTCTGTAAGAGAAGCCCAGGCATGAGTCTACAGGACGGGACATGTGGACATCACTCATTCATAGGGTCGCTAGGAGTTGGAGTCCACTCAGTGGGGATTGACTCTACAGCAAGTCAAGCCCAATGCCTCTTGTTCTGAGGGAACCAGAGCCTACCTGCAGATGTGACTACCTAATCGGCAAATTAGTTCTCTTGAATGCAGATCAAGTAGGGAAGTGGAACACTTAGAGCTCTTAGTCATAAAAAAGAAAATCTAGTTTGGCTAATTCAGGAGAAAATGGATTTATTAATTGTATTAGGGTGGGCTAACCCTACAATAACCCCCAAGTCAAAGTGGCTTAAAACAAAAGAGGCTTATTTCCCATTCACAGCACAGTCCAGTCAGGGATTCAAGGACCCAGACTCCTTTCTACTAGTGGCTCCACCATCTTCTAGGGTTTGTTTTGTCTTCTACTGGATTCTGTTGGGAGATGAGAATGCCCAGGAGGTTTTAGGGAACAGGAACGGAAGTCTGTCACATCTGCTCACATACCATTCATTAGAAGGAACTCAGTCCAGTAATCACAAGTGAAAGGAAAACTGGGAAAGGTAGTCTAGCTGTGTGTGTGTCCAAGGACAAAGAGAAAATGGGTCAAGTAAGCATCTAGCCATTCTCTCAGGTCAGGGGTGGGGAACTTTTTTTCTGCTAAGGTCCATGTGTATGTTTATAACATCATTTGCAGGCCATACAAAATTATCAACTTAAAAATTAGCCTACTGTATTTGGTCAAACATTTAAGTGAATTTATTGAATTTTGGGTCCTGCCTGTGGTTGCCTTGGCAGTGCCAGACCAAATGATATGGCCCGCCGGCCAGATGTTCCCCACCCCCTGTCCTAAGAGAATGTCTAGATGCTCACTTGACCCATGATGTTAGAGCACTGAGTCACAGGCAGGTAGGAGTGAGAGTTGAGGCTTACCTTCCAAGAGCACCCCAAACCCCAGCAATAGACTCCATGAGTAGGCTGTGGTGGCCTCTCTACTCAGAAGCACTAAATGCTAGAAACCTGCTTGATTGTGCATGCCAACTCTGCTAGAACTAATGAACTTGTGGTCCCAGGTTTGGCCTTGCAATGTCTGGGAAACAGCTGTCACCACTGAAGGCCCAATGTCTCTACTATCACCCAAAACACTTTTAAGAAAGTCTGGAGACACCAGGCAAAACTCCCTTTCTCCCTTACTTCCTCCCCCCCCCCCCCTTCCCTTCAGTTATACTTCCAAGTTCAAGTCTTGAATAGGAGACTTTAAAGGATCAAGACTTCATCCTTCCTGCAAAGAAGCCTGGGAATTTGAGTTCTAATTTTTATTCTGGGAAGGCAGTACCCATATTGTGAGTTTTTCTTATAATGAAGAGATAGACAGTCATAAATGAGACAAATTTCCACCATTGTGGGGAGAAGGGATGGAGGCCTTCTGGCAATTGCAGCTCTGGCTGGGCCTAGATAAAATGATATTAATGAGGAATTATAAATTATTTTCAAGCAGTTCTAAAAGTGAAAAGGCCAAGTGGCAGAAACATAGGTTCTTGGAGTTGGGAGAACTATTAGAGGTTATCTGTCTAGTGTCAACTCAACATAGGATACCCCATCTACCAAAACTACCCTGTGATCAGTCAGTGCCACTGAAATGTTCAATGACAAGTGGCTCAGTACTGCCTTACAAGGCCGACTTTTGAGTCACTTTTTGTTCTGAGAAGGTTATTCTTTTAATGAAGCAGAAAGAAATCTGACTCTTTAGAATTTCCACCATTGGCTCCAATTCTACCCTGGGAAGCCACATGAAACAAATCTGTCCTTTGTGCAGGTGACAGTTTTTATGTTCCACCATCCAGTACTTTTTCTACTCTTCTCTGGGCTGAACAGCCTACTTCTTTCCACTGTTCTTCATTTGGTGACCTGCTTCAGAGAAACCTGTGGGCAGAAGGTCAGAATACCAACTTCCCAGTGGGCATCCTGTGAATTTCACTACTCCTTAAAACTGCCTTAGAGGGATGTATAAACACTCCAGCTTGTCTGATGGAAAAACTTAGGTGCTGAGAAATCAGGCTATAGAAGAAATCTGGAAATCCAGGGTCCAGGTCAAGATTTGAAACTACTGTCCCAAGTTCTGCAAACACCCCTCACACTAGATCCCATCCTCCCTAGATCCACCCAAGGGCCCCCATCTGTGTGCTGGGCCCCTGGGCTTGCACAGGTTTTCAAGTCCTGGAAGATGTGGCCTAGAGGCACTTTGATGGCCCCACTTTGGGGGCTATCACATTGACTACTTTCAACAGTAGAACATGCTACTGTGGGGACATAGGAATAAGTTCTTTGGTAAGAGCCTCTACAGCATTACCCCAAATGTGTGAGTATGGTGACTTATAAAATTAAAGACTAGTTTACCCTGAATTTTTCTTTCTTTTAGGAAAAAGAAAAAAATTATATTCTCTTTCTGAAACCACTATCTGCCATCTCTGCTGCACTTGGCCTAACAGGTCCCCACAAGAAAGGAAGGGCTTGTTTATTGGAGGAATCACCAGCGATTGTGCAGAGCTGCTTTGGAAGTGACTGCTGGAACAGACGTATGTCTCGGGAAAGTTCAGATGTGAGTATTTCACAGGATGCCTCAAGCATCCAAACCCTGGACTCAAATTATGGTTCATTCAAAAGTCCTGGATCTTTTGCTGTCTCTGTCTTTATCCACTCTTTTCATGATTACAAAGGAAATAAATGCTTATTGTAAAATATATGGAAAATACATGCAAATATAAAGAAAAAATAAAAATGGCAAGAATAGCCACTGCTAATAATTTAGTGCCTTTCGTCTGGGTTGTTACACATGTATTTATGGATAATGTTAACATCATGTGATAGTTTGTAGACATTTTGCTCATTTAATATTGTATTCATGAGCATTTTGCCATATGGATTTGTTGAGAATATAGCTTTAAGGCTGAATCACATTCCTTCGTTTGCTGTTCCTCAGTCAGGAAACATTGTGTGTGCTAGGCACTATTGCAGGCTTTAGGTGTACAGAAGTAAATAAGAAAGGCAGCATATGGCTCCTGTGGGGCTCCTCACCTGGTAGAAGAGGCAGAAGTGGGAATCAGTCATTACAAAAGTGGTGAGTGCAATGGAAAAGGGCAGGGCATCACACTAGTGTGAACAGAGGGACCTGACAAGGTCCTTCAGTGGGGGCCAGGGGTTGGGGAGCCTTCCCTGAGGAAGTCCTGCTCTAGCAGAGCCCTAAGGGGTAAATGCTGCAGGAGGAGGTCAGATTCCTGAGGGAGGAGGCGGGAAAAACAGAACTTGGCTGTTAACTGGATGTGAGGGAGGAACAAAGGATATCATCAAGGTTTCTTGTTTGAGTGGCCAGACGATTGCCCCATGACCAACCTCCTGGTCTAGAAACTTTAAGTTGTTTCCATTTTTCTTCTTCTGCTATTTATAATGCTGCAGTGAACATGCTTAAACATAAATCTGTGACTGCCTCTCTGTGACTGTCTTCAGGATAAAGGGGTTACAGGTGGTAATCAAATGACAGGTTTTAAGGATTTGGATATATCTTATCATATCTCCTTCAGAGAGGTCTTCCCACCAGTGGCAATGAGAGGACTTGTTCTGTAGCTCCCTCAACAGCAGCAGTAATAGGAATGATGATAACAATGGAACATGTATTAGTTCTCCTGAGTGGCAGGCACTATTCTAAGATCTTCACATATTTTTACTTATTAAATTCTCATAGCATTACTCTGAAGTAGGTGCTATTATCCCCATATCACAGAGGAGCTGGGCTGGAGGGGACACAGAAGTTAACTAACTTGCCCACTGTCACCTTGCAATTAATCAGTAAAGCTGACATTTAACCCAGCAAGTCTGACTCCGGAGTCCATACTTTTGACACAGAGTAGTATTTTGCTTAATGTGGCCAATTTCATATTTTTTTTCTTAAAGTTGTACTTCTTTGAACACTAGTAAATCTGAATAATTTTTTTCTTTTCTGTCATGTATTTGGACATGCATTTTTGTATATATGTAGTGAGGGGTGTAGAGTTCTTGATGTGGTATATTATGGGGAGTGTGTGTATGTGTGTGTGTGTGTGTGTGGAGTGTGGGTGTCGGGTGTTTGTGTACCTGTGTGCATTGTTCATTTATACCCACAAAGTCATGTGGGTCTGGAGTCATGTAGATCAGTGGAAACTGTAGCAAATGATGTTTCTGAGGAGCTTTCTTCTTCCTCTGTAAAGTGAGAATATCAGGATGTGCCTTTCCATTTTGGAAGAGTGGGGGGCAATGAGAGAAGACATGCCCAAGCACTGCCCACAGTAAGCTGGCTGTGGTCAGGGTAGTATTGGCCATGGGGTTGCGCTTCATGGTAGCATCTCCAAGAACCTGCTTCGGTCATGCCTGGTATCTGTCTGACTAAGGTTTCCTCTCGCACAATAAGACTTGAAAGACAGCCTGAGACCTGGCCAGGGGGGGAACCTTAGCTTGGCCAGGCCCTCTCTTTGGGGTCAGGAAGGATAGATGTGCTCTCTAGCAGTTCAGGGCCTGGGGAAGCCCCTTATCAAGTGACAGGAGCCTCTTATACTTCTCTCCCCCTTTCTTGGCCCCACTGAGCAGCTTTCAGTGTGGGCCTTGCAGGGGCCCTTGTCCTTTGGCACTGGTGAGGGTCTTCCCACATATTGAAGACTTTGCAGCCTGCAGGAAGACAAGCAAACATAATAGAGGATAGAATTAGTAAACAAAGCCCACACAGAACAAGACCACATCTCAGGAGGCATGGTTGTCCAGGGGATGCCACCAGAGGACCTGCTAGAAGGCCCCTTCCTAAGCAGTGACCTTCAGATGGTATCTTGGCCAGACCAGGGAGGGTCCCCAGGACCCAGTGGGCTCTGTCATGCCTGGAACAGGTTTTTCCCAGCAGGGGCACCTGCACTTCTATCTCAGCTGGAGGGGTGGGGAGTGGACCTCTGGCCTGAGTAGGAAGTATAATTGTAAATGGAGTGAATCTTTTATTTTACCAGAACCAGATGTATAAAATACCAGAAAAAAAAAAAAAAAAAGGAAGCCAAAGGTTAAAAAAACAGACTACTGCCATCAGGAACAATGAAGTTTTATTGCCATGCTTGTCAATGGCATGGTTTACAAGTGAAAACTCAGTGCCAGACATACTGTGCAGGACAGGGGAGAGCAGAGACACCTCCTGCTGGGGCTGGAGAGCTGCAGAGGGACAGGCATCCCCATGCGAGAGTCCAGAAGTCCAGTGCTGCGTGCAGCCAGGGCCTCCCCTGGGCATACCTCTGGGTCCCTGATTCCCTCGGCGTGGACCATCCATGCAATTTGGAAGTTTATCTGTGCCTTAACTTCTCCAATATCAGCCCTTCGCATCTATGACCAAAGTCTCATCATTGTCTAAGTGTTCAGATAGTGGCTTCGATATTGCATTCCCTGGCTGCTATGCTTAGTTGCCACATCTGCTGGATGACAATCCTATGAATATCCAACTGAACCATGTTAAGACCTGGGTTCACATTTGAGTGTGACTGTGTACACAGTTCAGCCATAATCAAAGCATCCCCTTCTATTTTGCTCAAAACCCTCCAGGGCTTCCCACCTCCTTCCCTCCAAGCAAAGCAGGCGGCTTCCCAGGGCTCTCCAAACCCCATGGTAGCCTCCTACCCTTCTGGCTCACTCCCTCACCCCAACCCCACAATCCTGTCACTTCTCCACCAAGCAGGCCTGCTTCACTGGAGGCCTTTACTCCTGCCCCAATACTCTGTCTCTAGGTATCAACATGTCTCCCCTACTTCGAGTCTGCTCAGATGTCATATGCTAGGAGGCCCTCCCTAAGCATCCTGTTTCAAGCAGCAACCCCTTTCACCTGCACTTTCTGTCCTCTTCCCGCCTTGATATTTCTCCAGAGCATTTCTCACTTTCTAGAGTCCTGTTTAATTTACTTATGTTATCCATGGTCCTTGCACCCCCACCCCCCCATTGTAAGCTCTCTGTGGTTTTTATATTTTATTTTATTTTATTTTTTATTTTATTTATTTTATTTATTTTATTTTATTATTTTATTTTATTTTATTATTTTATTTTATTTTATTATTTTATTAATTTTATTTTATATTTTATTTTATTTTATTTTTATTATTATTATTATTTTTAATTTAATTTAATTTAATTTTAATCTCCTGTAATCCCAGTGCCCAGAACAGTACTTGTTGAATGAATGAATAGCATGTGGGTTTTCTGTGCAGGACACTTCAAATAACAGGTTGGGTTTCCCTTTCCCTCCCATCCCTGGCTACCTAGGTGTGCTTAGGGAGTGCAGTCCTTGCAATCTCAGTATAACCTGAGCTGAACAAAATTAAAAAGGCAGATGTTATAGAAAAGAAATGCTAACAGTATTCCCCAATCGGTCACGTATGTTGTCTGTAATTCTCAGTTCCTCCATCAGCATGGGCATTTGTATGGGACATCCCTCATGCATCATTTCACACCCTCTTAATCCCCATCTGTGTGGCAGCCCCCACTGCAGTGACCAGTTCCGTGGAGACTGGCAGGCTTTGCTGGGTGCAGCCTGACGGTACCTTGCCTCAGGCTCCTGCAGTGACCTACCTCTTGATTCCTGGTTCTGGGTATCGACTATGCTCGTAGGAAATTCTTGGCACTTACACATACAACTTGGAAGTGTGGGGGATATAATGCCCGTGGATTCATCCTCAACCAAGGGGGCAAGAATTGGCAGGTAAAGGCTTCTGCCTTTTGTCGCCCCAGCAGAAAGTTGAGACAGCACTTAGAAATTCCTCAGAGCATCTCTCAGAAGAGTATCAGTTGCCTATGATGGTGGCCATGTGGTAGGTGGGTGGTGATAACACCTGATATGCAATAGTACCATAATTACTCAGATTGCTACCTGTGATGGATTGGAGGGGATGCAGGGGGAGGTGGGGCATTGGGATGTGTGGTAGCTGTGGCATCTGGTAAGTATGGAGACCATGGTGATTGTAAAGACTGAAGTTGGCCAGGTGTTGTTACCTGATAGGCTCAAGAGTGCCAATTATCAACTCAAGGCACACTGTGACAGCCAAGGGGCCTCTGTGACATCATTTAAGGAAACAGTTATCACCTGCAGTCCACAGGGCAGGCCATGATAATGATTAGACCCTCGATTTAATAAGATTGAGAGAACCACAAATGATATTTAATACACAACCTGGAGAGGTCTCCCATGTCCAATTCAGAGCACTGATAGAAGAAAAGTAGAAAAAAAGATAGGAAAAAAGACTGAGGTCTGAAATGGGGCATTTGGGTAGAGAAGTCCAAAAGTCTTGAACCCTGATTTCCCTGAATATTCCATGCTCCACTTTCTAGAGGAGGACAGCCTCTTCTTGCCCAGAGACTCTACAAGGGTCTTACCTGAGCAAGTAGCTTAGAAATTACACCTGTTTCTCCTTTTCAAGATTTACCTCACCACATGTGATGATTAATTTTGTATCAACCTGACTGGGACACTGGACTCCCAACTAGTTGGTTAAATATTATTTCTGAGTATGTCTGGGACAGTATTTCTGGATGAGATCAGCATTTGAATTGGTGAACTGAGTACAGCAGGTGGCCCTTCCCAATGGGTGTGGACATCCTCCAATCCACTAAGGGCCTGAATAGAACAAAAAGGCAGAAAAAGGTCAAATTTACCCTCTGCTTGACCGGTTGAGCTGGGACGTTGCTCTCCTCCCACCCTAGGCACTCTTCTTGTTCTTTGGGAAGATAAGTAGTTAGGTCTCAGCCTAGCCTCAGTGGGGAGTGCTGTCCATGCTTCCAGAGCAGGTGGCCTGTATCCTAAAGGAATTCAGAATCTGGCAGGCACTAGGGGAACAGGTGTGGGAGGAGCTCTTGGCAGCACTGGACTGGGAGTGGGAAATCAGTGGCTTATAAAGGGGAGAATTTATTGACTAGGGGATATCACTCATGACTTGGGGTTCCATTCCTGGTGAGGACACCTGGAGCCAGTCAGTTCTCATAGTGTCAAGGCGGCTTCTTGAATGTAGGGTGTAGTGGTGGATTTCAGTGAATGAGCTGAAGATGCTGGACACTTGCACACTATTGCCGAAGACACTGGAAGACTCAGGGATGTTGACCAAGTAGCTGTGACAGTGAAGTATACACTGCAAGGGAAGGAGGCACTTCTGGCACTAAAGACACTAAAATCCAGACACTAAAATATTCTTGCCTGTAGGGTACCCTCATGTCTTCGGATCCCGAAGTTAGGGTTATGGCAAGACCTACACAGGCCCAGGAGCTGAAGGGTAAGCTCCCTGCCTCATTTATTAAACAGGATACATCAAACCTTAACTCTTCAAGTTACCATTGGTTTTTCCAACATGTGTGTATGTATACTTGCATCATTTCAGTGAAAGCAAAGGAAAGTGCATGGTACCCTGGCCAATGGAACCAAAATATTATCACAAAATATAATAATGCTATAAGGTGGCGAGTGCTAAGTGAATCAACAGAGTGTGGTCAGAGCCCAGACTCACCCACTTATATGGAAAACATGGAGCCAAATGGGTGAGCCACCCAGAGAGAGGCAACACCCATTGCCTTGCCCACCCCTCATAGTTCTTGGCTCCTGATATTATAGAATTAGCTGTAGAAGGGCTTTTTTAGATCCCAGCAGAACTATTATGTACCTGTCATCTTGTTTAAAAATTTGCAACCCGTGTTTGCCTCCTTGCCTACCTCGCACCTCACCACCTTGGATCCCAGCCTGGCTAACATGGGTGAACATCTCTGGAGGCCTGACCAGGTCCTGTGAGCATTATCACCCAGTCGCTGTGATCCCTCCTAGGCAGAGGCAGGAGGTATGATTCATAGGGCAGTGTAGGGGCCTTATGGGGCCCTGTGGCAGCAGCACAGATGTGAGATGCAGGCTGCAGGGAGGCACAGGGCCCACTGGAGGCACCTTCCCCTTCCTTGCTCTCAGCTGGCTGTGTCCTCAAGACAGCAGTAAGCCAGTGAAGCAGCTCTCTGACCATGCATATCTAGAACCTTCCCTCCATTTCCCTCTTCCCTCAGCCCAACTTATCAAGGCAAATGCAAGGCCCCATCCACAACCTGAGCTGGGCTGGAGGCGAGTGCTGTTAACTTAATGTATTGCTGGAGACGGAGACCGAATGTGCTGACTGAACAGATTCTAATAACTCAGAGGGAAAAATCCATATTGCAAATTACCTTACTTACTTACAAGAACTACTTATTCTGTGGGAACCACAGCACGTTCATCATTTTCATTCTCCTTGAAGCAGCATGAAATGACACACAGGTGAATTAGGGAGTTTCCCCTCCTACCTATAAAAGGAGGGTAGCAGAAAATATGAATACACTAAAATCTTATAAAAGTAATTGACCCAGGTGGTGGCTTTGATCCTTATGTCTGAATACTTTCCACATTTGATAACATTAAGTGGTGATCCCCTCCCTGAGACAAAGGGAAGACAGTCATCTGTCACCTGGTCTGCACGAGGTATCCTCAAGACAGCATGCATTCTCAGGATGTATTCTCAGGGTACATTTCTCAGGGTGTATTCATGGGGTGCGTTCTCAGGATGTATTCTCAGGGTACATTCTCAGGGTGCATTCTCAGGATGTATTCTCGGTGTATTCTCAGGATGCATTCTCGGTATATTCTCAGGGTGTATTCTCAGGGTGTATTCTCAGGGTATATTCTCAGGGTTTATTCTCGGGATGCATTCTCAGGATATATTCTCAGGGTTTATTCTCAGGGTGCATTCTCAGGATGTATTCTCGGTGTATTCTCAGGATGCATTCTCAGGATGCATTTTCGGTATATTCTCAGGGTGTATTCTCAGGGTGTATTCTCGGGATGCATTCTCAGGATATATTCTCAGGGTGTATTCTCAGGAAGTATTCTCAGGATGTATTCTCAGGGTGTATTCTCAGGGTGCATTCTCAGGATGTATTCTCGGTGTATTCTCAGGATGCATTCTCAGGATGCATTTTCGGTATATTCTCAGGGTGTATTCTCAGGGTGTATTCTCGGGATGCATTCTCAGGATATATTCTCAGGGTGTATTCTCAGGAAGTATTCTCAGGATGTATTCTCAGGGTGTATTCTCAGGGTGCATTCTCAGGATGTATTCTCAGGGTTGTTTTCAGGGTTTATTCTCAGGATGTATTCTCAGGGTGTATTCTCAGGGTGCATTCTCAGGATGTTTAGGCCTCTGCTGGGAGCTGGTGGAGATGGGGAAGTCCAGAACAGAGCGTTTACTGCCCACAGAGATAATTGTCAATAATGCAAGAGAGTATAAACTGAATGTCTCTTAGAAATTCTGATGACATGGCAATTGTTTGTTAGAAACACAGGGAAGAGGAGATACACAGCTTGCCTGCCTGGCGCTGCACCCTTTGTGGGTTAAACCATGATGAAATAAGTCACATGTTATCCCATTTTGCAGCTACAGTTCCAAAACCCAGGGAACCTTAATAACTGGCTAGGGTCACACGGCTGGAAAATGGCAGACCCAAATCCAAGCCCTCTGACCCCAGATCTGCTACCTGTTTACTGCACTCTAGGAGAGGGGGCAGAAGATTATTTTAAGATGAATACACAACATGAAGGAAGGAGGGAGATAGGAGGGCTGCTGGTAACAGAGTACACTTGAGATTGCTGTGGAGGGCTTTCCTAACAGCAAGAGATCCCGACCCCATGAAGAGGCCAGCTCCCAAGGTGGGCTTGAGCATTGGTTGCATCTTACTGTGACTATTTCTCTGCCCTGTTAAAGGGGGCAGGGCAGATAGAGGCATGGGGAGTCACTGGGCATTGGGGGTTTGGAGGAAAGCTAAAGAAAAATCTCAAGTCCACAAAGCCATATTTTTCTGAAACTGGGGATACTCTGGAGTGTTCACCAGAGGTCAGAATAGAAGTGCCCATGTTTAAAACTCATAATTCATAACCATGTCATGTCCATCATATATAAAAAAAGGATTTTTATTAGAGCCTAAACATTAAAAGGTCTTCATTCAAATTTCATTTAAGCCTGAAAGTGGTATTTTTCTGAGGGTTATAGACTGTGTTATTAATACTAGAACAACTACTTTTAACTCCACAGTGTTTTTATCCATTGCAGCCAGGTAAAATCATAATGCCTATTCTTTTGATAGTGTTGTTATTTTACATCAGATGGCAACGATTTCAATTTAAATGATTTAAATGATTCTCTTTTACTTGAGTGTGGAAAGAACTTAAAAAATTAATAGGGTGACTTACAACAAGGACCACTTAGGTTTTTCTCATACAGACATTTAAACTTGCCTGTCTCGAGGACAAAGGTTTGTGCTGTTATGGAGAGATGGCTCTGTCCTCCCGCAGCGCCTCACAAAAGGCTCCAGCCACTAAGCTAAGTAGCTCAGAGGCAAGAGGAGGAAAACACACTCTCTCATGGGGCTGAGGCTCCTCAGGAGCTTAAGAAGGGCCTGTGAATGGCTGTGGTGTAAATTAGCAGGTGCTAAGCATCACGGGAGAGGGGCCAAGCACATGGGGCTCACATAATGGAACATCATCTTTGGTAAAAGGAGATGGTATTTTAAATGTTCATAACAGCATTATTCATAAGAACCCCAAAGTAAAAACAACCTAAATGTCCAACAACTGCTGAATGGATAAACCGTGGCCTATCCAAACAATGGACTATATTCAGCCATAGGAATAAAGTTCTGATACATGTTACAGTGTGGATGAGTCTTGAAAGCATTATGCTAAGTGAAAGCCAGACGTAAAAGATCACATATTATGTGATGCTTTTATATGAAATGTCTAGAATTGGCAAATCTTTTTTTTCCTTTTTATTGAATATATTGGGGTGACACTGATTAACAAAATTATACAGGTTTCAGGTGCACAATTCCACAAGACATCATCTGTACACTGTGTTGTGTTCACCACCCCAAGTCAAGTCTTCTTCTATCACCATTTATACCCCCAATACCCTCCTCCCCCTTTCCCCCCACTCCCTTCCCCTGGCAGTCACCACAGTGCTGTCCCTGTCCTTGAGTTTTATCTCTGTCTCTTTTGTTGTTGTTGTTCAACCCTTCCATCCTGCTTACCCCCCCCCCCAACAGTTGTCAATAAAATAGGCAAATCTTTTGAGACAGAAAGTAGGTTGGCAGTTGCCTAATACTAGGATAAACGGAAAGATTGGGGAGGAGTGATGGCTAAGGGGTGCAAGATTCCTTTTGGACAGTAAGTTAAAGTGTTCTAAAAGTGACTTTGGTGATGGTTGCACAACTCTGTGAATATACTAAGTCATTGGATTATATACTTTAGTCATGTGAATTGTATGGTATGTGATTTCTATGTCAATAAAACTGATACTTGGGGGGGGGGGGGGGATGCCCTTATGTCACAAGTTGCTTTTCTCTTGGTGCTTTTAAGATTCTCTCTTTGTATTTAACTTTTGACAATTTAATTATAATGTATCTCAGTATGGGTCTGTTTGTATTTTTATTATTTGAAACTCTTGATCTGGATGTCTGTTCCTTTTCTTATCTGTGAAGCTCTTTATCTGACCTTCAATTCTAAATGATAGCTTTGCTGGGTAGCGTAATCTTGATTGTAGGCTCTTGCTTTTCATCACTTTCAATATTTCTTGCCACTCCCTTCTGGCCTGCAAGGTTTCTGTTGAGAAATAAGCTGACAGTCGTATGGGTGCGCCCTTCTAGGTAACTAACTGCTTTTCTCTTGCTGCTTTTAAGATTCCCTCTTTGTTTTTAACCTTTGGCATTTTAATTATGATGTGTCTTGGTGTGGGCCTCTTTGGGTTCTTGTTTGGAACTCTTTGGGTTCTTGTTTGGAACTCTCTGTGCTTCCAGGACTTGTAAGTCTATTTCTTTCCCCAGATTAGGGAAGTTTTCACCCATTATTTCTTTAAATGAGCTCTCTGTTCCCTCTATCTCTTCCCCTTCTGGTACCTGTGTGATGTGTATATTGGTCTGCTTCATGATGTTCTTTAAATCTCTTAAGACATCTTAACTCTTTTTCATTCTTTTTTCCTTTAGCTCCTCTAATTGGATGAATTTCACTGCTCTGGTTTTGAGTTCACTGGTCTTTTCTCCCACTTGGTCTAGTTGCACCCCTCTATTATTTTCAGTTCAATTATTATATTGTTCAACTCTATGATTTCTTTTTGGTACTTTTTAATATTTTCTATCTCTTTGTTAAAATTCTCACTTTATTCACACATTGCTCTATTGACCTCACTGAGCATCTTTATAACTATAATTTTGTATTTTCTATTGGGTTAATCACCTATCTCTCTGTTGAAGCTACCAGCACTATCTTCCCTAAATACAGGTCAAAGCATGCTGTTCTCTACCTGGTCCCCATTGCTTTACAAAGTCCTGAAATCTTCAAGACTCTTTTAGCATCAGAAGGCAGTGAACCCTTCTCTTTCTTATGCATGCCACTCATTTTCATGCCAAACCATCAAAAGCTAGGGGAGAGGCCTGAGACAGGGTCTCCCTCACAGCCCTCAGAAGGAACCAACCTGCTAATACCTTGATCTTGACCTTCTAGTGTCCAGAACTGAGATAATAAATTTCTGTTGTTTAAGATGTTAATTTTGTGGTACTTTGATTTGGCAGCCCTGGCAAAATACTCCAGGTAAGCAACAGAGCTAGAACTCAGGTGCCCTGATTCCTAGCCCAGGGCTGAGGCCTTTGAGCATGCTGCATATGTCTAGTACAAGTTTCCTTACTCAGTAAACTCTTGGACCCTCTCTGAATGGGGTTTTTATGATCTTCATCCTCAGAATGGAACTTGCTTTGAAGTCCAAGCCAAGTTGAGTTTGGAACTTGGACTGGAATTGAAGGGTCTGGAGGAGCTGATTCCTCCAGGTTACATGTGTGAGTGAAAATGGGTGCTGAAGATGCCTTCCCTGCATATGAGGCCTGACAGGATGGCAGAACCTAAGCTATAATATGCAGGCTTTAAAGGATTTATGTTGCCCTTGAGAGTATGATTTTCTGATTACGACTAAAATGGCAAGTTTGTGACCAGCACCTTTATCCCAGGCATTTGGCTGCTCTTCTTACATTCCTCCTCCAGGCCCAGATGTCTGAGGCTGGAACACTGGCTGGCTTCAGGACTTTTAATTCAATCCAGATATGTATTCAGTCCTCTTACCATTTGGTCAAAGAAAGGAGCTATAAGAGACATTGTCTGGCTTGAAAGAGCTCACCATCTGTATATGAGGCTAGACCTGCTGCCATGAGGAGAGGCAACAATAATCCACCATGCACAGGATCTCACCACTCATGACACCGAGAGGATGAGTTCAGAAGCGTAAGGGGTTGTCATCATCAATGGAGAACTGAGGCCGCCTGACCCTGTCGGCCTCACAATACTGTGTTCCATGTTCAAAGCCACCTGGAACTCATCATAAGTAACAGGAGTATCAGAGGGTCAAGGTAGTTGATGATCTTTATGTCTAAATGCCATATCAGAATGCGAACTCTTATGGATGAAACAAAAAACAAAGCCAGAAGACAAGCCCTTAGGATTCCCTGAAGTTAGGGAGGCAGATGAGGAACCAGTGAGGATCTAGAGCTCTGTGGTTTTCAGCCCCTTAGCTGACCCTGGCCAGCCCTGTCCCCACCCAAGTAGGACTCCTGGACAGCTAATCTAGACCTCAGCCCTGGCCTGAATCACCCAGAGAACCATCCTCCCGTGGCCCAGCCAGGCTCAGACCTTTGAAAATGAAGTTTTTCTACAAAGCAGCTTTGAATACAAACAACAGCCTCTTCTGGAAACCACTGCCTCGAGCTGTATGAGGCAAAAAAAGCTCAACAAAAAAACCCAAAAAACAACCCGCAGATTAAAGTCCATGATACATTTTGTACATAGTTTGTGGTTTTATAGTTACTTTAATCTTTTTTCCCCCTAAACTCCTCCAAAGATTTGAACATCAGCTGAGCCAATACACAGTTGCACTTCTAAGCAACAAAGTTGTAAAACTAGACGCTGGACCTTGTCCACAACAGTTTTGTAACATCTCCAAGAGCAAAGGGTGACATGAGCTATTGAAACAGGTCCAAGTAACCATTACTATGTTCTGTGTCAAAGAGCTGCTTTATTAAAGTCTTAACACCGTAAATAAAGCAGCTGAATATTGTGTCTCCATCTTATCTCCATACCCCAGGTCTACACGATCAAGTCAATGGTCCTGGAGGCTGTACTGTGTCAACCCAGCGTCCCCCCTAAGCTCTGCCTACAGGCTGCACTGTCACACGCTGGGTTGGTGGAGAAGGAGATGAGCACCCTACACAGGTGCTAGACTTCATGACACCAGCATTTCTGGTCTCCATCCAGCCCTCATAGTGGGCTCTCAGCTGTGTGGCTAACCCAAGCTTGATGGGACAAGATGGTGTTTTCTTTTGTTTTTCCAAAGTCTTGAATTCAGACAAAGAGAGGAATTGTGTTTTCGGCTCTACCCTTTGTTTTCTGGTCTTTTCCAAGTGAAGCCTGAGACCTACAGTCCAGGACAGCCCAGCAGAAGAAACTACTGGACAAGGAAAATTGAGTTACTCTAATTACTTAGCATCATAATCTAATCTAAGAGTGTTAACATTTCAGTAGGTGTGAAAACAAGAAAGTTGCCTGGAGTTAATTTGTGTACACCACAGTGAGAGGGCCTGGCCTTTGTAGTTGGATGGCCTGGGATTGAGCCCTGACTACGTCCGCTGGCTATCAGCTGGCCGCCTCATCCTCACAAGAGGCAGGGAAGTGCCCTTGTGAGGCAGCCTTGAGAGTGTGAGAGGTGGTCACTGCACAATTGTGTGGAAGCATTTGTCTGACGTTTCGCAGCTAGTCACTCCAATCTTTGTGAGTTTTATTTCCCTGTTTCCCACCCTGAAATAACCAGGTTTGGGCTTCCTGCCCCTCTGGGCAAAAATACAGTCACTGCCAGGAGCAATTCCACTGAAGGGGCACCACTTCTACTGTCCCTGACCTGAGTGAGCATTTAGCCTGCTGAGAAATGGATGTTTGCAAAGTGACCCTACTCACCCCAGAGAAGTTCTCTGAGGCAAATAGTGGCCTGTCAGCCCTGAAGCACCTCTGAGTGTGGGTGCGACAGAGGGGCTGGGGAAGCCCAATCCCCACACTCAGCCAGCAGTGAAACACTGGGCAGAGGGACAGCTGGCCCCAAGAGCCATGAAAGTTGTAATGAGGCAGGCATAACTCTCCCCCTAACCACCCTCTCCCAACATGACCAGTTCGAATTCCTTACTATGGAGTCAATGAGCTGTCTTCAGAAGGGACCCCAGGTTAAAATGCATATTTGGGAGGTGGCAGATATTGATGCCACAAGGCCCATGAGAACCTTAGGATGTGTTTGCCAGAGAAGAGTGGCCTCCCTGGCAAGAGGGGTGCAGGAGAGGGGTGGCATCTCTGTCTGCTCAGGGTACACTTCCACACAGTCTTGGGCCCTACCAGAAGGATGCAGGGCCAGCCCCGAGAGCCTGGCTGCTCTCTCCAGGGAGCAGACCCTAAGGGGACAGCAGCTCCTGTCCCCCAGGCCAACTGCCGCATCTGGAACAGGGAACTGAGCCTTCCAGGCTACTGGTTTTGATTCTGTGGATGGTGAGTCTGGTTCTCAGGGACAGCCTTGCCAGCATCATAGTGCCAGACTTGGCCTGTCCTTCAGGTGCCAAGTGTCCAGTGGCCTAGAAACCACAAGGCCAGTCCCTAATCATTGGCAGGTTTTCTGGTCAGCTAGTACCATACAGGCCTAACTTTGGGCTCTGGGGACCCATGACACTCACCCCTCCCAGCTCAGCTTGTCTACCTGAAGCACAGTCCTATAGGTGACATCCAAGGACACTGAGGTCAGTGAGACAGTCTCGTGGTCCCATGAGTAGAGGTGCCTAGGTGGCTCTGAGCCCTTTGCTGCATCCACATGAAAATGATGGGAAGAGAGGGAGGATTCCAAGTGGGGTTGAAGAGGAGGAACCATCTGGAAGGCAGGACAGAGGTGCCAGAGCCAAGGGAAGGGGTTTCCAGAGAGGAAGGGAATTGAAGGCTATAAAGAAGAGGCTGGTGTGATAGAAATGGTGGTAAAGTCACAGAATGGCAGGACCAGGAGTTCCTGATGGCCCAGAGGACTAGGCCACACTGGAGTGACCTGAGGGAAAAGGAAGAGTCAGGGTAATGGCAAGAAACGGTGTCCAGCATCCAGAGAGACCTGCCACCTGCAAGTAACCCTGAGTCGTAGTGGGAAGCATTTCCCTTCCCCATTATGTTCCATTCCACCTGCTGCTTTCAGAAAGAGCCTCTATCTCAAGTATGAATCCCCAGCACCCCCTCCACGCTGCCTAATCTTCCTTCTGATGGGCAGAGAGCAAGCCCCAGACTTAGAGGCTTCCAAAGGCCACAGCTAAATTTTGATGACACTGTTTTGTTTTCATTGCATTTTTATGGTTATCTTCTATGTCTGACAAATGATACTACTTTTCCCATTAGTGAAGTAGTAGGCAACTTCGTTATAAACTAATTTATTGAAGGGAAAATGTGGTATGTGGATATGGCAAAGATTATTACAGTGCATAGTGGAGCAAAAAGGTGGCACAAGTAAATATCCACAAAGGAGTGAGGCTGGCAAAGGCATGGTGCAAGGAGAGCCCTGGAGCCCGAGGCCACAGGGCTGGCGCGGCTCCTTCCTGATAGGTCAGGGCAGAGGCCTCAGTTCTCAGGCCCCACAGTTTGTGGTAACTGAGCAGGAGGATGGCCTTTGCAAATTGCCTGGCAGATCAACCAGCCCATTTCAGCTACTCAGTCCATATCATTTTAAATCTGAATTTTTACCACTTTGGGGTTTTTTGATAGCTATCTTTGATAACAGAATAACACTGCCAATATGAGGTGAAGTAACACAAACATCCACCTTGTGGCCACTTGTCTTGATCTCCTGATACTGGAGATGTTCTGTCAGGATGGCACCAGCCCGTGACCTGTTCTTTCTTTGGTGAGTTCTCTTTCAAGACTCAAGCTGTCTGGGATTGAACAGCAGAAGAGAAATGCAAATAACTGTTGTTGTGTCACGTATATAAGCATGAAAAACCTGGCCCATGTCTCTCCCTGGTGTGGAGAAGGAAAGAGAGGGGGCATTATCATTTGACCAAAGAAAACCAACACACAGTTATGCCACACAGACACAAGCAGAATGAGCCATAGGTCTGTCTGCTTTTTTCCTTCTTGACCCTGTAAAGAAAATAAAGCATACCTGTGGGGGATGTAAATAGTGTGTGCTGTTACCAAGTCCTGTGTGTTCAAATTAAGGATGAAAATCTAATGCATATGGGTCTAGTATTGAAAATTTTATGATGTTCTGAAGACAAGATTGTCATTCATCTGTTCCCTCATTTCCCCCAGGAAACTCCACTCCCTGCTTATCGCTCCGTGTTCCCTCTGCAGAGCCCCAGTGTCTCCACCAGAGAAGAAAAAACGGATAAAACAACAGGTGGCCTGTGGGATTTGCCTCTAATGAAATGGTCTAGGAGGCAGGAATTAACTTACAATGTGACCAGAATAAAGCTGGAGTTTAATTGAATCCACATTATGTTCACTGTTCTTCCTTTCTTATTAGCCTTCTCCTGTGTCTGTTTTCTTCTCCCTCCTTGCGTGCAGCTTCAGTTGAGAGCGGTTCTCTCAGCAGTCTTAGAAAAGAGAATGCAGGACGGATGTGTGGCCGCTTCTGCAGCCTTCCCCGAGTCGGGTCACTCAGGGTCGGCAGGGCCAGGCGGGCTGGCACCGAGCCTGCATATGCCCAGACTTACAAACTGAACACTTTGCATGTGTGCGGTTTATTGTGGGTTAATTGTGGAGTTGTACTTTGATAAGCATGTGTAAAATGGGGGAGGGGGAGGAAAGGGAAGGGGGAGGGAGGGGAGCAGGAGGAGTAGGAAGGAGGGAGAAAGCAGCAGCCCCTAGGCCCTCAGCTGGCTGAGCAGAACGGGGCGGGGCTCCGGCTGCACCCCGCCCTGGTCTGACTTGGAACTATGAACACCCTTAGGTGGACACTGGGCCTGGGCTTCAGCGTTCCACTGGATTTCATTCCAGTTCATTCATTCACTTATTTATGGGTAAATTTCTCCCTCCCTCTCTCTCTTCCCTTCCCTACCCCCCTCCTCCCATCCCTCTCCTCCCCGCCCTAGCATCACCCCCTCACACAGAGGGTCCTCAGCAAACCTGGGGTCACACTCCCACTCTGCATGGAGCACAGGTCCAGCTCCAACTTTGTTCTTCAGTGCTCACTGGCTCTGGAAGAAAAATGGCCAGTAAGATTTTTAGAATTTCCAGACTTTCTGGGAATTTGGGGTCTGTAAATACAGGTGAAGAACCAGCAATATAATGTGGACAGTTACAGAAAAACCTGTCTTCTCTCCTAATTACCGAGCTCGATAGAGGCTGGCACTGTTGGGTGCTGTGCCTACAGTGCCTGGGTCCCTCTGTCTTCCCACCACGTGTAACATGAATGCCCTTGTGTTACAAATGAGGCAGGTTGAAGCTTAAAGAAGTTGGTAATTTCACTAGGTCTGTGTGGTGAGGATGAGATTAGATGTGGGTGGGCAGGGCAGGGACAAGCTCTGGATGCAGAAAGCTGGGGGCAGCCTCATGCTGACACACTCTTTGAGAGCTGAATCCCATAATCCCATGGACAGGGCGCCAGAAAGGTTTTGCTTAGAGAAAAGGGGGTGGCTTCCTGATGTTTTTGCACAGATAATGGGGATAGGATTCTCTTCCAACGAAGTCCCTTTGGAAGAGGTAGATGTCAGTGGGCACTTCGGGAATGACTGAAGTCACTGTGACAAAGCATTGTTGCCCCCTGGAATCTGAGTCAGGAGGCTTATGTTCTCTCCAGGGATGGAGACTCACAGAGGAGCCAGCCACATGCCAAGCACTGGGCCAGGTGTCCAGTGACAGTCACCCAGCATTCTGGTCCCATGTGAAGTCTGAGTAAGCCAAGAAAGTGATTATGGAAGAGTCAGCTTCTTGTTGCCTTGGTGAGGGCATGGCACAGGGAGTGACAACAGAGCCCCTCGCCACGCCACGGGGTAGGCACTAGAGGGAGGGCAGGGGGTGGGCACAGGGCATGCAGCTGTGCAGAATTGAGAGCCAGTTCTCTGACTTGGGCTTCTGTTTCTATGACATTATGGGCATGTCTCATTGTGTGGTCACCAGGAAAACAGCATGAACACATCCTTCCTGGGGCGAAGCATGCAGTCAGGCACAGCTCGGCTCCATCACCTTCCAGCCGCGTGACCCTGGGCAAGTGAATTCACCTTACTGTCCTCTTCTGCAAGATGAGGAGGACAATCCTGCCTTCCTTTTCTGGTTGCTGTAAATACGGAAAGAGACAATGGCCATGCAGTCATCAGCACAGTGTCCACCTCCCAGTCAGTGCATATCAGTGGCAGCCTTTGAAGAATATTATCATATGCCATATCCTGCTTAATGGATTCAGAAACCTCCTCTTCTTTTATGTTCATCACAACATCAGTAGATAGATATCATTACACCCATTTTACAGATGAGAAAAGAGGTTATATAATTTGCCTCAGAGCTCATCTCAAGACCGGTGCTCATCCCACCACCTCATGACTGTTTTTTCCTATGTTTCTATTAAATCCAACCACGACCATAAGTCTCCTTTCTTTCTAGGCCCTCAGTGGCTCCTTCTCAGGATCTGTACCAGTGAGACTTTCCATGCTGCCCCTGGTTCCTGGGGTGGGTGGTTCTGTTGTCCTAGGATCAGGGTCTTTCATATTTGCTCCTGTCTCAGCTGTTACTAACTCATTTACAATGCATTCTGCTGGCCCTGGCCAAACAGAACCACCAAAAGGTTGCAGGTTTGATTACAGATCAGGACACATACTTAGGTTATGGGTTCAATCCCCTGTCGGGGTGCATGTGGGAGAGGCAACCAATTGATGTTTCTCACAATGATGTCTCTCTCTCTCTCTTTTTCTCCCTTGCCCTCTCTCTAAAATCAGGAAGCATGCCCTTGGGTGAAGGTTAAAAATAAATAAAATGCATTCTGCTGCTCCAAGGTGTAAATGTGTTGCCATGGCTGGTGACTATGGAAAGATGCATTTGGAGTAAAAATAGCCTTACAAGTGGCTTAAAGGCTTATAGCAGAGTGGAAGGTTAGCTTTTGTCATTAGAAGTGGTTTTGCAGGGAAAATCGTGGTGGCTGTTCCTGTTATTGGTGGAAGTGTAGTTCTTAGGGTGCTATGAGGAAAAGAATTTCCTGAGGTCCCAAGGGGAGAATGGGGTGTCGCGGAAAGCTTTATTGATGATGTAAAATTAAGGGGTTCCACTCCAAGGTCCCATCTCTGTCCATATCTCCATGGAAGAAGTCCAATCTTATCTTTAGCAGGGCCAGAATAAAGCCTACTACCCATAGTATCGGCTCCATATTAAAGTACAGTCCATTCCAGCATCCTGTGTGTGGCATCTGAGTCTGCACAGCCATGGGCCATGCAGCTGCTTAGGGCCACATGGCTTTGGAGAAAGAACACGCAAGTGCACAAGCAAGTGCAGGCCATGGAGTAAGAGAGAGCAAGAGCGAGCAGGCAAGACAGCACGAACTCTTTGAGGATTTTAACTTTCCAAGATTTCATGCACTTCAGACAGGGTCCACCCCCTAGCCAATCCGTTGTTCCCGAGGCTAGACTGACAGGCACACACCTCCCCTGCATCACCCCGACTTCAAGGTGCATATACTCATCTCTCCTTTTGTTGGACCCCTTCCCCCAGTGATCTGTAGGGAATGGTCCAGTGGGTCCCTGAGGAGCGGGAAGCTGTAGCTTCCTGGTGAAGCTGCTCAGATGACCATGCTTATAATATTTAGCCTCCCCTTTGCTCTCTTATTATTATTAATATAACTAGCTAATTATGATGATAACATTCCTTCCCCCATAAACACCACACTGGCATCAAAATTAAGGAAGTGGAAGTCCGATGATGAAGTTCACAGAGAAGGGGAGGGTCAGCTTAGTATTCTGCCAGCAGAAGAACTAGATCCTGAATTACAGGAAGGAGTTCAGCTTGCTTCAGTTACTACATCAGGATCCAAAACTCCCAGATCAAAAAGAATGTCAAACGCACTCACCATTCCAGCAGGCCCTTAGCTTGCCTCCTGCAGCAGAAGAAAAGTGGTCAGTGGAGCTTTTGAGCTGTCCATCAGCCTAACCTTCTTCCCCCCTGCCCCATGCCATCTTGACACTTCTCTGCCTGCACCCTGAAGGCCTGGCTGTGGCAGAGGTGGCTGAATTAAATCATGCTAAACAAGAGCTTTGCTGATGTCTTAGAATTTGTAGGGTGACCTAATTCCCTGTGTCTGCTCTTTACAACTTTTCTTCCCCACCCGTCTCTTGTTTATAAGAGCAAATCTCTGAACTGAGATCAAGCAGTTTGTGGTGCCAAGAAAAGAGAGAGGCTGCAGAGATTCCAAGTGCAATGCAGAAAGGCTTCCTGGTGCCAGCACCATCCTTCTGCAGCTGGCCCGGAGTGGCCTCTGCAGGCACCCCAACCCAGCCTGTGCCCAGGGCCCAGTAGGGCTCACAACTCAGGATGTGTTGCAGTCATTGCCTGGGGGCCCATCAGCAGCCTGGCCTGAGCTCTAGTGGGAGCCTCGCTTTTATCTCAGGTGAGGGAGAGAGGCTGGGGTGCAGGGGCTGTTGCTGGTGCTCTATAGACTCAGGAGAACACGTCCATGGATGAAGCACTGACCAGAATAACACTACTTGCCTGTTCATCACTCTTTCGAGCACTTTCCTATTTTGTGATCTGTTTCTTCTCATGGCCCTACTCTGGAAAGGCAGAAGTCCTCTGTGCATTCTTACTCTCTGAGGCCCGAATAGGGATTGGGCATTTTTGCATTTGCCTCTGATGTGAACTCTGGACACATACAGCCTCGCTTGTCCATTCTCGCTGCTGACCCTCCAGGATTCCTGTGAGCTAGACAGGGCAGGATTGCCACCCCCACCCTGGATGGGGAGGGAGGATGACATGTCTACAAGGCCCTAGCCCAAAATCTGAGCTAACAAGTGGAAAAGCCCTAATAAAAACAGATTCTTTTGACTCCAAGTCTAAAAGAAAGTTACATATAAATGAAAATGTTTAAATTGTATTTGTTCTTCTGGTCATACTTTCAGTGGTGGGACTATTTGAAAGAACCCTATCAAATAGGGTTCTGAGAGAACCAGGTTTCCTCTGTGTATTCCTTAAAGTGAAGCCCCACCAGGTGATTCTAGGTGCTTGGCCATCAACTTATCGCCCTCACCCTCACCATCACCATCATTCCCCACCTCCTTTGACCAATGGGAACAAATAGGCACAGAACCTTAACTGACCTGCCCAAGTCCACCCAGGGGGAGTAGGAGTGTTGGGTTCAAACCCAGGAACCCAGGTTCCTTATCTCTACTTTTAATCACTTTGCTTCTCCTCCCCCTCCCCATTTTCTCCCATGGGGGAGGGGTACGGAATCGCAGGTACAGAGAGAAAGAGAGAAACGTCAAGATGACTCTCGGGGTGGAAGCCTAAATTCTCAGGCTAATTTTCAAGAAGCCTCACCCAGGTATTTAGAATGGGACAGAGGAAGAAACATTCAGGAGTAAATCCCCTGGATCTGCCTCTAGAATTTTGATGTACATACAAATCGGATTGGGTGGGTTTGGGTGGGACCCCAAGGCTGCCTTTCTAACAAGAGCCCAGGTGATACGGAAGTTTCCAGTCTGAGGACAGTGCTGGGAGCAGCCAGGTCATAGACCACTGGTCTCAAGACTAGATTCCTGGGGGTTCCTGAAGATACCACAGGAGCCTGCCTCGGGTGGGAGGGAGGGATTTTGAGTAAGATTTCCCTTGAAAAATGGGATTTTCATGATTTGAATAAAAGTTGGAAAACCACAGCTCTAAATATAATATCCCATACTTTTGGCAATACTTGCTAGAATGTGTGGCAAGAAATTTCTGTCCCAAAGATCATTTTCTTATATACTTTGCTGACTCAAGGGAATCAGCAGCCATATTTGGACAGCTGGCCTCACAATGACCTCCCTGCTACCTAGTGGAAAATGTTGAAGGTACTCTACTTAGAAATAATTATATTTACATAGCCTCTGTGCGCTCTCTCCCTCTCTCTCTCTCTCTCTCTCTCTCTCTCTCTCTCTCATGCTTACAGGAAAAAAGAATACTTGCTTCTGGAATTCATCAGCTCCAGCTGTTTACTTCCATCTGAGTCCAGAATTTTTTTCCTGTGGTTAATTTTTTTTTTCCTATGAGGGAGAGGGGGAAGGAAGGCTTCTAACATGCAATTATCAGAAATTGTTACCATCTCTGAAAACTCAGTCTGTCTGTCCCAGATTTTGAGAGCTCAGCATCAGACCAAAGGAAAAGAGATACTAGGGTATGGAGCTGGGAAAGCATTAATAGAATCACTTGCTCTCTACCATCTCCAACTGTGTTCTACAAGGAAAAATACTGTGATCAAATAAGGTGGGAAAACGCTGGTCCAAACAAATTTCTCTGCTTTAGGGTTACTTAGAGTCCTTCATAAACTGACATGGTTATAATACTCCAGGAGGCTGTAAGAATCTGTCTGGAGTGTTGCCCAAATTTCCTTGATCGCAGAAGCCCATTTTTCTAGAACATCCCGAAGAACACCAGTAGTCTATGGGACCCAACTTCTGGAACCAGCTGATAGATCCCCAGCTCTAAAATATCCAGTGAAACACCTAAAACTGAGAGGACATCTTCCTCGGGGTCTGGTTCTTCCACCGCAGAATGACAATTCCAGGAAGTTCCTGCCCAGGATGCTGGGCGGCCCTGGAGTGTGTGACAGAGGCCAAGTGCTGCTCATGTATGGCTGGGGCTGGGTTTCATTACCCTTTGTTTCTCTTGGGTGGCCCACAGAAAGCCGTCTATAAATGTAGGTCCGGCTGGATGTGGGGGATCATGGCTGTATGAAGGCAGCAAGGAGGAGGCACCCAAGCCGGAGGGTGCGCGGAATGTCCCAGGAGACCAGGGTGTATGGGAATTGGGATCCTGGAGAAAGCAAGGGAGCAAAGAGTGTTCTAGGAAGGGCAGGTCGGGGCAGGGCGGCGGGGAATCAGGATGTGACTGAGTCTCCTCAGGCTGAAGTTGGGCGGGGCCTTGCTTTGTAATGAGTCCACTTCAGCTGCCTCTGAGTCTCAGTTTGTTCATTTCTCAGACAAGGTATTTTCATGATTCTAAGGACTTTCCCAGGTCTGGCAGCGACAACCTCCGGCACAGCATGTCCCCCAGCATGATAATGGCACATTCAGGGCAAACTAGGTGACCTTGTGATACACAGACAAAAGTTTTTTATTTTCATAGTTATGTTTTTGTTAACATTTATTTAAAAAAAAAAAGTGAACTAAAACCTCCAGCTTATGCTTTCCCAGATGTTCTTGCTCCAATGAAGACTGAAACAGGTGGCCCCAGGGGCTGTGGCATGTGCTCAGCTCCCGAATTTTACACAAATGGAAGCAGAATTGACAAAATTGTGAGCAGGCAAATGATGACTGCAGTTATAGACACCCAGGAAAATTCAGAATTTCCTCTAGAAAAGACTCTCCTGACAGCCTGAGGGAGCTGGTCCCTGGGCTGGAAGGTAGCTGTGGGGTCAGCATCTACTGCAGTTATAGATACCCAGGAAAATTCAGAATTTCCTCTAGAAAAGACTCTCCTCACAGCCTGAGGGAGCTGGTCCCTGGGCTGGAAGCTAGCTGTGGGGTCAGCATCTACTCTGGTCCCCCAGGTCTCCTCTAATAGCACAGACACTCATCTGGTTTTCAGAGCAGCAGCAATGAATGTGTGCACCCTGAACAGGGACTTTGCTCTACTCATTGAGTCTCTGGAACCCACCTTCCAAGTCCAGAACTCTGTCTCTCCTGATTGTCCCTGGAAATGACAGCTGCCTGAGGACATGGAAGAAAGTCTGGGGATGAAAAGAAAATGCCAGAATGTGAGCAGTTTCCTTCCTGTCCAGCTGCCTTACCATCGGCCTTCTGTTTCTTTAGATTCCAAAGCCTGGATTTAATTCATTGGGTGGGATTATTTTAATTTGTACTGCTCCTAAACACACCTGGTGAAGCTGTGTTTAAACCAACATGTAGGAGAGCTCCTTCAGGTAACCCAAATACGTCTCCGTTTGGTCCCTTAGTGCTGCACTTTAATGTCACAGGACTCTGCACACACAAATGGCCAGGCTTAAATAATGTAAAACTTTCTATTTTCTGACAATGGTGCCAACCTGATTTAGGCAAGAGGACTCTGCCCATTTATCACTCTCCTACAAGGAATAATAATAGTCATTGGGATTTGGTGTGTCATTATGTCAGCACTATTCTAAGAAATTGACACATTAACTCATTTAACCCTGTGAGCCAGGATGTCTATTATTCATTCCCATCTTACAGATGAGGAGAGGAAGACACTAAAAGGCTGAGTAACACCCAAGTTCACAGGGCCAGCAAGTTGTGGAGCTTGAGTCACCACATACCCTCTCCAGGGAAAAGGTTCAGAACCTTTATCCTGTCTGGTCATGTGCTTAACAACACAAAACAAAAAGCAAACACCAGATATATGGATTTCCACAGTCAATAATTTTCAGTGTGGTTTTAGGTGACCAAAAGGTTTCCTCTAACATGGGAATCTAAAAATCTAGAGAAATCTCCAAGTGACTGGTTTCTAGAAATGGGACTGCGTACCTGAGAAAATACACCCAGGACAGTAGCCATGACCACCAAGCTGCCCAGTGGGGAGAGGCTCATGAGGGAGGGGAAGGGAGGTGAGGGCTGAGAAACCCTTCTCAAACCTTTGTCCTAGGGTTCGGAGCAGGAGAGAGAGGAGGTTCAGCCCTTTCAGGGACTGAGGGAAAGCAGATGTGACCTGCTGCCTGTGGGCTCTAGGGCATAGCAGGGACCTACTTTGTTCAGAATTGCAAAGACTGTGCAGTTCCTGACCTGTCCATTAGTCCTGAAATCCAGGCAGGCCCCGGGGCCATGCTGAGCACTGGTGTCATGTTGGCAGCACTGCAGGTTTGTTTGGGTCAGAGCGCAGATTCCAGCCCACCCTGGCTCATGCATGTAGCACTGGGTCATGGGCCATCATTGCTGCTTGTGGCCCAGAGAAAGCCCTATGAAGAAGACAAAGTGGGCTGGGGCCTTGTTTCCTCAGGCCACAGGAACTGGAAAAGGCCAAGCAGACCAACATATGCAGCCTTGAACAAGAGACTTTCTAGACCTTGGAGGGTCTAGTGGGTCTGACCTCCTCTGCCCTCAAGGCTCAGCCCAGCCTCTTCCAGCCAGACCCACTCCCCTGAGAGTGGTTCTCTAATTCCTAAGCTGGTGAATCCAATTTTCTGTCTCCTGCCAGTACCTTGCCCCTAGCTTGGGCTGCGCACATACAACTGCCCACCTGACATCCTCACTTGGACGTTTAATGGGCATCTTCAACTTCACTCTGATCACTCCCATACCTGCCCTGATCCCTGCCTCTGGTGATGCATCACCATCCACCAAGGCACTAAGCCAAACACCCCTGATGCTATTGCTCATTTCTTTTTTTCACATCTCACAGCAAGGTTGTTTACTGAAAACATGTTAGTGTCGGCTCAAGACCCTTGCCTCCAGCCTGCATTGTTGCCGTGGCCCCTGCCTTGTTTCCTGCTCTGCAAGGAGTCCCTGAGGCCCTCCATGTGAGCCCTGTTGCTTATGGCCTTCCTCTGTTGAAAGCAGAAGGCCATGACCTGGCTCTGCTCCTCCAGCCTTATGTCCTCAGGCTCCCCTCACTCACTCTAGCCTTTCCAGCCCCTCGCTGGTCCTCAGGGGCCTTTCGAGCCATGGGGACTGCACTTCCTGGACTGCCAACTGGCTTGCTTCCTCCACATTCATGTTCTCAGCAAGGCCTTCTGTCTATAATGACACTTCTCCCCCCTTTCCTGATTTCTTTTCTCCATAACAGTTTCTCCTTCTTATATACCACACAGTGTCCATATTCCTGTTCATTGTCTGCATCCTTTATGGTGCTGGGGGTGGGCGTTTTGGTCACTGCTGTATTGGGAACTAAACCACCAACCACCTAGTAGGTGCTGAAGCAGGTTTATTACCTAAAAGCCCTGTCTGTCCCTGATGACATCATGAAGAAAAGTGCTCTACAGAGGGATGATTATTGTTCAGATTTACAGTTCTTAAATTGAAGACCTTCAGATACCTGGCTCCAGGTATTTCCTATGTCCCCAGGTAGTTCACAGCTATAGTTGGCCACAGCTTTCCATGTCTCAGCTGCGAATGGCAGGAAGAGGATAATCCATCGGGGAGCTCTGAGCTGTGACATAGGGACTTTTGTCTCTCTGTCAGTAGGGCTTTCAGGGAGGGGATGACCAGGAACCACCCTGAGGCAGAGATGGAGGTAGGGCCCCTCCCTGCGGGCACACGCAAGACTTTCAGTGCTTTCTCCATGGATCCTCTGTCTAGTGAATGCTGGGCCCTTTCCCCAGGCTGACTCACTGTCACTGTGCTCTCTGCAGGCACTATAGCAGGAACGACTGTCTTATGGGATTGGGGACCAGGAAGGAACAACCACAGTGGCAGAAGTGCCCTGGTGGACACTGGCCCTGCCCTGGGTCTGAGTGGCCGGTGTCCACCAGGGCTCTTGCTGCCTTTATTTTCTGAACGGTTTTTCTATGAACCTGCTCTCATGGACTGCTGCCCCCTGCTGCCACCCCTCTCTCCTGGTCTCACATTGCCACTGCTTGGCCTTCTGTCACTGTGAATTGTGGACGGACGGTCTGTTTGCAGTTTCTCATTAAATTGGTGTTTTCACTCCCCTGGGGGTGGGGGAGCCGTCAGGTGATAGGGGTAGTTGGTAGTTTCTCAGGCACAGGCTGGCAGGTGACAGGCTGAACACTAAGTTCAGGCCAGCAGGTAAGAAACACTTCGCCTCACAGAACCCAGGGCAGGTGGAACATTCTCGTGTTGTGTGTTACTCCCCACCAGACTATAAGCTCCTGGGCTGCAGGGCCCAGCCTTCTTCTCCCCGCGGTGCCCAGCTCAGACCCGGTACACAGCAGACATTCTAACAAGTATACATGCTCGTCAGGCTGAGTGAGGTGGCCACCAAAGTGCCACTAGGGACACTTCTTCTGCACATTTCTAGCATGAGCTAAGCCTCTGGGGGGTGTGAGTAGAAGCCACGGGTCCCCCAAACTTTGATTTGTAGTTGGTTTCTTGAAATCCACCAGTCCCCTTTGAGAGAAGGCAGCTGTTTCTGCTACAGGATGTTTCAGAGTGGCCTCACTTCTCCACCCTCCCTGGGTAACCCACGCACAGGACACACCCTGGAAACCAGAAAAATAGTGGAACCAGCTGTCCTGAAAGAGAGAATTAAAATGATGCAAGCAGTTCATAAAGAGAAAGGAGCTTGGAAACTGAGACCAAGCAGCATGGTCTCATACCCGCGCCCCCGCTCATCGGAGGGGGCATGAAAACGACCCGGTTAGACACGTTGTCCGGCACCCAACCCCTAACACGCATCCTGGTTGCACTTTCTCTCCCTCCCATGGAAACACCGTTCCTTCTCTGCTCACTCTCAGCTCTCCCTTTTCCTGGTGATTTGCAGCTTTGGGGGGTAAGAATCAAATTCTGAGACTTGAAGCCTGGGACTCTTTTCCACTAGTGTGCTTGGCACCTTTGCAGGGGACTAAAACCATGACCTCATGGTGTTGTATAAGCCAGTCCCTCCACCCCAGTCCCTCCTGTCCTTTCAGGCCTTATTCCCTTGCTCTCCCCATGTTTTTTCTCCCAAAGGGAACCCAACACTGTAGGAGAGCTGTCCCCAGCTTGGAGCCTCAGAGACCCCCGAAGCCCTCGTGACAGGCTCTGTTTTGCATGGCAGCTACGTAGCTTGTGGATCACTGGAAAACTCAGCCACACTGTGAGTCCGGAAGTTGGAAAGAATGTTGGTCTTCACTGAGATTTAATTTGACACGTTTCTGGCTCTAAACTTGGAGATTAACTCTTCATTCTTAGGGGGGGGAAATACCCTTTAGGTCTCTGAAATAGCAGTTTAGTGGGAAAATGTGCAGCTTTGAAAGTGTCACAGGCAGTCCGATCTGCATGTCCCCTCTTTCTGGGGCTGCATATTTTCTGTGTCTGATAATATGTTTGCTACACCTCCTCTCTGCCAGGGACACATACAGTCAATTGTCGGCTCCAACCATGTAATCTCTTAACCATAAGGCTCCACATCTGTTGTCCAGTTGCTGCATGGTTGGATCATTAACGTGGCTTCTAATTTTACTCTTTGAATTTAACATGAAAAGTTTTAATGAGTGTATGTAATTCATACTTTCCAGCTTCAGAGAGTCCTGAAAGAGAAACCTATGCTTTTATAACCCACATCTCTGAAGTAGATTGTTTTATTTTTAAATCCCATTTCCTCCCCCATTCCCCTTACACAAATGCATTGTAAAATAGGCCAATGGGACATTATCTCCCTTTCCCAAAAATGCATTCAAATATCTGTCTAGGTTTGGGAGAAGAGCCCCTTTCAACGTCACTCTCTTATGATCTGTCAGATGTGCTCATTGCTCGTTTCAAGGTTAGGCTCATGTTGTGAGGCCCCATTCATTCATCTATAAAAACAAATTGAAAACTGGCATAAGAAAGACGACCCATGAGTCATCTTGAAAGAATTCAGCTTTAAAACTTGCTTTCACTCTCATGCCTGTTTTTACTGAAATAAGCTGGATTTAGTAATGGTTTTTGTTCCTGCCAACTTAGTTCACTTTTCCCATTTCCCCCTTCTCTGGGCCTGCCCTCCATCTCCAGTGTGGAAAGTGACTGCATTTGATTAAATGCAATTTGGGGTTGACCCTTTTTCAGAAATTTGCTTCCATTAATATATTTTGGGGTATTTTTTATGAACATACTCCAATAGGCTAGAGCAAAAATGTTCAATCCAATAACATATGTGTTTGAGAAAGCATCGCTTTTATAATTACTCACTATAGCTGTGTTTATCATTAACCAATTCCTGGAAAATTTCAAAAGCACGCTCCATTTGAGCATTCGCCTCCTGTTTGGGGTCTTCTAGACTGAAAGCTTGATTGAGCGTTTAAAGCAGAAGCCAGAGCTAACTTTGCTGGTGTGACTTGTTCACTCCTGCTGGAAGTTCTGAGGGTGTTCTGCAGATCCATGTCCCTTTCTGCTGACATTTCACATGCCCCTGCCCAGGAGAACAGGACAGTGACACCCATAATGGACGGCCAGAGTTAAGCAAACTTCTTTTACTTGTTACTCCTTTTATTGAATTCGATTCTCTCAAGTTTACACAAGTTCAGAAGCAGGGCCTCAACACAGCATTTTGTGTGAAGAGCCATATCTCAAATGCATGACATGTCAAATGTGGGAAGCTGATGAACTTGACCCAAGTCAAGATAGGGTTCCTCCATTCCTCAGTAGATATGTATTAACTGTTTTACTGGACACTTTCTAAGCCATAGGAGAGAGTAGTGAAGCACAACCAAAGCACTGCTTTCTTGGCACAGTCCATCTGGAAAGAAAAATAATGGTTCTGCTATGGCAGTGCAATTTTTCTACCAAAGAGCAGAAGAAAACTTTCTAGATTCTTTTGGAGATCTGGTGATTTACTACTTTTCTAGAATTCTTGGGAAAATTCACCTATTAAACATTTTAAGAGCTGAGGCCAGTGAAGGGATGGTAGTTCCTGCAGTGGGTTGGTTGGTAATGGGAAGGAATCTAGGGAGAACCCAGTCCACGGATCTGTTTTGAGGTGAAGACTCTGAGGGTTTCAGTAATGGTGTGCTTAAGGGTGCCACCACCACAAACGTCCAGTGTAATATTCTCTAGAGAAGACAGAGGAGAGAAGACAGATGGTGACATGGGAAAGGAGAAGGGATTCGAAGAGGAGGTGAGGAAAGAGGGAGGAGGCGAAGGTGGGAGAGAGGAGGGAATCAAGAGGCTTGGAAGGAGCTGGGGCCCTGGAATCAAATCCTCCTTCAGGTTAAGCTCCCGCCCTCTTCAATCCATGGGGCAGAACCTTGCTTCTCTGTGGTGCATTTCAAGGTGACTTTGGTTATTTCAATCTTTCCCTTCCTAAAGCTCCCCCCTTTGTCCCTACCTTGTAACAGAGTAAGTTTTTGCAGGAAGTGTCTGGGTCCGAAGGAGCGTGAATACAGGGGTGGTTATTGTAAGCCAAAATTAATTTTAGACTGTGATAAAGATTAATAAACATTTATTTGAGCCAAAGGAGCCGTAGCCTGGGAGACACAGGTTCCGAGAGTGACTTACACTGCTTCTTCGAGACAAATGGGAGGATGGATTTCATAGCAAGAGTGCCTGTCCTGGGTCTCAGGTCCTTCCATATAAATGAAGTACTCAAATTGTTCAGTTCTGATTGGACAGGGCAGGTCTCAGTCCTTTAGTAGAAAGAAGAACCCAGAGCTTCCCTGCGGTGGTTGACTCTGATGGAATAAACAAGCTGGGCATAGTGTGGAGAGAATTCAGTCAGGTATTTCCTGGTATACAGAATCCACGAGGAGCTCTTGTCAGCAAAGGACTACTAGCTTCTTATTGTTTATAAAATTTGGGCCTTCGATTGACCTTGGGATTCCATCTCAGCAGATGAATTTTCTCTTGGGCTCATATCAAATGAATCTTTCTTCTCAGGTTCACATTACAGTGCATGTTTCAGTGGAGTACAAACAAAATATCTAGGAGATGGTGTAAAACTAGGCAGCACGTCAGTTACTCCAGTGCCCTATCTGCTGAAATTCATAAGGCTGCATCCTTAGAACACTCACATTTTGAATTGAGCAGGTATTCGTGCCGCTGTGCTCAGCCTCTGGTGCCTCCTCTGGTGCTCTGAGCACCTGTGAGGCGGGGAGCAGAGCTGAACCGAGGATGTTCACTGTGCTGCCTGGGCACTCACGGCTCCTCCACAGCATTGCCCCTTGATATTATAGCAGAGAGCTTGCAGGGGTGTTTGCAAACCACCTCTCTCCTCTTCCCCTCCCCACCCCCTTCTGGCAAAGTGTAAGCCTGAGATACTGTGACTTACAAGACATTTGGTCTTCATTCACAGTTCCAGACTAACAACTCCCCAAACCCTTGGAATTTCCTGTGTTGAGAGTGAAAAAAAAAAGTGCCTCCTGTTATGTTGAGGTGAAGTTTGGAAAGCACCTAAGGATGGAACTTTCAGCCCCACCCCCTGACCTCTGGGGAGGAGAGAGGGGCTGGAATTTGAAACAATCACTAATGGCCAGTGACTTAGTCAATCATGACTGCAATGAAGCCTCCATAAAAACCAGGAGGAGAGCTCATTGGCCTTTCTTCCGGAGAGCTTCCACACTGGGGAACCAGAACACTTCCATGTGCCACCGAGCCAGCATTCAAACTCCTCGTGGACAGAAGCTCCTTCCTTAGGGACGTGGCTCTATGTATCTCTTCATCTGGCTGTTATCCAAATTCTTTAATATCTTTTGTAAGAACTCTGTGATCTAGCAAACAATGTGTGTCTCTGAGTTCTATGAGCCATTCTAGCAATTTAATTGAACCCAAGGAGGGAGTTGGGGAAACCTCTGATTTATAGTTACTTGGTCAGAAGTACAAATGATGACCTGGCATTCTGAGGTGGGGGGGGGGGAGAGTGGTCACTGGAACCTCCAATCTGTAGCTGGTAGATCAGAAGCACAGGTAAGAGCCTGGGCTTGCCTCTGGCCTCTGAAATCTGTATATGTGTTGAGGGAGGGGCAGTCTTAAGGACTGAGCTCTTTACCTGTGGGATATGGTGTTGTCTCCAAGAAGACAGCGTTAGAATTGACCTGAATTGTAGGATACCCAGCTGATGTCCGAAAATTATTTGTTGGGAGGGGTTGGATTGGTTCTGGAACCCCCATTCAAGGTCCCTAACTGGAGTCTTTCTCCATGCAGGTGGGTGGATGGACGACTACCTGGGACAGAGGTGAAGCCCAGTCTAGAGCAGCATGTCTGCCATATTGGGTTACCTTGGGTGTGATACCAGTGGTTGAAAGGGTAGAGTGAAAACCCTAGGAGGGAAGAGCAGAATGACAGGCCCCTGACATGCTCAGATCTTTCAGACCCAGGTTCCCTCTCCAGGCCCCTGCCTGCCAGAGACCAAGACCTTGGAAAGGCCTGCAGACCACCGAGGATGCAGCTTCAAGAGACATGGTGTTCTTGCTGAGGAGGCTTCACGTTCTAACAGGCATGTTTGCACCACAATAGGCAGAGGGTGCAGAGCAACGACCATCTTCTAATATGAAGGGAACGATGTGGCCATCCCTTATGAGCAAGAGCGACTGTGCCACTGTGATGGCAACTCTGGACATTGCCCAACTGAGTGATTCCTTTAGTGTTTATGAAAAAGCACTGAAACACAGTACTGAATGGCTAAACAAACCCAGATTGTTGTTGGGGATTTTGATGGGGAAAGGATTAACTCACTTCCAAGTGCCTTGGCTTCCTCCCAATACTATTTACTTAGCTGAGGACTGCTTTCAACACCAGCCTGGTGAGAAAGACCAGGTCTGAGCCTGGGGGAGGTGTGACAGGAGGAAAGGGGATGAAGAGGACACATACAGAGACACTGGCCCCAGTCTCTGCTGACTTTCTTGCTTGGCCAGACTGCTCACTGAAACATGGAGACTCCGGAGGATCTTACTTTTGTGTTTAAGAAAGAACAGCATAATTGGGCTTATCAGCAACCCAGGTCTCCATTAGGCAGTGGTAGCTTTCACATGCTTCTACCAACTAGCTAAGAGTGATTATTATGATTTAAATATTTCTCCTCTAGCACTCCGAACAATTTAAGTGCATATGTGTTAAGAGATGTTCCAATCCAGACCCCCGATTAAGGTGCTTTTTTTCATATGGAACTGGATGGTTCTAACTGCAGATGTTTGATGACCTGCCTGTTCAGGCCAGATTTGCTTAAGGCGTGTGTCCTTCGTGAGCCTGCCCCAAGGCGGGAGGTCGTAGGACCTGCTTGAACACTGCATGTCAGTAACCTCGCCCGGCCAGCGATGCCTGCCCACAGACAGCGTCGATGGTGCATCCCCAATGGCCCTCCAGAGAGAGGGGCATGGCGTCATCATGCATCCAGTTCAGTTTGTTTACTCAACAAACTGTTAGGTACAGGAGTTCACATCAGGTACATACACTTAGATTTTAAGATAAGATGGCAAAATGTGAAGTTCTGATTTTTAGAAAAGCTATAGAAGCCACCATGAAAAGCTAAAAAGTTGAGAATTATTACTAGTGTTCATTGAGCACTTACTGTGGGCTTGAATGTCTTTAAGAGCTAGAATCCCTGGTCTGTGGCAGCAGTAACTCGCCCCTGCCAGAATGATAGGGAGAAAACCAGCATCTCCAGAGGGCCAGCCCAGGGCTGATGCTGAGTCACCCCATCCTACAGCTGAGGAAATGGAGGCGTAGGAAGGGGCATCACTCCACGTTGGCACTGAGAGTACGTGGCAGAGCCGGAATCCAAACCCAGCTCTGTCTGGCTCCCGGCCACTCATTCAGCCTCACAAAGGTACTGGGTCCCAGAGCACAGGGAGATGAGCTCTAGAAAGACTGTGGAAGGCCTCAGAGAGAGGGTGACCTTTGAATGGCAAAATGAGCTGAGACTTCCTGTCTCTAGACTCCTTTTCCTCATGGCCCATGGCCCAGAGCTGTGGTGCTCACCTCAGACGCTTGGGGGTGAGGAAGGTCTGCTCCCTGCGCGCACTGGAGCACACGCCAACGAGCTGGACTTGGATATTGAGGGATGTTGCTAGCCGGGTGAGGCGTAATAGAGGCTTCTTAAAATCCATCACTTCAGCGCAGGCAGAAAGGAAGGCCATGAAGCCTTGGGGCCCAGACCTGAGGCGGCCTGCTGGGGAGGAGGAGATGGGCACCCCTAGCTGCTAACAGCGCATCGCTGGGCACAGGTGAGTTCGGTGATTCTCAAATGGCCACCAAGTGGAGCAGAGGAAGAAGGGCATGTATGCAGCTTTGGCAAATGACCCTGGAGGGATGCGGAGCTGCCCGTAATACATTCCACACACATCACTGAGGTTCCTGTCTTGGAGCTGCCATCATCCTAGTTGATAACAGCTCGAGTACCAGATGCTTTTAATGAGTTTTTGACCGTTTTTTCCAGGCATTGGCCATGGGAGAACAGTCAGATGGCTGGCTGCCTGGGCCCCTCAGTTAGAAAATGGCATTTTCCACTGAGAAGTTATATGCAACTGAGAGAAACTGGGATGCCCAGTTGCACCACACAGTGACTGCCAATAGCATTCTCTAGCAGGGACAGCTTGGGCTGCTCCCTTGTTAGACAAGGGGAGCAGAGGTACGGACTAGGGTGGGGGTTAAGGGGCTGTAGAAACAGCTCAGGAAGGTGGCATTGGTGGTTACTGTCCTGGGTTTTGTCTTAGTCTCAGATGTCAGCCAAAAATAAAGAGTAATCAAACAAGAAAACCCCCAGCACACAGAGCCACTAAACATGACTCCTTTTAGAGTGCAGTTAAGGAAACTCAGGAGCTTGTCTCCTGGGGCCCATTTAAGTACTCCAGTGATAGCTATCTGTGACATCACTAAAGCATCTGGCCTGATGTTTGATATTGATATTGAGAGTCCCCAAGGAAAAGAGAAAGTCCATATTGAAAAAGCAGTTATGATCTGTGCTTATAATTTCACAAGGGAGACCCCTTGAAGGGTCTTCTTTGCTAATGTTTCTGAAATGACCTGGTAGTGTATTTTTACCAGCTTTCACCTTCAGTGTTAATACTGGTACCATTCCTGTCTGAAATGGCTGTTATAATTGTGTAATTACACACCTCATTTATCCAATTGTTAAGCCGAGAGACTGATTAAATATTAACAACTGCTTAGTTCTCCTGGTGTCATTAGTTGGAACACAACCCTGTAATCTCAGGTAGCACGCGATGGTAATTATCCTTCACATCCACACTTCACAGAAAACCCAGAGCAGGCAATCCCGATAGGGCTGCCTGGTAGAAAACGTGTTGCCTTTAAATCTGTTTTATCTCCACAGTTTGGAGCAAGGTGCATTTCAGCCCAGCTCAGGGTTTTAGCTTATATGGGCCCAAGCTGGTAATGGCTGGGGGAGGGAGGAGGGCAGGCTTAAACAGCCCTCTTCAGTCATACATCGACTGGGGTTTTTAACCAAAGCACCAAGATAGAGAATCTGGTTTAGTGCCAGCATCCCTCATTTTAGAAAACAGTGCTGGGTCCCGCAGAGTGTGTCGTGTTCTGCCCCGTGGGCCACAGAGCAGTGGGAGGCAGTTCCGGCCCAGAAGCCTCTGGCCTGGCTCTGGAGCCTTGTCTGTACCAGCTCCCGATCCTCCCATGCTGGCTTCCTTTTAAACTGAACTTTCCGCCAGGTTATCAACCCTTTCCCATTCCAGAGACTGGCACTCCCAGGCTCAAGGCAAGCTTGGAGCTGACAGGGAGCTTAACGAGAGCTTCAGGCCTTGGATTGGCCTAGCTCTCCAGGCTGCAGAAGGCCTGAGTAGCTTCCCTGTTTGGAGATGCTGCAGTCTGGGAACACAAAATTGGCAGGACCAAGCCCTTTCCACAAGCCCAGAGCCCAGGGCAGCCCTGCCAGCACTTGAGGCTTCCCCTGACTCCCCTTTCTGGATCCCTAAACATACCCTCCTGCCCCCAGCTATCAGGTGGTATTGCAGTCTCTATTCAGACACGGGGTGACTAGGGGACCACATTCCCGGGGCTGGGGCCTCTCTGGAACATTCCTACATCACAGCTCAGACATGGGGGAAGATAGGATGGTCTGTCCATCCTCAGGTGGCCAGAGCAGGCTGTCTCCGCTCAGCACAGGAGGCTGGTGGCAACTTCCCTCTGCCTCTGAGGTGGTGCTGGGGCACATTTGCAGGGCGATTACCTTGAGGAGGATCAGGACAGCGTGGGTAACATCCTCCTGTAAATAAATAGGATGTGCTGCTGTGTTCTGCTTGGCTGTTAGGCTGTTAATGAGACAGCATTAATGAGAAATAATTAGCCAATTATCACTCAAATTATATTTAAAAAACACCACTCTGCTGAACGTTGGAGAAATGTCTAGAAAGATTTGGGCTCACCTTGATTTATTAATACAGGGACATATACTGGTGTGAGAAGCAGGAGAAAAGAAAAGGTGCAGATGGTGCAGAGTGGATACTGATAAACCACGGAGCACGGCCTGGGGGTCGAGAAACTTGAGGGCTGCTAGCTTCAGGCTGCATGACAATGGTCTTGCCCGCTGGTGCTCATCTGTCTCTGAAACTGTAAACCTCCAGCCCAGTTTCTTTATGAATTAAGAGGGATTAAAGAGGTTGGCTTCTATATTACATGTCAAACACTTCCTACTTTAGGTTTGGGAGGAAAATGCAAAACACAATCTCCTTTGTAAAAAAAAAAAAAAAAAATTCTGTGCAGCCAATTTGGGGTTTGCATTTATTGCTGGGACTGGCAGAGTGGTTTGGATCCTCCAAAGTAAACAGCCTGGCATCAATCCTTCTGGGAAGAGTACTCACTTTTCTTTGACAACTCATTTGCTGGATCTTAATTATCCTGGAGATTTGGGTCGTTGTTGTTGTTTGCTTATTTAATGCCGAAGTCAGGGAAAAAGTCAGATGGAGAGAAATTACACAAGTTTCCACTCTCTAGAGGAGAAAGTCAGGACATTAAAATTGTTTCTATAAATTGCCTGGGGAACCATTAAAACTCACTTGAAAAATCAGGAGATTTGATCACTGGCCCACTTGCTAATTTCTTATTTGACAGCTGAGCTAAGCATTTTCTCCTGCATTCAATCGGCCCAAAGGCAAATTCTGTTGGAGGCCTTTTCCCCCTTCTGATGTTTAATACAGAAGTTTTATTTTCTGTTCCACAACTTCTTAGCTGTCCACTTCTTTGTGACCATCCAAGTATCAAACTCCTGGGCCCGGGGGCAGGGCTTCCTCACCAGGTCCAGGATGCTGGAGTCTGAATAAGCCCTGAACCCCAGCATGTGCACTATAGCCCAACCTTGGTGGATTTATGGTTTTCCTTCCCTATTTTGTTCTATTCCTAGGGAATACTTTTCCACAGCTACCAGTAGGCATGCAGCACCCAGAGGCACTGAGCCCCCAACACCTGCCAAGCCTGCTTGAGCCATGCCTGAAAAATGTGGCTCATCTCAGGGCTGCAGTGGAGAAAACGCAAGAGTAATTGGCTCTGACTTCAGGATTCAGATCCTAGTCTTCCCTGGAGGTGTGCGTTGCAGGAAACAATATTACCAGAGCCAGGCCCTCTGTACACAGGCTGCAATTAATCAAGTTCACCGTCATTTGTAATGGGAAAACGTAAGTGAGCATTTGAACATTTAATTACAATATTTTGTAATTGTTAAATCACCAGTGACATTACAAAATGTGTTTGGTGACCAGATACACCATGTATGTCTGTGTGAGGAGGCAGAAACACTCAGCAAAAATGAAGTAATTGTAGGCACCTTTTCTCCTCCTTAATCTTTCCCCAAAGGAACCAATTCAAATAGATAATTTAACTTGATTGTTTTTAATTACATTGTAAACACATGCAAAAAAATCTAATATAAAGGTAAACACAAGTCAGTTGGTAATAAAAATGCAGGCTCCAATTCTTCTTGGATGACAGATGGAATGAGTTTAATATATTCTTGCTCTGTGGAAAACACGGAACATTTAAAACTGCAAACAACTGAATTCAATTAGCAGACCTGGTTCAAAACGGCTTTGCAAACTTCATATTATCCACCCATTGTCGAACCAAGAAAGCATCCGAGTACACGGCTGATAAGAATTGGTGGAGAAACCATTTAAAATTGGTGCCTGTGTTTTTCCATCCAGCCATGTCTGGCAAGCAGATCCACAAAGAGATTCAGCTGCTAATGTTTTCAATCCCTCACCTTACATAAGCCCTTAATTCATCAGAAAGATATAAAAGTGGAGAAAATACATTCGGTGTTGAAAGATGGACTACTAACTGCACTGCTTTCAAATGCAGGTGAGTCCCAATAGTAAAGTTCTATTCCAAATTTCCCTGTACTAATCAGTCACAGTCAGCAATTGTCCGGGGGCCTGTGCCACCTCACAAGAGGTCATCCCTGCCAGCGTCCCGTCCTGGGCTCACTTTTTGAGCCGGTGACGTTTCTACTTAGGAGAAGAGAATACCCATTTATTTTAGAGAAGAATGGGCCTTTGCCTTGGTGTTCAAGACATGCTATTTTCAGTTGCTTAGCAAGGCCATTACTTTTACAGCCCTGAAACACATAAATATCTTGGTTCACACATTTAATTGCTTCTACTGGTCTGGAGCTGGAGGGACCCTGTTGGTCACCTGTGCTGCATATAGGTCCTTCCTTTGTTTAACTAGTTGTTAACCAGGTCCTTGAAAGAAGCAGCTCAAGGCCCTGAGACAGTGATGCACAACTCCCTTAGGAAGCCAGAAACATCAGTGGGGTCCTCACCCTGCAGAGCAGACAATTCCAGCACAGACTTTTCGTGGACTTGCATTCGGCCTGCATCTCACCTACAGAACTGAACTGCCGGTGCTCTGGGAAAGCCAGGGACAGACAACACGTTTAAATAGTGTGGCTGTGCCTTTGCCCCATCCTGTCCCGTGGGCAGGCTGGCTGAGCCAGGTGGGAGGGATGGCTCTGCAGTTCCCCACCTGTGGATGGGAGCACCCCACTTTCATCCTGGGGTTATGCAGGTTGAATGTTTTCCTTTATAAATTCGTTCTTCACCCTTGACCCTTAATTACAAGTAATGTAAATCTGGATTTTGCATATGTTCTGGGAGTGAGACATGACATCACTGTACTTTGTAAACATCCCTCGATAGCACTGTATTCACAAAACCCAGAGCTTGGTGCTGCGTGGGCTAGGGCTCAGTCTGACGGTGTATGGTTTTTGCCTTCCTCATGGAGGACAGAACTCAACCCTCGGAAGACCACACTCCACTCTGTGCTTACTTGTGTGACTCATAACAAGACAAGAAACAGAACCTCGCTTCTGAGTGGAGAGGGAAGCAGTTCCTGTTTGGCATTTCAGGGTGTCCGGGCTGCATATCAGGGCGTGCGGTTGGGGGAGGTGGGAGGGAGGAATGAGAGCATGCCTGGGAGGGAAAACCGACACCGCTGGTGGTGTCAGCCAGGATGGAGCTCCAGATGTGGAAAGCTCACCAGAAGTGGTGAAGGACAGGCACATGACAGGCATGCAGGCTGCTAGGAGGGTGAGGGCGAGGGTGAGCCTGCATGGCACCCTGTGGCTCACAGTGCCCCCCACTGAGCCGGACTCACGCTTGGGCAGAAGGAGGGTAAACAAGAAATAAAGGATCATTTTAAAAAGTTGAGGGCTACTTCCCGGTTTGGGGTTTAATAAAAACTGTGTCACTGTTTGAGGAGGTGGGCTTAGCCTTGTGTGGTTCGAGTGAAGAGCAGCTGCGGCCTCTGAGGGAATGGCTCCATCCTTAGGACAAGTGAGAGCTGTCCAATGAACAGCTGTGCAAACAGAGAGGCGGGCCCGCAGAGCCGAGTCGGGGGCAGCCTCTGTCACAGGAGAGGAAGCAGGGGAGGCTGGGCTGGGTGCGGGAGCGAGGGTCAGCCCTAAGGTGGGACTCGGAGCCAGAGGTAAGTTAGTTTCATCCACGCTTCCACGATGGGACACATTCAGGATGGCTTGGCTGTACAGCCATAGTTACACAATAAATGGGGGGTGGGTAGGGGGAAATAAGATAGCCCATGGAGTTTGGAGTGGGGGTTTTCTGCATGCTTAAGATTCAAGACTTTTCAGTGGTTGTTAATCTTTTCTGAGTCCTATTTTAATGGTGTTCTAGAAGAACTGTCCATTTAAGACATTTTCTCAAAGAAAATATTGTGATGACTTTAAGGGCTTGCTGCCCAGTGTCAGATGGCACTTAATAGGAAATCAGCAGGTACTAGCTAGGGATTGGCTGCAACTCTGACTGCAGTACTGTGGAGTGTGAAAGGTTTAATTCAAACCTCACAGCATGGCAGAGCCTACTCACTCTACCTAAGGCTGATGAAGCCGGTGCAAATGACACCTCTGAGCCCAAGGCAGAGAAAGAGCAGTTAGCCTGCTTTCCTGCAACGCGGTCAAACGCCCTAACTTCAGGAGAGCAAGTGTTTTCTATCCCTTCTATCTGCTTTGCCACCGGCCAGAATTCAGTGGCTTCTTCCCTGAGTTAAGACTATTAATGCTGGAGTATGCTGAAGGTCTTCCTGAACCTTTGCTATTTCTGTATAGACTACCTGTGACCCTGGCAGTCCAAGAGCCCCAGACAATCTCTTTTTCCAGGAGAGAGCAAAGTTTGGGTCTCAGCAGCATGATATCCTACTTACAATCTCAATTTTTCAGCAAATCACTCTGTTTGGGGGCCCAGAGTTTTCTCTCCGGGGCTGGTGAACAAGAAAGCCAGTCGGTGCCCATTATGGCCATGGTTTGGTCATGTGCAAATCTTCCCAGTTGTCCTGGAGTGAACTCCCCAATGAATCTCACATGGTCCAGAAAAGCATGAGTCCTTTGTGAAACTGGCATAAACTTGCCTTCTTCAACAATTAAGGTCTCCAGCATTATCACAATTATTACTGTAATTATTATTTTCCATATGAGATGATGAACATGTTGGAAATTGTATTTCAGTACACTGATGAAAATAAAAGCAAAATGAAAACAGTCAGTCATTGGCTAACCCTGGCCAGTTTACTTCTCCCCTGATGCCTTTTGTTATCAATGAGAGAGCCAAATGCTATTCTCCCATCCACATGCAAGTGGAGATGTACAGCTGAGCACCAGCACCTCCCCAGTAAGCCCATCCGATTGAAAGTCTGAGAGATCTCCCCAAACCAGTGCTGCTCTGTGCCAGGTTGGCCCTCAGGCCAGTGACCCCCACAGTGGGCATGCTGGGTGGCTCCACGGAGTGTGAACACTCAGGAACTGTGTGTCGATTTGGAAATCTCCTTGGAGGACCCCTGAATAGTTCCATAAACACTATTTTAGCAACTTGGGACAGACTTAAGCTGCTATAAAAAAGGGGAACTAGACCTATTTTCTTCAACATACTAAAATTGAAAAAGAGGAGCCTCTGAGGAACACACACAGGAGAATGTGAATTAACTAGGTGTTACGTTTGAGGGGCTTAGGCCAAGTGACAGCTAAGTGACAAGCAGACTTTCCTCCCCCAGTGGCCTGGGTGTCTGGCATAGGAGGAGCAGTTGGCATTTGTTTGCATCAATTAGAGAGGCTTGGTCTAACTGTAGAATCGGTCCCTGGAGAGGTGATGGAAGGACACAGATCACTTTGTCCAAGAGATCTTTCTCTGACCATGTCCTGCCTCTGTGACCCAGTTATACTGTAGGCCTGGCGAATGCAGAGAATTCAACTTGGAGGCCTCGAGGAAAAGAAGGAGGGGGTCAGGAGGGGAGAGGGCAGTGGGAGGAGGGTGGAGGAAGACTCTTGCTTCCAGTACTGCCTGAGTCTGCATCCCTTTCAGAGGCCTCCGTTTCTGCCACACCGTTTTATTTGAATTAGGATGAAAAATGAGAAATAAGTCAAACCCAATCCAAACCCAAAGAGTGGACAAACTCTAGTCAAGTGAAACTTTGAAAAGCATTTTAAAGTCCAGTGACTTACCGGGGTGAACCCTCAGCTGGGCAGCAATGTCTCTTGGTTCCTAAGCGATGGCTTTGCCTTTTCCCGAAAGGGCACTAGAGTTACACAGGGCTAGGGCATTACTGGAGAGGCCACAGGGTGTCTGAAATTCCCTGCATTAGTCCTCCTTTTGGCTTGAGGCCATCCTTCAAAGGCCTATACAGTGCAAATGTGTGGGAAAAGATGAGAGTCGCTCATCAAGCTCAGACCTCAGAGACCTGAAGGACTGGGTGAAAGCCCAGAAAAGACATGACGGGATTGGGGAGGGTCGGCTAAGGCTGGCAGCAGCATATTTCTGATTGTATTTGCCCATCAGCGGGCCATGAAATCCATTTAGTGTGAGGTAGCCAGAACTAAAAAAAGAATTTAGAACAGATCATATCAAAATGCATGTGAATTACTATGTACACTGTGTAATTCTTTTTATGAACTCCAACTTTTGTCCTGGTTGTAGGTCCCTGTGTCTTTGTATGTACGCACATGTGCCCTGCGTTGAAAAGGTGTCTCCCTCCCCAGGGGTCATTGTCTGGGTGGTTCTGTCAGGTAGAGCTACTGAGGTGGGGAAATGCATGGGCACCAAAGCTGAGGGGACAAGATGAATTTTTCCTTCTTTGCAATTTTGCTGAGCCTCCTGGAACAATAACAGCATAGCTATAGCTTAAGCCATTTATTCGATTGAAAAAAAATGCAGCAAAACATTCCAATAATGAAAAAGTGTTTTCCTTCTCATCTTCCAATCCCCCTTTTCGGAAGCAGCCTTCCAGAAACGGCCTATGAATATACAAGCACACCTCTGTCCCTTCTCCCTCTCCCTTTCCTCCTCCTTTCTCAAGAGCAAGTGAGAGCGCACTACACTTTATTCTACACTGTGCTTCCACCACATGATACAATGTCAGTGCACAAAGTGCTGCTTTGGTCTTTTACACTTTACGCTACGGCGTGGTGTTCCAGCTCAGGGAATTCTGTACTTTCTTTAGGCTGCTCTGGTGGACATCCAGGCAAGCCTGGCCTTTTGCGTATGCAGACAGTGCTGCAGGAACATCCTCAGGTGTGTCTGTGCACTTGTGTAGTCAGGCCTCAGGGCACATTCCGTAAGTGACGTTGCTGGCTCAAAATGTCTGTGCATTTTAGATTTTGACAGACATTGTCAAATTTTGGTTGCTCAATTGAGATTGTACCAAAACACTAATGGCATTTTGTTGCCTGGACACTGGAGCCAGTATTCCCCATCAGGCCTTCTGTCATGAGAAAGCTCATGCCCGGTCTTGACATAGCACTGCTGCCCTCCTGCTTCCCTCACCCTACCCATTACTTCTAGAAAGCAGCAGCGCCACCTAAAAGACTTGGTCACCTTGAATACTTTAACTTTCCTTGGGTGTAAACATTGTCAAAAAGACTTGTTTCAGTGAATGTTCTATGAAAAATTGAACTGTGCTTTAATTTGGACTAGTCTAGAAAAAGGCAGCTTTTAGTTTCCTAAGAGCATACTCTTAAATATTACTTCCAGATATAGTCCAAGGTTTGGGATGGTTGTGTAGCTTATGTGTCTGAGCCACCTGGATCTCTTCCATGGCCAAATTTTTGTAGTAAGATTTACCTTACAAGTCAGGCAGTAATCAGATCAAGTTCATTGCTGTTTTTACAGATGCCTATAGAATAGCTGGTTGTCTTCTCACAACTCCTAGGTGGAGATTAAATTCATATTTAATGACAGAAATTAAAATCTTTTCTTTTTTGAATAGTATTTAGTTGATGTTTGATTTATCAAAAATGATCTATTATAATGCTAATTGCTTGCAATTTTGTTTTTTGAAACATACTAAAAGAGGCAATGTTGCCGTCTTATTACAGGTGAATTCTGCCCTGCTAGGCTGACCAAGAGGTGGGGGCAATTTTGAAGAGGGAAGCAAGTTTCATTAAATAAACAAATAATCCAACAAACCTGTCTAGCTTCACATCAAAATTAGAACAAGTAATCTTAACTTCTCTTTTGCTGTCATATTTGGTTTCCTTCAATAGATAGTGATTTTTTCCTAGGGTTAGGCAACACATTGAAACATTTTCGCACTTCAGAGTATGGAAAATATAAGCTAAGGTCTGCATACTAAACACAAATTTAAAATGTGCTTGCAAAACTGTGCTTATAGTCAGTTTCTTATGGAGATAACCATGACCATGACCATGACCAAATATGATGATACACAATGAACATTTCTAAAGAGGTGGATATTATATATATATATACTGGCTTGGATCACAAGCCTAGATAAGCACTGATTGTCAGGAAAGTCAGTATAAAGTTGAAACTAAAAATCTGTTCTGCTAAATCATCTTTACCAGGGTCCTTTTTATCAGGAGCTCAGTGAAAAGGGGAGACTATAAAATATGTGCCTTATAAAACATGTCAGCAGCCTGAATGGAGAAACCAGTCCAGATCTGAAAATTCTAATAAATAAATGAAGTTGAGCATTTATTGCCAACAATCATGTCACTGGGGCCACAGAAAACTGGAGCCGTGCAGCCGGGAGGCGGGAGTGTGGAGCCAGAGAAGGCACTGGAACGTGCCCAGGTTTGATTATTTATGGTGTGCTGATGAAGAGACAACTTTCATATGAGGAACAGCTTAACAGAGGAACAGTCAAGCTGAACCAGGAAGAGGGCCAGAGAAAGAGAGAGAAACAAAAGGGGACATACATAAAAACGACAGCTAATAAAACAATACAAATCTAAAATGCTATAACTTTCCAAAATAATTTAGAGCCAAAAGAAAAGAAAAAAGAAATCTCATTTTGCTGGCTTTGTGACAATTTTCCAAGAAGCACAAGACATTAAGCAAAATGAATGTGCTGAATTTAACACCAATTTGCCTCTATGCCTTTCTATCTGTAAGTTTGGTTGCTCCTAGGCTAGGTTTATTCATAAAAAGAGGTAATTTTGTTTGTATTTAGCTAATGTATCCATTTTTTCAACAAATATTTATTGAGCACTATTCCATATCAGGTGCTGGACCCTTTGGGGCTACGTATGTGTCCTTAAGAGGCTTATGATCTACTGTGGAAAGCAGAAAAGACCCTGGTCATTGTTCAGGACACTGTGATGAGCTAGGTCAGCGCCACGGGGCGGCAAAGAGGGGCAGCTGCAGGAACACCAGACCCAAAGTGGAGCCTGGAATGGACATAATTGAATGAAATTTGCTTTCTATATTGATTAGACACTTACCAAACCTCCATACAATCCAAATCTGTTTGATTATTTAAGAATTAAAGTACACTTTTTATACAAAGATGCAAGTATCTGTGGTTCTAGTTTTCATCCTTGAGTTCTGGACTTGCGGCCCACCTGAACTGTTTTATTTTTTATTTTTCTCATTGAACTTTGTTTTATTTTATTTTTATTTTTTTAAACTATATCTTTATTGATTTCAGAGAGGAAGGGAGAAGGGGAGAGAGAGAGTTGGAACATCAATGTTTAGAGAGTCCTCATTGATCGGCTGCCTGCTGGGGATCGAGCCCGTAGCCTGGGCATGTGCCCTGACTGGGAATCGAACCGCGATCTCCTGGATTCTAGGTTGATGCTCAACCACTGAGCCACGCCCGGCTGGGCTAAACTTTGTTTTAATGGATCTCAAAATTCAGTGACAGGTTTTTGGTTGTTTCCATTAAAAAAGTACTGATTTTAAAACTAATATCTTAAAAACTGCCACAGACAAAAAAAACAAATGGTCCACAAAATATTCTCCTTTCCTTCTGAAGGTTTTATGATGCATTATAATCATTAACTAGTCTTTTACTCTTAAACTTAAATGGCCCATTGAGACAAACAGTTCTGAGACATTCTTCTACCACTGACTAAAACTGGGTGGCAGGTACTGGGAATAGTCTTCATTTAGCCTTCTGAGCTTTCTGGGCAGACTTGGTGACTTTGCCAGCTCCACCTGCCTTCTTGTCTACTACTTTGATGACACCCACAGCAATGTTCTGTCTCATGTCACGAACAGCAAAACGGCCCAGAGGAAGGCAGAGAAGCTTTCGACACTCATGGGCTTGCCAGGAACCATACTGACGATGGCAGCATCACCACATTTCAGAAACTTTGGGCCCTCTTCCAGCTTTTCCCCAGAACAACGGTCAATCTTCTCCTTCAGCTCAGCAAATTTGCAAACACTGTGAGCTGTGTGACAATCCAGCACTGGTGTGTATCCAGCACTGATCTGGCCTGGATGGTCCAGGATAATCCCCTGAGCTGTGCAGCCAGCTGCTTCCACTGGTGGGTCATTTTTGCTGCCACCAGCCACACTGCCATGACGAACATCTTTTGAAAGACACGTTCTTGACATTGAAGCCCAGAAGGAGCTTCACTCAGAGCTTCATGGTGCATTTCAACAGACTTTACTTCAGCTGTAATGTTGACTGGAGCAAAGGTGACCACCACGCTGGGCTTGAGAACACCAGTCTCCACTCAGCCCACAGGGACAGTACCAATATCACCAATTTTGTAGACATCCTGGAGGGGCAGAAGCAGGGGCTCGTCAGTAGGACGAGTGGGTGGTAGGATGAATTCAGAGCTTCAAGCAGTGTGGTTCCACTGGCAATGCCATCTTTATGTGTGACTTTCCATTCCTTGAACCAAGGCATGTTAGCACTTGGCTCCAGCATGTTGTAGCCATTCCAACAGGAAATTGGCACAAATGTTACTGTGTCAAGGTGGTAGCCAATTTTCTTAATGTAGGTGCTGACTTCTTTAACAATTTCCTCATATTTCTGGCTGTAGGGCAGCTCAGTGGATTCCATTTTGTTAACACCAACAGTTGTTTCACACCGAGTGTGTAAGCCAGGAAGGCATGTTCACAGGTCTGCCCATTCTTGGAGATACCTGCTTCAAATTCACCAACACCAGCAGCAATAAGCAGGACAGCACAGTCAGCCCGAGTTGTGCCTGTAACCGTGTTTTTGATGAAGTCTCTGTCTTGGGGCATCAGTGATGGTTACATAATATTTGCTGGTCTCAAATTTCCACAGGGAGATAACACGCTCATGTCCAGCTTTCAGTTTATCCAAGACCCAGGCATGCTTGAAGGAGCCCTTCCCCATCTCAGCAACCTCCTTCACAAGTTTTTTGATGGTTCTTTTGTGGAGCCCACCATATTTTGTAGATCAGATTGCTAGTAGTGGCAGACTTGTTGGAATCTACATGTCCAATGACGATGATGTTGATACGAGTTTTCCTTTCCCATTTTGGGTTTGATTTAGTGGTGGTTTTCACCACACCAGTGAAAGCCACCTGAGCTGTTTTAAATTACTTTCTAAGGTATAGCAGACCTCTTCTTTCCAGTCTGACCAAAAGCACAATAAATATTGGCCATTAGTCACTAGTCACTACGTGGCCCACTTGTGGCAGTCATTTCCTTTGTGTTGAGTCACTCTTCACAACACCTTGAGGTATTGTCATCACACTCATTTCACAGACAAGAGACTGGAGCCTTAGGAAGGTGATTCTCTCAAGGTGTCACGGAGAAAGCATACGGCACTTCTGCATCTTGCTCACGGCCTCTGGGTGCAGTAGGCAAGTTACTACTGCACCAACGACACGTCTGCCCCGAGGAAGGCACAGCAATGACGACCCGCTGGCTTATCCATCTGAGCTGTTTCCAGTTACTGTAGCTGAATTACTCCCTTCTCTTCTTACCTATTCCCACCATTCTCACTCACGCGGTGCTACTCATAAGGGCCAGAAACTCCTTATCTTAGTTGACATTGGGGCTGTTCCCATTGTAACACAGGGGGGTGTTTCTAGAAGTTGACACCTAAGACAAACATTTTATTCTGAATGAATCCATACACACAGGCATCCAGTGTGGCCCCTCTACTTTGCAAGTTTCCTTCTCTTTTACAAAGAGTTTTCAGGTCAGTGCCACGTTGAGAAGGGGATGCAGCCAGAGGACTTAACCATACACCAATCACATCTCCCGACTTCTGTTCTCTGTTGCATTCCTAGCACTCTACTTCTTTCCAAAGATTGTCTACGCCCTCACTGTCTTGCCCTTGCTGTGAGACTATGTGGATAAAAAATGGCCGCAGGTGGGTGTCTCTACGATCTTGGGGACTTCAGACTTAGCTTTTGCACCCACACCTTCACCTTCATACATACTCCAGACCCACTCTTCTTCCCTTGGCCAACTGGTATTTCGGAAATACTGCTTAGTCTCTGGGGACTGAATAGTCTATGAATTACTTTACAGTTTCAATTCAAATAGTATTCTAGGTAGATCTCATTTTGCAGTGTCTCTAAGACTAATCTTCCCAAAACAAACTAGGTATTGTACTAAGTGGTAAAGCTGTTTCATGAATAACACAGTTCTAAAAATATCAAACAGTGGATGTCTAATATGATCTCTCTGAAACTGTGTAGAGTGTAATCAGTTGATAAACCACAGCAATATTTTCAGAGATTTCCATCCCTACCCTCTTAGCCTCAAATTTTAAACACTATTTGCGAAAAGCCAAGGACTGAATTTTCCCTTTCCATACTATTTGAGCAAAAGTGTATCTATAAACACTTGCTTTTAAAATTAGACATTAAAAAGATGACTTAAGATCCATTAGCCTATCAATTAGAATTTAGTTCTTCCTCTGTTTCAATCTTTCTTTAGCACAGAAAAATGTTATGCTGATGCCCGGACCAAGCTTCAGGCAAACAGGGCTCGTCACATACACAGTGCTTTCATCTAAAGGCTGAAATTTTAGTAGGATGAGGGCTCAAACTCCCTCATTTCAAAAAAATAATTTTGCAGCCAGGATGGCCAGATACTTCAAATGGCAACTTTTCTGATTTGAGGTAATTTGCCAGGAATTTAAGAGGCAATCATTTACTCTTAACTTTTAAAGAGAGCTTGGGCTTGAACGGCACAGTTGTGTCTGAAATTGATCATTTAGTGACAACCCTCTGAGGTTACTTGGGAGGGAGAGAAAGCAGCCGAAACACCTAGACATCTGGACTGAACTATCTAGGTTCACTTTCTAGGTTGTAAATTTTCTAAACTGAAAATGACTTATTACCAAAAAAGTAATTTTTTTATTAGCCGGTTACTAAAATTTTTTTGATTACTTTGATATAAAACACTACAGCTATAAAACTTACCAAAATCTCATCTTCAAGGCAATGTACATTTAGGAAAAGAGAATTTTAAAAAATCTGAGTCCTGAAAATACGGATTTTTTTAATTTACTTATTTTTTAATCCTCATCAAAGGATATTTTTTCCATTGCTTTTTTCAGAGACAGTGGAAGGGGGAGAGAGAGAAAAAGAAAGAGAGAGTGAGACAGAGGGAGAGAGAGAGAAACCTCAGACTGGTTGCCTCCTGCACGATCCCCGACTGGGGCTGGGCATCAAGCCGGGGACCCTTCAGTCTGAGGGCCAATGCTCTAACCACTGAGCAAAATCAGCTAGGGCCTGAAAATATGGATTTTAAATTGTTAGATGAGAACCTTATTAAGTACATTGCTCTATAGAATTTTCAAATAAGCAAGAGAATTGATAAATAGCAATATTGAGACAGAAATAATTTTGTCACCTGAAAATTTTCACATTTGTCAACTTACTTAAACAGAAAATATTTGAACAAAAGGATACATACATACACTCGAACACACATTTTTACTGACAACTACATTTGAAGAACAGTCTAAAATCCTTTATATTTCAATCTCCAAATTTTGATCTTTTTATTTATTCTGAAATAAAGTCTAAGATATTAACAGTTAGTACACAGAATTTTAAAATAAAACTGCATATGGTTAGAAAATATACATAAAGGGCATATATTTCATAAGAAAATAAAATTATGTACAAAATCACTCCCACTTATTAATGCTGATCCTAATTTGTTTGATTTTTATAATTAAGCACCACCATAACACAAGAACTTCAAGAGAAAGGTGATACAAAGCTCTGTTTAAGCTCCCCCCGCCCGTCTTTCATTTTTCAGTTCTGCTGGGAAGTTCAATCACTCCCTGTGAGAGGGTGCATGTAGAATCCTCCAGAGCTTGGGAGGGTCCTCACAGTTGTGCCCTTGCTCCCAGTGCAGGAGGAGTTCTTCTTTCCTTCCAAGAGTCTGTGCACAAAGGATGCAGTTAAAGCCAGAAAGGGGCTGAGGGAGAACTAAGTGTGGGCTGGGACACGCGGGGCCCTGGGGGACTTCTCCTGGCTCGCTGGGCCCCAGCTGGGCTCCTTCATGTTTTGTGAGCCTTTCCATGTCATTCTGATGATGAAGGTAGGCTTGTCCTTTCAATGTAGGAACTGCATGTACCTCATCAGAGGGACAGTGCTGCAGCAGTTTTCTTCTTTCAGGATGCTGTTTCCAGGAAGGAGCGGCATGTTGAACCAGTTCTTCACAAGCTATCTGGCTTCCTGGGGAGATCTCCTCTTGCAGCCTGCCCTGAATTTCCTCTCCATGAACATAAAGTAAATGAAACTTTATTTCAGCAAAGGACTGGGTAGTGATCTGACAGCGGCCACATTTGATTTGTAATTTGACTTCGTCTGCCTGGTTTAGAAGGAGGTCTTCTTCCAGGCTTGACTTGTTTTCCCTGTAAAAGGGGAAAATATTCTATATAAAATTACATAGAAAAACAGGTGGTTAAGAGCTTTTCAAAGTTCTAAAACACACCCACTGATGAGAAGCACAAAGGGTGGGCAGAGAGAGCATGCGAAGGCCTTCAGTAGAGGCCACAGCGCCCCGAATGGTGCTCCTGCTTGGGGCCACACACTTCGCCCCCAGGTGAGCTAACTGGTCTTTGGTGACTACAGGAATAGGTATCATCAGTGTGAGAGTCAGGTGGCAGCAAGCGAAGCGTTCTAGAAACACGCTGGGTCTGGTTGACAGTAACTGACCCATACCACCACCGTTGCCATCTCTAACCTTGAACATCAAATACAGTTTAACATTTTACCTAAAAATCAAAATGGACTACAAGAAAACAATGACAAGGGGCAGAAAATCTAGTATGGGAAAATGTTTACCTTCCATGGGGTTAGCGAGGACTCAGTTTAGTGTAACTCCCTCTGTCATCTAGTGGACAGTAGACGAAATGAGGGCATTTCCCTGGGTTACTTACTGCTCTAAGAAAGCCCTGACTGCCGGGCTTACGAGTGACTTAGCTTGTTTGTTTATAATGCTAAGAAGCAGTACCTACAAGTGGGAATGATACAGGGAAAAGTTAATCTGGGCTGAAGGGAAAAATAGGGCAAACGTAAGGTCTAAACACCTTTGGGTCGGGTCACACTGAGGTGCCACCACAGGTTATGTGATATTAAGGGGCAAATGAAATTGTTTAGGTATAAATTTTGTGAACACCATTTTGGAAAATTTATTTGTAAAGAGTAACAGGAACTATACGCAATATTTAATTTTTCATATGTCAGATACAAAAATAATCTGTCACAACTTGGCCGGTGTGGCTCAGTCGGTGGGAGCATCATCCCGTACACCAAAAGGTGGTAGGTTCAATTCCCGGTCGGGGCACATACCCAGGTTGTGGTTGCAATCCCCGGTGGGGGTGAGTTCGGGGGGCAACAGATCAATGTTTTTCTCTTGCACTGATATTTCCCTCTCTCTCTCTCAGATCAATTTTTTTTTTTAAAAAAGCAAAGTTAAAAAAAAAAATCTGTCACCCGATTGTCCCCAGCATACCTCAAATAGGCATTTGTGGCCAGAGGTTAGCATAATTATAAATCATGGCTGATCAGAAATCAATGAGAAATGAGATTATTCTTCATAGAACTAGCTTCATAAAATCTTAATCTGAGAGATGTTTTTACGAATTTATCTTTCTGAATATGAAATCTTAGCCTGTTCCCCAAATCCAAACAGACTTTCCCGCCAGGCTTCCATTCCATCGGCACTCACCTCTGCACATTCATGTCCCTGTCCCTGTTCTTTGGCAGGTCCCCTGGCTGCAGTTCACTGGGGGAGGGCTCGGTGCTGATGACAACCCTATGTACTTCTTTCAGATGGCCGAAATAGATTCTGACGTGACCAAACACTTTTGCACAAAATTCACAGCACACAAGTTTCTTCAGCCGGTTCTCACCATGATGAAGTTTCATGTGTGCGCTCAGGCTGCCAGGACGTACGTATGCCTTGCGACAAATTCGACAACTGTAAGGCCGTCTGTTAGTGTGTGTGTTCATGTGATCTCGAAGGTGCTGCTTGAACTGGAAGTGGTGGTTACAGACAGGACATCGGTGCCAAGGCTTCTTAAGGCCAGAGAATCCATTTCTGAATGCAGAACTGGGCTTAGGGGAAGGGCTGTTGTCCTGTTTACAGCTGAGGTATTTAGGAGTGAATGAATTATTGAACAAACTGTCTTGTCCTAGGCAGCTGGGCCTTTGGGACTGTAATACAGCTGCAGGAGAAGCCAAGGGAGCCACAGTGGGTGTGACAATGACAGGTTTAGGCATAATGTTACGATATTTTTTCATAGCCCCAGGTTTTTGATCTCTGGATTGTTGGGAATCATTTTTTATTCTTTTACATTTCCTTCTTTTCCCCTGAAATGACAAGATTTCATCTGGTACCTTTAGTTTTCGTCCTTTTCTCTTTGCTGCCCCGCCATTTAGTTTTGTTTTGTGGTTGAGATCCAGTTTGGTAGCTGGACAAAAGGCACTTTTACAGGGACTGTGCTTTGAAACCTGTGGACCAGTTACCTTATCGGCCCTTTTGGTGGCTGCATCAAAGCCTTCAGGGATGGTGGATGTCTCATAGCAGTCGACCCTGAGCCCAGGCAGAGAAAAGTCTACAATGTTAACATCTGACTCACTTTTATACATCTCTGTTGTTTTCACCCTTAAGTAGGGTAAGATTGGCAGTTTACCTTTGGGGACTGAAGGGATTAACCGAAGTGCACTGCCCAAAATGGCTGGTGATGACCTGATCGTGCCTTTTGCAAGATCATCTTGTTCTTTATGTTTTTCACTGGCAACAGCAGGTTTACTGGATGTTTCTTTGCTTGCAAAGTTTTCTTTCCCTGAAATCTTCATGAGACCCTGCCTGGCAGTGGGCTCCTCTGGTGTGGATGATGTTGGGGTGTCAGGAAGTTTGGGATTTCCATGGTCACTGGTCACTGGAGGTCGAGAGTCTCCTTGGCAATCTCCACCGGTCAATGCAGCCATGCTGACGCCGGCTGGGGCTCGGTCTAGTGACAGTACTGGCTTGGACGCACTGGGCTGGGGCAGGGGTTCAGAACGGTCAGGTAGGGAAGGAGACGTTTGGGTTTGGGCAGGAGGCTTGCTAAAGCCACTTTCAGAGGAGATCAGAATGGGGTTCTTTGAGGATCCTTTGTTTTTTCTCGGGGGTTGGTATCGAGGAATAGGCAGTTTAAGGTTTTCAGGCAGGGGCAGTCTGGGTTTCTGGACTGGCTGAGCTGAGGCAACATGAGGCAATGCCACGAGAGAAAATGTCCCCTTCTGGCCAGCAACCTGCATCAGAGCATAATTCTGGGCAGGCACCCCCAGTGGTGTGGAGCCGATGGTGGGACCTGGATTCACCTGATCAGAGAGTGATGGCAAAGGGCCTGGCGACACTCTGGAAGTTAGGACTTTGGGCATAATTTTTGGTGCAATGGTTCTAAACTGAGTCTTGTTTTGCAAACCTTTCCCACTCTGTGTTGTTCCAGAAGGCATGACTGATTCACCTGCAATGACATTACAATGTAAAAAGTCACCTTGGTATAGCTGTCCTGTTGTTGAGAGCACAAATTAGCATCTTATCATTTACTCTTCCCAGAAGGCTTTCCTAGAAGGCTTTCCTAGACCACTCCTACTCCTCTAGGCAAGCTCCTGTGTTCTTCAGCATCTAGCCTGAAAGTCAACTCCTGCCACCTTTCCCAAGGATCAATTATTATTCTCCTCTATGGGTCCTATTACATTTGCCACTTTTCACAATAATTTGTTTGTGTCTCTATTGCTAAACAGAGATTTCTGAGAGCTGGAGTCTATCTTGCTCGTCTTTACTCCACTAAGTCCATCCTCTACATTAACCTAATTTTCATTCATCTTTACAGGCCAGTGCAGCCCCACCTCCTATCCTGATCTCCGGAGCTGCAGCATTTCTCCACTGGTCTTCTCTGGTCTGTTCTGCTGTGTATTTAACTTATTTTATATACATGTCTTGTTGTCCCTATAAAACTTAAGCTTTGTGAGGGTGAAGCTGATATTTAATTCATCTTGATATTTCCCCCTGTATCTTCAGTATGAAACAAATGTTTCTTGTATCAAATTCATTTTTCACTCAATTTCAGGACACACCATTTGATCCCTTGGCAGTGTGATTGTGTTGCACAGCTGATGCATTCCAGACTGAATGCCAGCTTTGTTGTTGCTTCCCCATGTGACTCATGAATTTCTTCTCACACTTTTCAAACTGTTTATGTGTGCTTTTGCAATTAAATCACCAGTATAAAAAAAGCTGATGTGACACCTTAAAAAATGATGAAGAAAAATAAAACAATACAGCCCGGCTGGGCGTGGCTCAGCGGTTGAGCGTCGACCTAGGATCCAGGCAATCGGGGTTCGGTTCCCTGTCAGGGCACATGCCCGGGTTGCGGGCTCTATCCCCAGTTGGGGGCGTGCAGGAGGCAGCCGATCAATGACTCTCTCATCATTGATGTTTCTATCTCTCTCTCTCCCTCTTCCTTCCTCTCTCTGAAATCAATAAAGATATTTTAAAAAAACAAACAAACAAACAAAATACAAAGTGACAGGCAAAGAGACAGAGAACATAAAAAACACACAAAATCACATGCACTTCCTAGGACACTAACTGACAGAATAGCACTCACGCTGTTCAGATTTATTATGACTAGAGACCAATTACAACTACTCTAAGAAAACAATTCAGGAAATATTTTGATGCACTGCTGCTGCTTTTTTTTTTTTTTTTTTTTTTAATATATCTTTATTGATTTCAGAGAGAGGAAAGGAGAGGGAGAGAAAGAGATAGAAACATCAATGATGAGAGAGTCATTGATCAAGCCCGCAACCCAGGCATGTGCCCTGACCGGGAATCGAACGCCCGATCGCCTGGATCCTAGGCAGGTGCTCAACTGCTGAGCCACGCCCGGCCGGGCTTGATATACTGCTTCTAAGGACTGAATCACCTATTTTATTTTAATTTTTATTGATTTCAGAGAGAAGAAGGGAGTGGGAAAGAGAGAGAGAGAAACATCAATGATGAGAGTCATTAATTGGCTGCCTCCTGTATGCCCCCTGCTGGGAACTGAGTTTGAAACCTGGGCATGTGCCCTGACCTGGCATCAAACTGCGATCTCCTGGATCCTAGGTCGATGCTCAACCGCTGAGTCATGCCAGCCAGGCTGGATCATCTATTTTATTCCTGAGGCCTCAAGGTCCTAAAGCCTGGCTGCAGAGAAATTTCCCATTTCTATGTACCTCATTTTAGGCAGACTTCACTCCAACTCACATTTACTAGGTATCTACAGTATTCTAGGGATTGGCTATTACAGACCCACAATCCCTTTTTTAAAACCTTTAGGGCACAATGTGTTTTGGAATTTATGCTTTCAAATTTTAAAAAGTAATAGGATGCATACACCAAATGTTATCTAACACCCGTAGAGTCTGCAGAGCACCCCTAATTATACCTATTACCACATCTGTGGCAAAACATAGGAGTGCATATTCACAAAATGTGGGACAAATGAAGATGCTTAAATAGTCTTACTCAGTTCAGGTGTTGCCTCTGAATGAGTTCTGGTACCCAACTTTTGATAAAATTTTCTGTTTTCAGAGCTTTTTAGATTTTGGAGTTATGAGCAAAGGCTTGAAGAATTATTTGTTTAGGGGATACCAAGGATACAAAGATGAACAGACAATTTCTCCCCTAGGTAGCTGGGATCTAGTGACAGAGACAATTTTAAAAACTTAAAAAAATCTTGATTTTAATGTCTATTGCTATTGAATTAACAATTTTAGTAGAAAGTTGATTTTTTTCAGTGAAAATGCCACTCCCTAAATAAACATATTGTTGCATAGTAGAAATAAGAAATGTATACTGAGCAACTTATTTTAGAAAGTAATCACTGTTTGGGGAAGAAAGAGTATGTAAAAAACATATTTCACACGGTAATCTGTATTAGCATAAGAAGGCAAATCACTAATGCCATGGTCCCACAACTCACACAGGATAATTATGTAATGTTGTTTTCCTTTTTAGCTTTGCTACCACCAAGTTCATGGGTAAAGTGCTTGGTAAATCACCTGGCAATAGTCACTTAAATGGAGGTGCTACATTTGCTTCTTCTTGCTATATAAGTTATTTAGTTTGTAGATTTATTTTCATAGCCTTTAAAGTTAAGTGTCTTTCATTTTAAGTCTCATCTCATCTTTTTGGAAGAAGTACTGAAGTTGTAAATAAATATATTAAATCGGGATTGTGAGGCTTTGCAGAAAGCTTAAAATTATTGATAGCTTTTGGTTACCTAGAGACAAAGCTTATTAAATAACTGCATTAACAATAATAATAATGGTCTTTGCATCTACAGAACAGATTGGGGGTGAGAAGAAAGAGAAAACATTGGGTCATTAATATGTAGTTCATACTTTTTTTAATATCCTCACTCGAGGATATGTTTCTTCATTGATTCTAGAGAGAGAGGGAGGAAGAGGGAGAGAGAGAAACATCGATGTGAGAGAGAAACATCAGTCAGTTGCCTCATGCATGCGCCCAGGCTGGGGATCAAACCTGCAACCTGGGTATGTGCCCTGACCCTGGGAAATCACACCCATGACCCTTCATTGCATGGGACTATGCTCTAACCACTGAGCACTACCAGCCAGGGTTCTAGTTCATACTCTTAATTGAGCACAAAATATTTACAGCAAGACCTAAAAGAAAGGCTACTTTGTCCTCAGTCATAAATCCTCTTGAAATAATGTGACAATACATCAAAGCATTAAGCCATATCACCTCATTTGACTGCTCAAAACTGTCCAGTGGCTCTTCATCTCAGAACCAAAGCCAAAGTCCTTGCAATGACCAAAGAGGCCTCCTGCCATCTGGCTCCCAGGAACCTCTCTAATTTACTCCTTCCTCTCCAGCCACAGTGGCTTCTTTGATGTTCCATAAATGCACCACTTCCTCACTTCCTCAGTCTTTTTACCTGCTCTCACTGCCCAGATACTCTTCTAGATGAATCCCCAGTACTTGCTCCAGCTTTTCCTTCAAGAAATGCTCAAAGGGCCTCTTCCTGGGGAGCTCTTCTCTGACCACCTTATTTGAAATTGCACCTCCATTCTGAATTCCCTACCCCTCCATTCCAGTTTCCTCTAGCAGTGCTCCATCCTATGGACTACATTACACGCCCCGCCTCCCCAACAGAGCGAATTCTTTGAGGACAGGGAGCTGGCATCTGTCTTCAGGGCTTAGAATAGTGTTGGGCAGATGGTAGAAATGTAATAATTACTTGTTGAATTTGTAAATGGTAATAGAATGATTAATGGCTGAAATAAAGAATTTACAGATTGGACCTAGAAAATTTTCTAAAAAATAAAAATAAAAAAAATTACTTAAAAGCAAACTTTAACATTTCCAAGTACTGAAAATTATAAAAAAAGAAATAGAGAATGTATCTCTGGAACATTGTTTTGCTTGTTTGTTTTTTTCCAATTAAATTTCACTCACTGCCAGAATAAGGAAATGGGTTAGCACCATGATTGGACCCTTTAAAATAAAGGTGAGGCCAATCAACTAGCCATTTGAGGAAATGGGAGAGAACAGTAAATTTTGCTGCTCGGATACAAACTAAAATAGTTAAAGAAGTGAGCAAGCTATGAAGAAGAAATTGCATTAAAGAAAACAGACAAAGAGGGAGATTAGAGTTCAGAAAGCAGAATCAACTAGAAATGGAAAAACTGAACCTCAGAAGCAGTGGATGGTGATGTCAACACAAAGAGAAGCAGAAATAACAAAGAACAGATGATGTAGCTGAAGCAACAACCAGTGGTCAAGGTCAACTCGAAATCTCTTCTGACAGGTAAAGTTTCCAGAGATGAGACTAGATACACTTTATAGAGCCATTCCAAAGGGAGTGAGCTAATTATGATGCATTTAAGGTTAATGTGCTTTGACCAATCTTCAAAAGTTTCTACATTATAGTGGATATAAAAATCACAGGAAGAGCAATGATATTCAAAGGAAAAGGAGACAATTGTAGTCCAGGACCAAAGGAAACACTTTAGGGTAGCTAGTGGTCCCAGCAAGGGAGAATATTGATCAGTGAGCAGCCTGGGCAACCAGAAAAGATGGAGTCGTAGCTGACAGGTATGGAGCCTGTCAAACAGAGTCAGTTCTCCTCAAGTTACCTGCAATTTAAAGAAGTGGATACTGGGGTAGACAAATTTATCAGCTGGCTCATTATTAATTATCATAAACTAATCACAAGAAATCTGTGGGTAAAAAAGATAAGGGCTTATTGGGAAATTTAACTTACTCACATTTACCTGTATTTATAGAAGTACAGATGAGGGTGAGGGTCTCCATGAAGGAGTGCTGAGTCCCATTTCCCAGCGTCATTAGGATGAAGCGATGGGGAGTGAAACTGATGCATTAGAAGAAATGAAAGGAAGGAAAAGGAGGGCAAAGCCACAAAAATAGAAGAAAAACAAAACCCTAGGAGTTAGTTAATGTCTAGGAACAGAGTACTAACAGAATAATCATCCAACCATATAATGTAATACTATGCAGCAGGAAAAAGAAAATGAGTTAGACTGATATGGATTACTCTCCAAAATGTGAGATTTATAGTATGCTATCACTTGGATTTAAAAAGATAGTGAAGTATACACAGAAATATATTCCTGGATATGCATAGGATATTTCTGAAAAGAAACAAAAGAAACTGGTATTATGGTGGCCTTTGGGGTGGGGACTCTCAAGGAACTAAGAAGTCAGGATGAGACAGGTGCTTATTTTGCACTGAATACTCTGTGTGCCTGGCATACAGGAGGCACTTATAAATATTTATTGAGTGAGTGAAAGGAAAATGAAAGTTTCCCTATTTGCAACTGTTTTTTAAAAGGGCATCTTTTAGGACAGAAATTCCTTTAACATTTCTTGCAATGCTAGTTTGGTGGTGATAAACTCCTTTAGCCTTTTTTTTTTTTGTCTAGGAAGTTCTTTATTTCACCATCTATTTTGCATGATAGCCTTGTTGGACAGAGTAGCCTTGGTTTCAGATCCTTGTTTTGCATTACCTTGAATACTTCATGCCATTCCCTTCTGGCCTGTAGAGTTTCTGATGAGAAGTAGTCTGACAGCCTATGGGAGCTCCTTTGTAGGTAAGAAATTGCTTTTCTCTTGCTGCCTTTAATATTCTCTCTTTGTCTTGAATTTTTGGCCTTTTTATTATGATGCGTCTGGGTGTGAGCCTCTTTGGGTTCTTCTTGCTTGGGACTCTCTGTGCCTCCTGAACTTATGTGGCTTTTTCCTTCGTCAGGTTAGGGAAGTTTTCTGCCATTATTTCTTGAAACAGGTTCTCTATCCCTTGCTTAATGTCCTTCCCTTTTGGTATTTCAATGATGCAAATATTGTTACATTTCATGTTGTCCCACAGCTCCCTTAAACAGTCCTCCTGTTTTTTAATTGTTTTTATTTTGAGATCTCTCAGTGCTTTTTCCTACCCTGTCTTTAATTCACTGATCCGATCCTCAGGTTCCACTATTCTGCAGTTTATCCCTTCCAATGTATTCTTTATTTCTGCTATGTCATTCTTAATTTCCTTCATAGTTTCCATATCTTTTCTCATGCTGTTGAGCATCCTTATGATTAGTATTCGGAACTCTATTTCTGACAGGCTGCTTATCTCCATTTCATTTAGCTCTTCTCCTGGAGAATTCTCTTGTTCTTTCACTTGGGGCTTGTTTTTTTTGACTCCCCATTTTGGCTGCTTGTTTGGGCTTGTTTCTATGTATTAGGTAGATTTTCTAGGACTGCCAGTCTTTTTGGAGGGTCTCTGGTGCAGGCCAATGTCAGATGCTGTTTGTGATTGGTCTTGGGTACCCTGTTTGGAGCTATCAGTGATCCATAGCTTGTGGCTTCCTCTGCTGAGGCTGGGTGTGTTTTGACAGGAGCAAGATGCCCACCAAGGTCTCCTTTTCCAAGCCCTGGGTCCAGAAACAAATCAGGCAAAGACTCAAAGCACCCAGAGGTCTGCCTGTGCCTTCAAGTTGATTGTTATTCTTAGTCTCTTAATGAGCCTCAGGCTGTACACCACAGCAAGGAGTAAGCTCCATAGGGTGGGATGAGAGGTTTTTCAATGGGTAGGGCAATTTTTGCCCACCTCAGGCAAAAGCTTCCTGGATGGTAAAGGTCTGCCTGAGAAATATGTCCTCTGCAGTATGGGAGAATGACTCAGCACAGGAATCCAAATGACCGCCCTCTGAGCTCTATCCTCAGAGCCAGCATCCCTGGATTTTCCTCACACAACTCTAGTCCACTCTGCCCTTCCTCTGCTAGACCCCAAGGTGAGTGGCTGCACATGAACTTTTGCTTGTTGGTCCTTTAAGAGGGTGCCTGCATTACCAGCCATCTCTCCCTGGCAGACAGAAACCCTGCTGCTTTTCACAGCCAGATGTTATGTGGGCACCTTGCTCAGTTCTGGTGCTCTGGGCTTGGGAGCCCAGCTTGGGGTTTAGACCCAAGAGTTCTCGGTGGGAACCTCCCACAGCTGAGATCTGCCTCCTGACCTTCAGCTGCTGCCTGTGGTAGCTGGCCAGCTCTCTCACATCTCCATACTTCCTACCAGTCTCTAAGTGGTCTCCACTTTAGGTCCTTTGTTATGACGGTGCTCTCCAGTTAGTCTTCAGTTGATTATTCAAGATGATTTTTCTATATTTTAGTTGTAAGTCCAGTTTGGTACTGGGAGAGTGTCAGTGTAGCTTCCACTTAATCTGCCACCATCCCCACAAGAATTTTTCAAACATGCAATACCTGCCTATTTAGTCAGGGGCACTGACCTCTTTCCCTTAGATTGTCAAATAAAAAATGACAACAGCAGCCCAGCCAGGCGTGGATCGGTGGTTAAGAGTCGACCCAGGATCCAGGCTATCAGGGTTCAATTCCCGGTCAGGGCACATGCCTGGGTTGCGGGCTGCAGCCGATCAATGACTCTCTCATCATTGCTGTTTCTAGCTCTCTCTCTCCCTCTCCTTTCCTCTCTCTGAAATCAAGATATATTAAAAAAAAAAAAAAAAAAAAGACAACAGCAAACACAACAGTAGCCGTCTGGTGTGAATGAATCAAAATTATACCTTTTTTTTTTTTTGTCAGATAGGCAAAAAACGTATTTTTGGTGGGCCACAGAATGTTAGTAATTAGTTTGTGTGTTCCAAGAGATACAAAAGGTTGAAAATCACTGTTTTAGGATATTCATGATGGGTAAGTGTGTGTGTATGAATAAATGACTGTGTCTAGATTACATGCAGGAGTGTCTCATGTTTTTTTATTTTCCTTGACTGCTTGATCACAAGGATTGCTAATGATAAGAAAACTGATCTAATAATCTGACGGGCATTGCATAACTACCCCCAAAAGTTAAGCACTGAGAGGTGTCAGAGCTCATTATCTTCCAAGGACAACTGGAGTCCTGAGAATTGTGCCTCCAAACATTTGGTTCTTTAGGATAAGAGAAGGCAATTTGCAATAAAGGTCAGTTATGCTACAATAACTGCAGAGTCTTTTTTTACCTTTTAAAGTAGTTTGAATAGAAGTTCTTAGAGAAATTGAAAGTAACATTAAGTTTTTAACTCTAAAATACTAAGATTGTATGACTGTAGGAAGTGTTTCTTTGCAGTGTAGCTACAGGAGTGGTTTACTCCACTACATACTTTCAAGACCTTTCACAGATGGCGACCAAAAACCCCTCACCTGTCACCTACTAAATTACACATCTCATAGAGCTGTGCACTAAATAATGAGAGGTAGAAATTTCCACTGACATTCATAATTTCTGGAAATCCTGCAAAATTACCCATAACACAGTTTAAGAGACTCACAGGACTCTCAGGCTCTAAACATAGACTTTTATTAACTGAAAACATAAAAGGCTCACTCAGTAAAATTAATTTTGCACAATTATACAACATGAATACTTAATATTAGGATTTTAAATGTGGGCTTGTTTTTCAATATGTTAAGCATATTAAAAATAACTATTTTGAAAAGTGACATTTATAGAAACTAATCTAACTGTGGATTTAAAAGGAAACTAATAGATATTGAGTCCTTATTATGGTCTAGAATCTGTGCTAGGTCTTTTAATTGAACCCCTGAGTAAACCCTGAAAATAAATATTATTGTTCCCCTTTTATAGATTAAGAATAACAAGTCTTGAGGAAGTTAAATAATGTGCCAAAGTCCACACAAGCAGACCTGTCCCACTCTCATTTGAAGCAATGACCTTCCTCTTCTCCATTCGCCCCTCAAAAGGAGAAAAATTATATATAAGTTGCCCTAATTTACTCCAAAATATAATATTATCTCTGAATGCTTAGGAGAATACAATTTTTTTGAAATAAAAATGGCTTGTCAGATCCCAAAACTTCAATTACCACCAATTATTTCTCAAAGCCCACTTATTAGAGAGAACTCATGGAAAGCTAATCATTTCTGAAGCAAAAGGCAGATTTTTAAAGTTGAATTTGCCACTTATTGTCCATAGGATTCTGACAAATCCAGTGAGGCTGTCAGATATTTGTTTGGGAAAAGTGTGCTGTGTGTCCTGCTCCTTTTCCTCCATTACCGCCACAGAATTTGACCTGATGGAGATCGGCTGCATGTTAGAAGCAGCAGAGGGAAGAAGAAGGCTCGACAGCACTAAGTGCCAACATCTGAGCCGGCTTGATCCAACTGCCACACCACAGCTGGCACAGATAGTATTAACAGACCAGTTACTGGGGAAGACAGCTCTCTAGACAGCTGCAAACAACTCACTTCCTGATTTCCATGGGCAGGACCAGAGCCTCCTTTGTTGCTTCTGAGCAAAGTTGTTCCTGCTCGCCCCTTTGTCAGTGTGGGCACAACTCCATGATTCCATGTACTGGGGCCACAGGCCTACGCTACACGTGGAATGGGGAGCAGGTACAGAAAGAGAGGGGTGTTCCTGCTCTTGAAGCAGGCCCCATGGATGCAGGAGCAGAACAAAAGTACTGCCAAATGTTAGCCACTTAAAGAGCCAAACTTTTAGGTGTTGTTTAGGTTTTAACTTTATTAAACTGAAAACTCCTATTTTCAGTTTTATTTGTTGGCATCCCTTTTTCCCCTCCCACTTGGCCTTCAAATAACAAATTCCAGTTGGGGTTCAAACTGTTTCCCAGGATGGTCTTTGGTAAAAACAAATACGGTAAATCCCTGGAGATGTTTGAGATAAAAGAAATGCCTCATAACACAGGGGAGCTCAACTTAATTTTGTTGAAAAACCCTATAAACACATTTAGCTATTGCCTTCCCTCTCCCCAAGGCACTGTCCAGGCTCTGCAGCAACAGAGTCAACAGGAGGTTACTGAGCGCTGACAGCAGAGTGCACTATAAAATATGCTGGCACAGGCACAAGCGTTCTTTTGTTTCTAAGGATGCAGGATGCCAAATACTACTTCTATTCCACATTTCTATAGAATGTGGGTTCAAGCTGTTTCCCAGGATGATCAACCTCCTAGAGTTGTAATATTCAGGACCCAAATTTCAGGAAATCTGACACTGTACAAAGGAAATAAGCACATTCCCAGTTAGTATCTTGTATCCTGAGCCTAGTTTTCTCCATTCTCCTTGGCATATGCACTGCTCTGCTAAACTGTGCTCTTACCTGACTCCCTCTCCTTCCCTCCTGTAACAACACCTATGATATCCAGATACCTTCCATTCAGCACAGGCCTTTAAGAGCTGCCTTGCCAAACAGTGAATTCATAGCCTAGCTTAGCAAGAAAAAGAATTTTCATTTTCTGAGCACCAGAGCTTCTTTATTCCTAGCACTTATCAATACTGTTTCTTAAACATTATTCCAATGATAAGGAATATTTTGTATCAGGTACTGTTCAAAATACATGCATTATCATTTCATCCCCACAATAACTTCAATTGGGAATTACTGCTATATGTACATTTTACAGATAGAGATTTCAAAGCAGGTGACAGGCTGGGACTCAAACCTTGGACTATTTGACTGAAAGGGTGCTTTTCACCTCAACATGGTTATGGCCGCTATCATTGTCTCTGGTGGAAAGAGCATGGTTTTGGGGGTTCAGACAGAGGTGGTTTCAACTCCTGGTTCTGTCTCGTGGCTTGTGAAAGTCACTGTCTGAGCCTAAGTGTTCTCAGTTATTAAGTGGGCATATTAATAGTTTCTGACTACAAAGGTCTATCAGGATTAAATAAAAAAAGTCCCCATGAAGGTGACAGGGTAGTGCCTAGCACATGTTAAATGCTCAGCAGACATTAGTTTTCCACTTCCTCTTGCCAAAAAGTATTGATACTGTTATTATTAACAGGAAAGGAATAAAGGGGAGATTAGATAATACAGGCATGCCTTTTTTACTGCTTTGCCAAAAAGCTACAGTTTGATACTTTCCAAGTCTATTCCCCGCAAAGTGATGGGAAAATCAACTAGACAGAGGCAGTTCAGATGCATGCCCAGTAAGGTGTAGGTGACACGGGAAGATGCCTACTTGCCAGTCACACCTGGGAACAAGTCAGTGGCCAGAAGAGATTTACTTCATATGTCTAGAATGGCATTTTTAAGGAGGGTGCACACTGTACTTTAAAAGGTGAAGTAACTGTTCCTTGCTTTATGGTATAGTTTTACAGATGTCTTATCTTCACTTATGATTTATCTTCAACTCACAGTGATGTATAACTTTTTTTTGCTGCAAGTTTTTCTATGCTTCAGCTTTTATGTCAAATAGTTCATGACTTATATGTACCAATGCACAGGACCACGTATTCCTTTATGTCCATAATTGGTCCCTAAAACTTCTGCTTGGTAAGTGGTTTTTTTTTGACTGTTACTTATTTCTTTTTTAAAAAATTTATCTTTATTGTTGAAAATATTACACACATCCCCCTTTTTTTCTCCATTGACCCCTCCACCTGGCTCCTGCCCCCTCCCCAGGCCTTCACTGCACTATTGTCTGTGTCCACGGGCTATACATATATGCATATAAGTTCTTTGGTTAATCTCTTCTGCAGCCCCCTGCCCTTCCCTCTGAGATTCCTCAGTCTGTTCCATGCTTCTATGTCTCTGGACCTATTTTGTTCATCAGCTTATTTTGTTAATTAGATTCCACATATAAGTGAGATCATGTGACATTTGTCTTTGTCTGACTGGCTTATTTCACTTAGCATAATACTCTCCAGGTCCCTCCATGCTTATTTCTTTAATCAAGGCACACCTTAACATAGAGAGATCACCTACAATACTGAGACTTTGAAGAAAGTAAAGAAAAAGCAAATGAAGCCCCAGGCACTGACTAGATTTGCAGTAGTTACCTCTGGGGAGCTGAGCAGATCTGCTGTATGTGAGTAAACTAGCATCTACAGATTCTGAGGTATAGCTAAGGTAGTCAGATGCTGATATGAGCAACGACAAAGAGCGAAGTCATCGGAGTTTCAAACCTGTGGGACTACTTAGGAGTCCTTTTTTTGAATTCTGCACAGCTTCTCCTCCAATATCTTTATTGTTCTTTGGATAAAAACCACAAAACCTGGTTGAAGGAAATGTTTACTCTCATCTACAGGTTAGGAATATGTTAAGAGTTAACTCTCCATTTTCCTTGAAGAGATGGAGGGATTTTGCAATCCACCTGCATTCTCTTTTCCTTGGGGCTGTTCATATTTGGATGTGTGTGTACTTAGGTAGGTACTCCTGCTGATGGAGCGGGCTTAATGGCTGACCATCCACAGACATCCCAGCTAGCATTCCATAGGTTCACCCCACTGGTGTCCTCCTACAGCACCTAGCCCAGCTGGGCCCACACTGCTCTCCACCCCACTGCTTGCTGCCCAATGTGGGAGAAAGCCAACCACTGTGAACATCGAACACTGTAAATTCAAGGTTTCCAGTCTCAAACTGCAGACCTGTTCCATCATCTGTGCTTCATCCCTACAGACTCCCTTCAGTTTGTGACTGCGACTGGCTTAGGTCTCTCCTGTTGCTTTTCTGAGGCACTCTCCCTCCTCCACTTTTCCCCCATACTTCTCTCTTGTCAACAATTTTGGGCATTAACCTTGCAATGCACTGAATGTTTGTGTCCCCCGCAATTCATATTTGAATCCTAACCTCCCAGTGTAATGGTATTAGGAGGTGGCGCCTTTGGAAGGTATTTGGTCATGAGGTTGGAGCCCTCATGAATGGGGTTAGTGTCCTCATAAACGGGACCCCAGAGAACTCTCTTGTCCTCTTTCTTCCATGTGAGGAAACAAGAAGACAGCAATCTGCAACCCAGAAGAGGGCTCTCAGCAGAAACTGACCATGCTGACATCCTGCTCTTGGACTTTCAGCCTCCAGAAATATAACAAATTTCTGTTTCTGTTGTTTGTAAGCCACTCAGACTATGGTACTTCGGTATAGAAGCCTGAAGGGTTTAAGACCTCATGGAGAAAAGAGGTCATCAAGTAGGAACTCATTCACCATCCCTTCCTTCTACTTCTAAACGCTCTTATTTCATTATACAACACAAATAACTTTACCTTTTCTGGGGCAGAGGGAAAGAAGGGAGAAGCACTCTCTCTCTAAATATACAACTCATCCACCTCAAGTCCTGAAATATTTTTGTATGTGAAAAAAAGTGCATATTAGAATAATGGAGCATTTCCAAACCTGTTCTGCACCCCACACTTCTCTCCAGGCCCCTTGCGCTGCCTCAGGGATCCCACACCATTGGCGAGCTCCACAGATTATGGAGGCCTTCCTTGACCAACCTATCCAAAAGCAGCTGCTCAGCCTCATACGATCATGGGCTGAATCCTTTCTCAACTTTAACTGTCTTTCATGGCACTTACCTTTATAATGAGGTTATATTAACCCGTCTTCCTTCCACTAAAATACAAGCACCAAGAAAGCAGAGGCTTGTTTTGTTTGCTGCCAGGACCTCAGTGCGTAGATCAGTGTTTGGTACAAGGCAGACACACAGCATGTTAGTTACTAAATGAGTGAACTATTAACTTTCAGCAATACTGTCATGCTTTTTCCTGAACACACAAAAATAAAAACCAAAACAACAATTAAGAGTTCTTGGACTCTTGTTTCCTCTTCAAACTACTGCCCTATCTCCTTTCATTTCTTCATGAACAAAGCTACTTATTGTAGGTAGTGTATATGTTCCCCATCTCTTCTCATCAACTTATTTTCCTTTCAACCTCTAAACCCTTGAATTCTGTTACGAAGTGCTAAAATGTCCTTCTGCCAGGAGTCAGATTGAGTGCTTAACTTATTATCTCACTTAATCCTCTATGAGCTCTTGATATTAACATCTTCAGTTCATAGATAAAGAAACTGAGTATTTCTTGCAAGGCCACAAAGCTGGTAAGTGTGAGTTGGATCTGAATCCAGGTCTGTCTGGCACCAAGGCTGTTCTCCTTCCATTCCAATACACTGGACTTACTACGGCATTATGCAATTTATCTGTTTATGTCAGTCTCCTCCAATGGCTGGTGACACATAACTCATCTCTGTGTTGATAAAATAACGGCCGTTTTGACTAACCTTTTCCAATCAGAGTATAACTATCAGGAGAGAGAGTGAGCTTGTTTTTTCTAACAGGAACGTAGAGCATAGCTGCTAGGGAGGTAGTTAAAAAAATTTACAGAGTGATTCCCTTCACAATGTCCAATGTGTTACAAGCCAGGCTTGTAACAGGATGGCTTCTTTTACAGAGCTTCTGATGAACAAATCAGACTTACACCAAAATGGAACTCTTTTAAAGTAACAATTACACAATAAATTCACAACACTTTAAAGTACTGATAAAGAAGTTTTTTTTATAATGAGAAAAAGTGAAGAAAAAAATAATTACTAAGGCCTTTTATAATTTTAGAAATAATAAAAATTTCCTAGATATTTTCTAATCGTATGCTATCTGCTTCTAAAACTGAGGTCACTGAAGAACATTAGGACTGAATGAAAAAGTTTAAAAATGCTGAAATTAATTCTTAATTCCTTGTGGCAACTCCTTGCCCATTCAGTGCTGTGGCCTATGGTTTGGATCTGGGGGCTTTTTCTTTTTTAGGAGGCCTTCTCAGTGAAAATGAGACAAATTGCATTACATGTAAGAAAGAGAGCAGAGGTGGCTTTCGTTCTTCCATCTACTATGAATGAGTCTGAGCAAGACAATAATCCTTATTGGCCTTAGTTTCTCCCTTTAACAAGAGAGGATGACCCTGAATCATTGTTTCTCAAACTGTGGTTTGCACACCTTGTGGACCTCCCAACACTCCCTTTGATGTCAAAATAAGATGTCATTGCCTTTTCCACTGTGTTGATCTTTGCAGGTGTTGCACTGATGGGACAAAGGAGAACTGGGTAAAACTGCTCTGGCCCCTTAGCCTGAATTAAGGCGGGGCAGCACGTGTTCAAGCAGTCACATTTTCTCAGCAGAACAACAAAAAGGCGGTACAGCATTTTAATAAACTGTGATGCTGACATGCCTTTTTGAAATTCTGGAGCCTTTTTGAAATTCACACTCTTAGGGCACGTGTGCCGCACACTGAAGCATGACGGCTGCCTCGGGGAAAAGCGCTTGTGCGACGGTGTTGCAAGGCTGAACGGCTGCTGTTTTCATGGAATACCATTTTTACTTAAAAAAGCTTCTGACAGAAGGTTGAAAGAACATATTCAGATTTGAGTAATGGGCAGACATTTTCTCAGAAGTGAATGAATGAAGCTTATCACTACAAGTAACCGTTGTCATTGATAAAAATCATTCCTGCAAGTGGCAATTAGAACTTTGAAAAACTTGATTGAGTTCATCACCAGGAGCTTGAAGCTTCCTTCCCAACACTTAAAGATCTTTCAGGTCAGGCTCTTGTTACATTAACAATATGATTTTTACAATGTTGTATAAAATGATGTACAGTAAGTCCTTACTGAATGCTGTCTGCAGATTCTCGGAAACAATAACTTTAAGGGAAAAGACACATAACAAAAGCAGTTTTATCACAGGTTAATTAATAGAAACAAGCTAAATTCATATGGCATATTTCTCATCACAAAAACATCACCAAACTGCTAAATAAAGATCCTGAACACTTCTAATGTTAAACACTGAAATAAATGTGAGCTATACATACATTTAAAAAAGATGAATGAAAACAAGTAAGAGAATTCTTTTCCAACCCACTTACTCCAGTTCAGAATCCTGAGTGGCCAGCGCCGTCCCAGCAGCTCAGGGTGCAAGGTGGGACCTGACCTGGGGCAGGACACCTTTCCATCAAAGGGTGCACACACACACACACACACACACACACACACTCAGACTGGAGACATGCCAACTAACCTCACTTGGGATGTGGGAGGAAGCCGGAGCACCTGGAGAAAACCCCCACAGACACGGGGGAACATGCCAACTCCACACAGGCAGAGGCCCAGGCTGGGATAGATTTTTTCCTCATCAACATGATAACGAAGGGGCATTGAATGAAATGACATTATTCGGGGACCTGCTGTATATATAGAAGATTTGTATAACTCAGTGCACTAATGTTTTCTAAATGACCAATGCCTTATGTTACATGGATGGGGGAAAGACTCATTTGGGCACTGCAAGACCAAAATGTAACAGAATACGAGAAGGACATTGACATGGCTTCAAATAAACTTTAAAAAGTTACCTGATTCTATTAAAGACATTTATAGTTATCTGACACATTTTGGTGTAGTATCGAAGAAAAATACTCACAATTATCTGAAAAGGCTATTAAAATATTCTCTTTCCTGCAACTATGAAGTTTTTCTCCCCAAATATTTCAACATAAACAACATAGAACAACATACTGAATGCAGGACTAGATATGAGACTTCAACCATTTTCAACCATTTTGAAAAGATATTTTCAAAAAACATAAGTCAATGCCAGTCTTCTCATTATTTCTTTTGGTTTAGAAAATAGCTACTTACATCATATTTTTCAGTTTATAATCTCAAATATGGTAAATACCAACAGATATAACTGACACAGACAAATATTCTTTAGAGTCCTCAATAATTTTTAAGACTGTAAAGGGGTCCTGAAACAAAAATCAATTTGAGAATTGAACTAGATGAAATCAAATATCCCAGCTCTTTTGAGATTCTATTATTTTTTGCTGTGTGTGTGAATGACAATAGAAAATAAAATCTGGAAATGTCTTTTTTTGGTAAGATTTGTTTCTTTCACATGTTTTTTCTCTTGAGAATATGATATGTCAGTTCCATAGGACAGAGTCTTGAAAATAAAGTTCATAAAGGTAATTATAATTAAAATGTCACCAGTGGGAAATGTTAGAATACAGATTAAATAATAAAATGCTTGACAAAAATCTTATAAATATGTAATGCTTCAGATATTTATTTTACTTAATTTGAATTTATATTTATGAAATGTCTCATAAATTATATTTAAATTAATGGCATTTTTATTTTTCCCTCAATTTTAAGAAGATAACAAGATGCTCCTGGCAGTATTGTATATACTGCAATCGTTTTTGCTTTTTTAAAATAGAGTACTATTTTTAGAAAACTATTATTAACATGCATTCAAAATCATTTTAAATTATTTAATCAAAACCAAAATAATCATAAGTTGCTGTTTCTAGTGTAAGTTGATGTTGGAATTTTGGTAAACGTTTTTAGGATTTTCGTGCCAATTAATGTAAAGACAAGAACAATCTGTTTACTCTATTAAAAGTACCACCAGATTTATTAATTTCTATTCCTAGTAGTATAGGCTTTTATAAACATAAAATGCCTAACCTATATTTTTGGCTTGCATAACATTCTAAACACCCGTCAAACTTCTTTGCTTTTATTCCTGCTCAACCCATCACACCAACCATCTGCCTAAATAAAGATATAAGCATCTGCTCTATGGCAAGTGGTCTCAGCGGCAAATGTTTCCATCCTTGTGCTCATGTCACTGGGGCTGGATACATTATTTGAACAGATGTATACAATGGGAAAGTGTTGTGCCCACAGTGAAATGTCTCCAACTGCTTTCTATCAAAGTGCTTAAATGTTATTTGCACCTGCATTATGTTAATAATATAAAGGCAGCAGGGGTCTGACAAAGTGAGATGTGATGCTATGAAATATATTTACATGGTTAATTGGAGTTTCTGAGAGACTCTGCTGCCAAATGGCCACACTGACATTGATACATGCCCAAGCAGGCTACCTGATTAGTAGTCTGCTTTTTAAGCGGTGGAAATATGGCTACTTCAAAGGACAAACATACTCATAATCTGAATTCCTAATAAGAATATTCCAAACTCTAGTATTTTATCTCAAAATAGGAAAATAACTTCCAGTATAAAGCTCTTTTAGGCCACCCAGGTAATTTCCATTTTGTTTTACAAGGAAATTTCTATAGGTATGTGTGTGCTTTCCATTTGTACTTCTGTCAACAGCATAACATACTAATAATCCATAGTGGTATTTTGCAGAGGTTATTGCATTGGAAAGTTCCAATTTCCACATTAAGGAGTTAACCAAAACCAGCTTGAAAAATGTCAATTTGTACTTGGTCTGCAACATAAAACGGTACCAAAAATCCAAGAACAGCATTTACACCACTAGTTAAGATCAAAATGTTTCCATATGAATGTCACATATTTGAAAACATAATATTTTGGTAATACATAGGGAATGTTTTTCCCCCAGAAATGAGGTCACAAAGCCATGTTAACCACTGAACGCAAAACATCAAATTATAGTGGTTGTCCTTGCTACTCTGCATTAAATGTGAAGGCTAAAGAGCCAAGGAATTTGCAATAATAGTTGTCTTTGTAGCTTTACTGAGCTAAGGGCTTGTGGTCACTTTCAAAATAACACATTTATTATTTTATTAACTTGACATTGATAATATTAACTTTACATAAAGTTATTCTGAGTTAAATGTTACCCCAAATAACTTTTATTCTGCAAATTACTCTGCGATTTATATTGCTCTTTAATAGAGTTCACAAGGTGCATTCGCACACAGTTGATCTGCATTATTCACAGATTCCATATTTGCAAATTCACCTGTTTGCCTAAATTTATTTGCAATCCCAAAATCCATACCGGTGGCATTTTTGTGGTCAGCTTTAGATACGTACAGGCAAAAAATGTGAGTCACCTGATGTGCATGTTCTCAGCAGTGGTGGATGGATGCTCTGCCCTGTTTCAGCTCTCATGCTATAAACAAGTGTCGTCCTTTTCGTGGTCCATTTAGTGGCATATTTTTCACATTTTTTTCATTTTGTAATTTCACTGCTTAAAATAGCCCTCAAGAATAGTGTGACACACTGTCCAGGTATTTCTAAGCATAATGTGCCTTTTGAAGAAAATACATATGTTAGATAAGCTTTGTCCAGTTATGAGTTATAATTCTGTCTGTGAGTTCAATGTAATGAACAACATATATTAAATGAGGTGTCTTTAAACTGAAACACACATAAAAACTAGGTTCTGTATTGATAGTTGATGAAAATATTGTACTGTGACCAGAGGCTCGCAGGAATCTAACCCTGTATTTCCCTTAGGAGCAATGGTTCAGTATTCACTAATTCAGTGTTTGTGGTGATTTTATAGAATTTTTTATATTAGCTAATTCAGCGTTTGTGGCAACTAATGTGAATGAGGAGAACCAACTGTACCTTATCTCATTTGACTGCTTCAGGGCAAGACCTATTATCCCCCTTTGAAAGAAGAAGGCACTGAGGCTCACTGATTTAGCCAAGGTCACAGAGCCTCAAAAGAAGGGCAGAAGGATAGCCAGAGCTCGCTGTCCAGCTCTTAGCTTAGCATTCTTTTGCCAGAATGAGAGGAGAGAGGGGGAAGAACAAATAGGAAAGAAGCTTAAGAAAAAGCTCTAATACCATGTTTGAAAACTGAACTGTAGTTGGATAACACAATATAAACCGTTTTTAGGTTAAATCATAAAAGGTAAACTCTGCTTATAGGTAGCTCAGTTTTATTAATTTGAATTGAGCTATAAGAGAGTAGAGCTTAGTTTGGTTTTCTTATTTTCCCTTTGTCCTTTGCTCCTTGCCTCTCCAAAGACAATAAATATTTGTTAAATAAACACATAGACATGAGAACTACAGCTTGGTGTTTCATCAAAAAACAAAGATTAAAATGTTTTCACAGCATCTAAGTAATATGATTTTTTAAAAAATGTCTGAGAGTTTAACGCATTTTCAACAAAATTTAATATGCGTTTGATAACCCGCTACATGCCAGGGTGATTTAAAGCTTTCCAAATACAGAAAACTGATTAAGAATTTTATAAAAAACCCAATTGATACTAAGGATCTAAAATAATTAAGGTCATTTTTCTAAACTTAAAAAAAATCAATTAACTAGCTATCCCAAACTTTCTTTACTTGAGTTCCGAAACGCTATATTCACTAATACCAAAATGTTAATGTACTTAAGATACAGTACGTATTTCTATGTCTTTAAGACATAAGAATATATTTTTGGCTCTGCCATATTATTTGAAAAGCATTGTCTTGAATCAGAAAATCCAGGGGTTTTTTTGTTTGCTCGTTTTTAAAAAAATCCTAATCTGAATTTACATGATAAACAGTAATGGCTATGATTTCACTGGTAAATAATGTTCAGGTTTTAAAATTAGTAGGAGTTGTACAGTGAATGCATATTTGGAGAACTGTGTGGTTTTGAAGGTGGTCCTGAAGGTCACTGTGTCTTGCCCTGGCCAGGTGGCTCAGCTGGTGGGAGCGTCGTCTGTGCACCAAAAGGCTGCGGGTTCTATTCCTGGTCAGGGCACATACCTAGGTTGCGGGTTCGATCCTCAGTCGGGGTGCATATGAGAGGCAACCGATCAATGTTTCTCTCTCACATCAATGTTTCTCTCTCTCTCCCCCCTCCCTTCCTCTCTCTCTAAAAATCAATAAAAACCCATCTTTGGGTGAGGATTAAAAAAAAAACCAGGGTCTTGCCTCAATGCATCTGCTGTCTCCTGACCCCCATTTATTATTACTTCATTGAATAAAAATAGCACTCACAATTTGAAAACTATGTTTAAACAATACAAATGTTACGACAGAGATGAGAAGTGTTAAAAGACCTGTATAAGAAGACCTTTCCACCTGCTGCAGACTTGCCTAGTAAATGGAAAAACTCGACTGTGAAGCTGGCAAATGACTAAGAATTTTGAATAACTCCAGTAAAACAGGCCCTCCCTGGACTGAAATGAAGGCTCACTCCCGACAATGAACAGTGGGACCTGTTTTAACCAACTGTGCGGGGAATTAAAATTCATCCTGCTTTCTCCAAGGTGCAAACTTCAATCCTTAATTAGCATAGCCACAGTGAACGTCTTTCTAGCACATAAAAAACATAACTGTTCCTGTCACAGAAGCATGTGGCAAAGTTGCTCACTTGTGCTTTTCCTTATCTGTCAAGTAAATAAATTCATTTGCATTTTCCAATCACTGTTGTGGTTTTGTCTTTTCCTTCAACAAATTTAAAGTGGAAGTTACAACTGTAGTTGGCCTTATCATGTTGTTTTCATAACTATTTTTCCCTCAAAAACATGGTTTATCACTTGTTAAAATTTGCTATTTTCCAACACAAAATACCTGCCCTTTATATTTCTATTAGCTTATCATTGGAAAATAAAAAAGGGAAGTTATGGGAAAACCATGAATCCTGTCCCCAAATCCTGAGTGCATGAGAAGATAGAAAATTGTAACAAAATAAGTCCAATGAACTTTTAAAGAGTCTATAAGGAATACTTTCACAAAGAAAGTAATAACAATAACACTAAATTATAATGGAAAGCTTTTAATATAGTATAAACTTTTATTAGACTGATATTATAACATTAAATGTCTTTATCCAAAATTAGAAAACATTTAAATAGAAGGCACTAGAATTTGTAATTAGTTATTCCTCTAGTTGTTTCCTAGCTTCAAACTCATATCCCTTGACTCCTAAACTCCATTGGCTTGAATTCTACATGTGTTAATGTACTGAGCAAAGGTCATCTCCTCTCTGCTATGTGGTTTCCTGACCAGCTTCAAAAGTCTGGCTTAACCAATAGTCCCTTCATTCAGATTCTCAAACTATGTCATACTCAGTTCTAATACAGTATTTGCCAAGCTTTATTCTAATTAATTACATACATGTCCGCTGTTCTAATAGAATTCTGTGTTTTGTAGAAGCACAGGCTCTTGCCTGATTTATCTTTGGATCCCTCAGAGCATCCGACATAGCTCCTGGTAAGTATTTCCTTGGTGATCATTCAATCTGCTTCTACAATATGATATTTTATTCGGAGACAGTATGTGATGCAGTGGATTTTGTTAAGCCTTGCAATTCTGCTGGTGATGTCCTACCTGAATTTCATGCATTAATGTGTATAATATGTGTGTGTATTTACAAGTCTAAAATTCAAAAGTACCATAATTTATAGATAGCCATCAACAGTTTGTCAAATAAATAACTCAGCATTTAATTAATAAATGACACGCACCGAGCAAACTTCTCATGTTGCATAAATGATTATATGTCATGACAGAAATATAAACAAAATCATAATTTAAAAGTCTGGTATTTTTCTTTGTTAAAAATGTTAATAGAATCCAGGCCACAGAGAAAGCATTTGAACAGATTAATGAGTAAATTAATGAAGAATTGGGGAATTCTTAGGCCTAATATATACTATACTGTTTTTCCTTACTTATATAATTTTCCATGATATAAATTCTAATTTCTGCCTAATTTGATTTAAAATGGTTTTAAATATTCATATATGTAATTAAGCGCAATATGTTTGATCAGAGAAGAAAAAGGGAAATGATCTAAAAATAGATTATAAATATTCTTTATAAATTTACAGTGTGACACAGGGGACAAAGAGTGAGTTTTGGATTTTGATAGATCCTTAGACCTATCAAATCTTAGTTAAGTCACTTAACAGTTGGTGAGCTTGGTAAAAGTACCTGAACCTTCAAAATCAGAATATATCTAACTTATCATTAAGATTAAATAAAACAAAGGATATAAAGTTGGAGGTAGAGTGACTGTGACACTGAAGGCACTTGACTAATTCAGCTCTTTTAGCTATTATACCTTTTTCCCTGCCAAATCCTGGATTTGGGGCTTAAATATCCTTCGTTTCAGAAATGAGTGATGAAAAATTTACTAGAGCTGATGAATCCTAGCTAGGCTTCACTTTTTATATTTTGGCCAAGTCAATGGAGGTAACTAAGCTTATGCAACAGCTCAGAGAGGTAGACACACAAACAAAACAAAATCAACCTTGGTGAGAAGCAAAGTAGGCAAGAAGTGTGAGTGGTGACATGCTTTTGTTACTTCCCTGTATTAGCCAGAAACCAAGCAGCTCATTGTTTAGTTACACAGACGCACAACCTTTCAGAGCTGGAAAAAAAAGTGTCTAGTAATATTGGCTTTACTAATAGGGAAACTGAGGCTTAGGAGCAAAATAATTCGTCTGAGGTTCCATAGCTCGTTGGAGGCAGATCGGGTTCAGGAGCCCAGCTTCCCTGACATTTGTTCCAGTATTCTTTCTTTTAAGCAGTCACACCTCTCCTTACTTGCTCAGATGAAGGATGTCTATCAGCTAGGACACCGAACTTTCAAACCCTTGATGAGTTACCCAGAACTGCAGAAATCTTCCAAAGATATATACCACAATATACTCACAGGAAATGCACACTTTTTATTTCTAGATAGGGTTTACTGTCCTGCCCTGGCATTCTCATAGCCTTTCTTGCCCTAGTGTTCAGGCTGGATCTTGCATGAATCTCAAAAGCTCTTACTCTCCCTTTGGCCAAATGTCTGGATAAGAACCAAGCCACGGGGTTTGCTCTGTTTACTTCCCATGGGTCTCCTTGGATCATGCTTGGCCTTCTCAAGCCAGTAGGCATTCCAAGCAGGAGGCAGCTGTGCCTGTCTGATTACATTAGCCTCCACACACAGAGCGAGCCCAGATATTAGTCACAACCATTAAGAATGATAGCCACCATCATCTTATAAATGCCTACTATGCTATTAGCAATATGCTAGGTGATTTACATATATTTACTCCTTTAGTATCCATATAACCTGTGGGGTAGGACTTATTAACTTCATTTTATAGATTTATAGATGAGAAAGCTTAGGTCAAGAGGTGTACCTAAGATTATGCAGTTCAGTGGTAGAATTGGGTTTCAAACCAAGATGATACATAGGGGCAGGGGAAAGACTTGAGTTCCTCATATAAGTTAGAGTTCACCTTTACTGTGAGAAAAATTTATTATTCTTTATTCAGAAAGGACTCTATCTCCACCTATAAATGGCTTTTCAGAAAGGTCCAGGAGCTCATGTTAAATCATGATTTCCTGTTTAAAAGTCATATGGAGGGTAAATGGTTTTCCTTATACTTCTTTTTAAGTGAGTATGGGAGGAAACAGGTCAAAGAAATGTGTAAGCAAATATCCCCTCCCTCTGTGTGTGTGTGTGTGTGCATGTGCGCACCTGTGTGTGCATGCATGTGTATGAATTATATAGATACATATATTCTCTCATTAAAACACATTATTCTGCTTCACTAAAGCCAATACTTTGTAATTTCACTTGATATCTATTAGTGTCAGCTAATGGGCTAAGCTCTGTGAGTTTTGTGTGAAATGAGATGGCCCTGCTCTCAAGGAACTCTCAGTAAAGGAGAAATGTCTTAAAACCCAGGAATCTATATAAACCCAAGTAATTTACCAAAGGAAATAAACTTTCAGGTATATTAAAATTTTTGTTCTTAGTTCCAGGAAATAAGCCATCTATGGTTAGAGGGCAGCGACATGAAATGTATCAATAAAAACTATAACAGCCCTGGCTGGGTTGCTCAGTGGATTGGAGTGTCATCCTTGTACCAAAGGGTTGTGGGTTCTATTCCCATCAAGGCATATACATAGGTTGCAGGTTCGATCCCTGGCTGGAGCGTGTACTGATCCATGTATCTCTCTCACATTGATGTTTCTCTTTTTCTCTCTCACTTCTCTATAAAATCAGTAAATATATCCTCAGGTGAGGATTAAAAAACACACTGCAGCCGGGCCTGGCGTGGCTCAGCGGTTGAGCATCGACCTAGGATCCAGGCGATCGGGGTTCGATTCCTGGTCAGGGCACATGCCTGGGTTGTGGGCTCGATCAATGACTCTCATCATTGATGTTTCTCTCTCTCTCTCTCCCTCCACTTTCCTCTCTCTGAAATCAAAAAAGATATATTTAAAAAAACACCAAACAAAAAAAACCACTGCAAAACAAACAAAAAAAACCTATAACATACACATTACCATTTTCCTAAAAAGTGGCTTTTTCTTACCTTGATCTTTTGGTGGTAGTGATGAAGAATTCTGTATTATGATGTATTTGACTTGAATAGTAACTTCCCTAAAAATAAGTAAGCACAAAAAATAATTAGAAAATAATTAAGATGCCGAGTTAATACATACAAAAAATAAATTATAAGCTCTTAAAAATGTCTTTCTATTTATAACTATATGAGTAATAAGAAATGAACTAAACTATTAAGAAACTAATGTTTTTATCTCATTCTCATTTTTATACAGACAGGAATTTACTGAATGTACTGGTGTGGGCCTGGAGAGGGAAGCAAAGCAGAATGGAGAGAAGGATTATATCTGCATCTCTGCCCTCATAGGGACAGGGAAATGTGCAAGCATGCAGAGTGAAGATTTTCCTGAAAAAGCCCTCCCTGGTCATTGTTTCATATACTCTGTCTCAGAAAAATAACTAACATGTTTAACAATACAAGTAAAAGAAGCATAATTGCAATATAATCATTTGATGAACTATAATTCAGTCATTAAAATGTGATTATGAAGATTATGAAAATGTTGATGATACAATGCATTAAATGAACATACTAAATGACATAAACAGCAGGATGACAACTATAGAAACAGAGGCACAGAAAAACTCATACAGGAAATATATTAATATGTACATTGGCATTGTGTTTCGTAATGAAATTACAGATGTTTTCCCCTCCATTTTAGCTATTTTTCAAATTTCCTATAATAAGGGGTTCCATATTAATAAACTATTTGAATACAAAATTAAAACAAAGTCCTTGAAAAAATTAGGTAAATATTTTTATAAGCCTCCATAGAAGTGTTTCTAAACATGACACCAAAGACAGAAGCAATTAGGGTAGAAACTGATGAATTTTTCTATTTAAAAACGTAAATGTTTTTTTAAATAGAAAATTAGACAAAATTAAAAGGCATGACTTCTGCTTCCAGGCAATACTGAGTAAAATTCACTCAATAAGTGAGCACTGTGTTTCAAAAACATTGAATTTTTAGTTAAAAATCTTCCCTCAAAGAAAACTCTGGGCCCAGATGGTTTCTTTTGTTCTAAATATTTAAGGAAGAAATAATACCAATTATATACAAATTGAAAAGGAGGAGATTCTAAATATCTAATTCTAAGAGTCCAGCATTACCCACATACCAAAACTAGACAAAATGCCACTAGAATGAAAGAAACCTCCAGACAGATCCTTTATAACACAAATGCAAAAGTTATAAATAAAATTTTTAGCAAATCAAATCCATAAATATAACATATCCTGACCACGCATGGTTATCCCAGTAACGCACACTGGATTTAACATTCAAAGTCTATGTAATTCACAATATTAACAAACTAAACAAGAAAAACTCAATGATCATTTCAATAGATAAAGAAAATGTATTTGATAAACTCTAACATCCATTCCTGATTAAAAATTAAACTTTTAGAAAACTAAGAATAAAGAAAACTTCCTCAAACTGGTAAATGCTGTCTATGAGAAATCTACAGGTAACATCATACTAAAGACTGAATGCCCTCCCTCTAAGTTTACAAACAAGAGAAGAATATACACAATCACCACTTCTCAATATTTTACTGAAAGCTCTATCCAGTTCAATGAAGCAAAAATGAATAAAATGCATACAGATTGGGAAATAAAACATAAACTGTCTTTATTTGCAGATAGCATGATTACGTAGAAAATTCAATCTATAGAAATAACTAATAAATGAGTTTAACAAGGCTGCAGAATACAAGATCAATGTACAAACATCAATTATATGTCATATGCTAGTAACAATCAGAAACTGAAATAAGTTAGAAATTAAATTTAATATATTACTTGTAACGGTATTAAAAATATGAAATAATTATGAATAAATCTAACAAAAGATGTGAAAGAACTATACACTAAAAACTATAATATGCTGATGAAATAATTTTTTTTAAAGCTACATAAATGGAGAGATATACTGTTGTGTTTATAGTCAGAACAGTGATAAAAGGGCAATTTTCTGAAAATACTAGATTTATTTATTTATTTTAATATATCTTTATTGATTTCAGAGAGAGGAAGGGAGAGGGGGAGAGATCCTGCATGCCCCCTGCTGGGGATCGAGCCCACAACCCGGGCATGTGTCCTGACCCGGAACAACGGCAATCTCCTGGATCCTAGGTTGATGCTCAACTGCTGAGCCATGCCCGGTCAGGCAATACTAGATTTATAGGTTCAATGTAATCCTAGTTAAAATCTCAGTATACATTTTGTAGAAATGAACCAATTTATTCTTTTTTAAAAAATATGTTTTTATTGATTTCAGAGAGAGGAAGGGAGAGGGAAAGAGAGATACAAACACCAATGATGAGAGTCATTGATTGGCTGCCTCCTGCATGTCCCCAACAGGAGATCGAGACCACAACCAGGGCATGAGCCCTGACTGGGAATCCAACGGCAATCTCCTGGATCCTAGGTCGATGCTCAACTGCTGAGCCATGCTGGCTGGGCACCAATTCATTCTTAATTCACATGGAAATTCAAAAAACTTAGAATAGCCAAAATCACTTTTTAAAAAAGGAAAAAGTTAAAGAATAATACTACTTTAGTTTCATGACTTACTATAAAGTTATAACTATCAAGACAGTGTGCTATTGATATAAAGATAGACAAATAGATCAATGGAACAGACTAGAAGGTCCAGAAATAAGCCTACACATATATGGCCCACTGATTTTTCATGAAGTTATAAAGGGAAATCAGCAATAAACAAAGAATAGTCACTTTAATAAATGGTTCTAGGAGTACTGGATATCCATATGCAAACAACAACAAACAAACCCAAAAGGTATCATACACTTACATGTAACAGCTAAAACTACAAAATTTCTGTAAGGAAACATTATGGCCTTATACCAGGCAAAAATATCTTACATAGAACATCTAAAACATAATCCATAAAATAACTAATAATCTGGACTCCAAAATTAAAAACTTCTGCTCTTCAAAAGATACTGTTAAGAGAATGAAAAGACAAGCCACACAGTGGGAGAAAATAATTGCATACAATAAATATAATAAGAAATTATACCCAGAACACTCTTAAAACTCAGTAATAAGGAAACAAAAAATGCAATTTTTAAAATGGGCAAAAGATCTGAAGAAATACTTCACCAACAAAGATAAGGCTTGCAAATAATGACATGAAAAGATGCTTAACATCCACTAGTTACTAAAGAACTGTAAATTAAAATTACAAAGAGATAGTGCCATCTACCTATCAGAATGGCTAAAATGGAATAAAAAAGACTATATCAAGTGTTGGCAAGGATGTAGAGGAACTGGAAGTCTTATGCATGCTGGTGGTAATGCAAAAAATTACTTTGAAAAATAGTTCGGCATTTTCTTAAAGATACTCCTATCATATGATCCATCCAGTTCCTTCCTACTGATCCAAAAGAGAAGAATATGTCCATTCTAACAGAAATGAACAAAAATTAAAAACGTAAATGATGAATGCCATCAATATAGCAAGATTTAATACAATATGCTTTATAAATCATATATATGATTACTTTTAATTTCAGTTAATATGCCATATTTAAACAGAGTTGATTAAAAATGAAAATTAGGTGAATTGGTTTCTTGAGAAGTAAGCTTGATGGTAGTGGAAATGGAAGTCTTCCATTTATTTTTAGTTGAGGAAACCTAAGATAGACATAACCTTGTCTTTGTTATTCTGCCTAGCCAAGGTTCCCAAAACCAAATTTAGATAAAGTCTTACAGAATATATGAAAATCATTGTCTCCATACTCAACAAGCTTACTAATGTCAATCCATGGTGTGAATGTGTTTAAGTGCATGCTCTTGAGTGTGTATGTGGGCACCATACACAGAATTGCAATGTGGACATTAATCTAGATTACTATTTCCAGGGAAGGATTTCCTAGAAAATACACATCATACATGAACTGACTGACACAATGCCATTAAAAAAAAATACATCGTAAGATAATAAATTTGTCTAGGAGAACTTGAAATATGAAAATATAAAAAAAGGTAATAAAGTCTTTGGCTGCATTAACATTGGTAATTTATAACAGGCTCTTCTTTATATATTAAGATAATGCTACTAACCCACCACTCACTGGGCAGCTGCTTTTCTCACACACCTTGCTCTAGTTTTGGTCCCACTACAAGCTTGTGGCTCTTGAGTTTAAAGCAATGCATAGTGATTGCCCCACAGGTTTTAGGCTTGAGGCTAGAACCAGAGTTGGTGAGTCCACAGATGACAGCTTCACCTACACTCTATTCTATACTGTAAGTCTTCTGAATTGAGGGCTTATTATGTGCTAGACCTACAAGGTAATTCACTCACACCTCTTATCCTCACATGAAAATCAGCATTGTTATCATCTTTCAAATGAAGAAACTGAGGCTCAAAGAAATTAAGTAATTTGCTCAAGGTTACTTACTGGGAATGAGGTAGAATTAATTACCCAGGTATGTCTAATCCCTAAATTCATAGACATGCTCATGCTCTCCTGTGTACAGATCCTCCTCTGTCCCCTATCCTTCCTCCCCTTTTCTTCCTCATGCACACACTAACATACATACAAGTGTGGACTAAGTCAATGGAAATATATTCAGAATGTTTTTGTGCTGGATACTAGAATTAAAGGAAAATTAGTGAAACAAAGAATGGAAACAAAGTAATAGGGAGAAGTGATTTAGAGAAGTTAGGAAAGGAGTGAACCTGTCAAATTCTTTTATTCAAGGGGAAAAGATAGTCATCTTCAAATATTGAAGAGACATTATTTGGAAGAAGAATTAGACGAATCCTATGTAACTCCAGTGAGCAATTAAGATTCCTAAGACTAGTGAGGGAGACAATTTACAAGAAGGCAAATTTCAACTGGATATAAGGAAAAACTTTCTCATGACTATTGATATTCAACTATGAAACTGATTTCCTATTACACTACCTGCAATATTGATCTCTGTCACTGGAAAAGATGATGAAGCTTTTTTTTTCTTTTTTTTTCTTCAGTCCTAAGAATACAGCAAGGTCTCAGAAAGATTGTATAACACCAGACATCAAAGAACTGAAAAAAACCACTTTTCTTTTACTATACAGCATTAAGGAAATGAAAATGGTCATGACACAGAAAAGAAAAAAGGAACTGCCTAAATGAACTTGTAATTGTGAAGTATTCAATGCTGCTCTTGTCCTTTTATACACTTGGGTATTATTTTAAAATTTTTTATGCACTTGAGCATGAATTTTCCTCATGAGGAGTAATTTCATGTGCCCATTATATTTCACTATATTTTTTCCTTTTCAAATCAACTTTACTGAGGTATAATTTTATACAAACATATACACCTATGTAGTAATCACATTCTTTTTTCTTCTATATTTTATGCTGTTTTGACATATTAGGAGACTGGTTGGTTAGACAGAGTGCCCCTTCCAGGGCTAGCTAATTCTACAGATAGCAAACAACCAACTCCCCTGTGAGAGCAGCTTTCAGATGCAAGCCAACTAATCCCAAATCCGTATCTCCAATTATCTCCTTTGTCCAGCTCTCATACAGCAACTCAGTATTTCCCCTGGGTTAGATCATTACCCCAGGGCCAGGCACTGAACAATTAGGACCATCCTACGCCTGAAGCCATTGAAATCATTCAAAGTAGCCAGTTCTAAACTGTCTTGCTCTGCCTTGCCCTTCCCAGGGAAACCAGAGTAAAGGCTCTAGGCCGTGCTTTCCCAAGGCTCCTTGCCTCCTGACTAACCCTGGAACTTCCCCATGTGGCCTTGAATTTATGGCATGTTCCTTCCTCTTGGGAACTATAAATAATGGATTCTTCTTTCAAAGGCAGTTGTTTCTCTGTAATCTTACCAAAACTGATTAAAATAAGCCTGGGATATATTTCAAGAAAATATAGAACCATAACATTGCTTCAAAAAGTTCTCTCCTCCTCTTTTACAGTCAATCCCTACCCCTCACCCCTGGCCCCAGGTAATCACTGATGCTTCCAATCACTATAAGTTAGTTTTGCTTGTTCTAGAATACAATATCATTTCATATCAATCAAACAGTATCTGTTCTTTTGAGTATCAGTAGATTATTCCTTTCTATTGTTGAATGGTATTCTATCCTATGACTACAACACAATTTGTTTATCTCTGGTGAAAACCTAGGAGTGAAGCTACTGGGTAGTAAATTAAGTATATGTTTTACTTTATAAGCAATTGCCTGATCTTGTTTATCTTTTCAAAGAACCAGCTCTTGGTTTCATTGGTCTTTTGTATTGTTCTTTTTTTGGTCTCTATGTCATTTACTTTCCCTTTGATCTTTACTATTTCCTTCCTTCTACTTACTCTGAGCTTTTCTTGTTGTTCTCTTTCTAGTTCTTTTAGTTGTAGGGTTAGTTGATTTGAGATTTTTCTTGCTTTTTGAGGTAGGCCTGTAATGCTACGAACTTCCCTATATGTTCTGCTTTTGCTGTGTCCCATAGATTTTGGGTTGTTGTGTGTTCATTTTCATTTGTTTCCAGGAAGTTTTTGATTACTTCCTTGATTTCATTGGTAAACCGTTCATTGATGAATACCATGTTATTTAGCCGCCATGTGTTTGAATGTTTTTGAGTGTTTTTATTGCAGTTGATTTCTAGTTTCATATCATTGTGACCTGAGAAAATGCTTGATGTGATTTCAATCATCTTCAACTTGTAGAGACTTATTTTGTGTCCTGACATGTGGTCTATCTTTGAGAATATCCCATGTGCACATGAGAAGAATGTATTTTCTGAAGTTTTGGGGTGTTCTGTAAATGTCGATTAATCTATCTGAACCAGTGTGTTGTTTAAAGTTGCTGTTTCAGTGTTGATTTTTTGTCTGGAAGGCCTATCCAGTGATGTCAGTGGGGTGATAAGTCCCCTACTATGACTGCTATTGAACTCTTCCTTAAAGTCCTCCAATAGTTTTATAAATATATTTAGGTGTGCTTATATTGGGTGTGTATATGTTTATCAGGATTATATCCTTTTGTTGGATTGATCCCTTTAGTATTATACAGGGATCTTTGTCTCATTATGGCCTTTGTTTTGTAGTCTATTTTGTCATACATAAGTATTGCTATCCCTGCTTTTTCCCCCTTTCCATTTGCTTGGAAAATTCTTTTCTATTCTTCCACTTTCATCCTGTGTGACTTTTGTTCTGAGGTGGGTCTCTTGTAGACAGCATGTATTTGGATCATGTTTTCTTATCCATTCAGCTACCCTATGTCTTTTGATTGGAGCACTTAATCAATTTACATTTAAGGTTATTATTGATAGGTACTTATTTAGTCCCATTTTTTTATTTTTTATGCCTATGTTACTCTATTTCTTCTTACAGCCATCACTTTAACATTTCTTGCAGTGCTGGTTTGGCAGTAATGAGCTCTAGCTTTTTTTTTTTTTTTTTTTTTTTGGTCTGGGAAGGTCTTTATTTCACCTTCAATTTTGAATGATAGCTTTGCTAGAGAGAGTAGTTTTTATTTCAGATTTTTGCTTTTCATTACTTTAAAAACACCATGCCATTCTCTTCTGGCCTGTAATGTTTCTGTTGAGGAATCAGCTGACAGCCTATGGGAGCTTCCTTGTAGGTAACTGACTGTACCTTGCTGCCCTTAAGATTCTCTCTTTGTCTTTAACATTTGCCATTTTAATTATGATATGTCTTGACTTGTGTCTCTCTGAGTTCATCTAGCTTGGGACTCTCTGTGCTTCTGGAACTTGGGTGACTTTTTCATTCATTATGTTAGGAAAGTTTTCTGTCATTATTTCTTTAAACAGTTTCTCTATCCCTTGCTCACTTTCTTCTCCCTCTGCAACCCCTATGATGTTATGTTGTTCCATTTTATGATGTTCCAAAGTTCCCTTAAACTGTTCTCATGCTTTTTAGATATTTTTCCTTTTTGCTGCTCTGATTGAGTGATATTTTTCTATCTTGTCTTCTAATTCACTGATTCGATCACCTGCTTCTTCTAACCTATTGTTAATTCCTTCCAGTGTATTCTTTATTTCAGCTATTTCATTCTTCATTTCAGACTGGTTCTTTTTCATGGTTTCTAGTTTGTTTTTCATGCTGCTGAGCATTCTAAAATCCATTAGTTTATACTCTGTTTTTGATAAATTGCTTGCATCCATTTCATTTAGTTCTTTTTCTGGAGATTCTTCCTGTTATTTCATTTAGAGGCCTGTTTCTTTGTTTCCCTATTTTTGCTGTTTCTTTGTGTTTGTTTCTTTGTATTGGATAGGATTGCTATGCCTCCCAGTCTTGATGAAGTGGCCTTCTTGTGAGACCCAGTAGTGTAGTCTCCTTGATCTTCTGAGCTGAGTGCTCTAGGAATGTCCCTTGTGTGGGGTTGTGCGAGCCCTATTGTTGTAGTTGGGTCTTGATTGCTTTTGTCCCATTCAAGGGTGGTCTCAGCCCTCACGCTTGCTGAATGTGAGGTACAATCCCGATCATGTCAACTGTTATATAGGTGCTGACAGAACCAAATAAGCCAAAACAAGACCAAGTCGAACATGAAAAAAAACAAAAAAACCAACAAAACAAGAACAACAAGAAAAACTGAAAAAAGAAAAAGAAATAAATAAAAATACTAAAAGACATGAGACCAAAAGAATTAGAGGGGGAAAAAGAACCAAAGCAGAGAATATGAAGGAAAAGAAGGAAAAGAACTAGAGTAAGAATAAAAATAAATGGAAAAAAAAGAAAAGGAATAATTTTAAAAAGTAATACTAATGAATAAAGTAAAATATAGAATAGGAAAAGAAAAATGGGAAATGAGAAAAAAATAAAATACAAAAAATAGAAAATAATTTAAAAAATAGAGAGAAAAGGATTGACTAAAAAGAGAGAAATAAAAGATATAAAAGAAAAAGAGGGAAAAAAACAAAAAACCTTTGGACCTACTATTTGTGGAGCTTGGTGGATTTTGCTCTTATGTTGTTGATTCTGGCCCATTGGTGTCAGTCCTGGACCTCCTGGGAGGTTCTCTGGTGCAGGTCAATGTGAGTCAATGTCCCTGCCTGGCCCTGGACAATTTGACTGAAGTCTGGCAATGTAGAGTCCCAATTAGACCAGTGGGTGGATCCCCCATAGCCCAGAGGCTGAGTCTGCTTTGGGACTCACACCTTGAATGTCCCTTTTTGGAGCTGCTTTCCCTTCCCCCATGGAAATGGAATCTTAGGGGGAATTCTGGTCTTGGCCAGGATAGTTAGAACAGACTTGCATTGGGGCTGGTTCCCAAAGTTTGTAGGATGGGGGGTGCACACTTTCTCTCCTTCTAATGCCTCAGCTCTACCTTGCTTGCTGGCACCCCTTTGCTGCCACATTGAGGAGGAGGGGATAAACAAATAAAAAATAAAAAAAAACAGCCCCACATGGCACGCCAATCTTTCATCACCATTGGCTCCCATTTGGCAGGGCCTCCACCCATGCTATGACCAAGCCAAGTATCCAAGTACCCCATGCCACAGACCCAGCTGCAGGGGTACAGGTTTTCCAGTCCAGACCCATTCCCCTTTGTCTCTGGTTGCTGTAGGCTGGGGCAGAACCAGCTTTTCCACAGGTTGGGGAAGGGGGGGTTCCCTGCACTCAAGGTGGACAGGACCAATCCTCTTTCCAGAGCCCCACTGTCTAGCCCTGTTGGCTCTCCAACAAAAGATCCTCTAGAAAGTAAAGGGTCCCTCAGATTCATTGGTGGATGTGCCCGTCTGACCCCTTTTCTGGCCCTGAACTTCAGGATGTGACTTGCCTGCAGACACATTTTGGGCCTAACTTCCCCTATGTGGGACAATGGCTATGGTAGGGTGCTTGCACTGCTCCCTATAGCAAGTCTCAGCCTCAGAGTCCCACCACTTGGAGATGTACCTTTTTAACTGAAACTTCTTACTGTGTAACCTTGGATAAGTTCTTTAATATTTTTGCTAACTCAGTTTCCCTAGAGAGATAGCTTCTAGTCAAGATGGCAGGGTAGATAAATATGGTACTTGAATCCTCCCACAACTAAGCTACAGAACAACCATCATTGAGAATCTCTTCAAGTCTAGCTGAACATAAATCCTATAACTAAGAAAATATGGATGAAGCCATGTTGAGGCTGATAGAACGGGTGGAGACCCAAAACAGGTTAGTCCCACACACATGTGCATCAGTTAAAAATCAGGACATTCAGCAAGGGAGCAGGATACAAAATTAACACCCAGAAATCAATGGCATTTTTATATACCAATAATGTACTCTCAGAAATAGAAACTAAAAAACAATTCCATTTACCATTGCAACTAAAAAAATAAGATACCTAGGAATAAACTTATCCAAAGATGTAAAAGACCTGTACTCAGAAAACTATAAGACACTGAAAAAAGAAATAGAGGAAGATATAAACAAATGGAAGAATATACCATGTTCATGGATTGAAAGAATTAACATCATTAAAATGTCCATACTACTGAACGCAATCCATAAATTCAATGCAATCCCTATTAAAACTCCAACAGCATATTCACAGATCTAGAACAAACACTTCGAAAATGTATATGGAACAAAAAAGAACCCAAACAACCACAGCAATTTGAGAAAGAAGAACAAAGTTGGAGGGATCACAATACCAGATATCAAGTTATACTACAAAGCCACTGTAATCAAAACAGCCTGGTACTGGCACAAGAACAGACATATATATCAGTGGAACAGAACAGAGAACCCAGAAATTGACCCAGGCCATTATGATCAATTAATATTTGACAAAGGGGCAAGAACATATAATGGAGTAAAGACAGTCTCTTCAATAAACGGTGATGGGAAAATTGGACAGGTACACACACACACAAAAATGAAACTAGACCACCAACTTACACCATACACAAAAATAAACTCAAAATGGATGAAAGACTTAAGTGTAAGATATGAAACCATAAAAATCCTAGAAGAAAACATCAGCAGCAAAATCTCAAACATCTCTCGTAGCAATATGCTAGCTGATACATCTCCTAGGGCAAGAGAAACAAATAAGAAAATAAACAAATGGGACTACATCAAAATAAAAAGCTTCTTCACAGCAAAAGAAACCATCAACAAAACGAAAAGGGAGCCTATTGCATGGGAGAACATATTTGCCAATGACACATCTGATAAAGGGTTAATATCCAAAATATATAAGGAACTCATACAACTTAACAAAAGGAAGACAAACAATCCAATTAAAAAATGGGCAAAAGACCAAATAGACACTTCTCCAAAGAGGACACACAAATGGCTAAGCAACATATGAAAAAAGTGCTCAACATCGCTACTCATCAGAGAGATGCAAATTAAAACCACAATGAGGTATCACTTCACACCTGTCAGAATGGCTACCATCAACAAATCAATGAATGGTAAGTGCTGGCAAGGGTGTGGAGAAAAGGAAACCATAGTACACTGCTGGCACAAATGCAGACTGGTGCAGCCACTATGGAAAGCAGTATTGAGTTTCTGCAAAAAATTAAAAACTAAACTGCCATTTGACCCAGTGATTCCACTTCTAGGAATATATTTTAAGAAACCAAAAACACCAATTAGAAAGAACTTATGCACCTTTATGTTCATAGCAGCTCAATTTACAATAGCTAAGATGTGGAAACAGCCCAAGTGTGCATCATAGATGAATGGCTAAAAAAGCTGTGGTACATTTACACCATGGAATACTATGCAGCTCTAAAAAAGAAGGATCTCTTATCCTTTGGGGCAGCATGGAGGGAACTGGAGAGTATTATGCTAAGTGAAATAAGCCAGTCAGAAAAAGATAAGTACCACATGATCTCACTTGTATGTGGAATATAATGAATAAAATAAACTGATGAACAAAATAGATCCAGAGACATAGAACCATAGAACAGACTGAGGGATCTCAGAGGAAAGGTGGGGTTGGGGGGGAGTGGGTGGGGAGAGATTAATTAAAGAACTTATATGTTTATAAGTATAATCCATGAACAGAATTTGTATGGGGAAGACCTGGGGGTGGGATGGATGTTGGGGGGAGGTGATCAATAGGTGTAAAAAGGGGTCATCTGTAATATTTTCAAAAATAAAGATTAAAAAAAAAATAATAAAAATAATAAAGCAGATTGCTCTTCCCAATGTGGGCACCCTCTAATTCACTGAGGGCCTGAACGGAACAAAAGGCAGGGGCAGGGGGATTTCTTACCTTCCTGCCTGCCTCTTTAGAAAAAAAAAAAATTGGGAGGGATCTCTCAGGTATGGAGGATCCCCTTTGAGGAGGGAGGGGTCCTAGCCCCATACAATGCCCACCAGCCCAGCGTTCCAGTGCTGGGAAGAGAAATCCCTATAACTTCTGGATGTGAAAATGAGCAGGGGCTGTGGCTAAGATGGAAGGTTTCTGGAGTCCCAGGCATTCCTCTTAAAGGGTTAATGCATGAACTTAGACTCACTTGTTCTAGGCTTCAGCACTGGGATGGCAGCAAGAAAGGCACCAGGAACATAGAAGGAGGAACTGAAGTGCCTAGCATCAGGGAAAGGGCTGGAGGTGCAGCTTTCTCCCAGACAAAAGTATTGGTAGAGGCCATTGTTCCTTTGCTGGGCCCTCCCCTCACAGAGCTGGCAGGCGGGTGCTATATCTGAGTCTCCATCATACTGGTTAACATAGTTCCCTGGCTGTGGTAATTTGCTTAGACCCCGCCCCACCCAATTCTCAGGCCCATGCAAGATGCTTCCATACAAACGACCTGTTTCAGGTTATGCTTTGGAGTTTCCTAAAAATCTCTCAAAGGTTCACAAACCCCAAAAAACATCATCAGGACTCAGTGTGCCCTATACCTCTTATTAAGTGGCCCTAGGTGTGACACTGGCAACAGTCAGGTTTGGCTCACAGCTTGGCCACTCCTGGGCACCTCCAAACACAGCACAAGTAGCAGCCATTTGCAGAATGCTTTGTAGCTCATGCGTGGTGGTCCCAGGTGGGGCATAGGTGGCAGCTCACCTTGGCCTGCACCTCCTGGGATGCCCCAGTTCCAGCACACCTGGTGGACAACTTCAGACCACACCAAACCATCACCCAACCACTTCTATAAGTGACACGCTCAAGGGATATACTCAGTGGGAAAAAGAACTCCACTGAAGCGAGTCCTGCTCCTTGGGGTCAGGCCCTGCACAGCATACCCTCCATGGTGGTAATGACAAGTCCTTGCACCATTGGCCTGGAGGTAAATCCCTCCCACTGACATGCCAACAGCAATCAAGGCTCAATTACAACAGGAGGGTGCACAGATTCCACCTGGGAAGCACACCTAGAGTGGACAGCTTGGGTGATCAGGGAGACTGTGCCACTGGGCTCTACAGGACTTCTACTACATAAGGTCACTCTACCAACACTGGGAAACACAGAAGCTCCCCTTAATACACAGAAACAAACACAGGGAAGCAACCAAACTGAGGAGACAAAGAAACATGTTCCAAATAAAAAAACAGAATAAAACTCCAGAAAACAAACTAAACAAAATGGAGACAAGCAATCTACTAGATGCAGAGTTTAAAACACTGGTTCTAAGTATGATCAACAAACATAGGGGAAGAATAGATCAACATGGAGAGAAGTAAAAAAGATAGAAAACTTCAAAATGAAGATAGAAAACATAAAAAAAGGCCAGTCAGAAATGAAGAATACAGTTACTGAAATGAAGAATATATTATAGTGAATCAGCAATAGACTACACGAAGAAGATGATCAAATCAACAAGTTATAAGATAAAGAAGCAGAAAACACCCAATTAGTACATCAAAAAGATAAAAAGAATCCAAAAAAATGAAGATAGTTTAAGGAGCCTCTGGGAAAACTTCAACCATACCGACATTCACATCATGGGGATGCCAGAGAAAGAACAGAGAGAACAAGAAATTGAAAATCTATTTGAAAAACTAATGATGGAGAACTTCCCTAACCTGGAAATAGAGTGTCCCAAACAAAATGAACCCAAAGAAGCCCACACCAAGACACATCATCATTAAAATGCCAAAGGTTAAAGACAAAGAATCTTAAAAGAAACAACAAAAAAGCAGCTAGTTACATACAAGGGTGCTCCCATAAGACTGTCAGCTGATTTCTCAACAGAAAACTTTGCAGGACAGAAGGAATTAACACAAAATATTCAAAGTGATGAAAAGCAAGGACTTACACCCAAGATAACTCTACCCAGCAAAGCTATAATTTAGAATTTAGAATAAAAAAACAGATAAAGAGCTTCACAGACCAAAAAAAAAAAAAAAAAAAAGCTAAAGGTGCTCATCACCATCAAACCAATATTACAAGAAATGTTAAAGGGTCTTCTTTAATAAGAAGAACAAAAAAGATCAAAAATGTGAAAAACAAAATGGCAATAAATATATATCTATCAACAATTACCTCAAATGTAAATGGATTAAATGCACCAATCAAAAGATTAGGAAGGCTGAATGGGTAAGAAAACAAGACCCTTGTATATGCTGTCTACAAGAGACTTCAAATGGAAAGATACACACATGCTGAAAGTAAAGGGATGGAAAAAGGTATTTCATGAAAATGGAAATGAAAAGAAAAAAACTATAATAGCAATATTTATATCAGACAAAATAGACTTTGAAACAAAGGCTATAACAAATAATCGAGAAGGACCACTTCTTGGGTATTTGTCCATGGAAACCCAAAATACTAGACCCAAAAGAAATATGTACCCATATGTTCATTGCAGCCTAAGTGTCTATCACAGATGAATGAATAAAGAAGAAGTGGTGCATATATACAATGAAATATGACTCAGTCATAAAAAAGAATAAAATCTGGCGATCTGCAACAACATGGATGGACCTAGAGGGTATTGTGCTGAGTGAAATAGGTCAGACAGAGAAAGATAAATATGTATGATTTCACTTTTATGTGGAACCTAAAAAGACAAAACTAAATAGATGACCAAGCAGAACAGAAACAGACTCATAGATACAGAGAACATACTGATGGCTGCTAGATGGGAGGGGCATTGAGAAGATGGGTGGAGAAGGTGAGTGGATTTAGAAGTACAAATTGATAGTTACATAATAGTCATGGGGATATAAAGCACAGCACAGGGAATATAGTCAATAATAATATAACTATGTATAGTGTCAGATGAGTACTAGATTGATTGGGGTGACCACTTTGTAAGTTATATAAATGTCTAAATCACTGGGTTGTACACCTAAAACTAATATAATATTGTACATCAACTATAAATGAAATATAAAAATATATTTAAAAAAAGAAAGCTCTGGTAGGTGTGGCTCAGTGGTTAGAGCATTGACCTCTGCCCCGAAGGGTCACTGGTTTGATTCCCAGTCAAAAGCACATACCTGGGTTGCAGGTTTGATCCCAGGCCCCGGTGGGGGCACATCCAGGAGGCAACCAACCGAGGTGTCTCTCTCACATCGATGTCTCTTTCTCTCTCTCCCCCTTCCTCTTTCCCTCCTTCCCTTCTAATCTCTCTAAAAATCAATGAGAAAAATATCCTCGGGTGAGGATTAACAACAAAAAATCCCAACAAAAACAAAAAAGAAAAGAAAGGGAGAAATAATACTTTAATACTTAACCCATTTGGCTAAAGAAAGGATTAAACTAGATATGTGTAGAAAATACTTTGTAAAATAAACTATTCAAAAAACAGGGTATTATATATGTTAATAAACTTCCCCAGAATTCTTCCCAAAGAAAATAAATGGTTATTACCATCTTTGGTATTACCACGAAGAAAGGGAATATACTAGAATATACTTAGAAATACAAACATCATTGTTTCCAAAGGTAAGATCTGATCATTTACAGCATAAAATGCATGCACGTAGAGATACTTGTGTTCCTTAACATTTGCTACACGTGTGGCCTAACTAGGCAGTAATGTTTGGGAGGGCATTTTTCTACCTCAATAAAAATCTATTGGGGGAAAATAAGTAGCCTCAGACTCTTATTTCTTTTCACTTTACAGGTTTTTCTATAAAAATTCTTCCCACTCCTGTGGCTTTAATTGCAAGTATAAATTTATGTTTCTAGTTCCCAGGTTCTAGGGTGAAATATTCTCTACTTACTATATATCTCCACCTGATTACATGCAAACTAAATGCAGCTCCTGGTTCCTCTAAAGTATTTTTCAAAGCTCTCACCTCTGTTGTATCCCCACATTAGGTCTGGGTTTCCTGGTACTACAATAGCCTTCTAACTTGTCTGTCTAGAGTCTTACATATTTCCAATCTATTCTCTATTATGCAGCTAGAAAAATCTTCCCTTTTTTAATTAAAAAATTAGGTTTATTGAGGTATAACTGACGACACTACATATTAAAGATTTAAAGATTTGACATATGTACATATACTTTGTGAAATGATTACCACAATCAGGTTAATTAACATATCCATCATCTCACAGGGTTACTCTTTTGAGTGGGGTGAGAATACTTCAGGTCTACTCTATTACCAAATTTCAAGAACACAAGACACTATTATTGACTGTAGTCACCATGTTGTAAATTATATTCCCAGAGCTTACTCATCTTATCTTCCCCAGAGACAAGCACTTTCAATTCTTAGAGGTGATTCTTGTGGTACTTATACCTCTATATCTGTCAGTAATACACTATAATCTTACTTCCTGATTGTTCAATTTTAGGCAGTATCTATTGAATCCCACTATGAAAGATGAAGGTTTATCTCTATTTCTCTATCTCTCAATCAACAAAACTTTTGCTTAATAATTTTTCTGAGTATAAAATTCCAGGTTGAAATTGAGCAAGTCATTGTTCCACTCTTCTGGTTTCCAATGTTGATGTTAAGAAATCCAAAGCTACTTGTGATCCTTTGTATGCAATCTGTTTTTATTTTTTTTCTTTATGGAAATAATACTTAGAAAATTCACAGTGAAGTGGTCCAGCCTATTTTCATCCATTTGCCAAGTGTTTCGTGGGTCTTATGAATCTGAAAACTCTTGTATTTTAGATCCTGGTATATTCTCTCCAGTTATTTTCCGAGATTTACTTTACTCTGCTCTTTTTTCTCTGAACTCTTATTATTCAGATGTTTACCTTCCCTGGACAGTTATATATTTTTTCCTTTTCTATGTTTTACCTTTTATTTTTGCTCTTTCTGAAAAAAAATCCTTCATTTTACCTTCCAGTGTTTCAACTGAGTTCAACTGTCTTTACCCAATAGTCCATAAATGATCTTTTTAATGCAAATCTAATCATGTTTCTCCTATGCTTCAAGTCCTTCAGTACTTCCCTGTTGTCCACAAGATAAAACTCAACCTCTTTCACACTACACTTGAGGCCTTTCACAAATTGTCCTGTGTGGTTATCACCACTAGACCATCAGCCAAATAGGCCAGCTCTCATATGTCTCCACAAGTTTTCATGGAATGGCCTCTCTTCCCTATACAATTCCTACTCAACTTCCTTTCAAAGTCTACCTGGACAATTCAAAAAATTTCTATTGATATGTCCATTATCTTCTAACACTCTTTGACTGGTGCTCTCTTAGCATATAGCATCCATTTAAATTGTTTTCCCCTTAACTTTGTAAGTTTCTTGATGGTAGGGACAATCCCATGTTTATCTTTATATTTCTATAACCTAGAGGTGATTTTGCATATAACAAGATTTAAGAAATGTTTAATGGATGAATAAATGTCAATAATCTTGTAAAAATAAGAGAGAGTAATTATTTAACAACACTTGCACAGTTCCATCTAGTGCTTTTCATACTATTTAAATCTTTGATTTTCTAGATAAGTTTCTGAATCATTTTTTAAATAAATAGTAATTTTGAAATCTGAAGCAACATCTTATTAATTTTAACACACTATATTGTTCCATAGCTTAAAGTGATGGAACATTCACTAAATTATTTTTTTCAGGAATGAATTTCCTTTGATCTCTACAGATTGCCTGGTTGTATTTTTAGAAGAACTGAATGACTCCTAAAATGGTTAAAAGTTATCATGTAAATGTAAAAAACTTCCTAGTTTCTTCAGTTTCTCTAGTCAGGCTTGGGGTTTTTCAAACACAACATTGTTTTTAGTGTCACTACCCAAAAACAAGTCCTAGGAAACAACGATTCCCAACATTATCTATAAATCCAATTTGTTGACAATGCCGCTTTTCTGTTAAAAGGCCCCAGCACATTTTAGTTAAGTCAAAAAAAAGACCCAAGTTTTAACAAAAAGGCATTCTTTCATTTCTTATTTATTCAAATGTAGAAGATATAGATATAAGAAGAATATTTGGTTATTTCTACATCAGGCAGAGCATCCTTGCAATTTCCAGCCTGGCTTCTCAATGCTAAAAGAATGAAGAAGTCAGTCAGGCCATTGAAGGTTACCATCTTGATGAAAATGAATGCATTTCAGAAAAAGAATTGCACCACGTGGTAATAAATGACACTCAGGAGTAAAATAAACACTATAAAATAAAGAGGCTGTCATTTACATGTCCGTGATATAGATACAAATTGTGAAACTTCATTATTTTTTTTCCTTTGGTCTGGTTGCCTGTTTCAGTTTGGATTTAATTTATTACTTTGAATGATCACTGTTCCACCATTCTTGCTCTTCTCTTTTTTGTATTCTGTCACAAAATCCTATTTCAACTAAGCAGGCTTACAGCAAATTGATATCATTTTGTTTTCCTCACATTCCTTTTCTCTCTTTAATCTTACCTGTGGCCAAGCACCAAAGAGTTTTGATTTCATTACCATAGACCAACCAAGGGATTTTCAACAAACTCTACCTCCTGCTTCTCTTCCATTCTAACCTCCTCACAACATGGCCCGCATGGACCACTTCTCTCTCAGCTTTTGTTGTCAGTGTTTATCAACTAACATGTAGATATATGCTCTATCCCCTCCCCAAATTAGAGATTATACATGCTACTCTTTTTCACTAATATATTTTCAAGAGCTCTCCATATCAGCACTTACGGATCCTCTTAATTATTTTTAGATGTTGTATAGTATTTCATTGCATGGAACCATAATTTATTAGCCAGTCACCTGCCAAATTACAATGAGATTGCTCTTGGCCTTTTGCTCTTACAAAGATGCAGTGTGCATTCTTATCCATACATCCTTGCTAACACGTACAAGTCTGTCTGTAGGATGAAGTCACAGTACGAAATTTCTTGGTTGATTTAAAATTTTTATGAACATTATCAAATTGCGATTCAAAGAAGTTGTACTAAGTTCTCCAACAAATGTATGAAAGTGCCTCAAAACCACTATCTACAAAAATTGCCACAGGAATTTTTCAATCAACTATCCAAAAGCATCAAAAATTCCAGCATGCCTAGATATTTTTTCTCAACAATAGTGAATACACAAACACTGCTCTTTGTTGAAATATACAAACCCTGACAATAAAATAAAAACTTAGTGTCAATCTCAAGGATTTGGAAGAGTGATTGTTTATGGGAAGTCTCTGATCGGCTAGAAAAGGGTAAAAGAGTTAGCTGCAAGAGACAGTGTTGCTGCCCAGCATCACCCAAAGGAAGTGGGTATCAGTGTCATGGAGCATGGTCCATTAATTGGTGTCAGCGCATTCTGGCTATGAAAATGGAAAGACGAAGTGATTTCCTAATTGAAAAAGACATCCAGATAAAATAATAGGAGGAAAAAGCCCTACATGTTTGAAAAAACAGTCTTTTAAAAATGTTTTTCTTATCAAGACGTTACTGAATGTACAGGTATAGTTTAATAGATAATTTTATAGGGTAAAAATGGTGCCCCTTTGTCTAAAAAGAAATAATGTCTTGACTGAGGTGCTACCAGCCCAGGATCAGGTGAACCCAATTAACCCAATTTTTATGTGTCTGTACCAAGAGGTTTATTTTAGATATACACTACTCCCTAAATCCTTTAGGGTACCACATGGAAAATCCATAAACAGGCTATAAAGGTCATGACATTAATTTTCCTGTCATTCTCATGCTTTAAATAGGCATCAAAAAACTAAAAAAATCTTGTCCTCTGGGAAGGAAGGCAAATCTGAAACCAATTATTGTAATACTATTAAATTAAACACAGTGACCTTAGCTAAATTTATTTTGGTACCTTTTGTTAATGAATAAACCTTCCCAAATAAGATTATGGCATCCTCTCATAGAGCAAAATGATTCACCAGAGGACTAGTAGAACAGAGTAACCACTCAAAAACCTGAATTTCAATCGCCTAAAGCTTAACCAGAAAGTTTAATAAGCATACATGGAATCTTTGTTCAGGAAGTGCTGTATCTGTTACAAAGCTTGTAAAAACTTCACGAGTATGCTACTGAAGCCAAGAGTCGTGTCTGTTTTCACTTGTTTCTGTTGTCCAATACTTCTCCTATTTTGTCAACTGAGGACTTGCTCATAACTACATTTTTTTTAAACCTAAAAGAAAAAAAAAGGGGCGAGGGGGCAGGGAATATCTCAGTAGCTTCTTTTTCTCCTTAAGTTTCCAAGATTCAAACCGCTTTAGGTGTTTGGAAGATAAAATGGTCCAGAGGCAACATCTAAGCTTAGGTTTCCTGGTAGTTCAGGTTTCCACCGCCTCACCAACACCTGGCCTGGACACCAGGTGGGACCTGGAACTTGGGAAGTATTTGCTGTGTGTGTCCTCCTGTGCTGTGAAACCAGACCACACAGACTGTTGGGCTCCTTTTAATCCCTACAAGTGGTGAAGCAGAGATAGTGTGGAGGACAGTTAATGATGAGTTTGGGTGGATGGGAAGGAAAATGAGGCAAGAAGGACTATCTACATCTGTGTGGGACTAATGAGCTCGGGAAAGATGAATAAGTACAAGGCACAAAAGAAAGAAAAAGGAAGTGGGAGGAAAAAAGGAACAATGGCAACATTATTTTAAATGGAGAAATGGTATGTTAAGAAAAAAATTACTTAAATTCCAGTGTGTTTTTTTTTTTTTAATCTCTCAGATACAGAAACCCATGTAAAAATTAGTTCTTTATGCACTCTATTGCAGTTGGCAAATACACTTCTAGACTTTTTGTATAATGCTGACAGTCTTCATCATAGTCAATAACTATTGACTAGTTGTTAAATGATCTTGTTGCTGATCAACTGCAACAGTTTACAAAAATTTAACATGAGGTAAATAGTTCAATACTTTAAGATCATCTTTTATTTCTCTAAATTTGAAAGCTAATTGTAGAATAAAATTTTTTAATTGTCTATCTGTCTATAGGTATTAACTGACTATGAGGAGTGCCAGATTGGAAAGAGGTGAAAAATAAGAATAAAGGCGGCGATAAAGAACCATTTTTTATCGCAAAGGTTTCTACATGGTTTATTGCGGATATACAGGGATTCCAATTAAAAGGATAGGATTGGGAATGCTTCCTTGATCCTGTGTTTTCATGTACTTGACCATGTTTCTACAATCTCTTTCTTTATCATTTGTAGGTCCACATTTCAACTGCTCTTTGTACTCCAAATGTGTATATTTTTACCTTATCTGATGAAGCAATTTTTCAAGCTAGTGAAAGATGGTGCTGCCTGGCAGCCAAGAGTTCACTTTGATGCAGTGGCTGTCTTTGTCTATGCTACAGTGGTTTTATAATTATTTGATATTTCATTACATTTTGCTTTCATTTTTTTAGAAAAGTTAATGGAGCCTAAAATATTAAAAGTAAATGTGATTAACATGACAGCAAAAGCACAGGCAACAGAAGTAAAAACAAATAGTACTTCATTAAAATAAAATAAAAAAAACTTCTGTGCATCAAAGGAAACAATCAACAGAGTGAAAAAGCAACCTATGGCATGGTAGAAAATATCTGCAAATCACAGACAAGGGAGTAATATCCAGAATATATAAAGAATTCCCACAATTTAACAACAATAACAACCTGATTAAAAATGGGCAAAGTACTTGAATAGATAACTCTTCAAAGATGATTTAGGAATGGTCAACAAGCATATAAAAAGATTCTCAATATCCCTTATCATTAGGGAAATGCAAATCAAAATCATGATGAGATATCAACTTACACCCATTAGGATAATTACTGTCAAAAAAGTACAACATAGAAAGTGTTGGTGAGGATGTGGAAAAATTGGAGCCTTTATGCACTGTTGGTGGGAATGAAAAATGGTGCCGCTGCTATAGAAAACAGTATGGGGAATAGTGTTGCAATGAATGCAGGGGTGCATATAGTCTTTTGAATTAGTGTTTCGGGTTTCTTCAGGTAAATTCCCAGAAGAGGAATCACGGGTCATAAGGCAGTTCCACTTGTAATTTTTAAAAAATATGTTTTTATTGATTTCAGAGACAGTAAGGGAGACGGAGAGAGATATAGAAACATCAATGATGAGAATCATTGATCGGCTGCCTCCTGCATGCCTTCTACTGGGGTTGGAGCCGCAACCCAGGCTTGTGCCCTGACCGGGAATTGAACTGTGACATCCAGGTTCATGGGTTGATGCTCAACCACTGAGCCAGAGAGATCACCAGGCCATTTTTAATTTTTTAAGGTAACTCCATATTGCTTTCCACAGTGACTGAACCAATCTGCATTCCACCAACAGTGCACGAGAGTTTCCTTTTCTACACATCCTCACCAACACTTGTTTATTTATTGACGGTAGCCATTCTGACAAGTGTGATGTGATATATCATTGTGGTTTTAATTTGCATTTATCTGATGATTAGTGATGTTGAGCATCCTTTCATATGTCTCTTGGCCATCTGTATGTCCTCTTTGGAGAAGTGTCTATTCAGGTCTTTTGCCCATTTTTTAATTGGGCTGTTTGTGTTTTTTTTGGTGTTGAGTTTTATAAGTTCTTTATAAATTTTGGATATTAACCTCTTATCAGATATATCATTGGGGAATATGTTCTCCCATTCAGTGCATTGTCTTTTCATTTTGTTGATGGAAAAACTCTTTGCTGTGGAAAAACTCTTTAGTTTGATATAGTCCCATTTGTTTATTTTTCTTTGGTTACCACTGCTATGAAAAAACTTGTGTCCACCAGTAGATGAGTGGATAAAAAAGCTGTGGTACATTTACATAATGGAATACTCCTCTGCCGTAAAAAGGAAGAAAATTTTACCTTTTGCAACAGCATCAACAGCATGGATAGACCTGGAGAACATTATGCTAAGTGAAAGAAGCTAGTCAGAAAAAGACAAGTGCCATATGATTTCACTCATATATGGAGTTTAATAAACAAACTGAACTACCAAGCAAAATAGAGACAGACTCATAGATAGAGAGCAGGCTGACAACTCAGGGCTGGGGGTGGGTGGGGGGTGGAGGGATTGAGCAAAAAAGGAAAAAAAAATAGAACTCATAGATATGGACACAGTGTGGTGACTGTGGGGGTGGAGGGGGATGGGTGGAGGTGGAAGAGGGCATACATGGTGATGGAAAAAATTAAATTAAATTTTTAAAAAAACAACAGCATAGTGGGTGGTTCCTCAAAAAATTAAAAATAGAATTATATGATCCAGCCATTATATCTGGGTATATATCCAAAAGAAATGAAAGAAAAATCTTAAAGAGATATATGTGCAACCATGTTTATAGCAGCATTATTCACAATAGCCAAGAAGCAACCAAATGTCCATCCACAGATGAATGGGTAAACAAAATGTGGTGAACATGTACTATGGAATATTATTCAGCCTTAAAAAGAAAGGAAATGTTGACACATGCTACAACACAGATGAACCTTGAAGACATTATGCTCAGTAAAATAATCCAGTCACAAAGAGATAAGTATTATGTGATTCTACTTATATATCTAGAGTAGTCAAATTCAGAAACAGAAAATAGAATGGTGGTTGCCAAGGGCTGCAGGGAGGGAGAAATGGAAATTTGTTGTTTAATGGGTATAGAGTTCCAGTTTTACAAGATGAAAAAGTTCTAGAGATGGCTTGCACAGCAATGTGAATATACTAACACTACTGAACTTAAAAAGGATGATAAATTTTACGTTATGTTATTTTACCAAAATTAAAAAAAAGTAAATGTGATTATACTAGTGATAAGAAGCATAGATCTTGTAAACATAATTTTAGGCAAAAATGGCAATCATTCAGGATGTTTTAAGTGGGCAAATCTTTAACCTTTATTGGAAGGACACTGAACTTTAGCCAGGCATATATGTGTTCAACTGTAAAAAAATAATAAAATTTAAAAATATTTACAAAATATACAATATTCATAATAGACATATATCTATGTCAAAAGAAATGATGCATTAAGGTATCGTGTAATGTTTTACTAGGTGACAGAATATCCTCTTATCTAGCATTACACACTTAACTTTTGTGTATACTTTTAAGGAACATGATTTGTACAAAATAAATACTGCCTATAAATAGCAAGTATCAGTCTAAGGCTCCTCAGGCCATAACTATCAACATAGTCACTTTCTATTTCCCCCAAACACGAATCATCCCATGTTCTCTGGTGAGTTTATCGGAGAGGCAGGGGGTTTCTAGGTAATCTTTGTTCAGGCTACTTTAATATTTGCAGCTGACATAAGATCCAGTGTTACAGGGAAAGTACTTCAATAAATAATATCTTCTTGGCTCCAAGTTGGCCCAGGCGGGGTGAGTACCCCCCACTCTACCCCCTTCAGTGAACTGCCACTCCAGCCACCCTCGCTCCTACGCCCCAGGCTCTGGGACTATCAAAGTTGAGTTGAGGGAATAAAATTAACCCAAACTGTTCCAGATTAAAACAACTGTAGGCATGTCAGACTGGCTGTAAGCCTTTCAATTAGCTTTGAGATTAAAGCAGCAAAGCCATTTATTCTTGGCTCCCCAAGATTTGGGTCTGTATTCACAATGCAGACAGTGAGACAAGTAGACAGGTGTGAGGGTGGGTGGGAGGCATTGCTCTGGGGCATGCAGGGCCTTGTGGGGTTCTTCTGGGAACATTCAGTTACATTTTAAGTATCTAAAACTCTGGCAGATTGTGCACATACAGATTATATCCTCTAACAATCACACGGCATGAAATCCAACATTGAAATACAATTATTGGGAAATCTTTTCTCATTTTGGCATATAATCTTCAAGACTGATATTACAAAATCAACTGGTTGTTGTTATAAATTCATTAAACATTCAGTTTCCCTATAAATGAGGGGGAAGGGTATTAATTCAGTCTAACTAAATAAAGTAATGTAAAAATGACAAAATTCAAAGGATAAGAAACTGCTAAGGGTGACTGCCTCTGTAAAGAGGAGAATCAGTAGGCACATTTGGAAGGGAGAAACTTTCCAATGTATACTCTTTTGTAAACCTTTTGAATATTTTACCTTGTGGATATACTACTTAAAATAACATTATCAGACATATGAACAACAAGAATACTGAAGCTGATCTAGAGAGACAGGAGGTTCTCAATAAATGCTGGAGGGAAATGAAATAATCTTAAGTGCAGCAAACTGGAACAGAGGATATACTCTGATCCCATGTCTTACAAAAAGTATTCTGCCAGGCCACTGTGGTTCAGTGGTTGAGAGTGCACCTATGAACCTGGAGGTCATGGTTCGATTCTCAGTCAGGGCACATGCCTGGGGTGGGTGAGTGAGGGGGTTGTAGGCTTGATCCCCAGTACAGGGCATGCAAGAGGCAGCCAATCAATGACTCTCTCATCATTGATGCATCTCTCTCTCTCTCTCTTTCTCCCTCTCCCTTTCTCTCTCTGAAATCAATAAAAACATACTTTGAAAAAAGTTGCATTTTCATAGAGAAACAAAAATTTGTCAGCGGTGAGGGCCTTGGCACTTGGGCTGGTGGAACTTCCTCCTTTTTTCTTTGTACATTGTGTAGGTGTGTATGTACGTATGTGTGTACATACAGCTGACCCTTGAACAACACAAGTTTGAACTGTGTGGGTCCACTTATATGAAGATATTTTTTAAAAAAATATTGGAAAATTTTTTTGAGATTTCCTTACTACCATGAAGCAATTGTATTGATTACACTAGGCGACCATAAAGCAATCATGTTGCTATTTTTCATTATTAACGCATGAATTGTTATATCTGTAAATAAATATGATTTTCTTTTCACTTCATCTTTTCATTTTTGATGTTATGTTAATAATGTGTATAACATCTACAGTGTTTTATATCATATAGACAACATTAATGTAGGTACTGACATGATTCATCTAGTAAATAGATGACATAAACTTACAGTATCAATACAGTACAGTACTATAAACGTATTCTCTTCCCTGTGATTATTTTAATAACATTTTCTTTCCTCTAACTTCCTTTATTGTAAGAATACAGTATATAACATATATAACATACAAAATATGTGTTAACTGACTGTATAATTATCAGTAAAGCTATTAGTAGTGAAGTTTAGGGGGAGTCAAAAGTTATATGTAAATTTTCACTGTGCAGGGGGGGTCAGTGCCATAGCCCCTGAATTATTCAACGGTCAACTGTACATAGCTATCTATTTTTTATATTAAAAGATAAAGAATAGTTCTAAAAGTGAGAGAAAAGTACCCTAGTTAGAATCTACTTTAAAAACATATTTTTGTTCAAGAATGAAAAATAGATATTTTGACTTTTCAAGTAAAAATAACAAACTAAATGGTAATCTTTTTTCACTTTTTGTATTTTCTTCTTTCCAAATTCATTTTGACCATTAGTCTGAATAAATAATTTTCTGTCAAAATCAAATGCACATGATTCATCAATCAACCATCTAATGTCTATCAATAAAAAACAATTAGTCCATTGTGCCTACCTCAATAAGATGGACATTAGATGTAATTTCTTAAGATTCTAGTTTCAATACTTTTGAAAGTTTTGTTAAACTCATTTCAGCTTAGTAACAGACATTTAGTTAAGGATGAATTTTCAAAATCAGCACAAAAGAAATTTTTTTTCTAAAGAAACAATGTTCTTTGACTTCCCACAACCAGCTTAGGTCCTCTTAGTCTATGTTCCTACTGCACAACATAATTCTCCTTTCCCAACACTGATCGTATTTATATTAATCTAATGTCTATTTTTTCTGACAGACTCAAAACTCTTCAAAGGAAGTTTCCAAGTTTGTTTTGTTCCCATTAGCCCCAAGACCATAGAGGGAAGAAGTCTTCCAAAAGTATCTGATGAATATACTTTGAAAGATATAAACCTAAACAAAAGGAGTTGGAAGATTTACAGATATTCAAGGGCAAACCAGATCTTAAATAAAGATTATATAACCAAACAAACAAAAAATATCTACATCATAGTTAAAAATAGCATAAGAATAGAAGAAAAAGTTATTTACCTAAATGATTAGTCTGACAAAATCAAAGCATATGTTCTCTATGCAAAATTGCTAAAAGCCTCCAGAGTTTTGGCTATCTTATAAATATTAGGTTCTGAGTCACAAAGCCTTGAAAAATATAACCACAATTAACTTCTGAAATGGGATTATAATACTATATTCTTAAGGTATGTTACCACTGGAAAAATTCATCTTATTAGCAGATTGTTTCAGAATTCATTTTAAGAACCTTTTAAATAGAATTATAGGATGGCAAATATCCTTACACACAAATACACCCACAGTCAGTCTTTCATTTTCACAATTCTTGAGAGAAATCCAAATCTTAATATTATTTACTGAATATGTATGGTTTTTGGCATGTCTACACTTACGCAATCCACTAGAGTTGAATTAAATCTACTCATGAACTTGTATGCCATTTTCAACAGAATTAAATCAAAATGGAAAGTTACACTTTTTCTAAATCAAAACAAAAGTTTTCTGCCACAGGACCAACTAATTAAAGTCATATGCTTTCTTTTTTTCAGTGTTTCTTTTATAATCAGTACTACTTTTTTATTTTTATTTTTATTTTTTTTTAGGTCTTGTCATAGTCTTTGTTTTATTTATTTATTTTTTTAAAATTTATCTTTATTGCTGAAAGCACTACAGGTGTCCTATTTTTCCCCCCAATTGACCCCCTCCACCTTATTCCCACCCCCTCCCCAGGACTTCACCCCACCATTGTCCGGGCCCATGGGTTATACACATATGCATATAACTTCTTTGGTCAATCTCCTCCCACCCTCCACCCCCCTTCCCTCTTCCCTCTTCCCTCTTCCCTCTGAAATATGATTGTCTGTTGCATGCGTCAATGTCTCCGGATCCACTTAGTTTGTCAGATTCTTTTGTTCATTCGCTTCTTCTTAAAGAAGACTCTTCAACATTTCATGTAGTACTGGTTTGGTGGTGATGAACTCCTTTAGCTTTTCCTTGTCTGTGAAGCTCTTTATCTGACCTTCAATTCTAAATGATAGCTTTGCTGGGTAGAGTAATCTTGGTTGTAGGATCTTGCTTTTCATGACTTTGAATATTTCTTGCCACTCCCTTCTGGCCTGCAAAGTTTCTGTTGAGAAATAAGCTGACGGTCGTATGGGTGTTCTCTTGTAGGTAACTGCTTTTCTCTTGCTGCTTTTATGATTCTCTCTTTGTCTTTAACCTTTGGCATTTTAATTATGATGTGTCTTGCTGTGGGCCCCTTTGGGTTGCTCTTGTTTGGGACTCTCTGTGCTTCCTGGACTTGTAAGTCTATTTCTTTCCCCAGGTAAGGGAAGTTATCTTTCATTATTTTTTCAAATAGGTTTTCAATTTCTTATTCTCTTTCTTCTCCTTCTGGGATCCCAAATAATATGAATGTTGGGCTGCTTGAAGTTGTCCCAGAGACTCCTTACACTATCTTCATATTTCTGGATTCTTTTTTCTTTTACTCTTCTGGTTGGGTGCTTTTTGTTCCCTCATGTTCCAAATTGCTGATTTGATTCTCAGCGTCCTCTGCTCTACTGTTGATTCCCTGTAAATTATTCTTCATTTCAGTTTGTGTGGCCTTCATTTCAAATTGGTACTTTATTGGTTATCAATGGTCTCATTTGTTTTCATAATAGTCTTACTAATATCCTTGAGCATCCTTATAACCAAAATTCTGAACTCTGTATCTTTTAGCTTGCTTGGTTCTATTTCATTTAGTTCCATTTCTGGAAATTTCTTCTATTCTTTCCTTTGAGACATGTTTCTTTGCCTCCACATTTTGGCTGCTTCCAGGTGTTTGTTTCTATGTATTAGGTAGAGCTGCTATGTCTCCTGGAATTTGTAGAGTGGCTTTGTGTAGTAGGTGTCGTGTAGGGTCCAGTGGCTCAGCCTCCCCAGTCACCTGAGCTGGGTTTTCTAGGTGCTTCCCTGTGTGGGCTGTGTGCCAATTGGCTGTGAGGACCAGCTGCAACTACAGCCAAAGAATTGTTGTGCTGGAGACACCCCTATGGAACAGGATTTACTTCAGTAGAGCTTTGGTGTTCACAAAGTGCACCCCTTGATTGTGTCACTCGTGGATGTGGTAGGGTTGTAATCTAGTGCGGTTGAATCTGACCACCAGGTGCACTGTGTATGGGGCCTCCTGGGAGGTGCAAAGTCAGCCTCTGCCAGTGCCTTGCCCAGGGCCACCCAGAATGAACTACACAGAAAACTGTAGTTGGCTGCTACTTGTACTGGGCTTGCAGGTGTCCAGGAGAGGCCAAGCTATGAACCTATGCGGGCTGCCACTAGTGCCAGGCCTGGGGCCACTTATCAAGTCGTATGGGGCACGCTGCTGCTTGTTTGAGAGATTTTAGGAAAGTCCTAAGCATGAGGCTAGAGAAGCTACTTGTATAGAACAGCCACTGAAAATGGCCTGGATAAGCTTGCAAGTAGGGAGGGCCGGGGTCTCCAGGAATCACCAGGGTGGGGTCAAAGGTGTGAGTCAGGTGCTGCAGATTCAACTATGGCGCCTGCCTGCCGGCTCTGTGCAGGGAGGGCTCGCCAAAGAAGCAATGGCCTCTGCCAGCTCTTTCGTGGAAAGCTGCCCCTCCACCTTTCGCCCGGATTTCAGGCAGGTTAGTTCCTCCCCGAGTGTCCCAGGTGCCTTTCAAGCTGCTGCCTGGCGCTGGGGCTCAGAGGGAGTGCGTCTGAGTGAGTCTGTGCATGGGCCCTTTAAGAGGAGCTGCCTGGGGCTCCCGCACCCTCTGCGACCCTCAATGACAGTCCCCGCTGGTTTTCACAGCTCGAAATTGTGGGGATTTCTCTTCCCGGTCCTGGATCCCTGGACTGGGGGCGTGATGTGGGGCTGGGACCCCCTCACTCCTCCAGGAAACCTCCACCGCCGAGATTCCCTCCTGGGTTTAAACCGCAGCACTGGGTGTGGGCCCAGGGCCTTGTCTCAGTGATTCAGCCCCCATCCGCCCGAGTCTCCGCCCCTCCTGCCGGTCTCAATGCTTCTTCAGTTCCATCCTTGTAGGGCTTCTGTTCAGCCAGATTTCAGGAGGTTCTGAGTGGTGGTCGTTCTGTATTTTAGTTGTAATTTTGCTGTGGTTGTGGGAGGCGGTGGGTACAGCTGTTACCTATGCCACCATCTTGTTTCTCTCTAATCAGTACTATTTTTAAAAATTCTTAATTACAGTTGACATTTAATACTATATTAGTTTCAGGTGTACACATAGTGTACAAAGTCATCTCCTGATAAGTCTAGTACCCACCTGGCACCATTCATATGCAAGCATGCGTCTCTGTCAAAGCAGGATAGTGTAAAAGGCATGAGTTCATTCATTCCATCAATGTAACAACCCCACAAGCAAGGCAAAAGAAAACTTTTTCTGCAAAAGTCAGTCTGGTAAATATTTTCAGTTTTGAGGGTCTTACTGTCTCTGTCACAATTGCTCTTTTCTGCTGTTGTAGCATGTAAGCAGCCATAGACAATATAAATGACTAAATGTGGCTATGTACCTATAAAAACATTTTTTATTTATGGATACTAAAATTTGAATTTTATATAATTTTCATTTGCTACAAAGTATTATCTTTTGATTACAACCCCCCCCCCCCCAAAATTCAGAAGTGTAAAAACCATTCTTAGCTTGTAAACCATGTAAAAAAAGGCAAAATTTGGCCTGAGAGTCTGAGTTTGCTATTTCCTGATCTAAACCAAATCTTTAGTAAACCTCGTTAAGCCCAAATGACAAACAAAATCAACAAACCAACAATCAAAACTGATTTACAACACCTTAATTTTCAGGCGGGAGTTGGAGAGCTATTTTATTGGTATAACAACAGGGGCAACAACTAACACTTATTTTGAGCTTACTATGTTGTAAACAGTGTTCTAAGCATTTTGTGTATGCTAATTTATTTCTTACCACAGCCTTGGGATCGGTGTTTTATGATCACCATTTTATGTATAAGAAACTAGGTACAGAGAGATTAAGTAATTTACCTAAGCACACAATGCTAGTAAACAGTGGAGCTGAGGCTGACAGGCACTGGGTTCTGCTCTTCACCACAACTGCCTCGAACCTCAAACATCTCCCCATTATGTTGATAAAGTTCCCATTTCAAATGGCAATTCTCAGAAATTAAAACACACAACAGAATAAGCACATATGGAAAACAATGTAATATAGTTAATGGTTATCAATCCTTAGATTGAGGCTAAATGGACAATAATAAAAATGGAAACTTGATTAAAATGGATGCAAGCCTCAGTGTTCTCATGGAAAAATTAGGAACAATAGTCCCTGATCCCCTCCTCTGTGTGCTGGCACCTGAGAATAAACATTAGTGAAAATGTCTCATAACAGGGTTGCAAAAGGCAGGTCACTATGAGTTTCTCTAAATGACTCTGTTGATTCTCCTAAATTTGCCTCAAGCTTTGCTTACCCAAATGGCATTTATAGATTTATAATGTTTGTCTATCACTGGTACATTAGCAATACAACAGCAACCCATTTGCATAACCTATTTTTGTTGCCAGGTCTTTACCTGACACTTGGTTCTGTGTGCTGATGTTCCAAATCCAAGTGGATGCCCAATAACTAAGGGTCATTTGAAAAAAAATTAGGGTATAGATTAAAATTTATTTCAGTGCCGTCTTAAATTGCCAAAGTGGCTTTTAGAAATTATAATAAAACACTATAACTCTAAATAACTCCAGAATAAAACCTCTCCGAAGAAGAACTTGACATTTACAGACTTTGGCTAGGCAAGGAAATCAGAATTACTAAAACTGAATTCATTCTTGTTATTCCTCAGTGGAAGGTAGTTACTTGCCAGAAAATTATTTTAGAATCTATTAGTATTACTTAACATCAAAATGAGGAAACTTAAATGGCACATGATCTCTACAGCACTGGGGAACATAGGCAAGGCCAGGTACATTATAGTAAGACCCTGAGGGCGTAGACTAGGACAAAAGAGACTCCCATAGCAAAATTCATCTGGCAAATATTTAAAAAAATATAGTTGGTTTTCTCGAAAATGTTTTTGCTTTCCCAAAATATTTTCTATCATTAAATTGCATAGTTCTATATTATGTGTGAGTGTCTCAGTAAGAAAGAGTTATTTCTCAACAGAATACCCCCCACAACATACATGTTGCCTGAAGTTGTTTCTAACAAAGTATACACTGAAGGAAAATCTCTGGCTTAGAAATGGTCCTCCCACCCTTTCATTTTCAAAAGTCCAGCATCTAGGAGTCCTGCCTACCCCTCTTCTCCCTCACTTCCCAGATCTAGGCTTTCACCAACTCGTGCCAGTGTTCTCTCTTACAAAGCCCTCAGGTGCCCATTTCTTTTCATCTTCATTGCCAACCACCTGGTGGCAGTTGGGACATTATTTCCTGCAGAGACCACTGAATACTCTTTTCACTGCTTCCACGTCTGCTCCTTCTCTCACTACCAGAGACACAGTGATGTTTGCAAAACAAAAATTAGAACATGCCGTCTCAGATTGAAAACCACTAGAAGCTATACAGTGTCCATGAGGTACTGCAGTCTAGTCTTGGCCTGCTTCTGTTCATCCCGCACTCCTCACCCTCACTTTCTGTGTCCTAGTCACACTAGCTTTCCTTTAGTTTCCTGATCATAGTTTGGCTCTGTAGACAGTCTTTATAAATGCTGGTCCCCCTGTAATGCTTCTATTCTTCTTAATTAACTTGGATTCATCCTGTGCATCTCAAGGCAGTATCACCTCCTTAGAAGAACGGTCTAGTTTGGCTCAGCTACTCCTGTTAATAATCTCAGTGAACCCTGAATTTTTTTCCTTAGAGCATTTACCATAATTATAATTTTACTTAGATAATGCCTAGTACTCCCAACAGTCAAGAAGTTCTAGAAGGCAGGATTTACATCTCTTGGTGTTCATAAGGTACCCTAAGCATCTGTCACAGAAACAGTACATGTAGGAACTCAGTCAAAATTTATCTATTTGTGTTATAATTCACATACCAAAAAATTCATCCCTTTCAAGTGTAAAATTCAGTGGTTTTAAGTATATTCACAAAGTTGTACAACTATCACCGCCATCTAACTCCAGAATATCCATCACCCTAAAAGAGACCTCATGCCAATTAGCAGTCACCCTACTCCCCGTCCCTAAAATCATTAATCTACTTTCTGTCTCTATAGATTTTCCTATTCTGGAAATTTCATATAAATGGAATCATAAGATTTGTGGCCTTTTATGTCTTCTTTCATTTGGTATAATATTTTACAGGCTCAGAAACACTGCAGCATGTATCAGTACTTCATTCCTTCTTATCGGGAAATGATATAACATTCATCAGCTAATGGACATTTGGGCTGTTTCCACTTTTTGGCCACTATAAATAATGCTGCTACAAACGTGTGTATACATTTTGTGTAGAGATTAATTTCTCTTGGGTATATACCCATAAATAGAATAGGTATATTCCATATAAGTATAGGCCAGGTCATAGGATAACTATGTTTTATTTACTCCTTTCAGGAATTGTAAGACTTGTTTTTCAAAGCAGTTGTCCATTTACATTCACATCAATAACTTATAAGGTTTCCAATTTCTACATATCCTTACTAAAGTCTTTTGTCCATTGTTTTATTACAGCCATCCTAATGGGTGTGAAGTGTTATATCACTATGGCTATTCTCTAATGACTAATGATGTTGGAAACCTTTCCATGTGCTCACTGGAATTTTATATGTCTTCTTTAGAGAAATATATATATTTAAGTCCTTTGTCCATTTTAAAATTGGGTTATTCTTCTTGTTGTTGAGTTGTAAGAGTTTTTCATACGTATAGTCTTGATACAAGTCCCTTAGCAAATATATGATTTGCAAATATTTTCTCCCACTCTGAGGGTTGTTTTCTTCACTTTATTGATGGTGTACTTTGAAGCACAGAAGTTTTACATTTTGGTAAAATCCAATATATGTATTTTTCTTTGCTGTGCTTTTCATGGTAATCTAAGAAACCATCACCAGATTCAAGGCCATAAAGATTTCTGCCTATGCTTTCCTCTCAGTTTTATATGATTTTCATTTTAGCTTTTACATTTAGGTCTTTGATCCACTCTGAGTTAATTTTTGTATATAGTGTGAGGTAGGAGTCCTTTTTCATTCTTTTTTTTTTTTTTTTCTTAATCCTCACCCAGGGATATGTTGTTGTTTTTAATTGACTGGAGAGAGAGAGAGAAAGAGAGACAGAGACAGACATTGATGTGAAAGATAAACAGAATTTTTATTTGTATTTTCATAAAAAAATACTTAGATTTACAGAAACACATTATCCTTTTACCTAGAATATTCTTGATAAAACAATGAAAAATATAATTTTTAAAATATTTAAAAAATAATTTTGTATAAACATTGTTTTTCCTAGGCTAATGCTAAATAGAGTTCAAACTGAAGCTATTATGTTCAATATATCTTTCCTATCAAAAATCAGAATTAATTTTGTATGTTTTAGAATTGAAAATATCCAGAATTACTACAAAAAAGAATCAAAATCTTAGAGTAATATGGTTCCAGCAAGAAGAAATTTTCATAACTTAACAAATAATGAAAAGAAATAAATATAATACATCAATTATGATTCATTCTCAGTTAAATAAATAAAAAGTTCAATTGGGTAAGAAAAAACAATCCTTGTGGCCAGTTAAAAGGTAGGGTCACTCTTGTTTCAAATACAAACACATCTTTTCAGTAACAGTTTGCAAAATAATGTAAAATTTTATTAAAAATCCTGAGCAAATAAAACATGTCCCACGGTATCAATATCTAGCACCTTTTCATCATTTATTTTGTGAATACCGGCAGGGTACACACTCACAACAGCTTGCTAAGATAGATATAGGTCCTATCCTTAAAAAGCTAGTTGAGAAGTCTTGCTGTGAAATAAAGGTCTTCTATGATAAATAAGATGTAAGATATCATGTTAAGCACCATCAGATTCTTTCAATAAGACATATGAAAAGATGTTCAATATCACTCATCATCAGGGAAATGCAAATTAAAACCACAATGAGGTATCACCTCACATCTGTCAGAATGTCTATCATCAATAAGTCAATAAATAAGTGTTGTTATGGATGTGGAGAAAAAAGAACCTTCATGTACTGTTGGTGGGAATGCAAGTTGGTGCAGCTAATACTGAAAACAGTATGGAAGTGCTTCTAAAAACTAAAAATAGAATTACCTTATAATCCAGCAATTCTACTTCTGGGTATTTTTTTGAAGAAATCCAAAACAATAGTTCAAAAAGACAAATGCACTCCTATGTTCACTGCAGCATTATTTACAATAGCCAAGATATGGAAGCAATCTAAGCATCCATCAATAGACGATTGGATAAAAAAAAATGTAAATATATACAGTGGAATATTACTGAAACCTTACTGTTTGCAACATGGATGGACCTAGAGGGTATTATGCTAAGACAAACACCATATGATCTCACCTATATATGGAATCTAAAAAACAAAATATACAAACAAACAAAAGAGAAAGTAATAGACATAGAGAATATTTTGATGGCTGTTAGACGAGGGGCTGGGGGCTGGGGATGTGTAAAAAAGGGGAACGGATTAAGATGTACAGATTGCCAGTCATAAAAACAGTCATGGGATGTAAAGCACAACATAGGGGATATAGTCAATAATATTTTAATTATGTATGGTGTCAGGTGGGTACTAGACTTATGGGGGCGATCACTTCATAAGTTATATAAAGGTCTCATCACTATGTTGTACATCTGAAACTAATATAGTATTGTATGTCAACTGTAACTAGAAAAAAAAAGATAACTTAAATTGCCACAAAAGTCTGAGTTTTTTTCATCTTTATTGAGGGATAATTGACATAAAAAATTGAAAGATATTTAAAGAGTACAATGTGATAATTAGATATAAGTGGTATACACTGTGAAAGGATTTCCTCCCAATCAACTTAATTAACATACCCATCACCTCACACATGTACCCTTTTTCTTTCTTTGTTTCCTTTTTTTCTTTCTTTCTTTTTTTTTTGGTGAGAACATTTAAGTTCTACTCTCTCTTGAAATTTTAATTATACAGTACAGTGTTATCAACTATAGTCACCATGCTATACATTAGATCCTCAGACATTATTCATCTAACAACTGAAAGTTTGCACCCTTATATCCCCAACACCCAAGCCTCTGGCAACCACTTTTCTACTTGGTACTGTTTCTATGAGTTCACCAGTTTTTTTAAGTTCCTTTATCATTATTGTTGAGAATATTACAAATGTCCCCTTTTTATTCCCACTGATCCCCTCCACCCCACATCCATCCCAACCCCCAGGCTTTCCCCATAACAATGTCTGTGTCCATGGGTTATGCTTAAAAACATGTAACTTTTAATCTTTTAAGGAAACTCCATACTGCTTTGCATAGTGGCTGCACCAGTCTGCATTTCCACCAGCAGTGTACTAGGGTTCCCCTTTCTCCACACTCTTGCCAGCACTTGTATTTCGTTGACTTGTTGATGGTAGCCATTCTGACAGGTGTGAAGTCATACCTCATTTTGGTTTTAATTTGCATCTCTCTGATGAGTAGCGACATTGAGCACTTTTTTCATATGTCTCTTAGCCATCTGTGTGTCCTCTTTGGAGAAGTGTCTATTTAGGTCTTTTGCCCATTTTTTAATTGGATTGTTTGTCTTCCTTTTGTTAAGTTGTATGAGTTCCTTATATATTTTGGATATTAACCCTTTATCAGATGTGTCATTGGCAAATATGTTCTCCCATGCAATAGGCTCCCTTTTCGTTTTGTGGATAGTTTCTTTTGCTGTGCAGAAGCTTTTTATTTTGATGCAGTCCCATTTGTTTATTTTCTCCTTAGTTTCTCATGCCCTAGGAGATGAATCAGCAAACATATTACTACGAGAGATTTGTCTGAGATTTTCCTGCCTATGTATTCCTCTAGGATTTTTATGGTTTCATATCTTACATTTAAGTCTTTTATCCATTTTGAATTTACCTTTGTGTATGGTGTAAGTTGGTGGTCTAGTTTCATTTTTTTGCATGTATCTGACCAATTTTCCCAACACCATTTACTGGCAAGACCATCTTTACTCCATTGTATGTTCTTGCCTCCTTTATCAAATATTAATTGACCATAATGGCATAGGTCAATTTCTGGGTTCTCTGCTCTGTTCCATTGATCAATATGTCTGTTCTTGTGCCAGTACCAGCCTGTTTTGATTATAGTAGCTTTGCAGTATAACTTGATATCTGGTATTGTGATCCCTCCAACTTTGTTTTTTCTCAATATTGCCGTGGCTATTCAGAGTGTTTTTTGGTTCCATATAAATTTTTGAAGTGTTTGTTCTAGATCTGTGAAATATGCCATTGGTATTTTAATAGGGATTGCATTGAATTTATAGATTACTTTGGGTAATATGGACATTTTAATGATGTTAATTCTTCCGATCCATGAACATGGTATATTTTTCCATTTGTTTATATCTTCCTCTATTTCTTTTTTCAGTGTCCTGCAGTTTTCTGAGTAAAGTTCTTTTACATCTTTGGTTAAGTTTATTCCTAGGTATCTTATTTTTTTAGGTGCAATTGTAAATGGAATTGTTGTTTCAGTTTCTGTTTCTGAAAGTTCATTATTGGTGTAAAAAAATGCCATCGATTTCTGGGTGTTAATTTTGTATCCTGCTACCTTGCTGAATTCATTTATTAAATCTAGTAGTTTATTGGTGGAGTCTTTAGGAGTCCCTATGTACAATATCATGTCATCTGAAAATAATGACAGATTTGTTTCCTCCTTTCTAATTTGGATGCCTTCTATGTTTTCTTCTTTTCTGATCACTGTGGCTAGGACTTCCAGTGCTATGTTGGATAAGAGTGGTGAAAGTGGACACCCCTGTCTTGTTCCTGCTCTTAGGGGAAATGGTTTTAGTTTTTGCCCATTGAGTATGATGTTGGCTGTATTGTCATATATAGCCTTTATTATGTTGAGGTATGATCCCTGTATTCCTACTTTGCTAAGAGTTTTTATCAAAAATTGGTGTTGGATTTTATCGAATGCTTTTTCTGCATCTACTGATACGATCATGTGATTTTTGTCTTTCAATTTGTTTATGTGATGTATCACGTTTATTGATTTGCGAATATTGCACCAGCCTTGAATCCCTGGAATAAATCCAACTTGGTCATGGTGTATGATCTTTTTAATATGTTGGTGGATCCGATTTGCTAATATTTTGTTGAGGATTTTAGCATCTATGTTCATCAGGAATATTGGCCTGTAATTCTCTTTCTTTGTAGTGTCTTTATCTGGTTTTGGAATTAGGCTAATGCTGGCTTTGTAAAAAGAGTTTGGAAGTGTTCCTTCCTCTTGGATTTTTTGAAATAGTTTGAGGAGAATAGGTGTTAGGTCTTTGAATGTTTGGTAAAACTCCTCTGTGAAGCCATCTGGGCCACAGTTTTTATGTGCTGGGAGCCCTTTGATTACTGCTTCCACTTCACCAGCAGTTATCGGCCTATTTAGACTTTCTGACTCTTCCTGGTTGAGTTTTGAAAGGTTGTATTTTTTTTAGGAATTTATCCATTCATCCAGGTTGTCTAGCTTGGTGGCATATAGTTGTTCATAGTATTTTCTTATAATCCTTTGTATTTCTGTTGGGTCAGTTGTTATTTCACCTCTTTCGTTTCTGATTTTGTTTATTTGGGTCCTCTCTCTTTGTTTCTTGATGAGTCTGGTCAAAGGTTCATCAATCTTGTTTATCTTTTCAAAGAACCAGATCCTGGTTTCATTGATCTTTTGTATTTTTTTTTAGTCTCTGTATCATGTATTCCTGCTCTGATCCTTATTATTTCTTTCCTTCTACTTACGCTGGGCTTTTCTTATTGTTCTCTTTCTAAGTTTTTAAGTTGTAGGATTAGAGGGTGTATTAGAAGTTTTTCTTGTTTTTTGAGGTAGGCTTGTAGTACCATGAACTTCCCTCTCAGGACTGCTTTCATTGTGTCCCACAGATTTGGAGTTGCTGTGTGTTCATTTTCATTTGTTTCCAGGAAGTTTTTTCTTTCTTTTTAAATCTCGTTGGTAACCCATTCATTGTTTAAAAACATGCTTTTCAGCCTCCACATGTTTAAATGTCTTTTAGTGTTTATTGTAGTCGATTTCTATTTCATGCCACTGTGACATGAGAAGATGCTTGATATGATTTCAATCTTCTTGAACTTTTAGACTTGTTTTGTGTCCTAAAGTGTGGTCTATATTCGAGAATGTCCCGTGTGCACTTGAGAGAAATGTATATTCTGCAGGTTTGGTGTAGAATGTTCTGTAAATGTCAATTAAATCCATCTGATCTAGTGTATTATTTAGGGTCACTGTTTCCTTGTTGATTTTTTGTCTGGAAGACCTATCCAGTGAAGTCAGTGGCGTGTTAAAGTCCCCTAATATGATTTTATTGTTGTCAATCTCTCCCTTAAAGTCCTCTAGAAGTTTTTTTTTTTATAACTTTAGGTGCTCCTATATTGGGTGCATATATGTTTGTCAGGTTTAATCCTCTTGCTGGATTGATCTCTTTAGTATTATGTAATGACCTTTCTTGTCTCTTGCTATGGTGTTCATTTTGAAGTCTATTTTGTACGAAATGAGTATTGCTACCCCAGCTCTTTTTTGATTTCCATTTGCCTGGAAAATTTTTTTCCATCCCTTCACTCTCATCCTTTGTGAATCTTTTGTACTGAGGTGGGTCTCCTGTAGACAGCATATATTTGGGTCATGTTTTCTTACCCATTCAGCCACCCTATATCTTTTTATTCCGGCTTTTAATCCATTTACATTTCAGGTTATTATTGAAAGATACGTATCTATTGCCATTTTGTTCCTTTATACCTATGTTTCTCATTCTCTTTATTTCTACTTCTAATTTTAACAGTCCCTTTAACATTTCTTGTAATGTTGGTTTTGTAGTGATAAAGTTTTTTAACCTCTTTTTGTCTGGGAAGCTCTTTATTTCACCATCCAGCTTCATTGATAATCATGCTGGATAGCATAGTCTTGGTTTCAGATCCTTCTTTTGAATTACCTTGAATACTTCATGCAATTTCCTTCTGGCCTGTAGAGTTTCTGATGAGAAGTCAGATGACAGCCTTATGGGGACTCCTTTGTGGGTAACAGATTGCTTTTCTTTAGCTTCCTTTAAGATTCTCTTTCCCTGGCTTATTTCACTTAGCATAATATTCTCCAGGTCCATCCATACTGTCCCAAAGGGTACGAGATTCTTCTTCTTTACAGCTGCGTAGTATTCCATGGTGGAGAGGGACTGGGGAGGGGGAAGGACCGGGGTGGAACGGGTCATTGGGGAGAAAAAGGGACATCTGTATTATTTTAAACAATAATAAAAAATAAAAAAAATCAGTGAAAAAAAAAAAGATTCTCTCTGTCTTGGATTCTTGGTATTTTAATTATAATGTATCTGGGCGTGGGCCTATTTAGGTTCTTCTTGTTTGGGACTCTCTGTGCCTCCAGAACTTGTGCGACTTTTTCTTTGACTAGGTTAGGGAAGTTTTCTGCCATTATTTCATCAAACAGGTTCTCTAACCCCTGTTTACTTTCGACCTCCTCTGCCACTCCTATAATGCAAATATTGTTACTTTTTTTGCTGTCCTACAGCTCCCTTAAACTGTCCTCCTGTTTTTTAATTGTTTTTTGTTTTGGGGTCTCTGATTGAGTGATTCTTTTCTACCCTGTATTCTAATTTACTGATATGATCCTCTGCTTCCTCTAATCTGCTGTTTATCCCTTTTAATGTATTCTTTATTTCTGCTATGTCATTCTTCACTTCTGACTGGTCATTTTTCATAGTTTCCAAATCTTTTTTCATGCTGTTGAGCATCCTTACAATCCCTATTCTGAACTCTATATCTGAGAGATTGCTTATCGCCATTTCATTTGGCTCTTTTTCTGGAGACTTCTCTTGTTCTTTCATTTGGGGCTTGTTTTACGGTTGCCCCATTTTGGCTCCTTTTTTGAGTTTTAAGTGATAAGTAGATCTGCTAGGACTCTCAGTCTTTTTGGAGGGTCTCTGGTACAGGCCAATGTCAGACGCATTTTGTGACTAGCCCTGAGTACCCTGTTTGGGGCTAACAACAACTCCAGGCTTGAAGTCTCCTCTGCTGGGGCTGGGAGTGTTTGGACAGGACTAAGATGCACACCAAAGTCTGCTTTTCTAAGGCCTGGGTCCCAAAGCAGATCAAGCAAAGACTCAAAGCACCCAGAGGTCTGCCTCTGCCTGCAGGCTGACTAATGTGATTCTCTTAATGAGCCTCAGACTGTAGAAGCTCCACAGGGTGGGGTGGCTGGTCGTTATCAGTCTCTTATCAAGCCTCAGGCTATAGAAACTCCTCTGGGCAGGGTAATAGGCTTTCCAGCAGGGTGGGGCAGTTGCTTCCCACCTCAGGCAAAAACTGAAAATTCACATCCCAAGAAAGATGTCTTCCATAGTCTGGGGGAATGGCTCTCCCCAGGCTCTCCCCACACAGCTCCAGTTCACTCCACTCTCCCTCCGCTGGAGCCCAACGTGAGTGGCTGCACAGGAAACTTTGGGCATTGTCCCTTTAAGAGGGGCCTGCAGTTCCAGCTGAGTCTCCCTGGCTGACAGAAACCCTGCTGTTTTTCACAGCCAGAAGTAATGTGGGCACTTTTCTCAGTTCTGGTGCTCTTGGCTGGGAAGCCCAGCCTGAGGTTTAGGCCCCAGAGTCCTCAGTGGGACCCCCCACAGCTGAGAGATCCCTCCGCACCTTCAGCTGCTGCCTGGGGGAGCCCCGCCAGCCCTCTCGTGCCAGAACTTCCTACCAGTCTCTGTGCGGTCTCTACTTTTCCTCCTTGGTTATGAGGGTGCTCTTCAGCTTGTCTTCAGCTGGTTTTGGGATGTTTTTTCTATGTTTTAGTTGTTAATCCAGATTGGTCCTGGGAGAGTGTCAGTGTAGCTTCCACTCAGTCCGCCACCATCTTGGATCTTTTTTTTTTTAAGATTCCACATCTAAGTGACATCATGCACTGTTTTTCTCTCTGTGGCTTATTTCATTTAACATGTTGCCCTCCAGATTCATCCATTTTGCCACAAATGTCAGGATTTCTTTTTTAAAGGCTGAATAATATCCACTGCATATATACCGTATTGTTTTTTTAAATTTACCTATATTGTTGAAAGTCTAACAGATGTCCCCTTTTATTTCCCCATTGACCCCCTTCTCCCCCTCTCCCTCCCCGCCGTACCTTGGGTATTGTGAATATGGTTGCAATGAACATGGGAGTACAGATTGGTCTTTGAGATAATGGTTTCATTTCCTTTGGATATATTCCCAGAGTGGAACTGCTGGGTTATATGATAGTTCTATTTTTAATATCCTGAGGAACCCCTATACAGTTTTCCATAAAGGCTGTACCAGTTTACATTCCCACAAACCATGTACAAGAGTTCCCTTTTTCCCACATCTTTACCAGCATTTGTTATCTTGTCTCTTTGATAATAGCTATCCTAACAGGTGTGAGGTGATATCTCATTGTGGTTTTGATTTGCATTTCCCTGATGATTAGTGACGAGCACCTTTTCATGTACCTGTTGGCCATCTGTATGTCTTCTTTCAAAAAATGTTTATTCAGGACCTTTGCCCAATTTTAAATTGGGTTTTGTGTTTTTTTACTATTGAGTTGTATGAGTTCCTTGTTTATTTTGGATATTATTTCCTTTTGGAATATTTTCTCCCATTCATAGGATGCCTTTTCATTTTGTTGATGGTTTTCTTTGCTATGCAGAAGCTTTTTAGTTTGATGTAGTCCTACTTGTTTACTTTTGCTTTTGTTGACTTTGTTTTGGGGAAAACTGTAAAGGGTCCATGAGATGCATATTATTTCTTCTCACTGTATATGAATTTAAAATTATCCCAAATTGAAAAGTTTAATAAAAACAGCTTTAAGGTGCTTACAGCACATTCTCAAGGATAATTACATTATCCATCCTTGAATGCAGGATTCTAATTTTTTAAGTAGTCTTCATCTAGTTTATCTATGTTCCACCTTTGCTGGGGTCAGACCATGAAGAAAGGCAGATTTAGGTAGACAAAAGGAGAAATGTCTTGAGGTTGTAAAGAATATAGTAAAAACATATTAATATTTTAAGAAGTAGATCTTGAAATGTACTTGAAAGTTTGAGATCACAGTGACATAAGTATTTATGACCTAAGAATAAATGCCTCCTTTGGTACTTTAAAGTATTTTTAAAAATCACATAGAATTAAATTACAAAGCTAACACACTTGTTTATGCAGCTGGTCTTTTTAAAAATTGAGAAACTTTAAACCTACAATTCTAATAGGCTTACTGGTGACACCCCAATCCTTTGAAAAAGAAATGAAATATCATAAATCATCTGACAGTTCTTAAGCTTAGATTTTTATCATCACTCAGATGCTTTAAAAACAAAAAGCAATATGAAAGGATAAGGTCTTGTTTTGTGCCCTATAAAGTTTAAGACAGAAAATAAGTCATACTATTAAATGTCATTTAGAATCCTAACCTCAATACTTAGGATTAAATTGGCATAATATTCTGGTCATTCTTATGAGAATTGATGCAAGTAGAGTAGCTTTCCTTACAAAATATTTCAGAACCTGGCACTTCCTGTGATAAATGAAGCAATAAGGCACTGGAACTGCAATTACATATATTTAAGTACTTCAGGTATGCAACCAGACTGTCATCTTGCTGGATATCTAGCACTATGAATTTATTATCTGGCATCCAAAGGAATATTTGAATACTTATAAAGAGTAAAGGGTTGGGGTAGGCCCTTTTAATTTTAAGCTACAAGTTTAGGACCACATTATAGCTAGAGTTAACCTTTATTTTCTGACAAGTTGATTTAATGAAAAATATTCACAGATTTTGCAAGAAATGCTAAAATAAAAAATCTATAAATACACTGACATGTTTAAGACTCAAGAGAAGAAGAGTAATATATAAGTGTTAGCCACAGAACCTGAAAATTTTTATTATACCTAAGTTTTAAGAAAATAAATTCTGGGAGACATACTCCATGACCTGGTTGAAAGGTAATTTAATAATTGGTCAGTAATCAGTTCAAGTGACATTCCAATTCATAAAAGTGTGCCCTCCGAAGTCCCCTGGACTAGCAGTAGGGCCTATATAAGACTGTAATCATTTTAAATTTCAGCAACTTTTCCTAATTCATTTGTAAAACACAGCTAACAAATCAGTAGCCTCCAAATTACAGCTTAACCAGTGTACATCTCTATCAAGCTGTGTAGTCATTTGATAAACATTTGAATAAATGACCAAATTAATGACATCAGAAAGTCAACTTATGTCTCACATACCATATGGTTGCTAATGAAGAATTCTTAAAGATTACTTCATTTTAAAATGTACAACTTGTTTCTCATGAAATTGTTAAATATTGAATATATACCAAACAATATTAAACATATGTGTAAGTGGAAAAAAAGTAAAATAAAATGAACACCTGCATTTCCACTACCCAGTTTAGGGAATAAAGCATTACTAGTAACTTTGAAGTTACCTTTATGGCTCTTCCCATTCCAATTCTAATCCTCCTTGCCATGCCCTCTCCTCAATGACCCTGCATTTTTTTTACTTTATCGTATGTATCCCTAGTTAATATAGTGTTTAATTTTGCAATATTTTGGATGGAATTATATTGGTTGGAATCATATTGGAAGTATTCTTATATGTTCACAAGATTCACCCAATCTAGTATGTTTGAATATAGCCCAATTTATGCATTCTCTTGTTGGGTATCTGAATTCTTCCCAGTGTTCTGGAACATTGTCACGCATGTTTCTCTTTGTTCCCTTTAAGAGTTTCTGTTTTAGAGTGAAATTTCTGGGTTGGTATATAGAAAAGTTATTACATAGTGACAAATTGTTTTATATTTTTGATCCAATTTCTTTAACCACTAGCAAGGGTAAGAGGGCAGGATGCTCCATCTCCGTGCCAATACTTTTCCAGATCTTGTGGATATAAAACAGTATCTTCCTGTGATTTTTTTAAAGCTCCTTTTTCATTCCTTTGAAGTGAAATTTACATAAGATGACACACACAAATCTTAAGTGCACCATTCCATGAGTTTTAACAAATGCATACACCTTGTAACCCAAACCATTACCATCACCCCAAAGTAAGTTTCTTCATAATCCTTGTCAGTCATTCCCAGCTTCATCCCACTCTTTTGATTCCTGTACCTCCCAGATAAATTTTGCTTGTTCTAAAACTTCATAAAAATGAAGTAATACTGTATGCATTATTATTATTATTATTATTTTGTTAATCCTCACTCAAGTATATATTTTCCATTGATTTTCAGAGAGTGGTAGGGAGGCGTGTGCATGAGAGAGAGAGAGCGAGAGAGAGAAACATCGATGTTAGAGAGATACATTGATTGGTTGCATCCCACACACATCCCAACCGGGGCTGGGGATCGAACCTGCAACCCAGGCAAGTGCTGTTGACTAGGAGTGGAACCCTTGACCCTTAGGTGCATGGGCCGACACTCTAACCAGTTAGCCATGCTTATTCTTTTATATATGACTTCTTTAGTTCCTTTAATAAGATTCATCAATGTGTTGCAGGGATCAGTAGTTTGTTCCTTTTTTTTCCGAGTAGTATTCTATTTTATGAATATACTACAGTCTGTTTATCCATTCTCTTACTAAAGGACATCTGGGCTATTTCTAGTTTTTGGCTAGTATGAATAAAGCTACATGTACACATACTATGTATGTCTTGTGAACATCTGTGTGTGTGTGCGTGCGTGTAGTTACATTTTCATTTTTCCTGAGTAAGTACCTAGAAGTAGAATTGCTGAATCATCACATAAGTGTGTTTTTAGCTTTATAAGAAATTTCCAGATATTTTTCCTAAAAGGTGGTAACATTTAACCCTCTGACACAATGTATGAGAGTTCCAGTTACTCAACAGCCTTACTAACATTTGTTGTTATTAACCTATTTAATTTTAGCCATGCTTGTGGGTATCTCATTATTATTTGAAGTTGCATTTCCCTGATTAATGATGTTAAGCACATGCTTAGTGGCCATCTGAATATCTTCTGTTGTGGAGGATATATGTTATAAAGCAGCTTTTCAAATTATTTGCCCCCTACCCCCACTTTTTTGTTTCTGATTGTATTTTTTTTTAAGTTGTATATATTTTTTTAACTATGTAGCCTTTGACAAATATATCTTTATTAAATATTTTTCCCCAGTCTGTGGCTTTTCTTTTTGTTTTCTTAATGGTGTCTTTGATGAGCATACATTTTGTTTTGTTTTGTTTTGTTTTATAAAGTCTAATTTGTAATTTTTTCTCTTATGGTTATTGCTCTCTGTATTTAAATCTCTGCCTACCTCCAAATCATGAAGATATTCTCTGATTTTTCTTCCACAAGCCTTATGGTTCTAGCTTTACATTTAATATATCTCAAATTAATTTTTATGCATGGTGCAAGGTAGGAATCAAGATTTATTTTTATTCAATATAAATATCCAGTTGTTCCAGCACTATTTATTTAAAAACTTCCCTTTCCCCACTGGGTTGCTTTGAAGCATGCTGGAAATCAAATCACCGGAAACTGTGGGTCTATTCTGGCCTTTCTGTTCACTGATCTATTTGTGATCCTTACAGCAGCACTGCTCATCTTAGTTATTGTAACATTATGGTTATGTTATGAAGTCAAGTCCTCCAGCCATGATTTTAAAATTGTTTTGGATATTCTCAGTCTTTTACATTTCCATATAACTTTTAGAATAAGTTTGCCAATTTTGTGGGGGGAAAAAAAGCCTGTGGGGATTATGATAGGGATAATATTGAATCTATAGATCAGTTTGGGTAGAACTGCCATCTAATTGAGTCTGCCAATCCATGAATATGTCATCTCTCTTCACTTATTCAAATTTTTAGTTTTTCTCAGTAACATTTTATTGTTTTTAATGTAGAAGTTTGCATGTCTTTTGTTAAATGTTTTCAAATGTACTTTTATTAAAAGTGGGATATAGGCTTATTATTGATAATCTCAATTCAAAACTACTTGGTATTTATTAGAGCTGCTCCATCATATACTTTCTCTGTGGGAATATTAACTACATCAAAATTCTGAGCAATTCTGTTTAATAGTACATTCTGTATAGTAAGCAAGACAAAAATTTCTAAAAATGGGATAAAGACTCTATAACTTGGCAGTAAATAAAGGAATGGATTTAGTCCCAAAGCATACATGCTAGAAATGGGATCAGGAAATTTTTATAATCCACTCTCATTTTAAATATATTTTGTGACGGGGCAAGAAGGGGGCTAGATATATGATCATTTTTGTCTGGAGTTGCATTGATCCTTTAAGCACAGGACTCTTGTTACCTAACTGTTTCAAAGCTAACTCTTTTACGACTTCTGGCCCACATAACCATAACCAAGGGTTTCAAGAAGAGAGTAAGGAGTATTTAACTTTGACTTTTGAGCAAATACAACACAAGTTCCTTTTCCTTTGCTAAAGACAGGCCTGTATCCAAAGGCTTTCTTTTTTATGTAACTTACTTGTCCCACTTATTCCACTTCACTGTTGTTCCTTTATCTCATTCTCTGCTTCTTCCTGGCATCACTAATTTCATTCTCCATATCTTCAATATCTGACTCTTGACTTCTATATTTATCAGGATCTGAAAATGAACGGAACAAATTCCTCCTCACTACCACTCCAACCCTAAAAGGCATACCCTTATCTTTGGCCTTTGCTTGCTTCTTGCCAGCTTCTCTTATGGCTGTCCCTTCAAGTCTTTTCTCCACATGCCTTAACCTCCTTCCTCTATTCTCCTTGTCCTCTTCCTTAAGTCTTTCTTTTATTTTGCTTTATTAAGGTTGACACTCCTATGATGCTTTTCCTTAGTATCTCTCATAATGGATTTCTATATTGGTGGCCATTGGTGAACCAACTTCCCTTTGTCAGTAAATGTTATTTCCTTATTCATTTAAAATGCTTATTTTTTCTTTGTTTGTTTCTGTGACTTTCTTGATTTTCTGAGCTCATCAGTATTAGGAGCAGATTGAGTTTGAGGCCCCTTGTGTGTACTACTTTCTCTCCCATTTTCTCCTGCATCTGCTTCTCTCTGCCCCTCCTTCCACCCTCTTCGTTAGTAATACCACTAGCCAGCTTGTCCTTCCTCTCCTGCTTCTGGTCTCTTCCCACCTTACTGAAGGATGGACATTTTCACACTGAAATAAGCTCTAAATTCTTCCACTTACTCCTTGGTGAGTGATAGAGCCCTAAGCTCATTAACAATTCTTTGATCAGTTGTTTCTACATTTTCTGAGAAATCTTATCCAAGTTATCATAGCAAGTTCAAGAGACATAGCATATTTGAGTAAAGGTAACACGTTCAAATCAAATACTTCTTCATCCTTCATCAGATATACTAACATATGTAGGAAACAAAACACCTTTGAGCTCTTTAATTGTTGATCTTGGGCTAAAAATTACTCCAGGTGTTTTTTTTCTAGATTCCCATAAGTTTTTCTGGATTGATTTTTATTTCCTTCATAGGCACTTTCTTCTCAAGAAGTTGCTATACAATCCTTTTTTTCTTCTGAGGGAAGCAAAATTAATAAAGCTTCATCATCTACTTGGCAGGTCTATCTGCTCTGTGAGTATGAGTTGGCATCCTCTGGGTAATCAAAGGGAAGAACCCAGTTCATGGCCTGACTGTCCAATACCCTGGCTGCAGTATCTGTAGCAAAGAGCACCGTTAGTGCTCTTGCAGATAAACTTCATACAGACTTTCACTTTCCTTACCTGCTGCTGTCAACCACAGGAGTCAGGAATAGAAATACCAGAGTACAGGAAGTAGAAAACTCGGTTTAGATACTGAACCTCTTTTACAACTGAAAAAATAATACTCTTATTCAGATGGCTTCTCAAAAAGGAATATGAGATACTTATTTTTACTATAGCTCACAAACTATGTAGTTTTGTTCCACAGTGACAGGGGTGTTATAGTTTACTTTTCTCATCAACCCAAACATATTTAGAGTTTTTCAAACTCAAGCGTACAAGGTCTTTTACAGATTTGATTTGTTTTGCCTGGAAAAAACCAAAGTTAACTGTTTTGGGGGAAGGTTTTTGATAACAGCATTCCCAGTATCAACAAAGTCTATGCCCAAGATTTGTCATCATGAACTAAACTTTGGAGATTGTTATGAATACTTATTGGTTCATCCTTGTGTTTAAATAGTCAAACTTGTATGCAAACAAGTATATTTATGTGACTGATCTCAAACAACTTGTCTCAGATCCTTTTCATCAATGATGAGATTGTTGAGAAGTTCCTGATTCTTTCCTACTTCTTGGAAAACTCAAAGGCCTGAGAAATAGATCCGTTCTCTCATAGGTAGTATTATCAGAACCCACAGTCCATCTTCAAAGTCTATTACAAATGATAAAAAGCTTCCAGCACTGGGACAGAAAAGTCAGAGTCTTGCCAGATCCCATTCTAGCACCTCCAAGTACATCTGTAGTTAGTATTGCCTCAATAAAGGTGCAAAGGAATAATTTTTGAAAATATTTTTAAGTTTGAAACTATTTGCCTGTTAACTTAAACTTGAATGGGAGTTTGGGTGGATATAAAAATCTACAAGTTCCTATTATTTTCTTGAAAATCTTCTAAGTATACTCCATTTTCTTGCATTGAATGATATCTGAGACTCATAATTTCCCACTTATAAATAACTCAACCTATTTGTCTGGCTCCCCCAAAGAAATCTTTCTTTACCTCTGAAGTCCAGCAACTTTACCAAACCCAGACACACTGTATGTCCTTTCAATATTCAGATTCTAGTTGTCTTTTATTTTAAAAAATCTTAATCTGTAAACACTAATTTTACTTCATTGGCTTGGGTATCTTGTATCTACAATTATACATATGAGGGATCTGCTCTGCCTGTCTTCTGTATCAGTGGTCCACAAATTGAGGGATATTTAAGGCTACATGAAGGCTTTCCAAGAGATATGTGGGCACAGGTATGAAGTATCTGTGAAATACGTTTTTACTGATTTTAGAGCAAGAAGAAGGGAGAGGGAGAGAGAGAGAGCAGAACTTTGATGTGAGAGAGAGAAGAATCAATTGGCTGCCTCCTGCACGTCCCACACTGGGGATAAGCCCGCAACCTGGGCATGTGCTTTGACTGGGAATCAAACCGGCAATCTTTTTGGTGCATGGGACTATGCTCAACTGAGTCACACCAGCCAGGGAAGCACACATAGTTTTAAGACAATAAATTTCAGATCCTCGGCTTCCATCATTCCTATAATTGATCTTTCTGGGATTGTACCTGCAGCTAAAGTATCATGCCAACCTCTTTCTCATTTTATCTTGCCCTCCTTCACAATCACTCTTTTCCCACTTAAAAAAAATGTAGCCCTAGTTAGTTTGGCTCAGTGGTTAGAGCACTGGCCTGCAGACTGAAGGATCCTGGGTTTGACTCTGGCCAAGGGCAAGTACCTTGGTTGCAGGCTCCACCCCTGTCCCCAGTCCGGTTGGGTGTGTGTGGGAGGGAGCCAGTTGATGTGTCTCTCTCACATTGATGTTCCTTCCCCCCCCCTCACTCTCTCTGAAAAGCAATAGAAAAAATATCCTCGGGGAGGATTAAAAAAAAAAAAGAAGAAGAAATGAATACCACTCGGTAATCCTGTCTAGTGCATTTTCATGGATTAGAAAACCCTGCAGGATGCCAAATCTATAAATCCTCCTTTAATCAAAGCACTACAATACGGATCTGTTCTTTCCCCATCATAGTTATACATATAACATATATTTGATGAAGAAATGAAGTATGTGGGCCCATGTTAGTGTATTATAAGTTCAGATGTATAATAGAATGAAGCAGTAGTGCACAAATTTCTACTTAAGGATTTTACCTCTTCCATACCCTTATCATTATAAAAGAATCATTTCAATTCTGGGACACTTCAGTGAGTGCAAAAACATATTGAAAGTAGTAGTATCTTCTTATACCCAGGCAACACATGATAAGGCTCCGTGTCTTATCAATTTATCTATATCAGAATTCAGCTGTGCAATGGCTGTCGTGAAAGACATTAACATATTTATTTAAGTTAAAAAATCAAGGTGGACCTTTACTAACAGAAAGAAGTCTGATGTGGAAGATAGGTTTAAAATTGGAGACTGGCTTTGTCAGTTAGATTAAATGGCAACCGTTTCCCCTAAATTGAGTGATCTACATTTATAGCTGTAACGCTTTGATAAAAATACATTGCAGACATATTTAAAATAAAAATCTCTCTAAAAATTCATACAGTGGCAAATATGTACTAAAATGCATAATGCTTCTAAACATCCCTTCCTAAGTATATTGGGTTAAACAAGGTTCCTCTAAGCAAAAGAGTAGTAAGTACAATAGTCACTAGATAAATCTTAGTTAAGCCTTTTTGATAAACTTCCTCAAACTCAGAAAGAGATCATAAATTTCTTTGCAAGTCAGGTAGTTCCCAAGTCTTTGCTTTCTACAGATGACTGAATAATTAGGTTGTCAGTAGCTTATTAAAATAATTTATAGATCACAATGAAAAACGTTAATAAACGATGCAATTCTGGAATATCATAAACAATAATATTTTAAAATTAAAGGTGTTTCATCACTTTTAAGTGTGTATTTGACTTGACTCACTTCTCTCATTTCTAATTTCTATGACCTCACTATTTTTTTGTACTATCTCTTTTCTCTTGCACTCTTCCAATTTTTCTTTTATGTCTTTGGTAGTTTTGCTTTTTTTCCAATTTTTTACTGAGGTCTGCTTCTAATTTTATGATTAAGCTTAATTTTAATTATTAATTTACAACTTATAAGTTAACCATTTTCCATTTTGTGTATAATGTGAGGTAGGAATCCATTAGCACTCTCTTTCATGTGAGCAATTTCCTGCCCGAGTTGTTGCTGCTGGTCTATAGAAACGCAATTGGCTTGCCCTGGCCAGGTGGCTTAGTTAGTTGGAGCGTCATCTAGTACACCAAAAAGGTTGCGAGTTTGATCCGCGGTCTGGGCATGTATAGGAGGCAACTGATCAATGTTTCTCTCTCATATTGATGTTTCTTTCTCTCTCTCAATTCTTCTCTCTTTAAAAATCAATAAAAACATATCCTTGGGTGAGGATTAAAAAAAAAATACAATTCTGTTTCCTATACTGAAAATTCTATCCATCATTTTTCACACTGATGTACAATGCTAGCTTTGTCATAAATCAAGGTTCCATATATACATGGATCTGTTTCTGAAATCTCTATTCTTTCCATTGGCCAATTTGTATATCCTTACACCACACACTGGCTTAATTATTATAGTCTTATATTAAGTCACAATATAAGGCAGGAAAAATACTTTGTTATTCAGGAGTCACTTTGTAATTTTCAGGTTACTCCTCTTCCATATAAATTCAGAATTATAATGTTAAGTATAATAATAATAATAATAATAATGTTAAGACTCCCAAAATTTGTTCGGAATTTATTGTAAGTGCATTGAGAGAATTAATATCTTTGCAACACCAAGTCTTCCAATCCATATATGGTGATTCTCTCCATTAAACTAGATCACAGTTAATGTCTTTCAATAAAAGTTTATTACTTTCTCAATAAAGGTCATAAACATTATTTGTTAGATTTAGTCAAATCTTATTTATATTGCATTGTTTTTGTAAATTTTATATTTTTAAAATTATATTTTCTTCAGTAACTTCACTGTGGAGAAACCTGGCAGACACTACCTTAACCAAGTTACCAAGGTTAATATCACCAGTAATATAATGTGTTATAATCAGGAGAAAACATAAGACAAACTCAAACTGAGGTCCAATCTACAAAAGACCTGACCACTACTTTTCAAAGGTATAAGGTCCCTGAAAGAAAAGACCAAGAAATTGATACAAATTGGAGTAGACTAAAAGGGATATAGCTCTCTGGATGTGATCCTGAAAAAAGGACATCAGTAGAAAAACTGGGAAAATCCAAATAAAGGCAAAGCTTAGTTAATTAGACTAATGTTAATTTCTTAGTTTTGGAAAAAATATACTATGGCTATGTAGGATGTTAATTCTTTCAACACAAAATGTTTTTAAAATTACATTTTCTGTTTTGTTGTTACTGCTGGTCTATAGAAGTGCAATTTCCTTTCCTATGTTGATTTTATATCCAAAAACCTTGCTAAACTCTAGTTAATTCTAAGAATTTAGTGTGGTGTTATGGCAATAATATAATTTGCTAATAATGGCCAGTTTTTTCTTCCTTTCCAGTCTTCCACCTCTTCTTTTAGGGTTTTTTGCATCTTAATCTGCTGGCTAGGATGTCTGATACAATACTGAATAGAAATGGTGATATCAGGGATCCTTATCTTTTAAGAATTAAATTATACCTCTTGATGTCCAGAGGTAATTTAATGCCATCAGAATAGGAAAATAAGTTGCTTTTGGCTTTAAACATTTCTATCTTAGAGGTAGCAATATCATTTTTTTAGTTTCAAATACTAAAATGTTTATTTAAAAAGTATAAAAGAATATATCAAAGAAAAGGAAGTAACATGAAGACACAAAACAAAAGCAATATGGTATTATTAAAACAAAATAAAAGTTGTGTCATTAATTTTGTTAACCTATAGACTATTAATATGTCCTACCTTTGCTTTTTCCCTGTGTCATTGTATGGAGCTGTCACTGAGAAGTGGCTGCCCAGCCAGAGTCTCATTTTCAAATCCTCCCCTCTCGCACCAGATGTGGCCTTGTGAATAGTTCTTCCCAAAAGAATGTCAGCTGAGTGACTGAATGTGAGTTGTCAGGTTGTGGCTTTTCAGAAGCAGGTGAGGTATGTTCATAGTTTCTTTCCCTGCCTGCTTGAGGACTCAAGGTGAGTTTATAGGTTAGGAATGCCTTCACTGCACTTTCATTAGCCATAAATACACTTGAATTAGGTTTAAGCTATTATACTTGTGGAGTCCACTTATTACAGCAGTTAGCATTCCCTAACTAACATAAAAAATGGTATCTTTAAATGGGGTGCAGACCAAACAAAAAATCTAAAATATCTAGCAACAGCTTAGCAGCCAGGCAGCAGGAAATGAAGAAACTGAGTAAAGGATGGAAAGATAGTTATGTCATGTAGTCACAAAACACTTCATAAAAAACTGCCTGCCAAAAGGAATCCATACTGACAGAAGCCAAAAAGTGGTTGCCTCCAGGGGAGCAAAGTGGGGAATTAACTGGAAAGGGCTGTCCATCTGGGGTAATGGAAATGTTCTATACGTTACTTTGGGTGGTGGTTTACACAGGTGTATACAATTATCAAAACTCATTGACCTGAATGCTTAAGAGCTGTATGTTTATGTAAATTACACCTCAGCTTTTTAAAAAAATGCCTGAGATAGATTCAAAGGCAGAGTAAGTGTCTACCAAGTCTATAGCTACAGGGAAAAAGATAGAAAAGAGACTATTACAATAACAGTATCACTTGCTGCATTTATCAAGAATTTATAAGGAAGAAATGATCACATGCAAGAACTGACAGAGTTAAGAGAAGAAATGAAAGAAATATAGAATCCAGAAATTTGGGTGCTCCTAGGGTTAGAAAAGCTGGCTGGTCCTGAATTTCACACAGTAAGAGTAAAGACTGGGAAAGGTTGTCAGCAAAAATGGCCTATTACATGTTTCCACAGATAAACAGAGGGAAGCCAGCCTTACTGCAGATTAAGTTAAGTATGTTAACTTCCCATGAAATCTATTTCAAAATGGGACGGAGGGCAATATTATTTAACATGCACAAGAGATAAACTAGGGATGAACCTGACAAACTGGGACATGTAGTCACCCTGTTACTAGCACATGGAATTAACTACAAGAAGCCAACTAAGTTTCTGAGGGAGTAACATTGCCAAAAACACACAAGTCTTGCTAATAAGCCTTGACTGTTTGACCCTTAAAACAATGCTCTAGCTGCCAAAATTGCATGAGCATGAAGTAGGAAACAAAGGTTAGATAGCCTCCAAGGAGAACATATTTGCCAATGTCCACATAAGTGTGACCTTGGAAGAAACTGGGCAAGGAAGAGGCTTCCAGAAGGCAGAATCAGGTCCCAGAGAATAATAGGCAGGGTTCCTTTTAGAGAGCAGGACCACAGTCTAATCAAGGGACATCTTCTACCTTAGTCAATGATTCTTCAAAATGCTTCTTGCCATAACGTATTTTTTTGTCACTGTCAACATTCCTAATTCTAAATATTCCCTCAGCTCTAAAAAATTTAATACAATCCTGTAATTTGTTAATTGGGCCTAATGCAATAAATTATGAACATTGGACGTAATGTGATGGTGGTGAGAATAAATCTGGAGCCTTTTACAAAGATCACCACCGAACTACTGCCAGGAGGCCATGATTATCATCCAACCTTCGCTATCAACTGTGTGACCCTGGATAAATCATGATTTCTCAGTACTTGTAAAATGAATAAGAGGATGCCTTCCAGTTCACTAATTGAAATTTAAAATTCTTGCTTCACTGAACCAAAAGAACTACAAAAGTCCTCTATAAAATGTCATTACCTGGAGAACCCATAATAGACTAGTTGGTCTGATTTTTATAGCAAAAGCAATTCAGCAGAATTCTAAAATGTTATACTGGCAAGAAAAATCCTGGCACTCTTTCATTTCCTGTTTTTTCTATATTATTTTGGTCTCATTATAATACATTAAAGAACAAAATAAAGTAAATAAAATTTAGGATGTTTTAAAAAACAAATGCAATCTGGAGAAGACTTTTAATCTAAAAATAACATAATAGTATATTTTATTAATTATATAGTCAATAATAATATTCATTGACTCCTAAAAATATTTTTCAAATAATTAAGATTTTAAAAATATGTCTGATAAATTTTAACTTTTGATGCCCCCTCTAATTTTTAGAAGAAAGTAGTACTCAGGACTCTCTTCATCATTGGTAAAAGATAAAAACTAATATTCTATATTGATACTTTGTAACTCACAATTATTTAGCTTTGTACATGTATAAAATAATAGCCAAAGATTTTAAAACAGTAGGATCCTAAACTTTGTCACTTCAAATCATTATATGCTAGGATATATATAAAACAAAAAATATCAATTCCACAGTATCTTGAGAAAAGAACACTCTCACTATCTATTGAGTGAATTAGTGAATCAAAAAATGAGAAAGCAGAATAAGTGTCATAAAAATACCCTAAAATCTCTGAAACATAAATTTGCAGATGTAGCTCACATTACACAAAAACTTAAATTAGTTTAAATAATGGAAAACTTAGAAGTAGAATATATTTAGTGTGCTAGGAAACTTTCTATTGAGAGATATCTGACAGTAACTCAGGTAAAAGAAGTATTTTTTATGATACGAATTATCCCTTAAGAGAACACTTCACAAATTTAGATGTTTCCATATCAGTACTGCCATAGAGAAGTCTTTTTCTTGTCCATTCTTATTCACAACACTTTGTATATGACAATTTTTTTCTTCTCCAGAAACTTTAACATTACCTCTTCCTTCTGTTCTAGGAAAATGTCTTATATCATTTATTTGATAATTCTCTTCTATTTTTCTCTTATATTAGTGAGCTACTGGACCTCCTGGGTTATGTCTCTAATTATTTCTTCCTCAAATTTATCTTTCAACCCCTTTAATGAATTTATTTCAGCCATCATATTTCTAATTTTTACAAGTTGTTTCTTGTTCTTTACTTTTCGTTTCCTTTAATTCTCCTTTTTAATAGTGACTATTTTCTATGCAAAATTTTGTGACATTTTCAAAGATAATAATTATAGTTCTTGTCTCATCAGACTTCTTTGTTTCTGTTTCTTTTACCTTTGCTTTCATATTGGAGGCACTCCCAAGTATCTGGTGATCCTTGGCTAACTATCCCTACTTTTGTGAAAATTATTAGTATGGCAAGTTGGCAGCTCTGTCTGTGAGGTTGAGCTTGTTGAAGGTGAGCTTCACTGAAGAGCAACTAGAGAGAGCAAGCTGGCTTTTTCTGTGGGGGAACCACTATAGGGCCTTTCTTTTAGTTTCTCTGGAATTTAAAAGTTTGGCTCCTGGTACTCTAAGAGCAAGGCTGACTTTCACTTAACCCCAACCTCCAATGTTTATGTGTCCCTCAGCCTAGATCCCCTGTAGTTTCAACATCTCCAGAGAATAAACCTCCCATCTCTGGGGCATGAGGAAGGTAGTTATCTGGGTGGGATGAGATAAGGACCTGAGTGTCTAACTGGTCCTTTTATAGACTCTCAGCTAACCATTTGTTTCTAGCCCCTGCCTCATTTCCTTCTTCAGCCTACCCTGATACCTCTAATCACAGGACCTCCTAAGGCTCTGCAAGGAGAATTGCCTCCTGACATTGTTTTTCTCCTCTGCAGGTTTTCACCTTCCTCTGTTCTACTAAGTCACAGGATCATACATATACTTTCTGTGTTCATATTTATGGATTAGAATTACTGATGTCACCTACTTTTTATCAAAGAAAGAGTTGGGATTTTTGTTTCCTATTTCCTTTGTTTTGGATGGATTTTTTAATAGAAGGCAGAAAGTTCTTTATTTGCCTCTTTAAAATCAGAAGGTAGTCTCTAAATTATTTCAATAACCACTTGTAATAGTTTGAATTCACTACAGTTTTGGTCTGCTGAGCACACATTCCACCTCTCTTCTTCTAATTCCTCTGGAGAAAGCCTCCCTCACTCCAGTGGGGCTTTCAGTCATTGAGCCAGGCCACACTATTGCAGCATTGGGGAAACCTTCCTTAGGCTGGCCCACTGGAGGCCCCATTACCTGGGATTCTGTGATTATTTATCACATGTGGGGGTCAAAGATAGTCAGCTTGCATTTTATCCGGGGCAGAGAACTGGATATTTGGCCCAGCAAATTCTCTTTCTGTTGGGATTGCTAAACTAGGAAGATGTCATTCTCAAGCTGCTGGTGGTCATCTTGCTGATCGTATGCCTGTTTGAAGAATGATGAATAAAGAAAACAGCAGAGCTGAAAAAGTCCAGATGAGATCACTTGAGTTCCTGGCTGCAACCATGCCTGAAGCCAGATGCACCTCTGGAAACCAAAGTTATATAAACAATTAAGTTCCTTTTATTTTCATAAGCTGGCTTGAGCTGGCTTTCTTTTACTTGCAACCAAAGAAGTCCTGATGAATTCATCATTTAATCAAAATGTTCCAAATTACTAATACTTGAACTACAAAACACCACTTCTTTGCCAAAAATTAAATAGCTTAACTTCTTTTATTAAAATAAAAATCATATATCATAGGTATGATTAATCATAAATCACATATGTCCCTTTAGGTAAGATACTCTGATTTTATTTGAATATTCTCATGTTTTAGGGTAACAGTATCTTTGAGGCTGAGGCATACATTGGTGGGAAAAAGGAGGTTTACAGTTGTGAGTACATAAAACACAATTTATTCTTGTATTAATATTTATTAATCATTGTATTTATTTCTATTATAACTGTAAACCTACTTTTGCCCATCTCTGTATATATTCTGTGGTACTACAAACCCAGTAGCCACTAACCTATAGAACAATTTTCATCCAGGTACTTCAAGAAGTCTTATCATTCCTTTAAACCTTTCTATCAGTACTCTGTTTTTATTAAAACTCAAGGGGTATGGCTATCCTACATAAAGGCTATATGGAAATATGAAATAATACAGCACAAAATAATTGTTCCCTTAGGAGGAAAAGTATGATTTAAATTCAGAAAATTATTCAGACTGAATCTCTGACCCAGAGACTGGAAACCAGGATAATTTCAACCCCAGGATTTATGGGAAGGAGGTAGACAGTAATGACATGATTCCAAGGAAACAGGTAAGAATGCTAAAGGTCATGTGCTCCTTGGAGACTCTCCCTGCAGTGATTTCCCCATTACCATCTACAGGTCACTGTGCTGCCAACCCAACAGTCAATATCTAAGCTTCTGGGTTTGAAGTGCATATAGAGGCCGGGCAGGTAATCTAAAAGAGTGTAATCCAAACATTTTAAATGTATTGCAGTTATTTATTTTCACTAAAAAGTAAATCTTACTAAAATTCAGCCTCGCATTCTCTTTTTTTTATTGGTTCAAGTGTTGTTGTTTTTTAAATGCATCATTTCTATCTACTGTTCCTAGTTTGTCCATGGTTTCATAATGCTATCTTAAATAATAGTTTTTTGCCAGTTACTCCCTGTATGTATAAAAGTTGTGTATGGACAACTTCTACTAATAATGATGATCATAGTTCAGTTTACTAAGCACTTAGTATGTGCAACACACTTTTCTAAGTGCTTTATATATATTAACTCACTTTTTCCTTACTTCAACCCTATGAGATAAGTACCATTATCTTTATTTTATAGATGAGGGCATGTGGGCACTGAGAATGGTAAACAGCTTATCCAAGATCGCATAGCAAATAAGGTGTAAATATGATTCCAGGCACTCTGTCTCAAGGACCTCTGCTCTTACACTATTACTCTGCACTCCACAATAAAATATGTCATCTATTATGTGTTGTTGTATTCCCCAAAACGTTATGTTGAGGTCCTGTAAATGCAATCTTATTTGGAAATAGGGACTTTATAAATGTAATCAGGTTAAAATAAGGTTATACTGGATTAGAGTGGGCCTTAATGCAATATGACTGCTATCCTTATAAGAGGAATTTGGACACAGAGGGAAGACAACCAGGAGAAGATGGAGGCATAGACTGGCGTTATCCTGCCACAAACCAAGGAAGACCAAGGGTTACCAGAAGCTGCTGGAAAAGGCAGGAAGGATCATCCCCTAGAGATCTCAAAGGGAGCATGGCCCCTCCAACACCGTGATTTCAGACTGCTAGCTTCTAGAACAGTGAGAGAATAAATTTCCGTTGTTTAGAACTACCCAATATATGGTACTTTGCCATGAGAACCCTAGAAAACTAACACTTTTTTTTCACTTATACTAAAATATGTCATCCTATCAACCTGTTATTTCCAATTTTAACATAGATGGAGGTATAAGTAACATTTAACTTTCCTCTTAATTTTATTTAAAGAAAATCAACAGCCAGGGATAGGGCTGTGAGAACTGAAAACACAGCCTCCCATCTAGAAATGGCAGCTTCTACTGCACTCTACCTAATTACTGCCACCTGGAAAGGTAGCTCTAAAATTGCCGGATCTTACAGTTGTCAACAGAACCCAGAATTCTGGAGTTAAATTAGTTGACAACAAATTAAATGAGTAACTAGTTAAAATAATATTAGTTAATGACTAATTCATGTTTAAAACAAACATCATGCAAGCCAAACATGACACATCTATGGACCAAATCTGGCCACAATCTCTACTTTGTGTGTTTTCTTTGCTTTCCATGTCTCCTCTCCCTTTCATTTCACTAGATCAGGCCCTACCTGAAGTTATTATCCATTGACCATATCTAGGAAGCAGGCCCAGTGCTGACACTAGTAGCCATGTGGAAGACAGCACCTGAGGACTAGGGAACCCTCTCTGGGAGGTACTGAGTGTGGCAGATGCAGAAGAGTCCTGCACACATATGAGTCCAAGACTGGACAGGTGTGCTCTTCTAGATTCACATCTCAAGTCTAACAGCATTCCTCTACTGTGTCAGCTGGTCTTCCTAAGGCATTTGTCTTTGTCAGTCCGATGTATAAGAGACTTAGAGCTTTAACTGGGTAAGGTTTTAGGTAAGCCTAGGGAATGATCTTGGTACTTCTCAGGCTCACTGCCACTTCACTTATAGCGCTGTCCTTCTAACTTAAAGAGTTCCCTAAATTTCTTAAATCTTGTGTGTCTACTTAAAGAAGCATAAGTGGATTACATATATATAATTTATTTATGCTTCTTTAAGCAAAATATATAGCTCATAGTTGTCTGCCAGTATTCACTATCCTGTAGCCTATAAAAGTTGCCAGAAACATTTCTGAAAAGCAGTTTTATATGTAAAGCAGTTTTACAAAATGTGACTTTATTATTCAGAATTGCTAAAAAGATTAAAAAGTATAAAGGAAATTTCTTTTGAGAATGTTAACATCAACTCTAGTCCATTAAGTCTATTGCTATTAAGTAGCCTTAGAATCGTCTCATTCCTCATTGGTTATGAACATTTCTTCAGTATCTACCAGAGTTCATATCTATTTGATATGGTATAAAACCTGATTGCTTCTGGTAAGTAAAAGGAGGTACTTGATATGTTGCCAGGACAATCTGTTACACTGAGATATTAAATTCAGTGATGTGGTTTGGCGCACCATGGTGTCTGGGACTTGCGAAATTGACAAGCATTATTTTGGAAAGTCTAGAGAGCAATGCTAAGTGAAATACTATAAAATCTGTCCAAGTCATCTCATTTCGTGTTTTTTCCCCCCAATTTATTTTTTGCTTGAAATAAAAACCTCTCAATCTTCCACTGGCTTTTATACCTGTAAAATCACACTCAAATTCACTAGTTTATTATTCTCATAACAATCCCTAATGACCGGTAATGTAGGTTTTATCCCTGTATGACAGATAAGGAAACCAAAGCTGAGAGCTTTAAATAACTAGTTCAGCATTGTTAGTTACAGAGGTAATACTTGTACTCAAAATCCCTGATTCTGAGTTCACTGATCTTTCCCAATAAATAAAAGTCATGCAGACTTCTAAAACCATGCTGTTTAGACAGTTGGATAGACCTGGGATCAAAACCAAGTTCTACTGAGTTTTGACATCAGATGAGCTTCTTAAACCTCCCTAAATCCCAAGGTGGTTATGTGTAAAATGGAGTTAAAATTATGAAATACATGTTAAGAACATGGCACAGAGAAGACACTTGGCAAATGTTAGGTCCCTTCTCCTACAGGATCCCTCAAATCTAAGCAAACCATCCTATTCCAGGGTTAAAGATCTAGATGATTAGTGAAAACCTAAGTAGTTACAGAAATGTAACTCAAGAGATCTGTTGTTATTAATAAGACCACAATAAATTCATTGTCATAGGCAAAGAAGACCACAGCAGAAATTGTTGTCACGTATGTACCGTTACAGAATAGCCAAGATTGGTTCTTTTTAAAAAATCCATGATGTTGAGTCTTTTTTAAAGGGGTCAGGCTACTCTTTGAACTTATTCTCTGCCATCTAATAAATATGGCTTCTTGTTTCCAAACACAAAATATTCAAAACACATCAAAGAGGTATAAAATATTTCCAACTTATGGCACAGTTTGAGTCTTCTGAATGGGGGTACCATGGCAGCTGTCATGTCCCACATTGGCCAGGAGTGAGAATCCCCGGGATCATCCAACTTGTCAGCGCCACGAGAAGACTTTAAATCTGACTCCTTTAAATCTCCTCTCTGCTAGTCCACTTGGGTGAGGACTGGGTGGGGGTACTCATGGACAGGCACTGGCAGAGGATGGGCCTTAATAGGAGGCAAGGGGTAGACTGACAGTGGATGTGGGCAGGATAGAAGCATAAGCTCAGAGTAAGCACAGTTGCTGTTGTCAGGAGGCATGCATAGGTCTGCCACCAGAAAAATTAAGCAATTATCAAATTCGATGCTAAAAATATTAAAATGCATAGCGTGGTTTAGAATACTTCTTTAAATTTTGACCTAATGCTAGAGAGTTATGTGCCAATAACTATCTTATATATGTGATTCCAATTCTTGGCACAATCCTGTAGAACTGAGGTACATTACTGCATATGAGGGTGGTTTAAATGTTTTATAATGATTATGTTAAAGCTCATATTCCTCATACACATAACTTTACTTACTATTATGAGTTAGACGTGTACATGAGTAGACAATGGTCTCCTTCTATTAAATGCAACTGGCTGAAATTAGTGTTTAAGTTGCCAGGTTGTAAGAGAAAAGAGATCAAATTAATGAGGGTAAAGTTGTATAATCAGTTTATAAAACAAATGCCGAAGGCAAGGCTGACATCAACTCCCGCGCATCTAAATACACTTAAAAATGCTACCTTCTCTTTTTTCTCACCACCATTGCTCTAATTCAAGCTGTTTCTTATTTTCTTTCATTCATAAGCAGTGGATGAATCATTTATCTTGGCACACATCAATTCAATCATGTCACTCATCTCAGAAACCTCTGAGGGCTTCCCATTGCTTCAGAAACAGAAGCCCAACTCCTCAGCAAGGCATTCATGGCTCTCCTAAATTTGGCCCATCCTAATTCAATGGTTCTCAACCACTAGAGGAGCTTTAAAAGAAAACAGGCTTAGGTCTCATGTCCCAGAAGCTCTATTTATTAGTTCTGGGGAAAGATCCAGGGACTTGTATTTTTAAGAATATCTATGGATAACTTTTATTCACTGCCAGGGTTGAACCACTGGAGTAATTTTCCCACCTATTATTTCACTCAACATGAACTAATTAAGCCTTCTGTTCCAGCCAGTACTGATATTTTGTTTGTTTGCTTTTGTATCTCTAGTCCTCTATTCATGCTGTTAATCCAACCTGGAATACAATTTCCTCTCCTAGCTCTTTATTTAAATCTTCACTATTCCTCTAAGACTAACTGAAATCCCACCACTACCTTTACAAAGTGGTGAATCATAATGATATTGCCATTCTGATAATCCTAAAACCATCTGTTATCCTCATGAAGTATTTCATGGCAATTAATAATATACTGTTTGAACTCTGAGTGTCTTTCATACTTCACTCCCTGATTTTCAGGCTCCTGGAGGAAAAGCAAACTTTTCACAATACTTTGGTTCACATTTCCTAGCCCCTGGTATCTGCAGTGTTAATAAGCATAAAGTAGACATTCACTCCTGTGCTCAAAGCTTTTGATGACTGAACAAATTAAATTCTCTAAAATTTATGAAGTATTTTCCTTACAGCCTGACAACATAAACTGTCAAACTCCAGGGCTGTTTATGCACATAGTGATGTGTTTTTCATGGGAAGTATCACTATGCCCATGTAGAAATGAAGAAATAACTACTTGTCCACAAAAACTAATGTGATATCAAATACAAGGCTGATGCCTATAAATGTGTTTTTCCTATAGATAGAAGTATTTTCTATGTTTATACAGGGTGGGCAAAAGTAGGCTTACAATTGTTCATATGGAAAAAATATAATACAAGAATAAATAATAACACAAGAACAACCTGTGTTTCACATACAATTGTAAACCTACTTTTGCCCTCGCCTGTATATTTAATTCCCATAAGTTTGTAGAACAACAGAAAGGGGCACATGGTAAAACAGTCCATAATATGTCATTTACCTGACTTAAAAATGACCCACCCATGTGATAGAACAGCTGAAGCCCTGTTTTACAGTCCTAATCTACTATGTGGAGGATAAGAAGAGCAAGTGTCCCCTTGCCTTCAATTTAGGAGACACAAGAGTATCAGCAACCTAAATGTCTCTTCTGCAAATAATGAAAACCATAAAGCTATTTGTGTGAGTATAACAAAGATGTTGAGCCACTACCAGAGCCATAGCTCAAGCCCTCCTGCTGCTCAAGTTGCCCAGAAAGTAGCTGTTCTGACTCTAGAATGTGGGATATGTGTTTCCATATCCAAAGCTAGAAATTCTCTACAAAACAGTGTTATACATGGTAGCTATTTGTAGTTAAATCAGTACTGGTACTTATGAGTTAAATAGTCTGGGGAGAACTGGCTGAGAACCTAACCACTATTTATAACATTGTTTTGGTAGAAAAATGCTTTCTGCATTCCAAACAACAGAATTAGGCATGAACTTTTGGAATACAGTTTATTTCATAGTTTGGGAACTGACTGTATCTTGTTAATTACACTATGGTTAGTATTTTCCTAGGATAAGATAGCACAATAGACTTTGAAAGGAGTGCATAACAGGAATGAATAGTTGCCATGAATATGAACCATATGTGTCTACAAGGGTGAAAAATGGCTAGGATGATGGGAGAAAAATCCAGGCACATTCTTAATTTATTAAACAAATACTAATCATGGTTAAAAGCTATGCTGAATGCTATAAGAGAAAAAATTTAAATATGGAACTGCCATTTGACCGAGCAGCTGCACTTCTGGGAATATATCCTAAGAATCCTGAAACACTAATCAGAAAGAATATATGCACCCCTATGTTCATAGCAGCACAGTTTACAATAGCTAAGATCTGGAAACAGCCCAAGTGCCCATCAGTAGATGAGTGGATAAAAAAGCTATGGTACATTTACACCATGGAATACTATGCAGCTCTAAAAAAGAGGGATCTCTTACTCTTTGGGATAGCATGGATGGACCTGGAGAGTATTATGCTAAAAGAAATAACCCAGTCAGAGAAAGACAAGTACCACATGATCTCACTCATATGTAGAATCTAATGAACAAAATAAACTGATGAACAAAATAGATCCAGAAACATAGGAGCATGGAACAGACTGAGGGATCTCAGAGAGGAGGTGGGGATGGAGGAGTGGGTGGAGAGAGATTAATCAAAGAACTTATATGCATAACCCATGGACACAGACAATAGTGTGGGGAAGGCCTGAGGGGGTGCAGATGGGAGGTGGAGGGGATCAATGGGGGGGGAAGGGGAAATCTATAATACTTTCAACAATAAAGATTTTAAAAAAAAATTCAGACAAGGTGTTTGATTTTATAGTCCTTACAACCTAGGACAGGAGGTAAGACAGACATAAAAACAAATAAAACTACATGGTAAAATGTGCTACTTTAGTGATAAAAATATATATATATATTAGATGAAGTCAGCAGACAGAGGATGAGCTAATGCTTTCTAGCTGGAGTGATCAGGGAAAGCTTCATGGAGGAGCTTGCACCTGAGCTGAGCCTTGAGAGCTTGCACAAGATTTCAACTGGTGGAGGAAACAATAACGGAGGAAAAGCAGGGAACATCATAGAAAAACATTAAGAAAAAAACAGCAGAAGTCAAGGCAGAGAGATATGAAAAACAATGAGAATTCAAAAAATGGGACAGTCCAGTTGACTAAAGTGGGGGATGTTTTTAGTAACCTGGTAGAAGGCTTTAAATGCCAGACAAAGTAGCATGGATTCCATCTAACAATGAGTGGGGAGCTATTAAAGGGTTTTAATGTTACTGGAGTGATTCTATAAGCAGATCCATCTGGCAGCAGAATACAGAATGGAAGAGAAAGAAGGAAGACAGAAGACCATTAGGAGATAATTCTAAACACTTGAGATTGGTTAATATGACTTTTCAAAGCTAGTTTTTTAAATAATTAAGGTTCAAGTGCTAGTTAACTGCTAAATATTTCCCTTTAATGACAAAGAATTTACAAAGAATTTAGAAAAACCATATAAAGTCTTAAAAAACTGAAAAATGAAATATTATCTACAATGCAAAAGCCATTTAAAAAACATGAGTTTGGCACATAGTCAGGACTATGATGATTAGACTTGATACAAAATAAAAGATTATTTTGAGGTGTTAGTCTCATTTTAAATATAGTACTACAAGTTTAAACAGTATGTTTTTAATAAGCACATGAAATGTAATAAAAATCATCATTCCACTATTTTCCAAGATGTGGGATTCAATATACAAGGTGATGCTAAGATATTCTGAGAAATATGAGAGTTGAGAAAGAGTTAAAGGTAAAGGTCTTAATTCTTTACATTTTAAGTCAGTCTTAAGCTGGTACTAAGATGGATGTGAGGAAACTTACTTGAAGTGATCCGAGTTAGCAAATGTCTTCTAAACATCAAACTTTTGGTATTCAATGAGCTATGACGTACGTCTTTATCTGAAAACAAATTTAATGTAAGTAATGAAATGGAAAGAATTGATAGGTAGCTTATTCAAGTCAATTAGTTTATTACATTTTTAAGACCATAAAAGAGTTATATGAAGTCCTATAAAATTGATATTACTTATACTATGTATAATTTAAGGACCTAAGATAAAAATCTTAAACTATGTTCAAAGACTTTTAAAATAGGAGACATAATACATTCCCTGTATATATTTTGTCAGTGTCCTAAAAATTCTGGAAAATATATTATTAACTATTTAGCCTGATTTACACTAAATTATATATTTAAAATTTAGCCAACAATCAAGCCCTCTTCAGTACGAGAGCAGGGAGAGATGAAGTTGAATAAGAAATAGTTCCTGTCTTTAAGAAACCTACAAACCACCATAGGAGGCAGAAAAATATGGATAACTCCATATCAAGGAAACTATAATAAGCACTACAAGTTGTATACAAGGTGCTATGAGATTTTGGAGAGGGTTAATTACTACAGGGAATAGGTGGTAAGGCTCTGTGTTATGGACTAAATTGTGTTCCCCAGTTCCCAAAATTCATGTATTGAAGCCCTAACACCTAGTATCTCAGGAAATGTGACTGTATTTGGAGATAAGCCCCTTAAAGGGTTAAGTTAAAATGATGCCATTAGCTTGGGCCTTAATCCAATCTAACTGGTGTCCTCATAAAAGGAGATTAGGACACACAGAGAGACACTGAGGGCACATGCACAGAGAAAACCAGGTAAGGAGATAGCAAGAAGGCGAACATCTGCAAGCCAAGGAGAGAAGCCTCAGACAAAAATCAAACCTGGGGACACCTTGTTCTTGGACTCCTAGCTTCCAAAACTGAGCAAATAAACCTAGCAAAACTAATATACACTGTAAAGGTAAAATTTAAATAGAGTTTCAAGATATAGGACTTTTAATAGAGATGCTGGAAAGGTTTGCAAACAACGTTTCAGGAAGAAATAAAAACTATTTTATTTTAGGCACAGAGGCCACATGCACAGTGTGAGCTGAGAAACAGTCAATACACTTCTGTAATAAGAGTATAGTTTGGGGCCCTGGCCGGTGTGGTTCAGTGGTTAGAGCACTGGTCTGTGCACCAAAGGTCTCTGGTTTGAGTCCTGGTCAAGGGCATGTACCTGGGTTGCAGGTTCTGTCCCCGGCCCCAGTCAGGGTACATGTGGGAGGCAACCAATCGATGTGTCTCTCTCACATCGATGTTTCTCTCTCTCTCTTTCTCTCTCCCCACCCTCCCTCCCACTCCCTCTAGAAATCAATGGAGAAAATATCCTCAGGTGAGGATTAATAAAAACAAAACAAAACAAACAAAACAGAAAAGAGTATAGTTTGGGGTAAAGAAAAGTAGAAAATGGAGGAGAGAGGGAGGAAGAGAAGGAATGAGGGAGGAGGCAGGGAGGGAGGGAGGGAAGGAGGGAGGGACGGGGAGAAATGAGAAGCAGGAACGGACAGACCAACAGACACATAAGGACTGGAATTTGGGGTTGAGTAAAAGGGGTTGAATACTATATTCAGTAAGAGGTTTTATTTTATACCTAAAAAATGCCATCAACATGGCTCAGTGGTTGAGTGTCAACCTATGAACCAGAAGGTCATTGTTCTATTCCCAGTCAGGGCACATGCCCAGGCTGTGGGCTTGATCCCCAGTAGGGGACGTGCAGGAGGCAGCAGATCAATGACTCTCATCATTGATGTTTCTATATCTCTCTCCCTCTCCCTTCCTCTCTCTGAAATTAATAAAACATATTTTTTTTTTTTAAGTGCCATCAAGCCCTGGCTGGGTAGCTCAGTTGGCTAGGGCATGATCCCAGTATGTCAAGGTTGCAGGTTCAATCCCAGGTAAGGGCACATACACAAATCAACCAATGAATGCATAAATAAGTAGAACAACAAATCTCAGATCTCTCTCTCACCCCCTTCCCTCTCTCTCAAATCAATTAAAAAATTAAAAAAGAAAGAAGCCATCAAAGGTTTTTCAGTAGAAAACATGTTTGAATTTGTATTTCAGAAATATGGGCCTGGTTTTAGAGTGTGAGTTACCATGAGAAGATTCAAAAGGCAGTGAGACCTGTTTTGTTACTGTAATAGTTAATATTGGAAGAAACCAACACAACTACAGTGAAAGTAAAAAGTTAAAAATTCACTGAAGACGTGCTTGAAAATGAGAACCAGAATAAGCACCCCATCAGTTACCCAAGACTGAGAACTGCAACAATTACCACCATTCATTTACACAGTTACAAATGCAGAATGTCTTGGGCCTCAACAGACCTTTCTTTCCAATAACAACTATAGGTTGTGTGCACCAACCATTACCTTAAGAAATCAATCAATCCAAAGATTCACTCTACTTCTAATGTTAGAGCTTCAGAGCTCAACCTATAATTGAGAAAAACCCTAAACTCATTTCCTCAAAGGAGGCACCACTTTAGAATCATCTGTGTGATCTCTCTTACTGCAGCAGGTGAATAGAACAGTTTGCTTATCGCCTAAGAGATTATTTATTTGAGAAGCGGCTTTCCATGAAAGATTGATATCCATCAGTGAAGTCAAGGAAAAAGAGCAAAAGGAGGAAGTGCCGTCTTGCCTGTTCACGGCAGGCAGAGGACTACGAACTTAACAGTCACGGGTGACCTCAGAAAGAAATTTCCAATAATTGGGCGATTAAAAAAAAAAAAGAAGTGGAATTAGGTAGTAAGTAGTAAATTTTACTCTTCTAAGAAGCCTAGCTTAGTTTGAAAGTGATGCTGAATCTTTAACAGTATTTTTTGTTGTTATTTAAAAAAAGTATTTTAATGCTAGTGAAAGGGAGATATATAAAGGGAGAGGGATAAATAATGGAGCGAATTTATGATACGATGAGAACAAGAACTCTGGTAGAGTGCGCCATATTAAAGAGAAACAGTTCTCTGTGATTTGAAATGGAGGAAAGGATGTGTGATGATGGATATAAATAAAAATTGTATGTAAGGGGATAGTTAGGGAGTTAAGATCCAGTGGTAAGGCCATCTATTGAGATAAAGAGGAAGAGAGAGAGGGGGAAGAAAGGGGAGAGACAGTATGTTAATGAAGGAATGTCTGAATTTAAGATTTTGAGAGCAAAAAATTGCCAAAGAGGAGAAAGAATAAGAGACAAGGGGCTTTTAGTATTTGAGATCTTGAAATGATTCTGGTTGATAAAACTGAGCAAGTTATAAAAACAATGAGTTCTGAGTATCAGAAACTCAAAATCATGAATTAGGAGAAACAGATTATAATCACAAAGTATGGGGCTGAGAGGAGAGTTTCAAGTCTAATACTGATTAACATAATTGAGGAAGTTGGAGTAATGTCCCGAAGTCAACAAGTAACAAGAATTAAGGGGGGAGATGATAGCATAAGCACAGGAACTGATGCACAAAAAGGGCACAGTGATCACTGACTTGACAGTAGAGAGCAAAGGAACACATCAACCCTCCTTTAAAATCTAGGCATAGAATAATTCTTTTTCTTGAGATGGCTGTAAAGAAAATGACCGTTTACATATGCCATGTTTAAATGTCTGGGGAGGAGAGAAAAGAGTTCTATGGAAAGATCAAATTTATAAAAACTTGTTCGAAATGGAGGATCCAGATGATGTGAGGAGCTGGAAGTAGGTCAGCAGTGGAACTATACATTCCAGGTGAGGGGAGTAGGTCTGACTCCTTGGAAAAAGGGAGAATAAGAGTAGGGCTTCACCCATGTGGACAGGCAAGCTTTCTCTCTCTGCCTTACCAGTTTGGTGAGATAGGGCAAAAGTCTGGCCACATATGTCACCAGTTTCTCACTCTTTCTCTTACAACTTACTTTCCCAAACCTTCATGTATTCTCCTCTCGTCCACATGGTAAACTCAACAGGGCAAGTTAAGTCAACCCAGTTTGAAAGGGTAGGAAGACTAGGTGCAGATCTAAGCACACTCTTTTACCCAGTTTTTCCACAGATGAAGTTGACATTTTTACTCTAATCTGAGTTATGTCTACTTCTCAAGGGTTCAGAAGATGGAAGGAAAAAAAGGCATAATTAATTCATCCCCATAAACTCCAACAAAAGGGATGCAATGTAAATAAATGGAAATCTGAAAGAAACTATATGGAAAGTGGGTTGAGTGTACAACTTATCAGCCACAGTGAAGTTTGAAATTTCCTAAAAACATTTAAAGACCTAATTCAATTGAAGAATACTATTAGAGGTGGGGAGATTTTTTAAATTATGGATTCAATGCCTTTAAAAGATACAGCCCCGCCTGGCCGGCATGGCTCAGTGGTTGACTGTCGACCTATGAACCAGGTCACAGTTTGATTCCCGGTCGGGGCACATGCCTAGGTTGATGGCTTGATTGGCAGGAGGCAGCCAATCAATGACTCTCTCTGAGCACTGATGTTTCTGTCTCTCTATCCCTCTCCATTCCTCTCTCTGAAATCAATGAAATGAATAAATGCAATAAAAGATATAGCACTATTCAGAATTTTCACTTCTTTTTATGTCATTTTGGTAAGTTGTATTTTTCAAGGAACTTGCCCATTTTATATAAACTGTCCAAAGTATTGACATAAAGTTATTCATAGTACATTTTCTTATTCTTCAGATATTTCTTGGATTTCTAATGTTTCCTATTTATACCTATATTGTTAATTTGAGCTTTCTTTTTTTCTTAGTAGGGGTTTATTAATTTTGTTAATCTTCAAAGAACCAACTTTGACTTTATTAATTTTCCCTATTTTGTCTTCTTTCTTTGTTAATTATCTTCCAGTTTATTTGAATTTAACTTGCACTTCTTTTTCTAGCTTTTTGAGATGAGAGATTACATCACTGGCTTTCAATCTTACCTTTGAAATATGGGCATTTAAAGCTATACAATTCTCTCTAAGTATTACTTTAACTGTGCCTCACAAGTTTTTATACTGATTCAGTTCAAAATATTTTCTAATTGTGGTTGTATTTCTTTGACCCTTAGGTTATTTAAAAATGTGTTATCTATTTTCCAAGCAAATTGAGTATTTTTTATATTTTGTTTGTTTAATTCCATTGTGGAACATATACTGCATGACTTCAATCCTTTGAAATTTGTTGAGACTTGCTTTTTGGCTCAGCAAGCGTTCTACTTTCATAAAAGTTCTATGGACACTTGAAAGCAATATGCATTTGTTTGGAATAATGTTCTATACACAGAACATTGACAACAATAGGTCAATGGGTCAAGTTGGTTAATGGTATTATTTAATATTCTATATAACCTTACAGATTTTTAAAAGTGTGCTTGTTATATAAGTGATTGAAAGAAGGTTGTTAAATTCTCCAGCTATTATAGTGATTTGTTTATTTCTTTTTTTATACTGTCAATTTTAGCCCTATATATTCTGAATTTATATTGTTAACATATAAATTTAAAGCTGGTCTTCCATTTGAATTGACCCTTTTATCAGTATAAAATGCTCTCCTTACCAACCATAATACTTGTTGTTTTAAAGTCTCCTTTGTCTGATATTAATATATCAGATTTCTTTAGTTAATGTTCGCACAGTGTACCTTTTCTATCCTTTTCATATCCCTTTACATAGAATGTCTTGCACAAACTATATACAGTTGAGTCTATTTAAAAATCTAATCCAAAAATGTTTGGCTTTTAGTTAAAGGACTAATCCTACTTAAATTTAATTAACTAATGATATTTAAGAACACCTTCTTGTTATTGGTTTTCTATTCATCTCACCTGTTTTTTATATTCCTCTCTTTTTTAATCAATTTTTATTATTCAATTTTATCTCCTGTAGGCTTTTGTTTAAGCATTTTTGTAATTTTTTAGCAATTATCCTAGAGATTAAACTTTCCAGACTTATTACAGTTGACTTTTACCACTTCCTGAACAAAACTGTGAGTTTAATTTTCATTTACATGTACCCATCCTGTGTTCTATTGTTTTCATATATTTTATTTCTACATATATTTTAAGCCCCATAAGACATTATTATTGTTGTTTTAAATAGAAATCTTTTACATTTACTTATATATTTATGCATCATTAAACTCTTCTTTTTTTCTTGAAGTTCTATGGGGAACCATTTAGAATCACTTTTCTTCAGACTGAATAACTTCGTTTAGGATCTACTTGTGATATAGTCTCCCACCTTTGGTCCAAAAGTGTCTTTATTTTGCCTTCATTAAAAAAATATATTTTCTCTGGGTATAGTTTCAGTTGGCAGTATTTTTTCTTTCTGCACTTAAAATTTAAGAATGTTATTCAACTGCGGTCTCATTTTAATAATTTCCATAGACAGCAATCTTTTTTAAAAAAGTTTATTTACTTATTTTATTTTACTTTATTTTTTATTGTTCAAAATATTACAGATAGCCCCTTTTTTCCCCATTGACCCCAGCCCCCCAATCCCACTTAACTCCCCAGGCCTTCACCACACTATTGTCTGTGTCCATGGGTTAAGGATATATGAATATTCTTTGGTTAATCTCTCCCCACACACCCACACACCCACCCACCTCCACCTTCACTCTGAGATTTGTCATTCTGATCCATGATTCCATGTCACTGAATCTATTTTGTTCATCAGTTTATCAAGTTCTTTAGATTCCACATATGAGTGAGATCATGAGATATTTATCTTTCTCTGCCTGACTTATTTCACTTAGCAAAATTTTCTCAAGGTCCATCCATACTGTCCCAAAAGGTACAGACCCTTCTTTACAGCTGCATAGTATTCAATGGTGTAAATATGCCACAGCTTTTTTATCCACACATCCACCATTGATGGGCCATTGGGCTGTTTCCAGATCCTAGCTAATGTAAATTGTGCTGTTATGAACATAGGGGTGCATATAGTCTTTCTGATTTGTGTTTCAGGATTCTTAGGATATATTCCTAAAAGTGGAATCACTGAGTAAAAAAGTATTTCCATTTTTAATTTTTAGAGGAACCTGATTACTGTCTTCCATAGTGGCTACACCAGTCTGCATTCTTACCGGCAGTGTACCAGGGATCCCTTTTCTCCACATCCTCGCCAACACATTTCATTTGTTGATGTCTTGAAAGGTAGCCATTCTGACAGGTGTGAAGTGATATCTCATTGTGATTTTAATTTGCATCTCTCTGATGATTAGCAACGTTGAACATATTTTTTATATGTCTCTGTTATGTCCTCTTTGGAGAAGTGTCTATTCAGGCCCTTTGCCCATTTTTTAATTGGATTGTTTGACTTCCTCTTGTTGAGCTGTATGAGTTCTTTGTACACTCTGGAAATTAGACCCTTATCAGATGCCTCCTTGGCAAATATGTTCTTCCATACCGTGGGGTTCCTTTGTATTTTGACACTGATTCTCTTGCTGTGCAGAAGCTTTTTAGTTTGATGTAGTCCCATTTGTTTATCTTTCTTTTGATTCTCTTGCCATAGGAGTTGTATCAGTGAAAATTCCACTACATGAGATGGCTGTGACTTTACTGCCTATGATTTCTTCCAGGATTTTTATGGTTTCCCAATTTACAATTAAGTCTTTTATCCATTTTGAATGTATTCTTGTGTAAGGAGTAAGTTGGTGATCTTGTTTCATGTTTTTGCATGTACCAGTCCAACTGTCCTAACACCATTTATTGAAGAGACTGTCTTTACTCCATTCTATGTTCTGGCCCCTTTGTCAAATAGTAATTGAGCGTCATGGCTTGGGTTGATTTCTGGGTTCTCTGTTTTTTTCCACTGACTCAAATTCTGTATTTGTGCTAGAACCAGGCTGTTTTGATTACAGTGGATTTGTAGTATAGTTTGATATCCGTATTGTGATCCTACCAACTTTATTCTTCCTTCTCAAGATTGCCGTGGCTATTTGGGGTTTTCTTTGGTTCTATATAAATTTTTGAAGTGTTTGCTCTAGATCTGTGAAATATGCTGTTGGTATTTTAATAGGGATTGCACTGAATTTATAGATTGCTTTGGGTAGTACGGTATTTTAATTATGTTGATTCTTCCAATCCATGAACACGGTATATTCTTCCACTTGTTTATATCCTTCTCTATCTCTTTTTGCAACATTCTGTAGTTTTTCGAGTACAGATCATTTACCTCCTTGGTTAAGTTTATTACTAAGTATTTTAATTGTTTTGTTGCAAGGGTAAATGGGATTTTTTTTTTTTTTTAGTTTCTCTTTCTGAGAGTACATTATTGGTATATAAAAATGCCATTGATTTCTGGGTGTTAGTTATGTATCCTGCTACCTTGCCAAATTCATTTATTTAGTAGTTTATTGGTAGAGTCTTTAGGGTTTTCTATGTACAATATCATGTCATCTACACATAATGAGTTTTACTTACTCCTTTCCAATTTCTATGCCTTTTATGTTTTCTTCTTGTCTGATTGCTGTGGCTAGGAAATTCAGTACCATGTTGAATAAAAGTGGTGAAAGTAGAAACCCCTGTCTTATTAGTGGAAATACTTTTAGATTTTGCCCATGGAGTATGATGTTGGCTGTAAGTTTGTCATATATGGCCTTTACTACGTTGAGGTAAGATCTCTCTATTCCCACATTGCTGAGAGTTTTTATTAAAAATGGGTGTTCGATTTTGTTGAATGCTTTTCCTGAGTTTATTGATATGATCACGTGATCTTTGTCTTTCAATTTGTTTATGTGATGTATCACGTTTATTGATTTGTGAATATTGTACCAGCCTTGCAACCCTGGAGTAAATCCCACGTGGTCATGGTGTATGACCTTTTTAATGTATTGCTGGATCCAGTTTGCTAGTATTTTGTTGAAGATTTTAGCATCTATGTTCATCAGGGATATTGGCCTGCAATTCTTTCTTTCTAGTGTCTATCTGGTTTTGGAAGTAGGCTAATAAAAAGAGCTTGGAAGTGTTCCTTCCTTTTGAAATTTTTGGAATAGTATGAGAATGATAGGTGTTAGTTCTTCTTTGAAAGTTTGATAAAACACCCCTATGAAGCCGTAAGCCCAGGGGTTTTGTGTGCTGGGAGCTTTTTTATTACTGCTTCAATTTCCTCAGCAATTATCGGTTTATTCATGTTTTCTGATGCTTCCTGCTTGAGTTTTGGAAGGTTGTATTTTTTCAGGATTTTGTGCATTTCCTCCAGGTTGTCCAGCTTGGTGGTGTATAGTTGTTCATCGTATTTTTTTACAATTTTTTGTATTTCTGTTGGGTCCGTTGTTATTTCACGTCTTTCATTTTTAATTTATTTGCGTCCTCTCTTTGTTTCTTGATAAGTCTGGCTAAAGGTTCATCAGTCCTGTTTATCTTTTCAAAGAATCAGATCTTGGTTTCACTGATCTTTGTAATTTTTTTTTAGTCTCTGTGTCATTTATTTCTGCTCTGATCTTTATTATTTACTTCCTTCTATTTACTCTGGGTTTTTCTTGTTGTTCTCCTTCTAAGCCATAAAGCTGTAGAGCTAGATATTTTATTAAAAGTTTTTCTTGTTTTTTTAGGTAGGCCTGTAGTGCTATGTGCCCTTCCCTCTCAGGACTGCTTTCATTGTCTCATAGATTTGGGGTTGTTGTGAGTTCATTTTCATTTAATTCCAGAAGCTTTTTAATTTCTTTCTTGATCTCTTTGGTAACCCATTCATTGTTTAATAACATGCTATTAAACCTCCATGTCTTTGAATGTTTTTTTAGTGTTTTTATTGTAGTTAAGTTCTTAATTTCATGCCATTGTGTTCTGAGAAGATGCTTGATATGATTTCAATCTTCTTGAACTTGTAGAGCCTCATTTTGTGTCATAACGTGTGGTCTATCTTTGAGAATGTCCCCTGTGCACTTCACAAGAACGTATATTCTGCAGCTCTGGGGTGGAATATTCTGTAAATGTGAGTTAAATCCATCTGATCTAGTGTGTCATTTAGGGTCACTGTTTGCTTCTTCATTTTCTGTCTAGAAGACCTATCCAGAGAAGTCAGTGGGGTGTTAAAGTCCCCTCCTATGACTGTATTGCTGGTGATCTCTCGCTTCAAGTCCTTTAGAAGTTTTTAAATAAATTTTTGTGCTCCTATATTGGGTGGATATATGTTTATCAGGGTTATATCTTCTTGTTGGACCGATCCCTTTAATATTATGTAGTTACCTATGTTGTCTTTCATTATGGTCTTCATTTTGACATTTATTTTGTCTGATATGAGTATTGCTACACCAGCTTTTTGTTGTTGTTGTTTCCATTTGCATGGAAAATTTTTTCCATCCCTTCTCTCTCATCCTGTGTGTCTTTTGTTCTGAGGTGGGTCTCTATAAGCAGCATATATTTGGGTCATGTTTACTTATCCACTCAGCCATCCTATGTCTTTATATTGGAGCATTCAATTCATTTACATTCAAGGTTATTATTGATACTTACGTATTGCCATTTTAATTCTTTATGCTTATGTTTCTCTCTCCTCTATTTCTACTTCAAATTACAGCAGCCCCTTTAACATTTCCTGCAATGCTGGCTTGGTGGTGATAAACTGCTTTAGCCTTTGTTTTTTTGGTCTGGGAAGCTCTTTATTTCACCATCTATTTTGAATGATAGCCTTTCTCAATAGTGTAGTCTTGGTTTCAGATCCTTGTTTTTGCATTACCTTGAATGTTTCATGACATTACCTTGACCCCTGTAGAGTTTCTGATGAGAAGTCAGCTGAAAGCCTTATGGGAGCTCCTCTGTAGGTAACAGATTGCTTTTCTCTTGCTGCCTTTAATATTCTCTCTTTGTCTTGAATTCTTGACATTTTAATTATGATACGTCTGGGTGTGGGCCTCTTTGGATTCTTCTTACTTGGGACTCTCTGTGCCTCCTGAACTTGTGTGACTTTTTCCTTCATCAGGTTAGGGAAGTTTTCTGCCATTATTTCTTCAAACAGGTTCTCTAACCCTTGCTTTACTTTTGACTTCTTCTGGCATTCCTGTGATGTGAATAATATTAGATTTCATGTTGTCCCACAGCTCCCTTAGACTGTTCTCCTGTTTTTTAATTGTTTTTACTTTTGGATCTTTGATAGAGTGATTTTTTCTACTCTTTAATTCACTAATCTGATCCTCAGCTTCCTGTACTCTGCTGTTTATTCCTTCCAATGTATTCTTTATTTTTAATCTGTCATTCTTCATTTATGACAGGTCATTTTTCATATTTCATATCATTTTTCATGCTGTTTAGCATCTTTACAATCAGTATTCTCAACTCTGTATCGTATGGATTGCTTATCTCCATTTCACTTAGCTCTTTTCCTGGAGAATTCTCTTGTTCTTTCATTTGGAGCTTCTTTTTTTGTTTCCCCATTTTGGAATCCTATTTGGGTTTGTTTCTATGTATTAGGTAGGCATGCTAGGACCCTCTGTCTTTTTGGAAGGTCTCTACTGTAGGCCAATGTTTGATGCTGTTTGTGACTGGCCTTGAATACCCGATTTGGAGCTATCAACAACCTAAAGAGTGAGGTCCCCTCTGTTGGGGCTGGGTGAATTTGGATAGGTCTAAGATGCAGACAGTCTCCTTTTCCAAAGCCCGGTGTCAAAGGCAGATTAGGCAAAGACTCAAAGCACTCTGAGGTCTACCTCTGGCTGCAGGTTGATTAATTGATTCTCTTAATGAGTAACAGGGAGTAGAAACTCCATAGGGTGGGACTGCTGATTGTTATCATTCTCTTAATAAGCCTCAGGCTGTAGAAATTCCACTGGCTAGCGCAAGAGTTTTTCCAGCAGGTTGGGGGAATTGCTTCCCTCTCAGGCAAAAGCTGCTTGGAAGGTATATGTCTTGCCTGTGAAAGATGCCCTCTGCAGTATGGGGGAATGACTATGCACAGAAACTCAAAGGGGTCACTCTGAGCTCTACCGCCAGAGCCCACGACTCTAGATTCTCTTCACACAACTCTAGTGCACTCTCTCCTCCCTCTGCTGTAGTCCAAGGTGAGTGGCTGCACAGGAAACTTTGTGCCTTGGCTCCTTAAGTGGGTGCCTGCATTTCCAGCCATTTCTCCCTGGCAGACAGAAACCTGGCTGTCTTTCACAGCCAGATGTTATATGAGCACCTTTCTCAGTTCTACTGCTCTTGGCTGGAAAGCCCGCCATGGGGTTTAGGCCCCCGAGTCCTCAGTGGGAACCCCCAGAGCTGCGATCTGCCTCTGGACCTTCAGCTGTTGCCTGTGGGAGCCCATCCAGGCCACTCGTACCTCTACACCTCCTACCAGACTCTGTAGAGTCTCCACTTTTTGCCCTTGGTTATGAGGGTGCTGTCAAGCTCATCTTCAGTTTCAGTTGATTACTCAGGATGGTGTTTCTATATCTTACTTGTAATTCCAGTTGGGTCTCAGGATGGTGTAAGTGTAGCTTACTCTCAGTTTGCTGCCATCTTTAATCCTTGGTATATTATTTTTTAATTGCAATGGTAAATGGTATTTTTTTTTTAATTTCTCCTTCTGGGAGTTCTTGGTGGTGTATAAAAATGCCATCAATTTTCAGATATTAATTTTGTATACAGCTACCTTGCTGAATTCATTTATCAAATCTAGTGGTACTTTGGTGGAGTCTTTCAGGTTTTTTATGTACAATATCATGACATCTGCAAGAAAGAACAGTTTTACTTCCTCCCTTCCAATTTGGATACCTTTTATGTTTTCTTCCTGTCTGATGGCTGTGGAAAGGACTTCCAGTACTATGTTAAATAAGAGTGATAAAAGCAGACAACCCTAATTCCTGTTTTCAAGGGAAATGGTTTTTGGTTTTGACCACTGATTATGATGTTGGCTACAGGTTTGTTATATATGGCCATTATTATGTTGAGGTATGTTTCCTCTATTCCCACTTTGCTGACAGTTTTTATTGAAAATGTGTGCTGGATTTTGTTGAATGCTTTTTTGCTTCTATTGATATGATCATACGATTCTTGCCCTTCATTTTTTTTATGTGATGTATCACATTTATTGATTTGCGAATATTATACCAGCCTTGCATCCCCAGAATAAATCCCACTTGGTCATGGTGTATGACCTTTTTAATGTATTGCTGGGTCTGGTTTGCTAGTATTTTGTTGAGGATTTTAGCATCTATGTTCATCAGGAAAATTGACCTGTAATTTTCTTTCTTTGTAGTGTCTTTATCTGGTTTTGGGTTTAGGATGATGTTGGCCTCATAAAAAGAGCTTGGGACTTTTCCCTTCTCTTGAATTTTCTGGAATTGTTTGAGAATAGGTGTTAATTCTTCTGTGAATGTTTCGTAAAACTCACCTGTAAATCCATCTGGTACCGAACTTTTGTTTGCCTGTAGTTTTTTGATTACTGCTTTAATTTCATTAGTTGTTATTGGCCTATTAAGGTTTTCTGATTCGTCATGATTCAGCTTTAGAAGATTGTATGTTTCTAGGAATTTGTACATTTCACCTAGGTTGTCCAGTTTGTTGGTATACATAATTGGTTGTATTACTTTTTTACGGTCCTATGTATTTCTGTTGGGTCAGTTGTTATATCTCCTGTTTTATTTCTGATTTTATTTGTTTGGGTCCTCTTTCTGTTTCTTAGTGAGTCTGGCTAAAGGTTCATCAATTTATCTTTTCAAAGAGCCAGATCTTGGTTTCATTGATCTTTTATATATATATTTAAGTCTCTGTCATTAAGTTCTGCTCTGATCTTTATTATTTCCTTCCTTCTACTTCCTGAGGGCTTTTCTTGCTGTTCTCTTTCCAGTTCTTTTAGTTGTTATGTTAGATGGTTTAGGAGAGCTTTTCCTTGTTTTTGAGGTATGCCTCTAATGGTATGAACTTTTATTCTCTGGACTGCTTTCATTGTGTCTCAGAGATTTGGGGTTGTTGTCTGTTCATTTTCATTTTTTTCCAGGAAGTTTTTAATTTCTTCCTTCATCTCATTGGTAGCCCATTCATTTTTCAATAACATGCTATTTAGCCTCCATGTGTTCGAATGTTTTTGAGTGTTTTTACTGCTCTTGAATTCTAATTTCATGCCATTGTGATCTGAGAAGATGCTTGATATGATTTCAATCTTCTTGAACTTGCAAAGACTTGCTTTGTGCCCTAACATGTGGTCTGTTTTTGAGAATGCTCCATTTGCACTTGAGAAGAATGTGTATTATCCTGCTTTGGGATGAAATGCTCTGTAAAGGTCAATTAAATCCATTAGTTCTAGTGTATCATTTAACGTCTCTGTTCCCCTGTTGATTTTTTGTCTTGATGATCTGTCCAATGATGACAGTGGGGTGTTAAAGTCCCCCACTATGATTGTGTTGCTGTCGTTCTCCCCCTTAAAGTCTACCAAGAATTTTTTCATATATTTAGGTGCTCCTATATTGGGTGCATATATATTCATAAGAGCTATATCCTTCTGTTGGATCAATCCCTTTAGTATTATGTAGTGACCATCTTTGTCTCATATTATGGTCTTCATTTTGAAATCTATTTGGTCAGAAATAAATATTGCTTCTCCAACTTTTTTTTTCATTTCCATTTGCATGGAATATTTTTTCCAACCCATCACTTTCAGCCTGTGTGAATCTTTTTTTCTCAGGTTGATCTCTTGTAGACAGCATATATATAAGTCCTGTTTTCTTATCCATTCAGTCACCCTATGTCTTTTGATTGGAACACTTATTCCATTTACATTTCAGGTTATTATTTATATGTACTTATTTAATGCCATTTTTTCCCGAATGCGGATGTACATTTCTCTCAATATTCCTTCTTCTTCTTAAAGCAGTCCTTTTAGTATTTCTTGCAATGCTGGTTTTGTGGTATTGAATTCCTTTAGCCTTCTTTTTTCTGGGAAGCTCTTTATTTCATCTTCAATTTTAAATGATAGCCTTGCAGGATAAAGCAGTCTTGGTTGCAGGTTCATGCCATTCCCTTCTGGCCTAAAGTGTTTCTGTTGAAAAATCTACTGTCAGCCTTATTGGAGCTCCCTTGTAGATCACTGCTTGTCTCTCTCTTGCAGTCCTTAATATTCTCTCTTTGTCCTTAATATTTGACATTTTAATTATCATGTGTCTTGGAGTGGGTCTCTTTTGGTTCCTCTTGTTTGGAACCCTCTGTGCTTCCTGAACTTGTGTGGCTTTCTCTACGCCACCTTAGAGAAGTTTTCTGAGATTATTTCCTCCTCCAAGATCTCTATCCTTTGCTGAATTTCCTCTCCCTCTGGAACTCCTATGATGGGTATGTTGCTTCTCTTCATGTGGTCCCAAAGTGCCCTTAAACTGTCCTTATGCTTTTTAAATGTTTTTCCTTTTTGCTGCTCTGAGTATTTTTTCTACCTTATCTTCTAATTAACTTATTCTATCTTCTGTTTCATTGAACCTGTTTTTAATTCCTTCTAGCGTATTCTTAATATCAGATATAGTATTCTTCATTTCTGCCTGGTTCTTATTTATTATATCAATATCTTTTTTCATGCTTTCACTAAGTTCCTGGAAGTTCCCATTGTCTTATGATTCTCATTAATTTCCTTGAGCATCTTTATAACCATTCCTCTGAACTCTATTTCTGATAACTTGCTTAACTCCATCACATCAAGGTCTTTTTCTGGAGATTTTTCCATTTCTTTAGTTTGGGGGTTGTTTCTTTGTCTCACCATGTTAGTGACTCTTAGTGTTTGTATCTGTATATTGGATATATTTGCTGTCTCCCAGTCTTATGCAGCCATCAATTTTATTATTCCTTCTTTGAAGGTAGTAGGCTCTATTGCTTTTGGTTGTTTTAAGATTTGCTCTTTATATCTTGTTTTAAAAAGTTTCAATATGTTGTACCTACAGGTGGTTTTTATATTAATCTTGCTTGGGGTTCATGAGGTTTCTTGTGTTTCTTGACTCTGTGGATTGTTATCTTTTATGAGTTTGGAAAATCTTTGGTCATCTTTTCAAATGTAGCTTTTGCTTATTTTTTCTTGGGACTCCAATTATATGTATGCTAGATGAAATGACTCAATTCCATGTCTTTTATCCTGTTTTATTCTTTCCATTCCTTTTTTTCTTTTTGTGCTTTAGTTTGTACATTTTTCCATGAAACTGTCCTTGAGTTCACTAGTTCTAGTCATTTATTCTTTGCAGAGCCTATTTTTCTCTTAAACTCAAATCTTAATTTCAGTTATTATATTTTCCAGCTCTAGATTATCCATTTATTTATTTTCATTCTTCTTCTTAAATCCTCGCCTGAAGATATGTTCATTAATTTTTGATTTTTTATTTTTTTGATCCTCACCTGAGGATTTTTTCCCCATTGCTTTTCAGAGACAGTGGAAGGGAGAGAGATAGAGAGAGAGAGATATCTATGTGAGAAAGACATATCGATTAGTTGCCTCCTGCATGCTCCCCAACGAGGGCCTGGGATTAAGCCTGTAAACTAGGTACATGCCATGGTTGGAATTGAACTTGAAACCTTTCAGTGCATGCGCCAAGGCTCTAACCAATGAGCAAAACCATCTAGGGCTATTCACTGACTTTTAGAGAAAGAAAGAGAGAGAGAGAAATATTAATTTGTTGCATTGTGTACATACCACAACCTAGGTATATGCCCTGACCAGGAATCAAACCTGCAACCTTCCAGTGATTACATATGGGATGATGTTCCAACCAACTGGGCAACACTGGCTAGGGCACCATTTAATTATTTTGATAGTGTGATATCCTTCATCTTTTTATCCATTTTGTTAACCTCTTTTTTTCCTTTAACACATTTATAATAATTATATAATCCTTATTTGTTAAGTCCTAGATCTGTATCATAAGAGGGTCTGCTTCTATTGTCTGTTTTTTGGACACATGTTTTTTCTGACTTTTCACATGTCATATAACTTTTCAGTATATTCTTAATATTGTGAATATAACAACCATAAAACTGGTTGATGTTATTTTCTCACAGAGGGAGCCCATCTTTTCCTTTATTAGATAGGTAGTGTGATATACCAATATAAAATGTCTCAAAGGTGAAGTCAGTTGTATATTTATTAGAGCTGCATCCTACCCCCACACATGGAGACTATCTCCTAGGCACTGCAAGATAGCAGAACATGACACTGTATATTTCCAGCTCACCCTCCCAGCTTCCCACACCACCCCAAGGCTCAGGAAACAACCAAGGGGGAAAACTAGCTGTATATCTGAGGACTCTCTAGGTTCAAGTTCAACATGCCAGATTATGTGACCATTAACACTCCAATGGTTTCTCTTTCCTCTAGTGGAGTATCACTTACACAGCAAGCATCATCTTTAGCTACTGTCCATTCTGGGCAAACACACTCAGAAAAGGTGACTGCTAGCCATCTCAGGTAATAGACTGTACTATTTCTAGAATTTCAGTTCATTTAGTCCTCTTTGCTTTCATAGCTCTCTGAGGTCTTAAAAAAGTCACTGGTTAAGAGTGACAAAAATATTTTAAAACTTCTCTAACTGTAAAATGGGCATATATGTCTCTCCCTCACCTTGAATTTGGGTAACCTCTGTGATTTCATTGATTACTTAAAAATATGGATATAATATATGAATTTATAGGCCTAAACCTTAAGACACTAACAGCTTTAACCTCTTACATATTGAAATACACTGAAAGCACCTAACCACCATGAAAGAAGGTGATATAACCTGATCTGTTAAAAAAATATATATGAAAAACAGCTTTTGTTTCCATCAATTGTCTCTATTATTTGGTTTTAAAAAAAATAATATTCTATTTTATTGATTTCTACTTCTTATTTTCTACCTTCTACTTACTTTGGGTCTATTTTGCTTTTATCTTCCCAGCTTCTTATGGTAAAAGTCTAGATAGTTTGTTTTAGACCTTTCTTCTTTTCTCATGTTAGTATTTTAAAGCTATTTTCCTCTAAATACCACTTTAGCTGCATAAATATTGGCATGATTTTCATTCACACAGTTCAAAATGTTTTCTGATTTTCCTCATGATTTTTCCTTGAACCATGGTTTGTGTAAAGATGTGTTGTTTAATTTCCAAATTTTGGGGAGAGGAGTTCTAGCTATACTACTGTTATTCATTTGAAATTCAATTTAGTTATAGTGAGAGAAGATACTCCGTATGATTTTAATCCTTTAAAATCTATTGAGACTTATTTTATAATCTAACATAGGACCCACCTCGATGAAAATCTCTTGTACTTAAAAGAATGTGTATTCTGCTATTATTGAATGCGATATTCTATAAATGTCAATTAAGTCCATGGTTAACAATGTTGCTCCAGATTTCTATTTTTTAATTAATATTCTGCCTACTTATATATCAACTTCCAAGACAGAGTTTTTAAAATTAAACTGTAATTTTGTCTATTTCTCCTTTCTCTACTGTTGATTTTTGTTTCAAGTGTTTAGAAGCTCTATATATTGAACTCATAGACATTTAGGATTATGTATTTTTAATGAATTGATTTTTTATCATGACATATCTCTCAATATTGCTAGTAAAATTCCCTGTTCTAAAGCCTATTTTGTTAAATATTAATATACCACTCCAGGTTTCTTACTGATTAATGTTTACATGGTATGACTTTATAAATACATGTTCTTTTAACCTGTGTTCATATTTGAAAAGCAATTCTTGTAAACAGTATGCAGTTGCAGGTCTTGCTTTTTTATCTAGTCTCGTAATTTCTGCCATTAGAATATTAACATTTAATGTAATTATTTATATGGTTGAATTTGAATTAACCATCTTATTTTCTATTTGTCCCAATATGTTCCCTGTGTCCTTTCTCATTATTTCTTGTTTTTTCTTGGATTGAATATTGTTTTTAGCATTTCAATTTACTTCCACTATTGGCTTATTAGATATATCCATTTCTTTTGTAGTTCTAGTGACTGCTTGGTACTTAAAATATAGCCCTTTAACTTATCACAATTGAATTTCTAATACTATCATGCTATTTCACATATAATAAAACAATTTTACAATGGAATACATCTATTTCCTCCTTCCTGTTTTTTGTACTATTGTCATCATAAACTAACTACAGTAAGACTGTCATACTGGAGAAGTTAGGTGTAGGTACTCTGGTTGACAGGCCCAGCTGTTATTATCTTTTGAGTGATTCTTATTAAAATACCAGAAATGTGAGTAAATCTGTCTTGGACCCTTCAAATCAGTCCATTCTTCAGCTGAAAAACAACAACTAACCTCAGCTGATGTTACATGGGCAAGAATAACCACTCGTTATAAGCCGGCCCTTTTGACTGGCTTACAAATTGTAAATGGCAATAAAATGTTGTTTTAAGATTTTAAGTTTTTAGGTAATTTGTTAACAAACTATAGCAACATAACAGATTCTGTTACATGGAAGTAGGTTCTGTAATAAAAATCTTAAAACATGTGACATTGGCTTTGGGAGCAGCTGGTAAGCAGAAGCTGCAAGAGCCTCAGGAAGACTTGAAGGACATTAGTAAAAATGTTAACAGGTAGAGAAATGACAACCCTTCTTACACAGTGGTGTAAAGTTTGCAACACCATTCCTTGCATAACATAGAAAAGAGGAAATACGCCGAATACAGTGGTAGGATTGGCTAAGATTTCTAAACAGAAAGTTGAAAGTATTAGTCTCTTTCAGTTATGTAAGACAAGGTGTGCAGAGCGGAAAAAGATGAGCTAACAAAAGAACTGTTTCATGTTCAAGCAGAATTTAGAGGAAATATAAAAGAGCCAGGACTTGCTCTTTTCAAAAATAAAATAGTTTCTCATTTCCATTCTCTTTAGATAGAAAAGTAAGAAATAGCTTCAGAGTAAGTATCAAGTCTAGGGCTCTACAAGTAAAGCATGGTTTCAGGATAAAAATCTCTAGAATGAGTCTATAGAACAGTGTGTTGAGACTGTAATATGATTTTAAATTGTATCTAGTTCAGTTTCAAGAATCTTAACAGTGTGCCTCTTAGACTCTTCTTGATAAAACAGCTCTAGGAATCTTAAGAGCATGCCTTTTAAACTCTTTCAAATAGAAAAGCTTCTAAGAATCTTATGGGTATTGTCTTATAATACCTTGCCTGTCAGTTTGAAGTAGAAAAAGCTTATCTCAAAAACAAATTTGACTGTGGCTTCTGTCTAATGGAGTGGATTATATTTTGACACACAGGAATCTGACAAAGTTTTTAAAGGATTTATATTACATTGGACTGAAAGTATCAGAAAATGAAAGGCTTTTGGGCTTTCAAACTTCTACAAGCAGGAGGCAAGGCTGGAAAGGATACCCAGTTGTAAACGTAAACCATTTTGATAGAAAAAGGATGACTCAAAATTGATGGGGTGAAGCCAGCAGCTTATGAATAATCACTTCCTGGGAGTAAGTTTGGCCCTAACAGAGGAACTGAAAACATCAGAATTTCAAAATTACTATGGACCAGTGAAAGCCATGTGCCTCTTATTCCCCATTTTTTTAATGAAAGTGTTTACTACAGTTATTCTATGCCTGACTCTTGTCTCTTGAGAGGAAGTACACTTGTGGAGCTTCCTGCATACCTGGACCTGATTTAAATGACAAGATCCTGTACCTCAAGCTTGAGGTTAAAGCCATAGTGGGATGATAATTTTGTGATTCTCAGAAGGGGTTGAGTATATTTGAATATAGGAGGAATGTAAATCATTTGTGACCAGAGGGTGGACTGCAGTAGATTAAGATGGTCACAAATTCTCTGATACCTCTTCCATTAAAAGGCTATACCTGTGTCCCCTCTCATTGAAACTGAGAGGGCTCTGGGGCTGCTTTGACCCACAGAATATAGAAATGATGTGATGCCAGTGTCAAGTTTTAAGCCTTAAGACATTGGTACCTTCCACTTACTATCTCTTAGAAAATTCTCTCTAGAAGCCCCATACTACAGAATTAGAAGTCTGAATATCCTGAGTTTACCATGCTAGAAAAGTCATATGAACCTAGTCTTCCACCTCTGTCCAGGAACCATATATATGTGTAAAGATATCTTATATCCTCCAGAGCAATCCATCCACCAACTGACTACCATCCAGTGACCCCAGTCAATGCAACATGGAAATGGAAATTCACTAAGCTGAGACTTGTCTTAATTCTCGATCCATAGAACTGTGAGCTATATAAAACAGTTGCTGTCTTAAATCACTAAATGTTGGGCAACCTACTATGTAATAATGTATTACTGTAACAGTGATTTTTTAAGTTATCTTTAACTTGTTGCAGGGGCCACAATGTCCTGACATCACTTTCTACAACCCAATTAGAAGCAGAAGCTTAAACCTAGAATAATTCAGAAGTAATCTGAATAGTTCATTATGGCAAAATTATTTTTTAGAGATAAAATGGCCAACTTTCTCAGAGATATTATAAAACAAACTACTTTTCAAACATAATAAACTTCAACTAAATTATTACAATTTATTTCAACCATTTTCTTCTTGCTAAACAAACTATTGTACATACATAATCAAAACAAAAGATTCATGCTCAGGTAGTCCTTTAGTTAGTTCATTTAATAAATGGTTATTTAGGCACTTTCTCATGATTGAAGCAACATCGGTATTAGAAATGTAAAATTAGCAACATTTGTAGTAGCCTAAAGCAGTGATTTTAAAATATAACATAAAGAAATACTGGTTTATTAAAATAAATTATGAAGTACAGAACAGGTAATAAGTTGTTACTACAGTGATAATATATATACAAATGTATACACACAAGTTGTTTATGTAATTGTGGTATTTGTGTGCATGCACACTCATATCTTTTAAAAAATATTTGTTTTTATTGATTTTAGAAAGAGAGGAAGGGAGAGGGAGGGGGAGAGAGAGAGAGGAACATCAATTGGCTGCCTCCCCCATGTTCCCTTACTGGGGATTAAGCCCACATCCCAGGCATGTGCCCTGACCAGGAATAGAACCTGAGACCTCTTGGTGCATGGGACGACACTCATCCAACTGAGCCACACTGGGGGCTCGTATCTTTTTTAAATGGAGGAGTGTCTGACACCAGTATATTTACTTCAGCATTATAACAGCTAAAAACTGGAAGCAACTCAAATATGCACTAATAGGAAAATAGCAAAGAAGTGTACAGAGAAAAAAGACTTTATTTTTTTATTCTATATGTTCTATACTTGGCATATGAACTCAATTGTTAAAATCTTTACAAAAGGCATGTAACACTTGTGAAAATTTACAATGAAAAATGCACTATTCCAAGCTAATATCTATGACCATGTTCTACTGTCTTTACAGCCTGAATAATCCCTTTGTCTAGGCACTGGAGAACCACCAAAATTATTTCTCAAGGACAATCATAACCCATCAGCACATATTTTTTCAGGCTCCCTCTATTCATAGGTGGTAGATAGTCTATTCAAAGTAATTTCCTCCTCAGGCTCCCCAACTTTCCTAAGAGGATGCCAAACCTCTTTAGAACATCCCAGTCACTCTCCAATATTCTCCTAAATCCATGTGCAGTTAATCCCTGCTCCCACCCCCAAACCCCCTCTGATTAGTTCTACCTAGATATTTCATACAATTGGGATCATACCATTTTTCATCTTTTGAATTTGGCTTCTTTCACTTAGCATATTTTTGAAGTTCATCCATATTACAACATATATCAGTATTTTCTTTTTTCCCCTCCCAATTGCTGAATAGTATTCCAATGCACAGATATACCACATTTTGTTTGTCCATTTACCAGTTGATGGACATTTGGACTGTTTCTAATTTTTGTCTATTATGAATAAAGCTACTATGAACAATTATATGTAAGTCTTTGTGTGGGTATATGCTTTCATTTCTCTGGGGTAGATTCTGAGAGCTGATATTTCTGGGTTAATTTTATGTGTCAACTTGGCTGGACACAGTGCCCAGATACTTAGTCAAACATTATTCTAGAAGAGTATTTCTGGATGACACTTATATTTAAATTGCTGAACTTTGAGTAAAGCAGATTGCCTTCCACAATGTGAGTGGGCCTAATTCAACTAGCAGAAGGCCTAAGTAGAACAAAAGGCTAACCTCTCTGAGCAAAAGGGAATTCGTTAGAAGGCTGCCTTTGGACTTCATCTGCAACATCAGTTCTTCCTGGTTTTCCAGCAGGCTGGCTTTGCACTCAAATTGCAACTCTTTCCTGAGAGCCAGCCTTCTAGCCTCCCCTACCAGTAGGTATCCCCTACTAGATACCAAGCATGGTGCAACATTAGGTGCTGGAGATAACCAACCTCCACAATCACGTGAGCCCATTCCTTAAGCTAATCTCTTCCTATATATGGACACATCCTATTGGTTGTTTCTCTAGGGAACCTGACTAATGCATATGGCAAGCTGGTTTAATTTTTAAAGAAATAGCCAAACTGTTCTTCAAGATAGGCGTACCTTTTTAGATTCTCAACAACAATGTATGGGAGTTCCTGTTTTTCCACATCCTAGACACCAGATATTGTCTGTATGTCTCACTACAGGTGCACTAGTGGGTAAGAAGTTAATATCTCGCTTTGTTTTTTTATGTGCATGTCTAATAACTAAATCTGTGAGCACATTTTCATGTGCTTATTCACTATCCGTATGTCTGTTTTGATGAAATGTCTATTCAGTTCTTTTGCTCATTTTTAAAAATTGGGTTGTTAGTCTTCTTATAATTGAGCTGTTGATGTTCTTTATATGTTCTGGATACAGTCCTTTATCAGATATGATTTGCAAATATTTTCTCTGTGCTTTGTCTTTTCAGTTTCTTAATAGTGTCTTTGTGAAGTGTAAAAGTTTTTAATTTTAATGAAGTCAAATTTATCAATGTTTTGCTCTTATGTCTCATGCTTTTGGTGTTTTATGTAACAACTCTTTGCCTAATCCAAGGTCATGAAATTTTTTCTATGCCTTCCTTTACATGTTTTATAATTTTAGCTCTTACATTTAGGTTCATAATTATTTTTGAATTGTTTGGTGCATGGCTTTTATGAGAAAGTTCGTTTTTTAAATATGAGTATCCAATTTTCCTAGAACCATTAGTTTAAAAGATAATCCTTTCTCTACTGAAATCTTAGTAGCTTTGTCAAAAATCAAAGGACCAAAAATGTAAGGGTTTATTTCTGGACTCTCCACTTTATTGATTTACATGCTTATCCTTATGCCACACTGTCTTGGTTACTGTCACTTTATAGTGAGTTTTAAAAAATGGGAAGTAACAAGGTCATCCAACTTGGTTATTTTATTCACTTATTTAAATTTTATTTTATATTATATGTACTAATGAATACCATCTTAAATTCTTTCTGAGAGAAGACAGATACAAGTAAATCCAAAGATGTTTTTAAAGTAACATATTTATCTTAAGATTTGAAAGTGGCAATCACTAACGTATTCCCCTAGGAATAATTGTGCAATTAAGTTTCCCCCCTCCCTACACCCACATCAACAAACATTTATAAATGCCTACTAGATACCAGGCATGGTGCAAAGTTAGGTGCTAAAGATAAAAAGACAAGAGATTCAGTTCCTCACTTAGCATATAAACAAAGAATGATGGCATAACATATTATTATGGACAGTGGAAACAGGGACCATAACAGCAAGGGCAAGGGATATTAAATTTATCTAATCAGATTTATCTTAGTTAACACAATACGCTTTTTTCCTGAAAGAACAAAAAAAGGTTTAAAATTTGGGGGTTTCTTTCCCCCCACAAAGTGAGTTTTAAAACATCAGAGAATCTAGTGCTTACAAATGCTAGGCGTAAGCAATCCTTTTATAAAGTGGAGGTTCTCTCATCTAGGAAGATCTTTTAATTTGTTCTTTGTTTTTAAGGTTACAAAAGGAATTCACACTAATGGAAGAATTCAAACAGAACAGATGTAGTCATACTAAAATGTAAAAGTTTCATTTTACCTCTAACCCACCCTACTCTTTCCCCACTCTCCACCTCCAGAGGTAATTTATGTTATGCTTGATCAACTCCTGATTTTTTCAGAGCTATAGAAGCAGCAGAAAGTATGAACTCTTAAAAATGTTCCTACATATCTCAAACCTTGTTTCAGATAGGAGTGCTAGCTTATTTCCCACTAAACATGACATCAGAACAGTTAACAAGACTTACAAATTATTCTTTTTCCCTCTATATCCTATTCTTGGCCTTAGAAAAGGTAGAGGTTAAGAAAAAAAATGCACATAAGCAACAGACCTAAATAATGTGTGTGTATGTAAACTTTATAGTGATGATTCCTGAAACCTGTTATTCAGGAAATTTTAGTAAGTGTTCTTAAAAAAGAAAGGAAGAAAAGAAGGAAGACAAAAGGGAGGAAGGAAAGGAGGGAAGGAGGGGAAAAAAGATGAAGGGAAGTCAGGCAGTGGGCATTTCCAAAATCAAACACATTTGAGAAATACTGGTTTAAGCATAGATGAGACTGATGAATGTCAGTGGGATGGAGGAGGGCGGGTGGGTGGAGGGGGAGAGAGTAACCAAAGAATTTATGTGCATATATACACAACCCAAGGACATGGACAATGGTGGGGAGAGGGACTGGGGAGGGGGAAGGAACGGGGTGGAACGGGTCATTGGGGAGAAAAAGGGACATCTGTAATATTTTAAACAATAATAAAATTAAAATAAATAAATAAAACATAAAATAAAAATAAAAATAAAAATATATCAATAATATTCACTGAGATGCTCTCATCTTTCATAAAATTGCTGACCACCAAACTTTTAAATCATGGATTACCTAGTAACAGTTTGAAAGACTCTAGATGGTCAGAAAAATAAACTGTGGGAAATAAGCACTGGTTATAGTTTCTCCCCTCATTATCACACTGGCAACAATTCATACAGTTGAACAATTGGAGATGTTTAGAAATATGCATAGGACCACATAAATTTGCTACTGGCCAAAAAACTAAAAAAATAGAGTCTGCAGACTGTCTTAAGGTTCTGTCTTTACTATATTGGAAGAACTGTTTTCCTTTCATTGGTGTATTATTTTTCCTTTGTACAATAACAGAATAAAACTAGAGATGTAAGTCTGGCTCTAAAATTAAAAGCAGTAAAGTGTCTGCTTTCAATAATAAGTAACAACAAGAAAATATAATCAAAGGATCTCAATGGACATTCTAACCACTTTTGAATTTGCTTCACAGCCAAAATTTGGATTAAAGTATTTAGGATATTAATACAATAATCACTTTATTATAGAAGAGCTTTTAACGGGTTAATAAAAATTTACTGTAAAGTTATATTTACCTAGAGTGACTACAGCCACCTCTGTAAGTGAAAAAAAAAGTGAATATAGATCTCTTTCTTTATATGTTAGACTTCAAATCAAGATATAACTCTGCAGTGAGAACTATTAAACTTGCCACTGAGATTGGATGGGGACTTTATTACCAAAGTATAGTTATGAATGATAACTTTTCAATATCTTACTTCCATCTTCCTGCTGAAATTTTAAATGGGTGAGAGTAACTAAAAAAGCTGCTCTATGTCCTCTATGAAAGCTGTTCTGATATTCCACTTCAGTAAAAAATAAGGACTAAATACACCATCAATGAAGAAAAGTTTCTATCATATACTTAAGCTTTTTGTTGTTTCTTCAGTGCTGCTGGGAACGGGAAGTGTGATAACACCCATATTATAAATGTCGAATAGCCTCACTTTTATATCCAGACCCCAACTATTTGTTTCATGCCCAACTCAGGTTCCTCTATGGAATCTCTCACCACACTCTAATTCAAGTCAAAATGACTTCTCCCTACATGAAGCTACTTGATTCTTGTTCAGGACTCTCACTTAACACATAATCATATTTAATGTACTTTCAAGTTGCTGTTTAACTTGACTATTGCACATATCTTATTTGTTGAAAAGTATAGGAGAGGAGATTAAAGATGGTGGCAGACTGAGTGGCAGCTACACTGACAACTCTCTCGGGACCAAACTGGAATTACAGGTAAAATATAGACAAACCATTCTGAATAATCAACTGCAACTAAAGACGAGATGGATAGCACCCTCACAGCCAAGAAGGAAAAGTGGAGACCACATAGAGACTGGTAGGAAGCGCAGAGGCACAAGAGGGCAGGCTGGACTCCCACAGGCAGCAGCTGAAGGTGCGGAGGGATATCTCAGCTGTGGGGGTTCCCACTGAGAACTCTGGGTCCTAAACCCCAGGCTAGGTTTCCCAGCCAAGAGCGGCAGAACTGAGAAAGGTGCCCACATAACATCTGGATGTGAAAGGCAGCCGGGTTTCTGTAGGCCAAGGAGAGAAGGCTGGAAATGCAGGCATCCTCTTAAAGAGCCAAAGCACAAAGGTTCATGTGCAGCTACTCACCTTGGGCTCCAGCAGAGGGAGGGACGAGTGGACTGGAGCTGTGTGAGGAGCATTTAGGGTGGTGGGCTCTGGAGATAGAGCTCAGAGAGCACCAGTCTGGATTCCTGTGCCAAGTCATTCCCCCATACTGCACAGGACATCTTTCTCAGACAGGCAATTTGCTGTTTTTGTCTGGAGGGGAAGCAATCACCCTATCCTGCTGTAAAACCTCTCGCCCTACCCTAAGGAGTTTTTACATCCTGAGTCTCATTAAGATAATCTGATCAACCAGCCTGCAGGCAGAGGTAGACCTCAGAGTTCTTTGAGTCTTTGCCTTATCTGCTTCTAAACCCAGGCTTTGGAAAAGCATACTTTGATGTGCATCTTGGTCCTGTCCAACAGCCCCCAGCCCCAGCAGAGAGGATCTCAAGCTGAGGGTTGCTGATAGCTCCAAACAGAGTACTCTGGGCCAGTCACAAACTGCGCCTGACATTGGCCTGCACCAGAGACCCTCCAAAAAGACTGAGAGTCCTAGCAGATCTACTTAATACATAGAAACAAACCCAAACAGACAGCCAAAATGGGGAGACAAAAAAACAAGCCCCAAATGAATGAACAAGAGAAGTCCCCAGAAAAAGAGCTAAATAAAATGGAGATAAGCAATCTATCACATATAGAGTTCAGAACACTGATTGTAAGAATGCTCAACAGAGCATTCTGAAAAAGATATGGAAACTATGCAGGAAAATAAGAGTGACATAGCAGAAATAAAGAATACATTGGAAGGAATATACAGCAGATTACTGGAAGCTGAGGATCAGATTACCAAATTAGAAGACAGGGTAGAAAAAATCACTCAATCAGAGATCCAAAAAGAAAAAACAATTAAAAAACAGGAGGACAGTCTAAGGAAGCTGTGAGAAAACATGAAACGTAACAATATTTGCATCAAAGTCTAGGATTACTAGAAGAGGTCAAAAGTAAGCAAGGGTTAGAGAACCTGTTTGAAGAAATAATGGCAAAAAACTTCCCTAATCTGATGAAGGAAAAAGTCACACAAGTTCAGGAGGCACAGAGAGTCCCAAGCAAGAAGACTCCAAAGAGGCCCACACCCAGACGCATCAAAATTAAAATGCCAAGAATTCAAGACAAAGAGAGAATATTAAAGGCAGCAAGAGAAAAGCAATCTGTTACCTATGAAGGAGCTCCCATAAGGCTGTCAGCTGACTTCTCATCAGAAACTCTACAGGGGTCAAAGTAATGTCATGAAACATTCAAGGTAATGCAAAAACAAGGATCTGAAACCAAGACTACTCTATCCAACAAGACTATTATTCAAGATAGATGGTGAAATAAAGAGCTTCCCAGACAAAAAAAAAGGCTAAAGGAGTCTGTCACCACCAAACCAGCATTGCAGGAAATGTTAAAGGAACTGCTGTAATTAGAAGTAGAAATAGAGAAACATAGGCATAAAGAATTAAAATGGCAATAGATAAGTACCTATCAATAATAACCTTAAATGTAAAACAAGTCTCTACAAGTTCAAGAAGATTGAAATCATATCAAGCATCTCAGATCATAATGGCATGAAATTAAAAATCAATAGTAGTAAAAATACTCAAAAACATTCAAACACATGGAGGCTAAATAGCATGTTATTAAACAATGAATGATTACCATTAAGATCAAGAAAGAAATCAAAAACTTCCTGGAAACAAATGAAAATGAGCACACAGCAACCCAAAATCTATGGGACAGAGCAAAAGCTGTCCTAAGAGGAAAATTCATGGCATTAAAGGCCTACCTCAAAAAGCAAGAAAAATTTTTAGTAAACTATCTAACCCTACAACTTAAAGAATTAGAAATCTCCCCTCTGAAGCCGTCTGGACCAGAGCTTTTGTTTGCTGGGAGTTGTTTTTATTGTTGCTTAGATTTCATCAGTTTTTATTAGCCTATTCAGGTTTTCTGATTCTTCCTGATTCATTTTTACATAATCTCACTCATATGTGGAATCTAATAAACAAAATAGACTGAGGAACAGAATAAATCCAGAGACACAGAAGCAAAGAATAGAATAATGAATATTAGTGGGAAGGAGGGGGTAGTAGAGTGGTGGGGAGAGACTAATCAAAGAACTTATATGCATATATGCATAACCCATGGACAGAGACAATAGTTTGGTGAAGGCCTGGGGGAGGTGGATGTGGAGTGGAGGGGATCAATGGGGAAAAAAGGAGGGGGGATGGCTGTAATACTTTCAAAAATAAAGATAAATTTTAAAAAAAGAAGAAGAAAAGTCTAGGAGGCTTTAGGTGGCAGGAGCAAGGTCATCTACATCTTTGGAGAACTCACAGTACCAGGCACAATGCTGTTTACATTAGCATTCTCTAAGTATTTGTTGACAGATTTATATTACTCTGCAGTGCCTTATGATGTTCCTAGGAATAATTAATCCCTGGGAGTAATATAAATATTTTTTCACTATGTAAATAATAAATGGGCTTATTGATTTTAGGAAATGTTAATAGATATAATTTAACTAATTTATGACTAAAAGTCATTTTTTCCTGACAGAGCAGTGTCATGCTTAGGCCAGCCAGGTGTAGATCACTTAAGCACTTGGGCACAAAATGTTGTGAGGGAATTAACTGTTTAATAGCGAAAGACTTTGAACAGTATCTATCATTAGAGACTAATAGGAAAGTTGAAAGTAACATTATTGACATGTACATAATCACACATATATGAAACAATTAAGAATCTACAACAGTAATGTGGCAGTCTCATTTGTTCATTCATTCGACAAACTGTTACTGAAAACCTACTGTGTCACAGGCTCTTTTAGGCACTGGGGAACTAAAGTTGAATGAGAAATATCAACCATTCAAGTAGGCTCTCTAAGGGAGATCCAAACAGAATTAATCTAAAAATTCATCTACCCATATCCACGTAAAACCATAATACACTTGGTTAAATTGCATAAAAATATTTTATCTCATTGCTTTAAGCAATGCAAATAGTTTTCTTTGGCCTAAATACCAGCAAACTTCTATTATCCTAGAAACTCTTTCAAAGAGACATTGATTTTTTTCTGTTCATCCCCAAACCCCTAGGTTCCCACGTTGTTGAATCAGGACACAGTGATGTGCTATAAGCAATACAAGTAAACTTGCTCAGAGCTGTATGTAAACAAAAGGTCACTACTGTGATGAGGGCAATGCTGGCACAGTGCTGGTCCCTATCAATTCATCAGTAGCTGCTGACACATTCTTATACTTCACAGGAGCATAACATTTTCTTCTAAAACTTAAGAGAAAGGCAAAAATAGGAAATCTTTTACCAACCACAAAAATGTATATTTAAAATATTGTGGAATAAAAATGAGTTGTGATATACTTTTAAAACCAGAGAAAAAGTAGATAACGAGCATCTCCCTATGCTCAACTACAACCTTCTGAATGGAACTGAAGCAAAAATGCTGCAGTTTCAGCTAAGCAGCTTTACATTTGAGGCAACTTAAAATGACCTAATTCTTACATAAACTAAAAGTAAGATGATAGGTTCAAATCTACCTTTTTAGAATCAGAACACATTTTTCAAGCGTGTTTTTAGAAGGAAGATGTAATCTTTACTAGATAAACGGGCTTTCATTTAACTAGAAATTCACTAACCCAGGAATCAGTAGATTTTAAAATCTACACAATTAATTTGACAACAAACTTGGCCGTTGAATTTGAATTTTAAAACTAATATGTAACTGCTCTATTCTTGTTTTAAATCAAAAGGATTTCTTCTGAGACTGTAAAGGAATGAGCATTTAGCCTATCTCATGAAGGAAGGAGTGGTTTCTAGTTTTTAAAAACAGGAGATTTGCCTACATGATCACCTGGGACAAACTTGGCCAGTACAAGTAGGCTAGAAGGTTATAGGAGCCTGGGAATGTTTAACATCAGGAAAGGAATTACATACAGCTCAGTAAGATCACAGGGAATTACACAGGAAATGTGAACAGTAACCCTTTCATATCTCTGTACCCTCTCCCACCGCCTGTGATATATGGAGTCCTGCCGCATGCAGTCCAGCTATGCGAATACAGAAGCCAACAGCAGAAGGGAACCGGAGAAAAAGAAAAGAAAGCCATTTTACATACACACACAGTACAAGATAAATTCATAATGACATAATAAAATCAAGTTGCTCCAGAAAACAGCCTTTAGCCTTTCTTATTGCCACGTATGTACTGTATCACTGCTTTACCCAACAGAGGCTTAAGTAAAAATTCCAAAGAAACTTGAAAAATCAGATGGGGGTGGGGGTAGAACAGTTAACGGACTCATCATAAGTAGGAAAACGTGGCTGCTCTGAAGCTGACCAAACAAACTGGTCTCCACCCTGGCTTATGTTTAAACATCTTGTTCCTAGTCGGTCTAGAGGGAAAACATTCTTTCCACAATAAATAATATGCAATTGAATCAGAAATTCTTACTCCAGCCTTTGTCTACTCTATGTAAAAGTTTCTTCAGTACTGTAAGCCAGAGGCTGAGAGAATTCAACTGATCATGAACTTTTTGTTTTAAGAGTAACTTAGTTATAGTCAAGGCAAGTTAAAATAGTTCTAGTTGCTTATTTGGAAAAGCAAATGTGACTGTGCAGATCCTAGACTCCTTAAAGACCCCTGTTTGGGATCTCAAGAAAATAAGCTACTCTTACTACAGCTGCTTCTGGAAAAGGGGAAATTCTCAGTTTCTATAAACAGTTGAGTTTGAAAGAGATTAATTAAAAAACAAACCAAAAAACCTCTCATAGTGCTAGAGAATAAGGGCATGGGTAACAAAATAAAATTAAGAAAAATGTAACTTTTCCAATGGGCTAAGTTTAAAATATGGAATTTCATAGTTCACTTTGAAACAAGACTTAACTTTTCCCATTGGTATAACTGCAGGATAGAGATGGTCTGTCACAAAGAGTGGGTCAAGAAATAAATGAAAGTGAGTACAGAGATGACAAAGCAAACCATCAATTAAAGTGAAAGGGTAAGCTTTTTAGAACTATCAAGAGGGGGAGCAATAAAACCAAAGGATTTTTTTCCAGCAAAGTACCTCCTCCAAAGCACAATTCAAGAAATAGCCTATACCAGTAGTGTTTCTGTACAATAAATGGCACATCACTCAAATGGCAGATGAGATTTCAATTGTAGACTTCCTAGTCGCCTTAAAGCTAAACGACTGATGTCTAATTTCTGTAGCACTGGCTCACAGGTAGGCAGTCCCATGACTCTGTAACAAGCTAAAGGTGTTCTCTTTCCATGGATTTGGAGTTGCTATAAAATTTACATTAGGAAAAACACTAGCAGAATGTGAGGGAGCAAAATAATAAACAAACTCCAAATAATAAAGCAGACTTCCGATTGGGGTTCCAACCAAGGATCAGTTCCCCATCATAGTGTCGACCCTGAAGTGCACCAAATGGGATCTCAATGGAGCTATCTCCTCACCTGGAAATGAGTGCTTACTTTTCGTGCTTCTTAACCATTTTTAACTCATGTCTTGTTCTGCTAAACATAAAAATGTCATAACCTCATTATATATTATTTGAGATTTCAAAATAATTTAAGTATTATATAACCAAAAAGAAACTATAAAGATAATTTTTATTGTTTTTCAAACAATGGTCTACTACAACAAAATTTATTAGCGAATACTTCTATAAGTACACAGGCAGTAATTAATATTTCACTGTTATCTTGAAGAAAATATCTACAAACATTAATGTATTGATGAAAATGAAATATTAACTGTTGGGGCCTTCTGCATATCTCCTCTCATGGAAAATTACTATGGATATTGTTTTCAGTTCTTACATTAGGCCTGAAGAAATGCTAATTGATACATAATATTAGGTCTTCGATATTTGTTAAATGGTTCAGCAAAAAGATCTCTTTTTTCTACTCTGAAAATAACGAAGCCCTAATACAGTGATTTTTTTCAAGTAATAAAGGATAGAAGCAAGCAGTATAAGTATTCAGTACAGAGGCCACAGTAAAAGATGCAAACAGCAGACAATCTTGGGAACAATTACGATAATAAAAACAGCAATATCAGTTAACATTTGCACATTTGTATAGCACTTTGCAATGTATAAAATACTTAATGTAATTTCAACCTCACAACTTTATAAGGTGGATATTATTTGATTGAAATAGCATAAAGTGGCTTTTTCAAGGTTACCCAGTTAATTTAAGCAGCAGAACTGTGATTTAAACCTTTCTGACAGATATCCCATTCATTAAAATCTCAACTTTGTCATGAAATTTTGAAAATATTTTCATCCAAACTCCAAAATCAGGGTATACATAATAAGCACAACCTTTTTTCTCTTAACCCACCCAATATCACTCCCTTTTCACCAATTCCCATAAAAATTCTCAGAGTTCCCATTGCAGCAGCCTTTATTTCCTCATACCAGTATGACTAGGGGTACAATGAAAAGCATCTTTCAAAAACAAACCTCCTTTCTCCTAGGTCTTATATCCTATAACTGTCCTTCCAAACAAGGCATAGGTTTTTAAAAGCATTAATTACTGAGGAAATATCTGGGGTTGTCTTTTCTTCATTTAGAGTGAGTCAGATATGAAACATATACCTCCTCATTCCTACAAGGTGAAGAGGAGTCACTCTCTTATTCCCAGACTTCTGACTTAGCAAAGATACTCACTCCAAGGACTTGGTAGAGAAAGGTGGACTGCATGTGAATAACAGAACTAACAGAACTAAAAGTTATACTCCTACCAATTTTCATTTTATTTTATTATTATTATTTTTTAAATATATCTTTATTGATTTCAGAGAGAGGAAAGGAGAGGGAGAGAGAGACAGAAACATGAATGATGAGAGAGTCATTGATCGAGCCCACAACCGGGGCATGTGCCCTGATCAGGAATCGGACCCCGATCGCCTGGATCCTAGGTAGACGCTCAACCACTGAGCCATGCCTGGTTGGGCCCAAATTTTAAAAATCATTCTAAATGTTTTATTTTTGAAGACTTGTTAAAGGATAACAAACTACCAATATTAGCAATTTAATGTAAATGTGAGGTATAATGGTGAATTTTTATTCCTAGAAAATGAATACAGAATACTCTCCTATGTCAACAAAAGGTTGCTGCCACCAATCCAATGTCAACAGAAATCCCCAATCTGGGCTGCGGTTTAAAAGGAACTTTAGGTGAACAATTTGCAAAGTGGAGAAACAGCCGCCACTGAAAACCAAAAGTGTGCGCTACCAAGACAAAGGAGAAGACGGTTTTTATAGGAAATTTCCTAAGTTCCTGCCCTGGTTCCCAATTGGTTCCTTTTCATGCAAATGAGGAATCCAAACAGCATAGTTCTAATTGGTCCAAACTGGTCAGCTTTGTGTACTCTAATTGGTCACTATGGAGGTTCTCTGATTCCTCAATATAAATGCAAATGAGGATACAATTGCACAGTTCCAATTGGAAGGGGCAGGTCTCAGCACATTGGTTAAAAGAGATACCAGGAGCTCCCTAATAAGGGTCAGGTCAGATAGCAGGAGCACAGTTCCAGAGGCTTGGAAGCTCTGGCTTTGGCTTTTCCCTGAAATGCAGCAAGTGTGAGAGGCCTCTGTTAGTAATGGCTGCTAGACTATGAGTATGATTTGTGGCCTAGTTAACCATGAGCGGTCCTTCTTGGAAGATATATTCTGTCTCCAGGTTGACAATTCTGAAGCTTATTATGAAGATTATGAGACTAAATTATACGTAAAATGTTAAACATCTTGCCTAGCACATACTAACTATTCAATAAATGTCTGCTGTTATTATTAATATTATTGAAGTATCAAAAACAAAAAATATATGGAAGGTCATATTTAAAATAAACTAGCAAACAATACAATCTGTGAATTATTTTTTTAACATCTATTCAAAACATAACTATCTGTTTTATTCACAGAAATATAAGCATATAAATATTCAGAAAATTGGAAGAATAAATTTCAAAATGATGACTTCTAAGAAGATGGGAGGGTAGTAGTCAAAGAGAAATTTAATCTGATCTGTAATGCTTTTTTTAAAAAGTATTTTTGTATTCCTTCTGTAAATAAAGTTAAAGTTTTAAAAAATAAAATAGAAAATATATTTAGACAAAATATTATCTTAGTAAATTTCTTTAATTCCAGAGTTGATTTTAGTATTACATGAAAAGTTTACTTTTATTTTTAGTTAATTGTCCAAATAAGGTCTAAAATCTCATTTTCTTTATTTAGTAATACCATTCAAGCTTTATAGTACACACAGCTTTCAATAATCTTCCTAATCATATTTCTAATTGCTATATTAAAAATGTGCAAAAAAAATAAAATTATTTTAATATAGTTTTGGAAACACTCAATGTATTTAATCAGATGCAAGGAGGCTTTCAAAATCCAGGAAACCATAAATCAAAATGGCTTTACATAAAAAGATTACTTTTCCTCTTAAATTTTGTATGTGTTTATATTTAATACATCACATACAGAAAGTTGAATCCTTGATTCTTTTTAAAGCCAAAGGGTTGCCTATTTACAACCATCCTAACAATTTCAAACATCTTGAGGACTGCCTTAATTAAAAATTCTCCTTCTAGGCTCTTCCTAACTTCTAATTCCTGTCTGTACCATATTGGTGCTGGCTTTAAAATTCTAACTTTCCTTCAAGTTTACAACCATAACTTTGACTTTTTTGTTCCATTCTTTTTTCCTTCAAATCATCTAGATTTGAGCCTATAAATTGTGGGCAAACCAGGTCACCAAAGCTCTTATTAACTCCCTGACAGCAGCAAATGGCGGGCCTCCAGACATGGAGATAAGCCACATGCACCACAGGCCCAACCAGGCTGGGCCCCATCAATTTACAAATCCAGGTTATAAATTAAAGACCTCTAGTGTTATAAAAAGAGACAGACATTTCAAAGGATGAGAGAGAGAGAAAGCAACCACTTATTGACCAGGAGGACATTGGGCTGAATAGGAAATTCCCACCTCAAAGAGCTGTGGGACTCAGCTCTTGATTGTGGGAGGCTGTGCATTCTTTTAGATATATTTAAAATTCAAGAAGGCCCTTTCCTGTAAATTAATGGAGAACAGTATTTGATCAAAAGGTATTTCCTATAATTTCAAATGAAAAATTTTAGTTATAATTTGTAGCTAGTACAGGACAATTCTAATAATAATAATATGTTTTATTTCTAGAAAATGAAAAACATGTATAGATAATTTTTTTCTCCTAGGAGGTCAGCTATGGACTCATTAATATTAAGCTGCTGTACCTACAAAAATGTACAACAATGGTTCTCCCAGTAGATGACTTCCTTAATTCTGTAAGTCTTAACTTAGCACGGTAGTTAGAACATGAACTTTGGAGCCAAATGCTAGATCCACTACATACTAGTTGTTATTGATTAAGTAACTAGGCTGCTCTAGGCCTCAGTTTCCTGGTTAATATTAATACCTACTTTATAGAATTACTGCAAGGATTACATAACTTGTTATATGTAAAGCATTAGAACTGTGCCTGATACAGAGAAAGCCTTGTAAAATTCTTGGCTATTGTTATCATCCTAAACATCAGAAATGCACAGCTTTAGGAACAGAACTTTAAGCACAGCTTACTACAAGCTCTGAAGGAACAGGTTCCTTGAGACTGCTTAGTGCTATTCTTACGACATATTCAAAGTCTCCTGTATCATTTTCTGTTGTGCATTCTAATTATTTCATGCATCTTATGTGCCTCCATGTATCCTGTGCTCCAGTTACCTGTTTACTCCTCTCCCTCTGGACTACAGATTTCTTGAAAACAGGAACTGTATCTTACCTTGTAGTCTCAACATCTGGCACATAGCCTTGCCTAGAGTAGACATTCTATAAAACTGGAATGAAATAATAAATATTAGCTATTTATCTGTCTGCCTCACTCAAGTTAAGTACCTGAGGACAGAGGCTACTGAATGTTGACCTCTGCATCCTTAGAGGGGTCTTCTGTACAGCAGAGCTATCACTTAAATTTTGTATCCAAGTTTCTAATTTATTTTTAGCTTTATTTGGATTCGTTCATGAGGCTTTATTTAGTAAAATGAAATGCATTTTGAAATGAAACAATTCTCTTTTTTCCCCTAGAAGCTTTTGATAGAGAGGGGAATAAAACACTTCAATGATACATTAGTCTTCAAAGTGATGACAACAGAGAAACAACCAGTGTCCACTGCATGATCTTTTCCATGCTGCTCTGGATGAAGCTTTTGTAAGTGGCCCATCCTCCAGAACCTAGCCAGAACAAAGCCTTTTCTCAAAAAGAGTCACCTTTTGACTGCTGTACAGATTTTTATTCAGTCAGCACTGTTTCCTAGCTCTTTCACAATTATGACATGTTATTATTTCAAACTTCTCTCTACCCACCCAGCTTGTGACCATGCCCAGTTCAGCTTATGACAAACAGCCACCTTGAGCAGCATTCTATTGCTGCTTTTGTAAAACATGAATTCAGTACTGGCAGCCTTTTCACTACTTAGGAGTTCATCAATGAAAGATCTTCGGTGGGACCTTCAGTCTGATATCTAACTATTACCACAGAGTGGGGCTACCTCCGAGCATCCTCAATCTCAAGACACTCACATATCCCAATGAAAAAGGTAGTAACCTTCTGGGAGTCTAGATAAATACCTTTTTCAGTTTTCTGAGGGGAAAATAGTGATTTAACATTCCTCTGAGTCATTCTATTACCAGATTACTTCCAGGTGTTATAATTGGGCCTCTCCACCACAACATGTCACTTACCTAATATTAGGTCAGAACATAAATACACAAGTCACATAAGATACTTTCTTCTAATTTTCCTTACTCAAAGTAGTAAGATAAGTGATTTATTCCTCTTGACTTTACAAGATGAAATTAAGCTGACTTCTTTGCTTAATGAATTAAAAATAAAAATGCTCTCAAATTGAAACTTCCTTGCTATCCCTGGTGCCCTGGTCAGTCAAGGAATTTTAAGGTTAGAAAGGACCCTGGAGAGTCCTCTTCCTCATTTAATATATCTAGCTTACGGGCCAGAAAAGCTGAGGGTTTGCCACAGTCACACACACAAAAAGAGAGAGAGCCAAAGCTAGAACAAAGGTCTTCCTGCCTCCTCAGCCCATGTGCTTTGTATATACCACACTAAATGAGTCTCTTGCCAAGGACTTCACCCTAATCCATAAACCTGGAGAGGCTGTTCTCATTCTCAGCTTCAATTTACTCTCTACATCTTGGTAGTCCAGTTATATAATTATCTACTAAAAAATATGAGAGTCCTTGGAGGTGTGCTCAATGGTTAGAGTGTTGGGCCTTTGCACCAAAGGGTCATGGGTTCAATTCCTGGTCAAGAGTGCGTACCTGGGTTGCAGGTTCACTCCCCACCCCCGGTCAGAGTGCATTTGGGAGGCAACCAATTGATGAGTCTCTCACATCAATGTTTCTCGCTCTCTCTCCCCTTCCCTCTCTCCCTCCCTCCCACTCCCTTTGAAAAAGCAATGCAAAAAGTATCCTCAGGGGAGAATTAACAAAAAATTTTAAAAAATATATGAGAAAGACAAATCTCCCATCCTTAAGAATAACTTAGCAAACATCACTGTTTTCTTAAAGATATTGCCCCTAATACTGCTACAGGCTTCTTCCTTCCACTGTTTCCAAAACAAGGCTGAGTGTCCTCTAAGACCCCACTTCCCTAAATAGTCCTCAAGTGTATTCTGAAAAAATGAGAAAGCCCCCATATAAAAGCACCCTTACTCTAGAGAAAGAATGGAGCCCGATGCCCACTTGAGACAGTCACATGACTGGGAACATTCCAAGTAAGAATAAAAGCCTATCAGAGACTCAAAGCATCAAGAGGACAGCTTCTGTCTTGGTCATTGAACAAACATTAATGTAAATTCCATGTCCTGTGTTTCGTGATACAGTTATTGACAAGGAAATCCTAGAAAAAAAGCTTACTAGTACATAACTGGTAATATTCCCCAACCCACCACCATAAAATCCATTATTCCAAGAATCCCAAACATATTCTTTTAACATATATGTGTGTGTGTGTGTGTGTGTGTGTGTGTGTGTGTGTGTGTGTGTGTGTATATATTTCTTTATTGATTTCAGAGAGAGGAAGGGAGAGAGAGAGAGATAGGAACATGAATGATGAGAGTCACTGATTGGCTGCCTCCTGCACACTCCCTACTGGGGGTTGAGCCCACAACCCATGTGCCCTGACCGGGAATCAAATCTTGATGCCCTGGATCACATGTTGATGCTCAACCGCTGAGCCATGCCAGCTGGGCTCCCAAACATATCCTGAATCTTACACTTTGTTATAGTAAATACCAAATACAAAATTTCATATTGTAATTTTAAATTAGGCTTTCTCTACTTCTTTCTCCTTGGTCTAATAAGCGGGAAAATGGTCTGAAAGTGGGCAACAGGAAAAAGGAAGCGTCTCTATTTTTAAGACAGAATATGGAAATAGGTCAAGAAAATAATGAGTAATATGACACAAGAATATATCATTAATGACTTTTTAAAAAAAAATATATCTTTATTGATTTCAGAGAGAGGAAAGGAGAGGGAGAGAGATAGAAACATCAATGATGAGAGAGTCATTAATCGAACCCACAACCCGGGCATGTACCCTGACTAGGAATCGAACCCCGATCGCCTGGATCCCAGGTCGACGCTCAACGGCTGAGCCATGCCTGGCCAGGCTAATGACTTTCTTAAAGTTCATTTTGATATATATATTTGGAAAACAGTGACAATTTATTGAAAGTTATGACAATCTTAGAGTTTACATAATTTTTATGTCTATATAAAAATTAAAAAATATTTTATAATTATTTTGAATTACAACTTACTAATAGTCTAAGATTAGAATTTCATATTATATAAATAAAACTAAGAAGAAGATAATTAAAACCCTATTAAATTTCTGATTTCATATTGAGAGAAAACAAAAGATACCATCACATTCTTGACTGTTAATTATAGATATTACACAGATTTATGGTTTCAAAAAAACTTAAAAATAATGACTAGCATATTTCAAAGCAGGCTATTTACCTTTAGATATACCACAGATTTAAAATATCAATCAAATCAAACTTAAGGATAAACTTTAAATCAAATGGCAAAAAAACCACAAAAACAGAATTTAATACAAAAAGCTTAAAATAAGATCAATGAAGTAAAAGTAATTAATCAGTTTTGACAAACATAAATGAATTAAAATATCTGTAAAAAGACAAAGGTTCTGACTAGGTTAAAAAATGAATTTAACTATGTTCCACTTTTAGTAAACATATCTAAAAGAAATGACAAAGAAAGGCTAAATATAAAAAGAAGTACAAAGATGTACAGAGAATATAAATTACGGTAGCAATATGTCAGCTAAAACACAAAGCACCAGGCATAAATTAGATAGTCATATCATTTTGATAAAATGAGCCATCCTCAATTGAGATTTTGATGGTAAATGATACATTAACACACATACCAAAACAAAAACTGACAGAAATGTAAACAAAAATTAATGGAAGAAATCATTGATTTATATATTTAAGCCTTTCATAGACCAAACAGTAATTATATAAAAGCTGAACAACAGAACAAATATTTAGGAATTTTACAAAGAAGACAACTTCTTTAAAAAGGTCTGTGGAACTGTACTGAAATTGATCAGAAACAAGTCCATAGAGACAAACTTAAAAATTAGAAAACTTAAAATTAGAAAATTAGTACTATATTTCAATTTATTAATATTTAGCATGTAAAGTTTAAACATTACTTGGAAATCTGAGAAACTCTCTAAATAACTACTGCATCAACATAACTCTTGGCATAAAATCCTATGCTATTTTAGAAATTGTTAAATGAGAAAACATACCAAAATATATTAAACATGGCCAAACAGTATGCAGAGAAAAACATAGAAGTCTTAAATGCTTTCATTTTCTATTAGGGAATAAACTTTCTGCCATAACAAAGATCCTCAGAAATGCAGTAGTTCAAGTTAGAAAATTTTATTTTTCATGTTACAATACACTGCAGCAGGGGAGGTGTACTTCACAAGATCATTTAAGGACCCAGACTGGCTCTATCATCCTCCACATGGCTTCCATCTCTAGAAGGTGGCTGCTATACCTGATGTAACTAAGGTCCAACCAGTAGAGGAGGAAAAAAAGAAAGGCTAGGTCAAGTGGCTTGTCTTTAAGGAGGTAACCTTACAAACATCACCATCCACCTCTCATTAAGCATAAAGTCACATCCTGCTACAAAAGAAGCAGAGATGTAGTGTCTAGGTGGTCATCCATGTATGTGCTCAGGTAAAATCTACGGCTTCTATTCCTAAAAGGAAGAATATATTCTAAAGAACTTTGGGATGTCTTCCACATATCCTTTCTAGTTAAAATAAATAAATAAAAAGAACAATAAAACAAAACCAAGAAGAAATTATATGTAATTACTTCATTTTAGCTGGATTCTTGGTGCCATAAATATTACCAAATATCATTTAAATGAAAAATACATCAATGAATTCTAAGGATGCAAGGGTCCCATTCCAATATATCAAATCATAGGCTAGAAAGTATAATGAGAATTTGTCTACTCTCTTTCCTTGTTTACGGATACTTAATTTATGCATTCTTGTTTATATTGTGTATACTGATGTATCTAAATGGATTTTTCAGGTCAACAAAATTTCAGCCTTACACACAGGTCTTCTAACATTAGACAGAAGTTAATATTTTGCCAGTAAAACCACTTTCAACATTTATAGAAGTTTTTAAAAAATACATTACTGGAGTTGTTTTTATATTACTGAAATATTATATCCAATAAAATATGAATATTTTAAGTGTACATTACAATGAATTTTACAAACACCTATATCCATATAATCACCACCATGGTCAGGATATAGAATACATTCATCATGCCCAAACATTCCCTGTACCCCATCCAGGTAAAACATACTCCACTCTCAGCTACAGGCAACAACTTGCCAGTTTATTGTCACTCACTATAGATTAAGTCTGGCTTTTCTAGCATTTCCGATATAATAATCCAGGGCAATAAATAAAATCATAGAGTTTGTATTCTTTTGTATTTGGATTATTTCATTTGCCATAATGTTTTCGCAATTCCTTTGTGTTGCTGTATCAGTACTTTATCCCCTTTTATTGTTGAATAGCTTTCCATAGCATGGATACATCATAACACATTTTTCCATTCACTAATTGATGGACATTTAAGCTGTTTCCAGCTTGGGCCTATTACGAATAAAACCACTATGAACATTCTTGTACAAGCGTATCTATGAACATGTTTTCATTACTCTTGGATAAATATTCAGAAGTAAAATTGCTGGGTCTTATGGTAATATGTTTAATTTTTAACACATCGCCAAACTTTTCTAAAATGGTTTTACCATTTTACTTTCTCACCAGCAATATATGAAAGTTTCAATTGGTTCAATCTCACCAAACACTTGTTCTTTTGTAATTTGTAATTTTAGCTATTTTGATGATATACAATGGTATCTCATTGTATTGATTTTCATTTTTCTGATGTCTAATGATGTTAAACCCCTTTTTCTGTGCAGCACTGGCCATTCATTATTTTCTTGTGCTATTTTATTTAACTGGGTTGTCTTATTATTAATGAGCTGTTAGAAATCTTTATATATTCTGGCCACAAGTCATCTGGAAGATATATATATTGAGAATATGCTCTCTCTGTTTAAAGATTGTCTTTTCATTTTCTTAATGATGTTTTTTGAAGAATAGAAGTTTTAAATTTTGCTGGAGTCCCATTTGTTAATTTTTCTTTCATGGTTCATGCTATTTTGTTTTCTAAAAAAATCTTTGCCCATCCCAAATTCATGAATATTTTCTTCTATTATTCTTTTTCTTAAAGTTTTATAGTTTTAGTCTTTTATAATTAGAAATATGATTGTTTTCAAGTTATTTTGTATATAGAGGAGGTAAGGGTTGCAGTTAATTTTTTTTTTTTTTTTTTACACTTCAATATCCAGACATTTTAGTACATTTGTTGAAAAGACTATCCTTTCTCCACTGAATTATTTTGGAAAGGTTGTCAAAAACCAACTGACCATCTATATGTGTGGGTCTATTTCTGTATTCTTTATTCTTTTTTAAAAAATTTTTTTTTATTTCATTCTTAAATAACTACCTCTCCTATTTCAAATAGAATGTTCACATGATAGTTATCATTTGGTTTGTTGCTTTACATATTCATTTTTATTATTGTGAGGTTCTTATAAAAAGACTTTTTTTTTTACTATTTTATTAAATTTATTGAGGCAACATTGGGTAATAAAATTATAGAGGCTACAGGTGTACAATTCTAAAATATATCATCTGTATATTGTATTGTGTTCACCACCCCAAGTCAAGTCTCCTTCCATTACCATTTATTCCCCCCTATACCCTCTTCTATCTTCCCATAACCTCCTTTCCCCTCTGGTAATTACTATACTGTTATCAATGTTTATGAGTTTTGGGTTTTTTGTTTAATCACTTCACCTTTTTCACCCATCCCCACAACCCCTCTCCCCTCTGATAGCTATCAGTCCGTTCTCTGTGAGTCTGTTTCTTTTTTGTTTTTTAGTGTATTTTGTTTGTTAGATTCTACATATGAGTGGAACCATATATCATTTGTCTGTCTTTGACTGGTTTATTTCATTCAGCATAATGCTCTCCAGGTCCATCCATGCTGTCACAAGGGGTAAGATTTCCTTCTTTTCTATAGCCAAGTGGTATTCCATTATGTAAATGTACCACAGCCTTTTTATTTATTCATCTACTGATGGACACTTGGGCTGCTTCAAAATCTTGGCTAGTGTAAATAACACTACAATAGACTGGACGGCCTCACAGGGGAATTTTACTAAACATCTGAAGAAGAACTAACACCTGTCCTTCTCAAACTATTCCAAAAAAAATCATTTTCCGAGGCCAGCATTATCTTAATCCCAATACCAGATGAACATAGACACTAAAATCCTCAACAAAATATTAGCAAACTGGATACAGCAATACATTAAAAAGATCATATGCCATGATTATATGCCAAATCAATAAACATGATACACAACATAAACAAAATGAAGGATAAAAATCACATGATAATATCAACAGATGCAAAAAACACATTTGATTAAATCCAGAACCCATTTATAACAAACACTCAGCAAAGTGGGAAGAGAGGGAACATACCTCAACATAATAAAGGCCATATATGACATACCCACAGTCAACATCATACTCCTACTCAATGAGAAAAAACTACAAGTGTTTCCCTTAAGGTAGGGAACAAGATAGGGAAGTCTTCTTTCACCACTCTTATTCAACATAGCACTCGAAGTCCTAGAGACAGTGATCAGACAAGAAAAAGAAATAAAAAGCATCCAAATTGGAAAGAAAAAGTAAAACTGTCATCTGCAGATGACATAATAATAATGTATATGGAAAACCCTAAGATTCCCAAAAAACTACTGGAACTGATAAGTGAATTCAGTAAAATAACAGGATACAAAATAAACATCCAGAAATCAGTGGCATTTTTATACAGCAGTAATGAACTATCAGAAAGGGAAACTGCCTGGCCAGGTGTGGCTCAGTGGTTGAGTGTTGACCTAGGATCCAGGTGATCGGGGTTCGATTCCAAGTCAGGGCACATGCCTGGGTTGCAGGCTCGATCCCCAGTTGGGGATGTGCAGGAGGCAGCCAATCAATGATTTTCTCATCATTGATGTTTCTCTCTCTCTCTCCCCCTCTCCATTCCTCTCTCTGAAATCAATAAAGATATATTTAAATTAAAAAAAGAAGAAAAAAAAAGGAAACTAAGAAAACAATCCCATTTACAATTACATGTAAAAAATAAAATACTTAGGAATAAATTTAACCAAGGATGTAAAAGACCTGTATTTGGAAAATTACAAGACACTGAAGAAAGAAACTGAAGAAGATACAAACAAGTGGAAGCATATACCATGTTAATGGATAGGAAGCATTAGTATCATTAAAATGTCCATACTACCCAAATCAATCTATAGATTCAACACAATTCCTATCAAGATACTGATAGGTGTATTTAACAGAACTAGAACAAATATTCCAAAAATTTATATGTAACCACAAAAGAACCCAAATAGCCACAGAAATCTTGAAAAAAAGAATAAAGTGGGAGGAATCATGCTACCTGATATCAAACTATACTACTGGGCCAGAGCAATCAAAACAGCATGGCACTGGCATAAAAAAACGACATACAGAGAGCTCAGAAATAAGCCCATGCCTTTATAGTAAATTACTATTTGACAAAGGATGGAAAAACATACAATGGGGTAAAGATAGTAAATGGTGTTGGGAAAATTGGACAGACACATGCAAAAAAATGAAACGAGACCAACTTAGACCACACACAAGATTAAACTCAAAGTGGATTATTAAGACTTAAATGTTAGACTTGAAACAATAAAAATCTTGGATACTCTATTCTATTTCATTAATATATGTCTTCCTTAGGCCAACATTACCTTGATCACTGTAGCTTTAAAGAGAAAGCTTTAAAATGTAAAGGAAGTCTTGAAATTATGTAGTAAAAACCTTCTAATACTGTTCTTATCAATTTTTTTTTTTTTTACTTTTCTAGGTCCTTTGTATTTCCATGTAAATATATAAATGTTAAATTTCAGTTTCCATTTTTTCATTGCTAGTGTATAGATTATATATATCAATGAATTATACATACAACTATTTTGTGTATTTACCTTGTATCCTGCAATCTTGATAAGTCAAATTACAAATTCTAGTGGCTTTTTGGAGATTTATAGCATTTTCTCTTTACATGATCATGTCTGTAAATAAAGAGGTCCCATTTCTATCTTGCCAATCTATGTGCCATTTGTTACTTCTTATTGCCTATTACACTGGCTGGGACTTTCATTACAACGTTAGATGGACATATGGAGAAGAGTTGGCATACCTGATTTGTTTCCTATCTTAGGGGAAAAGGAATTCTATTTTTTAACATTAAATGAGATTTTAGCTAAAAGTTAGGTGCAGATGACCTTTATCAGGTTGTGTTCCCTTCCGTTTCTGGTTTTCTGAGATTTTATCATACATAGTTGTTGAATTTAGTCCAATGCTTTTTATGCAACTATTGACAGTATCATAAAGTTGCCCCCCCTTTTTTTCCTGTTGAAGTGATGACTTATGTTAGTGGACTATGATAAACCAACCTTGCATCCCTAGAATAAACCATTTATATATATATATATATATATATATACTGTTGGATTTTATTTGCTAATAGTTAAATTTTTCATCTATATTCATGAAAGATTTTTGTTCAGTTTTTTCTTGTAGTCTTTTTCTAGTTTTGGTATTAGTGTAATGCCGGTCTCCTAAAATGAATTGAAAAGTGTTCCTTCTTCCTCTATTTTCTGAATTATATCTCCTTTAAATTTTTGAAAAAATTTATCAGTCAACACCTGTCTTCTGTTGAAATATTTTTAAGGCTTTCATTCTTATTAGTTACAACTCTTTTTCAAAAACCCTTTTAGTGGGTGCTTTCTTTAACTTACTACAACCCACCTTCCAAAATATTAGACCACTTTATATAGAAGGCCCTTATCATGATATCTTCCTTTCCCCCACCCCATCCTGTGATTTTTGTTGTCATACATTTTACTTTCACATAGGTTATAAACCCTACTAGATGGACACCGATATTATTTTCTGGTTTAAACAGTTACCTTTTAAATAAAGTCAAATAGGAGGAAACAATTAGTTTTATGTTTATCCACACGTGAACCATTCCTGCCATTCTTTATTCCTTTGTATTATCAAAAATTCCACGTGGTATCATTTTTTCCTCTTGTCTGAAGAACTTCCTTTAATATTTCTTATAATGTAGATCTGCCGGTCATGAGTTGTATCAGTTTTTGTCTAAAAATGTTCTTATTTCTCAGTCAATTTTTTCTGCCTTTATTTTCTGAAGATTTCTTATTGGACAAAAAGTACTAGGATGACAATTCTTTTAGCACCTAAAAAAAGGGATTTAATTGCATTATCATATGCACAGTTTCTGATGACAAGTTTGCTGCCATTCTTAACTTTATTCGTTTGTATGTAATGTCTTTCTTTTCCTTTGCCCAATTGTAAATTTTTCTATATCACTGATTTTGAGCATTTTTCTTATGGTATGTTTTGGAGTATGTGTGTGTGCATGTGTGTGTGTCTTGTCTGGGGTCTGACAAATTTATTGGATTTGTGGGTTTATAGTTTTCTTCAAATTAGGGGAAATTTCAGCCATTATTTATTTAAATATGTTTTCTTTTCACCTTCCCCTCAAATCTGAGACCCTAGCCCAGCCAGCATGGCTCAGTGGTTGAGCATCGACCTATAATCCAGGACATTGAGGTTCGATTCCCAGTCAGGGCACATGCCTGGGTTTCGGGCTCCATCCCCAGCAGGGAGAGTGCAGAAGGCAGCTAATGAATGACTTTCTCTCATTGATGTCTCTCTCTCTCTCCTCACTTATTCTCTCTGAAATCAATAAAACTATATTTAAAAAAAAAAAATCTGAGACCCCAATTTAACTTATGTTAGACCAATGGTTATTATCCCATAGGACACCAAGTTGCTGTTCATGTTTTTCAGTCTCTTTTCTCTCTATGCTTTAGTTAAATTCTTAACCATGTTCAAATGGTCACTGATCTTGTCTCCTGAAAGATCTAATCTGCTTTTAATCCCACCTAGGAAAACTTTCATTTCAAGTTACTGTAATTTTTATCAATGAATGTTACAATTTTTTCTTTTTAATATCTTCTTTATATTTATTTCTTTTTGTATTTATCTTTATTGTTGAAAGTATTATAGATGTCTGCTATTTTCCCCCCACTGAGCCCCTCCACCCTGTATCCGCCACACCCCAAGGCCTTCCCCAAACTATTGTATGTGTCTATGGGTTATGAGTGTATGCATACAAGTTCTTTGATTAATCTCTCCCCACCCACTCCACCACTGCCACCTTCCCTCTGAGATTTGTTGGTCTGATCCATGCTTTTATATCTCTGGATCTATTTGTTCATCAGTTTATTTTGTTCATTATATTCCACATATAAGTGAGATCATGTGACATCGGTCTTTCTTTGACTGGCTTATTTCCCTTAGCATAATACTCTCCAGTTCCATCCATGTTGTCCAAAGGGCGAGAGATCCTTTTTTTTCTAGAGCTGCATACTATTCCATGGTGTAAAAGTACCACAGCTTCTTTATCCATTCATCTACTGATGGGCACTAGGGCTGTTTCCAGATCTTAGCTATTGTAAATTGTGCTGCTATGAACACAGGGGTGCATAAATACTTTCTGAATGGTGTTTCGGGTTTCTTAGGATAGATTCCTAGAAGTGGGATCACTGGATCAAATGGCAGTTCATACTGAATCTTCTGAGGAAACTCCATACTGTTTTCCCTAGTGACTGCACCAGTGTACATTCCTACCAGCAATGTACTAGGGTTTCCTTTTCTCCACACCCTCACCAGCACATGTCATTTGTTGATTTGTTGATGGTAGCCATTCTGACAGGTGTGAGGTGATAGCTCATTGTAGTTTTAACTTTCATCTCTCTGATGAGTGGTAAATTTGAGCATTTTTTTCACATGTCTCATGGCCATCTGTATGTCCTTTTTGGAGAAGTGTCAATTTAGGTCCTTTGCCCATTTTTTAATTGGGTTGTTTGTCTTTCTTATGTTAAGTTGCATGAATTTCTTATATATTTTGGATATTAACCCCTTACCAGGTGTGTCACAAGCAAATATGTTCTCCCATACAGTGGGCTCCCTTTTGATTTTGTGGATGGTTTCTTTTGCTGTGCAGAAGCTTTTTATTTTGATGTAGTCCCATTAAGTTATTTCTCTTGCCCTAGGAGATGTATGGGCAAACATATTGCTACAAGAGTTCTCTAAGATTTTACTGCCTATGTTTTCTTCTAGGATTATTATGGTTTCAAGTCTTACATTTAAGTCTTTTATCTATTTTGAGTTTATTCTTCTGTATGGTGTAAGTTGGTGGTCTAGTTTCATTTTTTTGCATGTACCTGTCCAATTTCCCAACATCATTTATTGAGGAGACTGTCTTTACTCCATTTTATTTTCTTGCCTCTTTTCTCAAATATTAATTGAATGTAATGGCTTAGGTCAATTTCTGGGGTGTCTGTTTTGTTCCACTGTTCTATATATGTCTGTTCTTGTGCCAGTGTCAGTGCCAGGCTATTTTGATTACAGTGGCTTTGTAGTACAACTTGATATCTGCTTATTTTAATCCCTCCAACTTTGTTATTCTTCTCAAGATTACTCTGGCTATTCGTTTTGGGGTTCCATATAAATTTTTGGAATATTTGTTCTAGATCTGTGAAATATGCCATTAGTATTTTAATAAGGATTACGTTGAATCTATAGATTATTTTGGATAGTATGAATATTTTAATGATATTAATTCTTCCAATCCATGAACACAGTATATTCTTCCACTTGTTTATATCTTCCTCTATCTCTTTTTGCAATGTCCTGCAGTTTTCTGAGTACAGGTCTTTTACTTCCTTGGGTAAGTTTATTACTAAGGATCTTAATTTTTTTGTTGCAATAGTGAATGAGATTTTGTTTCTCTTTCTGAGAGTTCATTATTGGTGTATAAAAATGCCATCAATTTCTGGGTGTTAGTTTTGTATCCTGCTATTTTGCTGAATTTATTTATTAAATCGAGTCTTTAGGATAGTCTATGTACAATATCATGTCATCTGCATATAATGACAGTTTTACTTCCTCCTTTTCATTTTGGATGCCTTCTTTTCTTCTTGTCTGATCTCTGTCTCCAGGACTTCCAGGACTATGCTGAATAACAGTGGTGAAAGTGGACACTCCTGTCTTGATCTTGTTCTTAGGGGAAATACTTTAAATTTTTGACCATTTAGTATGATGCTGACTGTAGGTTTCTCATATATGGCCTTATTTTGTTCAGGTATGATCCCTCTTTTCCCACTTTGCTGAGAGTTTTTATGAAAAACGGGTGTTGGATTTTGTCAAATGCCTTTTCTGTGTCTATTGATATGATCACGTGATTTTTGTCTTTCAATTTGTTTATGTGATGTATCACATTTATTGGTTTGTTAATATTATACCAACCTTGCATCCCTGTAGTAAACCCCACTTGGTCATTATGTAAGACCTTTTTAATATATTGCTGCATCTGATTTGCTAATATTTTGTTGAGGAATTTGCATCTATTTTGACAGGGATATTGGCCTGTAATTCTCTTTCTTTGTAGTGTCTTTATCTGGTTTTGGAATTAGGATAATGCTGGCCTCATAAAAAGAGCTTGGAAGTGTTCCTTCCTCTTGGATATTTTGGAATAGGTGTTAGTTCTTTGAATGTTTGGTAAAACTCTCCTGTGAAGCCGTCAGGACCAGTGGTTTTGTGTGCTGGGAACTTTTTTATTACTACTTTAATTTCATCAGCTATTACTGACCCATTCAGGTTCTCTGATTCTTCCCTACTCAACTTTGGAAGATTGTATTTTCCTAGGAATTTGTCCATTTCATCCACCTTGTCCAGCTTGTTGGCAGATAGTTGTTCACAGTATTTTCTTACAATCCTTTGTATTTTGTGGTGTCAGTTGTTACTTCACCTCTTTCCCTTCTTAATTTATTTATTTGGGTCTTCTCTCTTTGTTTCTTGATGAGTCTGGCTAAAGGTTCATCAATCTTGTTTTTCTTTTCAAAGAGCAAGCTCTTGGTTTCATTGATCTTTTGCACTGTTTTTTTGTTTTCTTTTAATGTCTATGTCATTTATTTCTCCTCTAATCTTTATCATTTCTGTCATTCTAATTACTCTGGGATTTTCTTCTTGTTCTCTTTCTCAGTCTGAGTTGTAGAGTTAGTTTATTAAAAGTTTTTCTTGTTTTTTTTTCAGGTAGGTCTAGAGTGCTACAAACTTCCCTCTCAGGACTGCTTTCACTGTGTCCCATAGATTTTGGGTTGTTGTGTATTCATTTGTTTCTAGGAAGTTTTGATTTTTTCCTTGATCTCACTGATAACCCATTCATTGTTTAATAACATGCTATTTAGCCTCCACGTTTTTGAATGTTTTTAAGTGTTTTTACTGCTATTGACTTCTTATTTCATGCCACTGTAATCTGAAAGGATGCTTTTTAAGATTTTAATCTTCTTGAACTTGTAGACGCTTGTTTTGTGTCCTAACATGTGGTCTATCTTTGAGAATGTCCCATGTGCACTTTAAGAGAACGCATATTTTGCAGCTTTGGGGTAAAAAGTTCTATAAATGTCAATGAAATCCATCTGACCTAGTGTGTCATCTAGGGTCACTGCTTCCTTGTTGATTTTTCATCTGGAAGACCTATCCAGGGAAGTCAATGCAGTGTTAAAAGTCCCCTACTATAACTGTATTGCTGTGTATCTCTCTCTTAGAGTCCTCCAGAAGTTTTTTATATATTTAAGTGCTCCTATATTGGGTGCATATATGTGTATCAGGGTGATGTTCTTTTGTTGGACTGATCCTGTTAGTGCTATGTAGTGACCTTTATTAACTCTTGTTATGGCCTTCAGTTTGAGTCTGTTTTGTCAGATATGAGTATTGGTACCCCAGCTTTTTTTTCATTACCATTTGAATGGAAAAAAATTTTCCAGCCCTTCACTGCTGTCCTGTGTGAGTCTTTTGTTCTGAGGTGGGACTCTTGTAGACATCATATATTGGGCCATGTTTTCTTATCCATTCAGCTACCCTATGTCTTTTGATTGGAACATTTAATCTATTTACATTTAAGGTTACTATTGATAGGTACTTATCTATTGCCATTCTGAATCTTTATGCCTGTTTCTCTATTTCTACTTGTTATTACAGCAGTCCCTTTAATATTTCTTGTAATGCTCGTTTGGTGGTAATAAATTTCTTTAGCCTTTTTTTGTCAGGGAGGCTCTTTATTTCACCATCTATTTTTAATGATAACCTTAATGATATAGTACTCTTGATTTCAGATCCTTGCTTTTCAATACCTTGAATACTTCATTCCATTACCTTCTGCCCTGTAGAGTTTCTAACGAGAAGTAAGCTGACAGCCTTAGGTGATCTCCTTTGTGTTAAAGGACTGCTTTTCCCTTGCTACCTATAAGATTCTCTTTGTCTTGAATTTTTGGCATTTTAATTATGATATGTCTGGGCATGGGCCACTTTGATTCTTCTTGCTTGGGACTCTCTGTGCCTCCTGAACTTGTGCAACGTTTTCCTTCACCAGGTTAGGGAAGTTTTCTGCCATTATTTCTTCAGATTCTTTACCCCTTGCTTACTCTCTTCCCCTTCTGGAACTCCTATGATGCGAGTATTTTTACGTTTCACCTTGTCCCACAGCTGCCTTACTGTCCTCGTGTTTTTTAATTGTTTTTTCTTTTTGGATCTATGATTCAGTGATTTTTTCTTCCTTTTTCTAATCCTCACACCCAGTCCTCAGCTTCGTGTAATCTTCTGTTTATTCCTTCCAACATAGTCTTCATTTCTGCTATATCCTTCTTAATTTCCTTTATAGTTTCCATATCTTTTCTCAGCATCCTTACAATCAGTATTCTGAACTCTGTATCTGATAGATTGCTTATCTCCATTTCATTTAGCTCTTCTTCTGAGGCATTCTCTTGTTCTTTCCTTGGGACTTGTTTTCTGTGTCCCCATTTTGGCTGCCTTTTTGCATTTGTTTCTATGTTTTTAATACATTAGGTAGATCTGCTAGGACTCTCAGTCTTATTGGACAGTCTTTGGTGCAGGCCAATGTTGGACACTGTTTGTGACTGGCCTTGAGTACCCTGTTTCGAGCTATCAACAATTCATGGCTGTGGTTTCCTCTGCTGGGGCTGGGTGCGCTTAGGACCAAAATGCATACCAAAGTTTGCTTTTACAAGTCCAGGGTTGAGAAGCAGATCAGGCAAAGACTAAAAGCACCCAGTGGTCCACCTCTGCCTGCATGCTGATTAAGCTGAGCCTCACAATGAGCCTTAGGCTAGAGGCCACAGCAAGGTATAAACTCTACAGGGTGGAGCATGAGTTTTTCCAATGGGGGGCAATTGCTTCCTCCCCAGGCAAAAGCTGCCTTGCTGCAAAGTTGCCTGAGAAAGATGTCCTCTGCAGTATGAGGGAATAACTCAGCAGAGGAATCAAAATGGCTGCCCTCTGAGCTCTATCTCGAGTCTGTAAGCCTGGATTCTCCTCACACCGCTCTAATCCACTTGCCCTCCCTCTGCAAGAGCCCAAGGTGAGTGGCTATATAAAACTTTGTTTTGCTGGCCCTTTAGGAGGGTGCCTGTATCTCCAGCTGTCTCTCCCTGGCAGACAGAAATGCTGCTGCTTTTCTCAGCCAGATGTTATGTGGGAAACCCACCTTGGGGTTTAGATTCCAGAGTTCTCAGGGGGAACCCCCCCACAAATGAGATATGCCTCCAGACCTGCAGCTACTGCCTTTGAGATCCCAGCCTTCCATCTGTTACTTCGCACTCCCTAACAGCCTCTATGTGGTCTTCACTTTGGGTCCTTGTTTATGAGGGTGCTCCCCAGCTAAGTCTTCAGCTGATTATTCAGGATGGCTTTCTATATTTTAGTTGTAATTCCAGTTTGGTCCTGGGAGAGTGTCAGTATTGCTTCTACTCAATCCCTATATCTTCTATTTCATTCCTCATTATGTTTATATATCTAAGGCCCAGATTTACAACAGTCATTTTAATAGACTTATCTGCTAATTCTATTATCCCTGTCATTTCAGGGTCTATTTCTATTGTCTCATGTTTTGGGATTTTTCTCCTGCCTCTTTGTTTGTCTAGTAATCTTTGGATGGAATTCACTGTGAACTTTATGTTGCTGAGTGCTGGATTTTTTTGTATTTGTTTAAAGAGTGATGGACTTCATCTGGAAGATAGTTACTTGTGGATTAATATGATGCTTTTGAGGCTTGGTTTTCATCTATTTTAGGGTTTATATAGACTGTAGAGGAATCCTTCTTCTAGGGCTCAATCTTACACTGACCTGGTATTATTTGATTTATCAAGTTGTCCTTGCCAGCTTCCTGGGGTTTCATTTTATATATGCACAGTTTGGTATTAAGCCAGATCCTCAGGAGTACCCCTATACAGATTCCAGGAATTCCTTCTCTTCCCAACAAACTGCTCTCCAGGAGGGTGAGGTTTTAAATGAATCAGGCTTTTCTATCCTGTCTCCTTATTACTTCCTTCCCTGCTCCATAGTGAGACATACTTCACATCTAAATTCAGGTTGAACTCTAAAGGTTGAAAAAAGAACAGATCTCCCTCTAAAAACCTGCTAAGTCTACCTTACTAAAAGAGAAGGAGGCAAGGTAAAGAAAGGGTACTTATTTTATATTTATAAGAACTAATTTAATTTTTAAAAAAACACAGATTTTGTCTCTCTAGAATCTTATGCCAAATAGATAATACCAGTAAATATTGAAAAATGGAGTGTTTCCACATCTAATCCATAATTATTTATAAAAAGTATTTATTTCATTACCCTTATTCTTAAAAATATTTGGCCTTTATTATCTGTGTTGGCAGATGTCCTAACTAAAACCCTAAACTGAAGCCTCCACTAAACCCTTAAATAGCTTATAAATTTTTTGAGAAAAATAATGAGCAGATATTTTCAGGGAGGTTGAAGAGAAGTATGCGGATGGCAGGAAGCAAATGTTTCCTCCAAGGTTATATTGTCATAAAGCAAGTTTGAGTTTATAGTTACTTCAAAGCTTTAATAATGTAAATAATCATAAGCTATGTCTAGAAAATTATGCAGGCTCATTACTGAAAACTGAAAAATACCAAATATATAAAGATAAAAATATGTAATTTGTAAACATATTATTACTCAGAGGGTAACAACTATTAACATGTGCTGTATCTCCTCACAGTTTTGCTAAGTATACTTATATACACACGCACACTCTTAATTTAAATTGAGATAATAGTGCAGATATCATTTTTAAATTTCCTTTTAATTGTGTTATAAACATAACTGAGAGTCACTGAATGATCTTTAAAAACATGCTTCTTAACCAGGGACTGAACGAGGGAGAGGTGAGTGGAGCATCTTAGGTGCTCCACACATCTCAGCCTCGTCTCAGACCTGTTCCTAATAAACATAGAATATGAATGTTTTGAAATTCCTTGCTACTCAGAGTGAGGTCCATGGATCAGTAGCAGCAGCATTACCTTGGAACTTGTTAGAAATGTAGAATCTTGAGTCCCACCACAAACTTAATCAAAATCTACATTTTAACAAGATATCCAGGTGATTCATATATATATTATAGTTTGAAAAACAGTGTCCTAGTTTAACCATTTTGCCTATTAGTGGACTTCTGTATTATTTTCAATTATTTTGCTATGATAACTATTTTGCTATGATAACATTTTTAGAACTCCCCTAAACTTACATATTTGTGTCCTCACAAAATTATTTTACTAGGAAGAACACATTAAAGTAGGAATCCTAGGTCATTATATTCTCTTTGAAATTTATAACTCCTAATCTGTTGTGGTCTGAGAAATCAGTTAATCACGTTTCTTAGAATTATAAGTCAGAGAATTGGAGCATCAAAAATAACAGGTGATTATACACTTAAGTTTGAACCCCAGCTGTGACAAAACAAGCTATGAAACTATTACCAACGATGCAACCTATCCAAGACTGTTTCCTCATCTATTAAATGGGGATTATAATGGTATTTCCCTCACAAGATTGCCATGAAGATTAAATGAGCTAAAATATATAATGCACTGAGAACACAGTGTTATTTATGTGTTTGTTATTATCATTAAGAGGAAAAACAAGTAATTAAAGAGGCTCTAAGTGAACCTAATATACCATTTTGGACATCAGCTATATGTAGCTTAAAAGCCTCTTTCATTTCATTCCTAGTTCTCAGATCTGATGTAAGTAGCTGAGTTTGACAGAGAGAAGTGTACTACAGCCCAGCCCAGCCAAGCCTGAGTGGCTCAGTTGGCTCAACAATGTCCTGTGCACAAAAAGGTTGCTGGTTGATTCCTGGTCAGGGCAAGTACCTGGGTCGTGGGTGAAGATTTAAAAATTAAAAAAACACACAAGTGTGACAATCAGAGGGAGGGAAGATGGCAGCACTCTGACAAGAAGCAGAGCACCCTTGCTCCCAGCCAAGGACTAGATTTACCACTAAAATACTAAGTAACTAGCTTGGGGAAAAAAAGAGAAATATGCCTGAGTGGACATACTTTGAGTAAGGAGAACTGAAGAAACATCATAGATTCTGGTAAGGAGGGGGGCGTAGAAAGGGGGAGTTCCTCTGAAGCCAGTGCTCACCTGCAGGGCCTAAGGGTTAGAGGTTGCAAAGCTCCCGCCCCTTGGGAGTGTGGACTGGCATCCAAAAGCTGAGATCATAAAGGCGGAGCAGAGGAGAAAGAAAGTAGAGCCCATGCAGGGCGGGCAGACGAAGCCAGGGCAACAGTGTGCCTGCGAGGAAGGGACTGTGCCTTCCCAGTGAAACAAGGCACCTAATGACATCAGCTGGATTAGGAGACTTTACCCCAGGTACTGACTGCAGGAAAGGCTATCCTGTAGTGTGTGGCTTCTGAATAGAAAGGGGCCAGAGGACTGTGATCAGCAGCCAACTACAGGGACCCTCTGCTATCCTATAAGGCAATGTGTAGAACCCCAGAAAGCATTTGAACTGTGTGGCAAAAGGAAGGGGAAGAGAGCCCTCCTGTCACCAGAGAGGACCAGAGCTGCCAGGAGGGTGGATCAGGTCTCCAACTGCTGGAGTTGCCAATGTGGTGAATCAGAGATTTTTGACCTCTGAGGGGAGCAGGGATAGCCTTCAAGGAGCTGCCCCAGCTTTACTGAGATCAGCTATGCAGGGCACCTGTATGGGGCTGACTTTGTGAACCCTACTGCTTGGTTCCAAGGCATGGGGGTGTCAGGACCTCTCAGGGCAGGTGCTCTGTCTGTTTGTTGCTTTGTGTTTTTTTGAGTTTTTGATTGCTGAATGGATGTCCACCTTCCTAGCTTGCACTGGGGAGACAGACCAGCAAAAGCTGGAATCTGTGTTTGCATTGTACAGAGTTTGAACTGAGCACCATGTGCGATCAGCCAACCAGACCTAGAAAAGGAGGGGCAGAGCATGCCCACCTCTCCCCCAGGGTAAGAGCACCACTCCCAACAGGGAAGGGGCTTGTTCAGCTTACTGAAGCCCCATATATGCCCCTCAGGGCACAGTCCTGAGGGGTAAGGGAGAACAGCTCACAGGACAACAACACAAGACTAAGAATCTCAGGGACTATTGTTTGGGAACTGGAGGAAAAGCTTAAAACCCCTTCTGGGGACTGGGCAGGCAATGTGCTCACCAGAATCTTTTTTTAATCAAACTCACTGAGCCAAGGCCACTAAAGTTGTCCATACAGAAAAGGCAACAGACTAAATTCAATCTGAAACTACAGCAGGCCATTGTATGGGGAATGAGAACTGGAGGATATGGTAGAGAATGAGGAGTTGGCTTTGAAGCAGAGACTAACTTCCCCACAGTGAGTGCCTGAGAGCAAAACTTCTAAGTAAGGGGAGCAACACCCAGAGCTATACTATCCAGTTTGCACCCTAAAGACTCTTCAGAAGATGCTAGAGTAAGACCAGGCAACAACAAGGGGAAGGCAAAATAAATGACAAGTAGAGGTGGTCCACAGAGAGCCTCAGAGCAGCCAACTACCGAAGGACACCAGAGTCAATACTATACAGCTCCTGACATTGGCTGACACACAAGTACCTCCCAGGAGACCCAAAATCAGCATACAAAACAATGAGCCTCAGACAACATCAGCTGCCCAGACAAAAGTCACCTGATTGACTTTTTCTTTTTTTTAGAAAAAAGAGAGAAAATAAAAAAATTTTCTTTATAAATTTTTAATTTTTAACTTTTCATTTTTTTAATTAATTTAAAAATTTGCTTTGTCTTGCTGATTGTTTTGCTTTGTTTTGTTTTGTTCTTTGTTCTATTATCAAGATTTTCTTGATATTCTCTGCTTTTATTTTCTTGATATTCTCTGCTATTATCATTATGACCAATAAGTTTATTGCTTTTCTCTATTGTTTCCCCCATAACTCTTATTGGACGCCTTCCCTGCCTTTGCTTTACCGTTCTCTCTCTTCTTCTTCCATTAGCGTAACTTTCCTTTTTTCTTTTTCTCCTCTTTTATTCTCTGTCTTCCTGTCTTTTTGTTTGTCCATTTGTGTTTGTCTTTCTATTTAATTTTTACTGTTTATTTTTCAACCATTTTCCTATTCCTGTGCTCTACCCTTAATTTTTTCCTTGCCATTCTTTCCTTTCAAAATATTTTCTCTGCCATTTTTATCTCCTAGTAGCTTCTCGATTTTTTATTTTTATCTTATTTTATTATTTATTTATTTATTTATTTATTTATTTTTACTATTAGCAATAATATCCTTCTCTCTCTCTTTTTTTTTTTTTTTTGACTTTAGCATTTGTGTTCTTGCTTCACTCTCCCAATTTCACTTTTTCATGGGTTGTTTTCATTGTGATTGTCAGAATATTTTATAAGTTACTGTTTGTTTCCTGGCAGCTTGGTTGTGTTTGTTTTGCCCTATCAGCACCTCTGCAACAGCTCACATGATGTGGTTGTGGCCAAACCTCAGAGTTAGCCAAGCTGAGAGGAGGGACCTCCCAAGAACAAGTCAACAACTATCTAGACCCAATCACAACAGGAAAGCCCAAAGAACCCACAAAAGGGACATGCTTAGAGCATATAGCTCAGAAGCAGAAGGAAAACACACCTCTGGGACTCACTGGACACACATTACAAAGTCCCACCCCACAAGACTGGGAGACAGCCAATATATCTAATATACAGATACAAACACTAAGAGTCACAAACATAGGGAGACAAAGAAATAACCCCCAAACTAAAGAAAAGGAAAAATCGCCAGAAAAAGACCTTGATGAGATGGAGTTATGCAAGTTATAAGAGAGTTCAGAGGAATGGTTATAAAGAAACTCAAAGAAATTAATGAGAACCACAAGACACTTAATGGCAAGATCCAGGAACTTAGTAAAAGCTCCATCAGTATGAAAAAAGATATAGATATGATAATTAAGAAGAATATAATATCTGATATCAAGAATATGCTGAAAGGAATTTAAAGCAGGCTCAGTGAAGTAGAGGATACAATAAGTGAATGAGAAGATAAGGTAGAAAAAACAATCAGAGCAGCAAAAAGAAAAAACAATGCAAAAGCACGAGGATATTTTAAGGGAACTTTGGGACAACATGAAGAGAAACAACATTCACATCATAGGGGTGACAGAGGTGGAGGAAAGTCAGCAAGGGATAGAGAACCTGCTGAAAGAAATAATGACAGAAAGCTTCCCTGGTGAAGGAGAAAGCCACACAAGTACAGGAAGCACAGAGTATTCCAAACAAGAGGAACACAAAGAGAATGACTCCAAGAAACATTATAGTGAAAATGCCAAATGTTAAGGACAAAGAGAGAATATTAAGGATTGCAAGAGAGAGACAAGCAATGACCTACAAGGGAACCCTCATAAGGCTGACACCAGATTTCTCAACAGAAACTCTTCAGGCCAGAAGGGAGTGGCATGAAGTTCTCAAAGTAATGAAAAGCAAGAACCTGCAACCATGACTGCTTAATCCAGCAGGCCATAATTTAAAATTGAAGGTGAAATAAAGAGCTTCCCAGACAAAAGAAGGCTAAAAGGGGTTCAGCACCACCAAAGCAGCATTGCAAGAAATGCTAAAATTATTGCCTTAAGAATAAAAAGAAGGAATATTGAGAAAAAGGTACATCAGCATAAAGGGAAAAAATGGCATTAAATAAGTATGTATCAATAATAACCTTAAATGTAAACAGATTAAATGCGCCAATGAAAAGGCACAGGGTAGCTGAATGGATAAGAAAAGAGTACCCAAATATATGCTGTCTATAAGAGACCCACCTAAGAGCAAAAGATTCACACAGGCTGAAAGTGAAGGAATGGAAAAAACATTCCATGCAAATGGAAACAAACAAACAAAAAAAGTTGCAGTAGCAATACTTATTTCTGACAAAATAGACTTGAAAATAAAGATAATAACAAGAGACAAAGAAGGTTACTACATAATACTAAAGGGATTGATCCAACTGGACAAAATAACCCTTATAAGTACATATGCACTCAATATAGGACCACCTAAATATATGAATATATCTTGGTGGACTTTAAGGGGGAGAACGACAGCAACACAATCATAGTGGGGGACTTTAACACCCCACTGTCATCACTGGACAAATCGTCAAGACAAAAAATCAACAGGAAAACAAAGACTTTAAATGACACACTAGTTTTAGTGAATTTAATTGACATTTACAGAACATTAAATCCCAAAGCAGCAGAATACACATTCTTTTCAAGTGCACATGGAACTTCCTCAAAAACAGACCACATGTTAGGGTACAAATAAGCCTGTACAAGTTCAAGAAAAATGAAATCAAAGCAAGCATCTTCTCTGATCACAATGGCATGAAAACAGAATTCAACAGCAGTAAAAACACTCAAATACATTCAAATACATGGAGGCTAAATAGCATGTTATTAAAAAATGAATGGGTTAACAATGAGGTCAAGGAAGAAGTAAAAACTTCCTGAAATAAAAACAAAAATGAACAGACAACAACCCAAAATCTATGGGACACAGTGAAAGCAGTCCTGAGAGGAAAGTTCATAGCATTACAGGCATACCTCGATAAACAAGAAAAAGCTCTAATAACCATCTAACACAACTAAAAGTATTAGAAAGAGAACAGCAAGAAAAGCCCCAAGGAAGTAGAAGGAAGTAAATAGTAAAAATCAAAGTAGAAATAAGTGGCATAGAGACTAAAAAAACAATACAAAAAAATCTATGAAACCAAGAGCTGGCTCTTTGAAAAGATAAATAAGATTGATGAACCTTTAGCCAGACTCACCAAGAAACAAAGAGAGAGGACCCAAATAAATGAAATCAGAAATGAAAGAGGTGATATAACAACTGATCCAACAGAAATACAAGGGATTATAAAAAAATACTATGAGCTGCTATATGCCAACAAACTGGACAACCTGGGATTTCAGGACAAGTTCCTAGAAGCATATTATCTTCCAAAGCTGAATCAGGAAGAATCACAAAACCCGAAAAGGCTGATAACAACTAATGAAATTGAAGCAGTAATCAAAACACTCCAGGCAAACAAAAGTCTGGTACCAGACCGATTTACAGGTGAGTTTTACCAAACATTCAGAGAAGAATTAACACCTATCCTCCTCAAACTATTCTAGGAAATTCAGGAGGAGGGAAAACTCCCAGCTCTTTTTATGAGGCCAGCATTATCCTAATCCCAAAACCAGGTAAAGAGACTACAAAGAACGAAAATTACAGGCCAATTTCCCTGATGAACATAGAGGATAAAATCCTCTACAAAATACTAACAATGGAGATCCAGCCGTATATTAAAAAGAACACATATCATGACCAAGTGGGATTTATTCTGGAGATGCAAGGCTGGTATAATATTCACAAATCAATAAATGTGATTTACCACATAAACAAAATGAAGGACAAAAATCATATGATATCAAAAGATGCAGAAAATGCATTAGACAAAATCCAGCACACATTTTTGATAAAAACTCTCAGCAAACTGGGAATAAAGGGAACATACCTCAAAAAAATAAAGGCCATATATAATAAACCTACAGCCAACATAATACCCAGTGGTCAAAAAATTAAACCATTTCTCTTAAAAACAGGAACAAGACAGGGTTCTCTGCTTTCACCACTTTTATTCAACATAGTACTGGAAGTCCTTACCACAGCCATCAGGCAGGAAGAAAACATAAAAGGTATCCAAATTGGAAAGGAAGAAGTAAAACTGTAATTATTTGCAGATGACATGATATTGTACACAGAAAACCCTAAAGACTCCACCAAAGTACTACTAGATTCAATAAATGAATTCGGCAAGGTAGCTAGATAAAAAATTAATAACCGAAAATCAATGGCATTTTTATATACCAACAATGAACTCTCAGAAAGAGACACTAATAAAGCAATACCATTTACCATTGCAACTAAAAATATAAGATACCTAGGAATAAACTTAACCAAGGATATAGAAGACCTATACTGGGAAAACTAGAGGACACTGAAAGAGAAATAGAGGAAGATATAAGCAAGTGGGAGAATATACCATGGTCATGGACTGGAAGAATTAATATCATTAAAATTTCCATACTATCCAAAGCAATCTAAAGATTCAATGCAATTCCTATTAAAACACTAACAGCATATTTCACAGAGCTGGAACAAATATTCCAAAAATTTATATGGAACCGAAAAAGACCCCAAATAGCCACAGCAATCATGAGAAAGAAGAACATAGTTGGAGGGATCACTTTACCAGATATCAAACTATACTACAAAGCCATTGTAATCAAAACAGCCTGGTATTGGTACAATAGACATATAGATCAATGGAACAGAAAAGACACCCCAGAAATAGACCCACACCATTAGTCAGTTAATATTTGACAAAGGAGGCAAGAGCAAACAATGGAATAAAGACAGTCTCTTCAATAAATGGCGTTGGGAAAATCGGACAGGTATATGAAAAAATATGAAACTAGATCACCAAGTTATCCCCTACACAGGAATAAATTCAAAATGGATAAAAGACTTAAATGTAAGTTGTGAAACCATAAAAATTCTAGAAGAGAACATAGGCAGTAAAGTCACAGACATCTCCCGTAGTGGAATTTTCACTGATACATCTCCTAGGGCAAGAGAAACAAAAGAAAAAAATAAACATATGGGACTACATCAAACTAAAAAGCTTCTGGACAGCAAAAGAAATCAGCCTCAAAATACAAAGGAACCCCATGGTATGGGAGGACATATTTGCCAAGGATGCATCTGATAAGGGACTAATTTCCAAAATGTACAAAGAACTCATATAACTCAACAAGAGGAAGACAATCCAGTTCAAAAATGAGCAAAGGACCTGGAGAGACATTTCTCCAAAGAGGACATACAAATGGCTAAGAGACATATGAAAAAATGCTCCAGGTCACTAATCATCAGAGAGATGCAAATTAAAACCACAATGAGGTATCACTTCAGACCTGTCATAATGGCTACCACCAACAAATCAACAAATGACGAATGCTGGCGAGGATGTGAAGAAAGGGGAACTCTGGTTTACTGCTGGTGGGAATGTAGATTGGTGCAGCCACTATGGAAAACAGTATGCAGGTTCTTCAAAAAATTAAAAATGGAACTGCCTTTTGACCCAGTGATCCCACTTCTAGAAATATATCCTAAGAATCCTGAAACAGTAATCAGAAAAAACATCCTCTGTTCATAGTGCAATTTACAATAGCTAAGATCTGGAAACAGCCCAAAGTGCCCATGAGTAGATGAGTGGATAAAAATGCTATGAGACATTTACTCCATGGAATACTATGCAGCTGTGAAGAAGAATGATCTTGTACAACTATGGGACAGTATAGATGGACTTGGAGGAAATTATGCTAAACAAAATAAGCAGCCAGAGAAAGGCAAATATCACATGATCTTTAAATGTGGAATGTAAAGAACATCATAATCTGATGAACAAATGAGATTCAGTGACAAAGCATGGAACAGAATGACAAATTTCAGAGGGAAGGTGTGGGTGGGGAGAGATTAACCAAATAATTTATATGCATATATGCATAACCCATGGACACAGACAATAGTGTGGTGGAGGCCTGCGGTGGGGAGTGGGTTCAGGGTAGAAGGGGTCAATGGGGGAAAAAGGGGAAATCTGTAATATTTTGAACAATAATTAAAAAAAAAAAGACAAGTGTACTACATTTGAGAACTGCTTTCCCCCTGCTTTATTACTTCTCTATTGGCTTTAAAAGGATTGTAGATCTGTTAGTCATCTTCTAAAGGCAGGTGCAAAAATTATTCTCCTAGGTATAGGATGTCAAGAACCATGACACATGCAAAGTTTATGTTACCTTAAGAATCAAAAAGGCGCGACTGTCTGTATCACCTCCTAGAAGTATCCTTGGCTCAAGTCAAGACAGGAATATCAATACATGAGATAATCCAATGTGTTTGTTTTGGGTCAGAACTGCAGTTTTGTTTAAGTGAAATCAAAATAGTAACCAAGAAGAAAGAAGAATCAATCTAAAATACAGAGATAGGAATAATGGTAAAAGGGGCAGCAAAATCAGAAACCTGGGGAAGACAGAACGCTGATTTTGTATGGAGTGCCAAGCACATGGAGGTATGGGGCAGGACCTGGTGTTGCAAGAAGCTATGACAGGCTGGCTGCAACTTTTACATGTCTCATCCTTTGGTGCTAACTATCAAAGCAATCATATATAAAGTACTTTAGTATTACAAAGTCCTGAAAATCATTCTTTCCTATATCATTAATTCCACATGCCACAGTTCAATGGTTATAGGAAACAAATTTGCATGAATAGCCTTATTCAGGTCCAACTGAAAGCCTTTATAGCTTTAAGTTCTACATTACTTAAATCATTATTTTTGCATTTCTTATAAGATAAGATAAGGAAATGGCTATTTCACCCTCAATGAAACGTCCAAATATGGTCACTACTTCTCAAAGAGCTTTTGGTTTAAGTCTAAGGATGAGGGGAATTTTCCATTGCTAGCAAACTCTAAGCAAAGGCTATTTTCAAATATCATGTTACTTACTTCTACAACTCAGTAAACTTTTGTTTAGTAACTAAAATCTACTAGGGAACTTGTGTAGTATGTACATATTGGTTATTTTAGACCTAAAATCAATCAAAATAAGTTTTATATAAAAAATGAGAGAACAAAAATTCCTCAAAGTAATAAATTCCTTAGATGAGGACTTGACCAATCTAACTGAAAATCAACCTTGATATTAGCTCTTCTTTCATCTCAAATATTGTAAACTTCACCTAAAAGTGCTTTATACTTCATTGGTAAAATTGGTAAAAGCTTCCAATACAAATACAGACAGATTAATCTGAGGAGGCGCTAACAATAATTGCTCTGAAAACAGATGCTAAAAGATATAATCTCAGCATTGGGAAGATCTTAGAAATCAACTGTCCCCTCCACCACTCCAGAACAGTTTTTCTCCTTCACATCTCAAGAGATGATCACTCCAATTCGTACACAGTAATGGAGAACTCACTGTCTTAAGAAGCAGCCCAGCCTATTTTCACACCAATGTGATTGTAAGCAATGTATTCATTATAGTGCTCATTAAGAGCAGAAATCACTCTCTGTAACTTCTCTCCACTGATCTAGCTATGTCTTTCTGTAACTCTAAATCTCCAGCCCCTTAGTACTTGAAAGCAATTCACATGACAGAAACTTGGAATAATAAAGCCGCAAAATTTATAGTATGACCTCTCCTACTACATGTGCTAAAAAGGCTTGTATATGTACTTTTCTTCTCTCTAAATCTACCTCAACTGGTACGAAGCTAGAGGATGGAACTGTTTAATGATGGTGTAGGGTAGGGAAGTAGGAGGGATCTGGCTTATTCCAAACCAACTTGGAGAATTGAAAGAGCAGCAAGAAGGCAACTGTGCTAGAACAAAATGAGTAAGACAGAATGGTAGGAGATAAAGTCAGCAAGCAGAACACGCAGGGTCTGGTAAAACAAGGTGAGACTTGGGGTTTTATACTGAGTGTGATGGGTAGCCACTAAAGGGTTCTAAACAGGGGAACGACAGAAATTGTTTAACATTAAAAAAAAAGAAAAACACTTTTGCTCCTAGATGGAAACCTGACTGGAGAGGTACAAGGAGGAGATAAGGAAGGCCAGTTATTATTATCACCTAGGAACTTATAATGGTGATTATAAGTTATATTCAAGTAGTAGTGGTGGGGTGCTGGCAGTAAGGGGGGATCTGGGATATATTTTGAAAGGAAGGCATATAAGCCTTACTGATGGACTGGATGTGGGTTAAGAAGAAAAGAGAAAAGTCCAAGATAACTTCCAGTTTTGGGCGTGAGCAACTGGGTGGACCATTTACTGAAATGAAGGAGGAGGCAGGAACAGGTTTTGGGAGGAGAGTTCAAGAGTTCTATTTTAAACATGTAAAGTTTGATATGTTTATTAGACTTTCAAATAGAGATGTTGATTAGGCAGACATAGACATGACCCTTGAATACATGGGAAAGATCAAGGCAAATAAATAAATTTGGGAGGATAGGTATCACTTAAAGCAAAGGATTACATGAGATCACATAGAGAATAAATGTAGAAGGTGGCTAAGGACTGGGCCCTGAAGAATGCCGCCTTTTGGAGACCATGAAGAAGAAGAGATAGCATGGGAGATTTTGAAATTCTATGTGCATTTTATGCTTTCAAGTGTAAGAGGGACTAGAGATTTTGAACTATAGAACGACATAGCTAGATGGAGAAGTTAGAGAGAGATTTCTGCTCAGAGTAGTAAGCACTATAATGAATAAGTTGGTAACTTATTCTTCCTCAAAAAGCAGTTGAAATTATTTTATATCTACAAACTACAAAGTCCACAGCCAGCCATCATAATCTTCTTTAAACACCATCTCTCAAAGTCATGTGCCTATTCTATTTCTGACTCCTGCCTATTAACTGAGTCTGGATAGCTGCATTTCATGTGTCAGCTGCTCAATTATTCCATCCCTAGCCTCTGGCATGTGTCCCAGCTTCTGGATCCAAATTCTCACCCCAACTAACAACTTCTAGTTGCCCAACACTGACCAGGAGACAAACTGAGATCATATTCCCCAGAGCTGCCAAAAGTTCTTGGCATATGATCAATGAAGCACACAATAAGTAAGTGGTTAGCAATTAATCAGGTGACAGAGAACAACTGACATGTTAGGGAGCTGCAGAATGAGCCAGATCAAGGCCAGAACAGAGAACCGGAGATTGTACTCCAGGCTAGTTACCCCAGGGAAAAATCTGCTCTAGGTTACCCAGTGTGACCAGACATCCTTTTACCCAGAAGAACTACAGTAATCTGAAGTTTACCATGTGTCCAAGGATTCAGGATTTCCTGGAAGCTGGTAACATTATGAATCAAACTGTAGGTACAGCCACCAAGGGCACTTGTTCTTTCTGCCCCATACCCTAAGGGGTTAGCCTGAAGACATCTGTTACTCTCTCAGCCTCATCTGTAAACTATCTCATAGTGTTTGTGAAGATTAAATGAGATCATTGTAAATAAAGTGCCTGGTACATGGAAAGCACTCAATACGTATTAGCTATTCTCATTTATACTTTAGATGACCACAAAATGACAGTCAGTCAGCTGAATGATAAATCATATCTCTAAAAGCAACACTTTTAATGCTCTCCTAGCACAGAAGAATGACAAAAAGGGGTTTTTTTTGGTTTTTTAATATGTAAACTGGTATGTAATCAATAACATTTAAACTTGTCCTGAAAAAACTCTCCTCCATTTTTCTAAACTTCTTTACCAAGGTTGGCACAGTTATGTTACAAAACTAAGATGTAAATATGTAAATTCTATTAACATGAGATTGATAACAACAATTCTGGATAAATATCAAGCAAAACAGAACTTTCCAAGCCTAACAATTATTCTGTAAGACTCATTCAGGCCCTGGTCTCTTGTTTTAAATGTCTATATCCTTTCAGTATAATGTATTTCTATTTTCCTTTATGGAATTTAAGTTTAAAATAATTAAAGTTGGCGATAGAAGCAGGAAAACATTTATAAGGCCAACATGGCTATTTTACTTTTGTTAATGAAAAGTTATGTAATAGTTTCAGAGCTCCCTTCTTATACTCTTTTAATATTTATAGAAATTTAAAAGAGTTATACTGCTAGAGTTCATTTTGGAAACTGAGAATTTCTATTATCTGATAGCAATAAATTATTTTAGCTCAATTACAGAAATGGTTATTTAAAAGTTATGTTCATCTTTATTCATACCCTTTAACAACAAGTCATTGGTATCTAGTACTTGTACCAGAAGCTCAAGTAAGTGTGACTGAACAAAACTACACTAAGAGGATCTCACCTCCAAACCACTGTGTCACATCACTAGTCTTTTTGCCTCTAATAATACATTAAAAAAAAAGCAGTTCTGGGAACTATTTAAAAGGCCTGCTTGTGTTAACAGAAAGTGCTGCACTAAGCTACCGAAGAACACACAAGTACCTTGAAGGACCCAGAGCAAACCTATAGCCAAGTACAAGGAGATGCCCATGGACACCATGCCAGTAATAAATATATGCAAAAAATAAAATCCCACACCTGTTATGAACTGAAAAGTGAAACCTATAGTTGCATATTTCCCTACATCGATACTTCATGGAATTTGGATTTTTTCAAAGATAATAATTTTTATTTTTCAAACTATTACACAGAAAAGTCACATCTGAACTATAATTTTAAATCAATAAACCTTGATTTTTTTTTGCTTTAAATAAGTTTTTGTTTTGGAATAATTTTCGATTTACAGAAAAGTTGCAAAGATACTACAGAGTACCTATATACCCTTCACCCAGTTTTACCTACATTTAACATCTTACATAACCACAGCTCTGTCAAAACTAAGAAACTAACATTGGTACATTGCTATTAACTAACCTACAGACTTTATTTGGATTTAACCTGTTTACTCCCTAATGCCTTTTTTCAGTTCTAAGATCCAATCCAGGGTACCACATAACATTCAATGACTTTTTTTTAGTGCTTTAAGTTGTAGAACATGCTAAACTTGTGTGTGTGATTAGCAATGCCCTCATTATAAAAATACAGCTCCTTCGAAAATGTGATTTATTGGATATTAGGAAAATGTTACATTAAGATTCATGTAAACATGACATTTCTATTAATGTTTAAGGAGAAAAGAGGTAAATCTCTAAAGTAAGATATGTGCCAGGGACTTATTAGATCAAATTATTTAATGTTTCAGAAATATTTCTTCTAAAAATGCTTGTCACTTACCTATCTCTCAAGGTTCCAGTAAAAGGTCATAGATAAATGGTAAGTCCTTTTTATTAATCCTGTAATAAAATATAAAGTATTATTATAATCATATTCAGATAATCTATTTTTATCAAATATATATAAAAGCTGCTGTGCTTTCACTCCCAAATTTCATTTTTAATTACTATATATTCTTTTTATTGGGATATAAGAACTAATTTAAGGGAAAATAATTCCATAAATAAATTATATGTCTTTATTTAAAAATAAAGGCATGCAACCAAGATACCAACAGCATATTTCACAGAACCAGAACAAATATTCCAAAAATGTATATGGAACAACAAAAGACCCCAAATAGCCACAGCAAAGTGGGAGGAATCACACTACCTGATATCAAACTATATTACCAGACCACAGTAATCAAAACAGCATGGCACTGACATAAAAACAGAGACATAGATCAATGGAACAGAATAGAGCCCAAGAATAAGCCCACATCTTTATAGAGAATTAATATTTGACAAAGGAGGGAAAAATATACAATGGGATAAAGACAGTCTATTCAACAAATGGTGCTGGGAAAATTGGACAATTACATGCAAAAAAATGAAACTGGACCATCTTCTTATACCATACATAAGAATAAACTCAAATGGATTAAAGGCTTAAATGTTAGACTCAAAACCATAAAACTTCTAGAAGAAAACATAGGCAGTAAAATCTCTGACATTTCTCATAGCAATATTTTTTCTGATATATCTCCTTGGGCAAGAGAAACAAAAGAAAAAAATTAACAAATGGGACTACATCAAACTAAAAAGTTTTTGCACTGCAAAAGAAACCAATAAAATGAAAAGACAAACCACACAATGGAAGAACATATTTGCTGATACATATGATAAAGAGTTAATATCCAAAATTTATAAATAACTTATAAAACTAAACACCAAAAACCCCCCAAACAATCCAAATAAAAAATGGGCAAAGGACCTGAATAAACACTTCTCTAAAGAGGGTATACAGATGGCCAACAGACATATGAAAATATACTGTGTCACTTATCACCAGAGAAATGCAAATTAAAACCATAATGAGGTATCACCTCACACCTATCAGAGTAAGTATTACCAATAAATCAACAAGCAACAAGTTTTAGCGAGGATGTGGAGAAAAGGGGACTCTTGTACACTGTTGGTGGGAATGCAGATTGATGCAGCTACTGTGAAAATCAGTATGGAATTATCTTAAAAAATTAAAAATGGAACTGCTTTATGACTCAGTGATTCCACTCCTGGGAATTTATCTAAAGAAATCTGAAAGACTAATTGGAAAGAATATATGCACCCCTATGTTCATTGCAGAGTTATTTACAACAGCCCAAATTTGGAAGCAGCCCAAGTGTTCATCAGTAGATAAGTGGATAAGAAGCTATGGTACATTTATATAATGGAATACTATTGTCTATAAAAAGAAGGAAATCTTACCTTTTTCAACAGCATGGATGCACCTGAAGAGTATTATGCTAAGTGAAATAAGCCAGTCAGAGGAAGACAAATACCATATGATTGCACTCATATGTGGAAACAAAATCATCTAACAAGCAAAATAGAGATAGATTCAAAGATAGAAAGCAGGCTGACAGCTGTTGGGGGTGGGAGGCTGGAGAGGAAGGCATTGGAAGGATTGAGGGGAAAAAAAGAAAAAACTCATGGACACAGACAACGTGGTGATTGCCAGTGGGGGGAGGGGCAAGGTGGAGGAGGGTATGGGGCAATCAATGGTGATGGAAGGAGACTTGACTTGACAGACGATGTGGAATTGTGCACCTGAAGCTTGTATAATTTTGTTAACCAGTGTCACCCCCATGAATTCAATAAAAAGGAAAACAAAAAATGAAAAGACAAGCTAACAAACAGGAGAAAATATCTGCAAATTCTGATAAAAGACATATCTAAAAATAATTAATTAATATAAAGGCATGCAAAATTTAATATGTTTTAAGATAAATAGAAAATGTTATGAAAAAAAGGCCACAATGAATAAAAACTAAGAAGAATGCTTCACATTCTTTTCCACATGCATAATGCTGTGAAAATTACTAAACAGTCATAAACAAGTGAATCATATTGAGAGCACAGTGTTTTTGAGGGGAAACAGTAATTAAGAGTTTGGGGTTAGGAAATTTTTGAAAAAAAGTGTCTGGTAAAGTGTCTTTGTGTAACAGTTTGCCTAAGACAGTACCAAATTATGCTCACTGTCCCAACCATTTTATTATTTGTCCTGGATTTTCCATTTTCTAAAGACTATTTTTTAGAGTAGCATTATAATAAGCCAGGACTTTTACTTTCAGGCTCTGCCATAATCTCACTGAGCAGTGTGAGGTGCACATGCAGTGAACCCAGTGCCATTAAACATGTGATTAAATGTGAAAGGCCCTGAGCTGTAGCCCACCTCTGGATGGGCTGTAACTGACACTTCATCCTCAAAGAGCATCCAAGCCACTTACAGAAAAAGTGGAGTTCAGGAATAGCTAGGGACAGCTGACTCCTTCGGTCTTAAGTGAAGGGTGGAAGAAATATTCAGTGCTGCTGCCCCTGCTTATGACTAGCTTGATTACACCAATTAAGAAAGGCATAGGGAGAAAATTTTTTTAAATATTACACTATAAAGCATGACTTTCCAATTAGAGCAAATGGCTGTCCTTTAAACACATATGCATAACCCACAGACACAGACAAGAGTATGGTGATGGCCAGAGGAAAGGGGGCAAGAGGGCTGGGTGGAGGTGAGCAAAGGGAGGGGAAATGGGGACATCTGTAATAGTGTCAACAATAAAAAAAAGAAAAAAAAGACTGTACTTTACATTTATCTTAGTCAGTTATGATTACAAATTATCTTACTTAAACAAAGTTAAGTGACAGCAGTTATTTTGTGGCTCTCTTAGCAGAAGAAATTCACACTTAAATGATGCTAGCTTCCTATCAGTGTCCAGAGATATATCAACTGAAAAATTAGTTAATTCCAATAATGGTTTGATTGTTTTCATGTAACCATGCAATAAAAGTAAAGCTTTTGGAAGTTCATTCTGTAGAAACATGAAACACCAGACATTGCTGTAATTGCTACTTAAACTCAGTAAAAATGTTCAACAACAAAGATAAAATTATAGTTAGTTTTCATTATTCAAAGTAATTAAGCTCTATAAAGCCACCATGAACACTGAATTTGTGAAAACCAAATCATTTCTCTCAGTGGAAATACAGTTAGGCTCCTGTGAGCCTTTGCCCACAACAATTTCATAAACTAATCAAGCATAACCTTGTTTTAAGTGTATTGCTGCTTAAAGACACTTTAATATAAATAGTTGAGTCACTAACATTGAACTCACAGTCAATAGTATTAACTCATACCTGAATGAAGCTTCTTTTTGTTAAATTTATTGTTGACAGTATTACAGATGTCCCTCATTTCCCCCCATTTTGTCCCCCCTCCACCCAGCCCCAACCCCACACCAGGCCTTCCCCACACTATTTTCAGTGTCCATAGGCTATGCATATATGGACATAAGTTCTTTAGTTAATCTCTTCCCATGCCGCCCATACCCCTCTCCTCTGAGATCTGTCAGTCTGCTCCATGCATCTGTCTCTGGAAATATGTCTGTCAGTTTATTTTATTCATTAGATGCCTCATATAAGTGAGATCATATGGTATTTGTCTTTCTCTGACTGCCTTATTTCACTGAGCATAGTAATCTCCAGGTCCCTCCATGATGCCTCAAAAGGTAAGAGATCCTTCATTTTCACAGCTGCATAGTATTCCATTGTGTAAATGTACCACGGCTTTTTTATCCACTCATCTACTGATGGGCACTTGGGCTGTTTTCAGATTTTACCTATTGTAAATAACACTGCTGTGAGCATAGGGGCGCACATATTCTTTTTGATTGGTGTTTTGGGATACTTAGGATATGGAACTCTGGATCAAACAGCAGTTCCATTAATTTTTTGAGGAAACTCCATACTGTTTTTCACAGTGACTGCACCAGTCCGCATTTCCCCCAGCAGTGTACTAGGGTTCCCTTTTTACCACATCCTCACAACACTTGCCGTTTGTTGATTTTTTGATGGTAGCCATTCTGACAGGTGTGAGGTGATACTTCCTTGCAGTTTTGATTTGCATTTCCCCGATGATTAGTGATATTGAACACTGTATCATATGTCTATTGGCTTTCTATATATCCTCTTTGGAGAAGTGTCTATTCAGGTCCTTTGCCTATTTTTTCATTGGGTTATTTGTCTTCCTGGTGTTGAGTTGTATGAGTTCTTTATATACTTTTAAAATTAACCCCTTATCAGATGTATCATTGGCATTAACCCCTTATCAGATGTATCACTGGCATTTATGTTCTCCCATATAGTGGGTTCCCTTTTCATTTTGTTGATGGTTTCTTTTACTGTGCAGAAGCTTTCTAGTTTGATGTAATCCCATTTGTTTATTTTTTCCTTTGTTTCTCTTGCCCTAGGAGATGTATGGGCAAAAATACAGCTATGTGAGATGTCTGAGATTTCATTTCCTATGTTTTCTTCTAGGATTTTTATGGTTTCATGACTTATATTTAAGTATTTCATCCATTTTGAGCTTATTCTTGCATATGGTGTAAGTTGGTGGTCTAGTTTCATTTTTTGGCATGTACCTGTCCAATTTTCACACCACCACTTACTGAAAAGACTATCATTACTCCATTATATGCACTTTCCTCCCTTGTCAAATATTAATTGACCATAATGGCATGGGTTCTCTGTTCTATTCCATTGGTCTATATGCCTGTTCTTGTGCCAGAACCAGACTGTTTTGATTACAATGGCTTTGTAATATAGTTTGATATTCGATATTATGATCCCTCCAACTTTGTTCTTCTTCTTCAAGTTTGCTGAGGCTATTTAGGGGCTTTTTTGGTTCCATATAAATTTTTAGAATATTTGTTTTGGATCTCTGAAACATGCCATTGGTATTTTAATAGGAATTGGATTGAATCTGTAGATTGTTTTGGGTAGTATGGACATTTTAATAATGGTAATTCTTCCATTCCATGAACATGGTACATGCTTCCACTTCGTTGTATCTTCCTCTACTTCTTTTTTCAATGCCCTATAGTTTTCTTAGGTCTTTTACCTTCTTGGTTTTATCCAAGGTATCTTATTTTCTGTTACAGCAATGGTGAATAGGATTTTTGTTTTTTTAGTTTCTCTTTCTGAGAGTTCATTATTGGCGTACAAAAGTGCCATCAATTTCTGGATGTTAATTTTGTATCTTGCTACTTTGCCAAATTTAATTATTAAATCTAGCCATTTTTTGTGGAGTCTTTAGGGTTTTCCATGTACAATATCATGTCATCTGTGAATAATGACAGTTTCACTTCCTCTTATCCAATTTAGATGCCATTTATTTTTTCTTCTTGTCTGATCACTGTGGCTAAGACTTCCAGTACTATATTGAATGTGGATATCCCTGTCTTGTTCCTGATCTTAAGGGAAACACTTTTAGATTTTGCCCATTGAGTATGATGCTGGCTGTATAATATGGCCTTTATTATGTATAAGAATTATCCTTATATTCCCAGCTTGCTAAGTTTGTATCATAAATTCGTGCTGAATTTTGTCAAATGCTACTTCTGCATCTATTGATATGATTACATGATTTTTATCCTCATTTTGTTTATGTGATGTATCACATTTATTGATCTGAGAATATTGTACAAGCCTTGCTTCCCCAAAATAAAACTCACTTGGTCATGGTGTATGATCTTTTAATGTATTGCTGGATTGGATCTGCTAATATTTTGTTGAGGATTTTGTCATCTATGTTCATCTGGGATATTGGCCTGTAATTTTCTTTCTGTAGTCTCTTTATCAAGTGTTGGAATTAGGATAACGCTGGCTTCGTAAAAAGATCTTGGAAATCTTCCCTTTACTTGAATTTTTTTGAACAGTTGGAGGAGGACAGATTATAGTTCTTTGAATATTTGGTAAAACTTGCCTGTGAACCCATCCAGTCTAGGACTTTTGTTTGCTGGAGATTCCTGATTACTGCTTCAATTTCATTAGCTGTTATCAGGCTATTCAGGTTTTCTGATTCATCCTGATTCAGTGTTGGAAGATTGTGTATTTCTAGGGATCTGTCCATTTCACCCAGTTTGTCCAATTTGTTGGCATATAGATGTTCAAAGTATTTTCTTATAATCCTTTGTTTTTCTGTGATGTCAGTTGTTACTTTGCCTCTTTCTTATTTTATTTATTTGGGTCCTCTCTCTTTGTCTCTTTGTTTCTTGATGAGTCTAGCTAAAGGTCCATCAATCTTGTTTATCTTTTCAAAGAACCTGCTCTTGGTTTCACTGATCTTTTGTATTTTTTTTTAATCTCTATGTCATTAATTTCTACTCTGATCTTTATTATTTCCTTCCTTCTGTTTACTCTGGGCTTTACTTATTTTCTTTCTAATTCTTTTGGATGTAGGGTGAGATTGATTATTCAATTATTTTTTTTCTTGTTTCTTGAGGTAGGCCTGTAATGCTATTAAGTTTTCTCTCAGGACTGCTTTCACTGTGTCCCATAGATTTTGAGTTGTTGTGTGTTCGTTTGCATTTGATTCTAGAAAGTTTTTGGATTTCTTCCTTGATCTCATTGGTAATGCATTCATTGTTTAATAACTTTTTTAGCCTCCATATGTTTTAATGTTTTTGAGTCTTTTCCTTGTAGTTGATTTCTAGTTTCATGCTATTGTGACCTGAGATGATGCTTGACATGATTTCAATCTTCTTGAATTTAAGACTTCTTTTGTGTCCTAACATGTAGTCTGAGAATGTTCCATGTGCACTTGAGAAGTATGTATATCCTGCTGCGTTGGGGTGAAATGTTCTGTAGATATTAATTAAATCCATCTGATCTAGTGTGTAGTTTAAGGTTACTGTTTCTTTGTTGATTTTTTGTCTGAAAGATCTATCCAATGATGTCAGTGTGGTGTTAAAAGTCCCCTACTATTGACTATATTGCTATCGATCTCTCCCTTAAAGTCCTCCAAAAGTTTTAAGTATATTTATGTGCTCCTATACTGGGTGCATATATGTTTACAAACATTATATCCACTTGTTGGGTGGATCCCTTTCGTATTATGTACCTTCTGTTGCTTGTTATGGCCTTTGTTTTGAAGTCTATTTTGTCAGATATAAGTATTGCTATGCCCCCCTTTTTCTTGTTTCCATTTGCATAGAAAATTGTTTTCCACCCATTCATTTTCATCCTGTGTAAGTCTTTTGTTTTGATGTGGGTCTCTTGTAGACACCATGTATATGGGGAAAGTTTATTTATCCATTCAGCAACCTTATGTCTTTTGATTGGGGCACTTAATCCATTTACATTTAAGGTTATTGTTGAGAAGTACTTATTGATTACCATTTTAATTCATTATACCTTTGTTCCTCTGTCTCTGCTTCTTCTTATAGCATTTCCTTTAACGTTTCCTGAAATGTTAGTTTGGTGGAAATAAATTCCTTTAGCCTTTTTTTTTTTTTTTTGGTCTGTGAAGCTCTTTATTTCACCTTCAATTCTGAATGACAGCCTTGCAGGACAGAGGACTCTTGGTATCAGATCCTTACTTTTCTTTACTTTGAATACTTCATGCCATTTCCTTCTGGTCTATAATGTTTCTGTTGAGAAATCAGCTGACAGCCTTATAGGAGCTCCCTTGTAGACAACTGTCTCTTGCTGCCCTTAAGATTCTCTCTTTGTCTTTAATGTCTGTCATATTAATTCTGATGTATCTTGGTGTGGGTCTCTTTTAATTCATGTTGACTGGGACTCTGTGCTCCCTGAATTTGTGTGACTTTTCCTTTACCAGGTTAGGTAAGTTTCCTGTCATTATTTCTCCCAACAGGTTCTTACTTGCCTTCTTCTCCTTACACCCCTATGATGCAGATGTTGTTATGTTTCATGTTGTCCTAAACTTCCCTTAAACTATCCTCCTGCTTTTAAATTATTTTTTCTTCTTTGTGCTATGATTTAGTGATTTTTTTCCTATCTTATCTTCTAATTCAGTCATTCAATCCACAGCTTCAACCACCCTACTATTAATTCCTTCCAGTGTATTCTGTATTTCAGATATGGCATTCCTCATTTCTGACTGATTATTTTTCATGGTTTCTATGTCCTTTTTCATGCTTTTGAGCATCCTATAACCATTATTTGAACTCTGCTTCTGATAAATTGTTTGCCTCCATTTCATTTTGCTCTTTTTCTGGAGATTCCTCATGTTCTCCCATTTGGGGCATGATTCTTTGTCTCCTCATTTTGGCTTTGGCTTTCTGTTTGTTTCTATGTGTTGAGCTCAGTGGCACAATTGTTAACACTTCAGGCTGGGTGTCTATAGAGGTAAATATTTTTTAAAAAAACTTCTGCATTTTTAATCCATACCTGAGGCTATTTTTTCCATTGCTTTTCAGAGAGAGTGGAAGGGAAGGAGGGAGGAGGAGAAAGAGAGAAATATTGATATGAGAGAAACACATTGACTGGTTTCCTCTCTCACACACCCCGACAGGGGTCATGGAGCAAACCCTCAAGCCAGGCACATGCCCTTGACCTGGAATTGAACCTGCAGCCCTTCAGTGCATAGACCAGTGTTCTAACCACTGACTAACACCATCCAGGGCTACAGAGGTAAATCTTGATGACCATATATGAGACACTGTGCAGATGCTGCCCTCATAGGCTGGGTTGTTCCTAGCAGGATCTACAGCCTGCCAGACCTCCCTTTGGGTGTGCTGTTTGCATATCCAGATGGGTCAAGCTCTGGTGTGGTCTGAAGTCCAACACTGGTTGTGTTGGTTCTGGGTCCTCTTGGGTGGGTTTCAGATGCAGGTCGCTGTGAGCATCTGTGTGTAACTGGCATTGGTTACCTATCTGTATCTACCACTCTGTTCACTGTTTGTGTCAGTGTCTACTAAACCGGGGGGGGGGGGGCAATCTATGTAAATGGGCCAGCTTTTTCCATCTTAGGGCTGCGGGAAGACCTGCAGTCAGACCAAAGCTCCTGAAGTCTGCCTCCACCTGTCAGCTACTCCACCTCCTGCCTGATATTACCTGGTCTTCCTCCAGAGCCTTCCAAAGATAGTTTGTAGCATGAACCCAGGCCAGCCTAGATTGAGCTAGTGGGCCCCCTGCATGGGGATTACACAGGCACTCAGTGAGAGGAAATTAGTCCCTGCTTCAAAGCCAAACTTCTCAGTCTCTGCCAGAGTCTCCAACTTTAATATCCCCTAAGGGAGCTCGCTGCAGGTTCAGGTTGGGTACAACCTGAAGTATCCTTTGCAGGAGCAGGTTCAGCTATCCTGGGCTCAGTGGGGTAGATCCAAGAGTCTCGAACTGAGAATGTTGCTGGCCCAGCACACAGGATGGGGCTAAGCACTTCCTCCTGGTCCCAGACAATAATCTCAAGGGTCCCACACTTTGGATGTCCTGCTCTGAGACATTCTCCCATTCCCCACAGAACTGCGCCCAGTAGTGGTATCAGAGACTTCACTGGGCTGAATCAAATAGTCTCCTGTTGGGGGTGGTATCCACAGCCTCCAGGAGAGGGGGACAGGCACTATCTCTCCTTCCCAGGGCTGTGCCCTGGAACTCTGAGGAACCTTGGATATGCCTCCCCACAATGCAGTTACAGAGCTCAGGACTCACCTGCCTGTCTATCTCCCTGACAGAAATCTCCCTGGGAGACACCACAAAAATCCCAGCTCTTCATGGCACTGGTGCCCCTGTGCCATCCAACCAAGCAGGAGGGGGCATAAAATCAGCCCTGTGCCAGACTCCATACTCTCTGTACAGCTGGTCTCAGCAAAAGCAGGGCTGGATTTCAGAGTTCGGACCCCCAGTGCAGGCCATAAATCTCAAACCTACGCTGCTCTCCTATGCTGCCAATTCAGCAGGACCAGAAAGGCTGGGCAGCTCCACAGTTGGGGGATGGGGCTCTGACCTTAAGCCTGAGGTGGGAGAGACTGTTCTTTTTTCCCCAAGCTAACCAATTTAGTCACTGGCAGGTTCAGCCCAATGCCGTTCTAGAAAATAGAGGGTGCCTCAGAGTCATTGCTGGGTGCAGCCCCCAGACCCCAAACATGCATGCACAACCTTTCCAGCAGATGGAGTCTGGAGCAATCTTCTTAGGCTGGGGCTGCTAACAACAACAGGAGTGCTCCTTCACTGGGAAGATGCAGCCCAAGTCTCCCAGGCAGACAGAATCCCCTTGATTCCTTCTGCCTGATGCTATGCGGGCTCTTCTTCTTTTCTCTGTTGCTCTGGGTTGGGGTTCCCTGTGTGGGGTTGAGACCCCGCAGACCCAGAGGTAGGTTGTTTTGTAGCCCTGATTTCCCTTCGGCCCCTAAGCCGCCACACCTACTCAAGGGGGCTTTCTCTTTCCCCATCTCCGCTCCTCTTACCAGTCTCTACATGACTTCTTCAGTGCTTCTTAGATATAATATTTTAGGTCGACTACACTTCAATTGGTTTTTCAAGTTGATTGCTCTGTAGTTTAACTGTAAATCCTGTCCCTGGTGAGAAGCACCTGCACACAGCCTCCAGCTACACTGCAGCCATCTTGAACCTCTGAATGAAGCTTATTTAAAACATATTTTCTTTGTAAAATACATCATGTCACAGCGTTGTTGTACTTAGGAACAATACACAGCACTTCAGCACTATTCCTGGGCACTATTTTAAAAAGAGAAATCACCAACAAAAAGCATAAAAATGCAAAAAATGTGGCACCAGGAATAGATGCCCATTTACAGTATCAGAGCTGAAAGAAGGCAGGGAACTGCTTCATTTTACCTAAGCTGAAAAATGTATGTTAAGCAATCCAAATTTTTTCTCACTTTGCAAATGTCCACAAATGACTATAAAAGCTCCATGAGTACTAATTTTGGGATTACAAATATATTTTTGTAAGTAGAAGGATTTGCAAAATGGAATCTGTGACTAATGAGGAAAGACTGTATTTGTTTTTATAGAAATAACACAAATTTTGTTCAAGCACAACATCATAGAATATAAAACAATGTTCATATTAATTAAAAAATTATGGAACAAAACTAAAGTTGGATTGGGTTGTGATTCACATAGAATTCACAACTGTGCCATATACTTTAATAATATACTAGCAATCAGTGTAGAAGCAAACATATTTTACAACTGCATCCACCAAAGAAGTTACGTCTACCAATCAAAATTTGTAAATATTTACACACATACACACACACATAAAGAAACTGAACTAAAATGTTTTCTGTGACAAAGATATTGTTGAATAAGAAAATACTTCAGGATAGCAGTACGTGTTTTCTCTTTTTGCTACATCTTAGAAAACTTTGAGGCTTTTAAGACTCACATTGTAAAATTATCAATAGGACTAAACTGTTTTCAATCAAGCACTCTAAACTTCAACTTCATGGTTCAGTTAGCTAGAAATCTTTAATTCAAAATTTAATTTAAACAGAGAATCTTTTTTTTTTTTTTTTTACTTAGTTAAATTTATATTATGTACCAGGATGAAATGAACTTCAATGTGCTTATATTCTAGCAGCATCTAAATTTGGTAAAATGTTCAAAAGAATTATAAATAGATTCAATGTATTTAACAAGCTTTGTCTTGTAAAAACTTCATTAAATAAAGGTACTCTAAAGTAAAAAAGACAGTGCCTGTGAAACTATATAGGTTGGAATATTTTCATGTTAAACTATTAAATCAAAATTTAATAATCTTAATGTAGTACAATTTTTTTTGAATTTACCAGGTATCTCAGTACCTACAGAGATATAATATTCTCAAATTTTAAAATTACTATGTACAGCAAATAGTAGCCATCGAAGAGAATCAACAATTTCAAGTTTAGTAACCATACAATGAAACGGCAGAAAACTATAATTTTTGAAACAATTAAAAACAATACAACCATATTTCAATACTACATTTCTTTCATAAAAATAGACCCAGGATTACATACAAATTATGAATAAAAATAAATAATGTTTATGAACTTTTGCTGAGAATTACACTTATGCTATTTTTAAGGATGAGAAAATTAATATGGGAAAGTTCTGTTTGCTTTGATGTACATGAATATATGTTAATATTTTTTAGAAATAAATTTACTTTAAAAATAACTGCTTAGCACAATTTTATTGTTCATTGATACAATAAAAGTAATTTGTCAGTCAACAAAATTATATAATTTTATTATCTTTTAGTATTCTTTCTTCTCAAAAGAATCTCAGGTTGAGCAATAAGTTACATGGTTAACGTAAGTCTGATGGTTAATTTTATGTGTCAACATGGCTAGACTATGGTGCCCAACTGTTCAGTCTAACACTATTCTACACATTTCCTTGAAGGTCTTTGTGGGTGTGATTAATATTTACAATCAGCTGACTTTAAATAAAGCAGATTACTCTCTATAATGTGGTGGGTTGTGTCTAATCAGGCGAAGGCCTACATACAAAAACTGAGCTATCCCAAGAAAAAAGCAATTTTCCCTCAGGACAGTAACACAGAAGCCCTGCCTGTTTCCAGTCTACTGGCCTACCCTACAAATTTCAGGCTTGCCAGCTCCCACAGTGATATGAGCTGTTTCCTTTAAAAAAAAGTGATAGTATAAAATATATATACATCCTAGTAGTTCTATTATCTGGAGTACCTACACACTAGGTAAAGAAGATTTGAATGTATTAAGGAACTCCACACAATGGAAGTTTCTCTCTGATAAGAATAGAAGGTGAAAGGGTTTTATTTTAGGAAGCATGTAATTAAAACCATGAAAATGACCTTTAAAGAAGAACAAAACCCCAGATTCGAGGGGCACACCTTTCTATGCCAGAATACCACATAACCCAAAAACTCAAGTTTTAGAGAATAGAGTCATGTCTTACTCCTCTTTGTACCTCCTTTCTAGCAGGTAGTCTGAGACAGAAAAGGTACTCTAAAATGTTGCTAAACAAACAATGTCTCTAAAGATATCACCAGTCCTGATTCTATGAAAATAACGAGTATATGCAAAAGTATGTCTTTAATGTTTTTAGTAATCATGTTTTCAGTAGCATTAGTGTTGCCAATCAGAGACTGTTGAATGTGTAATATGGAATAAAAATAAGTGAATAACTATGGGATTTTTCTAATTCTACAAATACTTCTTAGCATAGAGGAAAGGAGATGCAAAAGGAAGATATAAATGGACTGCAGTCTAGAGTTTTAATTGGAAGTATCAATATAAACTTGTGAAGTATTTTTATTTATCATAAATATATACATAAATTTCTGAGCTCTGTTTACAGTAAAGGCCTAGAAACAAGGACCAATCCAGTATCAATGGGCATCCTTTAGATAGTAGTGTTTCTTACAGAAATGGTTGATTCTAGGATTCAAGAGTCAACTGTGAGAGGCTCCCACTAGACAAAGATGGAATAATTTGAGCTTCAATAATGATAATAACTGAAATGGATTAAAATCTAGCAAATTTTTAATTGTAATATTTCATAATATTTTTAAGAAATGGGTCACCAAGACATAATAGACAATCAACTAATTATCTTAAAAACCATAAAATCAAAGGGAAAAATCAAGAATTTATGCTGCCTTTCCTTTATATCACTGGGTAATACCTAAACTCTGTCAACCATTGTAGCATTCTCCAAGCTACATATACCTTTATGGTAAAGAGTAAAAATCTAACTGCTTAGCAGGGCATAAGCACAGCCTTTGATCAATAAGTGACTTATGCTGACCAAGGGGTAAGGCTAAAATAAAAATAAATAAACAAACAAAAAAATGAGTAGGAACATAAGAGGTACACTGTGGAGGAATAGACTTCACACAGTCAGTTCAGTAAAGTCACTAAAAAATAAATAGATGGCCATACAAACAACAATAACATTAATCCCCAGCCCCAAGATTATTAGTACACAATGTTGCTACAGTACGTTATCTAAATTGTTGAACAAATATTGCAAAATATGCCAAAAGAAACCACTACCACACACAGTAAAGTGTAACCCATTTGCAGGAAAAAAGGCAGGTAATATAAACTGATTTTAAAGGGGCCCAGATGTTAGGCTTAACAGATGCCGACTTCAAATCAGCTATTACAAATCCGTTCACAGAACTAAAGGAAACCATATATAGAGAATTAAAGAAAATCGTGATGGCAATGTCTCATCAAATAGAAAATATCAATAAAAATATAAAAATGGTTTTAAAAACTCAAATATAAATTTTGAAATTGAAAAGTATAACAACTGAAATGTAAAATTCACTAGAAGAGCTCAACAGATTTGAACTGACAGAAGAATCAGAGCCTAAAAATAGATCAATAGAGATTATGCAATTTGAAGAATACAGGAAAAAAAAAAATGAATGAAGAAAAATAAACAGTGCCAGAGAAAGAGAGAAAAGGGCAGAAAAAATATATTAAAAAATAATGGCTGAAATCTTCCCAAATTTTATGAAAAACATTATTAATTTACACATCCAAGGGGCTCAACAAACTCCAAAAAAGAGAAATACAAAGAGATCCAAACCTAGATACATAATAGTCAAAATGTGGCAAGACAAAGACAAAGAGAAAAATCTTGAAAGCAGCAGGAGAAAAATGACTTATCACATACAAGGGAGCCCCAATAAGATTAACAGTTGATTTCTCATCAGAAGCAAAGGAGACCAGAAGGCAATAGGATCAAATATTCAAAGTGCTAAAAGTAAAAAATTGTGAACAAAGGATTTTATATGTAGATAAACTAACTTTCAACAATGAAAGTGAAATCAAGACATTCCCAGAAAAACAAAAACTGAGTGAATCTGTTGTTACGAGATCTGCTTTACAAGAAATACTAAAGGAGTTCTTCAGGATGAAAGCAAATGACACCAAACAGTAATCTGAGTCCATACAAAAAACAAAGTGCAATAAAGGTAAGTATGTACCTAATTATAAAATACACTATAATCACATATTTCTTCCCCTTCTCTTCATCGATTTAAAGAGTAATTCAATAAAACAATATGCACATAATTGTATTATTGGGCTAATAACATATAAAAATGTATGTTTGACGATAACAACATAGAGGATGCAGGTGAGAGCAAAGCTGTATTGGAGTAAGAAAATAACACCAGATGTTACCTCAAATCCACAGAAATTATAAAGAGAATGAAAAATAAAAAGGTTCATCCTAAGTAAAATAAGCCAGTCAGAGAAAGACAAGTACCATATGATTTCACTAATATGTGGAATCTAATGAACAAAATAAACTAACAGAATAGAAACAAATTTATAGATAGAGAACACATGGACAGTTGTCAGAGGGGAGGTGGATTGCAGGGTTGGTTGAAAAAAGTAAAGGTATTAAGAAGAAGAAAAAAAAATACCTCATGATGCAGACACAGTATGGTGGTTACCAAAGAGCATAGAGAGTGGGGAGAGGTAGAAGACATATAGGGGGAATAAATGGTGATGGAAGGAGACTAGATTTGGAATAGTAAATACACAATGCAATATACAGATGATATATTATAGAATTGTACACCTGTACCTATATAATTTTATTAACCATCACTGCAATAAATTCAATAAAAAAAGAAAAAGGTTAGAATAAGTAATTCTATAAATATGTACTTGCTCTCTTTTCTTCTCTCCGCTTCTTTAAAATAGTTAAGATTATAAAAAGTAAAAATTATACACCATATTGTTAGGTTTCTACAATCTAGAGACGTAATATATGTATAATAAGAGTAGCAAAAAAAGGAGAGAGGAAAATGAAGCTATTCAGGATGCAAGTTTATTTTGTTGAAAGTAAGAAAAAAATCAAAAGCAAATTTTTATAAGTTAAGATACATGTTGTAATCCCTAGGACAACACTAAGAAAGTAATTCAAAATATATAAGTTAAAATTAGTAAAGAAATTAAAACACCACACAAGAAAATATTCACTAAATTCAAAAGAGTGCAATAAAAAAAGAACAAAAGAGGAATCAGACCTATAGAAAACCAAAAGCAAAATGACAGATGTAAATCCCACCATATCAATAATATTAAATGTGAATAGATTAAACAATCCAATCAAAAGGCAGAGATTATCAGACTATATTTTTAAAAATCCAACTATATCCTTATATAATTTCTACAGTAGGTACATTTTAGGTTCAATGATACAAATAGGTTGAAAGTAAAAGGATGGAAAAAGATATATTATGCAAAGATTATAAAAGATTCAGACAAAATAGACTTTAAAACAAACAAGAAAAGAGCTAAGTAATAATAAATATACAATTCAAAAATGATAATGGTAGACTTCAATATCTCCTTTCAATACTACATAAAAAACCAGGGGGGAAAAATCAAAAGGTAACAGAAGATTTTAACAGAACTATAGGTCAACTAGACCTGACACCTATATAACACTCCAACGAACAACACAATATATGTTCTTCTCAAGTGCACATTAAACATTCTCGAAGTTAAACCATATGGCAGGCCACACACAATCCTCAATAATTTAACTATTAAAAAAAAAAGAATGTTCTCTGACCACATTAGAATGTAATTAGAAATCAGTAAAAGAAAAAAAAATTAAATAAAAATTATTACATAGAAATACTATGAAAAATTGCACAGCAACAGATTGGATAACTTAAATGTAAAGGACAAATTCCCAGAAAAACACAAACTACTGAAACTGACTCAGGAATAAATAGAAACGTTTAATAAGCCTATAATAGGTAAAGAAATTGAGTTATTAAGCTACTTCCAAAAATAATAAGTGCAGACCAGAGGGCTTTATTGGTAAATTCAACCAAACATTTAAAAAGTAATGAATACCAATCTTTCACAAACTCCTCCAATGAGAGAAAGAAAGAGAGAACACTTTGCAATTCATTCTACAAAGACAGTATTACCTGATACTAAAACTAGACAAACGCATCATAAAAAAACTACAGACCAACATTCCTCATGGATATAGATGTAAAAATCCTCAACCAAATACTAGCAAACCAAATGTAGCATTATATAAGAAACATTATATACCATGACCAAGTGGGATTTATCCTGGGAATGCAAGTTTGGTTCAATATACAAAAAAATCAATCAACATATAGCATATTAATAAAATTTTAAAAATAAAAATCACATGATCATATCAATAGATACAGAAAAAGTATTTGCCAAAATCCAACACGCTCTTATCATAAAAAGCATTCAATAAACTAGGAACAGAATGAAACTTCCTCAACACAGTCATGAACATCTATGAAAAACTCACAATTCTCATCATATTCAATAATGAAAACTGAATGCTTCCCTCTTAAAATCAGGAACAAGAAAATGATGTCCTATTTCTTACCATTTCTACTCAACATTTCACGGAGGTACAGCCAATGCAATTAGGCAAGAAAACAAGCACCAAAAACAGCACCCAAATTGGTAAGGAATAAGTATAACTACCTTTATTCATAGAGGACATTATTTTGTACATAATAATGCCTAGAAATCTACTAAACAAAACTACTTGAACTAATAACTAGGTTCAGCAAGGCTGCAAGACACAAGAATAATATACAAAATTCAATGTATGTCTATATAACAGTAATGAGCAACCCAAAAGAGATATAATTAACAATTCACTACAATCAAATCAAAAAGAATAAAATAACTAGGAATATACTTAACAAAAATAGGATAGCCCAGCCAGAGTGGCTTAGTGGTTGAGTGCGGACCCATGAACCAGGAGATCATGGTTGATTTCCAGGTCACAGCACATTCCCCGGTTGTGGGCTAGATCCCTAATAGGGGGTGTGCAGGAGGCAGCAAATCAATGACTCTCATCATTATGTTTCTATCTTTATCTCTCTCCTTTCCTCACTCTAAAATCAATAAAAAAAAAAAAAATCAAAAAATAGTATAAGCCTCGCACACTGGAAACTAAAAACATTGCTTGAAGAAATTAAAAACAACCTAAACAAATAGAAAAACATGCCTTGTTCATGGATTGTTAAAATTTAATATTGTTAGGATGTGACTACTCCCCTTATTGGTCTAAATATTCAGAGCAGTGCCAACCAAGCCTCTTTTTTATTGTCCTCACCCAAGGATATTTTTTCATTGCTTTTCAGAGAGAGTGGAAGGGAGAGAGAGGGAAAGAGAAAGAGAGAGAAACATCAATGTGAGAGAGACCCATTGACTGGTTGCCTCCCGCATGGACCCCAGCCAGGCTGGGGATCAAGCCTGCAACCAATGTACATGCCCTTGTCCAGAATGAAACCTGGGGCCCTTCAGTCTGCAGGCCGACGCTCTAACCACTGAGCGAAACCAGCTAGGGCCAAGCAAACTATTTTTAAAAAAAGAATGTAGCTGGAAGACTTACACAACCCAATTTCAATGCTTATTATATAGCTGCAGTAATCAACACAGTATGGCACTGGCATAAAGATAAATATGTAAAACAATGGGGAAAAAATGAGAAATAAACTCTTACATTTATAGTCAATTTTGATAAGAGTGCCAGCCAAAATAACTTAATGGGTAAAGTATAGTCTTTTCAACAAATGGTACAGGGACAACTGAATATCTACATGAAAAAAAATAAAGTTTAACCATACACAAAAATTAACTAACAAAATCACAGACTTCAATTTAAGTATTAAAACTATAAAACTCCTAGAAGAAAACATAGCAGTAAATCTTTAGGATTAGGCAATGATTTGTTAAATATAATAACAAAAGCACAAGTGACAAAAGAAAAAATAGATAAAGTGGGCTACATTAAAATTAAAATCAGAATGGGAGTAAATAATTGCAAACCATATATCTGAAAAGGGACTGGTATCAGTAACAAAGAACTCTTGTAACTCATTAATAAAAAGATAAAGGATTATTTAAGAAAAATTAAATAATGGGCAAAGAATAAGAAAAGACATTTCTCTACACAAGATTTACAAATGATTATTAAACAGAAGATGCTCTACATCATTAATCATTAGAGAAATGCAAATGAAAACCACAATACATTTATGGTCAATTTGATATTCAATGAGATTCCACTTCACAGCCATTAGGATAGCTATAATCAAAAAGAGAGGGAATATTTCTTTGGTGGTACTGTACTTCTTTAGTCTTTTTTTGTTTGGAAATCTCTTTATTTCGCCTTCAATTATAAATGATAGCCTTGCTGGATAGACTAGTCTTGGATTCAGGTCCTTGCTTTTCATTACTCTGAATACTTCATGCCACTCGTTTCTGGCCTGAAATGTTTCTACTGAGAAATCAGCTAGCATTCTAATGGGAAATCCCTTGCAGGTAATTTTCTGTCACTCTCTTGCTCCTTTTAAGATTCTTTCTTTATCGTTAATGTTTGCCAGTTTAATTATGATGTAATAATATCATAATTATGTCTAGGTGTGGGCCTCTATGAGTTCATCTTTATTGGGACTCTCTGTGCCTCCTGAACTTGTGTGACTTTTTCCTTCACCAGGTTAGGGAAGTTTTCTGTCATTATTTCTTTAAACAGGTTCTCTGTTCCTTACTCACATCCTTCTCCTTCTGTTATCCCAATGATGCAGATGTTGGTATGTTTCATGTTGTCCCAGAGCTCCCTTAAGCTATCCTCCTGCTTTTTAATTCTTTTTTATATTTGCTGCTCTAGGTGGGTATTTATCTCGTCTTCAAAATCGCTGATTCAATCCTCTGCTTCATCCAATCTATTTTTAATTCCTTCCAGTGTGTTCTTGATGTTAGATATATTATTCTTCATTTCTGTCTGGTTCTTGTTCATTGTTTTTATTCCCTTTTTCATGCTGTTGTAGTTCCCACTGAGTTTCTTGTAATTTGCACTAAGCTCCTTGAGCATCTTTATAACCATTGCTTTGAAAACTATGTCTAATAGGTTGTTTGCCTCCATTTCATTTAGAATTTTTTCTGGAGAGTCCTTTTCTTTCATTTGTGGGTTTTGAACGAATGCTCAATGTCACTAATAATCAGAGAAATGCAAATTAAAACCACAATGAGATATCACCTCACACCAGTCAGAATGGCTATCATCAATAAATCAAACAAACAACAAGTGTTGGAAAGATATGGAGAAAAGGAAACACTAGTTCACTGCTGGTGAAAATGCCAATTGGCACAGCCACTATGGAAAACAGTATGGAGTTTCCTCAAAAAATTAAAAATGGATCTGCTGTTTGACCCAGTGATCCCACTTCTAGGCATATAGTCTATGAATCCCAAAACACCAATCAGAAAGAATATATGCACCCCTATGTTAATAGCAGTGTCATTTACAATAACTAAGATGTGGAAACAGTCCAAATGCCCATCAGTAGATGAAGAGAAAAAAGCTGTAACACATTTACACAATGGAATACTAGAATACTATGCAGTTGTAAAAAAGAAGGATCTCTTACCCTTTGAGTCAGCATAGATGGACCTGAAAACTATTATACTAAGTGAAATAAGCCAATCAGAGAAAGACAAATATTACATGATCTCTCTTATTTGTGGAATCTAATGAACAAAATGAATTGACCAACAAAATAAGATCCGAGGCACGGAGGCATGGAACAGACTGACATATCTCGGTGTGCGGGGGCAGGGAGAGAAGAGATAAACCAAAGAACTTATATAATTATATACACAGCCCATGGACACAGACAATAGGGTGGTGAAGGCGTAGGGGCATAGGGGCTAGGTGGAGGGTGGTAAAATGGGGGGGGTGGAATGTGGAACACCTGTAATACTGTCAGCAATAAAAATATAATAAAAAAAGAGAGATAATAACGAGTATTGATGAGGATGGGGAGATACTGGAATCCTATACATTGCTGGAGGGAATGCAAAATGGTACAGCTACTTACAAAACCAGTTTGGCAGTATCTCAAAATTTTAAAACACAGAGTAACATATGACCCAGAAATTATACTACTAAGTATAGACTGAAGGGAAATAAAAACATACATCCACAGAAAAATTTGTACATCAATGTTCACAGCAGCATTATTCATAAGAGCCAGTAAGTGAAAACAGCCCAAATGTTCACCAATCGATGAGTGGATTTAAAAAACGTGGCATATCTACAAGATATGAAAGCAATTCAAGTGCTCATCAATAGACAAGTGGATAAAAAAGCTGTGGTACATATATTCAATGGAATATTACCTGGCCATGAAGAAAATGAAATCTTACCATTTGCAACAGCATAGATGGACCTAGAGGGTATTACGCTCAGTGAAATAAGTCTGTCAAAAAAAAGAAAATAGCATATGATTTCAATTATACATGGAACCTAAAGAGCAAAATAAACGAATAAACAAAATAGAAACAGACTCATAGATACAGAGAACAGACTACTGGTTGCCAGAGGGGAGGGTGGTTGGGGGACTGAGGGAAAAAGGTGAAGGGATTAAGAAGTACAAATTCGTAGTTATAAAACAGTCATGGGGATATAAAGTACTGCATAGGGAATATAGTCAATAATATTGTAATAACTATGTATGATGCCAGGTGGATACTGGAAATATTAGGGTAATACTTTATAAAGTATATAATTGTCTAATTACTATGTTACACCTCAAACTAACACAAAATGATACTGAATGTAAACTGCAATCGAAAACTTTAATTTTAATTTTAAAAACAGAAAGTTAGCTTTTATTTTGAAAAAAGTAAAAATAAATTAAAAATAAAAGATGTGGCATATCTATACAGTGGGATAATATTTGGCATCAAAAAGGATTGAAATATTAATAAGTGCTACACCATGGATAAACCTCAAAAACATTACACTAAGTGAAAGAAGTCAAACACAAAAGACCTTTTATTATATGACTTTATTTACATGAAAATCAGAATAATTGAATCCATAGAAACAGAAAGTAAATCAATGGTTGCCAGGGCTGGGATGACTGGGAGGATGGGGATGTGAAGTAACTGCAAATGTGTGCTAATGGATACTGTTTGTTTTTTTAATGTGATAAAAGTGTTCTAAGCCTTGGTTGTATAACTCTGAGAATATACTAAAACCATTAAATTGTATACTTTAAATGGGTTAATTTTATGGCATGGAAACTGTATCTCAATAAAAATGTTCTTATTTTTATTAAAACCAACTATAGTGTCTAAGAAAGCTAACTGAATCCATAAAGTATCAAAAGAAAAATGCAACTGATTACTATAAAAGTTGGGATAATGCTTACTTATGAGAGAAAGGAGGGTTGTGATTGACAGAGACACCGGGAAGAATTCCAACGGTGACTGACAGTTCCATCTCTTGACCTGTATGTTACTGGCATTATAGTAATTCACTAAACCATATATTTGAGTGTTTTTCTATACCTGCATTTTATTATATAACAAAATCACCTTTAAAAGGGACATTTTGGATTTTTTAAAAAAAGGAATTTGAGATTATATGCTAATAATCATTGGACTAACTTATTTTTAAGATAATGATAAAAATATATTATATCTGTACTGTCCAATATGAGCTCTTGAAATGTGGCTAGCATATTTGAGAAAGTTAATTTTTCATTTAATTCTAACTAACTTATTAAATAGCCATATGGGCTGGTGGCTACCTCATGGACAATGGCAGGTTTACAGTATACAACTACTATGAAATCTTTGTCAGAAAAATAAATAGGCTAACCTTTAAAATACTAAAAATAAAATGTACCTACAACAGAGACAGCAGCTTTGTGACAACTACCATTTGTTTTTAAGTTTGCATAAACTTCTCAAAGTTCAATGAAATAAACAGGGCCTATCATCTTTTTATTAAATGAACATATTGCCCGGCCGGGCGTGGCTCAGCAGTTGAGCATCGACCTAGGATCCAGGCGATCGGGGTTCGATTCCCGGTCAGGACACATGCCCGGGTTGCGGGCTGCAGCCGATCAATGACTCTCTCATCACTGATGTTTCTCTCTCTCTCTCCCTCTCCTTTCCTCTCTCTGAAATCAATAAAGATATATATTAAAAAAAAAAAAAGAACATATTTATATCTCAGAAAAGTTTGAAATCAGATGTTTTCATCTTACTAGAGAGAGTTCTTAATATGCCAAAGAACTTGTAACAGCAGTCATATTTCCAGATTTCATCCAAACTCTCAAGGACATGAAAATGGCAAACTAATTAGAATATCACTCATGTGAGTTCTACAATATATTACCAACCCTCATCCTTGCTCTGTCTTAGAGTCTGGAACCACTAATTCCACCAGAATCTTGAACAAATCCAACTAGATATAAAGTCTAATGTGTGTTTCTGCCACCCTTCAAATTGTTTCCTAGTGCTAAATTCTCCAGATTTGGTTATGGCCAGTTTTGTCACTGAAAATAGTCCTTAACATTCAATACTTGACAAACATTTATTTAGCAATTATTCAGTTAGGCAGTATACATATTAGGAAACAGATGAAAAGTACAATCTTTGTCCTCAAAGAAATCATATTCTGGAGCGGGGTTGGCAAGCACCAAATAAACCGCCATTTTCAGTCAGGTCTTCTGTTACTTGTCAGCTAAAAGCATTCTAACTGATATAGAATGAAAATTTCACTGAGATAGGTGTGGATGAAATTAACTTTGCCTGTTGAACACATGGAAATATGGAAATTTGAGGAAGTTCCAGCCTCAAGTTTCATTTATTAAATAAAATGTAGCTCATAAAAGCTCTTTTCTGCTTTAAAAAAAATCAATATTTCTAATGATAACTAGCTAGTAATAACGGTGAAAAACATTTTTTGAAAATTAAGAGGAGTAAGAAGAGGAGGAGAAGAAGGAGGAGAGGAGACGGAGGAAGAGGAGGAAGAGGAGAAGAGGGGGAAGAGGAAAAGAGGAGGAAGAGGAGAAGAGGAAAAAGAGGAGGAGGAAAAGAGGAGGAGGAAATGATAAACTTGTGGTTATTAAAGTATTTTAAAATCTAGGCATTTTATCCTTGTATTGTTTACCTTCTGCATTCCATTTGACTTCAATAGTGAAACCATACCAATCTATTTTACTTTGTTTATAACAATTTTCATGTCAGTTTCATTTTTCATACTTTCATAGTATATAACACCTTACCACAATATAGTTTACAGAGGAAATCCTTAACTTTTAAAAAACAGCCACTCTGAACACCAAACAATTTTTAAAAGATTTCTACTTATATTTCTATATATTTTCTAAATCTGTTTAAGAAAAGAAAATAACTTTCAATCACATCTGTGAAATGATATCTTTGATTCATATCAGAAGGTGGAAAATCAACACTATAGTCATATAAACACTAGAGTAAGCATGATTTGAGCACAAATAACATAAAGCACTAGAATTGTGTGCCTGTCTAAGCAATCCCCAAACGGTGAAAAACGTTTTTTGAAAATTAAATTGTAAAACAGTTTTTGAAGTCCAAAACATTTTTCCTATAGAATCAATTTTACTATAAGTAATTCCATTACAAGGCCAGTCCATAAAAACCATATGCTTAAGACTACTGTTTGAACTATATCCAGGTAAAATAACACCTGTTCCTTTGGAAAACACATTTTCTCCCTCCATCTTCTACCAAGTCCCAGAGAAACTGGCCTAGTCATGGCCTCCATTCACCTTGCCAAAATCATCTCTCCTTACTCTCCACTCCCTACATTCCGTGGGTCAGTCACACTGCCATTAGTCAACCTGCAGGGCCTTCTCCCCTCCAAGTCACTGCTTCCTGTCCTCTTCTAGGTTACCTCCACTCAGCCTTTTAGTGTTAGTTTGAATGCTTCCTCAAGAAGGCTGTTCCTTGTCCACACACTGAGTCATATGCATCCCTGCTACACTTCACCAACACTACATAATCTCCATCATATCAGGTCTACATTTTGTTTCCTTTTAGTTTAACCCCAGAGCTTAGAAGAGTTGCTGTTATTTTAAAGATGTTTAGTACATATTTGTTTGTATGAATAAATTTTCATAAGAGAAGGTACTTTAATGCATTTAAACCTGATCTATGGAATATTTAAGCTCATTTATGGTCATTACCAAGGAATAAAGGGGTTTTCCAAAAAAAATTTTTCCACTCCTGAATTTATACCTACAGATTATTTGCACAGAGGAGGCTACTTATCCAATTTCTTCCTCATTGGTAGTTTATAAAGTAAGTTAAATAGAACGTTAAAATTCTAGCAAACAGAAATAAGTATATTTTCTAATAGCTCTTTATCTCTTTACTGTGGTAACATCACTTATTCTCATGGCTTTTACTATAATCAATGAAATGCTGATCCCCCAATTTGTATCCAAGGCCTGATTTCTTTCTTGAGTGAAGAGCCAAATTTCTAGCCATCTACAATTTCCTACCTGAATGTCCCACAAGGACTTCACTCCCTCCCCAGATCCTCCCCAACCTTTCTTTTCTCCTGTGTTCCCCATTTCAAATAATTACAGCACCATCTAGTCACTGGAGCCTGACACTCAAGCTATCTCACCCTTGCTTCTTAAAGAATTGTTCCGTGAACCAACAGTGGTATTCATCTTCTGGAATCTTATTAGAAACAGAGTATCTCTGGCCCCTCCCCAGATCTACTGAATCAGAATCTACCTTTTAACAAAAATCCCCAGGCAATTCATTGGCACATTAAAATTTGAGAAACTATGATCTATAATTCCTTTTTCCCCTACCACCACACATCAACTCAGCCACCAACTCTACACAAGAAAATGTCTCAAATATATTCCATTTATGGCTGTTATCATTGCTCTAATTTAAGCCATCACATCTTTTTTAATTTTTCAATTTCAGTTTACATTCAATACTATTTTGTATTAGTTCCAGGTGTACAGCATAGTGGTTAGACAATCATATACTTTACAAAGTGATCTCCCTGATATTTTAAGTACCCACCTAGTACTGTACATAGTTATAACAATATTATTGACTATATTCCTCTTATCTAGAACATTTCAGAAGAGATATTCTGTTGTATAGATATGAATATTAAGAGAGGCCGTATGGTTAGCTGGCTAGGACTATGCATAACATAAAGCTCATCTTATCTATGTTACAATGCAGAATCTAGGGATGCTTACATAAGTGTGACATGGGAAAGCATGCAAAAATAAAAGCAAAGAGACTGAGAACCATTCTTTTTGTGTCTCTTCATTATAGTTATTCTCTATACTGACCTTCATTTTCTTTCCAAAATACAAATCTGATCATGTCATAACAGTCTAAAGTCTTTCAGCGGCTTCTGAACAGACCATGTACTTCCACACCTCCACCTTTCTACTCATGTTTTTCTCTTTTTTCCTCCATTTGCCAAAATCTGCTCCTCTTCTGCCTGCTCAAGAGTCATCTCACTGGAGAACAATCATCTTATCTCAACAGTCCCCTTTGTAAATAACTGCTTTGCCCTCCCACTGCATTTTGTTTATTGCTGATCATGGCTGTCTATCTTCCCTGCCAGAAAAGGACTTCCTTAAAGGCATTCTGCATCTCAACCACTGGCAGATGCTACACACTCAAAAAATGTTGAAAGAAGTCAACTACCATTTATACCTAACATCATCTAAAGCTGAAGAACTTATGACTGATAATGTGAACACATTTATAAACTACAAAATACTAAGTACCATATACCTATAAGATAGAACCATTTAGAATATAAAGCAAAAAATAAATACCTCAAGCTATATACTCCAGGCACAGTAAAAGTTCAGACACCTAATTCATATTCACATAAGTGCAACTATCCTTATGAACCCACACTTTGTGGAGGCCCACATAGTTAAATCAGATAATTGGACAGGATGAAGAGCATTTAGCTTTGATGAGGATTGGGGAGGTTAAGTCTGAGAGCTAATTTTTTAAATTATACATTTTATCATAAAGATTTAAAAGTTTTCTTATTTAATACGGAAAAAATTATCTACAATTTAAAATCTTTACAATTTCATTTTGCATACAACTTTTCAAATATGGTTCAAATCACAGTAAACATACCATTTTTTGTTTGGTTCCAAAATTTTGCCATAAATTACACTCATAATTATACTTTCAGTGACCATGTTATTCTTTCATCTTGACATAACATAGTTCATTAAAACATCACCAAATTTCAATAATTTATTCAACATTTATTGAACAACTACTAAGGCACAACTGACCACTCCTAACCTGAAGAATCCCCAGTCAAGTGGCAGGAGTTGATTCATACACCCAGGACTGCAGTGTAGTGCTGAGCACAAATCAGAGGGTGGCTCACCAGCAGAGCTGAGTTGGGTAAGATGCTCCCTCCCATCTGATTGCTGCTCTCAAGGGATGAGAAGTCAAAAGGAGGTCAGGAGTAAGAGGGGGAAGATGAAATGTGACAAGGCATGAGAATCTGAAATGACACAACATGTTTGGGGAAAGGCAGTGGCTGGGAGTAGCTGCAGCATAAGAAACAAATAAGAATGTTTGGCCCCAATTCCTTAAAACCTCACCAGAATTGGGAGTTATTTTAATTTCCAGTACATTTGAGAGAATAGAAGGTGTAACTCGAGGTGGACTTAAAATGTATCTTTAATTACCTATTTTTGTTACTAATGTTATTTATTACTCATCTGCTAAAATTCTCTGTCCACTTATGTACTAAATCTTGATTTTTTTTTCCTCATTAAGTTTGAGAGAATTCTTCAGGTATTACAGATATTAACCCTTCATCACACTTGATACAAGCATTTTCCCCCAGGCTGCTGTATAATTTTTTCATTATGAATAAATCTTAAATTTTATATATTCAAAACTGCTGAACTTTTCTTTGGTCAGTTTTTTTCCATTGCTCTAATTCTGAGTTATCAATCTTTTACAAATCTGATGAATATTACATTTGATTTTCTATTACTTTTTCTAAAATGTTATTTTTAAACTATTTATCTCTTAATACCAGGTAGACCTAATGAAGAGTAATGCACATAAACATTCATATTATAGCCATTAACCTACCTCTTCCAATTCTACTCCCACTCCCTTTGCTAAGATACAGCTAGGGAAATCCCTTTCATCCAAACTCCTCATTCATTTTAATTCAAATTCCTTTACATTAGAATGCTGGGAAGAGAGCAGCCAGAGCTGGTGTCTAGTGCATTATCTTTAGATATTTCCCTGAGACATCCACATCCTCTATGGAAGGATTAAAAATTAATGTTTTAAGGTACATGTTAGGAACAGAAGACAGTTAAGGGATGTATCAGCAATAAAAATCAATGCTAATTTTAAAGTATTGTGGCAATATTCACTGCCATGATTTCTATGTCCTCAAAATTGGTCTGGCCCTGCCGGCGCAGCTCAGCTGTTAAGCATCAACCTATGATCCAGGAGATGGCTGTTTGAATCTTGGTCAGGGAACGTAGGGTTTCAGGCTTGATCCCCAGTAGGGGGCGTGCAGGAAGCAGCCAATCAATGACTCTCTCATCACTGATGTTTCTGTTTCTCTTTCTCCCTCTCCCTTTCTTTCTCTGAGATCAATGAAAATATATATATTTTAAAAATTGGCCTGGCATGACAACTTTTTGACTTCATGTTATGGAAGGTAATTTTCAAACTGGCAAGGGGACTTAGTCAAGTGTTTTGCAGTTGAGCATGTCTGACTCCCATGGGAGTTTAGAAATGGGAGGGGAGGGGCACTTTTTAGATGTCACAATGAGGGAGTACACACTGCTATCTGTGAAGAACCAGGGATCATAAATGTTTGTCAGATTGTAGGGCAATCTTGTGCAACAAAAACTTATCTCATCCAAATGCCAATAACCACCTCACTTCAGCTAAGAGCTCTATAGTCCAAAATGTGTTGCTTCCGATATCTAGTGAAGGCAAGTCTCCTCTCATTTGTCTTATCCACCCTGCCATAGGTACATGTTTTACAGTAGGAGGGCCAGCTCTAGGGAAGGCTGAGGTGGACCTAGCTGTACTGGATGTCTTGCTTGCTCCTCCTGTGGGGTCTCTCATTTTACTGCCCATTCTGGCCTGCACTTATTCAAGTAACACCCCCACAAGTTTCTGGGTTTTAGATACTCTCTTCTCACTCTGATCCACCAAAATCTGTTTCCTATAAATTCTGACAAAATACTTGATAAACAAATCACACTAAAATATTAATGATGATACAATGCATTTCTCTTTTCAGCAATATTTGTATTTAAAGCTTCAACTAAAGATAACATTTCTTACCATCTCTTCTGTTACCACCCTAGTCCAAACTATTACTATCTTTTTACCTGGATCACCACAGTAGTTTCTAAACTATTTTTCCTGCTTTAAAAACCTTCCAACTATAGTCTACTCTCAACAAAGAGCCAACCTACATGAGATCCTATCATTTCTTAGCCCCAAAACTCCCAGATAGCTCACTAGTTCAATAATAATAAAAGCCAAGTATCTCCAATGGCCTACAAGGTCATAAATGATCTCAAATGAGGAAAGCTGAAGGAAGAGTATATCAGGGAGAAAAAACAAGAGTCCATGTTGGTTATGTTAAATTTGAGATGCTATGAGACATTCAAGTAGAGCTGCCAAAAAGGCATTATCCTTAGATCCTCAGAAGACAGCTTTAGGCTACATAAATGGTTCTCAACTGGGGGTAATTCCCCACCCCCAGGGAGACATTCAGCAACTTGTGGAGATATTTTTCATTGGGACAGAGGTGTTCTACTGGCATCTAGTGGGTAGAGGCCAGAGATGCTGCTAAACATCCTTCAATGCGGAGGACAAATCCCCTCCCCAACAACAACAAATTATCCAATCCAAAATTGAGAAAAGTTGAGAAACCCTGGGCTTGAGACATAAGTATGGGAGACTTACTCAAATAGATCATATTTAAAACCCAAAAAACAAAGTGAGAAGAAAAGAAAAAAAAGAGGACTAAACCTTGAGGAATTCCTCTTTCAATAGCCAGACAAAAGTGGAAAAACTAACATATAAGACTGAAAAGGGTAAGCCAGAATGAGAAAAGGAAAACCAGGAAAGGGTGGTGTGCCAAAGGCCAAGGGAAGAGTGTTCCTGAAAGGAAGCAATGCTCAACTATAGCCAACTGCATTCAGAACAATGGTAGGGTTTGAAAAAAAGAAGAAGATATGCTCTGGGAAGTGAGATAATAGAGACACAGGGGAAGACTGTTGAGTAATTTTGAGGCTGTTGAGTATATCTTAAAGAGAAACCAACAGGCAGACAGCTGAGCTCTAGTTGTGAGGCTTTACCAGATAGGAGAGACCAAAGAGGTACAAAGGAATTGAGGGAATTTGCAGCAGAGTAACTTAAACTGGGCACCTAGGCTGGCTAAGAAAGGAACTGAAGACAGGTAGAAACTAATGAATAAATGGCAATGGGAGGAGGGTGTTAATTAATTGAAAGTCTTGATAAGTCATAAACATTTTCCCATATTAATGAGTATACTTCTCCACCATGCCTTTAATTGCTCCATAATAAAATAGTCTATTTCTTGATATTATTAGGTAAATGTGATTTTTACTTTAATAAGAAAGAGCTGTTTGTGTCGGGACATCTGTTATATTTTGAACAATAAAAATCAATCAATCAATAAATAACCACACAATAAACAACAACACAGAAAGAGCTATTTACTATTTGAACACTGCTCACCATTCAACTTATTTTTCATGACTTGATCAAATGGCATCTGTAGAAAAAACAAACAAACCATGTTATCATGACAGATAACAGGGTTAAAATATCAGCTCTTTCATTTACTAATGTTATGGCCTTGGACAATTCACCTAACCTCTCTGAACCTAAATCACTTAATCTAACTGACAGATTGTGGTAGGCAGAATAATGCCCTCACCTATAAGGATATGTAGTTCCTAAGCCCTTATGTTACCTGGCAAAGGGGAGTTAAGGCTACAAGTAGAATTAAGGTTGTTAACTAATTGACCTTAAAATAAGGGGAGTAGCCTAGATTATCCAGGATGGCCTAAAGTACACAAAGGTCCTTTAAGGGAGAAGAGGGAGGCAGAAGAGTCAAAACCAGAGAAATGGCATGTGAGAAAGACTCAACCTGCCTTTGAGATAGAAGGAGGCCATGAGTCAAGGAAATGTAGACAGCCTATAGAAGCTGGAGTAGACAAGAAAAGTGATCTCCCCTAAAACCTCCAGAAAGGAATGCAGCCCTGCTAGGACCCATTTTGGGCTTCTGACTTCCAGAACTCTAAAATAATAAATTTGTTGTTTTAAGTCATGAAGTTCTTGTTAATTTGTTATAGCTGCAATAGGAAACTAATACACAGATAAAATAAATCATTTTCATAAACTGTTGTATAGATTAACCAAGATAACATATACAAAGTACCTAACAAAACGCCTAGAACATAGGAACATTTAAAGAGCTGCTATTAATATTATCAGTGCTAATACATTAAGGCACCAAAACCAATTGTAGTCAACAGAAAGAACATTGTCTCAGTTCTAGAACTTACTCAGCTTTGTGACCTAAGATATCTTAACCTCTGTACTACTCAGCTCTCTCACAAACAAAATGAGGGGGCCTAGAATAGATGACTTCTAAAGTTTCTTCTAGTTCTAAAATTTTATGATTCTAAAATCTAATTCCTTAATGACACATTCTACTTATCACTAATTAACTGATTCAGAAAATCCTATCAAATAAAAATAATAAACCATGTAGTTTTCATTTTATGTTCCAACATTTTCAATATTTTATAGTGCTTAGTTATAGCCTTATGAAGTTGAGTCATGGCATAAAATCACAGGCCTGCAAGCAAGGAAAAATAACTAACCCATCCTGCTACTATTTAAAGGCCTTACAGTCAAACTACAATAATAATAGCATCTCCTCAAATAGCTCAAAGTATATTCCCACATATTACCTCATTTATTCTTTTTTAACAGCTTTATTGAAATATAATTCACATCATACAATTCACCCTTTTAAAGTGTACAATTCATTGGTTTTAGTATATTCACAGAGTTCTGCAACAACCACCACAATCTCAGACCATTTTCATTATCCCAAAAAGAAACTCCCTACCCATTAGGAGTCACTCCCCATTACCCCTCTCCAACCCTCCAAGCCCACTAATCTACTTTCTGTCCCTATGTATTGGCCTATTCTGGACATGTCATATAAATGGAATCATATAATATATGGCATTTTTTGTCTTGCTCCTTTCACTGAGCATAAAGTTTTGAGATTCATCCGTGTTGTAGCATATGTCATACAGCACTTCATTCCTTTTGATTGCTGAATGATATTCCATTGTATGGATATACCACATTTGCTTATCCATTCAGCAACTGATGACATCTGAGTTGCTTCTACTTTTTAACTATTAGGAATAATGCTGTTATGAACATTCATGTACAAGTATTTGTATGTATGTATGTTTTCATTTCTTTAGGGTATATACCTAGAGTGGAACTGCTGGGTAAATGTGTTAACTTTATTTTTTAATCTTTTAAAGAACTGCCAAATTGTTTTTCAAAGCAGCTGCCCACTTTTACATTCCCATCAGCATCCTTAACAACTTGTTATTATCTGTCTTTGATTATAGCCAACTGGTAACTGTGAGTACTATCTTTTGTGGTTCTGATTTGCATACCTCTATGACTAATGCTGAGCATCATTTCATGTGCTTATGAGCCATTTATAAGTCTTCTTTGAAAAAATGTCTACTCAGATCCTTTGCCTATTTTTTAATTGGGTGATTTGTCCTTTTTTATTACCTGCAACAGTTTTTTTTTTAATAAATTTATCAGATAAATGATTTGCATGTATTTTCTCCCATTCTATGTCTCTCATCTAATCTTAGTGCAGCTATTTGCAATAAACAGATTCTGTGTTGCTATCCCCATTTCACAGACAGAATAGGCATGTCATATGATTAAACAGACTTGACAACTGGCAGACTCAAAAGAAAGCTTATAGTTGTGCTCCTATTTTTATTAATTTAAAGAGGCCATAGCAACATTGTGACAGAACACCCAGGAAGTCTTCTTTATTCAACCCTGATGTTATCTGTACTATTTCCACAGCTATATCAAAGATAATTTATTTATTCACTCAAAAAAGTTATTAAGTGTTATGTGGCTGGCTGTATACTATTCTTAGCTCAGGATGCATCAATGAACATGACCAAATCCTTGTCCTCATTAGTCTTACAATTTAGCAGTGATGTACAAAATCTGTAGCTCAAAAACAATTTCTTAATAACAAAGAGTCGAAACAAAGAAATTTTTTATCTAATGCTAAAAGATCTACCCTCGACTCAGAAGAAATATAACAGATTTTAATGCAAGTGATATACTTTTTAAAAATATCTAAAGTACCAAACTTATTTTGTGGTCCAGGGTGACCTTGTTTTGAGTATTGGCTTTAGTAGGGCAACACTTGGTTGTTGTAGGTCCTTTTCATAATGTGGCATGCTTACTTTAATGATATTTGTCAAAATGAAACCTTGGCTAAAGGAAGATAATACTCATATTTACCTTTAACCTGAAAAACCTGAAGGTTCAGTCTATATTGGGCAATTCTTACCCCGTGCTGAAGAAATTTATAACAACTCCATTAAACATAAAAACAAAAATAGAGAATTACAAATCTGAAAAGTTGCAAAGGTAGTTCTAACCTTGTTTATCAAAGTATTCCTAATGCAGAGCAAAAAGTTTGAATAATCCCCAGAAGATTGAAGCCCTAAGTGGTCCACACAAACTTCATATTTCTTGTTCTTTTTTCCCTAAAGAGGTTACACAAATGTTACATTCTCAGCTATAATAAATCCAGTTTTTTTGTTATAAAACACATTTAACATTCTTAATTAGGGTTAAAATAAGAATTTGTTGAGGACAAACAGAACGAATGCATGGCTTATAATTGGAACTACATTAATTTTAACCATGAAAATTTAGTAAGTTAAATAACAGCCAGCAAGTAAAACAAACACTCAGAAAGAGGCACTGTGCCTACCTCATGGTTCTGAATGCCCTCAGCCTACTCCTTTGTGACTGGAGGGTGTGCATGATGCATTTGGCTAGCTAGGTGACTAAGGATTAAGAAGGCACAGGCTGAGCAGAGAGAGGAGCATCACCTGAGGTGATCCCAGGGAAGGCTTGCTGCAAGAAGGCAGCATCACAGTTCAATGCAGGGCTTCTCCACATTGTGAACTGGGAGGCAAGGGGTTCTCTGGAGGTGTTCTGGGTTGCTCTGTGGGATCAGAGAATAGCTATAAATGGGCAGAGCACTGTACCTCTGACTTCTAATTCCCTCACTTTCACCTGTCTTACATACTAGGCTTTCATGTAAATTTTCTGAAGACTGAACTCAGACTGCAGAGAAAAGGGACTGAATAGCTAAATCTAGAGGAAGTCTTGGCCAAGCAGAAACAATGCCCATCAGATCTGAAAGACAAGGTGAGGACCAAATGGGAGAATGAATAATGAAGCTGGTGAGGAGCAGAGTTAAAAACAGGAAAGGGTGTGGTGAAAGCCAAGGGCTGGGGCCAGGCCTTTATCCACAGAAAAGAATGCCTATTGTGGAGTAGGTGTGTCTGCTTAAAGGGACAGCAATGAAATCCTTCACCCAGAAGCACTCAACTGCTTAAATCTTAAACTACAATATGCTACTTTCGAGCCACAATCTCTTACCCTTCTAGCTTTCTAGATTCCTTAAGTCCCATTGTCAATCAGTTCTCCACAAAACAGCCAATGTGAACCATCAGAAAAGTAAGACTCCTCTGATTCAAACCTTCTGATGGCCTTTCCATGGCACTTGAATAAAATCTTAAATTTTTATGGTGGCCCTAATATATCACATCCTTCATTAATTACCACTCTCCTCTGCACGGATGCTCCCCAGCACCCTGGCTGCTCCTCAAGCAAGCTCCTGGCCAGGCTCTGCCATGCTGCTTCCTTACCCATGTTCACTGCTGTGTCCTAACTACATTCCAGTCTCTGTTCAGAGGAAATCTCTTCTAAGAGCCTCTTCCTATTCATAGCGCGCGCACGCACACACAGATATCTCTATGTATCTCTAGATCTACATCTACATATGTGTTGTCTACCTCCTACTAGAAGCAAAATCTACCAGTTCAGGACTTTGTTTTAATCACTGCTTTTATCTAGGTAGCCACATCACCAAGAACAGCACCTGGAACAAAAATGCTCAATATTTATTGAATGAACAAAGGAATAAACCATACCTGATCTTAAATATGTTTAGGTATCCAGTTTTTTCCCATACTCCTCTGTATTTTTTTCCTGACCCATCAACTATGCCCCAAGTTTCACTTCTTATCTACTATAACCTGTGATTTGATTATCCAGCTTTGCATACTCCCTTGCCTAAACTCTCAAATGTCTTGCCAGCTTGTCCTCTGCCTAAACCAAACTAAGGATCTATTTCTTCACTCCCGAACCCCAACCATCCATCTAAAGATGGCTGCTATAAAAAGCCCCAACCATATGGGTTGGGGGCTCTGCACACACATGGTCTTCCATCTTAGTAGGCCTTTGCTCACTGCTGCCCATTAATCTTTTCTAAGGCTCCCAATCAGCTCCCTCTTATATCCCACAGATTCAATTCCAAACTTCTATCATATAGCCAATACCTATAGGCAGGGTAAGTTGATAAATACAGTCTCTAAGTACATAGCCATGTACCCAACTAGACCAGAGGGGTTCTGATACTAACAAAAGGAAGAACTAGATAACTGCACAAGAATTAGTCTGTGCCATACCTCCCACAACCTATTCTCAATAGTTAACAGAGTTATTTTAAAAGCATATTTCAGTCTGTGGCACCCTGGGTGCAAAACTTTCACTGGCTTCCTATTTAATTAGCATAAAAACCAAAGTCCCCACAAGGGCCTACAATCCTCATGCAATCTGCTCCCCTTATTACCCCTTTCACCTCATCTCTTAGTACTCTTCTTATAAAATAACATCAAATTAAAGACCTAACTATGAAAGGTAAAACTATGAACTTAAAGAAAGAAAAAGTAGAGTAATATATCTGTGACCTTGAGTGATGAAAGACCTCAAAAGTATAACCAATATGGAGAAATTATGATGGAATTGACTCCATCAAAATTAAAAGCTTGTTATTCAACAAAGGTCGCTATAGGGAAAAGACTGGAAGAATATGTTTGCAACATTTAAAAAAACACACAGAAAACAAGGGATTTAATATCTAGTGTATGCCACGAACTCTGGAAAAATAACAACAAAAAGACAGGAAATGCAATTGAAAATTTAGGAGGAGACAAAGCAAACAATTCACAGATAGTAAAATTAAAGTTGTCAGATAAAGTACAGGATGCCCCATTAAGTTTTAATTAAAGATAAACAATGAAAAACTTTTAGTATAAGTATGTTCCAACTACTACAAGTATATACTTTTTAAAAATGTATTTGTTGTCTACCTGAAATTCAAATTCAACAACGGCTAATAAGTGAATGAAGAGAAGCCCAGCTTCACTAGTAATCAAAAAAATGCAAATTAAAACTATGAGATACCATTTTCCATCCATTATATTAGCAAAGACTAGGAATTAAAGCTTTTATTGAAGAGCACAAAAACCCTTGTTTTTTCCATTTTACTACAAAAGATCACCTACCCTAAGATTCTTTTTTGATCAGATCATTAGGCAATAAGGGCCTAACCATTCACTGCATATGCAGAGAGAAAAAAACACATTTTAAATCCACTATTTCATATTGTAGACAGATAACACAGACATAATCCCAGTAACCATATTCAGGCATCAGACAACTTTTTCCAAGAAAATTTAAGTACCTATTTAAGTATAAATTTATAAAATTTAAATGTTGAGGTTAAAGACGTTTGAGTATCATTTAGTAGTTAACACAGAAATTTAGTTTTAAAAATATTTTCCTATGGAGATGTTAGAATAAGTTCAGAGGGTATTCTTTATATCTTTGAAGTTAGAGAAGGCAAAATGAGTTTTTTACTTTATTTTTTGTATTGAGATATCATTTAAAATTCCATACATACCGTATTTACATTTGAAATAAGCTGATAATATTTTTAAATTATGAGTGCTGTTGTGTTTATATGCAGCCCCTACTTCCTCCTTTCTAAACCTACAGTAATATTTTTAAAACTAAAATATTACTGCAAGAAATTTAGAAAAATATCTACTTTTTGTCAAAGTTCTGGTAAGTAGTCATAAACAGGTCTTTATTTCATTCTGAAGAATAAAATTTTCTAAAATAAATATTCAACCAAAATACTTTATATAATGGTACTATGATATAACAACTGTGGTAAAATGATTCACAAGCATTAAAATGATTCAGCCTACCTTATATAAAAGACATGCAATATAATCATTAAACCTTCTAAAATGTTGATAAGAATAATTGCTAGCTAACTTTCAAAAAGTAATCACTTCTACATGTACCTCTAACAACAGCAAAAACACCCAAACTTTTAGATCTATAATTCAGCATCCATCAAAATTGACTTTGGAAGGCATGTGATATGACACTCCCACAAGTGAGAAAAATAGACATAAGAGTAACACAGCTTTCACCATAATATTTAACGCATTAAAGTATTTTCAAAAATAACATTACCTTTTTAACTGCATATAAAAATAATCCTGAAGCAACCTGTGTTCCAAATATCATATAGTCCTGAGACTGGTACACAACAAATGATATTCACTGCACTAATTTGTTTTGTTTTGTTTTGTTTGATAAGAAAAGCAAAATCAAATGTATTATATGGCACAATTGCCGACTTAAGTGTTTGACATAAATGTGGAAAATAAAAAGTACTATTTTCTAACTTCAATAAAGGAAAAGGTTATTCTTCGGCTCTTGTTCCAAGCTGGGGGCAAGTAACCACAGAACTGATTTTAAATATGTCCCAATTGCCCTGGCCAGGTGGCTCAGTTGGTTGGAGCATCATGACATACACCAAAAGGTTATAGGTTCAATTCCCCATCAGGGCACATACCTAGGTTATGGGTTCAATCCCAGGTCAGGGTGTGTATGGGAGGCAACTGATCGATGTTGCTCTCTCACATCAATGTTTATCTTTCCTCTCTCTCTCTCCCCCTTCCTCTCTCTCTAAAATCCTCGGGTGAGGATAAATAAATAAATTAATTAATTAATTTAATTAAATATGCCCCAATCAATCAATTCTTAAACTCTACTCAACCTTTCCACTTAAGTACACAGCTGAGAAAATCAGCCAATTAGGAACTGCCCCTCTTCAGTACCCTGGCTCCTCAAAGCCAGCCAGTCCCTTCCAAGTTTAAAGCCAGCCAATCCTTAAATTGTCTCCCTTTTGAAAAAAAGCCAATCCTAAACCTCTAAATCCTATCTAAGTGCATCTCAGCCTATTTGGGGGACTCTATGCTACAAACACAGTTCTCCCTTGCTCAACAAGTATGAAATTCAGCTTTGTTTCAGCTACACTTGAGTAGTGATGTCTTCCCTCAATAATACAATAAATATTATGGTTACTTGGATATTAGCATTTTCCTTCATGGATATATGAACCAAAACGGAGTATTAATATTCATCAAGAGGTCACTAGGGAAGTCCGACTTACACATGTCCACACCCAGCTGAGGTTTAAACATTTGACCTTTCACGCTTGCCTTAGCACATCCTGGAACTTGCCCCACCTTGTTTCCATGTCAAAGCTTACCTCCAAGTTTCATTACCTGGATCTTACCAATCCTCTTTGAACCACTCATCACACCATGTTAGGTAGCCAACAGGAAAAGTTTCTTTTGTTCCAGTTTGTGGTTTTTGCTTTTATAATCCTGCCTTTTTGTTCTCTCCAGAGCTCAATGAAAGTTGTTCCTTGAATTTGTGGCTCTTGGACTACAGTCCTATACTCAAATAAAGGCTTTTTATTCTTTATTATAGCCTAGTTGTTTTTGGTTGACAGAGGTAAAAAAAAAAAAAAAAAAAAAAAAAAATTGTTACAGTAATTCAGTTTTATAGAAAGTTAGAATCTTTACTTTTTAAGCCTAATTATAATCCTTTTTGCCCAACCACCATTGCACTAACAAAGGTGTCTTCTTCCTTCTTCTCTCAATCCCAGACCCACAATTTTATACTATTAATGGTCCAAATCTAGGCAATGGAAGTATTATACGAAACATTAAAATTTCCAACTACATCAAGAATTGAATATCATCAAGTATCTTCGAACAAAATGATAACTCATCAAATACTTAAGTAAATATTCTTTTTGACCTAATGAAAATGATAGTTTGGCTTAGTTTTATAAGATCTGAAACACTAAATTTTAAATCTTACTTTGAAATTGATTTACTTTGGTAAACTGATAGTCTTCTTAAATTTTCCAATCTAGAAAATAAAGTGACAATAACCAGATCCTACCACCTCACAAAAATGATGTACTTACTGAGAGCAGGATGAACTCTAAATGTTTCAGAAAGGAAAATAAAAACCAACCATTAAGTTATCATTTTGTTTGTTGTTAAAGTCAGTTCAGTCTGAGGCTTACGTCAGCATGGATAAAAAGAGAAACAGTCTTTAAATTGACATAAAATATGGCTAAAGAGAATAATATGAATTCTAATTAGAAAATCAGAATAAATGGGAGTCCTATCCCAAATATAAATCCCTCTATCAGACTGAAAAAATGAATCATGCTGAGTGGGGTGCCTCACCTAAGTATGTATACTCAAATACAGCCAAGAGCCATTTCTTTGGACTGCTTTTGGACTCAGTATTCTCAAAAAATAAATTTGAAATAGCAAATAGTGTTACCTTATAGTTTATCAAAACTCAGTGAAGTTGCCACTCAAGTCCAATCACAGTATCATTACAAACACTGAATTACCAATTAATTCAAGTGACAACATGAAGTAGGTATTGAAAGAAACCAGAATGTTTCCTCCAAATATGCCATTTTGACATATTGATTATCTAAATTAAAGGTACTTAAAAAATAGCAGGTGCAAGGACACTCTGACTCTCCTTTTTTCTTCCTAAAAGCAAGACACAAAACTTCCATGTCAAAGGTACTTGCCCTGTATCAGGAAGAAGGGAAGACATTATCACCAGAGACAGGTAATTAAAGAGAGAAATCTGTACAAACAAATATTGTTAAACTAACCCATATCTTTCTAGTTACTTCTTCACCACATACTACCTCTAGCTGAAACCCTTGTCCTTTCAATTCTTCACAAATTTATTGTTTCTTTGTCTAAAATGTATAAAAGCTTCCTGCTCTGGTTATTTCTTCGAGACTTCATTTTCTTGTGAAGGCTACCATGTACATTTAAAAGTTTAATAAAATGTGTTTTTCTCCAGTTAATCTCTCTTATATCAGTTTAATTCTTAGGCCCAGGCAGCAACCCAAAGAGGGTAGAGGAGAAGTTTCTCTTACCTACAGTATCAAGAGACCTACTTAGTTAGGTTAGGCAGATTTGGTGAATTTATCCAGAAACTGTCAAATTTATTTATTGGAGAAGACTAACTGGAGAAGCAGCATAGGCTTAGAGAAAATAATCAGAACTACATTAAGAATTGGGTAAACCTGAGTAAGTTACTCAATATCTTTGAACCAGTTTCCTCATCTATAAAATAGGAATAATAACCCCATTTCATAGGACTGTCAGGAAGACTAAATAAATAGCAGTAACTGGTAATTTTACAAATCTTCTAAGCATCAAGACCTCTGAGTCCTAGATTTGCTTTTGTCACTAACTTTCTATAATACATATGGCAAGTCATTTAATCTAAGTTTCCTCATCTGTCAAATAGTGAGGATAATGCATGCCTCCTACACATTTAGGACAAACACATATGAAAATTAATGTGAAAAGTATTTTTGAAATATATAAACAACCGTGAACTGTGAAATAATTAATTCAATATGTACAAAAATGCAGGGGATTCAGACTAACAAACCTGTTACAACTCAGGGATTATGTAATATCCAAATGAAATTAATTTTACTAAGAAAAAAATCAGAAGCCAAAATATTTAAGGCGTTTAGCTACAAGAATTTATTCATGCAATAAATGAATCAAATTAGCTCAGCTCTTTAACAAACAGAAAGCAGATCTTTTAGCCAAGTCAGGTATTTGCTATTACAACCACCATATCAATTTCAAAAGAGGGGAGGGGAGGGAAGGGAGGAGAGTGGGCTATATATTGCAGGGTTTCTCAACATTAACAGTATTGCCATTTTGAACTAGATACTTTTTTGCTGTTGGGGTTGTCCTGTGCATTGTACGATATTTAGGAGCATCCCCCTCCAACTAGATGCCAGGAGCAGTGCCTCCCCCCACACACACAGTTTTGACAACAAAAATTGTGGCTAGTCATTGCCAAATGTCCCCGGGGGGGGGGGGGGGCACAACAAAATCATTCCCATTTGAAATCCACTGAGCTAAATCCTAGTACTACTATATTCCAGTATTTACCTCACATTTCTCTCTATAGATTGGTGGCTTAGAATGAAGCTTGAAACAAGCAGTTTTGCAATATACAAAACAAATAAAAGAATGCTGCTTGTAGGATAGTAACATCTTAAGAATTACAGGTATAGTAGGGAGTTATGGCTAAATTATCACTTCCATTAACATGCTGTTTTTGCTTAATCATGAGAACTTTCTTCTTGGGTATTCTTTTGCGGAAACAACTTGGTTAACGTGTCACTAAAGTTTAGTCACCAGGAAATGGGACTTTGGAAACAGGGATTTAATTTCACAGAAAGAAAAATTACTTGTTCTCCTGTGCCAGTCTCAGAAAATTCTTTTTCTTGGGATACTGCAAGAATTCCACACCAGGGGAGAGGAGGTCCTCTCCTCTCAGTTAACAGATGGTGGTGACCCAGCTGGGGCAGAAACACCATGGGGGTAAGAAATAGGAACAAAAGTATCCCTCCCTGCCATTTCCCTGATGCTCCGAAAGCTCGCCCACAGCCTCCAGACCTACAGGACTAGGAGGGCAAAATAACAGAAAAAGAAGAAACTGGCATGAACCATGGTGAGAAATAAAATTTGACTTCCCTATTCTGGGAATTCTATAATTCATATCTCTCTCTCCCTTATACTGATTCTTTATGGACAGCTCATTTCCTTTTTTCCGCCTTTTGCGGCCTCTGGATTCAGACCCAAAGCATAGGGCTGCAGTAGCAGCTGCGCACAGCCCAGCAAACACTGGGGTAAGTGCGCTGGCATTCCCTCTGCTCCACCACTACAGGAGAAAGGAAAATGCTCGCACGTTGGATGCTGATTTCGTGAATTCTGTGTCTTACAAGGGAGACCTGGGATGCACCCCAGCTCCTTTCCCTATTCACAGCGGCTGCATGCTCAGTCCAGCACTCAGAGGCGGGTTGAGAACCTTCCTCTGCCATAGTCCCTGGCAGAGCTGTGTGCAGCCGGGCACAGAGATTCACTCCCCTCTAGCAACTCCTTGCTTCCATTCAGACAGCGTATTCAGTGTCCCCGAAGAAGCCGCAGGTTGCCCCTGCCCCGCCCCGCCCCCAGCCCTAGCCTCCCTCCCCTCCAGTCTCCCCGTCTACCTGTAGTTGCCCTTTCCCCAGCTGACACAGACCTCCAGAACCCTGCTTGGGAATTTCGCCTTCTCCGCAGCCTGGCACTACCCACCCCCACCTTCTGCCAAGTCGGGGAAGGGGGCACCGACTAGGTGCTCCCTCAGAGGAAGCGAATTCCTTTGACATCCATGTTGCTTGGGGTGAAAGTTCTGCCTCTGGAAACCATGTCGCTTAAGGGTGAAAGTTATAAGTTAAAGCCGCCTTGACAGCTTAAGGGCAAAAATAAATTTTAACTTCTGTTACAAACACAACTGCTGTGTTTCTGACTTCATGCAAACATTACTACTTGTCATTAATACTTCTTTCACAAATATAATAGGAAAAAAAATCCTCAAATATACAAATACTCAAAAAAAGAAAAATTTTTGTTATCTAACCTTGAAAACTGACTACAAACAGAATTTAACCCCAGGGACCAGGCGTTAAATCTCTGTCCAGCCAAATTAACAAAATACTCGCCCCGCTCTTAGGGGAAACTGTCTCACACAGCCAAGCTCTTAAGAGACCAAGAATTAGAAAAATTTAAGAGACAACAACAAATTACTAGCCCAACTATCAAAGGCCAATTAAAAAAATGTAATTTTTCTACATCAAACTATAAAGACAATAGACATCTCTTATACAGACAGACACAAGAATAGAAGCCTCCAATACAGTCAAAGGCCATCAGAATCTTTCACGTGTAATTAAAGACCCCACACCTGGACAACTGTATTACTATTTTGGGAAAAGTCTCTGTTCCCTGTGGAAAGGGACTTCTGACTATGGGCAAATGCAAATCCCCTGGTCAGCTTAAATAGAATGGGTCACAGAACAGAATGATCGGCAAGGGGTCACAGGCCACTACAAATTTTGGTCTATGACAGAAAACTAGGAAACATAAAGTACATTCATGCCTCCCTCAGCTATAGAATCTCCTCAAGAAGATGAAAGAAAAAGAAAAAACTTAGGGTTTTATCTCTCCCCAAAGTCAATATGTAATACAATCTCCATTCACAGTATCTTAAGAGTGCCTACTTTGGCAAGGAATTTTATTCTGGGTTTTTCATGGAAAAGACTGTCTGCCTTTAAAGTGCTAATACCTGATCTCCAAAAGAACTTTTATCTAAGACATCTATTGAAATACAGATTCTGAGAAATAAATTTTATCTATCTGAGCCAATTGGTTTAACTCAATTCATCTGTGATTTACTAAATCAGTGAATTTCACTATATAAGACTTATCTTCACGGAGTATGACTCTTAAAGAATTAATGTATTTGCCAATAAAAGGGCCTATGTTTCTAAAAATTATGAAATATGTTTGCCAATCTAAGAAATACTGATTGTTACTTTTAGCTTTTTCTCCCTAACTGATCCCTCCAGAATTTGGGAATTTTTAATGAATAAGTCATGGAAATGTGTTTCTTTGTATAAATCCAATAAGACCAGTCTTCACCTGTGGTCTTATTAACTAAGACTTTGACTGAAATGCCATGTCTAAAAGAGACATGCCTGGACTCTGAATGCCACGAAAAAGCCTTAGGAAATTGAGACTGACTTTCCAAAGCCAATCAAAAGCCCACTAAAGAAATAGCCTAATACCTGGCTTAGTCACATGGTTCATGACAGTCTTTCCAACTAAGGAACAAAAATTGCTCTCCTAAAAAATGGCAAAAAAACACATCCTCAAGACATCTTTGAAGACCTCAAAAACTTGAGAACTTGACCCAAACCTACAAATATTACAGGCAAAGCCTGATGGCAAATGTGGCTTGGCTTCTCCGCCCTAAGGGACTGACTGTAACTCAATCTGAAAACGCCCTATAAAAGATTCCAAAAAAACAGATTTTTAAAAACCTATATAATCTATTTAATCAATTACAGTGTTACCTTAGTTTTTGAACATCTGTGTTGACAAACATTACGGTTTACGAACACCGTAAACCCGGAAGTAAACGCTTCGGTTTTTGAACACGCTTCGGAAGTTGAACATGCAACAGGAATTCCACCGAGTGCAAGATCCTGAGGCCTCGCTGTGGGCTGTTGATCCCTCGGTTTTCTAACATTTCAGAACTTGAACAGTCTTCAGGAATGGATTACATTAGAAAACCAAGGTACCACTATACTATTCCTGTTGTGTTTATGCAAATAATCAGGCCAAACTAAAACTGAACTTACACAGTCTCTTTAAAAGTAAGGATAATTTTAGAGAGAAAAAAGTATGTCAAAAAAACCCACAATGCCCAATTATAAATATGGGACTCCAATACAACAAACTGTCTTCAAAATTACTTTTAAGACTGTGTCTATGTATGCCATACAGACTTCAACACCTAATAACATCACAAGAGATGTTCTAAATACAAAAAATCTCTCAGATTGTCACTGCTTGATTTCATTCCAAGAAAAGCCTCACATCTAAAAGTCTTCTCAACTGGTTTATGATTTACTGTATGCATTAACCTTGTGTTTTGTGTTCTTTCTTGCATTTTCATAGAATATATGCCCATGTCCTTATTTACCTGATTGTTCACACAGTATAAGCCTCACTTTAAAGGCCATCTGCATCACCATCTTCTAAAATAAGACGCAATGGTTTGGACTTACGGTTGAGTGAATAAAATATAGACAGTCTATCGACTTCACTTAAAACTGCTTTCCCTCTTCTGCCCAAATGGTTCAGACAAAAAGGGCCCACAATTTCTCACAGAGGAAATGTTAGACTATTTCCCTTAGCTTAAGTTAAATATAATAAACAAAAACACTTCAGACAAATGCTACATACCTACCTCCAGGGAAGCCACTCTTCCAACCTAATCTAAAGCACTGTAAAATGAATTCTTCCCTTTACCACATGGGTTTTTACCTCTCACCAGTCCTTTAGTTGCTATAAATCTCCCCACCTTGGAATTACACCTTTTAACATTCTTGTCAAGTTTGTCATTTCTAGAATACAACAAGAATGCCAGCTTGTCCAACGCGTCATCCTCTAAACATTGCATATGCCACTTCCCAGAGACACCAAACTAATGTAGACTTTGCAAAATCCCTCTTCCCTTCAAAAAGGCTCCTTTCCCTTTGGCTCCCTCTTCCTCTACCTGATAGGGGAGAACCTCTAAGCTTTGGAATAGATAAGAGGGAGCTTTAGGCTCCCTCTTGACAGCCTAAAACAGTCACAAAAAAATAAAGACCTTTGTAAGACTGTAACTTCTCTAGAGGGGGGATTGATACCATTGTAATTAACTAGTTATTAATAATAGGAAAGGAGCAAGGAAGGCCAGACATTACAGGCATGTCATTTGGGCAGCTTCACCAGGAAACTGCAATTTTGCACTCCCCATGAAACCACTGGCCCATTCCCTGCAAAAACACTGGGGAAAAGGATCCAAAAAAGGGAAGAAAGACACATGCCCAGTAAGGCTGGAGTGGCATAGGGAAGGCACTTGTCCATCAGTCAAACCTAGGGACAGAGATTGTTGGCTAGAATGGGCATGGCCATTGCAAGGTCATGATAGTTTGGGAATACATAATTTCCTAAACAAAGAAGTTCTCTCTCCTGCTGCTCTTGTACTCTTGGATTGCTCTTGGCTTCCTTGCATTCACCTATGTCTCCGCCATAGCCATGTGGCCCTGAAGACCCCATATGCAATGGACTGATGGACTGCAGCAGGGAATACGAACTAGGCCAGCCTGATGCTGAACTGCATTCTGTTCCAACATGGAAAGGAAACTCTGGAAACTGACTCTGATTTAAGCTCTACTGAAACCCCAGCTACACTTCTGAAACACACATACTTTATGACTGAACAAAGGGAAATGGGACTTTGAAAACTCAGGGATTTAATTCTACAGAAATAAAAATCACTCATTTTCCTGTGCAAGTCTCAGAAAATTCTTTTTCTCAGGATATAGCAAGAATCACTCCCACTAGCACCTGGGGGAAACAAGGACCTCTCCCCTCTGTTAACAAAAAGAAAATCAAGTCTCAAGATTTTATATTCTAATCAATTAAATATTAAATGAATCAAAATTAAGTGCTCCTTATCTATTTAAATTATTTAAATATATTCAAACAATGTTAAGTAAAAAATAAACTAGTATTTAGCTATTACTGCATATATATATATATTGGAAGTAATATGCAAAAATAAAAGAAACCACAAGAAGTAGAATTTTAAAAATTATATTTAGTGACACTACATACCATCATTGGGCTAGACACATGGTTTTCTACAAGAAACAATTTCCATATATTTACATTTGTATTCTTAACATAAGGTAATAGTTTTTATTTATTTATTTATTTTTTAATATATCTTTATTGATTTCAGAGAGAGGAAGGGAGGAGAGAGAGAGAGATAGAAACATCAATGATGAGGGAGTCATTGATTGGCTGTCTCCTGCACGCCCCCAACTGGGGATAGATCCCACAACCTGGGCATGTGCCCTGACCAGGAATCAAACCCCGATCTCCTGGATCCTAGGTTGATGCTCAACTGCTGAGCCACGCCAGCTGGGCAAGGTAGTAGTTTTTAAATTTGCTTAGGTAATATGAATTTTCAAAGGAATTTGGATTTTATAAGTTATCTTTCCTATTCCATATGATGCTATATTTCATATGGTTCAGTGTTAGAAAGAGTGGCTTCTGTTGTCTTCAAATAGAAGAACTTACCATCATCCTGCTCTGCTGGGAGCTATCTGAAATAATGACACAACCATTAACCTGCTCTCGCTGAGCCTGAACTTACAAAGTGGCAAAGCCTGAACAATCGACAGGCCATGTAAGATGGAATTCTACTTTATACCATATCTAATGTTCTTAAGGTAGCTAAGTGCAATTGTGGCATTAAGAAATCCTAATCATTTCAACTCTATTAAATCCTAATCATTTCAACGCCATTTAGGGAAGCTACAATAGCAAATTTAAAATGTTGTGAACTACAAAATGAGATGGCACACCATCTCTACAATATATTTGTGGAAGGTTCCTGTTTAGAGTAATTTGTAGATTTGTTTATTCAGATCAGCTCTCCCACTGAAAGTAAAAAAGCTAAACAAAATATAATTTTGTACACTGTAATAAAAAAAAAAAAAACCTCTGAACTTAACCTCAAAATCTATAATAGCGTAATTTTACCAGTATTTTAATGGCTCAAATTTGAAATACTCATGTTAGGAAGTAATAAAACTGTGATAAATGAATTAAGGTACAGTATGGCCTGAAAGAGACCTAAGAAATAAGATACTTATTTTTGTGTGTATTCTAGTTTCTGCATTCTACAATGTTTCACATATAAGAGATATAATCCATAATTCCACCTATGATATATGATACCAGATCCCCTTTCTATGACAAAATATATATAAATATCAATGTTAAAGAGATGATCAGCAGAGAAACTCAAACTTATTTCATTATGTGGAACTCTAGCATTAAAGACTGCAACTGGTGGAAGCCTGTCTAAATACTTCACACAGCCCCTCCATCACCCTCTATTATGCAAGCTGAAGCTTTTCAAGCCAACTCCCTTATTTCACTAGTGAGCACTGTCAACACTGAGGTAACAGAATTGGAAAAACTCATCACTCCACAATGATATTCAAATATTACAATATATTTCATTTGGTAAAAATTACATCACTGCCAAATAAAATTAACGCAAATATCGTAATATATGCAAGATTCTGAGGATTCTTTTGTTGAAAAAAACTGAGGGAGCATCAAATTCATCCTGCAATTGCTTAGGCATTCTTTTGCTCCTTTGACCCCTTCATGCCCCATCCCTTAAGTATATGGGGCAGAGGGGGATACAGAAGGCCAGAATAAACTAATCAGCATGCATTTATGCAGTTAGTCTACTCTAGCTTTATTCCCACAGGTTTTTCCTCATACTCAGCTCCTCCAGGAAAAGTGCTGTTTTATTCATCTCTAAACTCCATAACCTAACCAAATGTCCTGGATATAAAGTCATCCCTAACATCTACTACATGGCAGGCATTGGATTATGGACTAGAGACAAAGAAGTAAAAGGGATACAGACCTCACCCTCATGGAACTTCATGAAAGGGGGATATGGAATATTGGCTGCATGAACAGAATCAAGTAATGAAAGACCAGTCAGCACAGCCCCATTGCCTATGTTCTTTTTTCCCCATTGCCAACGAAGGCTTAGACAAGGAACAAAATAGTCTTTCCTTTCAGGAATATAAATGTGTGTCCCCAGCCCTGAACCATTCCTGTAAGTTCTATATTCATCTATCCAACTGCCTACTCAACATATCAACGTGGAGGTAGTCATAGAAATTAACTGCATGGACTCTGAAGCCAGACTGCTTGGGTTTGAATCCCATCTCCATTGCTCACAAGCTGGGTGACTTTAGGCAAGTGACGTTTAACCTCTTTGTGCCTGTTTTCTCATTTGTAAAATGGAATCATACAACTGTTATAAGGATTAAATGAGCTGATATGTAAAAGTGCTTAAAAGGCTGACTACTACACGGTGTAAGTATGCTTACATAGTGCTTACTATTATTAGCAGCACCAGTACTAGTGTTACTAAGTCTTTCAGGCATCTGAAATTTGTCCAAAAAAGAAATCATGATTTTCTTCTCAAACCCTTCTCCCTTCTCAGTAAACAGCACTACCTTCCGATTGTTTTAGGTTTTAGATTAACCCACATTAGTAAGTCCCCATCAGCCGCTCTACCTTCAAAAGTACATCATGAATTTGACTACTTTTTACCATCTCTACAACTACCTCCCCTAGCCCAAGACAACACCAGGTACATCAATAGTCTCCTATCTTCAATACTCTCCACTCCATTACCCTACAGTTAATATTCCACCTAATAAAACAGAAGTCAGATGCTATTCCCTTGACACAAACCTTCCAATAGTTTCCCACCACTCTTAGAATAACATATTTACTTCATCACAGTCTACAAGGGCCCCCATAGTCAGTCTGGCCTTCCAGCATCATCTGCCACCACTTGCCCCTTTCCTTGCTGTGTTCTCAACACTGTTACCTTGTTATGGGTTGGCATCTCAGGCTTGCTTCCACCTCCAAGCACTGTTCCATTGTTGTTCCTACTGTGAGGCAGTACAGTATTGTTTGGAGCATGTACTTTGAAGTCAGATTGCCCAAATTCAAATACTGTATCACATTTTAGTTGTGCAACCTTGAGCAAATTCTTAATCTGTGTCAATTTCCTCATCTATAAAAATGGGAATATGAGTACTTACTTCATAAGGTTGTTGTAATAATTTAATTTTGTGTTTATAAGAGTGCCTCACAGATAAGCTCTACATAAGTGTTTACTGCTATTATTATTTGTCCCTGAAATGTTCCAACCTAAGGCTCTTCCTCCACTTCAATTAACTCAAATATCACCTCCTTTGAAAGGCTTTCCCTGACCTTAAAACAACCTGTCCTGTCCTCCCACTGTCTGTTGTTCCCTTATCTTCCTTTACATCACTGTATGTATCACTATTTGAAAGAATATTATATATTCTCTGTTGCCTATTTCCCCACTGGAAATGAGCTCCACTAGACTGGAGATTTTGTCTTGTTTGCTGCTCTAGTTCTAATTCTGACTCAGAACCTGACTTTGAAGGCATGCATCTCTTATTTCTCTTTTCCAGGCTAGGGGACCAACAAAAATTTCTTAATAGCAATACCAAACTTAGACAGCCTTTCATTTCCACACTCATGATCTCATTTAATCCTTGAAACAGCAACAGCAGATATATCATCATCTCCCATTTTAGAGAGAAAAGAAAATTCCAAGTTTGGGTGACTTGTCTTTAGACACAGAGCTAGTAACTGACAGAACAAAAATTAGGACCCCCTGCTTTCTAAGCCTCCTCAAACTCAGATGGAAGGATATTACTCCCTTGAACTGAATTTACAGAAATGTGATCCTTCAATCTCCTGATGTACAATATTCTTCCCTTCAAAGTTCCTGACAAATACTTGTCCCTGAATTTGAGAAGTACTACAGTATAGTACGAACTCATCAATAATGTATTAACCCTTGGCAAGCCAAAAAATTTCAGTCAGATATGATGATGGTATATTCCAAGTTTACACAGCAAAATCCCTAAAACTCACAGTGTACCTGTATTGAGTATAAAGTACTTGTTTCAACACTCTACAAGCTTCCTCTGCAACACTCAGACAAAGGGAACCTCGTAATTGCCAAAATCATTGTGATAATGGTACCAGTTATTTCTTGATCCCTATTCCACCAAATTCAGTGACAATAGGTCAAACCACCCATCAGGCTCAAATCTTGGATCAGATTAGGGTGGGGGCAAGGTGAGGAGGCAAAATTGTAAAAAGGGTCACTTTCTACAAGACTTTTGTCAAATGGCATTGGCCGCCACATTCTCAGAATAAGCTTTCTTCTAGCCAGTTTACATGTTTGTATTACCTCATGTGCTCTCACAATTCCCATTCCTGTAAAGCCAGAGGCTGCTTCACAGCCATTTTACACAAAAAGAAAACTGAGGCAGCAAGTGAGTATCTTTATAACTTGTCTTCGGCAATTTGGTAACTTGTGGGATGGAAAGGAAGCCTGGATATGGAATTTCTGAAGGAAACTTCTATCCCTGACTTAACAATGTCAAACTCTTGGGCTGAAGGGAATCAAATCAAAGTCCCCCCAACAATTAAAAAAAAGCGGGGGAGAGGAAGAACTCTCCCATTTGGATCTTCCCACTTGGGCGACTCGCCCTATAGGCCCCAGAAGAAATGATGCGGCCCCGTGCAGGGGCGCGGCCCCTCCTCCCGCACTCCCGGCCCTCCCACCACAGAGGGCGCGCTCCGGCTTCAGGCGGGCACCTGTCCCCTAGCCAGGCTCGGCGGCTCCCGCGGCTGCACCAGGAGCTAACAGCCCACAGCCACTACCAACACCGGGAAGACAAGCAGCAGGGCGAGCGCCGCAGGCCCGGGTAGCTGCAGGAATCCTCCGAAACTTACAGTTTTCCTACAGCGTGCGCGTCACGACGAGGTGACGTCACGGGACCCAGCGTTCGGGAAGGTCAACCTGCAGGTCGCGAGACCCAGAGTCGCCCCCAAGACTCCGCCCCAAGCGCGCCGGCTGGAGACACGCCCCTTCCCCCAGGGCCCCGCCCCAGCTGTGGAGCTCTGGACGCAGGCGCGGGAGGCCTGCGTGGCCGCCTGCCAGCGGGCTCCGCGGGTTCGGGTGCCCAGGGTGGGGGCTTCTCGAGAGATCTTCGCTCAAAGTGTGACCCGCAGGTGGGACAATCCATAGAAGGGGGCGAAGACCCCCGGGAACGCAGCAAGCAAGCTGTTGGTCAGGGGACTGGGTAGGATGTCAGAGTTGTGAGGCAGATTTTCCACAGACACTGCTGTCCTTTCCTCACGTGTTCGTTAAAAGTTCTCCACGTGTGGAAACAGCCATTAGCTCTCCGTCGGGTGATTGCGGGTCCTGGACTGGAGGGGTCAGGCCTCCCACCGGCCCCGGCCCCGGCCCCCGCCCCCGCCCCGCCCGGGCTTCGCTCCAACCAGACCCCCGCCGACTGGGCCCCGCCCCTGGAGTCCGCCTTCCGGGCTCGGCGCGCGGCGGGCAGGCACCGGCCTAGCCCGCCCTGGCCCGTCCCCACCTCTAGCTTTTCCTTAGAGATTTCAGCCTCCCCTACTAGATTTCCCGTTTTTGCTCAACCTCTATTAAATTTAACAAACAGTGATCTGTGTAAACAAATATGTACACGTCTACGCTAGTGTCAACTTTCCACCATGTGACGACATCTTCCTGTGCCCAACCCGGGGTTTCTGCCCTTTTACAGTTTTACAAAAGAGGAGTTGTGGTTTAAAGATGGCTCAGCAGAAGGAAAAAGGTAGGATCCAAGAACTCACAATATATTAACAGGTTATTTCTGGCTTGTAGTATTCTTAAAGTACTCTTACGAGAAGAATAAGTGCTATCATAAAAAGTGGCTGGGACAAATCTTCTTGGAGAAAATAAACTAAGTGGGAAAAACAGGTCTTGAAAATAGACCCTAAGTTGAAGGTAGCAAGGACACTTTTAAAATTTTATTTGGAATCATGACAAATGGATAGATCAGACCTGGGGTTTTGCCAGGCAGATCCAGTGTAAATAAAACCTGAGACGATGGTTCCTTTACACTCTCATTGAAAACATTGTAGTAATTTCATAGGAAAGAATGATGATGGGAATGTTGGTCTCTTAATTTGACATCTGAGCTGGTTAAAAATAAACACATCTATTATTCAGAAAAAACCTAAAGAATTAAAGTTTTAAAGTTTCCCTATTTTTAAAGAGTATTTGTACATTTTATCTTAATATAATTTCATATGAGGTTTTAATCATCGTCAACTGATGTAGGAAATTTGTACATCATAATTTTAACCATAATAAGGTTTTGTTCTGTGGAGCAATTATAGAAAAATTAGCAAATTTTAAAAATTCTACATATATTTAAAATAATATTTATATCTTTCCTTGCAAAATAACAATTTTAAGAAACCTCTAGCGCTAGCTGGTTTGGCTCAGTGGTTAGAGCATCCGCCTGCCAGGACTGAATTGTCCTGGGATAGATTCTGGCCAAGGGCGTGGTTGCAGGCTTAATCCCCAGCCCTGGCAGAGTGCGGAGGCAACCAATGGATGTGTCTCTCACACATCTCTCTTCTGTCTCTCTCTTCCACTCTCTTTGAAAAAGCAATGGAAAAAATATCCTTGAATGAGGATTAAAAAAAAGAAAAAAAAAGAAACCTCTAAATTGTTAATTACATAATTTACAGGTTTATAGCATGTTTTATGTATATCATCCCAAAAATGAAAATTCTTTTTTAATAAGTCTAGGTATACCTGCCAACCAAAAGTTGCTGCCACCAGTGCAGTGGCAACAGGAGTCCCCAATCTGGGGTGCAGTAAAAGGAGAAACTTTATTCAGGTAGTTTTCAAACCCAGGAAACACAGCATCCAGTGGAAACCAAAAATCTGTTTCCCCAAGGACAAAGGAAAGGCCCACTTATATAGAGATAAGGCCCACCATGATTTCTGATTGGTCCATTTTTATGCAATTGCATAATCCAAATGTGCACAATTTGGTTGGTTCAAGTAGCATATTCCAATTGGTAGCTATAGAGCTGCTCCAATTGGTTAGTAATAATGCAAATGAGAATATATCTGTACAGTTCTGATTGGATGGGACAGGTCTCCGCCTATTGATGGAAATACAATTCCAGCTCTACTGTTAGGAACTCAGTGTAGAAGGCTTACCTCAGTCTGTGGCTTTTTCTGATTCCAGTATGAATGAGAGGCCCCTGCAAATAATGGCTGCTAGGCTTTGATAATGAATTTGGGTTCTGTTAACTACAAGGAGTCCTTTTTGACAGGTATATTCCTTCTTGGGGTCAACATAACTCTGGGACTGTCCCACATGTAATGTCATCTGTCATTCCTTTTTTGGAATGAAAATATTTAAGAAGTATACACTAAATGCATCAAATGTTTTTAATATAGAATACTTTGGCCTTTATAAGGTGGTATGACAGAATACATTCTTTTCTCCTCATCTTATTCATTATTTTTTCTCCCCAAACAAAAACCTCCTATATTGTTAGATGCAGGAAAAAAGTAATGTGGCCAATAAAAGATTGACAAGCAGAAAGGATACCCAAAAAAGACAGGAACCTCAGAGAATTGTCATGTAGAAATTTGTAGGAAAATACACAATCAGATTTAGTCTAGTTTCTATACTGAATCTAGATAAGTAACCAGGAGGTAGGGTTAAATTATGTTGATATTAGAGAGAAGAACTGTAAGGGTAACTTCTTTCTTTAACAAAATAAAATCCTGGACGTTCAAGGGTGAGCACTGGAAGACTAAAGACCTCCACTCTATTGGGATTTCAATTTCCCCTGGTGGTTCTTTCACTTTGATATCTACTTCCCCTAGCAGGCTGGCTTCCACAGTCCACTACTCCACAACTCATCCCTTGGTCCTACAGAGCAAACTGAGAAAAGCCAAAACTTAATACCAAGGGAAAATAAAAGAGAACAAAATGTCATGGATAATATTTACTGAGTGTTTATATGTGTCAGGCACAGCATTATCTCATTTAATCCTTGCAACTAGATGAAGTAAGTGCTGTTATCTCTCTTTTACACAAGGCAAGGAGGGTGCAGGAGACTGAGTCTAGTGTCCCATATCACATGGCCTATAAGTAGCAGTCAAGATTTGAACCTATACCCCAGAATCCACAACCATAACCACTGATCTGTAACAAGTTTCATATAACAAAGTACAAATACTGCAAGAAACAGAGACTTGAAAAGTCCAAGATACAGAAATTCTACCTCCAAAAGACCAAAATATAGAGGCACCTTCACTATTTTCTGGTCTGTCTCCATATGCTGCTTCTATTTGGTTTCTAAGGTGCACACGATGACCCACTAAGTTGATTTTGTGACCCATTAATAGATTGCCACCCTGAAAAACACTAATTAGAATCCAAAATATAAAAGATCAGATTGTATCACATGTAATTAGGGCAATTTTTTCCAAAACACAAATTTTGGGAAACCAGTGCTTTAATAATGTATGTGTATTCTGGGTTGCTATGTTAATGTATTTCTTATGCTGGATCTCAATCAAAAAGTCTTTTAAATACTATTATAACCACATCTTGCCTGACTTCTATGCATATTTTATCTTTCAGAATCAAAACCACGAGAAATCAAAGTCCACTCTGCAATCCCCTCACATCCCTTTTAGCTCCAGGATCTGAGCTAAGAGATCTCTTCCCAAATAATCAACAAAATAATCAGGTAACTTCTACATCCAGAAAGGCTCTTGTCTTCAGCACAAACCCAAGAGTGTACTAATATCCTAATAATATAATAAACATGCATAAAACAAGACTGATGCAGAATAAAAAAGAGGTGGTTCTGAGAAAGAAGCAGAGGTAGAGAGCTTGGTGGAAAGAAGACCTGGGACAGAGATTGGAGAGCTACAGAGGGATGTATGTTTAATAACCACACACTCTTACACATGTCTGCTGTTACATGGTTTGAAAAATATTTCACTTTTCTGCCCCCAGTTCATTGTGTAGCTTATTCTCCCCATCCTTTTGGTCTCTGCTTCATAGGAACTTCCTCAGAGAAGCTTTCCCTAAGCTGCCTTTGCTCTCAGCCTTGGAAATTATTTTAACTTTCTCCTCTGCTGGCCTATAAGCTCTGTGAGACTAGGGACAGTGCTCCTGTTGTTCAGTCTCAAATCCTCTACTTGTAGCTGAATACCCTACCTTAAGCAGTACTAAGTAAATGTATGTACAGACATGAGTGGATAAATGAACTCTAACTCAAAAACCAGCTAGTTTTCGTACTCAAAATACTAGTCAAATTCTATAAAAAGGGGGAGGGGGCACCGTGTTAATCAAAATAATACTGAGAAGGAAATCCTTTAGGAGGAAAAACATTTTGAATGACGATGCAGCAAAACACTGAACAGGGTCAGGTGTGTTATTAACTGGCTACTTTTGTGCACATCCAATAACTTCTCCAAACCTCAAAAGGTTTAGGCTCACTAAATGTTATTTGTAGTGAACATCCTAATAGGGTGTTACCCCTCTGGGGAACTGGAAATCAGGGCAGGCCACCTGGAGCCTTATTTGCATGAAGTCCCCTGAAAGAACCTGACAGGCACTGGGGGATAGCAATTAATCCTCTTAAATAAAAGATGTTGGACAAAGCCTTCTCCCAACAAGAGGGTGGGATATGAGAGTGAGGAGGGAAATGGAAGACAAGTAACTAGTGCCATTGCTCTGAGGAGCCAAGTTCATGATTGAGTTCAGGGCCAGGTGCATGCTTTTGAGTATAAAGCTGAAAAAAATCAAGCTGACTCTGTGGCGTGTTGGACTGGAGAGCAAGGGAGGAAGGTGCAGGAGAAAGAAGAGGATATAAAAAAGATTTACAATTTCCCAAGAAAAAAACACCTCACCTACTACAGCACAGCAGACAGAAAGAATGTTTCCAAAACAGGCCTCTAGGTCTTTGTGTCTGCTCTTTCTCCTTGGAATCTGTTTTCTCCCTTGTTTCTTGGAAAAGACCTAGTCTTCAAGTTCAAGTTCTATAATTAATTACCTACCTTTAATGAGCACTTACGTAGATCAAAAGCACTGTTGAGCACTCTGTGTGCAATCGTTATTTAAGCTTCACAACAATTCTCTCTTAGAAGTACAAGAAATAATGCTGTATCTTTTAATTGATGGCATCTTTGCTTTGATAACAAATAGTATACTGTATTATAATTGTTCATACTTCTTTCTCCCCCACTAAGCTATGAATTCTTTGAAGACAGAGACTGGTTTACTCAATTTTGTGTCCTTAGCATCTAAAACAGTTTCTGGCACATAAAAAGCATTTGACAAATTTCTTTAATTCAGTTGAAAAAGAAATGTCATCTCCCTGACAGGGCAACAGGTAAGTGCAATCTAAGGGACAAAGTCATCCCTGTTGTCACCAAAACTGTTGGTTATCCCCAAGGCCCTGTTGGCTTGGGCAAACAAGGTCACAACTTCTCTGAGTTTTATTCCATATAACTTCTGTCTAGCTCCAAAAGTATATGATAGACCCCAAGCATGTCATTTGCTCTACTTGACAAATTGTCACTCGTTATTTACCCTTTATGTTGGGTTCAGTTGATTTTTAATCAATGAAAGAAGTTATATTAAAGCCAAATTATATTTTGCAAACTCAGATCCAATTACCTTTAGACTACAAACTGAAAATGTCACTCAGCTCACAGAGGTGTTTGATTTAGTCTGAATTTTGTTTTTAAATTTTTGAATTGACTCTTAGATGATAACACATTTAAAAAGCAAGCATTTTGGCTTCTTTTAAAAAAATCAGAAACTCTGATGATATTGCCCCCCACACACACTCACTCAAGGCATTCTTTATTGGCGGAAAGCTGCCTGTTTCAGAGGCAATGTTCCCCATTTCCCCACAACCCCACATGGTGACTATGTAACCTACCTGCTTGGCCCCTGAAGGCACTAGAGTTTATGGTGGATCTTGAAGTGAAGGGCTTGATTATGTAAGTCTCTAGTTTAAGGGTCATAAAACCTGTAAAAGGAACAGCTTTGCCCAGAAATTTAGTAATGCTCTATATGAATAATTTTCAATAATCCCATTTGCTTCTACAAATAGATTTTTCACAATTTTTATATCTGTCTTCTTAAACTTTTTTTGTGCATTAGGGATTTTCCTATAAAATACATTGCTCTGGTATTTAAACCAAAGGAAAAATACTTAAGAAAAGATGAAGAGCATAGTAGAAGATTGGTTTCACAGTATGGCCCAATATATGCGACTGCTGTATTGATTGCATTTGAAGAACACACACTCTTATCCAGCAGAGAATCACAAGTTTTTTCCCTTGGCCTCTGTTATCATGGAACACATGGGAGAAGGGAGGTAAATGTTTGTTAATTATTACATTCATGTTTTGTTCTATACTACAAGTGGTAGTCACATTCACTTTTAAATTACACCTAAAAGTAAGCTCTAAAGTTATATAGAACCTGCGTTTTTAATTACTCTATTATTTTGGTGAGATTCTCTTCACCAGTCAATACAGTAGGTACTGCTATTGATATTACTCAGCATTAGGTTTGGATGTAGGTGATCCAGGGACACTTTGCCCATAGTGGTGTCAGGGACTCAGGCTCTTTCCATCTTGTTGCTTGGTGATGTATGACCTACATTCCCAAAGTCACCTCACAGTCCAAGATGGCAACCTAGCTCCAGTAATCCGCCCAGAGTGCCAGAAGGAGAAAGTCCAGAATGTTCTTCAGCTAGTGCTCCTTAAATCCCACTTTTCCCAAGAAACTTTCTTTAGCTAATTAAGAGACTGGACCGATCATTTATTTTCTGTATTCACTTAAAACCTATTAATACCAGACTTCAATAATTTAAATACTTTAAAGTGTATTTATGTTATATACTCAACATCTTTATCATCATGATTGTTCTTAAATCAATGATCCTCAACCCTGACTATACATTAGAGGTGCCTGATGAACTTTTAAATGAAAAGCAGTTCTCAAGTTGAGGATCGGTACAGTAAGTCCTTACTTAACATCATTGATAGGTTCTGCAACTTTTAGTGAAACAATGTATAACAAAACCACTTTTACTGTAGGCTAATTGATACAAATGAGTTAAGTTCCTATGGCATTTCATCAATGTTGTAATGAGAGGACATTGAACAAAACTACTTGAATGAAACTTCCTTATTTGAGGACCTCCTGTACTTGGAAAACAACTGCAAAGGTGAAAAAATGACTGACAGTTGTGGGGCAGGGTGGGGGAGAGAGGTGTTAAGGAAGGGATTCACTAATTGCAGGTTCTATCAGTGGCTAACTGGCACACAGAGCCCTAAGGAGTATGCGTACCCAGGCAAGCTAGACATCAGAAAGCCCAGTTTAGGATTATGAACAGATAGTCCTGAGGCCAAACTTGATCTAGAAACATGAGGCTTCCACAAGGCACTGAAGATCTGGGGCTCTTACCCATTTTGGAGGAGTGTTGTATACAACCCCACGGAAGGGAATAGGAACCAGGAAAATTAGATGATAGATAGATGATAGATGATAGATAGATAGATGATAGATGATAGATAGATAGATAGATAGATGATAGATAGATGATAGGTAGATAGATAGATGATAGATAGATAGATAGATAGATAGATAGATAGATAGATAGATAGATAGATAGATAGATGATAGATAGATAGATGATAGATAGATAGATAGATAGATAGATAGATAGATAGATAGATAGATAGATAGATTGATAGATGATAGATAGATGATAGATTAGATAGATGATAGATTAGATAGATGATAGATTAGATAGATAGATAGATAGATGATAGATAGATAGATGATAGATAGATAGATAGATTGATAGATGATAAATAGATGATAGATAGATGATAGATAGATGATAGATAGATAGATAGATAGATAGATAGATAGATAGATAGATAGATAGATGATAGATAGATAGATGATAGATAGATAGATAGATAGATAGATAGATAGATAGATATGATAGATAGATGATAGATAGATAGATGATGATAGATAGATGATTGATAGATAGATAGATGATAGATTAGATAGATGATAGATGATAGATAGATAGATAGATAGATAGATAGATAGATAGATAGATAGATGATAGATAGATGATAGATAGATAGATAGATGATAGATAGATAGATGATAGATAGATAGATGATAGATAGATAGATAGATAGATAGATAGATAGATAGATAGATAGATAGATAGATAGATAGATAGATAGATGATAGATGATAGATGGTAGATAGATAGATGGTAGATAGATAGTAGATAGATAGATGATAGATAGATGATAGATAGATAGATAGATAGATAGATAGATAGATAGATAGATAGATAGATAGATAGATAGTAGATAGATAGATGATAGATAGATAGTAGATAGATAGATGATAGATAGATGATAGATAGATGATAATTGATTGATAGCATTTTTGCCTCTCTTGTGTGGAAGCTGAGTCAGATAGGGTTTAATTTAGAAAAAGAAAAGAAATGTAATAGTTCTTGTCATTCAGATGTCATGAAATTGTGGGTGGGTGTGGCAAAAGTTGATATAAGTACAGGAAAATACCTTATATTTGAATAACATTTTATTATATATAAGTGCTCATGCTCTACTTATCATTTGATTGGATCTACAAAGCTACCCTCTGGAGTGAATACAAAGTAGAGAGGTAATGTCAGTAGAAATTTAGATGATACCTAAAGAGCCCCAGACATAGATGGTAAGACCCTCACTCAAAGAGATGCTTGTGTTTTCTGATTCTTACAGTTGAGAAAAATGTCAAATATTTTTCTAGCTAGACAGTTTCCTTGCTATCAATGTTTTCATATTTACAGAAGCAAAAACAGGTTTTTTTCACTTGAAAATTTCATTCCTGCCATATTTAGTCAACTAAGTGGGCACTTGCTACATTTTTAGTTATTATACACATATAAAAAGCCAGGAAAATAGATGCCCATTTTATATTAAGTTGCTTTGAATTTTGTTTTATATATTACTTTTAAAGGTTCTTTTTTTATTTATTTAAAAGATTATATTATCCTTGTCACTTAAAGTAGGCCAGTTTCTTAATATGGGCTTGGTGATCAATTCTCTAGTAACTAAAGCATTAAAAATAGAGTTGTCTAATTCCTAGATTTCCCTCTCTTTAAATAAAATTGGACCATTTATAAAAAGCACTGTCAGTCCTCATTGAATAAATGAATACTGAAGGTTATGCAAAATATATTTTCTGAGAAATAAGAACTGAAGAAAATCAGGCCTGGTGGCCACATGCTACTTATTTATTTTAATATTTCTCTCTTTAACACACAAAGTCTGAGATGTATTCATATTGTTGTATCAGTAGTTCAAATGTTTTTATTGCTGAGTAATATATTTTTAATTTTAAGTTAATTAAATTTATTTTTCCACTCCCCTGTTGACAGATATTTGAGTTGTTTCCAGTTTCTGTCCGTTATAGATTAAACAGCTATAAACTTTGAGTACAACTCTTAATGTTTTCATTTGTTTTGGATAAGTACCTTGTAATGGAGCTGGATTTCATGGTTAAGTATATTCTCTAAGAAACTGCCAAATTGTTTTACAAAGTGGCTGTACAACTTTACATTTGCATCAGTAATGTATTTGAGTTCTAGTGCCTTCACATTCTCGTCAACATTTAGTATCGTCAATCTTTTGGCCCTTCTATTGCTTATTTTCTGGTGTTCTATCTAAGAAAGCTTAGACTAAACCAAAGTCACAAAGATTGCCCTTTTGATTTCTCCTAGAAGTTTTATAGCTTTAGAACCATGATCCATTTTAAGTTAAATTTTTGTATAGTGTAAAAAGTGTTTGAAGTTCTTTTCCCCCCTTCCCCCCATATAGATAGCCAGTTATTCCAGCACCATTTGTGAAACGACTAGCTTTCCCCAACGAATTACCATGGTACCTTTGACATCATCTCTAACATCATCCTTTTTCACAAAATCCCTTCTGATCTCCTTCTAACCAGTCTTTCCTACTCAACACCATCCTTCTCACTATGGCCAGGTATAGGCAAATGAATGAATGAATAAATAAATAAGTAAATAAACCAACAGAATTAAAACAAACAAAAAAACTCCACATGAAACCCTATAGCAGATTCTGTGACATTGCTCAGATCCTCTTCAGGACAGAGACACTCATTTCAGCTGCTGGATGTTTTGGTTGGTGATGGCTCACAGTTGTGTCCCTCTCCAGGAATTGCTCTCACCTTTAGAAGTCAGCGTTGCCCAAGGCTATACCCCTCCTCCCTGGAGGACTGATCACACCCAGTGCCTTCTCACTGTGGGTAAGAAAGCGTGGCCATCTGGACTTAATGTGGGACAATTCTGAAGGGCCATTTCTGCTAGAGAGGTCCCTATGGGATGCAGCCTCTGCTGCATCTGCTTCATAGCCAACTTCCCTTCACCCCCTTATACGTGCTGTTTCCCAAATTTTTTGCCTCTGATCATCTTAAAACTGAGTATGCCATTCCTCTGCTTAAAATCCTTTGCCTATAGACTACAGTGTTAACTCTTTAATTTGGCATATTAAGGTTTTCGTGGTCTGGCTTCAATTCATCTCTTTCTCCTCAAACTCCTCTGTCACCACTGACTCTGTCCTTCAGACAACTTCATATATTTGTATCTCAAAATTCCCCATACACACTTCTTTGCATATGGTCATCCCTCCGGGGTAAACTTCTCACCTTCTGCTTATCCTTCTATTCTGCCTTGGATCAGATGTCACCTGGGAAGACTCATTTTTTTTCTCCACAGCACCATGCCACCCTTTATATAAGAATTTATCGTCTAATGTTGAAGCAGATTTGTTTACCTATCTCACCTCCTACTAAATTGTGAGCTCCTCTACACAGAAACTGAATCCTGGGTCCTGTGCTGTCTTCAGTAGACTATAGATTTTCAGTACATTTTCGGTGAATGAATTAATAATAAATACCAAGAAAAGCTGAGCATTGCAAAAAGTATTAAACATTTGGAAATTTTTTACGATATGTGGTTCCTGGTATCTTATATCTAAACCAGTGATTTTCAAGCTTTTTCCTCTAATGGCACACATAAACTAATTACTAAAAATCTGCGGCACCCCCAAAAATATATCTTGGCAATCTGACAAAAAAATAGGTATAATTTTGATTGATTTACTAAAAAATATTAATACAAATTACCTACCCTTTTTGCTCCAAAGTGACTTTAAAATAGATGATAGATGATAGATAGATGATAGATAGATGATAGATAGATAGATAGATAGATAGATAGATAGATAGATAGATAGATAGATGATAGATAGATGATAGATAGATAGATAGATAGATAGATAGATGATAGATAGATAGATGATAGATAGATAGATAGATAGATAGATAGATAGATAGATAGATAGATAGATAGATAGATAGATAGATAGATGATAGGTAGATAGATAGGTAGATAGATAGATGATAGATAGATAGATAGATAGATAGATAGATAGATAGATAGATGATAGATAGATAGATAGATGATATAGATCTATATATATATATATCTTTATTGATTTCAGAGAGAGGGAGAGAGTGCTAGAAACCTCAATGATAAGACAGTCATTGATTGGCTGCCTCCTACAAGCCCCCTACTGGGGATCAAGCCCATAACCTGGACATGTGCCCTAATCAGGAATCAAACCTCAATTTCCAAGATCCTAGGTCAACGCTCAACTGCTGAGCCATGCCGGGCTGGGCCAAAGTGACTTTTCAAAAAATCACGTGTCTGTGCTTGTAATTCTGGTACCAAGAATTAACCAATCAGACGCAACCTTATTATGCAATGCAACCAGTAAGATTATATGACCTATACATTTAGAGTTCAAGGCAGAGCATTCACACCTGATGGCTCCTGTCATATTTTTATTTAACAATCTAAGGGAAAAGAGGTCAGTGCTTCTGACTAAACAGTCAGGCATTGCATGTTTTAAAAATTCTTGTGGCACACCAATTGAAAATCACTGATCTACACTATCAAGTATCTTCTTTCAGAGAGTCAGTAATTTTTTTTAAGCCTTTTTGAATTCTTGACTACCATGTTCACCAGCAACAAATCCAGGCAAACACTTCTAGATGAAATGAAATCTAAACCTCAGCTTTTAAAAGTTAGTTCTGTTTATAAAAAAGAGGACTGAAGAGGGTCCAAACACCAATGATTTCAGGGGGAGAAAAGAGAGATTGAGAGAGAGAGTGAGAGGGAACAAGAGAGAGAAATTGGCTGGTGAGAGACTGGAAATTTTTTTCCCATTCCCAAGAGGCTTAATTTTTATCTTTCTTTTTCACACTGTAAAGTGTCAAATTAAATTGCAAAGTTAATTCTCATCACTAAGGAAGGATTGTAAATGCATTAATTAAGGATTACTGGGTATTTTAATTTTATTCATGAGAATGGAAACTTTTTAATAATTAAACATTTGCTTGTCCTCTTTTACATATTTATGTTATAGAGTATTACGATTTAACATTAATACTTTAGACTCTAGGCTCTAGAGACTTGGATGACTATTTTAAATTAAAAGCTGTGCTTATTGATAAATTTGATTTTATAAGTTATAATGCTGGAGTTCCTTTGAGAAATTATGTCCTTTTCTTGGAAGATAAAGTCCTTAACAGGATAAGATCTTATCTTGCAGGAAACCATGAATTCACTGTGGAGAAGAATGATTTGGATTTCACTCTGGAAGAACATGAAGTACCTTTGAGTACTTACTGTCTCTTTCAGTGATTTATCTTATGCATGAAAATAATCTTTGCATTTTCAAAACAGATGAGTCCATCCTTACAGAAATTGAACAGTTGTTCTGCAAGAAAATCTAAGAGAAAGAAAAATGAAATGGTTTCTTTTTGCTAAGGTAACAATAAAAACAAGATAAAAAAATTTTTAAAAATCCTGGCATCTTTTACTGAAAATCCAGGTATTTAATGATTATGTCAAAACTTTTATTTTAAACAGTGAGGCATTAATTCATTGAAAAAGTTGGAATTATTGTCTTCTTTACAAAAAGAAATGTTGAAGACATTGTAAATTCTAAATTATGAAAAAGTAATCTGAAAATAAAATTATAACCAATTTAAAATTAAAGACTAGCCCTAGCTGATTTTGCTCAGTAGTTAGAGTGTCAGCCTGTGGACTGAAGGGTCCCAGTTCAATTCAGGCTAAGGGCATGTACCTCGGTTGCAGGCTCCATCCCCGGCCCTGGTCGGCATTTTCGGGAAGCAGCCAATCGATGTGTCTCTCTCATATCTGTGTTTCTCTCTCCCTCCCTCCCCTCCACCCCGTCTCTGAAAAGCAATGTAAAAAATATCCTCCTGTGAGGATTAAAGAAAATTAAATTAGCCCAGCTGGACGTGGCTCAAGAGTTGAGCATCGACCTAGGATCCAGGAGATCGGGTTCGATTCCCGGTCAGGGTGCATGCCCAGTTGCAGTTTCGATCCCCAGTTGGGGGCGTGCAGGAGGCAGCCGATCAATGACTCTCTCATCATTGATGTTTCTATCTCTCTCTCTGAAATCAATAAAGATATTTTTTTTTTTTAAATTAAAGACTAAGTTTCTTTTTCCAAATTTGCCTTACCTTTTAACATTTCATTTGGATCCCTCTGCTGTGTTCTCTCAGTAAATAAGCTTCCTTATTCACAAATAATATTAAAAAATATAACTTCACAGAAAGTAAACAACATTGGAAGTTACAGTGCTTCAAGCAAAACTAAATTATAGTGCTTTAAATGGCACCAACAGAGTTTTTTGTTTTGTTTTTTTAATTAAATCATGGGCTTTTGTTAACAAAATAAAAGCTTTAGCTTTTTATACATGAATAGAAAATATGTGTATAGATGCACACTGTCCACTTGTCACCTTGATGGACAGAGATTATTATTAACAGTAGTGTAATACAGGCATACAGAGTCTGGAATTCTGTCTCTGTTAAGATTTAGAGCCTGCCAGTGGTAGCAGCTGTTTTAAATTTAAGAGGACAGGAGTGAGTTAGCGACATTCTGTAAGAAATAAATGAGCCCTCAGCACACACCAATTGCTGGTAAATTCAGAAAATAATAAACATTCTTCTTTGAGCGAGGAAGCAAGATAGAAAACACACCTGCAAAGACTTATTTTCAAAACAGAAAAGATGTTGCTCTGGAACTGAGATATTTGCTGAAGTTTCTCCATTACTCTATTTTCACCTTTTTTCATTCAGGACAGTCCCCTGACTTCAGTTGTTCTCATAAAATCCTAGATCTCCTGATTTAAATAAAATAAAACCCAAAACTTCACAATTCAAAAATGTCAGCCTCAATTTTAAAATCCAAGTAATTCACTATTAACATTTTGTTCACCCTAACTTTCTTCCTTTAGTCTGTGGTTCCACCCCCCCCCCATGAAAATAGAGTCAACATATTTTACATAATGAAAAAACAAAAATCAAACAAACAAAACCCATCAAAAAGCAATAAAAAACTGTGCAGAAAACTAAACAGTCCTTAAGCCATACAGTAAAGGGTTTTGCTTAACACCATATTAAAACTAGATAGTATGTTTTATGCTTTATCCTATGGTTGGCATTCCTGAGAGGTGGTGGAAAACTTTGAACAAACCTCTTCTTTAAGTCAATTGTGTGAAATTTTAAACTATCAACTTTCTAGTATTGTAAATATCACATAATTGATGTAAATGAAAAATTTTGTATTTCTTAATAAATCTAACTTTAAAAAAAAACAAATTCTTCCAAGTTGCCATTTTAATTTCCTGAAATAGATCCTTGTATCTGTCACTTAACACCCTATAAACTGTATGTACTTCTATTTCCTTGTCTTAAATCATAATTTAAAAAACCTCTAAAAAGAAGGATCATATTCAGAGGAAAAGTAAAAACTGAGATTAAAATATAGAATAGCAATGTAGACTATAATATAATCAAACCATAGTTCTATGTCATAATTTTCTTCTAAAATTAGATGGATATCATCAAAATAGCTCCCTGTATTTGTGGTTTTTCAAAACTTTATGTTTTTGGCATCATCAGAAGTATCACACACACAGAGAGAGAGAGAACACATAGGCTGAGGTAAATAAACTGAATTGACAAAATGTGTTATGTATTTTAGGTCACTTGCAGGCTACACAATAAATTAAAATACAGTATTTTTGCAAATGAACTCAGCCCAAGCTTTATAAAACTGTATTTCAATAATAAGGATACATATCAATTATTGCTTATAATGAAAATTAGTATTATAAACTTTAGGGTAGTTGTAAATTTTAAGGAAGGTAAAAAAATAAAATAATTCCCATTGCCATGATTTACATTATTGCTTGCAAACATGACATGAAGACATGAGAAATAAGATCCTTTGCACTTATGATTATAAATGCCAATCATTACCTTTCAAACCACATAAAATTAGAAGCTAGAATTAAAGCAACAACAAAAACGAAAAGGAAAAAGAATTTCGGTGTTGTGCTCCTCTCGTTTTGATAGATTTTTTCCTCCTATTGCTATTGGGATTGAAAAGAAGTTTGTCCTACATTATCATTTCCATATAAAACTTGGGTCTGCATGTGGTGTCTCTCTTACATCGAAAGATCCTTGAGGGTAGAGGATACATTTTTACTTATCTGTCTGCCAACATTTTGCAGTGCACACAGAAGTTCCTTAAAATGCAATTTAAAATTGAAACAAAAAATAACACATCTTGTCCTTAAATTTAATCTCAAAAACATATGAACAGCTGCTTTGAAGAGAAGGAGACAAGCAAAACTAAATCATAGAAAATGGTTGTCAAATCCTTTAGCTAGTGCCTTGAAGGAGCTACGTTATAATCTTTGATGTCTAGTCTAGTTCAAGTCTTGAACCTACAGGAGCAAAGCCTCAGAAGCCCTGAAGCCCAAACCATAGAAACCTAATGTGGAATTAAATAAAAAGCATTTTGTTGAAGATGGATTCATGCATTAAGAATCCTTGATGCCCATCTTCTAATTTGTCTTTAATCTTCTGGAAAAAAATAATTTTGATATAATCTACGTTACAAACATAACAGTAACTCAAAAGTATGCAAAAGTAATTATTGCTATTAACTAAATACTGGAGATTTTAAAGCTATGAAGAGATTTTAAGGAGACAGGATCAGAAATAATTTAAAAGATGCCCTGGCCAGTGTGGCTCACTTGTTGGAGTGTCATCTCGTGCAGCAGAGGTTGCAGGTTCAATTACCGGTCTGGGCACATACCTAGGTTTTAGGTTCAATCCCCAGTCAGGGCTTGTAGGGGAGGCAACTGATCCATGTATCTCTCTCACACCGATGTTTCTCTCTCTGTTCCTCCCTCTCTAAAAATAAATAAATAAATAAATAAGTAAATAAATTTAAAAGATGTCAGCATTCTGAAATGAGCAGAAAATGCTCAGAAAAATCTAAATTAATATTGAATTTATGTTTTGTTACATATTTTAATTTCTTACAAATATTTTTAAATGTGTAAAATTAGAATTTATATTACAGAATAAAGCTGACTTTTCAGAAAATAGACTTACTTTAGATCTGTTGTGTTTATTCATTCAGTACACATCCATCAGTGCTCTTGCAAAATACTGTGATACTTACAGAAGAAAAATATTACTAAGGCATTGATTTTCAAGGGTCTTTGAGTTTAATGGAGGTGATAAGATGGTAGGAAGCAAATCATACAAGATATAAAACTAAGTATTACTAAATTTCAGTATGAATATAAGTTTTAAATAAACATTTGGCAATTTAAACTTGGCCATGACCAAATAGGTTTAGTAAGTGAATATTTATACATATATAGTAAGGCCTACAAATGCATTATTAGCTACTTATCCCAAAAATGTAAGGATAATTCATCATTATAAAAAAGTCTAGTTCATTAAATTGACAATTTTAAAAAATGCATTTATCACTATATACAAAAACACATTTGATAAACTTTAGCAGCAATTAACCCAAAACCAAAACAACAAAAAACACAGCAACCATAATGCAAAAGGCAAGTGGCTAAAGCCATCACTATGAAAATCAAGGGTCAGTCTTGAGGCATAAGCCACACCAGTTATTTTAGCAAAGAAAATTAAATATAAAGAAATATTAACTAGGCACCAAATTATTCACGAAGCAGTTTTAAAAAGGAGAGAGAACTTGGGATCACAGCAGTAGCAATTTCAGAAAGCAGCTACAACACTATAATTGAATAGGATTAAGAAGGGAGATTGGATTTCTTAAAACTTAGAAGCCTGGAGAAGGACCCTTGTGGAAATGAAACTCCGACTTCTAGTATCTCTGAGGGGTGGTGGCGCAATGAGGTGATTTCTGCACATACTGAAAATTGTTCATGGGATACTTCTGCTCCCATGGGAAGGAACTGCTACTGCCAAGATGAGGAAGCATTGGTGGCATGATGCTCAGGAGAACAGGGAGCAAATAAGAAGCCCCCAGAAAACAAATAGAAAGGAGCAAGTCCCTTCTTACCTCTCCAGCCTGTGATCTCTCTACCAGCAGTGATTGACAGGGAGTAAACTTGCAAAGCAAAAACATGGTTTGCAGAGTTCTAGCCCTAGCATCAAAAACATAGCATCTAAAGGTAAGTTTGTAACTAAGAGGTAATAGCTTAATAAATGACATATTTGCTATCATCATTATTATTCAAAATTGTTTTGGAGATCTAGGCTAATGCCAAAAATAAGAAAACAAAGTAATCAATAATAATCAATATAAATCCAGGGGGGACATTCTTTTATTTGCAGAAGATGTTATTATACCTATAAACCCTAAGAAACAATATTAAATTATTTTTTTAAAATAAAAAAGCAGGTAAGGTGGCAGGATTAAGATAAATATACAAATATAAATGGATTTTTCTCTGTACTTACTGCATCAGTTAACTTTGTTGTGTAACAAAACAACCCTAATGTTACAGTTGCATTCAAGAGGAAACATTTATTTCTCACTAACATTCCATGAGGCTGAGGGCTGGTGTTGGGAGACCCCTTTCATGAGGCTCCCATGATTCTAGATGTTTTGCTGAGTATGTTAAGCCTTCAACACCCTGATAATTTTTTACCCAGCTATTTCTCACGATTGGGTTTGCAGTGAGCAACCTTGCAGGAAGAGGTAATTTTCACCTCTGGAACAAGGAGTAGGCTTGCTCACTGCTTGCTATAAAACGATGGGATTTAAAGTTCAGTGTTCCTCTCCTGTAATGCAACCTACTATGTGTTCAGGCATCCATCTAGGCACCTTTGCATCACCAATGCGGGAGTGGAGACTCAGGTAACCAACAAAAGCATGCTGATAGTCTGGCTGCTATTTTTTGTCTCTGATCCAGGAGTTATGTGTCTTCTGTCAGCGTCCATGAAAATGGCAATATAACATCTAACCTTGAAAGTAAGGTAAAATATGAGATCTTTCACAGTTCTTGATAATTGGCTGTTACTCTGCTCCAAGCTATGAAGTAGCTGCACTTCTGCTTCACAAGCATTCTCATTCCAGGATCTAGGCTGAAGGGGCAGCCCCTACATGGACACTTTAATGCCAAAGAACAGAAACTCAAGTGGGCAAGTATAATCACACAGTTGAATTTAAAGTTTCTGTTTAGATGTGTTTATGTCATGTCCACTGACATTCATTGGCCAAAGTAAGTCACATGGCCAACCCAAATGGGGATAGGAAATATGCTTCATCTTTAAGAAGGTATTGTGAATTATATCTAATAAACATGAATGCATAATCCTCTTATCAAAGAGGAGTAGTAGATCATGAGTAATACAATCTACCTGACTAGTTAAAGATAAATAGGAAATAGAACCCTCCTTTTCACAATAGAAAAACAAAACAAACGCCCCCAAAACCAAAAAAACACAAAAGCACACACATAAAAAGAATAAATTTAACAAAAAATTACAATATCTATGTGAAAAACATTTTTCTTGAAAGATAAAACTCAAACTTTTACCTTGTTACTGGATGGAAATGCAAACTTTTACCTTGTTACTGGATGGAAATATAAAATTATTTTAAAATTCCATCCTCATTTTAATGCAAATTAAATAATAATCTTAGTTTCTGGTGTTCTTTAAAATAAAAATAAATTACATGTCTACATGGACTAGGGGTGGGGGTGTATCATTCATGAGAAACTGTTAAGTGACAAAGCAAGCTGCAGAAAAATGTGCAATATAATAGTATTTGTATAAAATAAAAACACTACATATTTTTGTGTTAAATATAAATATATGTTTGTAGGAGCACGAGGAATAGGGGAGATAGATCATTTGATTTACCACAGAAGAGTGAATTTGTAAGAGACTAGGGGAATATTTCTTTTTTCTTTTTATATCTTGACCTTGTTTGACAGTGGAGTTTAGTCCAGCAGTAAATAAGAAATCAGAGAATCATGCAAATATTTTAAATCTTGTCTAAGTCTCCATTAAAAGTTGGTATGTTTTGGGCTACTGATATAGGTATATGCATAGATTAAAAAATATTTTGCTAATTGGGCTCAGTCAGGTATGAGGGGAAACTAAGCAGTTATCTCCTGCCATCAGCATTGCTTTACTCTTCAAAACCAGCCTGGCACTCTTGAAAATACCACTCATTAAAAATTTTCTTTTTTTATAAGGTAATTGAAGATGGCAGCCAATACGCAAATCTGATGAGGCTCAGTTATATATCAAGGTTAGAGCCAGGCTTTCTGCATGCAACGAGGGTTCCACTTTTTTATGCCTAAAAACACTGATCAAAAGAACCATAGAGCCCACATTTCAGTTTTTATGACATTTAAAATCCACACAAACCTTATTTTTATATGGGTAACCTTGTTATTAGAGTGCAGCTCTTTGCAGAATGTAATATTAAATACCAGAACATATTAAGAAACTGTGATGGCTGTGAAGATTTTGTGTAAAGTAGCCCTTTTAATGACTGAAGAACCAACTTTACAACACTGTATAAATTCTCAGGAGCTTATGCATTCGAAGGGCTGCTGAAAGTTTATCTGAGAGGATATTTTGAAGCTATCCCAGAATTTTTTTGCTTATCTTCTGTAATCAAACACTAGAATGCCTTATCTGATGACACCACATGTTGAGTTTTGCAAGGGATCAAGTCATGGCTTCTTCTTGCTATTAGTTTTATGCATCTTATGACTGCCCCCAAGAACTTTGTGCTGTACCGTGTGTTGTGTGTCTGTGCGTGACTTGTGATTAAGATGCTGTGGAAGAAAAAAAGCTGTTTCTCAAGCCTTTGGGGTTCCAACCAAACCTAAAATCTTTGAAGCCCTGTCAAAATTCTTCTAAACAAATGAGCTTTAAAAAAATATTGGTAGGAATGTGCATTAATGATGCCCCAGTGACATGGATTCACAGTGAAGAATTCAGCGGGGGTGGGGGGGGTGGATCAAAGTTATTCACTGCCCAGCACTCTATAAGAATGAGAATTATTCATATTGCCAAGGTAGTCAGCCCCATGAAAAGTACTAGAGTATATGCCTTACTTTGAATATTTGAATGTTCATGACAAAGTTCTTATGTTCAATCCTGAAGTTTCTTTTAAAAAGTTATCAAAAAGAAACATATTTGGCTGAAGAATGCAGGGACCTTATTTTTAGAACATCAAGGAAACTACCAACTACTTCAGACCTTCAAAACTAATAATTTGATCCTAGCCATATTTGGCAGGTATATTTGTAATTCTGTATATGGAACCTGACATTTTAAGAGGTAAACATTGATATTAATGTGTTAAGTATACTTCATACAGTTATAAACTCCAGCTAAAGGGAGAATAAATTATTCTTAAAAAAAAAATAATAAAATGGTCTCTTTCTGACCTAATTATTAAAAATGATGTCAGGGAAAAATGTAAAATATCATCTAGTCTGCTTGCAAGATAAATTCAGGTAATATTTTCCTGATATTGTGGCAGAAAATTCCATTTGGAAATTTGGGAGGAAATTTTGACTTGCTCACATTTCATATTTGGCCAAGCAATCCCTAAGAGAAGATCTGGGGAATAAATTTGATTTTGTTGTAACTTCCAGAAAATTATTTGGAAAATTTTGGGGTAAAAGAGGTTCTTATTTTACCCAGAATAAATGGCAGGACTTGCATGCCATTACCCAATTTTTATTAACTATATTTATGAAACTTTTTTCTTTAACTTCTGTATTACTGGCTCTGAAAACAAAGCAGCATGATAGGCTTGATGTTAAAAATGGCTTATATTGTGTTCTTGCTCCCAACTCTCTTCCAAACTCTTGCTTCCAAAGAAAGCTCAATAACTAAGATTAAAAATGTATGTCTCAAGTTAAAAATTAAATCTTTTTTCTAAAATATAGTTGCTTTTATTTTAACTTCTATTTAATTCTACAATTTAAAATGGAATCAAAAGAAACCATGATTTTGAAATAAGGAAACAGGTTAAAATTCTTGCCTCATTTTTGCTGTTTCAGGGAATACACCCTTATCTGAAGCAATATAGAAGTGATTGCAATTTCCTGTGTATACTGTGTATTTTATGTTTCTTTGCCTTCTCAGATTATGCTTTCCTTCCCTAAAATTCACTTTTTCTCAACTTGTTAACTAAGATAATTCCTTCTTGACCTTCAAATCTCAGATCAAGTGAGTAATTTGCTCTAAAGAGCCTGGTTCAGATGGAGTGGCCTTTCTTCTATTCTCTGCAACACCCTATTCAACCTTTTATTCTAGCCTTTTCCACAAACTGTGTGCTCCATGCTGCCTGGGACCATCCTTTATTTGGTTTGATATGTGCAGCCCCTCTCAGAGAGTCTATGACACGCTAGTGCCCAATATTTATAGGTAAATACATGCAGGAATACACATCACAGAAAATAAGTAGAGAGAAGTCAGTGATTAGCTAGGTAGTAGTGGGCCGTCAGGAAAAGATATACAGAAGAGGTGACACCAAACAGGATTCTAAAACTGAAGAGGCCATGCCACATACAGGGCAAAACTGAAGGAAGCGTGAGGGGGGTAATCTCAGACGGGGAAAGAGTCTTAAGGGAAGAAAGGGAGGCTGGGAGGGAGGCAGGGAGGGGCATCACTAGCAAAGAGGTAGAGAAGTAAAAGGAGATTTAAGGCGGGGGGGGGGGGGGGGTGGGGCTGTGGTAAACTGGAGGGCACGAGCCTCATTTAAAGAAGGGAGCCATTACAGGGCTTTTACAGGTTCTTTTCATATAGGAATTTGGAGCCGAATATTACCATAGCTGCTTTTTTTGACAGAAACTTACAATTGAATATGAAATCTCCCAGTTTTTAGATATTGGTAACTTAATGTCTTAACACAGGCTAGAAAGACACAGCCTTGGGCTGAGTTTGACTGCTGACTTCTGCTTTATGTCCATAACAAGAAGCATGTAAACTGTGGGAAACAAGCTGTATTGACTCACCGGGTCGTGGTCAGGTGGTGGTGCTGGAATGACGTAGAAACGCCCGTTTTTCTCCCTGTGGCATTTCCCGAGGGTGAGGAGCACTCTGATGAGAGGGTGCTCTCCTTGGGAACATTCTCTGTCAGTGTGAGACCACTGCCGAGCCTGTGGGTAACCCTGAGGAATTTCATACTCCTGACTGACATGGAAAGATCTGGAAAAACCACTCTAGATAGTTTAATTTCACACTCTAAATAAATCACCAGGGAGAAGGCAAAGGGGGAACAATAAACGGCTCAAGGACAGAAATGTGGGGACACTTTCAGGGCCCTTGAAAAGAAGAAAAGGAGGAAAGCAGAACAAGGAAAACAAGGAGAGTTTGCCATGGAAACTGAGGGAACAAGGCCATGAGGTCATTTATTACAGTTATGCTCAGGTTATATAGTACATTTGTTTTTTATTAATAAAATGACATGAAAAGTAATTTTAATGACTATTAAATTATTTCTTCAGCATTCTTTTGCATGTGGGTTCAAGAGTTAACATTCCCTAACAAATAACACAGTATGAGAAAAGAGATTTGAGGCTAGTTTCACATCTGCTTTACTTTAACCTTTCTACACAGGAAAAACAGTCCTGATGATTTCGCCCAGTTTTTAAACTTGGAATTGTCTTACCTAGAACTGAAAGCCCTCACACATGATGAAATGAATATGTGGTGGTGTCGAAACTTCGGAAACCTGGCATGGAATTTTCTTCTTAGATTTGAAATTCACCTGAGAAAGATCTACAATTAGTACACAAATACAGGGCAGTGTTCAACCTCATTAGGAATCCAGTATATACAAATCAAAGCAGCAATAAGAGAGCCTGAATGGTTTGGAATACTGCTGGTTTCTAGTGCTGGCTACTTTGCTGTTACTTCTACTTTGAAACAGTGCCAGAGGTTGTACATTTGGGACAAACCCTATAAAAAATAATTTGGCAAAGCATTTCAAGAACCACAAAATGTCCTGACTCTTTAGTTTTTGAAACTGAGTTTGAAATCTATAAAATACAAGAAAAACTACATATATAAGAATTTTTTGTGTCACCTGTATTTACAAGATATCCAGTGTACCTAAAATGGCTATTAATTAGTTCAGTAGATTATTGCGGTTGGTGTCCCTGGAAGCAGAGCCTGAGATGGGGGTTGTGCAGTGACTTAGAGAGAGTGCTTGTAGGTAAAACCTACAAGGGAGTGAGGGACTCGGGGTGGGGCTGAGGAAGAATCGAGGTGAATATGTGGGTTCAGCTGAAGCCTAGCCTCAGCCTGAGCCAATGGGGTGCTCTGAAGTGTGAATAGCCCCACAGATTAAACGCACCTTGAACAAGGATCTGGCATTTTTCAGGTGTCAGTCATTGGCTGAATGTCATCTCTAGCAAGAGGGTGTAATTATCCCTGCATTTCCAGGTGAGGCAGCTCCTGTCACTCTGGAGAAAGGTTTAGCTCATTGTATCTGGGGGATGGACTCACTGACCCAGTGGGGTCTGGACATTGGCAAGCACCCCTCTCCTCTCCAGGTTGGAAAATATGATTGCTATGTCGAATCCAGCTCAATTATAAAATCTAGTGCTCACAGAGGGCAGAGCTCCTGGACTCCAGTCAGGTTTTATCAGCCTAATCCTATTTCTTTTCCTTCTACAAACAGCATGCCTCTTTATCTGCAAATCGCTTCTTCCAGTGGAAGCTGCTAAATTATTCCTCCAATACTCCCTCTACCCTTCTCCCCATCACTCTGACCTTATAGAGAGATGGATAGACAGACAGACAGACATTGGAAAAGGTACTTTCTCTTTCCAAGCCTTAGTTTCTTCAACCACGTAATGGAATGATGCTTCTTTCCTCCCTGGCTGGTGTGGCGGTGGGAATGTTCGTTCTGCAGGCTGCGGAGTCGGAATGCCTGGCTTTCGTTGCTGGCTTCACCGTGCGCTAGCATGAGACCTTTGGCACAGTAGTCCCTCTAGGCCTGTTTTCTTTCCCCAAAAAGGAGCATAATAAGAGTACTTATCTTCTAAGGGTTGATTTGAGATTAAATTAATACCACTCAAATGCTTAGAAGAATACTTGGTACATAGCAAGCATTAAAACAACATTGGCTACTAATTTGTTAGATATTATCATGACTTTCAAATTAAATAATGTATATAAAGAAAATAATAAGTGTTCAATAAATTCTATAACAGATTCAAATGTTAGTCTTGAAACTATAAAAATCTCATAGCAATATTTTTTCTGATATATCTCCTCGGGCAGTGGAAACCAAAGAAAAAATAAACAAATGGGATTACATTAAACCAAAGAGTTTTTGCCCAGCGAAGGAAATCATCAACAAAATGAAAAGACAACCCACTGAATGGGAGAATATATTCATCCATGATACATCTGATAAAGGGTTAATATCCAAAATTTATAAAGAACTTATAAAACTCAACTCCAAAAAAAAATCCAATTAAAAAATGGGCAAAAGACCTGAATAGACACTTCTCCAAAGATGGCCAATAGACATATGGAAAAATGCTCAAAGTCACTAATCATCAGAGAGATGCAAATTAAAACCACAATGAGATATCACCTCACACCTGTCAGAATGGCTCCATCAACAAACAGCAAGTGCTGGCGAGGGTGTGGAGAAAGGGGAGCTCTTGTGCACTGTTGGTGGATTGCAGACTGCTGCAGCCACTGTGGAAAGCAGTATGGAGTAACCTCAAAAAACTGAAAAACGGAGCTTCCTTATGACCCAGTGATTCCACTTCTGGGAATTTATTTGAAGAAACCCAAAACACTAAGTCAAAAGAATATATGTACCCCTATGTTCACTGAAGCATTAGTTACAATAGCCAAGAACTGGAAGCAGCCCAAGTGGCCATCAGTAGATGAGGAAATAAAAAAGCTGTGGTACATTTACACAGTGGAATACTACTTTGCCTTAAAAAGGAAGAAAATTTTACCCTTCATGGCAGCATGGGTGGACCTAGAGAACATTATGCTAAATGAAATAAGCCAGTCAGAGAAAGACACATACCATATGATTTCAGTCATGTGGAATTTAATGAACAAACTGAAATACCAAACAAAATAGAGACAGAATCATAGATAGAGATCAGGCAGACAGCTCTGGTAGCAGAGGATGGGGTGTTGGGGGTGGATGGGTGGAGGGATCGAGCAAAAAAGCAGAAAAAAAGAGAGAGAACTCATGGACATGGCCAACAGTATGGTGATGGTGGAGTGGGGAGGATGGTGGGTGGAGGTGAAAGATGGCATAGAGGGGATAAATAGTGATGGAAAATAAAATAAAACAACATTGGCTACTAATTTATTAGATATTATTATGATTTTAAAATTAAATAATATATATAAAGAAAATAAGAAATGCTCAATAAATTCTATAACAAGGATTTGATCTGTAGGTATTTCATAGCAAGGGATATATTCTACATAAATACCAACGAAGTTTTTCCAATTTGATGTCATATAGAGCAAATGAATCACATCACATGAAATGTAATGGAGGCCTTATATGTGAAATATTGACAGATCTCTCCTAAGTTTGTATTATTAATTTGGTGTATCTTCTTTCTTCATTTTTTTCAAGGAATATAAAATATCCTCTTAGCATGATGGATCACACCGACAATACTAAAAACAGTCACTAAAAAAAAAAGCTTTAATAAAATTCGCCCTCCTCTCCAAGAATGATAATCAAGGAAGGAAGGAGAGCAGAACAGGGGAGGGAGGGAGGATGGGAGGAGAGAGAGAGAGAGAAACTATGAGAGTGAACAAATATGACATAAACAAAATAAAATGGTTTTATAAAAATATTATCAGTATGTAGCCTGGAAACTCAAGTCTAGATGTTATCTCCAATTGATCTTAGAAATTAGTCAACACCGGTTCAATGGCACCTATGGCGAAAGGGTACTAGAACAACATCTCATTTCCAGGCAAATGCACATACAAGTTTTCTTTTTGGTAATTTCATGACTTAAAGCAAAGCCTTGAAATCCATTTACAAAGATAATGAACACATTTAAATTAAGTGTTGAAATATGTCTTCAAGGTAATACAGGTGTTTCTCCTCTAATGTGATATGCATTTCCTTAGAGAATTTGTGTTCTACAAAATCATGTACCAGGAGTTTATGAAGAAATACGGTTGGAGCAGGCCACTCAAAACAATGCAACTTTGTAACCAGAGCACTATAAATACAAAAATTGGTTCCTGGAACAAAAACTTCAAGAGCCCAGTTGGGCAGCTCTCAGAGTCTAGAAAATGCCGCAGTAGAATAAGAGGGGCAGAGCTGGCAGGGCTGCGATAGTGCAGGTGGCCGAGGCTGTGGGATCTGTGAAGGTGGGCACTGGGGGCTACTTCTATGGGGAGGGTGCCCCAGAGGCCAGCGATATTTATCTTCTTAAAAATGCAGCTTATAGGTTCCTATTGCAAGTGTGGTAATCAAGATGAGTTTTTTTTTTCCTTTTCTACTAACGGTTATAAGGTCCCCCTTGCCTAGAAAAATATCGTGAACCAATACAATTTCCTGGTCCAACGAACCTCATTTCTGCCTGTGAGTTCATTTGCATTGTAGGTTCTCTAATGTGACCAAAATGGTATTAAGAAATTTTATAGCCCAGCTGGTGTGGCTCAGCGGTTGAACATCGACCTAGGATCCTGGAGATCACAGCTCAATTCCCAGTCAGGGTACATGCCCGGGTTGCAGGCTCGATCCCAGTGTGGGCTGTCCAGTAGGGAGCCGACCAATGACTCTCTCGTCATTGATGTTTCTCTCTCCCTCTCCCCCTCTCCATTCCTCTCTCTGAAATCAATAAAAATATATTTTTAAAAAAGAAATTTTATACATTAGAAAAATTACACAGCAACTTACTGAGGAACAGTTTGACTACCTGAGAGTTATAAGTTGATTAAAGTGTTGGGGATCTTTGAGAAATATTGCAAAGGGGTGAGGTAGATGGAGCCAAAATAATAATAAGAAGGATTAATACTTAGATAATGTCTAATGCATTCCTAACACGCTCTAAATGCTTTTTGTGGATTAACCCACTTAAACCTCACAGCAATCCTTGTAAGGTAGGTTTTTACCACCTCACTTTTACAGATGAGAGAACTGAGGCACAGAAAGGTTAAATCACTCCTCGTGCAAGTCGTAAATGGGATCAGAACCCAAGCCTTCTATTCTAAGCCACCTGCCTGCAGGATCCTAGTGAACCCCTGAATTAGGCAGATGAAGCTGTCCCAGGCACGGCAGCTGTGTGAAAACATTCTGTTACCTGAAGCTGGGAGGGAGAGAAAGCTTGCTGGACAGACAGACAACGCAGCTCCTGGTGTGGTAGCTCGTGTGCTGTCATCTGCCATTGTGAGATCCTCACAGATGCCAGTGCCAAACATGCTATGCTTTTTCATATGAGAGAGTGGCATTATTTTGTTGGGTTTTTTTAAAAGTAGATACTAGAAGAACAGTCTGACTGTTTCTCTAAAATACAAAGGATCTTTGGGAACCCAATATCCATTATTAGAATTTTCCCAATGGGGGAGGGTAACAGGACAGGGGGGAATGGAATTAAATCAATAAACTGAAATAGGAGGAAGGACTGTTAAAGAGAGAGAGCTGTCGAGCAGAGGAGGGCCTGGGATCAGCCCCTAGGGTTGGGACGGTCTCCGAGGAACAAGGAGCGTCAGGTTTGTGTCCAGGCCTCGGCTCCAGTGACAGGCTGAGGAGCCTGAGGAACAAAGTGGCCTGGGAGACTTTGGACTTAAGATCCACAAATCTCTGTATGCTCTTTTTACCCTCAGCCTGTTTCCAGCTGTTTCCAACTTCAAAAGGATTAAAGGATTGTAGCTCACTGAGAACTTGGAGAGTAGGAGGGTATTTATGGCTGATCCCAAGGCTTAGGAACCAGAGAAAGAAGGAAGCCTTGATCCCAAGACACAGGTGGGTAGAGTGGAAATCAAAGCAATCTGACAAGCTCAAGAATTCTTGGAGAAAAAGAATTAATTAACCCAAGGCCAAGAAGCATCCCAGGGGGACAGCCATATGGAGGCCAAGCCCATCCTGGTGTAGGGAGTTCCCTTCTCTAGGAACTGATCACTGGGTCCTAGGAGCCAGTGGTCCCAGTTTCCATCATAGGGGGAAGACTGGGGAGACCAAGGAGCCCCTAGCACCTTTGCTTGGAGAACAGAGATTCTGGAATCCCATTTTAGAACTGGAAGGGATTTCCCAGAAGAAAAATGAGGTTGTGTAAGCACATATAATGTAAGAAAATAGGAACTTTCAGGGCACCATTTTTAGCTCAATACAGTTAAATGATGAGGTGAATGGGAAAAGAAGGGATATAACAGGAAAGATTGAACTCAGTTTTATCGGAGGTGATTCTTAAACCACCAGGGATAATATTTGGCCATGAAACCAGGATTGGTGCTCAAGAGGTCCATGTTACTAGGTTTGAGGAATGGAGGCAAGAAGAACCAGCCAAGGTCTAAGATGGGAGATGAGCATTTCAGTAACTGGGGCTGGCAGAGGGGTGGACAGTTCAGGTCTGTATCTTCCGACTGCGAGCATCAGATGCGATACACTCACGTGCTTGTTAACAGGCCACACTCCTGGGCTACTCCTCAGACCTATTAACCCAGGATTTCTGGTGCAAGAAATCTGTATTTCTTTTATTTTAAAAATTTTAAATATGTTTTCATTGGTTTCAGAGAGAGGGAGGGAGGGGAGATGGTGATAGAAACATGGATGAGAGAGAAACATCCATTGGCTGCTTCCTGCAAGACCCCTACTGGGAACTGAGCCTGCAACCCATGCATGTGCACTGACCAGGATAAACCCATCTCCCACCCTACCCCAGGCCCCCAAGTGTCCATTGTTTGTGTCCAAAGACTGTTTATATATGTTTATAAGTTCTTTGGTTAATCTCTTTCTACCCTCCTTCCCACCTTCCCACCTTCCCTCTGAGATCTGTCAGTCTGTTCCATGCTTCCAAGTCTGTGGCCTTTTAAAATCACAATCCACTTAGAATCAGTATTGGTAACAGGATCTTAAGCACTTGTGAAAGCAACATGGCATATCTGTTACTCTCCATTGACTGATCATGGAGCATCATATCATTTTTTTACTCCCATTTGTTATTTTCTAGCAAATGGTCTTACCCACTGTGGCCAAAGGAACCAAAATTAAATTCTAATATTGCTTGTGGTAAATTTGAAAGGCTGAGGTAATGCAGCTTGGAAATACAGCAAGGTTCTGGGGACAGATGTTACTGCACACAGTTCGGCCTCGTTCAGTTTCTACATGCTTAGGTCATTGGCAAGGGCTGGGAACTTCTGGGAGATTAGACTTGGTCCCTGTCCATAAGGACCATTTTCAGAGAAGTTTATGGGTTGTTCAGGAGTGTCCTTGAGTCTATCAGAACCTTTACACTTAAGAATAGCCATGCCCCATAAGAGTCTGATCAAGGAGATTTGGGGGGGAAATAATCAGAACCCTTGTTACCCTTGTTACTTCTCCATCCAATTGCCAGATAGCACAGGAAACCACAAGGGCGTATGTTTTTTAAAAGTCACATCTGTTCTTCTCTAAAAGTGCCCTTCGTTTTGGCATGACTAAGTGAATGTTAAGACCTCTGCTGAAACAGGTCCTGTACAAGAGTTTATCCTCAGCCTGAAAACCAACCAGAGACATCACATGAGTATGCTTAGCTCCTGTCAAGCGATACCCGATTGCTCTATAGGGGAAAGAGAGGCCTTCAAGTGCCCTTGGTTCCAGCCCAAAACTAGCAATTTGGCGAGCTTACCAGGGCAGAATGCTAGATAATTCTTCTGAAAGTTGTCCTGAAATGGTGAAAGCTTTCACTCTAAAGACCTTATCCAAGAAATCTCCCAAGGCCCCATACCATCATGAACTTTACATTTTTCTTTTTGGAGCAGATAAATGATCCTGTCAAGAATAGACCCCATGGTTGCAAAGAGAAGAGAATGACATTCTGAGTAGGAATTCAGTCATCACTTCACTCCTCTGCAAGAATGAAGGGGGGAAAAGGTGTTAGTGGCATAGAACCAAATATAATAGCTTCAGCTGTGGGAAACTCTTTATACATCTTGGAATTTTTGAAGCTAAAGTTGTCTATGCCAAGATACACTCAGGCAATACAACCTGAGAAAACAAAGTTTTAAATAAAGCATTCTGACATCTTTTTCGAATGACACATGCAATTTTGTAATCTACCAAACTTACATCTTTCCTTCCAGCTTGAGAGAGTGCAGCACCATAGGCGTCTGGCCCCAAATCAGGAAGAAAGTTGGGCTTGGCCTCACCCTTACATTCTCTGTGGTAGCCGACCCAAGAGGCTTAGACACAGACAGAAAATTAATACATCACCCCTTAAGCTGAAAAGTTTGGGGGACCTGTGCTCATTCCCTTGATTTCTAAATATAATTATGTACAAAGTCTTGAGCTGGAAATGAGCAATGCTGATGTGAAGTCATTTTGGACCCAGATGAAAGTGGCATGAGCTCCCCTTCGTGCTTCAGAAGTTACCCAGGAAACCCAAAGTCATCCTTCTGTAGGCTGGTCACAGTAAGATCTCCACTTTACCTCTGAAAGCCAACCTCAACTTTGTATGATTTTCTGCAGTTTAAACATTCTCATTAAATACCTGAATTTACTTTTTGGAAGAAAGAAATCAGATCATTTATTTCAGTCATAGAAATAACCATATCTTTGGCCTGTATTAAAACCTGTTGGTTTCCCAAGCTCTGTTTGAAATTCACAACATGGGAATTTACAGAATTTCCATAAAAGCAATTGAAATTACAGCATCTCCATGAACTCCCAGGGTGTACTTCTATTAACAAAAGATGTTTTGCTTTACTCACACCTGCTCAATTCTCTGTGGGGGCCCAAGCAATACACATTCCAATAGAGCAGCGTCAATAAAATCAAATAAAAATTAAGTTCCAAGGAATGGAATGGAGACTTTTACCATGCAAAGTGCATTTGAAAAAGAGCTGAGCTTTTGGAACTAACTTTTTTGTTAGAAAATTGTTGCAGAAAGATAGATTTTTTCAACCATAAATTGTACAGTTTTGACTTTGTTGAATTCTCTAACAACTTGAACATATCTTCTCTGTTTCTTATGTGCATATGGGTGTGTGGAGAGGAGGAAAAGGAATGGTTGGGGAATGTTTAGAAGAGGTAGGAGAAAGGGATACAGAGCTAGCAAAACAGGAATTTTTTTGTTGTTGTTGCCTGTTACTGGAAAGAATTAGGGAGGTCTCACAAAGTCTGCCTAAATTAATGTGTTTCTACTCATTAGATTATGGTCTTAAGAAAAGAAAACCCATGTTTTCTTTACTTTAAATATATGAAATCCTATTTCTCTTAAGAAGCCTTCTGTTTATGGAGAGATAAGATCAGAGCTGAATTCCCTCTAAATTGACAACACATTCATATTTATACACAATATCAATATTTCTAGGGCTTTGTTGTTTTGAGTCACAAAACATCTAAGGAATCCTCTCTGTACAGACTATTACATTAATAGTACCTCCCTCCACACACACAAACTCACAAGGGTCATGTTGAATTGCACGTAAAAGTAAGGTCCTTTGGAGAGCAGAAAAATGACAAATACATGAGTGATAAGACAATTTTATTTGTGAGAGAGAAAAGTGCCTTGTTATTTTACAATTCTGCAGCTGCTTTTGAAGGAAGGAGGATCCTAAAGAGGGCCCTTTGCAGAGTGAAGTGATGGGTGTAAGGGTGGCAGATTTAGAGTCTCTGAGGAGGGGCAGGTAGCCCTACATGGGAAAAGCACCCATTAGATGGCAGGAGAGCCTGGACGTAGGAAAGACTTCCTCAGAGCTGTGAAGGGGAAGGAAGGAGAGCCAAGTAAGGCTACCCATGGCTGAAGAGGAGCTGGGAGGGGACAGAGATGTGCACTGGGAACTTCTACTGATTTTTCATTCATTCATTAATTCACTGTATTCAGACATCTTTACTAAGCACCAGCTATATGATCGGCTCTGTGCTAGATAGTGGAGATAAGGCAGACAGTGAGCCTCAAGAACCTTCAGTGAAGTATCTCACTTCTTCATGGAGTGGATTTTCTCTTGGAGAACGTAGGAAAGTGCTCAGAGACTTTGCCAAGACTGGCACTGGGTGAGAACTCCGCGGCAGCAAGGAGGACAGCCACACCTGCCTTACTCACATTTCAGAGGGGTTGTCCGTAAAGGAAAAACAAAACATAACAATGTGTTGACTCTAACTTGTCATAACTAACTCAGTGACCAAGAATTGTAAGCATCTAAAAGTAGGAAGGACATGCATAGCTGCTCAGGAATGTGGAGGGAAGGGAATAGTTCTCTTTGGATTGGCTAAGTCACTTCTCAGTACAGTAAGGCAGTTTTATTTAGTTATTTTGTTCTTTCATCTTGCTCTAAAACAGTCTTTGGAGTTGAAACCTCCAGAGCATGTTTTCAATGGAGATGTCCCAACAAACTGTGTTGAAATGAACTGTGAGGCGTGCAGTAATTTCTTACCAATAATAAAGTTCCAAAAGTGTGCTAGTGAGTCACCATGGTTTTTCAAATGAATATTGTGGAAATTTGGATACCTAAAAACAGCTCCTCTTCCCCTAAATCTCGGTCTTCTCCACTGCTGTGACACAGGTGACAGTCTGCTTCTGTTTACATGAGTGACCCAATGGGTGTTCCCAGTATGGTAGCTATAACTCCACTCCTTTCAAGAAGGACATGCAAGTGAACTAGACAGCTATTAATAGGAATTATTATTCTTTAAGGCTAATTTTGGACTCAGTGGAAAGAATACTGTGATTGATTGATAATGTCTGCCACGCATTTGGTAAGGAGTGTGGCAGTGCATTGCCACATATTTGCCATTTCTGAGTTAGATAATTTCTATGAGTTTTTTGGTGTTGTAGCTCTTTAGTTGCTTTATGTTGCAGTGATATGTGTTGTAGTCATCTGTAAGGTTGTATCTTACATAGTTTTGATTCACTCATGTCACCTAGCCTGGTCAGGTCTTGCACTAAAGGAGACTCAATGGATGTTGTTAGAATTTGATTGACTTTATGTATCATTTAGCTGAGTGCTCCTAATCTGTGTGCCCTCTGAACAATTATTGTCATGAAGGTGACACCCATGGCAACCTGTGTCCATATAACAGTTAATATAGGGTAGGTGCACAAAATATTTTTCTCATTAATTGTACTAATGCAATATTATAAATTTCGATCAATAGTAAAACTGTATTCAACCAGAAATTTCAGGTAACATTATTGATATATTTTCAGAGCCAGTGCTTTTGGGAACTCATCTAGCATACATGTCCACTTTCCTGACTTGGAGAACACAGCCAAAGGACAAAATGGAAACTGGGAGCATCTCATAGTCCTCATTCTAAAGACTATTTGGATGGGGAAGATTGGGTCAAAACTATGTAAACTTAAGGCAGCTACTAGAAGTTGCTTTATAAATAAATAAATAACCCAGGTTCTCAGAGTATTTTCTTATAGTGACTTCTTTATGAAAAGACCAGGTAAAGAAAATCCAATAATTGAGTGTTCTGGTAAACCTGGGACAGATAATTCTAGGTTTCTCTATGTCTAGTTGCCCAAGCACGGATAAGAGATTAGGACCGCCAAACTACTGAACATTAGATATAACATATTCTTTCTTGGCTTGCAGAATTAATTTAACAAGCTCACTTGTGTTTCTGGTTTCTTAACACTTCATTCTTTTAGTATTTGGAAGTAGTCAATAGCCACCTTGAATAAGACAGCATCACCTGCCAGTAAACTCACCCCCAGCTTGAAGAATCTTATAGAGAAAACAAATAAGAAAATAATTCTTATTGCAAGGTATTTGAATGAAATTCTTCCTTTTCAAAGGTAGCATAATGCAAGTGTTGAAAGCATGAAAGTTTTTTATTTTTATTTTTTTATTTTTAAATATATCTTTATTGATTTCAGAGAGAGGAAAGGAGAGAGAGAGAGTCAGATAGACAGAAACATCAATGATGAGAGAGTCATTGATCAAGCCTGCAACCCGGGCATGTGCCCTGACAGGGAATCGAACCCCGATTGCCTGGATCCTAGGTGGACGCTCAACCGCTGAGCCACGCCCGGCTGGCAGCATGAAAGTTTTTTAGAGCTAGACTACCTAGGCATAAATTCCAGCTCCAACATTTACAAGCTGTGACCTTGGGCAAGTATTTAACCTCTGTGATACACTTTCTTCATCTGCAAAGGACAGCAATATTCAGAAAATCTTGCATATTCTGGTACATGAACAGGGTGCCTGGAAATCATTACAAGGCGTGGCTGGAACACCATGTCATCTGATATGAAGTGATTACAATTATCTTTATGTTACCCTTTTCTAATCAAGCAATTATAATGATTTCCTCTCTGAATATCAGCTTGACTACTGTCATGCAAAGCTCTACTTTATAGCACTGCTCTTTAAATATATGAGTGAGGTCTGCTTCTTACAATGTGCACACCTGGAGAAGGTCAATTCTATGTACACATGGCCTTTCTAGCCACATGATCCATATTTAGGTTCTTACTGATCACCAAATTCTAAAGTCTTAATGTCAGTCAATTCTTCAAAGTGGCTCAAAACTAATTTATTATGGGAGGTAGAGTGAACCTGGAGGGCAGGCACTCTCACAAGAGAACTAGTACTAGGCAGAGAGGTTCAGAGCAGCCATGAAGCAATGTTATAAATGGAAAAGTGAACAGTGAGCTAAGGAAGGAAGCCAGAGATCAGCCTGATGGAAACAGTACTGGACCATAGGTCAGAGGGACAGGAAACAGGTCTATGACCATGACCTGGGACAATCAGGACCAGGTGGAGAGGGGAAGTGGCCAGCAGGACAGACTGAGGCAAATGTTTCAGGATGCAGTCTGGGAGCACAGAGAAGATAGTGGTGCCTTTTGAATAGGTAACAACAATGTGATGTGGGATGGGCCTTCTAGCTTAAATGCTTTGCAAATGACCTTGCTTCAGGTCTTCTGAGCTGCAATATTTATACCATTTAATAATCTGAGTTAGTTGGGCACTCCCATTTCTTCAGAAACTTAACACAGACTTTTGAAGTGTGAGATGGAAGTGAACAGGCCCGGAATTGAAACTCCAATCCCTCTCTTCTTCAGGCCTCCATACTTCTGCTTAGGATGCCTCTGGGGACAAAAGTCCTTTTATGCTCATAAGTTACATGAGTAACACTAGTGGGAATCACATAGCCAACTGACCCAAGTGTGCTGTGCATCACAAGGGCACAGCTGCACAAAGCTGAAGCTGCACAAGCCAACCTCATGCCAATCCAAGATCTTTATTCCTGTCCTTACCCCATTCCCCTCTCTGTAGTCAGCATCACTCTGCCTTCTAAACCACTCGTGTTATAAGTAGTTACAGCAACAGCTACACCTATGTATTGCATTTTAGTATGTGCTACATCCTTTACACACAAGTGATTTAAACCTGGCAATAATCCTTATGGTAGGTATTATTATCATTGTCCCCATCCTATGGATGAGGAAACTGAGGCTCCTAAAGATTAAGCATCTTGCACAAAGTCACTTAACAGGCAACTGGCAGAACTGGGAATTAAATCCAGGTCTGTTTGATATCAAAGCCCAGGTTTTTTACCACTCTGCTGAGGTTCTAATAAGAATGAATTATAGCTACTGATGGATTAATTACAAGAGTGAACATAAGTTTTAGGCAAGATGTTACTACACACAGTATTAATGTTCTAAAATATTTTATCTTCAATTGTGGGACAAAAGTTTGGGTCCCAAATTAAAAGGACTGGATGCAGCAGGAAGGAGAGGTCTGGGTGGTGGGGTAGGTGAAATTCTTCAGGGCCAGGTGTGCTTCAGCTGGGCTGATCATTCTTTTATTCTTACTGGAGAGGGTGATCCGAAAAGGTCGGCAGGCTCTGCCCTCAACCCCCCCACCTCCCCACTCCCGCTTCCAGAGAGATCCGGGAGGAGAACCAGCTCTGGACTGCCTGGGCTCCTTGCCAAACCTATTTTCAGAACCTGCATATATTTGGCCAACTTTCTTATCAACTTGCCCTGTAACCCAGAGCCCCCTGAGACCTAAGACAGACGCGTGCTTGGACGCTTTCCTCCTGCTGTCTGTCCTCTGTCCTCACCCTGAACCTTTCCCCTTCCTCCAGTCCATGTGATGCTGCTGATAATAGCAGCAAGTGTACATCTTATTTACTATCCAAACACTCCACATAGCTCAACTCAGTTGATTCTATTTTCCTGAGCATTTTAGAATATTTTTCTAAATAATTCTTTCTTTGCTCTCATTCTAAAGTACATTCTTAGGTTCCTTATATTATTTTTTACTTCTGATAACAATGTTTTCACAACAAAGCATGTCACTAGGATGCATCTTCTTTGTCAGCAGAGGTACAGTGTTAAGCGCCCTTCTAAATTCTTCCATTACCATCATCCCTGCTTTGCCCCTCTGTCCTCCCACTCACCTCCCAAGCACCCTGCTCAATAGCATTAGCAGCACTTCCCAAGCCTTTCCAGGTGTTTGCCTGTTGAATTTACTTCTAATTTCTCCCACAACCCTTCTTTCCTCTCAACCACACATTTGCAGAGCTGTAACTGTCCTTCAAAATTAGCTCTAAATGTTGCTCCTTCTTATTTGTTTACTTTTAAGGAGTAAGGTCATCAGCCTGGCATCTCAACACTGGCCACAGACACTGTCTCCTCTCCTTTCTCTTCAGCTCTGCTGTTGACTATTTACAAATCGGGACCGACCATAAAACAGTGACGGCTGCCCTGCATACCCCATCACTCCCCTCACACTGAGGAAGGCCTGTGGGCCACATTGAGGCTGCTTGCCTTCCCGTCCATCCCCTTCGAGAAAAAAGAAAAGCATTCAACAGAGATCCATGGACCTTGCAGGGCCAAAGGACAAAACAAATATCTTTACAACACATTGTAAGTCACCATGAAATGTGTGCCATCATTTTCATGGTTTTGATAAATATGAGGTGTGCCAAAATTAAAGATCATAAATTTGTGAGCTGTGAGGAGATGACTTGGATTTAATAGAACAAACTGCTATATGCAATCTGTCTTCTTAAAGTTAATTAAAGGAAGTGGGAACGGTCATCTATTAACAGAATCTAGCCCTCCAAGGAATAGTTTGTGAATACAAATGCATGTATACATTTGTCCATACGTATGGGCATTATGTGTGTAGATAATAGTGTGTGTCTGTATTTATATACAGCTTCTTCTGATTCAAATAATGAGACCCAAAGGGATTTTTTTCTGATTTGTGAATTTACTCATACAAAGAACATTGTAAAGATATAGAGTCAAATATTATTTCATTGTATGGTCAATGCATACTACTATTATAAAGAATACAATTTTATACTATTTTTCTAAGTCAAAACGACTGGTACACACGTGCACAGGGGTATGCCTGTTTCCCCATGTTATGTATTCCGCCCTCCTCTGCACAATCCACACAGAACATTATTTTAAAAGGCCCTACCTAAAGACATTAAGGAATTCTGTACTGACTTCTCTTTTCCAGGTATCTTAAAATATCAAATATTATAAGGTTATATGTAATATTAAACATTAAAAGATAAAGATATAAACTCAAAGGCAGAGATAGTTACCCATGTTGTCTCAAAACATTTTGGAAAAAGTAAGTTGGCTTTTTTGCATACAGTCTGTCCTGAGTTTTGTATTTACATTAAGTTCCTTATTCTTTGCCTTCAAGCTCTCCAATTCAATGGGTCCCACAGACTCTTATGGCTTTAGGAGAGCTGGGGCTCTTAGTCCAACAATTGGGTAGGATTCCTCTGAATAGCCTTTTAGAGGGCTCCCTGGGGTGCGTGAGCTCAAAAAACAATGAGAGGTGAAGAGAGAAAAGAAAAAGAAGCTTCTTCAACTGAGCCCCCTAAATAAAAAAGATGGCTTTTGAACTGCACCCAAAAGTTAGCAAATCAAATCACTGTACACTAGTCTAGAATGTTAGCAGTAGTGTTAACATTGGTTTTATTTGATATAAGCTATATTTTATTTGATGTAAGCTATATATGCCTGTCTGTTTATCTGTTTGTTTATAAAATCAGATGGGAGGCCTTGAGGAGCAAAGGCATCATCTTGAATTGTATGAGAGCACAGGTTTTTCTGTGGGTGTGGTAGGCTTTAACCATCTGTGCTAGCTGCATTTTCACATACTGGTAGTGGCAGCACAAACCGAAATAACTGGTTTGAAAAATATTTTGGCAATACATAGTAAGAGTCATAACACTTTTCATCTGTCCTTTGACACAGAGATTAGTCTTCTGAGAATTTATCCTGAGGAAATGGAAAAACAAATGCACAATTTCCATTGCATCATTATTTTCAAAAGTAAAATCTTGGCCATAAGCTAAAATGCCAATACTAAGGGAATGGTTAAGTAAATAAGGTAAAATTGCTGTATGGAATATGGTACAGCCATTAAAAATGTAGGCTGTGTAGTAACACCCCAAACAAAGCTTAAGGTTTGGATTGGTTATTAGAGTATCAGCCCCCATCTTGGAAACATATTGCTCTGTTGTGATGGCGCTGGAACTCTGCAAACTAAATTTGTTTAGCCTGCTGGTTTCCAATTAGACTCTACCAACTGGGGGCACTAAAGGGAGATTGAAGGCAGGAATGGAGAAAAGGGACAGGCCCCTTCCTGTGTGCTTCCTGTCTTATCAGTTACCCTAGTATTGCCCTGAACTCTGAAGAGGGGCAGTTGATTTCACCAGAAGTTAGTTCTAGTCTCCAGCTTTTGGACTCACACCCAGAAGCTACTTCATCACCTCTCCCTTCAGAGCTATCAGCACCAGCCCTGGTGGTGACCCCTCCCAGAGGTCTGCAGTTCCTTTCCCCAAGCTTCTAGTTCTACCTGGACCTTTTCCCTTTGCTCCTCCACCGTTAATGGTAGCAGCTGCTTCTTGCACTTATGCCTGTTTTGTTCAGGGTCCCCTTTATGCGTTTTCAGTTCTCTAACACCTGTCAAACCAATATCTTATATTAAATTCTCTCTGCTAAATCGTGTTGTTTCTACTTTTCTGACTGGTTAAAAAAAATCAGGGAGTAAAGTTGTGTGTATATGAGTACAACCGTGCAAAACGATGTAAAAACAAATATATGAGGAAAAGTATTGAAAGGAAATTTACCAAAATTTTAATAGAAGTTGTATCAGACACTGAATTAGTGTTATGAGTGATATTTTTTCTCCCTTCATTCCTAGATTTTTTTGGTAATGTGGTTATATTACTATCATAGTAAAAATATACATTTATATATTAAAAATGGTATATTTTTATTCCCAGTAAAAGAGTATGTAGCCTGAAGAAAGTTGACTCTGTAAAACCAGATGAATTATAACCTGGGTAATGAAAAGTGATTGCAAATGGGATCACAATTCCGTTGGGGGCATCTTTTGAAAAACAGGAAGACTAGAGGGGAAAATAATATAGCTCAGAAATGACAAACTGAGAAGGTTGATGTGACTTTCCAGCTAATTCTACAACAGCCTATTACACAGATGACTCAAGAACTCTGGGAGAAAGCTTGGGTTTACGGAGACCAAATTATGCCAAATTCACTTTATTTCCTTTTTTATTGGGTTCATTATGTATTTATTTATTCATTCATTCAATCATACAACAAGCATTTATTACATAACTACAGTGTTCTAGGAGCTGTCTTGGCAATGAAGATAGAAAGACAATCTTCCAATAGGAGAGAGAGGTACGTAATATTTAGATGCAGGCAACATATGTCCTAGGAAACATATCATTCTATTTTAAGCTTTTCATTTTACCCAATAATATGCAAAACAGACATCTGTACTTCATACCTGAGATTCACACTTAACTGCACCCCAACCCCCACTTCTGGTGGGGGATGGATTACAGGGACTGGGGATGACAAGGGAGAGGGTTTGGGATAAGGCAGGGGTTGGCGTGGGTGGGAGTGAGGGCAGGTTCAGGGGTGGGGTGGGGCTAGGCACCATCTGGCAGCCAAAACACATAAAACCAGGCAGCATATGTTTTTCACACTTGCTCATCACAGCAGGGCCATCAATCATTCTAAATAAGATGTCCACTCCTTCTCTTGATTTCACATGAATCTTGAATAGTCCACATATCAGATTCCCTGAATTCTCCCTTAAATGTTCAGTGGTCATATACATTTACTTTCTAGCAATAAACAGATTTAGCCAGTTAGTAATGGAACTCATTCCATTTTCTTTGCGGACGCATCTGTTTTTTTTGGTATTCTATCTGATTTGGTTGTCCTTGTTGATTAAGTATACATAGGACATCAGAGTGAGGGGATAATTTGCACATAATATGATTTTCTATTCTGTGCTAGACTAAAATAAATTTCTGGATTTGTTTGTTTGGTATTCTCTATTGTACATATACATCTTAGTTATTCTAAAAGTCCATTATAATGACTGTGAGGAAGGCAAGGCTAAAACATCTTAGAGGTTAACCAGATATAAATGTTAATAGATCTTTATACATTTTTCCCTGTGATGATAAAGACACTGTCTTCATAAAAATTACAAGCCATTTGGAAATGAATAAAGTAGAAAGAGAAAGTTTCCCACAATTAGCAGTGTAGGGTGTTGGAGATGGAATAAGGGAGCAGGTTTGGTTGAGCATGATAATTAATAAGTAGTGTAATAGTGATTTTAATTTTTAACAGAGATGAATCAAAATGCTCTGCTTCAGGATAAGCAAGACCCTTCCTCCCCCAAATGTGGTAAAAACTCTGGTGGAGGGTCGAGAACACAGTGAGCCTTGGGGAAGAGTTGCAGAGGGGTGATGGTGGATTTGAAGCTGAAGGTCAGGGCTAAGTCATGGCTCCATGCTGCCACCCTTAGCACTAAACTAACAAAAAACCCCAACCAATTTATTATATCCCACCATACTTCAAAACAGATAAGGTGGCCTAATAAAATGTATGTAACATAAGAAGAGAAGGTGATAATAAGTTGTGAATAAGGGCAAGAGAATTGGGGTAAGAAAAGTAAGATTAATCCATGAAAAGATTGGTCCAAAATCAATATTTGTTGAGATAATATACAAAAATATTTGTAGGAGTTCCTACGCATTTGCTGAAAATGGACCACAAGTTTGGTTCCAAGCTTTTAGGCACATATATAAAAAGGAATTGTGATCACATTATTATATTAATGTAATTAATATAATTATTTTATTAATGTAATTAATTATTTAATTATTTAGTTGTTTGAATATACAAACCAGTTGTCAACTAAAGCACAACTCTTCCTGGTACTGAGACAAGAAAGAAATTTTTCTCCATGTATCTTCATAAAAAGGCACTGAGCAATATAGTGATAAATGTCCCAGTGGCACTTTAAAGCAAAAAAGGCAATGAGTTTTATAAAGATGTTTTTTTTTTCTGTCAACTGCCAAGGGGGCTGGAGTCAAAATACTATCACCCAATTCAGTTAAAGAAACTCTATGAGAATAAAAATTATGTGGTATGAATGTATAACTTATCACAGGAACAATTTTAAAGCAGTAGTTCTTAACTTCTGAGTTGTGAACTACTTTGGGAAACTTTCTGTTCATTTATTTTTTTAAAACAAATATGTATAAAGAGTTAGCTCCATTCCAGGCTATGGCAGCCATGGGAATATGCTACTTGGCTGTCCTGCTGTGGGAGGCCCAGATGCCTCCCTCTGGGTTCACCACCATGTTCCCACCAAGGCCACCACCCTCTCGCCCTCAGCTGTTTCCAGTTCCTGCCAATGACAGAGCACTGTAGAGGTGAGGTTCCTGAGTCATTCCTGCAGGATGCAAGGACTTCGGCTCAAGGGTCTCCCATAGGCCTGGCCAGAACTTTCTTAGAATTGTACTATGGTCTGAGATTCTTTCAACCTGACCTTTCTTCCTTCCCTTTCTCCTTTCCTGGGGGTCAGACCTGCATTGTGGTCTAACAGTTCTGCCTGCCTCCTGCCGCCACCCCTTTGTCCTTCACTGGTGTTTCCCCCAATAAATTTTGGCCTCTGCTTTTCTGAGGAGCTGACCCGCATGCACTGAGGGTTCAGGTTACCTGGACAGCCACAGATCCTGCTCACCTGGTCTTTGCGTTCTAGAGGGAAAAGACAGAATACAAGTAAGGCAACAAACACGTGACTGAGAGGATTCCAAGACAGTAATGACTACTCTGAAGAAAACAGAACAGGGTCATATATTGAAGAAGGAGGGGCAAGTCTACTTTAGATTGGCTGGTCAGGGATGGCCTCGTTTAGTAAGTTGATACATACACATCAGAGGCCTGCATGAGGGAGCCACGGGTGTTTAAGGACTGAAGGTGTGTGGGGTCGCAGAGAGAGGGAGCAGTGCAGTAGGAGGATGTGACTTCAGCACTGCAGGGAGGGATCGGCATGTGGGTCCTGGAAGCATGGGTCTAATTTTAGGGGGCTTACAGACCTCCTAAAACTTATCTATAGGTTATAGAATCAAATTTTAAATGGAAATGTGTATACTTTAGACAATTTTTCATAAATATTATCTCTTTTTTAAAAAAATAAGTTTATTACTTTTGAAAATATGCTACACCTTTACTATAAAAAAATTTGCTAAATATATAGAAAAATACAAAGAAAATTATCCAAAATCTCACTACTTAGAGACAACTATTGATTGATATTTGGATGAACATTCCTCATATTTATACATTTTATAGATACAAATAGGTCTAATTCCATACTGTTATATATACTGGATATATGTATTTACTACATATGCTTTTTATCACTCTTCAACATGTTTTGGAGATATGAAATATGTCATTGATTCTAGAATATCTTTCTTTTTTTTCACATTTGCTCCCCTGGAGTTGGGCTGCACCTTACAATACATGGTGTCTTTCCTTCCAGGCAATAGCCACTGCAAGCACATTCACAAAAAAATGAAAATGCTTAGGAGAAAATTCATGTGCAAGAGGGAGTTTTCTTTTAACCCTTAGGAAGAGAAGTATTGAGGGAGAAATGTGGAAGGTGATTTGTTGTATGTGAATCTGAAGTGCTTTATCAGCATCCCTGAAGCAGGTGTCCAGAGTTGGCCAATTTTACATAACTACAAAGCCAGCTTAGGAGCCTGATGACTTTCTCTCTTTTATGTATTAAGAAATTCAGCATCCAGACATTTTTTTTTTTAAATATATATTTATTGATTTCAGAGAGAGGAAAGGAGAGGGAGAGAGAGAGATAGAAACATCAATGATGAGAGAGTCATTGATCGGCTGCCTCCTGCACGCCCCTGACTGGGGATCGAGCCCGCAACCCGGCCATGTGCCCTGACCAGGAATCGGACCACTATCTCCTGGATCCTAGGTCGATGCTCAACTGCTGAGCCATGCCTGGCCGGGCAGACATTCTTGATGACATTGAAAAAATACAGGGACACTGATGTCTCTGAGTTAATAAGCATTCGCAAGAGTTGGACTCTAAATGTGACGAAGTTTCAGAAACATTAATTTACTGTGCCTATATTTTTCTTTCATGCATGCACAAGAGTGATATATAATAAAAATACATCTAAGCCTAAAAAGGCTGACAAGTATAAAATAAAAGTTGTAGGTAAGAAAACACTGAGTCTTTTAATTGACAGTGTTTATTTTTCTTTTTAGTATAAAATAATAATGTGTCTTAAAAACAACAGTATCTCATTTTGATGACAAACAATAGACTCTCCCTCTCCCATTTTAAGGTTGCTTCATATTCTATTCTATTCCATTCTTTATGTGACCAGCCTTCTATTAATGGACATTTGGGTCATTCTAATTTTTCACTATTATAAATAATGCTGGAGCAAATAGTCTTGTGCATACATCTTTTCACACTTGTGTGATTTTCTCTTAGGGTAATAAATCAAATTTTGATAAGTGTTAAGCTGCAGGAATTTTGAAATGATACACCTTGACTGTTGTACCCAGAATGATACCATTCCAGGATGCCAGGGAAGGGCAGACCAAAAACTTAAACAGTCAGTGAGCTAGGAGAGAGGTGGCAATCTCCTATGAAAACTGAGGAATCTGATGGGGGCTTGCCCTGTCTGGTAGTCAGTCCACCTCTTTTTGAAGTAGATTACATGGGGAAATTGTGGGCAGGGAAAGGTTAACTAACCGTTTGTTGGTTCATCCATTCATTCCATAATGCTACTTTGTGTCAACTATTGTGCTGAATTCTAAGGGACAAGATAGAAATAGTCTCTGCCCTGTGGGAGATGACTATACTGTGCAAGCAATTTAAGAACTTTGAATTTTATCCCCCCAAAATATTTGTTTGTTTTTTAATCCCAAAATCCTTAAAATTAGAGACTTTAGCAGGAGAGTGTCGCAATCAGATGGACTGAATTTGTCTGAGTCAAAATGTTTGACATTTGATCAAGTTGAACAGGTGGCAGGAACCAGAGTCCACCACTAGGACCCACCTGTCTTCAGGCAGGGAATCTTCCCCAAGTGTTACGTTTAATCTTAGCTTTTGACTCAGCTGTACTGTATGGGAAAAGGTTGCTGAGACCTAGTTAGGAAACAGACATGGGAGGTGAGGAGTTCTTCCTTTTTGGGAATCCATCAAGTTTGGCTGCAGCTGCTCTGGGTTTGTAAAACTAGAAATAGGAGCCTTCCTGATGGCCAGCCTGATAGAGCTGTCACAACCTCCTTTCTGTTCATTCCTTGGTTGACTCAGCCTCACAGCCTCTTGTCCTCAGCCTTTGTATATGCTCTTCCCTTTGCCTGGACAACTGTTCTTCCTTTTGATCTGGCTAAATCCAGCTGATCTTAAGTCTCAACTGTAATATCATTTACTCTAAGAACCCACATCCAAGGCTAGGTCAGATGCTGTTGCTCTGTGCTTCCATGGCACCGGGCATCCCCTATCATTTATTTAGCACATTTTAGAAAACTTATTTGAAAGGCCACAGCCTGTATAGTTGGACAGGTCATGCCTTACAGTGGGACACCATTTACATTGCAGTCTATGTGAATAATGTCCCCTGAAGCTGGCCAGTGCACGGCATGTATGCCTGTACATGTCTGCCCTGTTTGCTATTATTGTATGTCTTCCCATTAGATGGTTCACTCCAAGAGAGCCAGGACCATGTCTCTCTTGCTCGTGACTTATTCCCAACACCTAACACTATTGCCGGTAACTATTAATGCTTAATATTTTCTGGTTAAAATAACAAATCTATCCTTATTAATGCATATAATAGTGAAATGTAAGCTTCCCACTTAATTTATCATACCTAAATTCTTCTAAGATAATGTGTTTGTAATGATTTACATTAAGATCCTCAGTGGCATCTTTCCGTTTTTGTTTCATAGGCTACTGCATTAACATAACCAGATGCCCCCCCCCCCCATTTTCTAATAACCTTTATCAAACTGTTCACTGGAAGGGCCAGCCTCACAATTCCTGTGGCATGGGCTAAGACCAGTTTTAAGGGCTCAGCAGTCTGATGACAGGATGAAAGCAGAGACTTTTCCCTTGTGGTGGTCAAGCAACACTCAGATAGCAAAAGTTCCAACCAACAAAGTAGATTTCCATCTCAGTGTCCCAGGCCCTCTCCATCTGAAAGGGAGTCCTGGAAATGAAATATTTTAACTGGGGACATTACTGGTAATAAAGGAGAACAAATAATGTAGAGGCAACCAGTAGTCCTGTCTCAGGCTCCAAAAGTAGTTTCTGCCAAATGCTGAAATGAAGGCAAATGGTCATTTTCTACTAATGCAGCTCAGAACATTCACATATAAAAGTTATTTTTTCTATTCTTTTTTTCTTGGTCTGTTGTGCTGGTGACTAGGGTTGAATAAAGACAAATCATCCTCCATACCTCTTCTCGCAGAGGTTCTGCATATACAAAAGTTTGGATCAATTTTCCATTTTGGTGAATATAACCATCTCTAAAACAATGGCCCCTAAAGAAGGAACTCCTCTCCCACATGGCTTCAGGCAGGACTCAGTGCTAGTCCCAGCATTCAGTCCACAGAGATAAAGCATACTGCTCTATGGAAACAGAAAAGATAATGTGCCTATTTAAAAGGGCAATGTAAAAATTCAGAAAAATTATGTCCTGCTTCTTCCTACAATTCAAGCAAGCTATTTTCATAATTTAAAGCAAAAGAAAAAACAAAATCAATATGTGGAATGCCTGTGAAGAAATGGAGACAAGCATGAGTTAAAACAGACTTCAGGTTGGGCTCACATTGGTTTTAAGAAAGTGTCAAGATGATCCATAGTCACGTTTAGATGGCAGTTGAAAATATGAGACTATAATTTGCTCACTGAGAGTCCCAGAAAATAGATTTCTTAGCTAAGGTAGAATAGGAAGAATAGTACAGAAACAAATAACAAATTCTTAGAGGTTTTCTTTCATGACTATCCACTTATTTGGCTGTATAAAATAACCAGAATCAAAACCCTTCATAGTCAAACCATGTCTTCAAGAATCCAAGCAATATATAATAAAAAATGTCCATCTACTTGGAAATTAAGAGGAATAATCTGCAACTAAAAAACTTACAATGAAAATGGTCTGAAATGATAAATCTTTGGTAGAAAACGTGCTAAAGATATGTGTATAAATATGTCACTATTTACAACAGAATTAAGGAATGTTTTCTTCCATCTGAAATTAAATTTTGCAATTTAATACAACTCACTTTGATGAAAAGGTCACTGATTCAGTAAGAAAGTTATTTCTTTACAACATTAACCATCTTAAACTCATGGATTCTCCAGAGGGCTAAACCTCACTTTTCTTTCCATTTATATTATCTTTAACAGGAAAAAATAACTTTGCTAGAGTTGTATCCTCACTAAATATTGTAAGATAAAACTTAGAAATACAATGGATTTAATGATTTTCCTATGGGTGCCATAATCACTAGTGTAAATGATGGCATTTGCTTTGAGAGCAATGAAAACTACATTAACTAAAATAACTAGGCTGAGTGTACTTGAAGATGATGAAATTCAAGTAAAAAGCCTTATTTGTGTGTGGCTTATATTGTTGGAAGATTCTGACTGACATTCACTACCATAAGAGTGACAGAATTTCACATAACAATGTAGTATGTTGAAAAATATGAATAATCCTTACTCTTCTAGACAACCAGATAGGCATTAAATACTTTTAATAAGGTTCTTAAATATAAAACTATTTGAAATGATCAATTGAGTCTTTGCTCTGGCAAAAGCTATGCCAGAGGAAATCTGCATGTATTTCAACAGTTTTTGCTTGTAGTAAAATACACATTTACTATATAGTTCAATATTTTTCTTTTTTTCCCACAGCAGAGATAGCAAGCAAGTGGCACCAGGATCTGGTCCTTCTTCCATGACAGGCATCACTAGTCAATCTTGGCACGCTTTCTTGCTGAGCCCAGATCAGCTTTCTCGAGATAATACTTCAATGAGCTGCCAGTCAGTCAATGCTTAGGTGAAGCCTATTTACCATTCCTGTACCCCAAAGTAGCTCTACATACTTGGTTTAAAAGGTTAGCTATGCTCCATATATTCAACTCTATAAAACTTCTTTCTGTAACTGTCAAAAATATGTTTCTCTACGGCCTACTATAAAACCAGATAGGATTTAAACATAATTAAAACACCACCAATTTTTAAATTCACACATAAAGAAGATAAAATATAATAAAATGGTCAGCCTACCAATTTATAAAAACCTGAGGGATACTTTTTGTAAATATATTTTTGTATGATAGTGTAAACCAATAAGAACAATAAATTGTATTGGTCTGTGAAAAAAATAGTATCTGAGAGGAGATTGAATCATTGCATTTTAAAACTACACTTTTGCCACAGTGGCAGCTATCATAACATCACAGACCTTCAAAAATAACCTTATCTAGGAAGCTTTTTGTCTATGCTAACATAAAATATGAAGTAACTTTCTTAGGTAGGTAAATTTTATCAGCAAAATCATAGCTTCTAGTGCCATGCTTTGTAATAGTTTTACCCTCAAGTCCATGCTCAGCAAAGTTTTCCCGAGATAAGTGTAACTTCCAGCCCTAAGCCATCCATTTGACTCAAATGATTTGCTCATGATTTCTTCCCATCAGAATAGTTGAATCATAAGACCAAAGTTACTGATAACTTACTCAGGTGGCAGGGAAATAAATCCAAATATGACTAGAAGTTTTCTTAGTTTCTTCTTCCATCCTTGACCTGGAACCATTTGCTTCTTGTGATGTGAAAGAAGCTGGCAGGCAACTCGTCTACCATGGTTGTTTGCTCCAAGCGGCCTGCCAGGGGGCCCTGCTGCTTCCTGTCTCTACTGCACCATTTCCTCCTATCTCTTCTCTATTGAATCCCAAAAAACAATGAAATAGACATGGGTGACATGCCATGCAAACTTAAGAAAAGGGCTTCTGTGAAATAGAAAGCCAAACACTATCACATATGCTGAATGTAAGCCAACTCTTTAAGGTGAAAACAAAACACAAACCTTCTCTTCATTTGCAGCCAACTTGGGAGCTAAGTGTTCTTTCACGTCTCCTACATAAGCGTTAATCACCTGAGAGCAGAGTACCCTGCCTCCTGTCGCAGGCACGCTGCATAAGCACCTGTCATGCCTAAGGAATTGCATCTGGGGAAGGAACACAAAATGGAAGTCAGCTCACCCCTTCACACTGCTGGGGCATTTGGCAGGATGTGGCATGTTTTGTCTTCTGTAATGTGGGGTGATGATTCTTGCCATAAGGAAAAGAGAGAGGAGAAGAAATGACATATGGGTATGTATGCGCTTTGCCCGTTAGAGGAGAGTCCCCAAGATCTACAGCAGAGTCAGGTATGACTTTATTGTCACCTTAATCATTTTCTGTCTGTCTGATATACTTCAGGACGTGCAGCTCTTTCTTTAGACTTGAACAAGATAAAGAGAGATTTAGATAAAACAGTACTATCAAACTCATCTTTTAGTTTATTTTCAACTACCACCTACTCATGATTTTTCAACCCAGCTCAGCATTCAGATTCAATTGTAGGTGTTTTTTGTTTGTTTGTTTGTTTTTTAACATATGTTTTTAAACATTACAGATGCCATGCCCAAGCTTAACCCAGGGCAGGACAGGATATAGCTGTTTTATAAAAATTCTACCAGTAATTCTAATGCTTAGCCAGGGCTGAGAACCACACATACAAGGTGGTCCAGGGCAATTGTCTCATCCCTATGCTCCTCTCAGACCCTAAATTTCTTTTCTTCCACCTATGGATTGGGGTGCAATGGGCAATGATACTGTAAGAGTTTATTGGCAGAGACTTCCCTTCTGCCTTGGCCTCTCCTTACCTCCCAGGAGAAGCTGGTGACCTGAAAAATCCAAGCATCTCAAGATTCTGCTCCCACCCATCTCCTTTCTCTAATTGTGATGACTAGTTGGAATGTGAGCCACTTGAAGTGGAACATTGGCTCCATCTCTCAGCATTTAATATGTGATATAATCACAAGGTACAGTACAATGGCTAATGAAACACAGGGCAAAATTTATTACACTAAAAGATGTAAGTGTGCATTTAAAATAAGTGCCTGGGATTCCATTTTGCTGAATTCCAATTTTAAACTCAACATTGAATTTATGTGGGGGTTTTTTTGTTCCAGGTAATGACTGCATTGGCAAGATATAGATACTTTGATTCATACTAATCTGTTCTCTTTGGTGAAAAATACTTTATTATTTTATATTGTTTCACTTAAACTCGCCTAGTCATAGGCTTGCATAATTTCATCAGAGTTCATTCTAATCAGCGCAATTCTTGGGAAAGATTTTTGTGGCTTTGTAAATCCTTTTTTCCCTAAGAGCTTATTTTAAATTAAATTAATCTTTGTATACACTGGTATTAAAATCTTCTCAGGTTGACACAGGTAAGACCATCAGACTGATTGCTGACATCTAGAATGTGGTTGTTCTTTTCATTTTCCCTAAGTTTTTCAGCACGTTCATACAGTAATATTTCCCAGCTGGTAAGGGACCCCGCTTCTGAAAGACGAAAAAGCAAGAAACACAGCCTAGCTCCCCAGCTGCATGTTATTACGTCATTCTCAATTCACAGGAAATGAACAATCATTTAGTCTTGACAGGTACATCCAGAAACTCACTGTCTTCGTTTTCAACCTGAAAAACAATCAGGGCCTGCAGAAGTTAAGCATTAGTCTTAAAGTATGCTTCATATTATTTTGCCAACGTTGTGAGGATATCTTGTGAAAGCTTTTGAAAACACTCTGGGAAAATGCTGCCAACAGGCTTAGAAACCTGGGAGGAAAAATATAATCATCTGAAATACTTTCTGTTCATGAAGATATGTAACTTAGTGGTCCCTTGTGAGCTGGCGAAGTTTAGACATATGTGATGGTAATTGGGGTGTAACCCATATGGCCTTTTTAGTAGACAATTAGACTTAACCCAAAGCAAAGTTGTCAGCAGTAAGTGCCCCTCTCACTCAGTTCTAGTATGAACGAAAAGCAGTTACAAATATACTTGGGAGGGTATTTTTCCCTTTATCCTGATGGATTTGTTCCTCAATTGAAAATATTTTTCTATTTTCTGAACATAGTTTTACAAAGTAGAAATACAATCAACACAAAATAACACTTGCATTTGACTTGCAGGTTAAAATTCACAAAGCACTGGCTGGGACGTTCCTGCCCCTCCCCACTCCTCCTCTCGCATGGACGTGGCCTCCATTTTACAGATGACAAAATAGGGACACAAGGGACACTTCCCAGGCTGGCTGGAGCCACATTTCCTAAGTGGGACGCCTGGACCGACAGCTGGGTCTCTTGACTCCTAGGCCAATGCTGTTTAGTCTATCTAGCTGAGGATTTTAAAACATTTACTTCAGCTTAACTCACTTTGCCCCCTATTATAGCCCATTTGTGTGTGTCAGTCTTTATCTCTGGACCTGAGTCAAACTTCACCCCTTCTCCCACCTCCTCCTGTTTCAGAAGGGGGGGGGGGGTAAAAACTAAATCTGGAACACATGTGCTTCTCATCTGGGCTATTTAGAAGGATGGGGAAATCGGAAATGTCACTGGCTTTTTGTCCTGGTGTTTCAGTGTGCCCTTACACCTGGGTCCCACTGGCGCTGGCGCTGGCACTGGCCCCGGTGGGACAAAGCCTACCGCATTCATAATCAACCTCTAGAGTGTGCCTTCACTCCAATGTTCATCTTTTTGCCTTCTCCATGTTTTAGAGATTTGTTTTACTGAAAAATCTCCTTTTATCTCTATTTTGGGTAGATTTGGAGGTATGCAGTGAGAGAATAGTAGAGCCTTTCGGTAAAGACTGAAATCTCCTGCCGCCTCTTCGGCTGGACTGCATGGGTAGCCGTGACTCATGGTGAGGTCATGCATTCCCAGGCAAAGTTTACAGTAACCTGGAGGCTGAGCTATTTGCAGGTGCCCTACATACTGAGCATTCTAATGCTAACTCACCTCCACATTGCACTGGCATCTTTTGAAGTAAAACTTCATGGGGTGAACAGGAAGACTACAACATTTTTATTATAGTTGGCTTCCTTTGCTGAATTAGCGTTTATATTTTCCCAGTAGAAATCCCTAAATTGAAAATATAGAGGTGTCAGCTAGCACCACTTTAGTTAAGGTTGTGTCAACATTTCCTATAAACCTTGTTTTTCTAGGGTTTATAACTAGACCATAAAAATGTGCTCAGCTCTGAAACTTGGCATAGAAAGTAAAGTTGGGAGTGAATTTTGCAGAATTTGAAGAGGGAAAAATAAGTTCAGCTGTTTTTAACATGTGCCTGTTCTAAAATGGAAATTATTTTAAGATGCATTTTCTTATTTGTGTGACTCAAATGGAGCTTCAGTTTAAAAAAAAAAAAAATGAACTCATCAAGAGATTAATTCATTAACATGGGCTAATTGCTCTCATTATTTTTTAGAGAAAACATTAATGATTGAAGTATTTAACTCAAACTCACTGACTGTGCATCTGCAGGTACCAGTTTCCTCAAAGCAGTTAGTTGTGAATAATAATGTGATTTGGCAAATTGTCTGCACGCTTTTAGTTCAGGAAACCACCAACCCTACAAAGGAAGGAATCCTCCTGATCAAAGGTTAATGGATCATTTCAAAATACATAATCACTCAGGGTAGCATCTTTTTATCTTTATTGAATTTGTAGTTCACATTTATCCAGTGATGCTCCACAAAAGCAGTTCATATAATGTTTGTATGAAAGAAACACCCAATCTCTCTCAAAACCTACCTTTTCTTGAGCATAGGGCTGGTACTCTACTTCCTCAGAAGCTCACTTTGGCTATGCTGTTAAGATACTGGTCTGTTGGAAGCAATCAACATGTTGCCATATGCTTGCGATGCCATGGCCTGCATTTGCCTGCCTCAGACCGTAAACTCTGGGAAGATGGTAGCCACCAGTGACAGAAGCATCGTGGAGGAAAGGAAAAAAAGTGCTGGACCCAAAGCCAAAAGAACTAAATTCCAGCACACTCTCTGGTCCTTACAAACTCTGTTGACCTAGGAGAGTTGATCCACAGGTTCTGGGGAAATTGATCCTCTGCTAACCTAGTAGAGTCAATGAGAGAAACCACTGGAATCATTGTATGTACGGGAACATTCGTTAAACTGTAAAGTGCAATTCACATGAAAGTGGTAGTATCTACCTGAGCATCTGATATCCATGGTGTTGCTTAGGCTATAACAGTATTCCTACCTTTCAGCTGATTCATGTACAAAGGCCCTGGACTCCCCAGCGTAACAAGCCACAACCACACAAGTCAACCCAGGCTTTACTTCTAATTATAGTTTTCTGCTTCCACTGCTCTTACCTGTTGCTGATCACTGACCACCTTTTTGAATGGAAAGTATTCCAAAAGGTGCTACTCATTTCCCATAGATATTAACCTAATCTGACCCCAGATGCCACCTTTAATGTCATCCTTCTGCCCCTCTCTCACCCCCACCTCCATCCTGCAATATAACATCAGGTCCTTTTGCTAGCTACAGGGGTACAATTTTTGGTAGCTTTAGGTTTTCTCTGAGGCTGCCTCCAACTGCACCCTATTCTTTCCTCAAGGATAAACATGCTGCACATTCTGGGCATAAATGATTTGCATCTGTTGGGGATTTTCTGGCAGGGAGAACTGTGAATGCCATTCACATGGTCAGTCCTCCGAATGGGCCTCGCACTTGGGTTAATGGTGTCCTGTCACCATCCTGAAATTGTTAATACATTTTTAATGAAGGGCCCCACATTTTCATTTTAGACTGCTCCCTGTAAATTGTGTAACAGGGTCTGGTCCTGATCTTCTGATAGCTACCCCTTAAATAACCCAGAACAAACCTGCTGAGTGCTGGAGACTATGCTGACTAGGGTTGGCGAGATTGGAGGTCACCTATCCTGGGCTGCAGAAGGATTTCAAGAGTTTTGTGTGTGTTTTTAATATATTTTTATTGATTTCAGAGAGAGAAGGAGGGAGAGGGAGAGAGATAGAAATATCAATGATGAGAGAGAGTCATTGATCAGCTGCCTCCTGCAATACCCCCTGCTAGGGTTCGAGCCCCAAACCTGGGCATGTGCCCTGACCGGGAATCAAACCATGATCTCCTGGATCATAGGTTGATGCTCAACTGCTGAGCCACACCGGCTGGGCTCAGGTGAGTCTTGCTGCCCCATCTGGGGCTGGTGTTTGCCTCCTATTCTGGAGTCCCCAACCCAGCCCATGCCTGCAGCCTGGAGGAGTAGATTTATGCCTCCAGTCCTTACTAAAACAAGAACCCTTTTGGCTGGCCTCGCGAGAGACAGAATCCCTGCCCAGCATTTGCTGCCCCTCTTTCAGAAGCTTGGATGTTGATGTCGGCATTTATAGTCTCTAGCGGAGTCCTGTTCCAATATGATGGAGACATAGTACACTTTGGAGCAGCCAGGCTGAAACTGAGGACCATTGCGTCTGCTTTCCGCTCATGGGATCTTTTCTGTTTACCCATCCAAGCTAACTGAGCACTAACCATGTGCTAGGCACTACATGGGTACTGGGGACACATCAGAGAGCAAGACAGAGATGCCCCTGCCCCCAGAGAGTTCACATTCTAGTGGGAGAAGACAGATAACAAACATATGAGTTTATTATCTCATGGGTTGAAAAATGAATGGTTCTATGGAAAAAGTAGACAGCAAGGTAAGAAGCTGGAGGGCTGGGGGTGGTTCACATTAGGAAGGGGAAATATGATCCAAGATTTGAAGGCGTTGAGGACTTTAGAGCTGTGAATTTCTGGAAAAAGAGCATTCCCCACAGAGGCATCTCGTTAGTGCAGGCAGGAGGCCAGGTGGTTGGAACAGGTGAGAGGAGAGGCGGAATAGGAGATGATGTCAGATGAGGGGCAGGGGCAGGTGAGTCCTGCAGGGCCTGGGAGGGGCTTTCAGACCAGCTAGGAGCAGTGGAGTAACAAGGTCTGTTTCAAAAGGATGGCTCTGGCTGCTGTGCAAGGACAGACTGTAGAAGGACAAGTGTGCAAGCAGAAAGACCAGCCAGAAAGCTAATCAATAACCCAGTGGAAAAATGCTCACTCCTTCGGAGGGTAAACCCACTTCTGTGCTCCTTTGAATGCTGTAATTCCTGCTATTGACCCTCCCTCTCACACTCAGGGTGCCTCAGCTGGTTCTGCCCTGGCTCCTGCCCCAGGGCAGCCTCATCTCTTCCCATTTCTTTCTCATACTCTTATGGTGTAGAGGCCTCAGCAGCCTTTGCAGCAAAATCCACCCAAGAAAGAGCAGACTGCCAAGGCCTGGCAGGTCAACCCCTTGGCTATAGAGTCTCTCTCTCTTTTTTTTTTCTTCTTTTTTTTTTTTTTTATTAAGGCTAGCTTTCACCTGGGGAGTGTTTAAATCCACAGTTGGTGGAGGGTTTCATACTTCATGTCCCCTCAAGACCCCTCCACGCCTGTAATGCCTTCCCCAGCCCCTCACTTCCAGCAAACGCATCTGGATTATTTGGCTCACCCATAAGCTTGTTTTCAAATGAGCCCCTGTGGACATTAACTCAAGTCAGTAAAACACCTTTGCAGGCAGTAAAACACATATCCCTCTGAGGTCAGAAAACTCACCGGGCAAGAAAGCCAAGTGGATGGTAACTATAGGACAGAAAGAACTGGGCTCAGGGTTCTATCCCCAGCCCAGTGGCCAAACCTAGTCTGCAGGTCACAGGTAAGCAGAGAGGAAGGTGGTGTCAATAAGGCCTGTGTCTCCCTTTCTCTCATCTCCATCACCTTTTCTTTCTTTCCAATATGTTATTGTACCTGTTAAGGAAAATGAAATCTTTCACACCAATCCCAGACTGGGTCCGGAATCAAAGAAGAAAATTACAAAAGTGCTTTGCAAACATGAAAGCACTCTCCAATATTAAAATAGCATCATTATCTGGGAAAACAGTCTCCAGTGTTCTCCTTTAGTGTTTGGAAATACCGTGTTGAATGCCTTCCAAACAATTAAATCGCATCAAGCTGTTCAAATTGTCATGTTCTAATAATCTGCCCAGACTCTCACAGCACCCCTCCTGGGAGCTGCTTGGGTATAGGGTTAACTCTGTTTTCTACTATCTTTAGGGAGGCTGGGTGGCCGAGCAGGCTGGATGCTGGGACAAAAGTAGAACACTGGCTAAGCTCTGTAACTTGAGGCAAGTCACTTAACCTCTCAAAGATTCATTTTTTTCCCCCTTTAACATGTCCTACCTACTTCACAGGGTTTGGTAGATTTGATTGAGATACTCCATATGAAAATTGTCTGTAAATGGGGCGGTACAATGCAATGCCAGTGGGTCCCTCCAGAGGCTGACCCTCTGCAGGTGGAACCACAGTGTGATGTGCAGCAGCATTTCTTACCCAGCAATTCCAAGACCCAAGTGCACATTGAATATAGATGTTGTAGGGACCTTCCTGCCTTCCACTCCTTAAGATTTTTGCTATTTGCTTGTTTAGAAACACAAGAAAGCCAGGTTGCTGGATCATACTGGTCATCGAGGTCTTTGAGAATAAGAAGCACCATATCCCAGGTCACTGCAGTCATTTGCAATAGTGAATAGGAGCTAATGAATTCCATAGATTAGCAGAAAGTGAGAGAAAGGAGAGAAAACCTCAATGGTTAAACCTGAATAAACACAGTTTCAAAATGACAGCTATGTGAGGTGTTACTGGGTTTTGTTGTATAGTAATGGCTGGCCCACTAATTAGTTTGTTTACATGCATTGTAAAGAGGAGTTGATGTTTTCCTCTGTCATGAGTTGCTTTCAAAATAAAACCAAGACAAGAAACAGAGAGGCATATTATGAAGAGCACATGCCATGGAGCCCCATAGCCCTGGCTTCAGGCCTGGCTCCTGCACCTACACACAAATGTTATGGAATTGCTCTAGGCTTCTGATTACTGTCCTATGACAATGAACCTGGCAAATGGATGAGGGTGAGCTTTAGATAGGACACTGTGTGTGAGCACTTCAGGCATATGCACAGCTAATGTCTATTGAGTTTTGCCTTGTGCCAAGCCCTGTGCTAATCACTTTGACATGGGTTAATTTATTGATTCTCCAATAACTGTATGAGCTAGGTGCTAATCCTGCCTTCACTTATCAGAAGAGCCTGCATTGAGAACAGCCCACCAGAGTGCTATTCTTCTTTACTAAAGATGTGTCTTTTCATTTCAGAATGCCCAAATGGTTTTGGAAATGTCTCTATCTTCCTCAGATGCCACATAGCCATAAAATGATTTCCTCTGCGTGTGGCATTTCCAAGGTGTTTCTCTCTTAGGGTTGTGATGTCATGTAGCACTTGCTCTGGCAATAAAGGAAGGTTTGCTTAGTTAGTAATTAACTTATTACAAGGTAAGTGCTTTACAGGTATTATACAGCGATCCTCAAAACAACTGTATGAGATAGACTGTTATTATCTTCACTTCACAAAGGAGGAGACCAGAGCACAGAAATTAAGTGAAATGCATGAAGTCTCACAGCCAATTCCTGACAGAACTGGGACTTGGGCCCAGGCAGCTCTTCCTTGCTGTCCTTACCTTGTCTTCCAAGAAGGCACCTGACAGAGAGGGCTTTTGTACTCCCTCCATTCCACCCACCTCTGAAAAGCAGGCCCCTGACCACACTGCTACTTAATGGCCTAAGAAGACATGTCATGTGCATCTGTCAGATGTAACTGCAAGCCAGACCCCAAGTGTATCAGGCCTGTTTCATGGGGAGTAATGAGAAGACCATTGAACTAGGTCATCTTCCTGCTTGTGACTTTTACCACAGGAGTGAAAACAGAATTGAAAGTATTTTATTCTCATACCACTTTGATAGAAGTAGCCTATCTAGGGGAGTTTCCTTGGAATTTTATTTTGGGTTATAATAAAGAATATCTTCACTACAATTTCGGCCTTGGGATATCATTTAATATAAAGGTCTGTTCAGATATCCAGAGTCAAGATTTTAGTTTCTGGTAGGAAACTGGAACTCAGCTTCCCCCTACTAAATTGGCATCCTTAGTGCCAGCCTTTTAATACTCTCTGAGGGCAACTTCCAGTGGCCTAATAAAATCATCACTGGGATGCTGGATTACACTGTTAGGAAAATCAAGGTTATTTTATTCAGAGAAATTTTGCTGTATATAGAAACTTCAATGGTACAAGCAATTTAAGATAGCAAAGTTCCTTATTTTTGTCCCAGAATTGGTTCCCACTGCTGATTTAGCTTTGGAATGGATACATGTTAATCAAGGGAAGGAGGCAGAGGGCATTTTAATGTCACGTGATGGCCAGGTCCCTCTGAAGTCAACGAGATTCTGTCTGCAGAGACGCTGCTGCACCACCATGGTGTTAATGGTATTGTTTTCTTTGGCCATTGGTGTGTGCTGCCCAAATCACTGCAAAATTCTAATAACTACAGCTCTCTGTGGTCCTCCTGAGCAACGGCCCTGTGAACACTAACCTCCTGCTTCCAGATCAAGTTGTTCAGGACCCCTGCAACAGATGTGTTTCCTCTCCTGCATGTCAGGAGCTTCTCAGAAAAATGTGATTCCTGGGAACAGGATCAAAGGGAGGGTTAACCTTCTAGAAAGATCTTACTTGGCTGTGAAAAAGTCATCCTTAAGGTATGGCCATGCCAGGGCTGGGGGCTGTCAAAGCACCAGGAGGGTACCAGGTCTGGGAGAGGCAGGCAGAAGAATGTGGTTCACAGCTATCTAAGGTGCCAACCGAAAGGCATCAGGCAGATCAGGGTAGAGCAGCAGCCAGTTTTCAGAGACCAGGCCAGCAGTAGGTCAAGGATGAGGGGATTCCCTAGAGGGAGGCCCATCAGTGAACTTAAGATTTAGCATCCTACTCTTCAGCCTTTTGTTAAGTATCCTACTAGGGGGTAGAAAAAACTGCCTTCTCCAAGGGTTCCTAGTATGCTCTTCCACAGGACTTGCCATATGTCTTCTCTTCCTAGGATTAGGTCCTTGCTCAGGGAAGCAGTAATCAATATGGCTCTTTGAATCCTGAAACACCAATCGGAAAGAATGTATGCACCCCTATGTCAACAGCAGCATTACTTGCAATAGCTAAGATCTGGAAACAACCCCAGTGCCCAGTAGATGAGTGGATAAAAAAGCTGTGGTACATTTACACTGTGGAATACTATGCAGCTGTAAAAAAAGTTCTCTTACCCTTTGGGACAGCATAGATGGACCTGGAGAGTATTATGCTAAGTGAAATAAGCCAGTCATAGAATGACAAATATCACATGATCTAAGTTATTGGTGGAATCTAATGAACTAAAATAAATTGATCAACAAAATAAGTCCAGCCTGGCCAGTGTGGCTCAGCGATTAGAGCACTGGCCAGTGCACGGAAGGATTGAGGGTTCTATGCCTAGTCAAGGACACCTACCTGGGTTGCGGGTTTGTCTCCAACCCTGTTCGGGCTCATCAGGAAGGCAACCAATCGATGTGTCTTTCTCAAATAGATGTTTCTCTCTCTCTTTCTCTTCCCTCCCTCCCTTCCACTATCTCTAAAAAAGCAATGGAAAAAAATATCCTTGGGTGAGGATTAAAAATAATAATAATAAGTCCAGAGGCATGGAGGCATGGAACAGACTGACATATATGGGGGGGGCGGGGACTGGAAGAGATAAACCAAAGAACTTACATACTTATATGTTTAGCCCATGGACATGGACAATAGTGTGGTGAAGGCCTGGGGTGGAGGTGGGGGAGGGAATGGGAGACATCTGTAATATCATCAACAATAAATAATATTAAAAAAAAACTTAGGAGGTTAATTTTATTAAAGTTCTTGTTTTAATAAAAAATGTTAACTTGAAAGAAGGATTAAATGATAAAAGTCTCATCAACAAATGACTTATTTATGGAATCTATGTTTTTTAATCAGCAACTATCTTCAGATAATATGAGAAACAATGGAAATAATGCAAAATAAATGTCAATCATATTAACCTCCCTCTTTCCTTTTCCCCTTTCACTTAGTACCTTTTCCAAGAGGTGTGGCATACAAATGCTAAAATGTTACATAAACAATAAAAAGTCTAATTTTTAAAAAGAAAAACAGAAAGTCCTGCCAGCCGTGGCTCAGCGGTTGAACATCGATCTAGAATCCAGGAAACTGAGGTTCGATTCCTGGTCAGGGCACATGCCCAGTTTCGGGCTTCATCTCCAGCAGGGGGTGTGCAGGAGGCAGCCGATCAAGGACTCATCATTGATGCTTCTCTCTCTCTCTCTCCCGCTCCCTTCCTCTCTCTGAAATCAATAAAGATATATTTTTTAAAAAGAAAAGGAAAAGAATTGAAGAGAAGAGAAGAAAAAAGAAAAGAAGAGAGAAGAGAAGAGAGAGAAGAGAAGAGAAGAGAAGAGAAGAGAAGAGAAGAGAAGAGAAGAGAAGAGAAGAGAAGAGAAGAGAAGAGAAGAGAAGAGAAGAGAAGAAGAGAAGAGAAGAGAAGAGGGAAAAAAAGAAAAGAAAGAGGAAAGGAAAGAGGAAAGGAAAGGAAAGGAAAGGAAAGGAAAGGAAAGGAAAGGAAAGGAAAGGAAAGGAAAGGAAAGGAAAGGAAAGGAAAGGAAAGGAAAGGAAAGGAAAGGAAAGGAAAGGAAAGGAAAGGAAAGGAAAGGAAAGGAAAAAGGAAAGGAAAGGAAAAAGGAAAAGGAAAGGAAAAAGGAAAGGAAAGGAAAAAGGAAAGGAAAGGAAAAAGGAAAGGAAAGGAAAGGAAAGGAAAGGAAAGGAAAGGAAAGGAAAGGAAAGGAAAGGAAAGGAAAGGAAAGGAAAGGAAAGGAAAGGAAAGGAAAGGAAAGGAAAGGAAAGGAAAGGAAAGGAAAGGAAAGGAAAGGAAAGGAAAGGAAAGGAAAGGAAAGGAAAGGAAAGGAAAGGAAAAGAAAAGAAAAGGAAAGAACATCCTTGACAGCTCGTACAGCCCCAGCAAGGCAACTCAGTCAGAGACTCACAGACCTATCAAGAAACTGGAGGAAAAGTGGATACTTCCCTCTCCCTTTCAGGTAAGAGCTAATCTCAGGACAGGGCAACCTGGAGAGGACAGAGGATGACAGATAAGTCAGGCCTGTCAGAAAGATGCTCCATGGAATTTTTAACTTTCATGATTACAGTTCTCTTTCTTACAATTCCTATTTGGTTCTTTTGCAAAGATTTGTTGTTGTTTTCAATTTCTTCTTTCCTAATGGTTTCTATGTCTTATTTTATATTTTTAAAATTTTTATTTTATAGTCTCTTCCATATTGTTTAATTATCTTTAGTTTTTGTATCTCCCATGGGGTGTATGTGCGTGTGTGAAATTTCGTATAAACTCATCTTCAGTAGAGGTTATCTTTCTGGGTTGTGAGGCATCAGCTCTCGTCCTGTGTAGTCATTCATTGGACAGCTCCAATTTGGACCATTTTTTTTATCAGGTAGGGATTCCCAATCCATTTGTGTATTGTAAATTCAGATCCCATCCCTGAACATGAAGTGTAAGATTGACTTTTAATTTCATTCACAGTAGACTTTTTTTTTTTTTTTTCCTGCTTAGAGCCCTAGGCCAGGAAGAAAGCTTACTGGGCCATTGGATGGAGATTTCTGGACCTCTTCTCATAAACCAGTAGCCCTTCAAGAATCCTGGCTTTAGGCTGAAACCTTTTTTCTAACTCCTCACCTTGAGTGAACTCAGGTCATGTTTCTCATCCATGCTTGGGAATTAAAAGTCTAGATTCAGAGTCTTGGGCCACTGTGGCTTCATTTCAAGCTGACCATTCTGATCTGAGTTCATTCTTGCTTCTGGCATGTAAGAGTTTCCATTTATTTCTTTTGAATTCAACCTGTATTACAAACTAACACCAACAAACTTTTTTTTCCATCCTATTTCATCTAGGATCTCTCTGTGTTTGTAGCAGGAGGAGTGGCTGAATTAACTCAGTCCACCATGTTGCCAGAAGTCAAGCCCACCTACTTGCTTCCGGAAATTGAATTTTACCTTCTACGGATCCAGTCATTGACGAGGTATCGCTCTGAGCCAGCTGATAAACTGGAACTTCAGTGCTGCTGTCTACTAACTTAGAGCATCATTTCCCTAGGACCCTGATGCTTAACTCATCCCACAGATTAGACTCATGTGTCCATCTGTGTCAGCCAAATTGTGACTACTTGTCCCTTCCTCTCTGGATCCTTTTGGCAGCCAGCTAACTACCTTCTGGAGAAGTAGCCACTGAGGACACATGGGAGGAAAGGTTGGTTGGAGCTCCTTCCTTCTTTTTTCAGAGAGTCTGTTCAGGAAGCCTGTCTGGAGAATTGTTTACCATGTAGCATACTATAACTTTTGGGAGTCACAAATCTCTTTGGGGATCTGAAGAAAATTGTGCATCCTGTATTGAAAAAGAAATTACAGGTATAGAAACATTGGCATAAATTTCAGGAACTTATTCGCTCCCTACACCCCACATTAAGAACTTCTGTTTTGGAGGCTGGTTATTCTTTGGTGACTTGAAAACTCCAGTATGTTGGCATTATTCAAATCAACTCTAGTGAAAACCCTTGTTAAAAGGAGACCCTAGCTCAGCCGAGCGTGGCTGAGTGGTTGAGTATCGACCTAGGATCCAGGAGATCGAGGCTCAATTCCCAGTCAGGACACATGCTGGGGTTGCAGGCTCAGTCCCCAGCAGGGGGTATGTAGGAGGCAGTGGATCAATGACTCATCATTGATGTTTCTGCCTCACTCTCTCCCTCTCCCTTCCTCTCTCTGAAATCAATAAAGATATATATTTTTTTTTTAAAAAAGGAGACCCTAGGATATAATAACAATTTTTAAAGTTTTCACTCTTTTGATGCCATCTTGAAACATAAGAATGGAACGAAGAGTAATGTCAATAACTAGTGACAATCTCCTATAAAATATTTTCTTCAAAGTGTTTTTAATTAAATAACCGTCTGTTACTGAAGCATAATTTCCTCAAATACTACTTTCTGACTCACATCTATGTCATCTACAAGGCAGAAGAAACTTCATGAAATGAGATGTGGCTGGTGTGGCATGGTAGAAAGAAAGCTGGATTCTAGATTTCAAGTTTGGGATCTGTCTTTGCTATGAACCATCCAATGTCTTTGGGAAATTCCCAATCTTCCCAGCTTTTTTTTCCCCTTATCTGTAAAGAAGCTGGACTAGCTCTGAGGTTGACAAACTAAAACCCAGTGGCCAAATCTTGCCTGTTGCCTCTTTTTGTAAACAAAATTTTTTTGGAACACAGCTACACTCATCTGTTTCAATGTTACCTGTGATGGATTTCATGCTACAACGACAGAGTTGAGTAGTTGTGACAGAGACCATATGGCCTGCAAAGCATGAAATATTTACTATCTGGCCCTTTACAGAAAAGTATGACAGCCCTTGGCCAAGATCAGGGGTGGGGAAAGTCTGGCCTGCAGGCCATGTACGGCCCGTGAAATCATTTGGTCTGGCCCTGCCAAGGCAAGCCACAGGTGGGACTCGAAATTCAATAAATTCAATTAAATGCTTGACCAAATATGGCAGGCTAATTTTTAAGTTGATAATTTTGTATGGCCCTCGAATGATGTTATAAATATCCAAATGGCCCTTGGCAGAAAAAAGGTTCCCCACCCCTGGCCTAGATGATCTTTCCAACTCTTTCTACCTCTTGATCTGTGATTCTTAGAGGCAACGTAACCCAGCCCGATGGAAGGGCACATGTGGAAGAGAAGCAAATGATGGATGAACCCAGACAAATTGCTTAAATTATTTTGTTGAAACGGCTCCCTCAATAACTGTTGTTGAGGGAAATCTAATAAATAGTCAAGTGGAACTACTTAAAATAATCAAACTTCATGTTTGCTCCAAATGATTTAATCATTCAGACATTCAGAAAGACCTTCTTCCAGTGTGTCAAAATCAGTGGATTTTTAAAAAATTACTTAGTTTGATCATATATATGTTAATAAACACAATTAAGTTTAGGAACTAACCAACAGGATAGCATATACAATCCCTTTTACCCAACTCAAATCCTGCTTTGATATTAGCTAGAGCAGGGATGGGGAACCTTTTTTCTGTCAAGGGCCATTTGGATATTTATAACATCATTCGCAGGACATATAAAATTATCAGCTTAAAAATTAGCGTGCTCTATTTGGTCAAGCATTTAATTAACTCACCCCTAATGTGATGGCTGGAACTGCTTCTCTTTGTAAGGCGTATGATGTTAGTTGGTATTGATGATGTTGCTACTCTCAGCTGCTGTTCCAGGTGTTGGTCAGTCTGGAGTGCAATCTACTCTTTGCAATGGTAAGTTTTAAAAAGAACTGCTCGCAGCAGTAAGTTATTCTCAACATACATGCATATTTCAATGCATGTCTCCTCAAAGTGGGAAATTCATCATTGCTTATGTAAGGTTTCTGGAACTCAGGCAGTGGGAGGTTGTACCTAGCTTTCAGCTCATCATCGCTTTGCAGCTGACTGATTTCGTGTTGTAGGTTATCAGGCACATCAGCTGGTTCCACACTGAACAGTGTAGCAAAGATGTTCAATTCCGTTTGTTTACTTTTCATGTCCTTGAATCTTTCATTGAATGCCTCAAGTAGTTTCGCACATTGACCAGCATATTCAAGTGTTGTAGAAGGCTTTTGTCCTCCCAGAGTGGGGAAATGCACCATGGTATTCCTTTCGAGTTGCACTTTGCACAGCCCTAACCTAGCTTCAATTCAAATGATAACACGTTTGAAAGCAGGGAGCTGGGAAGCTCGTTGGGGCCCTGCAGCTTGACGTTCAGCTGAGAGGTACTTGGTAATGTCCACCATGAATGCTAGATCCCACAGCCACTTGCTATCACTGAGTTCCCTGACAGATTTCCCTTCATCTCCATGAACTGCTTGACTTCATCCCGCAGTTCATAAAACCTCATGAGCATGGTCCTGAGACTCAGCCACAGCACTTCACAGTGATGAACAAGATTACCGTACTCAGAGTCAAGACTAGTCAGTAACTACTTAAACTGGCGGCTGTTAAACCCTCTGCTTTTGACAAAATTTATGCATGGCACTACTGTTGACATCACATTGTTGAACTTCAACGACTGTGCACAGAGCCTTTCTTGGTGTACGATGCAGTGGCATATAATTAAGTCATTGGATGAAGGCTGAGACAATTCATTTCTTTATTGACAATAAACCCTTTTTGGGAGCCAACCATGGCTGGAACTTCATCTGTAATAAGGCCACTTAACTTTTCAAATGTTAGCTCAAGTTTTTTCATTGATAAAACAAGTCTCTCAAACAAGTCTTCACCTCTTGCAGTGCCATGCATGGCTTCCAGTGACAGAGGTTCCTCTTGAGTGTCAAACTCTGCAGTTATCCCACAAACCAAAACAGCCAGTTGGGCAGTATTTGTTATGTCTGTTATCTCGTCACGAGCCAGAGAGAAAAGTGGGGAATCTCCTGCAGAATCCTCAAGTGTTTTTTCAATATCTTGTGCTAAGTCAGTAATCCGATCAGAGACAGTTCTCCAAGACAAACTAACACGCAAACAATTTTACTTTGGTGCTAACAACTACGCAGCAGCCACCATGCGCTCTTTCACAAACTCTCCTGCTACATGAGGCCTCAGCTTCTTTGCGATTAGCTCACTCACTGTTATCTCTGTCATAATGAGGCCTAGTGAAAGCGGTTTGTTGTGATTCCAAACTCCACTGAAGAGCACTGATTTTATCCAGATGCATTTGGCCTCCCAATTCATTGAGTTTAGCATGTTCTGAGCTGTAATGACGCTCCAAATTAGTTTTCATTACTGCTAACGTATCACCGCAAACTAGGCACACAGGTTTGCCTTTGACTTCAACAAAAAAATAATCATTTGTCCATTTCACTTGGAAAGATTGATACTCTGCATCAACTTTTCTTTGTAATCATTTGTAGGATGTCACACAACTTAAGTTTTAATAACTATCCAGTGTTTGTGTCACCAGCAATGCGATTATTTTGCTTTGATCACTATTCTAACCCTTCATCTTGGGTTTAGAACATATCCAACATTCATATCATCAATTCTTGAGGACTTTTCTATGTACTATAATTTCCTTAATCTTCATCCGAGATTCAGTGTTTTGAGGATTGTTGATTGTGGACATGTAGATAAAGATTGGATTGGCGTTATCGTTTGTGTCAACAAAGAAGTCGACACCATTGTTGTCAATTATCAGAGGTAAGGTCATAAACGTCTGGAGGCATCATCTCATCACATTTCGTGTCATTATCACTGGGTCGCCATAGTTTCGCCCCAGTGTGTTAACACTTTCACAATGTGTACGCTTCCAGCCTACCTGGCACTGACTGTCCTCTGAGTCACCACAACACAGGCAGGCAGACCACAGGCGGCCCAGGAGAAGCATATGGACCTGTCCAGTCACGCGCTCTTCTATGTCCTGTCCATCCTGTAATGGGCATTCCTTGCTTGTCCCTCAAAATTTACATTATTATTATGATTCACTTAATATAAATTTATGTTACTATGAGAAAAGCTCCTAGATTTATTGAATTTCAAGCCCCATCTGCGATTGCCTTGGCAGGGCCAGACGTTCCCCTACCCTGAGCTAGAGCATAAAACAACAACTGAGAAATGTAGCCTCCTGATGTGAATGACAGGTGTTGTTTCACCTGAACATAAACTTTTTGGGCTGAATATTCAGGAGACTGATACATTTTATGATCCACATTGTCCAGATCATGCTTTCCAAACATCATGCAGTGGAGAAGTCACTGTGCCACAATTACCAGGGCTGTGGCATATGTTCCAGAGGCCAGGGTTTCCCACTAAGTCAGACTTCTAACAATTTCATTAGGTTGGAACATACCTAGTTATTTAAATTGCCTTTCCTATTTCTCTTCACTTAGTTCCTCCAAGAAGTGATTACTTGAATCAAGAAGCAGCTTTGTTCTGAAATTAACATGTTTGAACGCACTAAGCCTATTTATTAAGTGCTGAAAAATGAGACAGGGACCAGTCCTACAAAAGCTCAACATTTCAGGCCCAGAGGAGTGGGGAAATCTCCTCCCACTGATGTAATTTTACCTTATGCTTTCAATATACCCTAACCGTCAGACTGCTATGTCCCTTCTCTACCAATAAATAGCATCTTTGCATATGGCCACTTTTGTGCTTTGGTGCAGTGGAAAGACATATTATATTGTGGGCTTTTTCTTAACTTGACTCTGAGAAGTACATAGTAAACTGCTTTGAAAAAGCTCACTCTCTGCCATTTTGTTCTACTGGTGGCTATTGGAACAAATTGCCCCAAATAATAAAACACATGTGATTACAGAGAACATGGTGTTTGAATCCCTCTGCACTTCCTCAAAATTATAGGGGATTTGAACCCCAACCCACCTGGCAAGGTTCCTTGGGGTCATTACTAGAGCTGGGAATGTAAACTCAAATCCCTAGAGGTGCCCACTGGAGGGTGAGCAAAACCAGAAGTCAAGTTCTTCCTGAGGAGCTTGAGGAGCTTCCTGCACCTTGGATATTAGGAAAACCAGACACAAACTCCCAATATTTGCAATCTGGGGAGGCCTGGTTCAGCCCCTCAAGTGCTTGTTCTGGCTTAGGAATTTACCTTCTGCTCCCTTCTAAGTACAATAAATTTGACTTTATCGCATTTTTTTGGTTTGCAGCATTCATTCCTCTGCCTTCCTCCTGGCCCTCTGCTATAATTCCTTTCCCCAGGAATCATGGCTTATGCTTTCTTTCTTCCAAAAGGACCCCTGCCCCTGAAAATCTCTTTAACTGAGTCCTGTTCTTGCTCTTGGGTCATGGCTCCATTTTTTTGCTCCCCTCCCCCATTTCCCACCTCACTCCTCCTTCTGGCTGAAAAATTCTCTGTTTATCTTGCTATTTGGGAGCAAAATCAATTGGGAATTGTCTAGAAGGAGAGCTTTTGTTGCTCACAGCTTTTTTGGGGGTGGGGCAGGTAGCTAGGATATGGATCATGGATGCAAATGAGATGGACACATGATTTCATGATAGCTTAGACTGTTCAGAACTTATTAACTTTTAGAGTCAACATAAACAAGGATAAAAGAAGAAAGTTCCTGTGATAAACATCACAATCTATTGCTTTGCTGCCTTTGAATTTCTTTACTTTTTCTAGTAAAAAAAAATATTTGTTGTTGCCTTGTTTGGAACTGGAATGTTGGTCTTCCTCATAGCCCTACAGTAAAGTTCTCAGCTGCAGTGTCTATCTCTGTTCAAATCTTGGTTCCAAATTTTGCTTAACTATTTATGTTTTCTTATTCAACTTCCTGTTCTCAACTCTGTCAAGTGCACCTTCAGCCTAATATAGTTGTAATACTTTCTAAATTAAGTGCTGGCAGTTCCCAAAATACAAACAGCAAATGTATGAATGTCCCTTACCAAAATAAAGGCTGTCCCTTTTTGCTTCTGGGTGGCATCATCAGAGATGTGGGAGGGAAGTCTCTCTTCTCTGTGAAGCTTTGGCAGCAGAGAAAAATTCCTCTCATTCAGCTTTGTGAGTGGGGACTCATTTCCCACAGAAACCATTGCATGGTGGTCTAGCTCCCCAACAAATCCACAAAAACCCACTTAATCTATAATGTAGGTAAAAAAATGAAAAAAACACAGCCAATAAAAGATGTTTTTACTAATGTGTAGTGTTTAATTTTAATTAGGGGTTAAATTATTAGAATGTTTCTATGGGAAAATGTTTGCTCCAGGTTCCAAAAACTGATTTACAAACAAACTCTTGGAAGAAAATTTCAATCTAAATTTAGAACTTCCTAGATTAGCTCTAGCTTTTAGCATATTTTTCCTTTTGTTTGTATAAGTCATCTGGGGACTGGTTTACTGAGGCTGTCTTAGCAGACAAAAACCTAAGCCATGAGGTGGGCACCCACCTGGCATAAGTTACCAAGGTGTACAGGCCTAAGGGAAAGGAGCCTCTGTAGCCAGAAAAAGGCATTTTAGTTTCAACTTGGATTGAATTTTTTTTCTTGATTGCCATTAAAATGCTGTCATCACTCTGCCTTTGTAGACGGAACATCAGATAGATTTTAAAATTAATTTTTTTCCTTTATACATTCTCAATCATACAATTTGCTGTGAATAAATTTTCCCTTTTTAAAAAAAAACAAAAATAGTACAAAACCCAAACTTCCAGATTGGTACATTAGGGAGTAGTTCTCCGCAAAAGATGAAATTAACCCACGTTGGATTTACCCAGAACTCTGCTCCTGCAGCCTTCTTACAGCAGCTGGGTTGACCATATGAGAACCTGGGTTTGGGGCCTTTCTTCTGGTGTGTTCACCTGAAGGACACATGAGTCTAATGAACCATAAATGAAAAGGCATCCTTGTAAATGTTGCTCTCAAGACATGAGCTTGGCTCCGGGGCCAGGTGCTCTGGGGGTCCTTGCTCTCTATGCCAAATCACTACACCAGTCAAGGTATGCCTTACACTGACACTGTAACTCTTTTGTTCACAAGGCTTGTAAGTGGCATTTTATTTAAGCAATAATGACTGGTAAAGAGGGCATTTCCTGATACTTAATGACCAACTGCAAGAATTGTGGGCTTGAGGCAATGCATATAATATGCTATTAAACTCTGAAATTTAAAAATGTAAAGAAAAAATAATTACCTTCTTATGCATGTTGCCATGGATACTGAACATTGTTTATAGTTTTAGTCTTTTCCTAGAGATTAAAGTCCAGCTAAGCACCCAATGGGAAAGAAGAATTTCAGCCTCAATTTCTACTCACTTTATAATGTTTGACATTACCTAGTTAGGGTAGGTCTCTTTAAGAAAGTGCATGTCACCCGCAGAAATAGGATATGTAACATGTGATATGGTTTGCCATAAGAAGTATTCATATTTTATTGAACAGTTTGGCAATCAGTATTTAAAATCAGCTAACCCTGTAGATAATCACGTTCTGTTTCCCCAGAGTAGCAGTAACTTTCATACCATTCTTTTTCCCCCACAATGAAGGAACCATTTTTCAAACTGCTTGCACATATTTTACGCATTAGTCCCAAAAACAGGTTTTTCAGTTGGATCCATTATTACACTGCATAACTCAGAGATTAACATTTAAGCATGAAGGAGAAAATCCTCAGAGAAGCCCCTAATGCTCAATGATTTACATGGTAGCTATTCGTTCTATGCTTTTTAAAATCTTGGAATACTTTTTCTTTTCTAACTCATAGGGAAAGATAGGATGTAATTAAATCAAATTCCATAACACTGCAGAAGTGCTGGCCCAAATTAATATAACTAACTCCTCATTATCCATTCCAGAGAAAAAGAACACTTAGAAAAATTTAGAATTTAATTTCATCTAAAACTCCAAACTTTCTCTCTCAAATATTTTTTTCCATAGTCATCAGCAAGATTTATCTGCATACCTTTTCCTTTATTCTATTATAATCAAAGAGTAATATGACAAACCTTTATCAAATACTTAATACAGAAATACCATTCATTTGTTCTCATATCCATTTATTCATTTATATGTTGATTAAGTATTTTTAAAGTGTATAGAGCTTTGTCATGAGCCAGGCCAGAGAAACATGCTAATGAAAATCCAAGCTCCCCACCCTTGAAGAAGTCTATCTACTAAGGAATCAGTCATTTCACAGAGTTGCAGTACTTCCCTGGAGGTGCTGGGCTAGAGGCATGACAAAATACATTGGGACCATAAAGAAATGTGACACAACTCTCCTGGGAATTCAGGATGGTTTCTCAGAGGAGGTGACATTTGCTTAAGACGTAAACTGTAAAGCTCAATACACAATTAGAAAGTTATTATTTTGTTTCCTTTATTCTTCCACAGGAATAAAAAGGTGGATAAATTCCTGAAGAGACTACAACTCAATAGTCAAGTAAAAAGAAGTAATAGTGGTTATAGAGCCCATTTTAATATATCTCCCCTCCAGATTTCCTCCCAAATATTTCTATCTAAAAACAATGCTAAATTTACATAGAGAACTATGTCTTGACATGGGGACACTAGGAGTCCCTGGGGAAAAAAGGTAGACACCTCCTCCAGTGTTCATGTCCACATTGACAGGCAATGATGCAAGCCCTACATTTCCTGTCTTTATAAAAGAACGTGAAGAGAATCCTGACACCCTTCTTTGAGTCATTTTTATCTGTAGACAACCAAATCATGCTCATGCAAGGGGGATTTATCTAGGTCCTTAGAATCACACTCTATAAGGTAAAAGCATAAGCTCTGAGTAGGAGAGAAATAAAGAGATCAGAAGAGAATTCATTAGGGAGGGCTGCCTAGATCCCTTGAGCTTGAGCAAGGCCTTTCAGGATATAACGAACATATATTCACAGAGAAAGGCTAGCATGGACGAAAGTGGCCAGACAGTATCCAGCTAGTCCTTGGGGGTTACAGAAAACTGATTAGCTTTCCTGGAACAGAAGGGCTGGCTGGCTGGGGAGTAAGGAGAACTTAGATTAAAAATATAAGGGCAGGGAGGGGAGCAGATGGCAAATGGCCCCATTGTTAGCAGGAGGAATGTAGATGGATTGGTAAATTCCTACTGTCCTCGGGACTCTACACAGACATCATCTCTGGATCGCTTTCCCTGATCCCTACCCCCACCCCAACTGGCCCTGGACTCATAGCACTTAACAATGTTGGAGGAGAAGCCCAAGGCATAAACAATCCACCACGCTAATCAGAGCTGATAATGACAAAGCTGTTAATACTGGTCAAGTCTACTATTAGGTTAAACAGCAGCCTTTTCAATGGAAAGTGCAAATGTTTTTGAAAGGAAAAGGAAAAATACTACTGCAAGTATTTTGACATCAAAATGCATATTGTTGAGGCAAACAGGAGGGCCAGCCTCAACATTCTCACAGCCCAACTCCCCTGGTGCTGACTAAATCAATAGTGAAGGCCGTCTGAAGGAGATGGCCTAACCTAATTGAGAAAACACGTGGGTACAGAAAATGCGAGCTCTGACTCAGGCTCTGACAAAACCTGGGCTAAATCACTGGCCCTCGCTGCTTTGTTCTCCTTGCCTTTCTATGACATGACACCCTGTGGCCCTCATTATACCAGGGGCATGACACTCATGTGCCCTACCTTCAAAGTTGGGGAAGAGAGGAGGTTTGTTTTTACAGTCCTCTTAACCAGAAACTATTAGAGCTAACCAGATATCCAAACCATGAAGGCAGAGCTGGGGATGGCAGGAGTGTAGGAAGAAAAAGGGGGGGCAGGGTCTACCTGGGACCCCATGCAATGACAACTTCACAGGATGAATTAGCCCATCTGTCCTTCCAGTAAAATATCTGAGAAGTTTGATATCAAGTGGAAAAGCAAGTTCACTTGCCTCATAAGTATCATATGGAAAGGGAAAAAAGTTCTCAATTCTTTACTCAAATCAAAAGAACGGGCATGCATGCCCAACTTCCATTGTATCATTTGTAGAAGAATTGGCCTGTGAACATGACCACTCAGGCTCATTATGTGATGAGCAGCAGCAAATGATGAAATGTGTGCATTTTCTTTGCATTTGTCCCCTTAATGATGCTCAATATGTGCTGTCCAGAGAATCTGCAGTTGAGTGTGGACACTTACCCTATTTAGTATAATTAGAGTGCTAACTTGTGCAAACTTGTTAAAGAGGCTTTCTGAACTACTTCCTCAGACCAATAGCTTTTGGTCATGAAAGAACGCAGAGGAACCACTGTGTTCTTTTTCCAAAGTCTCCCAAGATGGAACCTTCTTGATGATCAGACTAGACCTAAACTTGAAGTGGCGAGGAAGAAAAACCTTGCTTTGCTGATTTGTCCAGGCACTTGAGCAAACAGATGGCAGCTGAGGATACACCAATTCCAGTTTCCTGACCTGCCCTGAGCACCCCCAAACCTCCAGTTTTATAGAGCTGCTACTGGGTGAATATGAAATCATAATTCGAAAAAAGATTCAGAGAGTTTGATAAAATGAATCATGTTTTAAAGTTCTGGCAGATGCTTATGGAATGCAAACCTCAGTATATATCTGGATTATTAAACATTTGCTTTATAAGCATGGTTCAATTTCAAAAACTGATTGGGTTGGGGAAAAAAATGCCATGCAGGCAACAAAGGCACAAAACCTTAGGATTCCAGAAATGAATACAGGGTAGGGGGAAAGTAGGTTTACTGTTGTAAGTACACAAAACACAGTTTATTGTTGTATTACTTTTATCAGTTATTGTAATATTTTCCATGTGAACATCTATCTGTAAGCCTAATTTTGCTCCACCCTGTATATGAATCTACTAATTCTCCTAGAGTTTCTGACCATGTATCAAACCTCTGAGGAATGTCTGCATCTACTGAGCCCTGTGAAAGTGCATTCCTTTTTACAAAATGGTTAAAATCCAAACTTAAAATTGAAATCAGGGTTGGAAATCTGACATCTGAAGTGAAATGTGCCCAGACTGAATGTATTTAGGAATTCTCAGAAGGAGTTCGCTTTGCTACATATATGTCTATTTGATCAAAATCAACTGGAAACTAGCAAGAGGCTCATAATTATAGTTTTATATTAATAAAATTGACTACTTTTTTAAACAACCAAAGTATTTTCATTCATAGGCTTCACCAGCCTATGAATACAAATTGTCTCATCTGGTAACAACCTAAGTTTTACTGTTGTAGGCCCTGTTCCCAGAGTGTAATTTATTAAGAAGTGCTCTTGGATAAGTACTTGTGAAGGTAGAGGAGGAAAGCAGGATGAGTCAGAGGGGCAAGTTGAGAGGTAATACCGTCTCAGTGAAACCATCAGACAACCTACATGGAGCTTTGGGCCTGGGATAGCCCTTTAGAGTTGTCCCAAATTAGGACAAGACGATCAATCAACATTGGTTGTCTGTGGAAAGAGGTGTGATCTTCAGATCACCAGGCAGTTTTCTTTAAATGAGGCAAACCCCACAGGTTGAGGGAGAGCCATCTTCTGACAGCACTCTAGGGGCTGGGAAACAAAGTGTTCATTCCTGAATTGAAATTTGGACAGTGTAGCAAAGTACCCACTACTTCACCCCTTGCAACATATGGATCCTCTTCTTATACTTTCTTGGAAAAGCACCTTCAAGTTATCAGTGAGCATCTGTTCCTAGTGGGAACTTAGAAGAGGATGGTTAGTGGGACAAATTACAGATCCTGAGGCTACAGATGGTTTCAGGATGACAACTGATACTCTTCTCCCTCCTGTGCTACCCATTGAAGATTTTCCTCACTCTCAACAACTACCTCTTCTGGTTTCAGTGACTTCTCTGGTGGGGAAAATCCTCATGCCTGATGGATCTGAACCCCTGGCCATTATGTCCTATTAGGCTGTAGTATATTTTCTTTTTTCAAAGCTGGAGAAGAGTGTACTAAGGGGAGCCTAAGTAGATCACCTGGGTTCTATGTTATTCCTCCCCTCCCTGTATATAACAGTAGCCCTCTCTCTTCCTGATGACCAGGTTCAATTATCCCTTCTTGTCTTTTGGTGCAAGGAGCTAAAGGTGCCCATGGATCAGTCGCACTTATAGTTCAAAGGTGTCGTGGCTGTGTCCCCTGTCAGAACTATTCCCCTTTAGGAAACTCAAAACCAACAGAGCTCAGTGTCATGAGGATGGGAAGCCTAAATTCTTTAAGTAGGTCACTAGTAGTGATGGTTGACAGACCAGTCTGCCTCTACTCATTGGTTCCTGGATTTGTGTTTTCTACTTATTGTGAACACAGTGTCATATAAAGGTCTTTGATTTAAGGTGTCCCCACTCTCCTAGAGAACAGTGCTTCATCCTCACAAAATATCACCTTTGAGCTGGTACATCAGCTAAGCTTTCAACAGGTCTGCCTATGTTCTGCTCTGCCTATATGGTAAAGAATGAAATAGAACCAGTGGAGTCCATGGTCATGTGCCCATTCCAACAATTCCTTTGCCAAAAAGTGTATTCCTTGTTCTGATGTTATATAAGATGCGATGACAGTGGATTCAACACTGTGTAAGTCTTGGATCATGGTGCTAGCCGAGACCCTAAGGACAGGAAATGTGAACCCATATCTGGAATACATGTCCATTCATGTTAAAATGAATTTCTGTTTCTTCTAGGGGGAAAGATGTCCAGAAAGTTAATCAGAGTGTCTTGGTTAGTCTCCATGAGGGATGGTGCTATATTGGGGACTCAGTGCCACTCTCTGCTGCTAGATTGTTAGCCATCTGGTCATAGCAGTAGCTAGAAAAGCTTTGGTAAGTGGGTGCCCATGTTAGTGGGTCCTGTATCATTTCCATCCCTGCCACCATGGCTCTTCATGTGCTGTTGTGCCAACACTGCAATGGCTGATGTCAGATGCTGGCTGCTACCAATTGGTTAGTCATTTTGTCTACCTGCATGCTTAGTGCCTCTCTTTTGTGGGTGCTAACATATGTACAAAGATCTTCACACTTTGTCCCTCACACAGGTCCATGCATATGTCTACTCCAGATCTTCTTGTTGCCAATCTGCCTATTTTTCTCCTCCTACACCCCTGCCCATTTGGACAAACCATTTGTTACTGCCCATGAGTCTAGGCTCAGGCCACTTCTCTTTCAACACAAAGTGATGGCCAGGTATACCACCTGAGGTTGTCCCCTGCCATTGGCTTTCAAGACCACCTTGAATGAAGCTGTGGTGCAGATGCTGTCCATTTTCAGCTGGCAACCACATGAAGAGCTAGTCTAGCCATGAAACAAACTTGAGCTTCTTCCTCTTCAGTAAGCTGATCCTAAAGGGCCATTTGGCCAGAAGTGTGAGCTGCTTGGGAGGTATTGGTGCAGGAACAGTGTATGATATGGAGCTCCTGTGCAGCTTGACTATGTCCTCTGGTCCTGCTTGTGCTTAATATCAGAGGTACCAGTCCAGTCTTACAATGGATGGTTTCTTGGCCTATCCTTTGATATGACATGGGGATTCGGACAGAACTCAGTCATGAGGGGTTGCATTGGCCATGTGGTCAGTTAGTGTCCCATGATTAAGTGCTCTGTCTCTACTAGGTCCCCACAGCAAGCCACAGCTATTGTGAAAAAGTTTTAGAATTCTCTGCTGCATATGGTAGAGCCTTGCTCCGGAATCCTGGGTGTCCACATTGTAATTTTCCCACAGGGCATTGTCACAAATTCCACATGGCCCCATTCCCCACCACTGATACCTCTAATACTGGAAGACTTGTTGGCTCATATGACCTAAGTGGGAGGGCTGTTTGCACCACATCCTAGATCTGATGCAGAGCCCTTTCTTTTTCTGGTCCTCTCTCAAAGCCATTAACCTTTTCTTAAAAAAATATCTTTATTGATTTCAGAGAAAGGAAGGGAGAGGGAGAGAGAGAGAGAGAGAAACATCAATGATGAGAGAGTCATTGATCAAGCCCGCAACCCGGGCATGTGCCCTGACCGGGAATCGAACCCCGATCGCCTGGATCCTAGGTTGACGCTCAACCGCTGAGCCACACCCGGCCGGGCAAGCCATTAACCTTTAAACGAAGTTCTGGTAAAGCAGTTTTCCCAGCTGTGGAATATGGTGCTTCCAGAACTCAAATGCACTCACAGGCTTTGCATGTGTCTTTGTGATGAGAAGTTTAAGATGCATAAACTTATCTCTTACTTTGAATGTGATTTACTGGCATGCCCCTGACTACACCCATAAAAACTGTAGCAACATGGCAGGTCCCTAGGAGGAGAAAAAATATGAATCCAGAGGCTTATTAGTGATTAAACAAATTCAAAAAGTCTCCAAATGAAGATAAAGTTTTCCCATTGCTAGTTTTAAAAACCATGATTTTGTTATTTTAAAAAGCTTTGTCACATGGCAAGAGTATTATTTGTGACTTTGGGACATTGGGCCTTATAATTTTTTTTAAAGGCCTACTCACACCAATCTTTATTTATACCTTGCAAATCCATAAATGGAGCAAGATAAAGTGAGCAAATAAAAAAACTGAGAAGGAAGTTAAAAAATACAGATTGGAAAAATTAAACAGCCAGGTTAAAGTTAGTAGACGAAAGCACAGGGCCAAAGTTGCTGATCAGTTGCCAGATGAGGACTGCAAACTTCATTCTGGGTCCTGCTATGACTGAAGCAAAAGCAACCATGATTCATCACTCTCGCTAAGACCCACCACATCCAAAGCAAGGAGAGAGGCAACCGGTTAACCATATCACAAATATAACAACTGGATGGAGACTCACACAGTGAAAAGAGGATGGGTTGAGGGAGTGTGAAGACAGCTTGGACACATTCAGTAAAAAATGTCAGAATGATTTGGTCTCAGCCTGGGTCTCCTAGACGCATCTGCAGGAACAAAGGCTTGAGTGTAAATACTTTATTGCGGAATGTGATCCAGGGACTGATTGGGAGTACGAGACAAGAAGAATGAAGCAGAGAAGGATGGAAAACCAACAGCAGGATGAGTTATGAAACTGGCCACAGCTCCTGGCGAACAGTTGCTGGCTTCTTCTGAGGTGACCGGGGAGCTGTATGAAAGCCATCTCAGGACTGTCCATCTGGGAGAAGAAAGGAAAGCATTTATCCACTAGCTCTTATGCTTCATCGGTCAAAGGTTTGCCCCCAAAATGTACTCCCCTGCATTTCAGGGTTAGTCAGTGCCCGGGCCCCACATGGCTCAGACAAGCTCCTGGACAAACTCTGGAAGCTCTCGCAGAGGTGTGAGGGATGGACATGAAGCAAGGCCCTGTCTGCTTGCACCTACAGGAAGGCATCTGCTCAGAGCCTGCATCAATGACTGGAATAAGGACAGGGGATACCCAAAGGCAAGAGGTGGTACTCAAGAGGTGTCCCATGCACACTCTTGGAAGTTTGATGTTGCTTTTAAAGCACCTTCAAAGACAGAATCTTTATCTTTAGCAAATGGCTGATCCCTAAGTAATGACTCCTATTACAGTTAAGTGATGTCAGGGTATTTGGGCCCAGCACCATTCTGGACATTGATATTCTATCCATGAAAAGAGCCAACATTTTAAAAGTATGTCCTTTGCTTCCTGTTTCATATATGATGCTTTCATAATTGCATATCTGGGAGCAGATATACTGCAAACTCTGCCCAAGTTAATGTCCTATGCAGAAAATGAAAAGCCAAAGGAGTAAAACTGTTGATTATTATACCTATGCGTAAGAAACCATTTCGCTCATTTTCAGAGTACCTTTGAATTTCCAGAAGCAGCCTTCCTTTAGGCTGGACAGTTTGAGTGCAATAATAAACAATGTGAATTTTCACATTCTGATCTAACACAGAGCCCCTGAAAAAATTTCCTTCTCTGAGAATCCAGTATTTATTTTTTCCATGGTCAAATTAAGCTGCAACAAACAAGGTAAGATCCTATTTACTCTTTCATTGTAAGTAGGTTTCTATTGTTTAAAATCATATGGTTGTCTGGATCATAACCCTGTTGATGAGAAATTTCACATTTGGCTACTAAATCAGTCCTGGAAAATTGATTGTAGGCAAAAATTTTGAATCTTGATATATAGCTGCTCCACTCCTCTGAGAATAAACTGTAATGAAACCACAACTTAAATTTACTTAGAGGGAGCCCGGCCAGGCGTGGCTCAGCGGTTGAGCGTCAACCTGGGATCCAGGCGATCAGGGTTCGATTCCCGGTCAGGGCACATGCCCGGGTTGCGGGCTTGATCAATGACTCTCTCATCATTGATGTTTCTGTCTCTCTCTCTCCCTCTCCTTTCCTCTCTCTGAAATCAATAAAGATATTTTATAAAAAAATAAATTTACTTGGAGAGCTCAACAAATGCTGTTAAAAGATTGGAATCTTCTAGCTGGAAAAGCAATGATAGACACACAATGCATCACTTGAGCTCAGAAAGCAGCAAGTAGAGAAAACTTGTCTCTTGGGCCATAGTCTTCTGTGACCCTTCTCCACAAATATGAGACTTAGTTCAATTAATCTATTAGAAATTGAATATTTAATTTTTAATTAAACAATTGTTAGCATTTAAGTAAAATTTATACCCATCATGAAAATTCTAAATACATCTGAGAGCTTTTAAAATCTTAACATCACCATAAATTAGATACTATTATTTACATTCACAAAGAAAGTACCTGAGGCAGAGAGGCTACGTCTGCTTCCAAAGTCACCCAGCTAAAAAGTGATTTAGCTGGATTCCAACTCAGGCAGCACCATGCCACCAATGCCTTTTTTCTACATTCTCCATCCTCTCTTTACTGTCAGAAACAATCACCCCAATAAATTTATTTTAAAAAAACCACAAGGAACAAATTTATCACACAATGTAACAAAGAAACCAAGTGGAAAAAGCCAATCTTCATGCCGACCAATTAATCTTGTTTAGCTCTCCCAGTAGCCGCTCCCTGCACCTCCCATGGCCTAGGGGGAATTGAGGGAAATGGTGCAGCAAAGCTACCATTTAGCTTCATCCCTATCCCCCAGCTGCAAAATGTTACTAGATGCTCCTTGAAAACAAAATCTGGTTTAGGACACCGCGCATGAGGCACATTAAAGGCTCTGTACTTCAGAAATCTGTTTGTCAGGGTTCGACCTATCTTCCCCAAACTTGTTTCATTATGGTGTCTCTTTTTGAGGAGCCCCTACCTCACAAAGATTCTGCAAAAGACAGTTGTTAGATCACTGAACAGCAGAATGCCTTAAAATAATAAATTCTAATGCAAGGCCATTCTGTTCCCATGTGGTACTCGAAGAGGGGAGAAGTCACAGTCTGGCCTCACATCCCAAACTGTCTGAGGTTTCTCATTAACTTAAGAAAAGTCTGATTATTGATCAGTTCACCAGATAATTAGAGAACATGATGGGGCAGACACTGTGCTGGGTATGGTGACTCTATCCATGAACAGAAAGGCCAGTTTCTGCCTAAAGAAGCTTACAGTTGAACAGGGATGATGAACTTTGCCCCACTGTACATGTCACCAGTATCACAAAAGAGAAATGTGAAATGCTAGAGAGTCACTTAGGGATGACCTTCTCTTGTCAAGGCACCAGGGAAGTGACATTTCACCTGAGACCTGAAGAATGAGCAGAAGGTCAAGGGATTTGAGGGAATCCAATCCTACAGCACTTATCACCCAGAGCCCTGGTTAGCTGTTTACCTGCACACAGCACCTCTCACGAAGTGGCCACATCTTGAGGGCTGGGAATCTTTTTTTATATGCCCCAGAGTCCATTGTCTGGTATCTGACACACAGGGGCACTGAAAAGGATGTTTGTGAAAAGAAACGGAGGGAGGGAAAAAAGAGAAAGAGGCAACAGGATAATTCACTAATGCCTAGCTGTCTGCAGGTTCATTCTGGGCAATGCATTGTTTTCTGTCATATTTAAAGAGAGAACAGTTAGACTGATTTCTCACATGGACCAACCCCCCTTCACACATTAATTTAGTCTCCAAACATTTGTTTTCCGCGGTGGAGACACAATGATGAAAAGACGCAGTGTCTGTTCTAGTAGCTCGTGACCCAGTGGCGGGAACTCAACAGAAATGCAATTCTTTCCTCCTTTTGCCCAAATACAATGCAGAAAAGGCAAGATCAGTTTTGATATCAACTGTCCAGGCAGAATTTTGGCCGTACCCACTGAGGCCAGCTTTGAAACTGCCAGCAGACAGCTGCACCAGGAGGGCCGAGCTAGATTCCTCACTCGGTCAACTGAGCTAGATTCCTCAGCAGTCAACTTTCCTGCTGTCCACGCGTTCCTTCCAGCCAGAGGGGGAGAGCCAAAACTCCGCCCGCGAGAGCGACGAGAGGGCCACGGCGCTCCCAAGCACTCCCTGAGGAGCGACATCCCACCCCAGCCGCCTCTCGGTCGCGCTCCGGCCGGCGCAGCCGGCTCCTCCGCCTCCGCGCGCCCGCCGCCTCCGCGCGCCGCCGGGCTCGGAAACCAGCGCCCGGCCCTCCCGCCCCGCCCCTCCCGGAGTCGCCCGGGTCACGTGAGCGAGCGGGTCCACGCCCCCTTCGCCTCTCCTCCCCCTCCCTTCGGGCCAGACTCAGCTGCTCTCTTCGAACTGGGGAGCTGGGGGCGGGCGGCGCGTCTGCCGGGCAACTCCCCGTCCCCTCCCCCAGGAGCCGGAGGACGGCGTCTGGCTTGGGGCTCCGGTGAAATTGGAACCAGCGTTCTAAATTAAGGGGAGCAGATGTCCCTGTGTTACTCAGGAGGCCTGGGTGGCCTGCTGTTCAGACAGAAATCGTTGAGGCTCTGACCTTCCGGGGCTGCTGTCAATCTCCGCGTGCAGATGGCCGGGCGAGCCGCCCCGCGCCTCTGCATGGGAAATGCGGCGGCGGAGGGATCCGGGCGGCTCGAGAGAGAAGTCTGCGTGGGGGTTGGGGAGGGGGCCTGTGGGAGACAGAGGGCGAGAGAGAAAGGCCTGCCTCGCGCACAATGGAGCCCCCGTGGCGGCCCCTCAGAGGACAATGCGTCCCAGGGACCCGCGGTTTTCTGCGCCCGCCCGGCCGCCGCGCTCCAGCTGCCTCTTCAGAACAAGGCCCCGCAAATGTGCCCACTTGATTCTAAATCCTCTTAGTCGCTCTCCATGTGAACGAGGAAAGGGGTGACCTAGACAATCCTTTACAAATCGGAGGTCTGGGAACCCTGGTGCTTGGCAAAATGTCTACACCACGCATGCAAATAGGGCGGGTCACTGGGAGAAACAAGCCCTCTTTCTGCCCTGTAGTCGGTGAACAAAACCAAACAACTGCGTGCACTAAACACTCCTATCGGGCTCTGCGGTGCCACTCGGGGTCCAGAAAAATTTTTAGGGTGTTTCCCCTGGAAGAGACTTACTATTAAATCTTCAGAAAAGCCAGCTGAGTTGGGCAAAGTCATTAGTCACCCAGGTATTTACACTGTTTTTCCTATTTCCTTTCTCTCTTGGCCTCTGTGGTCAGTAGTATAAAATTCCTAGGAACTCCCACCTAAACACCAGCTTCCTGTTTATGCTCTCAGTGGCTTTAATGTTTAGCTGTTAAAAGCAGCTGACCAAAGCTCTATGAGACAATCAGCAGAGGTTTGCAGGTGGAAAGGGGAAAAAAATGGAGAAAGAAAAGAAACCCAGGAAACTAAAAACCCAAAAAGTTAGGTCAAAGCTCTAGGTTCGTTTTTAATCACTTCTGTCAAAATCACATGGGGGGAAAAGGTAAAATTAAAGTGTAACTTAATGCCTAAGATCTTGGTTCAGTTTCATTTGGCCCCTGGGTCTACATGAACCTATAAAATATGATACACTAGTCTAAAGTATGTACATTTTCATTCCTAGGAGTTAAAGGTTTTGTGTGTTTTTCCCCCCAATGTGGCATGCCATTCCTTTGTTATAGAAGGTTAAAGTTCACAAATAAGCACAGCCTGTGTGCTCTGTGAGTTGAGCGCCTTACACTTTGCCGTGGCTATTCTTAAATTCCTGCAGCAAAATGTTTCATAGTCATGGCTCCCTGAATTGCAGCCTCCCTGACCTGGAAGAGAACCCTAGGGGGCATCTCCTTCAGCCCTTTTCTGATGCAGAATGCTCTGTACAACTCCCAGAGAGTAAATAGCTATTCTCTGATAGAAACTCTCTAGAATTTCCTAGCTCAGAAAATAGCACCTTTCTTTGACAAACTTATTTTTAAAATAAAGATTTCTGTATATAAAAGTGGAACCTGTCTCCACACCTAGAGCCATGCAGAATAAATCTAATTTCTCTTCCACATAATACTACCCTCCACATATTTGGAGACAGCTCACATGTCCCCTTAGAGTCTTCTCCCAGCTAAACATCTGCAGATCTATCAGCAGTTTCTCCCATGGGTCTGAGTCTCCCACACTATCCTGAGTTATCTAGAGATGCTTCATCCAGTTAGTCCAAGTTCCTTTAAAACTGAAGATGGTGCTTCAGTTCCTGCTGACACAGTTTGGGAGGCAGCACTGGAAGAATATGGCTTAAAAACAGCAGGGGGAATCGATCTGACAGTGTCCAAGTAATTCAGGCAAAAATAAATTTCAGTTTTCCATTTTAGTCTTTTTCTACTTTGTCAGTGATGCCAGATGCAGTTGTGAAGCCCAAGAAAGAGGGGAAAAACAAAAAGCATGATTGTGAACTGTGCTAGCGCCCTGCTTTCTTTTTCTTTTTAAAAAATTTTTCTTTATTGTTGAAAGTATTACAGATATTCCCTTTTTTCCCGTTGACCCTTTCTACCCCGCACCCATCCCCCGCCCCTGGCCTTCACCACACTATTTTGTCTGTCTCTATGGGTTATGCATATATGCATATAAATTCTTTGGTTAATCTCTCCCGCTGCACCCACCCACCCCTGCCTTCCCGCTGAGATTTGTCAGTCTGTTACATGCTTCTATGCCACTGGATCTATTTTGTTCATCAGTTTATTTTGTTCTTTAGATTCCACATATGAGTGAGATCATGTGGTACTTATCTTTCTCTGACTGGCTTATTTCACTCAGCATAATACTCTCTGGTTCCATCCATGCTGTCCCAAAGGGTACAAGATCCTTCTTCTTTACAGCTGCATAGTATTCCATGGTGTAAATGTCCCACAGCTTTTTAATCCACTCATCTACTGATGGGCATTTGGTCTATTTCCAGATCTTAGCTATTGCAAATTGTAGCATCCTGCTTTTCATGTTCTTGCAGTTTATCCTCACAAAACCCCTCTGAGTTGGTACTATTGTTATTCCTCTTTTAGAGGCCCAGAAGTCAAACAACCCACAGAAGCTCACACAGCTAATTGGTTTTGAGGTCTCTAACCTATGACTTGCTCTTTACATTATACAAAGCTGCTGCCCTAGAGTCCCAGAATTAAAGCGGAGGTCCTGAATCTGTTTTTCAGCGTAATCGATGACATACAGCTTTAATTCAAGGCCAGTTTGTATACGTCGTATTTATACAGCTACAAAAACTTTTGAAATACAAGTTAAGAACTTTAGGGAGGTGAAAAAGTTCTTTCTGGAAGCAAATGAAACAAATTCCAAGTGAGAGCCAAAAGTCATCCCAAACATGCTTTTATTCCAATGGCATTACTTAACAGCAAAGTGTTATATTACCCTTGAATTTCCTGCCTGGGCTAAGGGTAGGCCAGGCCCTTGATACTATTTAAATTGTTCCATGTATTTCAGCTCCATCACAAGCAATGCCATTGCCCCCTGACTCACGCCTCTTCTACAATATGTCAGTTAGTCAAGAAAGAGGGAAGAATATATTTCCCATGCACAAACTGTAATCTTTTTTCAGTGTCACTCAGCCTGCCAGAACAAAAGTAAAACCACAGAAAGAAGATCTAGATCAGCCTCTTGATCACCCTGCTGCTATTTCACAGTTTTAGGAGGAGTTGGACTTGAAACTGTCATCTATACATTTCTTCCCAGAATAAAGCAGCATTGGCATGTGCTCCTGCTAAATTATTTTCTACCCCCAAATGTCGGAAATGCTTTCTCTCCGGGAATATGCTCTACAGAAGGCACACTGAATTAACAGAGTTAGTTCTCAGAAAGTCTCTTAGAGTCTACAGTGAACTGTCATGCGCTGACATCCGGCCAGGTGGACTATGTACCTTAGCAGGATGTTACTGAGATGTTTAGAATTTTCAAATTTGTTTGCTAGTATAAGTTGTGCCTGAGAGACCTTTTCTTACTGCCGTATCAAAAGTAACCCCTAAATCACTATGACATGAATCTGTTTATTTTATTAATAGTACTTATCAAAACTTAATTCTGTATTGCTTACATGCTTGTTTATGGCCTACCTTCTTTTTTCATGACTTCTACATAAGACCAGTAATCTGATCTATCTTATTTATTACCTAGCACATAGTGGGTCCTCAGGAAATATTTTTTTGAATGAATGCATCTTTTGTGCGTATATGTTGTTTGTCTTGTATAATTCTCTTCTTAAAATAAATTATTCGAGTAGTCAAATTCCTAGAGACAGAAACTAGAACATAGTTTTCAGAGGCTGAGGGGAGGGAAACTTCCCAGTATTTAATGGGTACAGAGCTTCAATTGGGAAAGATACAAAAGTTCGGGATATGGATGATGGTGATGGTTGCACAAGAATGTGAATGTACTTAAAGCCACTAAACTGGACACTTGAAAATGGTTAAAATGGTAAATTTCATAGTATATTTTATCAAAATAAAAATAAATAAATTCTTTGAATTGGAATTCTTAGGCTAAAAGTAAGTGTATATATATATTAAATTTGGGTATATATTACCAAACTTTCCTCCAAAAGTCACACTAATGTACATGCCAACTACCAGTGCATAAGAACACTCATTTCCCACACACTGCCAACACTGTTTTCTCAATCTTCTTTATTCTTTGTGTTTGATAGGCAAACACACACACTTTAATTATTGTTTTATTTATCACTATACTTATTATTAAGGGTGGTGCATATTTTCATATGTTCACTATTTCTTTTGTGAATGGCCTATGTGTATCCTTTGCACTTTTACTGGATTTTTGTTTCCTTTTATTGATTTGTAGGGGCTCTGTGTATAGTAAACTCTTGATCTATAATATACTTTGCAAATAATTTTTTCCAAGTTCATTATTTTTCTTTAAATGTTATTTGTGATTTTTTTGCTATTTGAAATTTAAAGTTATATGCTGTATCAATATAATCTTGGGGTGAAAAAAACCCTTCCTCATTCCAAGATTATAAAAATATTTATCTATGCTTTTATCCAGTACATTTGTAGCTTTGTTTTTTATATTTAAGTATTTGATACATTTATATGTTGATGGTAAGCAGTAAGGTAAAGATCCAACTGAGTTTTCTTTTAACTAGCCAGTTATTTTATCATCATTTATTAAATAATCCATGTTTTCTCTCAATCCATGTTTTTCAAATTTTTTCAATAATTTGAAATGACATCTTTTGTTGTAATAAATAACCATATTATTAGGTCTGTTTTATTTATCTGTCTGCTATTTTATACCGTAAGTTACCAACATGTTTAGATGATGCCTTTTGCCCTAAATCCTAGACTAGTGACTAACTCTAAACTAGTGACTAACCTCTATGTTTGGGAATTAATGCATCATTGGAAAAATTTTAAATTATGTAAATTATAAATTGGAAAGGTATAGACAGATACAGAACCCACTCCATTGGGAGTCAGCAAGAAAGAGAAAGTGTGTTGGCAGTAGACTCTTCAAAGGACCAGTGATAGGAAAGAGAAGGCTCGGCTGGGATGTTTCCCAGCTAGATTGTCTTCTAGGTAGATTATTTTAGTTACCAGTGTGGTGCACAGAAAGTAGGTGGGATTTGCCTTCTTTATATTGAGTTTTGTCTCTGCTGCTTATGAGGCTTATGGTCTTGGGTAAGTCATTTAAGCAATCTGCTTATTCCAAGGCTAATAACAGCTACCTAACCTCATTGTTATAAAGATTATACATTTAAATGCATTCTGGAAATAATAACATCTAAACATTTATTGTCATTATTGTTATTATTACTACTGCTATAAGGGAGGGATGGAGAGACTCAGAGTCCACCCTCCTTTGATGGTGTGTACCAGGCCATCTCCCTTCTGATCAGCCTAATCCAAGACACGCTGGTTTGGTCAGTGAGGCCAGGGTGTGCTCCACAGGGCAAGCCTTCCTGCATAAGCTCTTTCTCTTCCTAGATTCTTAATTTGCTAGCCCGATGATTTTGATTTTTTGTGTGTCAGGTGGAGGAGGTCTTCATGGTAGCTTAGGAGATCTCTTTGGGCTTAAGTCTAAACCTCAGGCTCCAGTCCAGCTTAACCAGGAGTACTCCATTGGGGGAAATTGGGAGATAACAATAAATTGGCATTTTGGTTGCCATTCTGCAATTATTCCTTGTTCATTATTATACACATTACCTTGTGTGTTGTTGAGCACAATCAAATCTCATGGGAGGAGGATGCATTGACAGACAATTGGGCCTTCTAGTTCTCCAGCGATGATACCATCCTGGCCAACAAATCCTCACTTCTCTGACCTCTAACTGCTGACAATTATTAATCCTTAGCGTGGGCCAATTCCTCCTATGAGGAGGACACTCTGCATAGTAAATGTAGTAAGAGTTCAATAAATATTAATTATTATTGCTACTATTATCAGCTTTGCCCCTACAGAAGGCATATAAATGGGATCCTCTGCGAAATAGGGGACCTCAGTACCCAGGTCTCCATCTCCATAACTTTGACCTTGGCTGATTCTTTGCCCTCCACATTGCCTTATCCGCAGCCTCCCTGTGCTCCCAGACCTGGGACTGAAGACCTGGCTCTCCCTTGACCTTTTGCTTTCTGGATCCAGCCCATCCTTTGATCCCGCCCCTTCTCATGTTTGCCTGTGCTGCTCCACATTCTGCCTCTATCTCTCAGGGTAGTGTATTACCAGGCAGCCTTTTAGGGGGGTATAAGAAATGCTAATGAGAACTCAAGGCATCCTGGGCCAGAACAGGAGAGGATGGGAGAACTAAGGAGCTCTGACCATCTTCTTGTTTGCTCTTACTACAGGAAGGCTGTGTTAGGATCATCATGTAGTGCCCATTCATCAGTCAATGAATATTTGTTGAATGCCTGTGCTATATAGGGAATCAATGGTGGGCAAGACAGACACAATTCTTAGACTCAAAGAACTTAGAGTCCAATAGGGGAGACAGACAAACACCATAAGACAAGTGAATGAAACAACTCAATGTGGCAGGTGCCATACAGGCACAACAGGGCTCTGAGGTCAAGAACAAGTGCTGGCCTGGAGGCCCACTTCCAATCTGAAGCCAGCAAAGCCCTCTCTGAATTCCTTAATTCAACTTTCAAATTGAACGTTCTTCTCATCCCATAAATATTTGGAAAGATTTCCACTAGCTCTTTCTACATTGACAAAAGAAAAAAATCTCAAGGTGGTAAGCTAAAGAAACCTGAAAAATAGAGCCTCACTGTTCCCAGTCATATTTCCCTCTTCATTTGCCCTTTGACACCTTTTACTTGATTGCTTTTAGGCCTGGATTACTTTTTCCTGGCCTGAGGCCCATGCAAATTTGCATAGCTATTCTACATACAGGTCAGATCCATGAAGACCGCAGGTCAGCCTGAATTCACAGAGTCACATCCATCAAGTGGCCCAGGGCTCAATATACTCACTGTGGAAGAATGGAGCATAATGAGAAATCCTGCCAAGACCTGAAATCGTGACTCACTAGGGTTGCCCTGTGGTCAAGCTTAAGGGTAAACCACTCCATCATCCTATGTTCTACTTGTCAAACACTTGTGGGATTCCATTTTGGGCTTTAGACATGTAATTATGGTTCCCATTGTTTCCAAAGCCAGAATTAAGCCTCAGATTATATAATTAATTTTGAGTTAGGTGGAGTACCTTCTTTCATTTTACACACATCTATGATGTTAATACAAATCCTTGTTTCATTTAGTAATACCACATATTGTCAAGCCACAGTAGTTGATAAAATATGCCTTAGTGCTGTCAAATTTAGCTGTTGTTATGAATGTGTAAGTAGAAGGCTTGCTTACAACCACAGTTAAAATCCCTTATGGAAAACTCTCTTCTTTCCCTGTATTTGCTGACATAGTCAACAATTCTTTCACTCATTGGAAGTGTTTATTCACATATTCATTCATTTGACTAATCAACAAAAATTATTTTAGGCCTATTATTTGAAAGGAACTGTGCTAAGTGCACAAGGTAAAAAGACATGGTCTGTGGCCTGAATATTGCACAATGGAGGTGGTGTCCACCTTGAGGCAGGGAGTGGCAAGTTGCTGTATTCAAGTCCCCTGGGCCCAATTCTAAAGTCAAAAAATGCCTGCCTACCCCACCCCAAACTCATCCGAGATTCTGATTTGCCAGGTCTAGAGTGAGGCCCTGGTATGTGGAACTTGAAAAAACTCCTAAGATAATTCTGATTACAGTCTTGGGTTTTGAACCACTGATCTAGTGATCTTCCCTGAACTCTGTAGAATTCAGTTCCCTTTTGTGGGGCAGCATAGTCATGAGCCCCTCTTCTCCTAAGCCAGAGAGTCACCTAAAGGCTAACTGCCTGACCTGAGCCAGCAGTACTACTGGGTTCATGGCTATTCTCAAGAGGCTGTTCCAAGTCCTATTGTCAAGCCTGTTCTGGCCACCTGTTCCCATGTCAACTCTGGACAGGTGTCTCGCTACTGCACTTTGTCCTGGGCTGTTTTGGGACCCCTGAACTTACCTGGTCACCTGATCTCTAAGCTTGGCTCCGAAAGCCTGCTTTCTGGTGTTGCCTCTGTGATTTCACTTCATGCTTATCTGATACCCTTTCATAGTCAAATAGAGACCAGGGCATCCAGGTCATAGATGGCAGACTCCTGGGTTGAACACATTATTGTCCTGTGGGCTGAGATGGGTGGAACTGACAAAGTGCTCAGAAAAGTAGCACTTCAGAAAGTGTCAAATCCAAAAGGAAGAGATGGGCAGGCGGACTCAGCCACCCAAATAGGTGAGACAGAGAGAGGAACTCAAAACAATGACCAGAGGAGAGCAGCTCTGACAACATGGAAGGTTCAAATTGGAGGTGGGGGTGGGATGGGGCAAGTTCTTTTTATCAAGTGCCCACTAGAGTGAGAGGGTGTAACGGCACAGTTAAAGGCCTGAAAACCCACCTCAAAGAGGGCACAGCCATGCCTGTCACTGCCTTTCCAGCATCACTCTGTTTGACCTGCTCCCTCAGCTGCCTTCCCCCTCTGGCCACCAGGCCAGATCCCTTCTGTTTAGCCCCGTTCAGGAGTAAGTGGGACTATGCTCTGGAGATCTGCATAAACATCCACAGGAACATTGCCAAAATATTTTTGAGTGATTGACAATGGTTTGTCTCATGAAAAGGCACTTTCCAGCTTGAAATGCTGGTTCTTTTTTAACAATTTCTATTTTCAAGTCTGATTATTTTGGATATGATATTATGCGTGAATATGACCAATATGGATGACAAGTCAGAGAAGATATATTCAATATCTTATAATTATGTTTTAATTTAGCACATATGACATTTGGTCCATTCAACCCAGGTTGGGTACCATAAGTTTCCTGAATTGGAAAATGGAGATAATTCATAAAGACTTACTTAAACTAAGAAGCTTTATAAGTACAAATAAAATCAGGAACATGAATTAGCTATTTATCTTTTTTCTCATTGTGGCTATTTACTGGTTCTTGACTTTAAATGATAGCATCTTTTTGCTGTAAGTCATCTGTCCATTTATTTGTTCAGTTTTTACTGAACACCTGTTATGTGGGATTACCCTCACAGGCTGGCCCCAGAACACACCTCCTGCCTCATGTCCCACACATCCCTGCCATGTCCCCCACCCCCCTCACACACATGCTATCTGGCACACCTGTGGTATACAGTGAATAGACACGGCTCCTATCCCTCAACTTGGCCCAGTCAGGTGAGTGCAACAGCCACACATGAGTTGTTCTGAAGCGATGATGGCTATGGTGGCATTTGACCTGGGTCTTGAAGGTCAAAGATCAGATAAATGAGGACAGTTCTGTAGAGCAACAGATGCCAAGCCCTGGAAACCAGGGAGTGGTGCGGTCAGTGCAGGTTTGCCTTTGTGACGGGGTATGTGGTGGGAGGACAGGCTGGGGAGGCAGCTCTGTGCCTAAGCTTGGCCTGAGTGCTCTGAGAGGCCGGTCCTGAGTGTGATGTTCCTCACTGTGCCTCTTCAGTAAGGTCACATGTCCTCAGCCACCCTCCATGGCTTGTTGCTAAGGTGCAGGAGAAAACTCAGACCTTTGTTCTTGGGAGACGGGCAGGGAGTTGGTTAAGGGTGTTGATTTCTCTTCCTTTTGCCGTTAAAGCAAACCACATTTAAGTGCACCCTGGATCCCTGTTCAGGTGTGCAACAGACCCTCAGAACATCCGTCTCCTTCTTGGCGTGGCCCAGCCCTGAAGGAGACTTATGTCTGAGCCCTCAGAAAGGTCTGCAGCACAAGTCTAAAAATAGGTAAGCAAAGAAGCACAGACTCAGGGATAAACACTCTTACCAGGCCCAGGGACAGCCAGCTGTATCCAGTTCAGGCTTCCTCCCCGCCAAGCCACAGGGTCGTGAGAGACTTCCCAGCTTGGCTTCTGGAGCTGGGAAAGGGGAGGAGGAAGTGGAGAGGCAGGATGTGGTGGAGGGGCTGTGTGCTGCCTGGAAGGCCAGAGCTCAGAGCAGAAATCCTCCCAAGGACTCTGAACAGTGCTAACCAGTTTAAAAAAACAAAAGAGCACACAGGCACACAGCCCCTGAACAACACTTTGCTTTCATCTCAGAGGAAACTGGGATTTGGGATCGTTCTCTCTCATAGGCATGGCCAGCTCACAGTTTCAGGGTCTTCTGAGTATGTACAACCATTAGTAAGACCGCGAAAAACACAATATTTATTCTGATACAGCCAAATAGGCCCCAGGTTTATGTGCATGAATGATGAACAAAACCCAGGGCAACACCTTATCAGTGGTGATTTGCAAAGAACCTGGCTGAGCCTGGGGGTGTGATTATAGCGTGAGTCCCTTTTCTGACCCCTTCGTGGCAACATTTCTTTCCTTTGACCTTCTGACAGTTGAGCGCATCCACTAAAGGTTGGAAGAGTTTCATTTCAGGGGACTTATGTCCAAGCACTTGGAATGATAATAATTTTCAATACTGATTCAATGCTTCTGACCTAAAAGAAGAAAGCCACTCCCAGGAAGATACTGAAACATGTCCACCCTTGGGTCCCCAGGGAACCACTCAGGAGGCTTCTATTAGCAGGTGGACGCACTATTTCCAAAGTGTTTTACAGATGGTGAGTCACACTGAGGGCGATGACTACTTTGTTAGATTCTGACAAAAATTGTTACTGAAACACCTAATGCAACTATCATCAACACTTTGGAACTTATACATTTAAAAGTATTGAAAGCCTCTACCTTTTTACTTTTTATTCCAATTTATCTTAAGCAGTGCACTTTATTTTTCCAGCTTTATTGAAGTATAAATAACAAGGCTCTGCCCTTTTAAAATCCTCATGCAAGTTAGAGGGAAAGATCTTTTCAAATATGTTGTTCTCTTCCTCTTTCCTGACCCTGAGAAGACTCTGTCTTCAGAATATGGCCTGTTCTATGGCTACAAGGTAAGGGCGATGGAAACGGATGGGAGAGGGAATTAGTATTTCCTGACCGACTACTGGATTTCAGGTCAGTGAATGGCCCATGAGTCGGAATTCTAACCTGGGTGGGGCTCCTCCGTCAGACTAGCATAGGAAACTTGGAGGCAGCTTAGCGTGTGCTGATAAGGTAGCCTGAAGTCATACTGCCTGGGTTCATATACTAGTTCTGTCACCTTGAAGCAATGTGACCTTGGGCAAGTTGTTTAATCTCAGTTTCTTCTCTAAGATGGAGGAACTGAGTTACCTCCCCATGGGTTTCTGTGGATTTAACGAGCTAACACACAAGAACTTGCTTGGTAGAGTATCTGGAATAGGGTAAATGCTCAACAAGTATTAGCTGCTTATCCTCCAGCCATTATTATTTACAACCAATAGATCTGAAACCCCGTAACATTAAACATCAGTTAAACACTGATTCATTTGCTACATAGTAAGATTGACCTGACGTTAATGGTAACTGCTGTACAAGAACTATGATTTGTGCTAGCAAGGCACAAAGTGGCCAATATAACAAATAGTTTTCCTTTTGTTAGCATAAAACTGTGTTACTAGTCTATGCTCTCCTGGAGCTTCTGCACTCACAGAGTTAAAGCTTCCTAAGTAGAAAACAACCAGAGGGTTAACTACTCAGTGTTTGGAACAGACTATTACTTAATCCGTTGATTTCACAGAGGCTTTTTGCAGTTATATAATTTAGTTCTAAAGACCTGAAGTGTTATGGAATAAATTTGCTTATGGTGATGGATGGACATTTTGACAACCCAGGACTTTGCTTCTAAAGTATTGTTATTACCACTTGATATCAACAAACAGTGAAATAGGACAGGCACCGAACAACGAGGGGCATATTACTCTCAGGTTGCAGAGAGATCAGGTGACCTGTTTAAAACTGCCCAGCAAACCTGTGATGGGCAAACCGGGATGCCATTAGGTCACATTTTTTTACAGGGTGGTAAAACAAAGGAGTGGGCCATCCTCTGCACATGTGTCTTTAATTAGAAACAAAAGGAAGTCATGACTTCTTATCCACTTGAGAAAAACAGGGAAACTTTACTAGCTAAATTGAAAATCTCTGACACCAGCGGTCTGTCTGGGTTGAGCTTTTGGAGGGCCAGCCCAGTGGTGAAGTGGCTGCCCTGTTGCAGTGGCTGCAAAGAGAGATTGTCACCCTGGAGGCAGCTGGAAGAGGAGTAGGGTGCAGGACCCTGGCCCTGCCATCCCCAGCCTTCCCTGAAGCACTCAGGATAGTCACTGTCCTCTTGTTCTGTTCTCCTGAGGAGAAAATTGCACCACATATTTTTCCAATCCACATGCAAAACCAAAAACTTGAGTTCAAATTCTCTCAGTTCACGTGAAAACGTTCCAAGACCTCAGAAATATTCATTCACTAAAGACCATTTTCCTGACTTATAATTTGGTCAGTTATCCTTGGTTTTAGAAAGGTTCTGGGTGGTCCAGTTTCCTCTGGGAACTCTGTAGGTTTCATGGTTTCAGTTTCCGGAGTTTTCTGCTTGCCTTGGAGTTCCAGGGAAACCGAACTCGCTGAGGAAGTGAGTGCCAGCCTTTCAGCTGTAAAAGGCAGTTCAATGCCGAGGAGAGGGAAACCTAATTTGAATTCCTCCCCTTTCTTGATACCAGGAGCTGGTCTGAGCATGAATTGTGTGGACTGAAGGCTTTGAAATTTTGATCCCTACTACACCTGCATAGGGAAGATGCTCAACTTAAAATTTCAAAACATTTTATAATGGTCCATTTTTTACAAGCGTGTTAGATCTCCTTCCATCCCTTTGGGGTGTTAAAACTGCTGAGCCTCAAGCATCTCCCTCCCTAAGGGCCTGAGTCTGTTGAGACTGGTGTGGAGTGAGTCTCTGATTCCCGCATGTTTTCATGCAGTCCTCTAATTTGCAGTATGCAAACTAGGTTTTCTCCCTTCAGAACCATCTCAGACAATTTGGTTGAGGAGCTATGCACATTTCATAGCAAGAGGATAGGGGCCATCCAAAAGGGATGGAAATTGCTCAAGTGAATGATTTGCATTCACTGCCCTCCTGGGGGAAAATAAATGCAGAAACATCTGTTGTGAAAGTTTAAAGTTTAATCTTCAACTCCTCCAACTTTCTCAGTCCTTGTTTTGTACAGCTTAGCACTAACTGAAGGCAAGGCGGGTGAGTTTTGTTTGTTTTTGATGCCCACTCAGAGAGTCTAATATATTATAATAAATGGTCCATGGTACCATCATGGAGACTGAGAATGTGCAGGAGAAAACAGGCCACTCAGCTTGTGGAACAAGTTAGAGGAGGTCCCTCTGACAACAGAACTTGTCGAAGAGTGTCAGCAAGCATAGCTGGGCAGTCCAGGGCTATTCTCCAACCAGAGCCGGCCATTATCCTGACCTCAATAATAATAAGCATTAGAAAGCACAGCCTAGTTTTCTAAATGAACAGAAATCTTTTTGCACTTTTCCAGCCCCATGAAATATTTCTCCTTCCAGAGGCAGGAAGACCACGTATTTCTTGAAGCTAATTAAATTGAAGACAGTTTGAGATGCCAAGTGGAGAGCCACCTCTCTGAGGTCACTAGGTTCAATCTTTAGTGTCTGTTCTAGGGGAGTCCACGTGGGTATCAGATGGGATATCTCCCTCCCAGCTGCATAGCCATTGTGGGGAGATTAGGCGAGACCAGATCCGGAGCTCTGCATCCAATTAAGGCAGGTATTTCTTCAAATGCCAAACTTCAAGTTGGTTTCCTTCTTTCCCTTCAGAGTTACTTTTTCTAATTTCATTATGACCCACAGCTTGGCATCAAAACCAATTAGAAGAGAGTAATGATAATGTCTGGAGTATGTGGAATCAAACAGGAAAAAACTGTCACTTATAGATCATGGTGGAGTTCTCTGACTCTCCTGCATCAAAACCACTTGTAGCTGATCTATATATAGGGTGTCCTGACAGCTGAAACAGTTGCTTCAGTCTGGTTTGCAAAAGTATCCAAAGTTTTCAGCTGTGACCTTGACTTGTCTCTTCTTTTGTCTCTTCTTGTCTCTTCAACAGGGCCAGTCCCTGAGTGTAGTTTGGCTTCCATGGACCAAAGATATTAGAAGCAAGGGCTGGGCTCAGGTCTATCACTCAGCCCTGCCTCCTTGCCCCTCATGATGAAGGGATTCTGTGCAAGCATTTTATCTTTGCTGATCTTGGCACATTCTGATATTCTGCATGTGTAGGCCACAGATGAGCCCCAACTGTGGCCAGCTGAATGGATTTCACCAGGGAAAACCTCTCATCACAGCAAGTCACTTCCTTTCTCAGGCTATAGCCACAAGGGCTGTGTCAACTGGGGGTAGGGAAAGTAGGCCAAACCAGAACTGACTGGAGAGGAAAAAAGTGCCAAGCTTATTTGGAGGTGACTACTAGCCATGGTGAGATAGATACCTCACCTCTGCTGAGGGTGACTGGAATTCTCTCCATTGCCTGCTATTTCTGAAGGTCATATACTGTGGTCCAAACCATGAGCACAGATGAACTGGCTTTCACATTCAAACTTCTTTTCTAAGAATCAACCGATTTCTCTCATGTATCCAAATATTGCCAACTCTGTATGCTCAAGGCATACATAGCGGGGCCAAACTTGGGGTGCCATCTGTATAAAGAGATGTTCCTCGTATGTCCTCCTCTGCCAATTTGCTGCCTGAAATCCTTAAACAGGAAACTAAATCTTTAAATCTACCATCTGAGCTAAGGACTCTGTGCCAACATGACAGGAGAAAGATGCTCATTGAAAATTTCCCACTAAGATTTCATTGACTCATATGGATTTTTACTGGAGGTTAAGCTTTTTAGATAGTTGGTAGGGATGGGAGGGGTGGTTGAGAGCAGGAGGTCCTTGGATCCCTGAAAAAAAGAGGAGGGTGCCTGGAACTGCACAAAAAAAGGACATTCAGGGAAAATGCATACAACCTCACCTTCTCCATGACTTACCTGATCTATTGGCTGATGATTCTCCTGCCATCATCAAAGCAGGCCTGTGTGTGAGGCTTTTCGCGGGGAAGAAAGCTGTCTTTCTCTCACATGCCAAGGCCAATAGCACACAAAGCTGAGTTTGTGTTTAGTTTGCCCTGGTCTACAATGACCCCCTAGCAGAACTAGGGGGAGCTGATTTGGTCTGAGGTCCACTTCTTAGTCACCTGGGTACAGGCACAGGGACTCAGCACTGTGTTTTCCAAGCTTTGCTCGTCATATGCCTTCAAGTGCAAGTAAGAATCCACAGGCCCATGGCCAACATGGGATTCTAAACCAGAAGAACTGATATTAAAGTGGAATCTTCTCCTGACCCAGCCACCTGGACCTTTCCATTAGGTCCTCCAAAGACCAAACTCACCTTTAATACAGTCCAGGAAGAGGAACTTTTCATCAGAAAAAGCCCTGTATGAAGACCAAACTAACTCCCTTTCCTGTGACCACTCTTCTCTGCCTGCCTTAGCCGGGCAAGCCCTTACATCAGTCTGCTCTTCTAGATGGCACTGCTGGGAGGGAAACATAAAGGACCCATGTCTAACTTTTCTCATAATTGCTTCTTAACCATTTTGCCAAAAAATACAGCCAGAGCACATGGTGTGGTAAGTACAATGGAAACTCAACTATTAAAATGACAGGATATACTCGGTCTGGAATACCTAAGAACAGGATGAAGAGACTGGATAACAGCTAGCTGATCCTTCATCTTGAAAAAAACTACAAGAGTTCCCAAAAAGTCCTGGAGTCACCTGTTGTGTTTAAAATATTGTGCGTATTAATATAATGAGCAATATTTGGTTTCATTATCAGCATTTGTTTTAGCATAATTAAAGCCATTTCATTCCTTTAAAAAATTGGCGGTCATATTCATATTCATGACCTGAGCTTAAGGGTGCCTTTTAATTCGTTTCCTATTTCAGCCTTTTCAAAAATCATATAACATATGAAAAGAAAATGGAAAGATTACTCATTTGACTGAAACCCTATTTGAAACTGCTCTGAACATATTTCCAACCACTTCCTGATTGATTGCCTGGGAATAAATAATCCCAAGAGGTGGCATTATATTTATATTTCTAAGTCAAGAATATTTCTCTTATTGCTGCACTTCTAAAATAGAGTCCCAAGAAAATGCATAAAATATCAAAATAGCATTTTCAATATCTGCCAAAGCTTAACATTTGCATCTCAGCAAGTAAGTGTGTAACTAGTGAGTAACCGGCCTCTTTGTCAAACATAAATGTACCAAATTCAAAGGTGGCTCCTTTTCAACCAAATTGTCTCAGCATGCAGAGCAGCAGGGAGAATGTTTTCTATAGAACACAGGCAAAAAAACCCCATAATCTTTTTATGACTTTTCCAGGAAGGTGTTATATTAAGTTCCAGAGAGAATGATGAGATATCTGTAGTGAAATGGCACATTTTCTTTCAGAATCACCTACTCCATTTAAATGTGTTCAGTTCTTCACAATTTGCCTGTAGCATTCTGCTGAGCTGCACCCAGCCTTTCCTGCCTCCTCCCTGCTCTTCCTTCCAGGATGGCAATGAACTCTGTAACATGACTCCTTGCTCCGATTTCCACCAGACCTGACCTCGCTAGACTTACCCTGACTCCACATGCATGCTTTTCAAGAGACACAATTTTGTCTTGTCTGGAGTGCAATGTAATTAGAAAGCAATTTGGCCCACACACACAGCTTCCATGGTCACTTGGCACTGCCTCACCCTGCCTCTGGCGGGACTGGTTTTGCTCTGTGTTGGCTGTCCTCCGAGATGTCTAGCAGCTCAGGGATCCTCCTCCTCGCCTGCTCAGAGCCTATGCTTGGCTGGACGCAGGGAGTGTCAGGTGCTGTCTGCTAAAAGCCTCAGGGGTCACTCTGGAGCCTTGGGTCAGTTGTGTCCCACATGGCCTCAAGCACAGACAAAAGAGGCTCAGCAGCCTCACACCAGCTGCCTAACCACTCGGCTCCAGTGCAGAGACCATCCCAATGGCACATTCAACCCCCAAATCCTCCTCATTATATTGCTCACAAGCTTTCCCTGTAGTCCCTAAATCTCAGCCCCCAGGCTTCAAAGTGAAAGCCATTTTTCAATCGGCTCTCTCCATTTTTGCCCTTATTCACTAAGTTGCCATGCCCTGTAAATTTGGCCTTCTCATTTCTGCACTCAATACCCTAATTCCAGCTTCTTACCCAAAACGCTATAACAGCCTCTCAGCTTCCTTTAATTCTAGTGCTCTATGGCCAAATTACTTTTCCAAATACAAAGCTTTGGAAAAATAATTATTATAACATTTTATAATATCCTTTTGCCCACTCTCGGCTTCTTGTGGCCTCTAGTTCCTTTAGCTGGGTGTTCTGTTCTGCTGCCTGTTGATGTAAAGTCTCATTGGCGCACAGCCATACACACTCATGTACATATTGTTTGTGGCTGCATCTGTGCTATGATGGCAGAGTTGAGTCATTGTGACAGAGACTACATGTTATGCAAAGACTAAAGTACTATTTGGCTCTTTATAGAAAGGCTTGCTATAAAAGTTTGCTGATCCCTGCTCTAAAATATGGTCCAAAATTTCCTTTCCAATTTCATTTCCTTAGAGCCTAGGCTTTCCTGCCTTTGTGCTTTGGCTTACATCAGTCTATTCTGCCCTGGGGAAACTCACCCCTCCAGGCCCACCACAAGTGTATTCTACTCAAGATGCTTTCCTAATTCCTGTTGCAGTGTAATGTGTGCCTGCTTTGCACCCTCGTCACTCTTTATTATGGCATTTTGAGCATTCTGACTTTTGTTCTAAGTGTTAATGTATCTCCTTGCTTCCACTCTCACCTCAGTCAAGTGTTTAAGCTCCCTGAGGGCAGGAGCCATGCTCTAGCTCCCTGCACATAGTCATTCAATAGGTACTTGGAGACTAACTTGACTAAAACAACGAGTCTTTTCTTCCAGCAGCGTCCAGAATAAATAATCAACATTTTCCTCTGGGAAAAAATACAAGGTAGGAAAATGAGGTAGGAGCAGACACAACCTGTTCTTTCTTAGGAAGTTAAGATTCTTAGAGAAGGCACTTTTGAAGAGGGTTTTTGGTTCTGTTTTTTGGTAAGTGATAGGGGAAGTACACAGATCCCATAGAAGAGACCCCTTAGGAAAGGGAGAGAATCAGACCAGAGGAATGTACAAGAGAGAGAGGCTTTGCCTCCTCACACATTAGGGCTCCACTGAAGGGAACCATTTCAAGGATGTCTTGGCCTACAGGCTAGCCAAAGGGCCTGAGTGAGTGGTTTCAGGAACTTTCACAGAGGAGCTTCAAGATCCATCTCAAGATCTCTGTGGATGAGAACATGGTAAAGGGATGAAGAAGAAGAAGCTGAAGACCCCCATGAAACGGGGTCTTGTGACTGGAATATTAGAACCAGGAGTTGTCTGAATGGAGGGAGTTTGATCTTTCAGAATAGACTGTGGGCTGGGAGGTACATATATTGCCTGTGGCTACTGTAACAAATTACCATAAACCAGGTGGTTTAAAACACACATATCTTCTCTCAAAGTCCAAATCAGTTTAACTGGGCCAAAACCAAGGTGTCAGCAGAGCCAGGCTCTCTCCAGAGGCTTGAGGAGAGAATCCATTTCCTTGCCTTTTCCATCTTCTGGAGGCTGCTGGCATTCCTTCGCGGATGGCAACATCACTCCAATCTCTCCGTCACGGTCGTCTCACCTTCTCTTCTTCCTGTGTCACATCTCTCTCCTCCCTCTTATAAGAATATTTAGGACCTACTGGAATAATCCAGGATAATTTCCCATCTCAAGATCCTTAACTTAATCCCATCTGAAAAATACTTTTTCATCATAAAAGTAACATTCACAGTTCCGGAGATTCAGATCTACAGGTAGATATCTTTCAGGGCCAATATTTAGCCCTTCATGGGAAGCTTCTAAAGGAAAGCAAGCTGCAGGAGCTCAAAGAGGAGATAGAGTGCTGCTGTGAGTTGAAGAGGTCACCGAAATAGTGGGTAAATGTGGAATGAGGGGCGTAAGGAGGAATGTGGCTTATTGGAAGGTAATATAGTGTAAGGCACTGTTCTTAGGACAGGGACCCTGACAAGCCAGAGTACGGGTTTGCACGAAGCTGGGTCAATGGTGGCAAAACCTGCTGCATGGAGGCAGAAGCAGGTTCAAGTTTTGTGGGAAAAGTTGCTTAGACATTCTTGGAAAGATTATTTTTAAGAAAAATAATCCAAAATTACAAATAAAAAGTTTTCTATGGAGGTGAATTTTTGTTTCAAATGAGAGAAGAAATCACAATAAATCACACATTATGGAAAGCCTGAGAAATGCCACAAACATCACATATCCAGAAAATAACGTACTTTATTTATTTATTTATTTATTTATCCTCACCAGAGGATATTTTTTCCATTGCTTTTTCAGAGAGAGAGAGAGAGAGAGAGAGACAGAGGAACATCAATGCACCACACACTCCCTGATCCCGACAGGGGCTGGGGATCAAGCCTGCAACCGAAGTATGTGCCCTTGGCCAGAATCGAACAGGCACCCTTCAGCCAGCAGGCCCACCCTCTAACCACTGAGCCTAACCAGCTAGGGCACAACGTAATTTATTAACTGCTTGATGCCGCTCTCTGACACTTCCCCCCCTATTTTGCTGCCTATATACTTTTTGAACATCTTTTTGTAAAACAATAACTTTATAATATTTTCCATAGAAAGAAGAGAAAGGGAATTTAATTATTTCTTCTAGCATGATTGATCACAATATGGTTTGTATAATTAATAGTTTAGAAAACTTTCTTCATCTTCTGAACCAGTATTGGTAATACCTTATAAATTTTTTGGATTGTTGTCAAACGTGGAAAATCCTCCTTCAAGTCTCTTTCATATATGAACTGGTAAAAATGTTCTCCCTCTCTATTTATAGCACCACCACAAGAGTTGCCCTAAAAGTACAGGAATTTTGATCATTTCTATTTTGTGAAAGTTTCATTTAAAAAGAACCAAATGTGTGGTGCACTTATGATTGCACATGTTGCATTATCAAGTAGAAATCCTGACGGGAGAGGGCTTCCATTTGGTTCAGCATCTATGAAAAGTAAATTTTTTATTTGTGATTTTACACACTTGTTTGGAAGAATTTACCACAGACTAGTGTGTGGCTTTGTACATTGCAAATCTTATTTTTCCTGCTGGGAAGTCCAGGACCATTTCATATTTCATCTGGCTCATTGTGTTGATGAGTTTCCTCAGCAGGTAATATCCCCAGAGATATTCCTATACTGTGATGACTAGTAGTCATTTAATTATGCTCAAGAGAAACCACACTCTCTGTAATTATAACCCTCTAAGCCAACATTAAACGCATCCCCAACTCAACTTCCCCTTAGCCAGATCCCCAAAATGCTCATGTGCAATCTGACACTACCCAAAACAAGGGGAAGTATGTAGAATGGAAGTTGGAGTGGAAAGAGGCATTGGTCTTAAATGATTTTGGTTAAAATATTTTACTTTGAAATTTTTTTTTAAATGACCACATCATAAGGGTCTTTCCCAGGGCCTTGGAGGGAGTCAATGCAAACAAGGGGCTCTGAGGCTCAGCTTCATGAGCTTCTCAGTCTAGGAGTCACTCAGGTGTGACCCTTTAATAAGATTGCCCAGGAGAGAGAGCTAGGGACCAAAAAGATGTATTCTGTGCTAATGTGGTCTCCAGATCTACCTGGTTCTCTAATCACTCAGACATTTCCATAACAAAAGCCTCCTACATTTTTTGCTTAATCTGGGTTATAAAAATCTAGAGTCACTCTGGAAAACAGTTTGGAACTTTCTCAAAAAGCTAAATGAAGAGTTGCTGTATAGTCCAACAATTCCACTCTTAGATATATACCCAAAGGAATCAAAAGCAGGAACCCAGATTCTTGTACACCCAAGTTAATAGCAGCATTATTCACTATAGTCAAAAGTTAAAAGTAGTCCAATGTTTATCAGTAGATGAATGATTAGAGAAAATGTGGTGTTTGCATGCAGTGAAATATTACACAGCCATACAAAGGAATGAAGTTCTGATACATGCTAAACATGGATGGACTTTGAAAACATTATGCTAATAAAATAAGCCAGACACAAGAGGTCAAATATTTTATGATTCCACTTACATGAAGTATCTAAATAGGCAAATTCATAGAGACAGAAAATAGATTAGAGGTTACCAGGGACTAGGGTAAGGGAGAATGGGGAATTATTGCCTAATGATTAGAGAATTTCCATTTGGAATGATGAAAAAGTTTGGGAAAATAGATAGTGATGATGGTTGCACAACCTTGTGAATATAATTAATGCCACTGAATTCAATACTTAAAAATTACTAAAATGATAAATGTATGTAATGTATATTTTGCCACAATATAAAACAACCAAAAAAATGAGGTAATATTTGAACATTAGAAATGAATTCATTCACATCTGGCTATTCATGCATAAAAAATATCTGGCAGAATACTTACAAAAAATATTTATCTAAAATGATTGCAATTTTTGGAATAAGATTTTTGTAGAGTTGACTTCACATTAAACACATTTATATTTTTTTAAATCTTGCAGGTTAATTGATATTCACCTGGCATACATTCACCAACACTTCCTACTTGTCAACAATCAACTAACTATAGATGAATTCAATGGCAGCAAACATTGCAGCTTCTGAGAGATGGTGTGGGTTGTATTTACCACTGTTGTCTTCTAAAAAAGAAAGACTTACTTGATGGTGATTAGCCTGGGCTAATTTCTTTCAGTCCCTGAGATCCCAAAGTTTTGCTAAATGCCTCCTTGGCTATCTGCTAATACACTGACAGTCAGCTGGAGGTGAGGGGCAACCAGGAGACCTCCCAGAGGTTTCATCCAGAGCATAACAGCATTGATAAGGGAAGATCATTAAGTGAATGGGGGATGCATGTGCTTTCTGAACACTGTGAGTCATTTCTCTAAATATATTTGCCATCCTTGCTTCCCCTCCCCTACCCCAAGTTCCAGTTACTTTCTCAGTTGCTTTATCTAGGACAGTGATTTTCATCCCATGGCACACATAAACTAATTACTAAAATTCTGTGGCACACCAAAAAATATATTTTTTGATGACCTGACAAAAAATAGGTATAATTTTGATTCATTCACACTGGATAGCTATTGTTGTGTTTGCTGTTGTCATTTTTTAATTTGATAATCTAAGAGGAAAGAGGTCAGTGTCCCTGACTAAATAGTCATGTATTGCATGTTTTCAAAATCCTAGCAGTGCACTGGTGTGCCATGGCACAGTGATTGAAAATCACTGACCTAGGAGATAATCAGAGCCTCTATTAGGTAAGGGAAGTAACACTAACTGCTGAACTCCAGAGTGGTTTAGCACAATACAAGTTATATTTTTCATTCAAGCAAAATCTTATGTGGCTGATTCTGCTAGGCAGGTAACTTCAGTTGTTCAGGGATCTGAACATCTTCTATCTCATGGCTCCACTATGAACTATGCTGTTGGAGTGGTCTGCTGGATCCTATGCATATGACCAGTAGAAGGAGGAGATAACTTGTACAAAATGGCAGAAGTGGGTTTTTATGTGCCAGGCCTGGACACGATGCATGTCACTTCTGCCTACATTCTGTTGGCCAGAACTCAGTCACATGGCCACACCTAGCTGCAAAACAGCCTGGGAAATAGGCTTTGGTGAGTACATAACAGTGTTTCTTACCGCAGGGATCTTTTAAGCTACACCATCAAATGTCTCTTCCCATCACCAGTTCTATTTTATCTTTACTCCATTATGAAAGAGAAAAAGTCTCACCTTTCAAGGGGGGAGAATGGAAACAAAGAAACCTTAAACTCATGACTCCAGCCTGGACAAAAAAGCCTGGCCTCTAACTGCACCTAGGAGCCAGACCTTCCACCTTCCTGACTGAGTGCCTGGGTACCTTCTCTTGTGACCTGCTCTGAGCTCCAAGGCAAACTAGGACAGCCTCTTCTCAGAGGAAGACCTGGTTGGACATCTGGGATCCAGATGCTGCTGGCTTCCTTAATGGCTCTGAAAGGTATTGTACTTAAGCCCCCAAATCCTGCAAAGTCTGCATTTTGTCTCTGAGAGATCTCTCTCTTTTTGCACTCTTTGAGGGCCAAATTCTATGGAGCCAGGCTTCTTTGACAGCTAACAGGGAATTCTCAGTGGAGGACAGCTGATTTTGGATCAATGCCTGCTGTCAATCCTATAAAGCCCAGTTTACTGACCTATAGGGCTTGATGACAACCCCCTTCTGCTTTTGCAGTTAGTTATTTGAGGGCTTAATTCTAAAGCTAGGAGGAGATGGTGCACAGACAAGGATATGTTCATTTGGTTGATCATTCCACTCTCTGCCCTCTTTCTTGTGACTTTGTTTACAGTCCCAAGCAATGCATGTGGCCAAGATATCAAGACACAGTCAACAAGAAGTACCTTTTGCCTGCTCTCAGTGCACATCTCTTACTATTCCTTTGTCTTGGCATTTTATTTTTCATGAAAGTGATCCTAGAGATGAGGTTTGTCTCTACTATGTGATCTCTTAATCCATAATATGAATAGCAATATTAAGAGCTGAGTAGATTCATAAATGGTCAATTCATGATGGGTTTTCAGGGTAAACAAAAGTGCATTTCTACAGCTGTAACTTTCCAAGTTTGAGACCAAGAACTACCACAACGTTGAACTTTCTTTCCAATATATGCTTTAGTCGCACCAAGCCCTACACTGGCTGGATTGCCTGCTGGCCCCAGAAGGAAATTTTTATGTTCATATGTAGCTCTATTACTAAAAATAACTGTAAGAAAAGTAAATATATATTATATTAATGCATATATATGGGCAACGAGTCTCAAAAATACACTTGCTTAAAGACCAGGGAATATAGCTCTCATGTGTTTATGTGAGAAGGATAAGAAGATCTTTCTATGTTCCAGGTTTTCATCTCACCATTTCTGAACATTTGCCTGTTCAGGTTTGCCTCCTCTGTACTATAGTGGAGAAGAAAAGGATGTGCTTTAGGGGATAATTTTAAATGCAAGGAATGACATACCTGACCAAAATGGGATTTACTTCCTCACATAGCCAACATCCTAGAGGTAGAGTGGTGCCAAGGTTGTTAAATCAGTGGCACAAAGGAATGGTCTTTTGGCTCTGCAGCACTCAGGTGTACCTCCTGATAGCCATAGGATGGCTGCTGTAGCTCCAGATATCACGTTTTCATTCAACTATGACCAAATGCTGCAAATGTCTTTCTCCTTTTTATCAGAAAGAAAGACCTTTCTTTGAATCCCCCAGCAGATTTCACTTGTACCTCATCAGCCTAAAAGGAGTCAATTCTTATAACTATAATCAGTGGCAAAGGGGAATGGTATTATCATAACTGGTTTAGGCCACTGGTTCTTAAATTTTATCATGAACCAGAATCTCCTGTGGGCCTTGTTAAAATGCAGATCGCAGTGTTCCACCACCAGACCTTCTGATTTAGTATATTAGAGTGAAGACTAATACTTGGCATTTCTAATGTTTTGCCAGGTCATTTTACTGCTGCTGGTCTAGGGAACCACACTTTAAGGACTACTGGTGTAGATCTATCTTGCTTCATTTTCTGGGGAATGTGGAAAATCACCTTTCTTGAATGAAGAGTGGCGGTTAGTGTAACTGGGGGAAAATATCAGGAACAAGTCAGCAGAAAGAAAGCTTGTTAGGCAGACACCCAGCCCTGTCCACCCCATGTTTTCCTGTTTGTTTTTTTTCACCCTCTTGTTTTCTGAATATATACCTAGACTCTTTTGGCCTTCTTTTAGGAACCATTGCAGATTAGATGATTTTACTGAAATATTTTCATTCCTATAGCAGATCTTCTTCCTTTGAGATTAACATAAATGCTAAGTCCATCAGTGTGTACTGCTTAAATTATGTAGAGCTTAAATTATTTCCTTCATTATCTATTACCTTTTTTCTTCTCTACAACATGTAGTTGGGCTTTGTGTTTGTTCAGTCATCCAGATTTATTAGATCCATCTTAAGTTCCTCATAATCCTCCTTAGCTCCTACCAAACTAAACACTTTTGTGTCATCAGCAAATTTTTCCACACTGCCATTCACTTCATCCTCTAGGTCATTACAAGTATATTGAGCTAAATCACTGGAACTACTAACTTGAACTTCAGGCATTAACAACATCTGAAATGACTTACCAACCGTGGCAGCAGCCTTTGATCAGTATATCAGTTTCTTATGGTAAAAAAAATCCATATTTGATTCTGTTATTTCTTGTGCAGAGTTTGCAGTAGAGATTATACATATCTTTTTGAAACTTATTCTTTGAAAGTTAGTGTATATGGGTTACTATAGAAAGATTTGGAGATACAAAATTTAAAGATTTGTTTTGAGACCCTCTTCAATCCCATGCCAAAGAACTAGCTACTTGGTATCAAATTCCACCACTGGAGAGGCATTCTTTGGAGTAAATAAGCATCTCTTTTAAAATGAAAGTGTCTCTCTCAAAAGGCTAAAGGATTTTATCATATATACCAACCTGAGTGGTAATCCATTGAGTAATCCTCATTCCCCCCAACTGAGATTTACACACTGAAGGGTGGAAGGTTGGAAGCAAGGAATGGGTTAACTTGGGAATTCAGAAGCAAACCTCACTGGGAAAGAATTCCCAGTGGGCTAGGGGCAGCTGAGAGGGTGGTAGTGGGAACTAGGTACAGAATTTGTAAGAAAAAAGGCCTCAGAAGGTAGCAGTGGGGACAGAAAAAGTGGGAATGCAGGCGAGACTAAGCACATCTCTCACAGTTTGATTCAAGACAGCCCTATTTAATAATATAATGCGTGTCTTAGTAAAGGTTAATAAAAATTCCTGGGACGTTCTTTAGCTTTCCTCCAGAGAAGGAGTGTAATACTTGAACTCCAGAACTAGCCTTTCTATTTTTATTTTTTTCTCATCTCCTGGTCAAAACAGGTTTTTAAGGCTTCATCGTAGTCCTGATCTTTGCCACAAGGCAGCCCCACAGAGCAGGAATCCAAGGTGTTGAAGACTTTTAGGTGACTCACCAAAGGCCATATATGGTTAATGACAGAGGGAAGATTCTGGTGATCAGTGCTGTTTCTATCATACCATGTGGTCTGTAGGATCAGGGCTGTTGTGGATGGTTGTGCAGACTGCATTGCACAAAGGCTCCTAGCTCACGGGTGACAGGGCAGCACAAACCATGGATGCCTTTCTGTAAGTAGCACGAAAGCCCTCACTGCCCTGGCAGAGGCCGTGCTTATTATTTATTACTTATTATTTTCCTACAAATGAGATCACACTTAACTGATCTGAGTTCTTAAGTTTACATTAAAGTTAATTATATAAAATTGGTGCCTGTAGGTCTGGTTCTAGGTATAAGGATGTTTGGATTTCTCAGCATCTTGCTGAGCTGTCTGGCTGCCTCAAGTATTGCCTCCTCCAGTCTCAGGGCCTACCACCGCATCGCTTCACTAACACTTGCCTTGTTTTTAAAAGCCTTATTGAGGTATAATGAGTAAACTATATACTATATACTGTATATATGTAAAGCGTATAATTTTACACATGCTGGGACATATGTACATCCATTAAACCATCACCACAATCAAAGTGATCAACATGTCCATCATCCCAAAATTTCCTTCCTATCACTATAGATCAGTTTATATTTTCTAGAGTTTTATATAAATGGAATCATACAGTGTCTGCTGTTTTATGTTTGGCTTCTTTCACCATCATAATTACTTTAAGCTTTGTCCATGTTGTTGCATATATCAGTGCTTCATTTCTTTTTATGCTGAATAGTATTCCGTTGTATGGATATGCCACAATTTGTTTATTCATTCACCTGATGATGAACAATTGGCTTTTTCCCCTCTTTGTTTTTCTTTTTTCTGCTATTACAAACAGGGATACATATAAGTCTTTGTACAGACGTAAGCATTTATTTCACCTGAATAAATATCTAGAAGTAGAATGGCTGGATAATATGGTAAGTGTATGTTTAACTATTTTATAAAGTAGCAAACTTTTTTCCAGGTAATTGTACCATTTTATGTTTCCCCCAGCAGTGTATCAGAGTTCTAGTTTTTTCATATCTTGGCCAACACTTAATTTGGTCAGTCTCTTTAACTTCAGGCATTCTAAGTGATATACAGTAGTATCTCACTGTGGTTTTAATGCACATTTCCTTAAGGAATAGTGATGCTGAGCATCTTTTTATATGTTTATTGGTTATCTGTATATCTTCTTTGGTGAATTGTGTGTTCAAATCTCTCACTCATTTAAAAAATAGAGGTTATTTTTTATTACTGAGTTTTGGGAGTTATTAATACATTGTGGATAGCATTATTTATCAACCAGGTGATTTATAAACATTTTCTCCTACTCTGTGGCTTGTCTTTTCTTTTTCTTAACAGTGCCCTTTGAAGAGCTGTTCGCAGTTTTGATGCAGTCAACTTATTTTGTATGTGTCTGTATTATTCTTTTGATATTGAATGTAAGAAATCTTTGCCTACCCTGAGGCCAGAAAGATTTTCTCAAATGCTTTCTTCTAGAAATTTTGTACTTTTAGTTTTACATTTAGAGTTCTAATCCATTGTGACTTAATTTTTGATATAGCCAGAGGCTTTTTTGCATAAGAATATTCAATTGTTCCATCTCCATTAGCTGAAAACATTATACTTCTTTGAATTATCTTTACACATGTATAAACATACCAATTGACTATATAGGTGTGAGTCTATTCCTGGACTTGCCATTATTTCTATTGATAATATCGTATATCTTGACACCAATATCACATTATCTTAATGACTCTATTCTGTTCCACTGGTCAATTTATCTTTCATGATGCCATTACAGTCCCTTAATTGTTAAAGTTTTATAATATATGTTGAATAAGGTAATGTGGAATCTTTGTTCCTATTTTTCAAAGTTGTTTTGGTTTTCTGAGCTTCTTCCATATGAAATTTAGAATCAGCTTGCCAGAAGAAAAAAAAAATTACAAAATGGATTTTGATTTGGAATGATTTTTTTCTATAGATTAATATTCTATAGATTAATTGTATGGAGTCATCTGACTAATTATTCCAGTAAACCACTCCATTTACTTAGGTAGTTTTAAGTGTACAGATTTTATACATGTTTCTTCAGATTTACTCCTATGCATTTGACATTTTATGCCATTTTAAATGGAATTAAAAAAAATATCAATAGCTAATTGTTCATTGGTAATATATAGAAATAACCAAATTTTGTATATTGATTGTGTATTCTGTAATCTTCCTAAAGTCACTTATTAGTTCTTGTAGCATTTTTGTAGATTCCATAAGATTTTTCTTCGTAGGTGATTATGTCATCAATGCATAGAAACAGTTTTACTTCATTTCCAATCTGGATGCCTTTCATTTATTCTTCTTGCCTTTTTCACCTGGTTAGAACCTCCAGTATGATACTGAACAGAAGTGGTGAGTGAACATTTATCTCTTGTTCCTAATCTTCAGGAGAAAATATTCAAGCCCTTAATCATAAGTATGAGGTTAGCTATACATTTTCAATAGATAACTTTTATCAAGTTGAAGGAATTTCCTTGAATTCCTAGTTTACTAAAACTAGGAACTCTAATTACACACATATTGGGCCACTTGAAGTTGTCCCACAGCTCACAGATACAGTTCATGATTTTCAGTCTTTCTCCTCTCTGTGTTTCATTTTGTTTAGTTTTTATTGCTGTGTCTTCAAGTTCACTAATTTTTCTTTTGCAGTGTCCTCTGGCTGCTTTAGACATTGAGGTTACACAGGTTAAAATTTGATATGACTTCATTCTCATGGTTTGACTTTGAGCAAGTTACTTACTTTCTCCAAGTCTCATTTTCTTCATTAATAATTGGGGGAAGTAATAGTTCTGGGAGGGTTAATTTTATGTGTCAACATGGTTAGATTATGGTGCTCAGTTGTTTGGCCCAACATTAGTCTGGATGTTGCTGTGAAGATACTTTGTGGATATGATCATCATTTACAATTTATTGACTTTAAAGGAAGAGTACCCTTGATAATGTGGGTGGGCCTCATCTGAATAGTTGAAGCAAAAACCAAGGTTTCTGGGACAAGAAGGAATTCTGCCTCAAGACTCTAACATAGAAATCCTACCTGAGTTTCTATCCTGCAGCTTGCCCTATGGCTTTTGGACTCAAAACTGCAGCTCTTTCCTGAATTTCCAGCTTACTGGCCTGCTGTACAAATTTTGGACTTGCTGGTCTCCACAATCACTTGAGTCAAATTTCTTAAATAAATTTCTCTAAGGAGAACAATTGTTATGACCTGTTATTTTGTTCTCTCCCAGTCTCTTTCCCATACTTCCCCTATCATGTATTTAAAATGTTAAAATAAATGTTACATAAAAATAAATAAATAAAATTTGCAAACAACTTAAGTGTGTGAGATTGCCTTCTATCATTTGCAGGTTACCTTTCATAAGCTGCAATGTATAAGGCAATCTTTAACATGAAATAAATCTTCTCTTAAAGTATGTCAATTTATGTATTAAACAAATACACCTGTGCGGGTTCAACAGTGGAGGCCTATGGGGAAAGTGACAGACATTATTTTCCCATCAACTCCAAGTTTTTACACATACTTTCGGTACAGGGCTGCCCTGAAATTCTCTTCCACTCCACTTCCTTCATGGAAGCAGCCACAGGGGCTAATGAAAAACTTGGGGGTCAGAGGCAGGAAACTGAAGTAGAGGGAACCCAATAAAGTGGCAGAATGAAGTTGGAGAGATAATGAAGGAAAGATCAAACCCCCAATTTTTATATTAAACAATCCAAGGTAATATTTATATACTCAGCCAAGCAGGATGTAATAGCTCTGACTTTCCCCTCTGGGCCCTAGAGAATTAAGAGGGTAAGACAGGAACCTTTTAAACTAGGAGAACTTTTTCTGCTGACAATTTTGGGTTTTTCCTCTTACATTATTATGCACATCATCACAATAACATTAAAACCTGGTATTCCTGGCAGTGTGTTTTCAGTAGTAAGCATCTATACAGAGATTATGAAGTGTGACTCCCACATTTTGGGTGGAACTTCACCCTATCAACCTATTTGCTCAAGTAGATGCATGCATCAATTCCGTTACAGGACTATAGGTTAAATAAAGTATGAGCTCTCACCACTTCTGTAGACAGAGGGATTTAAGCAACAGGAGAAAAGGCAATAGTATTCATTCTAGTAAACATGTATAACTTACAGCACTGGGAAATAAATGGAGAATAATGATAGGAAAATGCTATGCATTTAATTTATCTAGTATTCTTTTTCTTTTTGCCGTGGATTTAGGAAGTTAAAGTGTGTAAGCTGACGCAGTTAAAGTTTTAAGTCCTAGGGAATTCTGACATGTGACTATTTTAGTCCCATAAAAATTTAAATTTCTTGCTTTGGAAAGAGGCAAGACAATGGGAGAAAGAAAAGAGACACTCATAATCCAAGAATGAACTTTAAAATGGTGATTCATTTATTCATTTAACCTTCATGACTTGATTCATGCTATGAAACTGGCACAAATAAACACTGAATGAGTCATTTTAGAATAAATTTCAGATGAAAAGCTTTGGTAGAAAGGGAACTACACTGTATATCATTTGTTAAATCTCATTTCTCTAAAACTTTTGACTTTCTTTATTCTTTTATTGGCTTTCTCTTGCCAGTTTCTGGTCTCCATGGTTGAGTCATTATGTCTGTTAAAAAGAAAAGTCAAAATTCATGAAAAACATACAAAATAAGACTAATTTTGAAATTATAGATAGTCCAGGAAATAATAAAGTTAACACACTTGGATCACTTTCAGATTTACAGAAAAATATATTCCACCGAGTATGAACACGAAGCAACATTACCTAGAAATCCACTAATAGTTTTGCAGCTTTATTGGAAGACTGAGATTTTACTATTCCCACTATAGCAGAACATTTTATGAAAATGCCTTTAAATCTCAACAACTAACCCTGGAGTCATGCCAAATTACTTTTTAACCCCAATCAGTGGAATGCACCATTAAATGAAAATATGAAAATTTGAAGAATATCTTCAGAGACATTACAAACTACTTAAACATTAAATCATCTCATATAAGATGAATCAATGATCAGAATGGGGAGATTCTCTGAGAAGGATGAAATATTTATTTAAAAGGCCAATGGGTCATGGGACACACAGTTTGCTTGTAATATGTTCAGTAAATCACTATGTTCTCACTTCAGGGACTCCAAACACTGCAATTTCCTCTAAACTGAATTTTGATTGTTCAACAAAATAAGATATTGCACTATACTATACTAAGAAATAACATAATAAATAGCAATATAGATGTTGGTTTTCCCCCTCCTCCCTCTGAAACTTCTCTGGAATTTCCTGCTTCTCTTTTGTGACAAAGATTTCTTTTTTTCCATCATTCTTTTATGGGCGATTGGTTCCTATCATTTTTGAACATGTATTTTTCTTTAAAAATATCAGATTTAAAAAATTTAGCCTTACATTGTCTCATAAAAATTATGCTCTCAATACAACCAGACCCAGATTGTAGATTTGCTTTCCTCCCCCCCCCGCTAAAAAAACAAACAAGAGAAAATTCAATAAAAACATTCTACTTCCCACCAGAGACACTGGTGACGGTAATCCAGGTATTACCCTACCTGCAAATATGTGTCCAGCACACAGGGCCTGCATGGCAGTATTTTAAAAGCTTAACCTAAGATTTTCATATTAAGAATGGAATGTAATGTCTTTTGATTCCTTAAAACTCTATTTTTTAAGAAAGGTACCTTTTAAAATGATCTGGGTAATGACCTGGGACTGCAACCAGGTACTCTGTGGAATAATGAGCTCACCTGCCTCCCTTTCTCAGCCTTTTTTAAAAGTGGAGAAGCAGCACCCAAAAATACATCACAAAAAGATGTGCACTGCAGTGTCCCTTTATAATGACCACACATAGCCTGACTGTCCATCAAGAGGAGACTGAAAAAGTTCAAGTATATTGGAGGGGTTAGAGTAGAAGCACTGGAGACCAGCTGCCAGTTACTAGCTAATTTTTAAGTTGGAGTGAAGCATGAGATACTAGTTCCTAGTATTCCCAGCACCTATATCAGTGCCTGGCACATAATTGCTGCTCAATAAATATGTGTTGTAGAAATATAAAAAGGTTGCAGGAGTGCCCAGCAAATAGTTTGCACCCAGATGGTAGCTATTATTATGGTATATACATACAATATAATAATAGTAATTTAAAAATCTTATGTATCAATATGTAAGGATAAATTCTAAAACTTTAATTATGATATACATGTAAAAGTATAAGGTGCTACAATTTTTATAAAAAAATAGCCCAAATGTGCAGTTATGTGCACACCTATTTTTATATCTGCACATTCACACACACAAGGCTATCCCTGGAAGCATCCACAGGCACTGGTATGCTTATTTTCCTTTGCATACTGTTTTGTAGTTTTGACTTTTGGCCATTTGCATATATGGCAGGTTGGTTTTCTAGGAAGCAGGTTTTGAGTTAAGGTTAATATGCAGGATGTTATTAGGAAGGACTCTGGTAGAGGGGAGAGGAAGGAAGCAGGACTGGGAAGAGGGAGAAGTTGATCTTCGATGGACTCCCAAAAAAGGCTTCAGGCAACCCCCCTGAAAATTCTGAAGCTGTGATGGCCCCTTAGAGTTGTTCCAGGATGGAAAGAGGGGCCAGGTCCTCATGACCCCAATTGACCAGGCACTGGATGCTGGCTGGCTCTGAAGGAGGCATACCTTGAGTCAGGTCATCTTTGGACGCTGGCTGGCTCTGAAGGAGGCATACCTTGAGTCAGGTCATCTTTTTCAGCTGAGGCAATCCCTCCAAAGGGTTGATGGCTAAGGGCCTTCTTTCACCACATTTCCAGCAAAAGGGCGCTAAGTACCCATTTCCTGAAGGGGCACTGGGAGATGCATGATAGTATTCAGGGCATTATTGGTTCTTCAATAAATGAATGACACAACTATCAAGTATGTAATGTCCAGTCTCAATAATTAAAACACTGGGCTAGCTCAGTTGCGGGAGATAGACAGACTTTGTGGTGTGACCTACTGGATGCTGAGGGCTACCTGCCCTCCGGCTTCCAAGTTTTTCTTACACCCTGGCAAAAGTACATGAGTTTTATCAGTTTGTTAAGGGATGGTTTAAGCAGTGCTTCCTGGAGAAATTTATTTGTGCATACTTACTGCCTTAATAGGTTACTCAATAATTATAACCTATTGATAATTCAGGAGTACATGAGTTGGCCACTAGAGAACAAGATGTTTTCCTAGTTTAGACCTTAATAATATTAAGAGTTAAGGGTAGACTCTCTGTACAACCCAGGAGCATGAATATAACATGGACCATTGTTCTACAAAATGGGATGTGTGTGCACGAAGGAACACAAAAGACACAAACTTGCCCTCTCTTTATGACAAAGACATTTGTTAAGGAAAGGAAATTTGAGAATTTCTATGTATATATATTTCAGTCTTTAAAAAAGGAAAAATAAGGAAGAAATAAAGATTCCCTAATATGTAATAAACATGTGAAGTTTGGCCCCTTACTCAGTCCATAAGCCAGACTACCTCATGTCAAGTACAGCAGAAGGGAAAGCCCTAATTCCACAACACAAAAGATAGTGGCAAGGATACACCTGCTTTTACCTTCATGTAACATTTTGCAGTTAATTTGTTCTTGATTAACTGGAATGCCAAATATTATTACTTAGTTTTAACAAATCCTCACAAAATTATTATGGGGCATTGACTATTGACTTTTTTTGTAACGTGGTATCTTGAATTGGACCCTGGAACAGAAAAAGAACAATATTGAAACTGGAGAAATAAAAGTCTGTACTTAATTATACTTTAATAATGTAAATTTCTTAGTTTTGAGAAACATACTGTGGTTACATAGGATGCTAACATTAGGTAAAACTGGGTGGAGGGTAAATGGGAAATCTTTTTTAAAAAATTTAATTAAAATAAAATTTTTTAAATTTATCTTTATTGTTAAAAGTATTACAGATGTCCCCCCCTCATTAATTGTCTCCAGCCTGCAACCCCAGCCCCCAGGCCTTTGCACACTATTGTCTGTGTCCATGAGTTTTGTATATATGCATATAAGTTCTTTGATTAATCTCTCCCTACCCACTTCCCCAACCTTGACTTCCCTCTGAGATTCGTCAGTCCGTTCCATGCTCCTGTGTCTCTGGATCTATTTTGTTCATCAGTTTATATTGTTCATTACATTCTACATATGAGTGCGATAATGTGCTACTTGTCTTTCTCTGATTGACTTATTTCACTTAGCATATTACTTTTTAAGTCCATCCATGGCATCCTTCTGTTTTGTTTTGTTTTTTGTTTGCTTTTTATTTTAAAAATTTATCTTTATTGTTGAAAGTATTACAGGTGTTCCATTTTCCACTCCCCTATTGACTCCCTCCACCTCACTCCAACACCTTTCCCAGGCCTTCACCCCATTATTGTCTGTGTCCATGGGTTATGCATATAACTTGTTTGGTTAATCTCTTCCCAACCCCCACCCCACTTCCTTCTTCCCTCTAAGATACGACCATCTGTTGCATGCTTCACTGTCTCTGGGACTATTTTGTTTGTCAGATTCTTTTGTTCATTATCTTCTTCTTAAAGAAGACCCTTCAACATTTCATGTAATACTGGTTTGGTGATGATGAACCCCTTTAGCTTTTTCTTATCTATGAAGGTCTTTATCTGACCTTCAATTCTAAATAATAGCTTTGCTGGGCAGAATAATCTTGGCTGTAGGTCCTTGTTTTTCATCACTTTGAATATTTCTTTCCACTCCCTTCTGTCCTGCAAAGTTTCTGTTGAGAAATCAGCTGACAGTCCTATGGGTGCTCCCTTCTAGGTAACTAACTGCTTTTAAGATTCTCTCTTTGTCTTTAACCTTTGGCATTTTAATTATGATGTGTCTTGGTGTGGGCCTCTGTGAGTTTCTTTTGTTTGGGACTCTCTGTGCTTCCTGGACTTGTAAGGCTATTTCTTTCCCCAGGTAGGGGAAGTTTTCTGTCATTATTTTTTCAAATAGGTTTTCAATTTCCTCTCCTTCTGACACTCCCATAATGCAAATGTTGGGCTGCTTGAAGTTGTCCAGGAGACTCCTTACACTACCTTCATATTTCTGGATTCTTTTTACTTTTGCTGTTCTGATTGGGTGTTTGTCACTTCCTCATATTCCAAATTGCTAATTTGATTCTCAGCATCCTCTACTGTTGATTCTCTGTAAATTATTCTTCTTTTCAGTTAGTGTAGTCTTCATTTTTGACTGATTCTTTTTTATGTCATTGATGATCTCACTATTTTCCTTAAAAGTCTTACTAAGATCCTTGAAATTCTCATTAAGTTCCTTGAGCAACCTTATAACCATTGTTTTGAACTCTTATATAGTAGCGTGCTTGGTTCCATTTCATTTAGTAATTTTTCTGGCTATTTCTCCTGTTCTTTCATTTGTGACATGTTTCTTTGCCTCTGCATTTTGGCTGCTTCCTGGTGTTTATTTCTATGTATTGGGTAGAGCTGTTATGTCTCCTGGAATTGGTAGAGTGGCTTTGTCCTGTAGGACCCAGTGGCTCAGTCCCCCCAGTCACCTGAGCTGCACCTTCTAGGTGCTCCCCTGTGTGGGCTGTGTGCCCTGTCCTGTTGTAGTTAAGCTTTGGTTGCTATTGGTGTCACTGGGAGGAACTGACCCCCAGGCCAATTGACTGTGAGAGCCAGCTGCAGCTACAGCCAAAGAACTGGTGTGCTGGAGATATCTTTTTGGAACAGGATTTACTTCAGTGGGGCTTTGGTGTTGATTGAGTCTGCCCCTTGAGTGTGTCACTCGTGGATGTGGTAGGGTTGTAATCCAGTGTGATCAAAGCTGACCACCAGGTGCACTGTTTCTGGGGCCTTCCGGGAGGTGCAAAGTCAGCCTCTGCCTGTACCCTGCCCAGGGCCACCCAGCATGAACTCTACTGCAACCCATAGATGGCTGCTACTTCTGTTGGGCTCAGAGGTGCCCAGGAGAAGCCAAGCTGTGAACCAATACAGGCTGCTGCTAGTGCTGTGCCTGGAGCCACTTAGGGAGAGGTATGGGGCATGCTGAGGCAATATGCTGCTTGTTTGAGAAATTTTAGGAAAGTTCTAAGCCTAAGGCAAAAGAAGCCACTTGCATAGAAAAGCCACTGGAAATGGCTTGGATGAGCTTTCGAGTAGGGAAGGGTGGGGTCTCAGAATCACCAGGGCGGGGTGAAAGGTGTGAGTCAGGTTGATGGAGATTCAGGGATGGTGCCTACCTGTTGGCTCTCTGTTGGGGGAAGGCTCATCAAAGGAGCAGTGGTTTCTGCTGTCTCTTCTGTCTCAGAGAATGGTGTCCCTCCAACTATTGCCCTGATTCCAGGCATATTAGATCCTTCCCCAATGTTCCAGGCTCCTTTCAAGCTACTGCCCAGTGCTGGAGCTCAGTGTCAGTGAGTCCCAATAGGTCAGTGCATGGGCCCTTTAAGAGGAACTCTCTGACTCTAGCAGCCCCCTCCTCCCTCAGTCTCAATTCCCACTGGTTTTTACAGCCTGAAGTTGTGAGACTTCTCTTCCTGGCACTGGAACCCTGGGCTGGGGGGCCTGATGTGGAGCTGGTACCTCTCACTCCTCTGGGGAAACCTCCACAGATGAGATACCTCTCCCAGTTTTAAACCCCATCACCCAGGTCTCAGGTTCCCTGTTTCCACGACTCCGCCCAATTCAGCCCTGCATCTCTACCCCTCCTACCAGTCTCAATGTGTTTCTTCTTTAATACCCTAGTTGTAGGACTTCTTTTCAGCTAGATTTCAGGAGGTTCTGAATAATAGTTGTTCTGCATTTTAGTTGTAATTTTGATGTATTTGTGGGAGGCTGTCTGGGTGTCTCCCCTCTCATTTTGTTGTCCTCTCCTCAAAATCACTATTCACTTGCAAAATATCTTTTGAATTTTCTGTTGAAACTAATGGCCACATTGCTCTATAGACCTAACAACAAACAGTTGTGTTTGGGTTTTTGGTGTCACCATGTTGCTAGGAGAACTTCTACTATGGAATTTACAATGCCTCACTATCTTTACTTCTCCAGTACAGCTCTGCCATGTGCACAGGACACTGCGTGTGTGCAGGGGAGTGAGATGATGCATCACAAGGCCAAGTCCAGAACACCAATTGAAAGGAAAGAGTTCCACCTGGACTTTGTGGGAGAAGAACTGAAGTCTAGCATAAAAGTCCCAAAATCAAAATAGGGTTTTTATAATTTTAAGAAACTTCAAATATTATTTTGCTTTTGCTTTTGTGCTACCCAAACTTTCTCGTTTCTCCTTGACAATAGTTCTAGCAAACAACAGTAAAATGGGCCAGAAATGCATTTTGTTGGATTTTGTTGGAAATAGGCAACGACCTGGCCCCAAGTTTCATTTGCCGGACTTGGTAACTCTCCAAGCACAGTGGTATGAGGGTGGTATGTTAGCCAAAAACCTTGTTGATCAGATCAGCAAACACAGGCTAAGAGAGTGGCAGAGGTTGAAGACGAACAGAACAGATGCTCTATGTGCAAAACAGGTAACAAGGTGCTAAACTGAGTGCCGAAACAAAGAGCACATATGTACCTCCTCTAAGAACCAGAATTTCAAGTGCCACACACTTTCTTTCCTTTGTTATTTACTAAAAAGTATCCCTCCAAGTATAATGTGTGCATATATTTTCAGAGTGATAGAAAAAAGAATAGAGATTGACTCACCATCTAACATTTTTGAAATATTTGAAAACTGCCTTTGCTTTGAAATGTTGGAAAACCATACTTGCTTAGAAAATATAACTCATTTTATTTTTTAAATATTCCTGTTCTTTAGTGGGAAGCTTGTTTTATAAAACCTTCTAAATCAGAGCATGGTGGCCTTTCTGGAGTCTTCCTTCTGAGGGCCAATATGAGGCCATTTCCCCTGTGATTGTGGGCTGGAGGGCCCAGCCACATGTTCCCACATCTGCTTCTGGATGAGTCCAGGTGCAGAAAAGGCATGACGTTTTCCCCGGCAGACCCACCCCTTGGGTAAAAATTGGGAGAATAGGAAATGCCAGGAAGGATTTGGGTGTGTTAGATTTATGGGGAAATTTTCCACTTCCAATGCTCAGTGGGCTGTCGGGGCTTAGGCCTGCTCAGTACAGGTGATGGAGCCCCTGGCCACCCTTTCTGTGGGTAGTGATGTGCTCTGGCTGAAATGCTGAAGGGGTAGAGGACGTTTCTCAAAGAACTTAGGCTCTCTTTCTCATAAGAACCTACTCACTGGAAGGATTTGCTGTCATTTATGCTATTTGAATGCCATGGCTATCACAGGAAATGGTAGTATTTGTATGGTCACTGGGACCACAGCTCAAAGCTGGAGAAGCCTGGTGGGAAGATCAATTAGTCAATACACTTGTAAACCCAATTGGCACAGAGGTTGGGAAGATCTAGTTCAGACCATAGCCCTATCTGTGTTTGAGGAATGAAAGCCTTTGTCCACCATTAAAGGATTTGAAGGGACATGAGCACTTTCTTAGTGCTAGGTTGTGTCATGTTGTGTAGGCTGCTGTCACATTTTTCTGTTGTGGGATAACAAAGGCTGCATGGACTGAAGAAAAAGAAGAAAGTAGTCCTGTGGGAGGTTGGAAATCCTGGCGGTTGGCAAGGCAAGGCATTGGATTCATATTCAGTAATGAGAAAGTGAAGGAATATTGGTGGGAGAACACATCAAATATCTCCTAGGGAGGTGGTCTCTCTTCTCCTTGCATATCATCTGGCAAAGAGGAAGTCATTTCATTCACATACTGAAAGTAATTGCCCCCAACCTATGAAATTAAGAGCATTTCATGTACAAGCTCAAAGATTCAGGGAGTATGGTTTTGGTTGTTTTAATCATTTTAAAGCCAATTGTCTGTCAGACTAAACAACAAAATCATTTTCTTGTTACAGAGTTTTATCAAGATGAATCATACTTTATTAAACAACTTTTTTCATCTGTAATGTTCACTGACTCCAAATAATGGTGAAGCTAGTAATGACCAGAGTATCCTACTCTGAGACAGACAACCCAAATCTAAAGACGGCTTGCAGAGTTTCTTGGCTGAGTTCCTCAGAAACACCTCTTTTCCAGTTCAGCTCAGATGATCTCTGGAATCAAATGATTTTGCTCACCCCTTAACTTTGTCCCCATTTTTTATAATAAAAATTCAATTACTTTAAGATCCCATGACCAGTAAGGCAATGCCAGGGTTGGGTTGTAAGTAAACAGGGATGGCCAGAAAGATCCAAGACCACAAATTGGGTTAGCAGATTCTATAGTTCCAGTGAGCCAGAGTAGGGAGCAGGCCAGGACCAGGGCTATAGCATGGGAGAGGCAGAGCCCAGGAGAGTTGGCATCAGGCAGGTACTGCAGGCCTGGGAAAGTAAGACCCAGTGTCCAATAAGTCAGAAAGCAGAAATGCAGCTAAGTAGACCACACAGAATTCAGTTCTAGGAATAAGCAAAAAGGCTGGAAAAGACCTTGAGTGCCCATGGGTGAATGGAGCATGATACTGAGCCTATTGCTCTCACATGCCTCCCTCCATGAGTAAATTGAATCCCAATTTGGAGATTGGGCCCATCCAGGAGCACAACAGTGCCCAGGATCTGGAGCTGTGAGTGGTCAGTGCAGCAAGCCTGACAGTAGTTCAAAGGGAATCATGCTATTCCCCTAAGCCTTAAATGCATACCAGTTCTTTGGTGCTGCCCACAGTATTCCCCTTCTCGTTTGACTATAGTGACCGAGGCCTTCATCACAAAATACATGAAACTCTAAGTGGCCTCAAATAAGGATGGAGAAGGAGGGATGTAAAATTTAACTCTGGTAGGTAGAAAAACAAAAACCAAAAACTATTGTTTCATGTGGAGACAGGAAGCTAATAGTGGTATAGCATGGTGAACTTTGGAGGAGAGATGTTTAAAACTATTGTATTTAGAGCAGAAAAGTCGGAATGATGGATTTTGTAAGGCATACTGGGATAAAAGTGTGCTTGCAGCTGAATGTAACTCGTGTTGCACAGGTGTGGGACTTGCCTGGAGGCCCCAGGGCTAAACTGGGGGCTGAAGGTGGCCAATATCTCCTCACACCTAGAACTCATTCAAAGCACAGAGATAAGGAGCTCAGATTGCAATAAGTGTGAAGAAAGAAACAGAAGGGAAGCATAACATGATGTTTGGATCAATTCCCCAAACTCCATTCTGCCACCCCTGAGCTTCAAGCACCAAATCTGAGGACACCAATAGGTGCACATGATGGTTTCAGCCCTCAAAGAGCCTGAGTGGTAGTGCTTGTGTGGGGTGGGGGTGGGTTTGGGGGGACGGGAATGGAAACAGAAACTCACTGTCAGGACTGACAGCAGGACCCACAGGGTGTAATGAGAGGATAAGTTTATTCTTATCTCCAGGCTCCCTTTAGTGCATCTGGTGGGGCTGTACTTTCTCAATCCTGGGGGAAAATTCAGGGCCCATAACTTTTCTGACCACATTTAGATGTGAAAAAAAAAACAAAATCAGTCATTTAAATCTCAAAACATTATCTAAGTCAGTAATTAATATGGTTAATCAAGTGTAATATTCAAAGCTTCACATTTCATTTCACAGTAAAACTTAGTCTTCAGGAGCACAGATCCTCCCACCCACCCCCACACTCCCATCTGTGGGGTTCAAACTCCTCCAGCATGGGGGGGTGGGGGAGGAGGGGGAAAGTCAGGGAGCCAGAAAGGTCTTACTGGACTACACAAGGCAGTGGGTTTGCACCGTTGGCCTGGCTGGTGTTCCAGCAGCTTCTCAATGGTGTGGTGCCTTCATGAGTTCTCCCTAACCCTCCACCTCCCTTTCCCAGCTCATCCTCAATCCTGCAGACATCTCCACTGTGGCCCCTTGATGTTTTGCTTGCATCTCATCTGGCTGCTCACTTTCCACTCTTTTCTCAGCTCCTGGGAATTGAAATCACTTTCTGGCCTGTACTTGGCCAGCTTTATCCCTATTTTCACTGAATTGCCCTCATCTAACCCTCCAAAAATGCTGGGAGTCCTCTGCCCCTACTCTGAGTGCAAGCTTACCCTAAGGCAGCTTCCTCTTTTTTCCCCCTCAGTTTATTTTGTTCATCAGATTCCACATATAAGTGAGATCATGTGGTATATGTCTTTCTCTGATTCATTTCACTTAGCATAATAATCTACAGGTCCATTCATGCTGTTCCAAAGGATAAGAAGAGTTCCTTCTTTTTTATAGCCTCGTAGTATTCCATTGTGTAAATGTGCCACAGCTTTTTATCCACTTGTCTACTGATGGGCAATTGGGTTATTTCCAGATCTTAGCCATTGTAATAACGCTGTTGTGAACATAGGGGCGGATATATTCTTTCTGATTGGTGTTTCAGGATTCTTAGGATATATTTCCAGAAGTGCAGCTGCTGAGTCAAATGGAAGTTTCATTTTTAATTTTTTGAGGAAACTCCATACTGTTTTCCACAGTGGCTGCACCAGTCTGCATTCCCACCAGCAGTGTACTAGGGTGCCCTTTTCACCACGTCCTCGTCAGCACTTGTTGTTTGTTGATTTATTAGGTGGCAGCTACCTCTTCTTTCTTTGCCATCAGAGCAGCTGGCTTCCAGGCTCTCCCCTCTACACTCCTCAGCCAGACTCCAGCCCATGGTGTCCCCAAGCTTCAGAGGACACAGGCTAACCCTCCCAATTTTCCTTAAAGCTCCTATACATTGGTTTGAGGTAGGGCAAGCCACCCTATTCTTCCAGGTGAGACCCATACCTTAGCTTTCTTTCAAAAACTTTTCTACTGTAAACTTCAATTTTTTTTCTTGTCCTCTCTGTCATCTTTTATAGTCTGAAGGTAGGTGGTTGGCTGAGAGTATAAAACTAGACTTCATAAGCACTTTTTGCAAATCTTGCAGCTCACTTTGTGATATTTCATCTATTGTAATGTTTCATTTATTGTTTCATCAGTTGAAATTGAGACTAAAATAGTTATAATTTAGCATCTTATACAATTAGCATAGTACATCCCTTTTTCTCCCAGGGCGTAGCACGTACAGAAAATGACAATATTTGAGTGGTACTCAAGGGTCAATGGATGTGCTGTTCATGGCTGGAGGTGACTGACCAAGAGCTCCAGCTGCTCTAGGCCTAATGCGTATGCCTCAAGTCCTAAGGGCACACCCACAAACTATTTGCAACACACCAATGCAACTTAACATTGGTTGGGAAGCTGTGCATTAGACTGTGCAAGGCCCCAAGTGGTGCAGAAAAGCAAATGATTCATTTGAGCCATAGCATTAAGCTACCCAGACCTGGTGATGCCTGATTTGGGTTTCGAAAGATAAAGAGGAGCCCGGCCGGGAGGGGCTCAGTGGTTGAGCGTCGACCTAGGATCCAGGGGATCAGGGTTCGATTCCCGGTCAGGCCACATGCCCGAGTTGTGGGCTGCAGCCGATCAATGACTCTCTCATTATTGATGTTTCTCGCTCTCTATCTCCCTCTCCTTTCCTCTCTGTGAAATCAATAAAAATATATTTTTTAAAAAAAAAAAAAGAAAGAAAGAAAGATAAAGAGGAGTTCTATGGGCAGCCAAGTAGGGCACGGGCATTCTGGGTAACTCAATAATTTGGTGCAGTTGGGGAATTCAAGTATGTGACAAGCAGAAGGAGATGTGGCTGGGCAAGAGGCTGGAGGAGACTCTTTCCTGGGCAGCCGTTTCCCTCAAGATTTCCTCATAGTGGAACCACAGAGCAATTTCAATTTTATCACAGCCTCAGTCTCGACTCCTTTTCTTCTTCATACTTCACATCTAATGAATTACCCTGTTCTGCTTGCTGGTTTCACCATTAACTTGTTTTCACATCATCCCCTCCTTTCCTTCCCACACTCACTGCCATACCCTTGATCTTCTTTCTCCTACTGTGGTAAAGGGGAACCTCATCCATCTCTGCTCCCCACCTTCGCCCTCCCAATTCATTTTCTATGCTGCAACCACAGCGATGTTAAACATCAAGCCGAGTTTAACACCTCCAATCATTGTACATCTCACTCAGTAAAACTCTCCTGCCTTGCCATCGTCCACCCAAGCCCACATCTCTAGAACCTGCTGCCTGTCCGAACTCACCTCCCTACTCTCGCCCATCTGCTCCAGTCATGCAGGCCTTTGGTTTTGTCCTCAACTTCACCAAGCACACCCTGCCTCAGGGCCTTTGCCTTTGCTCTTCTGTTTTGGAAAACTTATTCTTTGAACACTCCCAGGTTTCTCTCCTTACTTCTTCAGCCTCTGCTCAAATGTCACTTTATGAGAGATCATCTGTAAACAATAGCAACCTGCCCCCAACATTCCTATCCTCATTACCCTGCTTTATTTTTCTCCAGAGCACTTCTCACCACTTGCCTTGTTTATTTGATCACTGTCTGCCCCAGTGGAGTAGGAGCTTGTAAAGCAAGATTTGGTGCTCTTTCCCAGGAGACCCTCAGTGATAGGCATTAAATAAATGGGTGAATAAAGTGATGTGGGAAGAGAATGTTGACTCACTTTATACCCATAATTAGTTTCTTCGTGCTTCATGCTATGGAAAGCCATCTCCTTTGACAGCAATCATTCAATTATTTATTGAAGATTGTATGTGTGATGCTATGCTAGGTATGTTACATGTATCATCTCAGTCTTTGAAATAATCTATGAAGTAGGTACTATTTTCAGTCCCCCCTTTTAATATAATGTGAGTTTTTACAGTTTTTATAATGTATATATAAATAACAGATTAAAACATACAATAATGTATACTTACAATGTATTTACTCCTGCAATTGTTGTTTATTTATTCTGACCTATTTTGTGTGTACACATGAATGCAAACTTATTGAACTTGGAGTTTGTGTGTGTTTTTACTTGATTTTTTTCCTTTACAAAGTGAGCTCCTATTATATATATAGTTACACAATGTAATGTGTCTCAAAGATTTTTCTCATGAAAGGTAATAAAATCTACCTCATTCTTTTTCTTGGCTTCATGCATAAGCTACACTGATGTGTTTAATCAGTTCCCTACTGATTGGCATTCGTGTTGGTTTTCTGTTTTGGTTCTACTATATTATAAATAATCCTGCAATAAAATCTGTCTTCCTGAACTGTTGATCAGGGCCCAGGCATGTTAGTATATCAGGAGAGAACTTCTTAGATGTGAACTTTCTAGGACTGTAAAATATGCACATTTTATTTATTATCATCTGGTACTGTGGCTCTGGTCTCTGTAGCAGATGTGCCTACTGTCCTGCTCACATCCCTCCACTTGCCATCGCTATGCAGACTGTCCCTACTCTGTGCTGAGGCTTCCTGCAGCCACCAGAGCTTGTTCTGTTTGTGCATGACTCATGAAATGAACACCCCAGAACAGACTTCAATCAGTGACCCACGGGAGTTAATGGATGCACACCTCAGCCCCTTTGCCCTTGGTGAATTAACTTTGAGGTGTGTGTTTTCCACCGAATCAGTTTCCTGCTGCCCACAGTGGTAACTTGATTGACAACACACTCTTGATTGACATTCTTTCCTTTCCTGTTTCCTTTCCTCCATCCCTACTCATATTTCTTAGGTTCACCGCCCAAATGAACCCTCATACTCAACTCCTTGTCTCAGGGTCTGTTTCTGGAGAGCCAAAACTAAGACACACATTTATTTCTGGGGGGGGGGGGGGGGGGGGGGAGTTTATTCTTTAAATAAAGGTGATGCATAAATCTGGTATTTTTAAAGTACTGTATAAAAAGATCGAAATGAAATGTGAACATCTTTTATTTTCTAACACCTAGTCTCTTTACCCAAAGGTAATCCCTGAAACAGTTTCCTTTATTTCTTTACATAAAAAGATATAATTAAACAAACATATATACACATATACTTTTAAAGGAAACAAATGGAATAATTCTAAACACCACACTTGGCACCTTTTTTCATGTAATGAAATATCTTGGAGAGCATTTATGTTTGCACATGCAGATCTTTAGCAGTTTAATGGCCAAGCATTGTAGGGCCAAACATAGGTCTCTATGAGTCTACTGTTAGAGAAGATTTACTGTTCTTAATCTTATGCAGTTACAATCATGCTGTGACAAACCTCATTGTAAATTTATCTATTTTTAAATATTAAATAAATTCATAACAGGTCAGAGGTATGTACATTTTCATTTATTTTTCTTTTCTTAGGTATTGCTTTTTCTCTCTTCAAATGAGTTGCACTGATTTACACTTCTACCAGCAGTCTATGAATGCTCATTTTCTCATACCCTCCCCAACACCAGGGTTATCAAACATGTCAATATTTCCTAATCTTTTAAGTGAAAAGAGTATCTAATTATTTTATTGTGATTTCTTTGAGCAACTGTTCATATACTTACTGACATTTATGATTTTATAAATTACCTGTTCATATCCTGACCCATTTTTCAATTGGGTTTCTTATCTTCCTTTTTATTTCGAAGAGCTTTTATATAGAATATGGCCACTAACCTGTTAGATATATTACTTACATTTCTCCCATTCTATAATTTTCATTGAATTTTTAAATAATGAAATATTTTCTTGTATAAGAGCTTTAAATAATTAAGTCAAGTCTATTTTTTCATGGTTTGTAGGTTCCATGTTATGCTTAAGAAGTTTGTCCTGCCTCAAGGTTATAAAAATATCTATCTATATTTCTCCTAGTTCTTTAATATTCACCTATATAGCTCCTACTTTATTTTTGTGAATAGTGTTTGTTGTTGGAAAAAACTACAGAGAGATGGGAGTGAAGCAAAGAAGACAGGCCTGGCTTAAGAATACTGAGTGCTTGGTTGCTGAGATTGGGGAGTTACTATGGATTAGGAGCTGCTGAGGGACCTTTATGGGGATGGTGGTCCTAGGTTTTTTTCTAAGTCTGTTGTTATAGTGATGTGCCAGAGCTAGCTTGTACTGACTCATAAGAGTGGATTTATTATGCATAGCCATTATTATAAGCTTATTGCTATAACATTATAATTAAGAAAATTTTATTTTTAAAAGGTAAAAATATTCAAAATTCATCACTTCCTAATTATTTTACTGTATTTTACTATCACCTATGCTTATTTCCTATTACCCATGTTTATTTACTATTACCTATACTTATTTACTTCTATGGTATCTATATGGCAGAAATGCTACATAATGGTGATGTCATGTTAGTAGCTTGAATAGGTCATTGTGGGAGTATTTACACCACAGAAATTGGCAAATGCTACAAGTCACAGTCTTTTTTTTTCCCCCTTTGGTGATCTAGTTGTTAAGCATTTACCAACATGCCATTGACTTTGCCCTCCTTCTCATATGTCTACTCAGAGAAGAGGCTGGCATGTTGGAGAGGAAATTCAAGTGCCAGTTATGGAGTCAGCCTTGAGGACATTTCGATTCCTTCTAGTCCTAACATTCTACAATACTCATAATTACTTTCTATGGCTTTATTGCCAAGGGGAATTTAATTCAGAAAAAATCTGCTTTAGGGGATTTCTCCAGTCTTTACAACATTCCTAACCTGGATATCATTTTGGTGTAATTCAGCCCTTTGATGAGTCATGCACAGAATTTTCCCTGTAATGTCTCAGATTTAGATTCCAATGTGGTAACTCAGGGCTATAGATAGAATAATTTATTGTCATTCATCTGTTTTCTATTTGATATTTAGTGAACATCAAACATTTTTTATTCAACTATAGTTGACATACAATATTATATTAGTTTCAGGTGTACAACATAGTGATTCACCATTTATATGCCTTACAATGTGATCACCACAATAAGTCTAGTAACCATCTGTCACCATACAAAGTTATTACAATATTATTGACTATTTTCCCTATGCTTTACATTACATCGTTATGACTTATTTATTTTATAACTGGAAGGTTGTACCTCTAATTCCTCTTTATCTTTTTCATCCATTCTCCATTCCCCCAACACACCACCCTTCTAGCAACTATCAGTTTGTTCTCAGTATCTATGAATCTGTTTCTGCTTTGTTTTGTTAGTTCATTTATTTATTTATTTTTAGATTCCACATAGAAATGAAATCCTGAGGTATTTGTCTTTCTATGACTTATTTATTTTACTTAGCATAATATCCTGTAGGTCCATCCATGTTGTTGCAAATAACAAGATTTTATTCTTTTTTATGGTTGAGTAATATTCCATTATATATATATATATATATATATATATATATATATATATATATATATATATATCCCATCTTTGTCCATTCATTTATTGTTGGGCATCTAGGTTGTTTCCATATCTTGGCTATTATAAATAATGCTGCAATGAACATAGGGGTGCATATATCTTTTTGAATTAGTATTTTCATTTTATTTAGATAAATACTCAGGATTGGAAATGCTAGGTCATATTTTTAATTTTTTTAAAAATATATCTTTATTGATTTCAGAGAGAGAAAAGGAGAGGGAGAGAGAGAGCTAGAAACATCAATGATGAGAGAGCCATTGATGGGCCGCAGCCCGCAACTGGGGCATGTGCCCTGACCAGGAATCGAACCCTGATCGCCTGGATCCTAGGTCGACGCTTAACTGCTGGGCTATATTTTTAATTTTTAAAGGAAACTTTAAACTGTTTTCTGTAGTGAATGCACCAGTTTACAATCCACCAACAACACACAAGATTCCCCTTTTTCCCACACCTTTGCCAAGTCTTGTTCTTTGTTGTCTTTTTTATAATAGCCATTCTGACAGGCATGAATTGATATCACATTATTGTTTTGATTTGCATTTTCTTGGTAATTAATGATGTGCTCATCTTTGCAAATGTCTGTTAGCCATGTGTATGTTTTCTTTGGAGAAATGACAAGTCAGGTCCTCTCCCATTTTTTAATCATATTTTTTTTATGTTGAGTTGTATGAGTTCTTTATATATTTTGGATATTAACCCCTTATCAAACATGTCATTTGCAAATATCTTTCAGTAGATTATATTTTTGTTTTTTTGATACTTTTCTTCACTGTGCAAAAGCTTTTTAGTTTGATGTAGTCCCAGTGGTTCATTTTTGCTTTTGTTGCCCTTGCATATGGTGACATATCCAAAAAATATTACTAAGACTGATGTAAAAGACTTAACTACATTTTCTTCTAGGAGTTTTATGGCTTCAGGTCTTACATTTATATATTTGATCCATTTTGAGTTTATTTTTGCATATGTTATTAGAACAAGGCCAAGTTTAATTTATTTGAAAGTATCTTTCCAGTTTTCTTGACATCATTTATTAAGGAGACTGGCTTTTCCCCACAGTATATTTCTTTATCTTTTGCTGTAGATTAATTGACCATAGAAGTGTGTATTAATTTGGGGGCTTTCTATTCTTTTCCACTGATCTATGTGTCTGTCTTTTGTGCCAGTACCATATTACCATAGCTTTGTAATATAGTTTGAAATTAAGGAGCTTTGTTCTTTTTCTTTATCATTTTTTTTTTTTAAGATTGCTTTAGCTACTCAGGTTTTTTCTTTTTTTTTTGGTTCCATATAAATGTTAAGATTATTTTTTTCTAGTTCTGTGAAAAATGCCAATGGTATTTTGATAGAGATTGCATCAAATATGTATATGTTTTGAGTAGCATGAACATTTTAATGATGTTAATTTTTCCAATACATAAGTGTGGTATTTCCTTCCATTTATTTTGTGTTATCTTCAATGTCTTTCATTATTGTCTTATAGTTTTTAGTGTACAGGTCTTTTGCTTCCTTGATTAAATTTATTTCTAGATTTTTTTTTGATGCAATGGTAAGTGGGATTCTTTTCTTAATTTCTGTATTTAATAGTTCATTATTAGTGTATAGAAATTCCACTCACTAATTTCTGTATATTCATTTTGTATACTGAAACTTTACTGAATTCATTTATTAGTTCTAATAGTCCTTTTTTGTGAACTCTTTAGGGTCTTCTATATATAGTACCATGTCATCTGCAAATAATGACAGTTTTACTTCTTCCTTTCCAATTTGGATACCTTTTATTTCTTTTTATTGTCTTACTGTTGTGACTAAAACTTCCAGTACTATGTTGAATAAAAGTGTGTGTTCTTAATCTTAGGGGAAAAGCTTTTAGCCTTTAATCATTGAATATGATGTCAGCTATGGGTTTATCATATATGGTTGGTGTGTGGAGATGTGTTCTCTCTACTTCCACTTAGTTGAGAGGTTTTTTTAAAATCATAAATGGATGTCGTATTTTGTCATATGTCTTTTCTACATCTACTGCGATTATTATATAATTTGTATCCTTTGTTTTGTTGATGTAGTGTGTATTATATTGGTTAAATATGAATCTTGAACCATCCTTGCATTCCTGGAATAAATCCCACTTAATAATGGTGTATGATCCTTTTAATGTGTTGTTGAATATGGTTTTTTGTTGAGAATTTTTGCATCTATGTTCATCAGGGATATTGCTCTGTAATTTTTCTTTGTAATGGTTTTGCCTGGTTTTGGTGTCAGGGTAATGTTGGCCTCATGAAATGAATTCTGAAGCATTATTTCCTCTCTAATATTTTTTTGAATAGTTTGAAAATGACAGGTATTAATTCTTCTTTAAATGTTTGGTAGAATTCACCTGTGAAGCCACCTTGTCCTGGACTCTTATTTCTTGGGAGTTTTTTTGTTTTGTTTTTTAAATACGTATCTTTATTGATTTCAGAGGAAAAAAAGGAGAGGGAGAGAGAGTTGAAACATCAATGATGAGAGAGTCATCACTGATCGATCAGCTGCCTCCTACATGCCTCCAACTGGGGATCAAGCCCCAAAGCCGGGCATATGCCCTGACCAGGAATCAAACATGATCTCCAGGATCCTAGGTCAACGCTCAACTGCTGAGCCACACCCGGCCGGGCTCTTGGGAGTTTTTTGATTACTGATTCAATTTTATTATTAGTAATCTATCTGTTCAGATTTTTTGTTTCTTCCTGATTCAGTCTTGGAAGATTGTATGTTTCTAGGTTTTTTAATTTGTTGGTGTATAGTTGTTCATAGTGTTTACTTATAATTCTTTGTATTTTGTAGTGTCAGTTGTAGCTTCTCCTCTTTCATTTCTAATTTTATTTATTTGGGCCCTCTCTCTTTGTTCTTGATGAATCTGGCTAAGGGTTGATCAATTTGTTTATTTTTTCAAAGAACCAGATCTTCATTTCATTGATCTTTTCTATTGCCTTTTTTAGTCTCTATTTCATTTATTTATTTCTACTCTGATCTTTAATATTTTGTTTCTTCTACTAACTTTGGAATTTGTTTGGTCTTACTTTTTTTAGTTCCTTTAGCTGTAACTTTAGATTGTTTATTTCAGACTATTCTTATTTCTTAGGGTAGGCTTGTATTGCTATGAACTTCCCTCTTAGAACCGCTAAACATTTGACTCTTTCTCTAAATGCTATCAAAGTAGCCAGAATGTATTAACATTTATATTTACTCCCTTTCACATGGCAGCTGATATTTTGTAGAAAACAAAAGAAAGTTGGGGGGAAGGGAGTCAGAAGATGAGTTCAGGATCTCACACCCACTCTTTTTTTTAAGTTTATCTTTATTGTTGAAAGTATTACAGAGGTCCCCTTTTTTGAAATAATGGAAGCATTATTTATCCCAGTTATAAAGAGGGGCCTTTGTTTTTATCTTCATAAATCAATGTTTCAGAAGCTAAGAACATTTAAAAGTCACATAAAATCACAGGAAAATGTAATATTTAAGTAGCTTTTGTACGATCTTATGTAGAGAGACCCTTTAAAAGTGTTTAGCCCACATTTAAAAATCCTACTGAATCAATAATAATAATAATTTTATGCACTGTTCATCCTGAAACAAATCTATCTGCCATATTAATAACAATTGTGGTGACTCCTTTCACCAAGAGTTTTAATTATTTTTTGCCAATGTACCTTAGAAATCATTTTGCCCACATTTCACAGATGGTCAGGCTGGTGTAGTCACTTTCCCCCAAATATCCCAAGCTAATTTCTAATTCCTTTCCTCTCCTTATTCCTACTTGCAATTTTATCTCTCCTCCTTTCCATGCAATCATCTCAATTCTTCAAGAGTCTATGCTGTGTTTCCACAATTATTTCCAAGTTCACTGATGTATTGCTATTCATAACTCATAACTACAATTTTCTGTATCACTCATTTGGCACCTAATTACACCTTCCCTTGTGACTCACATGGTTAGTCCATTTATACTGTTTATATTTTTACCTCAGCATTTAGACAAGTTTTTTTTGTTGTTGTTGTTTTTTATTTGTGTGTTTTTTTATCCTAGGATGTATGGACCCCTTAAGACTTTAGGGAAACTGTGATGTCATAAAATTATAAGTAAAATTTTGTGTGTATGTTCCTATGTGCCTTTTTAAAAACAAAAGTATTTTTCTTCAGATTCATTTTTGACCCAAGAGTGTAGTCTCTTTTAAGAAAGAAACTATGATATACTCTATTGGATTTTCTACAATATCTTTAATAACTCAGCTAAGTAACTGAATGGGCACAAGGTAGATCTAGTATTTCCACTTATTTCCTATCAATTAATCCCTTTTTTTCCAAACTGTGATACAGGGGCAGTATGACTTGCCTATTTCCATCTAACAGTTGAGCATTTATGAAAACAATAGAACTTCAAAAGTTTTAAACAGGCCCTGGCTGGGTGGCTCAGTTGGTTGGAGCATCCTCCCTACACCAAAAAGGTTGCAGATTTGATTCCCGGTCAGGGCACACACCTAGGTTGTGGGTTAGATCCCCACTCAGAGCACGTATGGAAGGCAACTGATTGATGTTTCTCTCTCACATTGATATTTCTCTCTCTCTTCCTTTTTCTCTTTCTAAAATGAATTTAAAAAATATATATATCCTCAGTTGAAGATCAAAAGAAATTTAAAAAAATAAGAATATTATGTAGCTGTAAAGAAGAAGGATCTTGTACCTTTTGGGACAGTATGGAGGGACCTGGAGAATATAATGCTAAGCGAAATAAGCCAGGCAGAGAAAGACAATCATTACATGATCTCCTTATATGTGAAATCTAAAGAACTTAATAAACTGATGAACAAAATAGATTCAGTGACAGGGAAGCATGGATCAGACTGATGAATCTCAAAGGGAAGGTGGGGGTTTGGGGAGTTGGGGAAAGATTAACCAAAGGATTATGCATATATACATAACCCAAGGCCACAGACAATGGTGTGGTGAGGGACTGGGGAGAAGGGTGGGTGAGGGGTGGAAGGGGTCAATGAGGAGAAAAGGGAACATCTGTAATATTTTGAACAATAAAAATAAAAATAAAATAAAATACTTTAGGGAAGATTAAAAAAAAAATGTTTTGAACAGTTTAAAACAATACCTGTGGTTATAATAGCTCACTTTGAGATATGCAGTAAGGGAATTCTGCATTTCTAGAACTCTGTCATTTGATTTCCTTTTATGAATATTCTTGAGTAGCAGAGCTTGGAAAATGTCTTCTTTGACTCCAGCTTCAGCTGCATCCCACCCAACAGTTTGTCAATGAAAATTGCTTTATCCCCTGATCATTACTCTTCATTTCTTAATGATTTTTATTTCCTGATTAACTGTCATTTTCTCCAACACTATTCCTACTTAATTCTTGGCGATTTCAATATTCTTACAGATACTTTTTTCAATATCCTAGCCTCTCATTCCCTGGCCCTTCTGTCTCCTCCTATGATCTTGGCCTCTACCTTACTTTAGCGACCTACTCCCATGATGATACCTAGAACCTTATCTTTACCTATAACTATACTCCTTCTGTGTAAATAGAGTAATGACTACTCCAACCCCCACCCTACCAAAATGCTTTCACTATAATTTCTAGAATCTGAATGTGTTGCATTACATGGCAAAGGGGAAATTAAGCTAATCACCTGACCTTAATAGAGAGATTATCTTGGATTAACTAGGTGGGCCCAATGTAACCACAAGTGATCTTAAATGTGGAAGAAGGAAGCAGAAGAGGAAGTGAGAATGATGCTGTATGAGAAGAACTCAACCCACTATTGTTGGCTTTGAAGATGTAGGAAGATTAGCCAGCAAATGTGGTTGACCTCTTTGGGTTGGAAAGGGCAAAGAAGTGGATTCCTCCCTAGAGCCTCAAGAAAGGAACATAATCCTGCCAACATTTTTATTTTAGTCCAGTGAGACCCATTTTGGAATGCTGACTTCTAGGAAATATAAAATAATATAGTGTGTTATTTTAAGCCGATAAATTCTAACAATCTGTTACAGCAGCAACAGATTTTTAGAATTTCCTTCCTTCCTTCCTTCCTTCCTTCCTTCTCTCTCTCTCTCTCTCTCTCTCTCTTTCTTTCTTTCTTTCTTTCTTTCTTTCTTTCTTTCTTTCTTTCTTTCTTTCTTTCTTTCTTTCTTTCTTTCTTTCTCTTCTCTCTCTCTTTCTCTCTTTTCTTTCTTTTTTAGAGAGAGGATAGGACAGGGAGGTAGGAGAGAGAAACATTGATTTAAGAGCAGAGCATGAGCCCTGATGGGTGTGACTCTGCAGTTGACTATTGGCCTAGGATCCAGGAGATCGAGGTTCAATTCTCGGTCAGGGCACATGCCTGGGGTGTGGGTTTGATCCCCAGTTGGGGGCGTGCAGGAGGCAGCCGATCAATGACTCATCATTGATGTTTCTCTCTCTCTCCCTCTCCCTCTCCCTTCCTCTCTCTGAAATCAATAAAGATATATTTAAAAATATATATAAGAGCAGAACATGAATTGGCTGCCTCCTGCACTCCCCCTACTGGAGATCAAGCCCGCAACCCAGGCATGTGTCTGGACCAGGGAATCAAACCTGTAACCCTTCAGTGCATGGAATGATCCCCAGCCAACTGAGCCACACTGGCCAGGGCAAATATACATTATTTCCATTAGCAAATGAAGTCAGGTTTGCCTTGAAGCAACCCATTCTTCTCTCTTTACACTCTACTCCCTCTTGCACCCCAACTCCAACCATTTTTTGATCCCACTAAGACCTACAATCAATTGATCCTACAACCTTTCTACCTCACCTGAGTGAGGTTGTCCTCTTATCCTTACACAGCTCCTACCCCATGACCTAGAATTATAATCACTTACTTGTAACTCTCAACTCCCATGACTTCTATCCTTTTGTCCTGCTTCCCTGAGAAAAATCCTAACTCTATTTAAATCCAAACTTCCACCTATCTTATGCTTGAACCTGTTAGCTAAACATGGCTGAAGAAAGACACATAACCAGTCTCATTGGTCTCACTTCAAATGCATCAAATAAGAGTTTAGTGTTGCCTACTAGGATTCTGTTGCCCTCTTGTTCTCCTAGAAGAGTATTCACAACTTCTCTTCTCTCTGGAAATCTCCAAATTATGTTTCTCCATCTTCACCTTCTGCTGATTCTGTGTGAGTATGACTTTATTTCCTATACCACTGAGAAAGAAGATTGTCAGAAAAGAGCTTCTTCAAATGTATACCACCTCATCTACTCACCCACACATAACTGTAAACCATCTGCCTTCTCTCCTGTAACTGTGAACCATCTATGAGGATTCCTATCTTAGCTCTGCCCCTCCAGTGGTACAGAAGATCTTCTCCCTTACATCTTTCCCGCTTCTGCCTTCTTTTGTTTCCATAAAATAAATCTTCCACTCTCTTCAGCATACGAACATCCCACTATTGCTATTATCTTTTTTTTTTTTTTTTTGATCCCTACCTGAGGATATTTTTTCCATTGCTTTTCAGAGAGAGTGGAAGGGAGTGAGAGAAATAGAGATAGAGATAGAGATAGAGATAGAGATAGAGATAGAGATAGAGATAGAGATAGAGATAGAGATAGAGATAGAGATAGAGATAGATAGAGAGATAGAGATGGTAGAGACATCAATGTGAGAGAGACACATAGATTGGTTGCCTCCTGCACTGACCAGGGCTGGGATGGAGCCTGCAACTGAGGTATGTGCTCTTGGCCGGAATCGGACCCGGGACCCTTCAGTCCATGGTCAATTCTCTAACCACTGAGCAAAACTGGCCAGGGCTATTGGTCCCATCTTAAAGGCACATCCCCTTGGTCTTGTATTCCCCTCTTGTTACTGTCCCATTCCTCTGCCACTTGAAAAAGTGCACCCCTCCTCTCTTGAACTCACTCCAGTCAGACTTGCATCCTCCCCTCCCCTCTGAAACTGCTTTTAATCACATCATCAGGGCTTTCCCCACAGCTAAACCCAGGGGTCAATTTTTTTTCCTCATCTTACTTTACCTATCAGCAGCATTTCATATCATCTGTTTCCTGAATTATTGGAAAACATTCCTAAATGGACTCTTGACTCCTGTTTCGCTGCCCTTGAGTTTCTACTCAGAAGTCAGCTAATAACCCTCCAGTGTTTCTCAGCTAATTCAGAGTAAAAGCCAAATTCTTACAATGGCCCCCGGTGTGCTGTCTGGTCTGGCCCCATTCCCTCCCTGCCCTCATCTGCTGGCACTTTCTTTCCTGTGCTCACTCTGCTCCAGCTTCAGGGCCTCCTCACCGCTGTTCCTCACCCACACTGCATTTGTTCCTACCTCAGAGACTGCCTCTGTAATCCCTGCTTAGATCTGTCTTCTCCCAGAGGTCAGCATGACTTCTTCCTCTCTTCCTTCAGATCTCTGCTCAAATGTCACCTTATCACAATGGCTTTCTCTGACACCATCCAACATGAAAGAATAACAACCCCTGTTTCTGCCCCTGTCCTTCTTACCCTATTGTATATTTTTCCATGGCAGTTATCATGAGTGTATCTTACATGTATAACATTAAATTGTATATAACAATAATATACACTATTATATAATATATTAATGCAATATATGATAATTATTTTGTATATTATACAGTGTATCTTACATATATGTGTGTCTACACATATTTTTCTCAACTCTTAAAATATAATGCCATCAGGGCAGGGACTTTGTGTTGTTCTATGTTATACCTCCAGCACCTAGAAAAGTGCCTTATGTATCGTTTAATAAGTTTGTTGAAGGAATGATGAACGAAAGAATGAAACGATAAATATAAGGAAACTTGAATACACATTTAAACTTATTATGGCTTGACTGTGGATCTTTGTTTTTGCTGTTTCGGCAGCAGGGTGGGCAAGATGAGCTTTTTCTAGCTTCCCATGTCTCATAAATTAGATCCTGAAAGACTACTTAACTAATGTCTTTTCAATCTCAAGAGGAATATTCTCCAGGAAAGTCCTGGAGTCCTATGATGTCACCATTACCTAGATTTCTTGGTTGTCTTTTGACAATCTTCCCTTAAAAGCACCTTTTTCAGGGAATGAGAGTGAGACATAGAAGTTAATTATTGATGTTGTCAGTGAATGTTTTCTTTGCTTTCTGTGAATAGCATTGCCTTTCTCCAAGAGAAGCTTACCAAGGTAAAGAAGTTGCATTTTCCACTGTGGGAGGAAACAGTTCAATTCTATAATGTCATTTGACAATTGCATTTACCCATAATCAGTGTGCAATGATTGCACTCAGTGCCATTCAATTTTTCAAATAGCATGTGGAAATACACACTCCTAGAAAAATTGAGTCAGGTGAAATTTTCTCTTTTTTTTTTCACTTTTTCTTTCAGCCTCAACAACCCAAGAGCTTATGAGGCAGTCATAGCTGGATTATTATAGTGCCCTTCAGTTTTAACTATTCCTTATTTCCATTTTCTCACAAGAAAATGTTCCTGATTCATAATAAAACAGGGCCACGTGCAGAAATAATTTTTTCCCTTTATTTTGAAGGGAAGGACAAGTTTCCATGAAAACTTGAGTTTTGAAAATATTAGACTTAGAGAACTCTTTGGAGTGGGAAGCTATGAAATTTTGAGCAGCCGAAACACTGCACTCACTGCTTTTATGAATCACTCCAAATGAAAGAGTAAGTACAGCATACATAACCAAAGGAGATGGACATTAAAGTTTGGTAGGATTTCAGACAATGAATTTATGACAAAAGCAGGGACCTTAAAAGATGAACATGTTATACCCTCAGTTTCTGTAAGTCTAAAGTGCATGAATGATTGTCCATGATGGTTGATCAACAGTGATGCCTGTTAAGAATTCCATTCATTGGCTATTAATAGCATCATGATTATAACTGTCTTACGCTCTTGCCTATTTCATAATCTATTTTTGGACCTGTAGATTGGGAGTTTCACCAGGCCTTCAATCCTGTCAGCATTGACTTGGATAGTGGGAGCAAAGCAGGTTAAGCCAAATGATTCAACTGAGGAACAAACAAGGGGGTGGAATAGAATAAAATTAAGTCTAAGTCTGTCAGAACCATACATGAAAGTAACTGTTGTACAGTATGGATTAGTATTTGGGAAAGGTGTTAAGAATTGGAGACTAGATGAATGGCTCGACATGGGAATTCACAGAGAAGCTTATGGCAAAGTGGGTGTTAGCTAAAGAAAGATATCATCCATTCATTTATCCATTCCCTACACAAGCATTAATTAAGCACCTACCTTGTGGAGGGTATGTGGAAAAATTATTTTTCTGGGTAGAGGTTTGAGAAGACCTACCAGGATCATAAGGATGTGGTAAAAAAGATTTGGGCTTCAACGCAGGGACCTGGGTTTGAATCCTGGTTTCACTTTTCAGCTGTACAACCTTGGAGAGCTTGCTTAACTTCTCCAAGTCTGTACAGTTGGACTAATAACTCCCAGGGCAAAGGATTCTGTAAAGACTAAGTAGGACAATTCTATGAGGAATAAGTGAAATGATACTTTTTTAAAAAATCCTCGCCTGAGGATATTTTCCTCATTGCTTTACAGAGAGAGTAAAAGGGAGGGGGGGAGGGAGGGAGAGAAAGGACATAGATGGGAGAGAGACACACTGATTTGTTGCCTCCTGCACACACCTCAATCCGGGTCGGGGATCGAGCCTGCAACAGAGGTGCATGCCATTGGCAGGAATCAAACCCAGGATCCTTCAGTCCATAGGCTGACACTCTAACCACTGAGCAGGACTGGCCAGGGCTGAAATGATACTTTGAAAGCATTTCACATGGCCCATTAAAGGCATTCAGCAGTGTAGATTTCTCTCCCCTCCTCTGGGGGAAAGGAAATGGCTCTCAGCCATTACTGAGGAAGGGAAGGAAGGTTTCATAGGAATATGGGTTTGACTCTGAGGAAATGGGGTTCCTGGATTCTGTGTGTGTATCTGTCTGTGGTGTACATGGGGAAATGCTCATGTATCCCATGAAAGGCATGAAACGCAGTCCCCTTTCAGGTTCAGTTCCTCAGGTCTTACTGGTCCATAATCTGACAAGATTTCCCTTTGCTGGAATTCACTGGATGAAGAGGAAAAGGTTTGAGCTGTGACTGAGGAAACTGTCAGTTGTAAACATGACCCTTTAAATCAAGTCAAACATAAAATGAGATGCTAGAGTAGCACGTGCTTTGGTGCTTTCTAAAAATCCCTGCACTGGCAGGTTCAGGTGACCTTTTCTGTTGACATCAGGTGACTCTGTCTCAGCAGCAAGTCATTACCAAAGCTGGAGGCTGCCTATCATCATCCTGTCACGCAGCACAAGACGTGCTAGTTATAGACGCCTCATGAGGATACACTGTCCTCCCACCGGTTCCCAAGGCAAAAACACTTCTCAGTGGCTTCTGAGGCTGGATCAAGCAGATGTGCTTTTAAGTCCCTGCCAGAGAAAACCTTCTGCCTCAAAAAAAAAAAAAAAAAAGAAAAAGAAAAAAAAAAGCCAATCCAAATAATATTTTGTTTCTGAATAAGGTATCTACTGAATTGGATTTACCTTCACCCTCTGACCAGAGAGTGAAAGGAAGCCTGTTACTTGCCATGTCTGTGAGCAATGAGGGTAGGTGGTTAGATTGGGAACTCTGGGCCCCAGCTCACACTTATGGCACACTTATGGTTTGCACACTGCGGCATGTTGCTTAGACTCTGTGCCTCAAACTGTCCCCCTGGAAAATGTGGAGAAGTTATAATAGTTCACAGTTCACTGAACTGTTGTGAGAGCTAAATGAGTTAATATATGAAAGTAATTAGAATAGTACTTAGAACCTAATTGTAACTCTTCCTAAGAGTTAACTTTTTAAAAATTAATTTTATTGTTGAGAGCATTACAGATGTCCCCCACTTTCTCCCCCTTTGCTCTGCTCCACCATGCTCCCACTCCACCCCAGGCCTTCACCTGTCTATTGTCTGTGTCCATGGGCTATTCATATATGCTTATAAGTTCTTTGATTAATCTCTTCCTGCCCTCCCTCCCACCTTCCCTCTGAGATTCATCAGTCTGTTCCATGCTTTCATGTCTATGGTCCTATTTTGTTTGTCAGTTCATTTTGTTCACAGGACTCCACATATAAGTGAGATCATGTGATATTTGTCTTTCTGTGACTGACTTATTTCGCTTAGCATAATACTCTCCAGGTCCATCCATGCTGTCACATAGTATTCCATGGTGCAAATGTACCACAGCATTTTTATCCACTCATCTACTTAGGGGCACTTGGACGGTTTCCAGATCTTAGTTACTGTAAATAATGCTGCTATGAACATAGGGGTGGATAAATTCTTTCTGATTGGTGTTTCAAGATTCTTAGGATATATTCTCAGAAGCGGGATGGCTGGGTCAAATGGCAAATCCATTTTTAATTTTTTGAGGAATCTCCATACTGTTTTCCGTAGTGGCTGCACCAGTCTGCATTCCCACAGCAGTGTACTATGGTGCCCTTTTCTCCACATCCTTGCCAGCACTTGTCATTTGTTGATTTATTGATGGTGGCCATTCTGGCAGGTGTGAGGCGATACTTCATTGTTGTTTTAATTTGCGCCTTTCTGAAGACTTTTTTTCAATTTCCATCAATACCAATGTTTACTTTTTTAAAATTAATTTTTAATTATAGTTGACACACAACGTATTAGTTTCGGGTTTACAACATAATGATTAAGTATTTATGTACCTTTGGAAGTGATCATCACCATGATAAGTCTAATACTCATTTAACACCATTCATAGTTATTACAATATTATTGATTATATGCCTTATGCTGTACTTTTTATATCCTTGTGACTATTTCATAACTGCCAATTTGTACTTCTTAATCCCTTCACTTTTTCCACCCAGCCCTCCAAGTCCCCTCATAGTTCTCTGTATCTATGAGTTTGTTTCTGTTTTGTTGGTTCATTGATTTTGTTTTTTTAGATTTCACATGTATATCAAATCATATGGTATTGTCTTATTAGTAATAGGACTTCTGGTCCACTAGCTGGGCAGTTTGTAGGTCACAACCTTAGAAGAGGTGGCCTCCCTGCATAGTGTGACATAGGTACTTGAGGCTAAAGTGCAAAGTCAGGAGCACCCCAGTGAATTTATATCCCATGTTAACCACTTACTGGCTTTGGAACCTAGGGCATGATATTTAACCAAATCTCAGCCTTTACATCTGTAAATTGGGATGATTATATTATTTAAATCATAGGGTTGTTTAAAAAGTTAATTTGGAAAAAGTGCTTATAAATCACTTAGCTTTTGTGCCTGGGTGTGTGCTCAATGAATAGTAGCCATTATCATTGTCATCATTATCATCTTTTTCACTTGGGAACTATTTCTTGCATTAGATAAGTCCTTGGGTAAGGCACCCTATACAGAGGTAAGAAAGGGAGAATGCCAATCCCTTTTCTATTAATATGTGATAGCAAGTTTGTACTTTATTTATTTTTTAAATATGTTTTTATTGATTTCAGAGAGGAATGAAGAGGGAGAGATAGAAACATCAATGATGAGAGAGTTATTGATTCACTTCCTCCTGCACATCCCACACTGGGGACTGAGCCTGCAACCCTGGCATGTGCCCCGACCTGGAATTGAATCGTGATCTCCTTGCTCAACCACTGAGCCACACTTGCTGGGCAGTAAGTTTGTACTTTTAAATGGGTGTTTCTGTGGGAGGCTGGGGGAAGGACACTGGAATAAAATGAGAAACCCTGGATTGGAGACAAAGTCTAACTTTGAATTTTGCTCTTTCACTTAGCAGTTGGGTCAACTCCCAGCCTCTTTGTGCCTCTCTGCTTTTTCCTATAAAACCAGCCGAGTGCTTCCTGAGGACCAGTGAGGAGGTGCTTGTGTGACTATGAATGTAATGCCTAAGAAAGGGTAAGGCAAGGTTCTGAGATGGGCCATAATCAAGGCTGGGAGGCAGTAGAGATGGGGAGAGTCCAACCCGGACCATGTGGCATCAGGGTGGATGCCTGCAGGGAAAGAACCTCCCCAGTCAATGACCATGGCCTGGAAAGGGTTCAAAGGGCCTACCCATGCACACTGCAAGGCATCACTGTGCCATTCTCTTTGGGAAGCTTGTTTTATGCTCAGAGAGGTGGAGAGAAGAGGACTGTTTTCTGGGCAGACGTGGATGGAGAACTCAGCAGACAGTAGGCAGATCCTTGGACAAGGCCTCATGGAGTGTCACTGGAGAGAAACACAAAAAATGTTGCTCTTCTCTTTTCCTAGATTAAATAAATGGTCCTAATTGTTGGCTCATTCACTGAACTCCCAAACAGGACCATAAAAGGACCCTTTACACTCCTTTCTTGAAAGGTTAAAGGGGGGAAAGTTAACTCCATGATAATTGCCCCCAGACAATTACAATGTGCTGGCCATTCCCAAGCAAGGGTTGAAATGCCTCAGCTTCTCACATCTCAGGCTGCCTGGTTGTCCCCAAGTAGCATTTCTTACAGGTCCAGTAAGCAAGAAAAGTCCACCAGAACAAGAAGTGCCTTCCTGTTCTCCAGTTACTAGCAGGTGGAAGGTGGGGCTGCTTCTGATGGAGATGGCTTTGACAGACCTCAGAGCTCAAGGGTGTTTCTCACTCAGCAGCCAGGGGTGTGTGCAGAGCTCCCCAGAACCTTGATCCCTGATTCTTCCTGGTGGGGACACATTACCCTTTGTCTTAGGTCCTAGCTCTTTCACCTTTGGAAGCCTTTGCCCACACTCTTTGACTGATGTGACAATAGATAGCATTGTCCTTATCCCTCTCCTTTCCTTTGCACTGAAAAGATTTCCAAAAGAAGCCAGGGGTCAAGGCTGTTTCTCTTCAGGCATAAAGCTTTCCAAAGCCTTGTGATTTTATTCACATCTTCTCAAAAATGTACTGTCAGCCAGGAGACATGTGGGTTTTGCTTTACATTTTTACCTGGCAGGAATGGGGTTGAATTTGAATGCTAAATTAAAAGTGCCATCTGCCCTTGTGAATGAATTGGGGTATGACTGGGGTTTTATTCCTCTGCCCCATGCTTAGTCACCATGGGAGAGAATGCTTTGTAAAGTCTTAATGATATTGGTGCTGGTTTACAGTTATTAGCAGGAAGGATAGTTTAGTCCCATTGGTCTGCTTTACTAGATGTGCCAGCCCTTTCTGTTTCTAAATATTTTTAATTTTTATTTTTAATTTATCTTTATTGTTGAAAGTATTACAGATATCTCCCCTTTTTACCCCACTGATCCCCTCCACTCCTCATCCTCCCCCATCCCACCCCCAGGCCTTCACCACACTATTGTGTGTCCACGGGTTATGCATATAAGTTCTTTGATTAATCTTTCCCCACCCCCGCCTTCCCACTGAGATTCATCAGTCTGTTCCATGCTTCTGTCTCTGGATCTATTTTGTTCCTCAGTCTGTTTTGTTTATTAGATCCCATATATGAGTGAAATCATATAAAACGGAATCAGGAAGAATCAGAAAACCTGAATAGGCTAATAACAACTGATGAAATCAAAGCAGTAATAAAAATAATTAATTAATTAAAAAAAAAAAAAACCCTCCCAAGAAACAAAAACCCTGGTCCAGACAGCTTCACAGGGTAGCTTTCTAATTCTTTAAGTTGAAGGGTTAGATAGTTTACTAAAAAGTTTTCTTGATTTTGAGGTAGGCCTATAGTGCTATGAACTTCCCTCTTAGGACTGTTTTCATTGTGTCCCATAGACTTTGGGTTGTTGTGTGTTCATTTTCATTTGTTTCCAGGAAGTTTTTTATCTCATTCGTCATCTTATTGGTAAGTTATTCATTGTTTAATAATATGTTATTTAACCTCCATGTGTTTGAATGTTTTTGAGTGTTTCTACTGTAGTTGATTTCTAATTTCATGCCATTGTGATCTGAGATGCTTGATATGATTTCAATTTTCTTGAACTTGTAACCTTTTTTGTGTCTTAACATGTGGTCTATCTTTGAGAATGACCCATGTGCCCTTGAGAGGAATGTATATTCTGCAGCTTTGGGGTGAAATGTTCTGTAAATATCAATTAAATCCATCTAATCTAGTGTGTCATTGAGAGTCACTGTTTCTGTGTTGACTTTTTGTCTGGAAGATCTATCCAGTGAAGTCAGTGGGGTGTTAAAGTCCCTGACTATGACTGTATTACTATTGATCTCTCCCTTAAAGTCCTATGGTTATTATTGATAGGTTCTTATTCATTGCTATTTTAATTCTTTTTTTTTTTTTTTAAATAGATGTTTATTGATTTCAGAGAGAGGAAAGGAGAGGGAGAGAGGGAGATAGAAACATCAGTGATGAGAGAATCATTGATTGGCTGCCTCCTTCATGCCCCTGACTGGGGATGGAGCCCGAAACCTGGGCATGTGCCCTGACCAGGAATCGAACCCTAATCGCCTAGATCCTAGGTTGATGCTCAACCACTGAGCCACACCCGGCTGGGTGCCATTTTAATTCTTTATGCTTATGTTTCTCTCTCTTTCTTCTTATTATTACAGCATCCCCTTTAACATTTCTTGTAATGCGTCTATTTCCACTTCTACTTACAGCAGTCCCTTTAACAATTCCTGCAATGCTGGTTTGGTAGTGATGAACTCCTTTAGCCTTTTTTTGTCTGGGAAGCCCTTTATTTCACCGTCTATTTTGCCTTTATTTTCACCATCTATGATAGCCTTGCTGGATAGAGTAGTCTTGGTTTCAGATCCTTGCTTTGTATTACCTTGAATACTTCATGCCATTCCCTTCTGTCCTGTAGAGTTTCTGATGAGAAGTCAGCTGACAGCCTTATGAGAACCTGTAGGTAACAGGTTGTTTTTCTCTTGATGCCTTTAATATTCTCTCTTTGCCTTAAATTTTTGGCATTTTAATTATGATGTGTCTGGTCATGGGCCTCTTTGGATTCTTCTTGCTTGGGACTCTCTGTGCCTTCTGAACTTGTGTGACTTTTCCTTTACCAGATTAGGGAAGTTTTCTGCCATTATTTCTTAGGTTCTCTAACCCTTACTTACTTTCGACCTCTTCTGGCACTCCCATGATGCAAATATTGTTACTTTTCATGTTGTCCTACAGCTCCCTTAGACTGTCCTGTGTTTTAATTGTTTTTTCTTTTTGGATCTCTGATTGAGTGATTTTTTCTACCCTGTCTTCTAATTCACTGACCTGATCTTTAGCTTCCTCTAATCTGCTGTTTATTCCTTCCAACGTATTCTTTATTTCTGCTATGTTATTCTTCATTCTGACGGATTGTTTTTCATAGTTTCCATATTTTTTTTATGCTGTTGAGCATCCTTACAATCAGTATTCTGAACTCTATATCTGATAGATTGCTTATCTCCATTTCATTTAGCTCTTTTTCTGGAGATTTCTTTTGTTCTTTCATTTGGGGCTTGTATTTTTGTCTCACCATTTTGGCTGCCTATTTCGGTTTGTTTCTATGTACTAGATAAGCCTGCTAGGACTCTCAGTCTTTTTGGAGGGTCTCTGGTACAGGTCAATGTCAGATGCTGTTTGTGACTGGCCTTGAGTATGCTATTCGGAGCTATCAATAACCCTCGGCCTGAGGTCTCCTCTGCTAGGGCTGGGTGCAGTTGGGTAGGACCAAGATGCACATCAAAGTCTTCTTTTCCAAGGCCCAGGTCCAGGGCAGATCAGGCAAAGACTGAAAGCACTCTGAGATCTGCCTCTGCCTGCAGGCTGATTAATCTGATTCTCCTAATGAGCCTCAGGCTGTAGATACACCCTAGGGTAGGGTGAGAGGTTTTCCAGCAGGGTGGGGGAATTGTTTCCCACCCCCAGGCAAGAGCAGCAAATTGTGTGCCTGAGAAAGATGTCTTCTGCAGTATGGGGAAATGACTCAGCACAGAAATCCAGAGGGGTGCCCTCTGAACTCTATCTACAGAGCTCAGAACCCTAGATTCTCCTCACAAGGCTCAGTCCACTTTACTCTCTCTCTGCTGGAGCCCAAGGGGAGTGGCTGCACAGGAAACTTTGTGCCTTGACTCTTTAAGAGGGTGCCTGCATTTCCAGCTGTCTCTCCCTGGCAGACAGAAATCCCGCTGCTTTTCACAGCCAGATATTATGGGAGAGCCTTTCTCAGTTCTGGTGCTCTTGGCTGGGAAACCTAGCCAGGAGTTTAGGCCCTAAAGTCCTCAGTTGGAACCTCCCACAGCTGAGATATCCCTCCAGACCTTCAGCTTCTGCTTGTGGGAGCCCAGCCAGCCCTCTTGCACCTCCACACTTCCTACCAGTCTCTACGTGGTCTCCACTTTTCCTCCTTGGTTATGAGGGTGTTCTCCAACTCGTTTTCAGTTGCAGTTGATTATTTGGGATAGTTTTTCTATATTTTAGTTGTAATTCCAGTTTGGTCCCAGGAAAGTGTCAGTATAACTTCCACTCAGTCCTCCGCCATCTTTAATTTCTCCATAAAATATTTTTAAAATATGTTTTTATTAATTTCAGAGAGAGGAAGGGAGGAGAGAGAGAAAAAAACATTGATGAGAGAGAAACATCAATTGGCTGCTTCCTTTACACTCCCCACTGAGGATCGAGCCAAAATCTATATGCCTTGACAGGAATTGAACCAGCAACCTCTTGGTGCATGGGCCAATGCTCAACCAACTGAACCACACTGGCCAGGTCCCCCTTCTGTTTCTTTATAAGGTATTAATTAGGGACTGGTTTTCATAGGAATTCTAAATTGGATTAGGCATTGCATTGGTACAAAGGGAATTTTTACTCCCCTGTTTTAGAAAAGAAATCATGTTTCTGTTTCTTACAACTTACCTTTCTCCTTACTATAAAAGGCATTAAACTATAAGTCTGCTGACATTGTCACACCTGTCTCCAACCTCCAGGTGCTCACTGCTTCTGTTCATGGCAATGGAGCCTCTTGATCACCTGCAGCTCTTAGTCCTGTGGCTGTCTCTTGGGCTCAGCTTGGGGCAGGCTAGAGGTGCCAGGGGAGATGATGCCTTGTATCCCAGCGGCTCCCAGCAAATTAAGAATGAAAGTCAAGAGAATTCTCAGAGGCTTGTTCCACACAATCTTCCACAGGCCCCTGGCAGAGTCATCCCTGTGTTTGCAAGGGTATCCTTCTCATTTTTGCACAAGTACCTGTATCAGCTTCCTTATTTTCCCTGTCTATTTCTTCCTAATTAATCTCAGGAACATGTGGAAAGCTTCAAATCCTTGTCTCAGGTCTGCTCCCAAGGGACACAAACTAAGTCAGCAAGTCCAACTGAAGATAGGCAGGATAGGCTGAGTAAGGTGGAAATATGAAGGATCCTGAGTGCCAGAAATCCCTCCACAGACTGGCCTGATCCCCCACTATATGACCAGGCCCCTGAATTCCCCGTGGCCTCCCTTCCCCAGGCTCAAGAAGAAGCATCTCAGCGCTATCTCCTTGTGCCTGGGGGTGTCACTCGTCTTTCCTATCCCCCTGCCTACTCAAAGCAGCCCTTTCACCTCCTCTAGAATACCAGCCACCTGGACACTCCCTTCCTGGAGTACCAAGAACTCGGTATTTGATGGGCACTAATGCTTGTCTATGTCTGCTTCTTCTCCACTGAAATGTCAGGTCTGGAGAGCTGGGGAAGATGGCAAATATTTTTTGTTTATTTTAGTTTTATTTTTTTCTTTTTCCACATCCTGTGCAATGTCTAGTACAATGCTGGTGATATATAATAGGTACATAATCAGTATATATATTCACTCAACATTTCAGCAAGTGCTCACTGTGTTCTAGGTTCCAGGGATATATTTCTACCAGCTTAAATGTTAGTGTGGGAAACATGTAATTAACAAAAGTAAGTAATTAATCACAAAATACGTTAGAAAGTTTTAGCAGATACAGAGGAAATAAAGTGAGGATTTATTTCCCAGTAGGACTGCCAGGTGGAGGAGCAGGGAAGTTATAATTCTAAATAGTTTCCAAAGAAAGCTGCATTTGAAGAGGTTAGATCTGAGCAAAAACTTGAAGAAGAGGGAGCAGGCTGGACAAACACCCGGAGGAAGACTGTTGCAGGCAGAAAAAATAGCAAGTGCCAAGACCCTAGGACTGGAGTCTGCCTGATGCATTCAAAGAATAGCAAACAGGTCAACTAGAGTGAGCAAAGGCAAAAGTATGAGGAGGCTGGAGACACAGGGGCCAGACTCGGGGGGTCTCTGACCATTGTAAGGACTTGGGCTTCTGTTCTCAGTGAGATGAGGGCATGAGGAGGTTTAGCTCAGAAAAGGGACATCATTTGACTCACATTTTAACAGGAGTCTTCTGGCTGCCAGTAGACTGGGTGGACAAGGGGGAAGCAGGGACACACTTGAGGAGGTAATGGGCAGTCCCTCAGTGAGAGAGAATGGTGGCTTGGCTGGGTATGTTTTGAAGGTAAAGCATTTCGTATTTCCTGTTGGGTTGGATGTAAGGTGTACTAACTTTGATGCTTTGGTTAAAGTGATGTGCCTCAGGTTTTTCCACTGTAAATGTATTACTTTTCCCTTTTGTAATTAGTAAATAATTGGTGGAGAGATATTTTTAGATTATGTAAACTTTCACCCACTACTTAAAGCATTCATTGGTGATCCCTTTTTGGATCAATTATTACTGTGTCAAATGCTGATTTTTCCAAGCCCATCATTCATTCTACATTTATGAATTGGCATTCTTTTTAAAAACTGCTTTGCCTTCTCTCTTAATTATTTGCTTTTATGAGCCTGGACTTGCACATTTTTATTTTACTGAGTTATAATCTGTTAATATCATTATATATTTTGAAGCTCAAAATGTCCCAGATTTGGCCAGCGGGAACCATTGAAGTTTGGCCCCTGTGTCATTGTGACATACGTCCATCAATTTTTGAGCCCTCCTTGCTTTCTGGCACAATCAGATGTTCCAAGCTCATGGTGTGCTTTCCCTGCTCTATTCCTAGAATCAACTATTTCTCCAAGGAGCTCTGATATCTTTTAGTGGAGAATGGCACTTAGAGACCAAGATCTGAGCATACAATATATCTTTAAATTATGGTTTTCTAGTCCTCCTTGGCTACTTCTAAAATAAGAAATTTTTAAAATTTATTTTTATCTTTGAAAGTATTACAGATGCCCCCCGTTTCCCCACCTGTCCCCCCTCCACCCAGCTGCCCCAGGCCTTCACTGCACTAGCACTATTGTCTTATATGCATATATGCATAGCCCATGGACACAGACGATAAAATAATAATTCTTATATCTACATTTTAACAGTTGAATTTTACCTAAGAGAATAGAAAGAAACATGAAATGTTAGAAGCTGTTAAACTTGAGATGTTCTTCATTACAACGCGAAGACAATCATAAAATCCTAAATTAAGTGTCTTCACACCTGGACAGGTTTTGTTGTACTTAGCACAGTTAACACTCTGTACTCATCCTAGCTACGTTTACTACCCAGGCACAAGAGAAGAAGGTGATCCATTTTCCATGAAGAAGCTCTAAATGTTCTTGGCTTTGTTTTCTCCATGAAAACATTACCTTAACAAACCTTTTATATTTCAATGGGCTGAAAAAAATGTATAATAATTTTATATTGTTTATGAGAGAAAGGGGCCTGAATGGGGCTGCCTGTGCTCAGTAATGTCCTTCTTGATTCCACTGATTGTTTGTTTTCCTTTGAACCCTCATCTCTTTCTAGGTACCAAGGCACGGCATAATAATTACACAAACAACATTATTCAGTTCATGAGTTAATTTCACATACGCCATCTCAGCTGACCTCATGATAACCTGTTAAATTAGGCAAGATCATCATTCTTATACCCACTTAACAGGTGGGGAAAGTAACAGAGAGACTAAATGATATTCCTTGTCACATAAATGGCAGTGATGAACCCAACCAAGCACTCTTAAACCCTGAAAACATTAGAATAAAGACTGGGGCCCAGAGCCTCAGCCTCCATGTGCGGGTGGTAGGCCAGGCTCTGTAGTTTCACAAGCTCCTGGGAAATTCCAATGAGCACCCACGAGTGCTGTGTAGCTCCCCCATCAAGTCAGGGTACCAGGAATCCCAGGACCTCACATGCATGACCTGCTGAGTAAAGGGAGTGACCCTGAATGGGCCGATGCTGGGGGAGTGCAGAAGGGGCTCAAGGGGCTGAGCCTGGGCCCATGTGCTGGTGGCTTCATCAGCTGTTTCACTCTTTCTCAGAGGGTGCCCAAGTGTTTGTTAGAGCATTGGCAGTAGGGCTGGGGTGCAGGAGGGCATGGCACCCCAGCCCTGGTGTTTCTGCATAAAGGAGAGGCGACTCATATGGAGGATATTTGGGCTTGACTAGAGCAGCACAGTAGGTCCTCCTATCTCCTCTTCCCCAACTTTAGGCTTCATCCCACTTTCAACCCACTACTTAAAGCATTTTAAGGATTTTATTTCTCCACACTAGGTATAAAGAATATTCTCCTAAATATAAAGAAAGAAGTACACAGAAATTGCTGGTTCTATTTCTACCTGTTTTCTTGATCTTTGACTATTCCTGCAAACCCCAAGTGAATGATCTGTCCCTTCTTTGTTGTTCTCATTGAGCACCCTTAGGGCTTCAAAAGCCTTTTCCTTCTTATAGCATCTTTTTGGGTCTCCATTCAATCTGAAACTGTGCCCTTTTCATCTGATTTTTGTAGGTTTATGGAACTGTTTTTTATTATATTCATTCTTCGCCAAGTTACCCACTTCCATCATTCGAGCATGCCCCTGGAAAACACGTACTCATGGATGAGCCACCTCCATAGTCATAGGGCTTCTTTAGATGTCTGCCCTCTTCTTTCCTCTAAGATTCACTTGCAATTATATTGTAAATATTTGGTATCTACTTCCCCTTTGAGAGCTTCTGGTCTTAGGGTCTGGTGTCTTTGTCTTGAATCTCTAGACTTCCTTCTAAATCTTGGGCCCACTGGAGACCAGGAGATGTGAGCTGTAATCCACAGGCTGAGTCTGGCCCGAGCTTAAACACAAGATGGATTTGACTGATACATCACTTAAAGAGTTTTGCATTTGAGCTCCCATTTATTCTTGTGTCTTCCCATCATCTTATATATCCGGCTGCTTCCTGCCTGAACTTTGCAGACATTTGAATTTGTGTGATGTCCTTTCCTCTGCAATGATTTGCCTGATTTCCTGACCCTACTGCTGGCCAATTCCAGCAGCTGAAGCCCCTCAACCCTGGTGGGAAGAAGCTCAAGCAGCAGCACCCCATAGCACAAGCTCTCCTCCGAGTCAGGCTCAACTCCTCACTTGTCTTGGAAACAAACTGAGTTTATTGTCACTTGTACACCTGGAACCCATCCAAATGTCTCTGCTCATCTGGGACTATGGTCCTGACTCCCCCTCTACAGTCCCTAGGATTTGGATGGAGCTTTGCTCACTGACTGGTCCCATTAATAATCTTCGTTTTCCTGGTAAGATGTTACCTGAAGCCCTAACTACTCCACTTCACCCTCCTGCAGCCTTTTCCTGGGACTCCTACATAATCCTACCTTCTTCTAATTGTCACCCCAGGCTCTGACTCCCCATCTTATTTCTTGGAATGGCTTGCATACTATACCCTGCTCTTCGCTATTATAAAATCTAAGATGACCGACTGCTTTTCTCTGAAGTTCCCCAAATTTCTTCCTCATCGAATTATCATTTTGTGATGGTCACCATTAAGTTCTGAGCACTGGCCCACTTCCTCAACTACACTGAACGTGTACAAAGAGCTGCTTCTTACAACAAGCTCCTCAAATGTTTCCTGATTCCGTCAATGAATGGTTGCATGGTTTTTGGCACCACTTTGCTATGTCTGGAACGCTAATTCTTTGCAAATTGGTTTGAATAGTTATGCCAAATGTATTTTCCAGAACACTCAATTAAGTAAACCATTTCTATCCACCATTCCTTAACTATCACTTGTTGGCAAATTCCTATGTTATTATCTTTAGCAAATAGTTTACAAATTGGAGTCTCCCTGAAAAAACACTCTGGCACTTTTTCCTAGACAGAAGGTAAAGCTAATATCTGGAGCAGCCTCATGTGCAGACAGAACTTAGTAAACCTCAGATAATAACACTAGGAAACAGAAAGGGAAAGTCCTGTAGAACTCCTGGCCACTGCCTGTACCAGCTACACAGATTTGTCAGCAGTAAAAGCACCTTCCTAGAGCCTCAATTTCAAGTTCACATTTCAGACAGAACTAGTGCTCTGTGCCAAAAGCAGTAAAATTGACAGAGTCAAAATGTTACATCCTTTAAGGTAAACTAGTTCTAAGTATAGGGCCTGGCCTCCTGGCTGCCAGTTACTATAGGAAATCCTTATTCACAGTAAGAGATGACAATATCTAAAAGACTAATGAAAAGAAGAAAGAAAGTGGGGAGTTTCTCAATGCTTTTAATCAAGGATATTTTCATTTTCTTCTTTGTGATTACTGCCTTGTAGTAAATCTGCTCAGTGTGAAGCCCTGGAAATAACACAGCATGTTTGAGAGCAACTGGGTGACAGTGTCTGAGAGAAATCAGACATCAAGATGACTGCAGCTCCTGGTCAGGGGCTTACGAGGCCATCACTCAGCTTCTGTGCAGGGCCCACTGCATTTCCATGACACCAGCAGGGAGGCCTTCATCCTTTGGCTGGGGGTGCACAGGAAAAGGGCCCAGGCAATTAGTGCTACAGAAAAGGTGACAGCCAATCAAGGCCAATGCCAAACTGACTCATTTTCCCTCTTAGCCCAATCTTTCCCTGCTCCCCTGCTTGAGCTTGCAAGGCCCAGTGTTCTTTTAGTGCTGGTTGAAAGGAGGTTTGTTGTTATTGTTGTTTTTGAACAAAACCCCAAAACAATAAAAAAGTACAAAAAACTTGGTCAATGACACACCTTATTCATCTTTTGGAGAGTGGAGAAGGGTGGAGTAGGGAAGTCAGGAGTTGGGCCCTTTCCTGTTCTCAGAGTCCACTAAATAGCACCCTGCCAGCAATGCCTTCACTTGCCCCATCAGGAGGTACATGCCAGAGCTCTGTCCTTAAAGTTTGCAGGCTGAGTCCAACTGTGATTAACTGTCAGGGGGGCTGTAAATTGGCTTCCCTCAGGGCCAGCAGGCGGGAGTAGGGCATCCTTCCCATCTTAAGACTCCAAACGGCACAGCTTTTACCTCCTTCGCTTCAGTTCCTGCTGTATAAGATGGGGACAACAGCTGCTCCTTAGGATTGTTGTGAAGATAAAAGGAGTTAATACTTATGATAGAGGTAAATGCTTAGTAAATGTTTACCATTAGTACTAGTTGTAGTTTTTATATTGTTCATTCATGAGAAAGTCTGTCATTCTTCTTGACCTCTGGACTGCCAGAGAATTAAGTCAAACATGGAAAATTCAGTGACACCCCAAGCTTCTGGAGGAGCATTACCTTTTATTCTCAAGGGCAGGTATTTAGATGGCCTAAGAAGACAGTTTCCCCTAGAGAATAACTTTGTGATCATTTCCAAAGAAAACAGAAAATCTAAGATTCCTAGTAGGCCAGCCCCAGAGTTTGTCATCATTTTACTTCATTCAGGTGCACACATGCACGTATATGACTGGGAGAACCTCTGAGCCCAGAGAGATCAAACACTTCATCTGTGGATATGTGGTGATCGAGATCTTAAGTGAGACTTTTCCATTAGAGAATTTACAGCAGACAAACATTGAAACAATATTCAGAGTATTAGGCTGAATTTATCTAAGAGTGCTTATTTTCTTTGAATACTGCCTCTGAGCACTGCAGGGAATAGGAGTTCACTGTAAGGCACCTCATTATGTCCCGGGGTGAGCCAGAATGCAGAGCTAACCAGTCCTTTGAAATGAGAACAGCACTCAAAGGAAAAGCCTCTGACAACATCAGAAGACAATGAGGGGTAGTCCTCCCCTTCTCTGTCAAGTCAGAAAGAGTTTCCAATTTGCTGCCAGAGTCCATCAGGAAGGCAGGGGTGAGGTCTCAGTCTCCATTTTGTAGGGACAAAAACTGGAATAGCTTTGAAAGTTCCCACAAATAGTTGGGTGGTAGAGGCAAGAATGAGCCTACCCAAAAATCAACTCCAACAAGAAAAGGTCTTGGTCTATTGTGTTCACAGCGATATCCCTGGCACCTAAGCAGCGGTTGGCACAAAATGAATGTTCATTATTTGTTGAATGGATGTTTCACATTTGAGGGGAGGCTCATTTTTTTGTTTGTTAAAGATTATACTTAAAAGAAATGAAAATATAAACTACAATCTAAAATACTATATTTGCCACACATAACAAATAAAGGTCTCTTGTAATGAATATATTAAAAATCTTCTACAAAACAATTACAATGATAATGAAAAAACAAAATCACTATAAAACTGAGCATGAGACATGAACAGGCATGCCACAAAGAAAAGTGCATGGCCAATAAGCATATGAAGTTATGCTCAACTTTTAAAAATCAGAGAAATGCAAATCAAGACCACAAAGGAGATACTGTTTTTCCTCATTCAGTTGGCAAAAATAATTAAGTCTGACAATACCAAATATTGAATAATACACAGATGAAAGGGATCTCTTACACTGAGCATTAGAACAGAGATTGGTGCAACCACTTTGAAACACAATTTAGCTTTATTTTGTAGAGTTGAATATTTACACATTTTAAAATTCAGCAATTCTACTCCTTGGTAAGAACACCCAAAAACTCTTGCACATATGTGTCTAGAAACATATATAAGAAAGTCCTTATCAGTTCTGTTCAAAATAGCAAAAAATAATTAGAAACAACACTAATAACCCTTGATTAGAGAATGAACTATGGAATTTTCAAACAATAGGATACTATACAGAAATCACAATGAATGATTCACACAGCAACATGATTTATCTTCATAGCAATGTTGAGTGAAGAGCAAGGCTATTTATCCTTTTAACAAAGTTCAACAACACATGAAACTAAATAACATATTGTTCAAACATACAAAGGTATTTGATAAAACTTCAAACTAAAAAAACCAAGAGAAGGATAAGCCCAAAATTCTGGATAGTGGTGATTTTAAGGGATGGGAAAGCAGGGTTAGCAGTGTATTCACCTGTGTCCAGAAGAATAAAAAAGAAAATATTTTAAATGAATACTATTAACATTAATTCTGTCTTGTGCATTTCCCATTTAAAGAGAATTATTAGGACATATTTATTTTTAAATTTTTCCTAATCTGATTGCCCTCCAGACTTATAACTGTTTTGAAACAGATTCCTCGTAAAAGAGGGAATTTTAATTCTGGAGATAACTGCCTGCACGTGCTGTTTTGTCTTGCCTGACTTATGAGCACTGTCACTGATCTCTGAATGGAATTCCAAACCAGTGACTTTCATAAAAATATACTGTAAAAAGAAGTAAGAAATAAAGAGAAGGAGGGAAGGAAAGGAAAGACAATTTACAGAACAAACTTGAACAATAACTTTAATGGTCTTCATCCATCCCTATAAATCAACACATCATTTTCCCATAGGCTGGGCTGTGACAGCAGACTGTGGGTTCATTCTGCTCATTTCAGAGATGTTTACAAGTACTCAAGTTGGTGCCACATTATGCATTTGGAAGAATAATTGTGTTATAAAACCCATTCTAAGCTCCCCACTACTCCAAGAATGGAAATAGTGAAGAATATTTGGACTGATTTAAAATGCGAAGACTTAATTCTAATATCATCAAGGCTCTCTATCACTCAAACATTCCTCCCAATAAGTCCCAGTCACTTGCCTGCTTAAGTTTTGATGTGCAGTAAGAAAGAGTCATTTCTTCTAATAGTAACTTGTAGATAGTGCACGAAGTAAGCGGTGATATTGAAACTCTGGGCTTAGCACCTAGAAGAAAAAATAGTCAATCTCTGTAGAGCAGCCTTTAGTTGTCTATTTCCTGAGGTATGGTCGAGAAATACCCTGAATGACCCCCCCTAACTAAAAACTAAAATATTAGATTAAATGTTGAAAAGACACTCCTCCTGAATTTAAATGCATTACTGAGCTGGCACTAAATTTAAAAAAGTGTAGCACCCCAAAGGAAATGAACACCAGCACCTTGGGAGGCAGGCTGATACTAAATGACACTTACATCCTGAAGGTGGGAGGCCAAACCCTGGAGTTGCTGTGCTTCTGCTTTGATAACTGTGTGGAATTCAGAGGACAGAAGATAAAGCATAGGGCTCCCCAAGGGGAGTACAGTAAGAGACCCCCAATTGTCTGGAACCCTCTAGGTTATAGTCCCAAGGTAAGGAGGAATGAGAAGGAAACCCAGATACTAAGAAGGGGACAGAAAGGAAGCTTGTCTTCATTTTGATGTGGAGGTAGGGAAAAGAAATCTCCCTCCTCCCCTTGAGGATTTGCAACCATAAGCCAGCAGTCTAAATTCATACTACCTGGGTGGTACAGAAAAACTCCAGTTGAAAATTTAATTTAAAATGGTCCACAGTTGGTGTCTCTGAGAAGCAATGGTAAATCCTCTGCAGAGGAACTCAAGTTCAAATCAGGCCTCAGAGAATTCCTGCACAACGACTTTCCCAAACAATCAGGCAGAATTCACAAAACATTTAAGGAAAAAAGACGTCAAGGGTGAAATTCAGTAGAAACAACACAAAACAGAAACAAATCCCCAAATACTTTAGATATTGAAAATACTTGGCAAAGAATAACTCATTTGATATGTTTAAAGTGAGTATAATAAGTGAAAATGAAAACTCATTGAACTGCCTTTATAGCAGATTAGACACAGCTGATGACAGTAAAAAACAAACAAGTGAATGGAAGATAGATCCAAAAGAAATGAATAAAATCTGGAAAAAAGAGAGGTGGGAAGTGTGAAAGAGAGTTAAGAGGCAAGGTGGATAAAGTGAGAAGGTTTAACACATGTCTAATTTGAGTTCCAGAGGTAGATAATGGACAGAATGTGGAAGGGGCACCGTTCTGACAGAATTTTTCAGTTATTAAAACACATCAATCCTTAGAATCAGTAAACTCAAAGAATTCCAACCAGAATAAATTTTTGAAAAATCACAGTAAAACCAAAAAAGATCCTAAAAGCAGGAAGGGGGGGAAAAATCAGTTACAAAAGAAGTGCAATTAGACTGGCTGCTGATTTTTAAACAGTGATAACTGGAAGCCAGGTGGAAAGCCACCTGACTTATACCAGTAGAAATAGCTTTTGCCTGTAGTGCTTGATTTGTTTCTATTTCTCTCAACATTGTGTCTATGTGATTCATCCATGTTGTTACAAATAGGAGTAGTTCTTTTTTCATTGCTATGAAGTATTCCACTTCATAAATATACCCTAAAACATGTACATTCATTGTATTGCTGATGGGTATTTAAGTTGTCTCTAGCTTTTTGCTATTATGAATAAAGCTGCCATGACTGTTTTTTTAAATGTGTTTTTTATAATATGTCTCTTGTAATGTTGTGAGCTTTCTCTATGGAAGACTAGTAAAGATCAAAATGTTGAGAAAACACCAAGTTTTATTTCATTGCATTGACTTCCACATCCAGAAAGTTCAAACCTTTACTAAAACAGTTCATTGCATTTTTGCTATATTTTTAAAAAATTTATTTTCAATTAGAGTTTACATTCAATCTTATTGTATACTAGTTTTAGCTGTATGGCATGATGGTTAGACAATCATACACTTTACAGAGTGGTCTTCCTGAGGTTTCAAATATTTACCTGGCATTGTACATCGTTATGATTTTTAATGATTGTTTTTAAACTGTTAATCACCTTGAAATTTTTTTGATGAAAGCTAACTGTAATGTTTTACCTAATATGATTCTAGCTCCAGTTAGCTGGGTGTGCATAAAAATATCACACCTTATTTACTAGTCTGACAGTATCATGTCACATTTTTTTAAAAAGGCTTTTTACTCTTGGCAAAGTGAGAATAGAGGGCAGATATCTCAACATAATAAAGGCCACATATAAGAAACCAATAGCTAACATCATACTCAATGGGGAAAAAGTAAAAGTGTTTCCCTTAAGATCAGGAACAAGACAGGGCTGTCTGCTTTCACCATCCTTATTGGATATAGTACTAGAAATTCTAGCCACAGCAATCAGACAAGAAGAAAAAATAAAAGGCATCCAAAATGAAAGAGTAAAACTCATTATTTGCAGATGACATAATACTGTATATAGAGAACCCTAAAGATTCCACCAAAAAATCTCCTAGAACTGATAAATAAATTCAGTAAAGTAGCAGGATACAATAAATATCCAGAAATTGGTTGCATTTTTATACAACAACAATGAACTATAAAAAAGGAAAACTAAGAAAACAATCCCATTTACAACTGCATCAAAAAAATTACCTAGGAATAAATTTAACCAAGGAGGTAAAAGGCCTATACTCAGAAAATTATAAGAAACTAAAGAAAGGAATTGAAGAAGATACAAATAAGTGGAAGAGTATACTGTGCTCATGGGTAGAAAGAATTAACATCAGTAAAATGTCCACACTACCCAAAGCAATCTATAGATTCAACACAATTCCTCTCAAGATACCAATGGTGTATTTCACAAAACTGGAACAAATAATCCAAAAATTTATATGAAACCACAAAAGATCCTGAATAGCAATCTTGAGAAAGAACAAAGTTGGAGGACTCATGCTACCTGATATCAAACTATACTACAAGGCCATAATAATCAAAATAATATGGTACTGGTATAAAAACAGACACAGATCAGTGAACAGAATAGAGAGCCCAGAAATAAACCTACACCTATATGGTCAATTAATATTTGACAAAGGAGGCAAGATCATACAATGGGGTAAAGACAATCTATTCAAAAAATGGTGTTGGAAAAACTGACAGATATACACAAAAAATTGAAACTAGACCACCCTCTTACACTATATACAAGAATATGTTCAAAATGGATTAAAGACTTAAATGTAACACTCAAAATCATAATACTCCTAGAAGAAAACATAGGCAGTAAAATCTTGGACATTTTTCTTAGCAATATTTTTTCTGATATATCTCCTCTGGCAGAGAAAACAAATAAACAAATAAACAAATGGGACTACATTAAATTAAAATGTTTTTGCACAGTAGAGGAAATCATCAACAAAACAAAAAGGCAACCTACTGAATGAAAAAACTATCACCAAAGACATATCTGATAAGGGGTTAATATCCAAAAATTATAAAGAACTCATGAAACTCAACACCAAAAAACCCCACAATCCAATTAAAAAATGTGCAAAGGGCCTGAATAAACACTTCTCCAAAGAGGACATACAGATGGCCAATAGACATATGAAAAGATGCTCAAAGTCACTAACCATTAGAAAGATGCAAATTAAAACCATAAGGACATATTGCCTCACAGCAGTCAGATGCTATCATCAATAAATTAACAAACAACAAGTACAGGCAAGAATGTGGAGAAAAGGGAATCTTTGTGCACTATTGGTGGGAAGGCAGACTGGTGCAGCCACTGTGGAAAGCTGTATAGAGTCACCTCAAAAAAATTAAAAAATGGAACTGTCTTATGACCCAGCAATTCTACTCTTGGGTATATATCTGAAGAAACCTAAAACACTAATTTGAAAGAATATGTGCACCCCTATGTTCATTGCAGTGTTATTTACAATAGCCAAGCTATGGAAGCAACCCAAATGCTTATCAATAGATAAGTGGATAAAAAAAGTGGTGGTACATATATACAATGGAATATTAGCCATAAAAAGAATGAAGTTTTATCATTTGCAACAGCATAGATGGACTTAAAGGGCATTATACTCAGTGAAATAAGTCAGTCAGAGAAAGACAAATACTATATGATTTCACTTACATGTGGAATCTAAAGAATAATATAAATGAACAAGCAAAACTGAAACAGACTCATAGATACAGAGAACAGACTGATGGTTGCCGGGGGTGGGGGTGAAAAAGGTGAAGGGATTGAGAAGTACAAAACAGTCATGGGAATGTAAAGTACAGCATAGGGAATATTGTAATAACTATGTATGGTGCCAGGTGGGTACTGGAAATATCAGGGGAAACACGTAAAGTATCTGATTGTCCAACGACTATGCTGCACACATGAAACAAATACAAAATAATATTGAATTAAACTGTAATTGGAAAAAAGATTGTGTGTGTTCTTTTTTTAATGTTGACAGTATTACAGATGTCCCCCAACTTTCCCCCCTTAAGTTCCCCTCCTCCAAGCCCCTGCTCCAAGCTTAGGCCTTCACCACACTATTGTCTGTGTCCACTGGCTATGTATTAGATTGTTCTGAAAGCAAATCTGTAAATGTGCAAAATGCATGCAAAGCAATTGGTTAGTACTTGCTGGTTAAGAGAAGAAAAAGAAGAAAAAAATATGTGCATAATAGTTCTAAGCTTAAGTATTTTCTAAATATCCACAGTTTTGTAAAACCTCTACTATGTGTTTCTGCTATATTTGAAAATCACTTGTGGGTCATGGTGTCCCCCCTGCCAACATACTCTCAAGGTGCATTTCAGTTGTCAAGAGGCAGAGCCTTAAATGAGTGTCCATGAGCAGACTGAACCACCCCAACCTCAGAAAGATCAAATATGCTGGCTCTGTGAGGAAAAAGCATAGTTAGGGCTTGAAGAGCTCACCCAGCAAAGGGCTTACTTGTCAGGTGGAACGTACTCATAATGCTCAGCCCAGGCTCTCATATGCCCATCTGTTACTCTGCCTGTCTTATGCTGGCCTAGGTGAACTGGGTGAGACTTGGACTAAAATATAAAAATAACCTCAAAGTTAATAAGCCTAAATGTCTTTTCTTTAGGGGTTAGAAATGCTAAATAGCAGAGTTCTGCGACTATAAGACAGAGTTTATAAAGCAACTCTGTAGTTGCTTCCTCAAAGTTTAAAATGTATGGGGCTAACTAGTACCTGAGCTCAAAGATAATCCCGAATGTTGACAATGCAAGGAAGCAAGTCTCATATAATTTTTTCTAAAACTGCTTATTACTAGAGGAAAAGAAAGAGAAAGGTGGAGAGGAAGAAAAGAGGGAGGGAAAGAGAGGGAGAGAGAGAGAGGTGGGGAGAGAGAGAGAGTTAGTTCTATAGGCAAATGTTTCTCAAATGTTTATGTGTGTGGTTCCACGTAGTTTCTAAGATAGAGAAGGCAAAGGCTGCTGAAAAATATAAGGTAATTGGCCCTTCTCATAACTTGTTAGGAAAAGGAGGGAGAAGGTGTTAGGTAATCAAGCTCTGAGTAGCCAGGAAGATAATGGGGAGACTGGGAAGGAGGTTCAAGGATTGAGAGCTGGGTCTTTTGTATGTCCATCTCATGCCTGGAATGCCTTCTCCTCAGGTGCCGGTCCTAGAGCCCCCTGCTGGGTTTGACCCCTGGTTCTTCCATTTAGTGGCTGTAGTACCTAGGGCAGGCTACTGTACCTCTCCGTGCCTCAGTTTCCTCATTTGTAAATTTGGGATAATGATAGCACCCACTTCATATGGATTTTTGTGGACTAAATGAGTTAGAGTATGAAAAACAGTCACACTTCCTGGCACACTATACGTGCTCAAGAAAAGTTAGCTGTTACCACTCTTTATGTGACTCATTTTAGTGAATGTTCAGGATTCCCTTTGCTATGGTCTGAATGTTTGTGTCCCCCCCCCCCCAAATTCCTATGTTGAAACCCTGCCCCTTAATGTGATGATATTAGCAGCTGAGACCTATGGAAGGTGATTAGGCCATTGAAGGTGGAGCCCTCATGAATGAGATCAGTGCCCTTTTAAGAAGAGATGCCAGAAAATTCCCTTGCCCTCGCACCATCTGAGGACATGGTGAAAAGTTGGCAGTCTGCAGCCTGGAAGAGGACTTTCACTAAAACTTGCTCACACTGGCACCCTGATCTTGGACTTCCAGCCACCAGAACTGTTAGAAATAAATTTCTGTTATTTACTAGCCACTTAATCTGTGGTATTTTGTTATAGCAGCCTGACTAGACAAAGACGCTCTTCAAAACCAAATTTATCTATTCTGTCTGCACTTTTCATAGTCTTCTGTACCTGGCTAGCACTTGACCTTGTTTGCAGCAGTAGCAGTTCATGCTGTCCTATCACAACCCTCCAGTCGTTCTCTGCATACTACCAACTCAACTACTGTGTAAATTCAGAGATTGTCTCTTCAGGTGCCCTCCCAAGATAACTGTCAGTTCTCAGTTAACATTACCAAGTAGCTGACATGTAATAAGGTAGGAAATAAAGGAAAGTAGATGCGAGTCAAACATTTTCAAGCTGTAACATAATCCTCGACCTTAAGTGCTCATGATAAGCAAAAGTGTCCAGGAACTGGAAAAGGTGAAGGCAAGAGAGGTTCCACTTCATACAGTGTGTATACAGTAATCTAAAGGTCATAGTCTACCTAATCATCTATATTTAGAAAAGACTCCATGTTTGGCACGTTTTAGGGGAAGTTCCTGCCAAGCATGCAATTTTATGGCTGTTTGAGAAACTTGAAAAGTAGAGTTTGTGTAAGTCCAACACAGTATTTACTGCACTATACAGAGGATAACACCATAAGTAAATGTAACCTGGAAAATGTCAAAGATATAGTCATGCTATTAAAGATCAGCACTTTTTTTTTGGCTTTTATTTAGGAGGCTAAAATTGGAGATTTTTAGCATTAATAAAGGAAGAAAGACTAGTAACCATAGAAACACAGGCTTTATCAATTTCCATGGCAAAGAAAGCAGCTCCTTCCACGGAATGTTTTGAGGTTCTCTGGCAAGCAATCTACCTAAAGATTTCTCTCCTACAGCTCTGAACGATTTAAAGCAATAAAAAATAAAACAGGCAATCCATGTAATAATAGTGGTAAAAAGTTATTTGGTAAAAAGTTAAAATATATTTACTATAAAGAAATGCAAAAATGTGATGTCAACAGAGCAAAGCATCCACGGTAAAAAGAGAGAACAGCAAAGAACAAATCAACGTTCAGATTGCAAGGGAAATAAAAAATGGACAAGTATTGAAAATCCACTCTGAGCCAAGCTCTTGATATATTTCATTTACTCCTCATGCCCATCTGTGTCTTGCCTTGCCTTTTGCCTTACCTTACCTTACCTTACCTTACCTTATCTTACCTTACCTTACCTTACCTTACCACCTTCTTTCTTTCTGATATCTGTTTTTAATTGCTACAGTAATATGTGCTTATGATAGAAGAATTGGCAAATACTGAAGAAATACCATCAGGAAGGTAAACATCACCCATCTTACCATGCAAAGATAACCACTGTTAATGGTTTGGTATATCTCTTTCTTTTCACATATTGTTTTACATAATTGAAACTATAACAGATTCCTGTTTATACTGAACATTTTCCTCCATCATTAAATATTCTTAGAATGTAAACTCATTAAAGGCATGGAGTTTTGTCTGTTTGTTAGTTTTCTCACCAGTGCCTGGCATGTAGTAAACACTCAATAAATACCTTTTCAATTATAAATGTGATGGTTACATCATTTTAACTATCCTTCTTTCTCATTTTATACATTTTGAATTTTTTGTATTTTAAATATAAAATTATTTGTCAGAATGTCTAATTGTTTTCCTTAAGACTAACAGACATGAAATTACTAGATCAAAAGTTGTAGACCTTTCTGCGTTCATAATACACATGAACAAATTTCTTTCTTAAAGTTTCAAGAATTATAAGAAAGTCCCTATTTCATTCAAACCTCATCGGCAGTGCATGGTTTCTCTGTAAACATTCTTCTAAATTTTGCAGACAAAATAATTTCTAAATGTTTTCTTTATTATTAATATACTTTAACATCTTATCAAGATACCAGAGTGTTTTCCTTATTATTTAAAATATTTCCCCTCAATTTGTTATTTCTCTTTAAACCTATAAAGGTGCTTTTTTTCCAACAACAAAGCTTTAAAGTTTTATGTTGTAAAAAATATCAATTATTGCTCTTGAATTTTTTTGCATTGCTTCCATGCTTGGGAACCCCATCTCTAAGAAGAAATAAGAAAACATTTACTTTGGTTTTCTTCTAGTTTTTCATAGTTTCATTTCATCAATACACATGGAATTTATTTGGGACCATGGTATGTGGTGAGTACAATTCAGTAGATAAAAATTGTTCCAGCATCATTTATTTAAAAAGTCCTGCTCTTCTGCTTTGATTCATACTTTTTTTCTTCATATGCCAGATTTTTACATAAACTTGGGTTCTTTTAGTTTATCTATTTATTCTCATACCAGTCCAATTGTTTTTTTCTTAAATTATAACATTTTATTGTAATATAAGCACACGTTTAAAAAAATCAGATTGTAGAGAAGTGTTAATAAAAATAATAGCCCTCCAATCTTCCCTTTACTATGATAGTCCTGTTCATCAGAAACAGTCACTTTTTAGCCATTTCTGTTTTAATTTTTTCTGGTATTATCTCTATATTGCTACATAATAAAGTGTAGCCTTAGTCATTTTCTACTGAATTCCTGCTATGATAGATCAGGAATTAGCACATCTACACTATTTTATCTCCTTTCCCTTCACTGTCTATATTTCAGAGTTTCATTAGTTTTTCCTTCTCTTTTAGTTACCTTTGTGAATGAAAACACTATATCTAAACTTCTATTTGCTGTTCCATCACCTTCACAGTGTACCTTGATTCCCTGCTTTGCGACATGAGCATATTACTGCATATACCCTTCCTTATAATTTTTAACTTCTACCTTTGGTAGATCTTACTTTACAGTGTCAAAGTGATGTACAATTTGCTTCTACCAACAGTTAAATATTTTGAAGTTTGCCTATAGATTGATTCTAATATTGGAAATCAATAAAACAGTGTTTATCAGGGTTATATAATTATTCTTCATTCTAGGGTCAAATTCCTTCTCTGCAGTTCCAAGATCACAGTGCCATTTGCCTTAAAAGAGAATATGCTAACTTCATGTGATATCAAAAAGGGTTTCTTCTTAATGCTGTAATTTGCCCAAAATAATAATAGGTGTTTGGTAGAATTCGCTTGTGAAGCCATATGGACTTAGAGTTTTGTTTGTGGGAAAGTTTTTAATTACAGATTTAATATCTTTAGTATTATAGGCCTATTTTGATTCTTTAATTCTTCTTATGAGTTTTGAAAAGTTGTGTGTTTAGAGAAGTTTGTTCATTTTGTCTCAATATTTATTTTTTGGGCATAAATGTTTTTCACATCATCCTGAAATGCTAATTTTAATTTCCAGTAATATCATTGGTGATGTCTCTTTTTTCATTAAAAAAATGGCTAGTGTCTATTTCTTAATCAATGTTACTAGGCATTTTCAATTTAATTAATCTTCTAAGGAGTGAAATTGCTGGAACCCAAAGTGTAATAAGTCTATTCTACTTTTATCGATATGTGAGTTTTCCAAATGGTTTTTACCAGTATATGAGATTTTCAGTTAGTCCACATCCTTGCCAAAATCTGACATTGTCATTACTTTTTATTTTAGTCATGAATGTGTAGTGGTACCTTATGATTTGAATGTGCATTTATCTTATAACTGTTTTAAGCACCTCATCACAGCTTTATTTGCCATTTAGATATCTTGTTTTGAGAAGTTCATGACTATGTATTTTGTCTATTCCTCTATTAGTTATCTCTCTTTATGAGTTCTTTATACATTTTTAAATGTTTTTACACTTTTACATATTATCCTTTTAGGTTATATGTATTGCAAAAATCATCTCACAACTTCTTAGCTTGCTTTTCATTTTTTTTTTAAATTTTATTATTGTTTAAAATATTACAGATGTCCCTTTTTCTCCCCAATGACCCGTTCCACCCCGTTCCTTCCCCCTCCCCAGTCCCTCTCCCCACCATTGTCCATGTCCTTGGGTTGTGTATATATGCACATAAATTCTTTGGTTACTCTCTCCCCCTCCACCCACCTGCCCTCCTCCATCCCTCTGACATTCATCAGTCTCATCTGTGCTTCCATGTCATCGAATCTGTTCTGTTCATCAGTTTTTAAGTTCTTTAGATTCCACGTATAAGCGAGATCATGTGATATTTGTCTTTCACTGCCTGGCTTATTTCACTTAGCATAATATTCTCCAGGTCCATCCATACTGTCCCAAAGGGTACGAGATTCTTCTTCTTTACAGCTGCGTAGTATTCCATGGTGTAAATGTCCCATAGCTTTTTTATCCACTCATCTACTGATGGGCACTTGGGCTGTTTCCAGATCTTAGCTATTGTAAACTGTGCTGCTATGAACATCGGGGTACATATATCCCTTCTGATGAATGTTTCAGGATTCTTAGTATGCATTCCTAGGAGTGGAATCACTGGGTCAAACGGAAGCTCCATTTTAAATTTTTTGAGGAACCTCCATACTGTTTTCCATAGTGGCTGCACCAGTCTGCATTCCCACCAGCAGTGTACTAGGGTTCCCCTTTCTCCACACCCTCGCCAGCACATGTCGTTTGTTGATTTGTTAATGGCAGCCATTCTGGCAGGTGTGAAGTGATACCTCATTGTGATTTTAATTTGCATCTCTCTGATGATTAGCGACACCAAGCATTTTCTCATGTGTCTCTTGGCCATCCATATGTCCTCTTTGGAGAAGTGTCTATTTAAGTCCTTTGCCCATTTCTTAATTGGGTTGTTTGTCTTCCTCTTGCTGAGTGCTATGAGTTCTTTGTACACTTTGGAAATTAGCCCCTTATCAGATTCATCCTTGGCAAATATGTTTTCCCAGACCGTGGGGTTCCTTTGTATTTTGAGGCTGTTTTCTTTTTCTGTGCAGAAGCTTTTTAGTTTGATGTAGTCCCATATGTTTATTTTTTCCTTTGTTTCTCTTGCCCTAGGAGATGTATCAGTGAAAAGTCCACTACGTGGGATGTCTGTGACTTTACTGCCTATGTTTTCTTCCAGGATTTTTATGGTTTTGTGACTTACATTTAAGTCTTTTATCCATTTTGAGTTTATTTTTGTGTATGGTGAAAGTTGGTGGTCTAGTTTCATTCTTTTGCATGTATCTGTCCAATTTCCCCAGCACCACTTATTGAAGAGACTGTCCTTACTCCATTGGATACTCTTGCCTCCTTTGTCAAATATTAACTGACCATAACGGTGTGGGTCTATTTCTGGGCTCTGTTCTGTTCCATTGATCTATAAGCCTGTTGTTGTACCAATACCAGGCCGTTTTGATTACAGTGGCTTTGTGATACAGTTTGCAGTCTGGTAATGTGATCCCTCCCACTCTGTTCTTTTTTCTCAAGATGGCTGCAGCTATTGGGGGTCTTTTTTGGTTCCATATAAATTTTTGAAATGTTTGTTCTAGGTCTGTGAAATATGCTGTTGGTATTTTCATAGGAATTGCATTAAATTTATAAATTGCTTTGGGTAGTATAGACATTTTAATGATATTAATTCTTCCAATCCATGAGCATGGTATCTTCTTCCACTTGTTTAAATCTTCCTCTATTTCTTTTTTCAGTGTCACGTAGTTTTCTGAGTACAGGTCTTTTACATCCTTGGTTAAGTTTATTCCTAGGTATGTTATTTTTTTAGTTGCAATGGTAAATGGTATTGCTTTTTTAGTTTCTCTCTCTGAAAGTTCATTGTTGGTGTATAAGAATGCCATTGATTTCCGGATGTTGATTTTGTATCCAGCTACCTTGCCAATTTTGTTTACGAAATCTAGTAGTACTTTGATGGAGTCTTTAGGGTTTTCTATGTACAATATCATGTCATCTGCAAATAATGACAGTTTTACTTCCTCCTTTCCAATTTGGATACCTTTTATGTTTTCCTCCTGTCTGATGGCTGTGGCGAGGACTTCCAGTACTACGTTGAATAAGAGTGGTGAAAGTGGACATCCCTGTCTTGTTCCGGTTTTTAATGGAAATGATTTTAGTTTTTGCCCATTGAGTATGATGTTGGCTGTAGGTCTGTCGTATATGGCCTTTATTGTTGAGGTATGATCCCTCTATTCCCACTTTGCTGAGAGTTTTTATCAGAAATGGGTGCTGGATTTTGTCGAATGCTTTTTCTGCATCTATTGATATGATCATATGATTTTTGTCCTTCATTTTGTTTATGTGATGTATCACATTTATTGATTTGCGGATGTTGTACCAGCCTTGCATCCCCGGAATAAATCCCACTTGGTCATGATGTATGATCTTTTTAATGTATTGCCGGATCCGGTTTGCTAGTATTTTAGTGCGGATTTTAGCATCTATGTTCATCAGGGATATGGGCCTGTGATTTTCTTTCTTTGTAGTATCTTTATCTGGTTTTCGGATTAGGGTGATGCTGGCCTCATAAAAAGAGTTTGGGAGTTTTCCTTCCTCTTGAATTTTCTGGAATAGTTTGAATAGAATAGGTGTTAATTCTTCTTTGTATGTTTGGTAAAACTCGCCTGTAAATCCATCTGGTCCAGGACTTTTGTTTGCTGGGAGTTTTTTGATTACTGCTTCAATTTCATTAGTTGTTATCGGCCTACTCAGGTTTTCTGCTTCTTCTTGATTCAGCTTTGGAAGGTTGTATGCTTCTAGGAATTTGTCCATTTCCCCTATGTTGTCCAATTTGTTGGCATACAGTTGCTCATAATATTTTCTTACAATCCTTTGTATTTCTGTTGGATCAGTTGTTATATCACCTCTTTCATTTCTGATTTTATTTATTTGGGTCCTCTCTCTTTGTTTCTTAGTGAGTCTGGCTAAAGGTGCATCAGTCTTATTTACCTTTTCAAAGAACCAGCTCTTGGTTTCATTGATTTTTTTGTATTGTTTCTTTAGTCTCTATGTCATTAATCTCTGCTCTGATTTTTATTATTTCCTTCCTTCTACTTCCTTGGGGCTTTTCTTGCTGCTCTCATTCTAGTTCTTTTAGTTATTGTGTTAGATGGTTCATTAGATCTTTTTCTTGTTTCTTGAGATATGCCTGTAACGATATGAATTTTCCTCTCAGGACTGCTTTTGCTGTGTCCCATAGGTTTTGGGTTGTTGTCTGTTCATTTTCGTTACTTTCCATGAAGTGTTTGATTTCTTCCTTGATCTCCTTGGTGACCCATTCATTGTTTAATAACATGCTATTTAGCCTCCAGGTGTTTGAATATTTTTGAGTTTTTTTATAGTGGTTGATTTCTAGTTTCACGGCATTGTGATCCGAGAAGATGCTTGATATGATTTCAATCTTCTTATATTTGTAGAGACTTGCCCTGTGCCCTAACATGTGGTCTATTTTTGAGAATGTTCCATGTGCACTTGAGAAGAATGTGTATTCTGCTGCTTTGGGGTGAAATGTTCTATAAATATCAATTAAATCCATTAGGTCTAGTGATTCATTTAAGGTCTGCGTTTCCCTGTTGATTTTTCATCTTGATGATCTGTCCAATGCTGACAGTGGGGTGTTAAAGTCCCCCACTATGATAGTGTTGCTGTCAATCTCCCTTTTGAAGTCCCCCAAGAGATTTTTTATATATTTAGGTGCTTCTGTATTGGGTGCATAAATGTTCATAAGGGTTATTTCCTCCTGTTAGATTGATCCCTTTAGTAATATGTAGTGACCATCTTTGTCTCTCGTTATGGTCTTTATTTTGAAGTCTGTTTTGTCAGAAATAAGAATTGCTACTCCAGCTTTCTTTTCCTTTCCATTTGCATGGAATATTTTACTCCACCCCTTCACTTTTAGCCTGTGTGAGTCTTTTGCTCTCAGGTGGGTCTCTTGTAGACAGTATATATTTGGGTCCTGTTTTCTTATCCAATCAGCTACCCTTTTTCTTTTGATTGGCCCATTTATTCCATTTACATTTAAGGTTACTATTGATATCAACTTATTTAATGCCATTTTTCCCCTTTATGCTGATGTATCTTTCTCTCACTATTCCTTCTTTTTCTTAAAGCAGTCCTTTTAGCATTTCTTGCAATGCTGGTTTGGTGGTACTGAACTCCTTTAGCCTTTTTTTGTCTGGGAAGCTCTTTATTTCACCTTCAATTTTAAATGATATCCTTGCTGGATAAAGCAATCTTGGTTGCATGTTCTTGCTTTTTATTACTTGGAGAATTTCATGCCACTCCCTTCTGGCCTGAAGAGTGTCTGTTGAGAAATCAGCTGTCAGCCTTATAGGATTCGCTTTTGGGTCACTGCTTTTCTCCCTCTTGCAGCCCTTAATATTTTCTCTTTGTCCTTGACATTTGCCATTTTAATTATGATGTGTCTTGGAGTGGGTCTCTTTGGGTCCTTCTTGTTTGGAACCCTCTGTGCTTCCTGAACTTGTGTGGCTTTCTCCTTTGCCAGCCTAGGGAAGTTTTCTATAATTATTTCTTCCACCAAGTTCTCTATCTCCTGCTCTCTTTCCCCCCCCTCTGGGACTCCTATAATGCGAATGTTGTTTCGCTTCATGTTTTCCCAAAGTCCCCTTAGACTGTCCTCATGCTTTTTAATTGTTTTTACTTTTTGCTGCTCTGATTGTGTGATTTTCTCTACTTTGTCTTCTAAGTCACTTATTCTATCCTCTGCTTCATTGAGCCTGCTTTTAATTCCTTCCAGTGCATTCTTGATATCAGATACAGCATTCTTTATCTCTGTCTGAGTTGTATTTATGGTATGTATCTCTTTTTTCATGTTTTCACTAAGGTGCTCGATCTTATCATCTAGAGTCTTCTTAAGTTCCTTGAACATCTTCATCATCAATACTCTGAACTCTGTTTCTGATAACTTGCTCAACTCCATCTCATCAATGTCTTTTTCTGGCGATGTTTCCTCTTCTTTAATTTGGGGATTGTTGCTTTTCATTTCTTAATGTTGTTAGATCAGCAGTTTCTTAATTTTGTGTAGTCCTATGTATCAATTATTATATATGATTTATGTTCTACTTATCCATCATGTTTGTGCTTTTTAAAAGTCATTCCCTACCCTCAAAGCATTAAGGTATTTTCCTATGATTTATTCCATAAGTTTATTGGTTTTACCTTTTACATTTTTTTTATTGTTTAAAATATTTGCCGTTTACATTTAGAGATGCAGTTCACCTAGAACTGATTTTCAACATGATTTCTTTTTCTTTTTTCTTCAGTATTGCATCTTTAACTTAGAAGACCATCCTTTCTCATTGCACATCAGTATCCTTTTTGTCAAAAACCAAATAACTGTATATTTCAGTCCCTGTGTTATTATTTTTCATTTCTTAGTTTGTCTCTCCTTGCGCAAATGGCACACTGACTTTATTATTATAATTCTCTAATTAGTTTTTATGTGATAGTATAAGTTCTTCAAATTAACCTTTCATCAAAATTATCTTTGCTATTTCTAGACATTTTACTTCCATATAAATTTTCACATCAGCTTGTTATTTTCCACCAAAAATGTCTGCTGAAATTTTTACTGAGGTTGTATTTACTCTATAGATTAACTTGAGGAGACTTGATATCTTAATAACATTAGCCTTCTAATCTATGACCATGGTATACATATCCATTTTTTTAGGTAGCTTTAATCTATTTTTTATTTTGATATTTTGTAATTTTCTGCATAGGATTTTTGCACATTTTTGGTTGGATTCATTTCTATTTAATATTTTTGATCCACTTATACAGCTATAATATTTTCATTTTATAACTTGTCAGTATATAGAAATAAAAAAGATTTTTGTCTTGATAGTTTATCTAGTGTCCTAAGTTAAATGATAAATACTTATAGTTTATAAATTATTTTGCATATTCAACATATAATGATAGTTTTATTTCTTCCTTTCTAAACATTCTACTTTATTCTTGCCTTGTTGCACTGGCTAGGATTTCTATTACATTGTTAAATAGAAATGGTGACATTAGGCATCTTTGTCTCATTTCTGATAAAAGGAAGAAAACTTTTAATATACCAAAATGAAGTATGATGTTTGCTCTAAGTTTTTTATAAATATATGTTCATCCAATTAAGGAACTTTTCTTCTATATCTACTTTGCTGAATTGTTTTCTTTTTAATCATCATTGGGGTTTGAATTATCAAATGTTGTTCTGCACCTATTGACATTTTTTTTTCTTTTTTTCAGTTAATATGGTGAATTGTATTTAAAAAATTTTTTTTATGATGTTAACCTTGTATTCCTGGAATAAATCCAAATTTTTGTGATATATGTTTGTTTTTGTTTTTATAAATTGCTGAATTTAATTTGCTAATATTTTGTTTTGTATCATGCACCTATGTTCATGAGAAAAATTGGCCTGTAACTCTCTTTCTTTGTAATGTTCTTGACAGACTTTCATATCAAGACGATGCTATGGACTCATAAAGTGAACTGGGAAGTAGTCTCCCTTTTTCTAATCTTGGGAAGAGCTTTTCTAAGAGTGATGTTATATCTTCCTTGAGGTTTGGAAAAGTTTACAAATGAAATAATCTGGACTTGGAGATTTCTTAGTGGAAAGGTATTTAATTACAGATTTAAGTTTTAAATAGATATTCAGATTTTCCATTTTTCCTTTGGTATCAGTTGTGATAAAATATATTATTATAGGTATTTGTCCATTTCGTAAATTTTGTAAATTTTTTGCCTAAATGTATTTTCAATATCTTTTATGTGATCTGTATTTACAACCTTTTTTTTTTTATTCCTGATATTGGTTATGGGAGCTCTTTTTTTCTTTTTGTCTTCAGAGAACTAACAATCTTTCAGAGAATACAATTTCAGCTTTGTTCATTTTTCTCTATTGTATTTATGCTCCGTTTTATTAATTTCTGCTCTTGTTATTACTTTCTTCCACCTACATTCTTGAATTTTTTTTTGCTGAGAGTTTTTTTTTTCCTTATTTGCTAGGAGGTTTTTTTTCCCCCTAATTTTTTGAGGTAACTAGTGAGATCACTAGTCTTTAAACTTTCTTATTTTTAAACATACAGATTTGATGGTTATGCATTTTTCTCTAAGCACAGCATTAGTGGCATTCAACATATTTTGATATGCCATGCTCTTATTTTTATTTAGTGCAAAGTATCATTTAGTTCCATCAGGACTGCTTTTTTGACCTAAGGTTTATGTATTTATTATTATTATTATTTGCAAACTGTTATCTTTTTTTCATTAAAATTTTTTAATATTGGCGTAATTGCAGGTGTCCTCCTTTTCCCCACCCTTTGCCCACCTCCACTCACCCCTCTTCTCCCCCTCTGTTGGCCTTCACCAAACTATCATCCATGTCCCTGGGCTATGCATACACATTCTTTAGCTAATCCCTTCACCTTCTTTATCCAGTCACCCCCACCCACCTCCCCTCAGGCACCGGCCAGTCTGTTCCATGTATCCACACTTCTGATTCATTTTGTTTGTCATTTTAGTAGATTCCATGAGATCATATGGTATTTGTCTTTCTCTGGCTGGCTTATTTCACTTAGCAAATTACTCTTCAGGTCCATCCATGCTGTTGCAAGGGGTGAAAGTTCCTTTTATTTTTACAGCCACATAGTATTCCATTGTGTAAATGTACCATAGCTATTTTATCCACTCATCTGCTGATGGGCACTTGAGCCGTTTCCAGATCTTGTCTATTGTAAATAATGCTGCTATAAACATAGGGATGCATATATTCTTTCTGATTGGTGTTTCAGGATTCTTAGGATATATTCCTGGAAGTGGGATTGCTGGGTCAATTCCATTTTTAATTTTTGAGAAAACTCCATACTGTTTTCCACAGTGGCTTCACCAGTCTGCATTCCCACCAACAATGCACAAGGGTTCCCTTTTCTCCATAGCCTCAACCAGCACTTGTTTGTTGATTTACTGATGGTAGCCATTCTAACAGGTGTGAGGTGATATTTCATTGCACTTTTAACTTGCATCTCTCTGATGATTAGTGATCTTAAGCAATTTTTCATATGTCTGTTGCCCATCTGTATGTCAAGAACAGGCATATAGACCAATGGAACACAATAGAGTGCCCAGACATCAACCCATGCCATTATGGTCAATATTTGACAAAGGAGGCAAGAGCATAAATTGGAATAAACACAGTCTCTTCAATAAATTGTGTTGGGAAAATTGGACAGGTAGATATAAAAAAAATGAGACTAGACTATCAACTGACACTATACACAAGAATAAACTCAGAATGGATGAAAGATTTAAATGTAAGTCAAAAAACAATAAAAATTCTAGAAGAAAACATAGGGAGTAAAACCTCAGACATCTCTCACAGTAATATTTTTGCCGATATGTCTTTGAGGGCAAGGGAAACTCAGGAAAAGGTAAACAAATGGGACTACATCAAACTAAAAAGCTTCTGGGCAGCAAAAGAAACCAACAACACAGTGAAAAGACAGTGCATTGTATGGGAGAACATATTTGCCAATGATACATCTGATAAGGGGTCAATTTCCAAAATATATAAAGTACTTATACAACTCAACACCAGGAAGACAGACAATGTGATTTAAAAATGGGTAAAGGATCTGAATAGACACTTCTCCAAAGTTTATTTTTAAATGAATTGTTGAGCTTATAAATATTTGAGGATTCTCTAATAGTTATTTTTGTTTGTTTTATTTCTAGTTTAATTCCACTGTGTAAGAGAACACGATTTCAATTTTTTGAAATTTGTTGATGCTTCTTTTATGGCCTAACAAATGACCAATTTTGGTAACATTTAGCAAATATGACCTGAGGCAGGAAAAAACTTCTATTATTGTTAATTGCACTGTTAACTAGATTAATTTTGTTAAACATGTTGTTCATACTTCTGAATCCTCCCTTTAGTTGTTTATAAGTAATTTTAAAGTACATCTATGTACAGATTAATTTACATTATATTTTTCAGTTTTTGAATTTTCGTTTGTTCTATTTTTTAGATTTAGTACTCTGGTTAAATCCTCCATTGTGATTTCAATGTTTTTCTAACACAATAATCTCCATTACTATATACATATAGTATATACTAATTTCAAATTTCTTTTAGAAAGCATATATATGTGTACATATATATATAAATTTTATCCTCACCGGAGGATATTTTTTCCATTGGTTTTCAGAGAAAGTGGAAGAGAGATAGAAATAAATATCGATGTCAGAGACACACATTGATTGGCTGCCTCCCACAAGCACCCCGACTGGGGCCAGGGTGGAGCCTGCAACCCAGGTACATGCCCTTTACTGGAATCAAACCAGAGACCCTTCAGTCCACAGGCCGACGCTCTAACCACTGAACAAAACCAGCCAAGGCATCCATTACTATATTTTTAAGTACACGTCTAACAATTTTAATATCTGAGTTATGTATGGGTTCTGTGTTTTGGTATGCCTTATATTTTATTTAGTGATAGACATTGTGACTAAAAGATTCTAGGGCTTTGGATGGTATTGTTTTTCTCCAGAGGCTTTCCCTTGTGCTCTGTGAGGCATCTAGATAATGGGATCAGATGAGTTCAATTCAATCAGCAACTAAATTGTTCAAAGTGAAGTTATAATCTTTACAAGGCTTGGTTTGCCTACAGGTTTGGAGTAGCCTCCAAGCATTCCCAAGTGAAAGCCTGGGTGTTTATTAGAGCCTTCTCCCCTTTTGGAAGATTATGAAATCCAACTATTGTTTCCCAGGCTCCATGAGACTGAAAAATTCCACTGTTTCAGTTGTTGCCACTTAGTTTCCTAGACTTTGCCTTGCACAGTTTAAGATTCATTGAATGTTTCACAGAAAACAAACTCATGCCAAATGTTGAGCTTTACTCAATATCGCTTTCCTCTGGGATATTGGTCCTTCGAGTTCTGGCCACTTCAGTGGGAGCATTAATCAGCTCTATGGCTTGCAAAGAAAATCCAAAACTTATAGAATGATTTTCCATTCATTAATGCTTTTCCTGTTCCATCACTACAAAGTTCTCCAAACTCAAGGTCCTTTTAATTTAATATCACAAGTTCTAGAACGTAGTTGGTTTAGTTTTTTTTTAGAAAGCTTATTTAGTAGACACTTATATTTTAACCATTATAAATCTCATTGGACTACCTATTGTCAGGGAAACTTTAACTTGGATTTAAAATCACTTTTCTAAATTGTTTTCTTTTTTATTATTTATGGCCAATTTTCTCCCTATTAATCCCCTCTCAGTTACAGGGTTTTACAGGTGCTTGGTCATAAAATTGGAAATGAAAGACTTGGAGTAGCTTTAGATTTTCCTAAAGTCAATTATTTCATGATTGTCATGCGATTTAAACTTATCTTGGAACAAATGTCTTTTTAAATCAAGCTTTAATAACCCTGGGAGAGGGGGGAGGGATGCTGGGGGAATGTTACCATTTTGGCAATCCCTTTGTGTGGATTAAAAACTCAAATCAAACTTTAGAAGTCAATCAGAGGCTGTGACTTTCCACTGGGATAACTGATTACATTTGTTTAAAATTTTAATATATAGAAGATTCAGAATTTTTAAAAAATCTAAAAATTCTGAAATGTAGCCCAGCAGGGAAGAAACACAAGAATCTGAGCTAAGATTTTTTAAACCTTCAAGATAAATATTTTAAAGTTTATTTTAAAGCTCCTTTTTTAAAATGTAAAAATTCCATCGACACTTTCTTTTAATTACTTTCAGTGTATTATTTATCAACTGATAAGTGATGAGCTGTTTTGTTCTGTGTCTTATCATATAAAGTTGTTTTAGAGAGAAATTTAATAAAATCAAATGTGTCTGAGAAACAGATGAATCCATTATATCGAAGGTGAATTCATGTCTTTATTTTCAAATAGATAATTTAAACCAATCATGACACCATGAAAATTAATATTTGTTTTCCCTCAATATTGGCACACAAAGTAGTATTCTCAGGTACAATTTCCAGTTACAATAACATGAATATATATTGATGTAGCCTATTATCTCAGCAATAATGCATATTAAAAGGAGATTATTTATTACCAGTAAAGTGTTTCTCCAGGGCTTAATTTAGATCTCCTGAAATAACAAAATCTCAGTGTTGAAAGTGATCCTCTGTATAGTTATTATTTAGGGAAAAGATTATTGCTCTCCAGCAGTTTGAGATACTAATTGAACAGTTCTTAGATATGAAGGAATATGGTATAATACATAGACCTTGAAGGCTGATATGAATGAACACATGCAGTGTTCTTGGAATGATTGGGAGGTTTTAGCTCAGAAGTTGCAGAGGTCATTTCTCTCATGCTCAGTCATATGCCCAGGACTTTTGGGTATCCTGCTACTTTAGAAGCTTCCACCCATGCCACAGGCTTCCACATGCAGATAGAAATGTTGGGTAGGGATGGGTTAATCCATCTAACTGTACTCGTTCATGATCAGGGAGCAAACATCAGGTCTGGGTGGATGGAACTATGATGGGGTTATGTTGCAAAACTTGGCGGAACCAATGGGTTAAAGCAGGCTGATTTAGAAGATTTCAGCACTGTGCAGGTTAAATCTACTTTAGACTTCACAAGCAACAGAAGAGTTTGATTCCTGCAAGTTCTTGTGACAGCAAGACAAGCTTCTGGTCCTGAAAATGCAGAGGCACAGAGGAGCTCAGGTATGCAGGAGTAAGATAAGGATGCAGGTCTCAAACTTCTGAGTCACAGATTCAGCCTGATCAAAAAGCAGACAGTGATAACCCACTTACCAGATTCAGGAGTGCAATATCACAATGGGCATTAGAGCAAGGCTGACTTGATGCTAAACCCCCAAATGTATCCCTAAAGGCTTCCTACACTCTCCCTGACCAGAAATGGAATTGATCATAGAGCCTGGGGCGGGGAGGGGGCTGAATCTCTAGTAATCACTCAGGTGTCCCAGCTGTGGGACAGTAGGACTCTAAGAGAAAGAAATTGCTTGGTCACTGCATCCATCTTTACTCTAAGGACTTTTTTCTGTAGATTTCTTTCTTTCTTTCCAGGATTCTTAATTTTTGAGATTTCTCAAGGTCTGGAGGGAGTTTTTGCCTTGATTATCAGGTATCATTCTTGTGACACCTAATAGATGCTCAACAGAGTTAGAGCAGGGGTCATGTATCCCCCTTCCTGGAATGGCTGCAGTTGTGCCTAGGTCTTACAGGTGGCCCAGAACCCTGGGTTTTTCCCTCTGAGCTTCCTTTGAATCTGCTGACTGAGGACTGAATAATGACTGGAAGTGTCCATGACTGAACTACAATCTTCATGCTTCCAAACACTAAAATAAATTTCCTTAATGGAACTGCTGGCTAGGGAAAAACACATCTATAGAATTCTTACTTATACTTCTACCCAAATATTTTTTTCTGATTCCAAACTCTAGGCTTTCAGTAGATTGCTTAATTATTTGGAAAGGTGCTGAGCCAGCAGGTGGCCTTGCTCAGCCCAGATCTAGACACATAGCAGCTGAGTGATACCTGGGTCCTATGCAAGTCTATGTCTTAGTAAATCAGCCCCTCAGGACTACTCACACAGCTACACATTTTTATTCAGCCCTCTTAGTCCAGAGTATCAAGATGGTGACTTGGAAAGAAAAGGTACAGATACGCTAGGAGAGCCTGGGACCTGGCAAGTAGGCACACACAACACAGAGAAACACGTTCTTGTGGACATGTGAGGATGAGCTGAAAAGGTTCAGCTGCAAGTGAAGAGAAATCCAGCAAAAATCAGGTTTGATATTCAGATTATAGACCCAAATAGTAGGCAGTTAGGAGGAGCACAGTGTAGGGAGAAAAGAATGGTCTTCAGGTTTTTGCAAACCCTAAATGAATTCTAAAGCTTCCATTGACCATCCACTAATTCATCTATTCAACATTTTCTACAACCTTCTATGTGCTCCAGTGCTGTACTAGACATGTGCCATGCCTAAATACTGTCAGCAAAGTATGGTTTTCTATGCAGGAGTCAGAATATGATGAAATAAGGAAATTATTATCTGTTATGTATTTACAATGTGCCAGGCACTTTCATATTGAGGAATTAACCTTCAAAACAATCCTGTAGATGTTATTATGCCCAATTCTGAAGAATGGCAAAGAAAGCACATTTCATAAAAGTAGGATAAAGAGGGATAAAGCCAGAGTGAAGATGATCATCCATGGGACCTATATGAGGTACAACCTGAGTCTCTGCTTACTTACCTGTAAAACAGATGATCCCTATCTTGGAGGACAGTTGTAAGGAGGAAATTGCATTAAATGGCAAATATGAAAGTCAATAACCCAGGGTTTAACACCTGGCAAGTATTCTGAAGTGTGTCTTCTACATTGCCATCAGAAATCTTACAAGAGGCATATGGCTGAGAGGCTGACAGGACAAGATGGGGCCTGGACAGGATAATATACAATCCCTGTACTGAGAAAAACTGATGTGGATCATTCTGGCCACAGCTAACATGCCTCAGAAATCCCAGGCTCAGCCACCAATCCTGAGGGGCCTGGAAAACAAAGTCAGGAGTGAGTAGAAAGCAGGAGATTAGTCATTAGCACAAAGCAAAAGCCCAGTCACTGGAACTGAGGCACCAGGCTAGGGAAGGACTGGTCAGATGACAAGGGCATTGCTGCACTTGAGCAGGGCCTGTAGCATCAGCCCTGCCAAGAGGAAAGTCATTGTGAAAATTCATACCCCTGTATTCCCATCTCCAGGAGTTATGACTCTCAGTTCTTCCTTCGACCACTCAGCAACTGCTCAGCTGTCTGCCTGTCTCCAGCCTTGTTTCCCAGATCCCATGGACTGACCCTCTGTCTCTGGCACTCCCTTCTCCCAGCTGATGCTAGCTAGGTTCATGGTAAGCTCACTCAAAGCTGAGTCATCCAAAGTTGAGGACCCCTTGAACTGCTCCATGAGTCACCAGACCTATGGAAGGCTGAGCCTGCCAGTGGGAGAAGTGGCTCCAGATGGGGAAGGAAGTGACTGCAGACATAGATAGCAGCAGGCACTTCCTTCAGGGATACTCTACCCATGCCTAGAGGACATGGTTGGTATCCATCTCCATCTCCATCTCCATCTCTCTGTATCTCTCACACATACATGCACACACACTATCTTCTCAAGTCATGGATATGATATTATGGTATCTAGCCATACTGCTCCATAGGAAGATCTCTTCTTGCCCTTGGCTTCTGCATACTATGTTTTCTTCGTATGAATGAATGAAGATGACTCCAGCCTAGAGTTTAAAAATAAAAGTTCCTCACCAGGCCAGGCATAGCTCAATGCTTGAGCATCAACCTAGGATCCAGGAGATCACAGTTTGATTCCCAATCAGGGCACATGCCCTGGTTGCGGGCTCGCAGCCAATCAATGATGACTCTCTCATCATTGATGTTTCAACTCTCTCTCCCCCTCTTCCTTCCTCTCTCTGAAATCAATAAAGATATATTTAAAAAATAAATAAATAAAACTTTCTCTGACTCCTATTCACTAATTGTACCATAAGTCAAGAGTAGGGAAGAGAGTTTGTTTTGTGTCTACCTAATTCATGCAATAGGGTCTGGATTCCATTACAGAATCATCACATTTCTCTCGGTTTGAACTCCTACCCAGAATCTACTCTAGGAAATTTGCTTCCTTGAACACCCACCAAGTTCCCACTAATTTTCTACTTGAACCTATGTCCACAAAGTATCATTAGAAAATGTTTTTAGATATGGAATCAGAAAGGATATGAGAGCAGAGAAGGGTGTGTGTCAATATTTGAGTGGTAGACCCAGAACAGAAATTATGAAAAAGTTATGAAGAATTCCCATCTTTCTTTAGAACACCATTTGCCATACCTCTGAATTCAAATTCTTCCACTTGATCAGGGCTTAGATTAAAACCCTTCCCTGATCATTATTAATAATTTCTTCCTTTTCAGAAGTCCCTTAGTCTTTATATTTTTGTCTTATCAAGCTTATTACTTTGTACAGGGGTGGATCCAGGTTCAATAAGGCCTGAATTTTAAACACTTAAGGGGGACCTCTTTAGGAAAAATAAGGGGAAGTGATTAGTACAAAATTACATATGAAGATGAATGTTTATTTAGAATAAGGAAATCACAACAAAATAAAATTTTTAACAATTTAATGAATACAACAAGCATTACAAAATCTAGAAAAATAACATTTTCATTAAGTAACTACTTGTTGGAATTACTTAATTGTAATATTTTCTATAGAGAAAATGGAAAGATAATTCAGTCTTTACTCTGTAATATTTGGTCACAATTGTTTTATTGTTGATAACTGAAATAAATAAAACATACATCTTTACATATACAAATACTCTTTGTCATACCGCCACCAGATTGTCCCTAGATACCTACACATTCTGTGTTTTTATGCAATTACCAATGATAAGAAAAAAATGTATGGTGTATGTATAATTGTATAACTATTTATGCTGTGTTATTGAGAATATTCCTGACTTCAGATAGTTCTGTTTTGACCAGGCACTGCCAAGAATCAAACCCTCTGTTTACAGTTTTTCATGTCTGATTAGAAGAATTTTCCTCAGACTAGCTTTTGGCTCCACGCACTTCAAACTTTGTGTTCCCTCCAGTAGCCACCTGCTTCCTGTGCTGAGTGCCACAGGGCATGTTTCTGCCATGATAAAGCCTCTGTTCTATACCCTTATGCCATGAACATCCAATGAGTTAGCATAGGGGGTCATGAGACATTTCTAGAAATCACTCCTATACTTGTGCAGCTGGTAATAAGTTTATTCTAAAATGAAGTATTTGTGAGTCCCATAAATATATTTAATAAACTCATCTGTGTTCTCAATATAACTTGTTTTGCTACATCTCAAAAATATCCTTAGCCATGCCAACAGGTAGGAAGTAAGAGAGGAAAGAGACAGTTTAACTAACTGCAGGTTTTTATAAAATCTCACTTTTGCAAATTTTACAAAAATGTATGACCACATAAGTAAGTATGTTCATAGAGTCTCTCCCAACCTAGAAGTGGTCCCCGGAAGTGAGGGGCACTAACACTTGAGCTTCAATCACTTCATGCTAAATCTGCTTCTGCTTTCACTTTGTATTATAATAATTTATGCCCTTATCTAATAGTGCCTTCTATATTTGAGAGCACTTTCACATTTCCAGTTCCTGATACAGTTCTTTTCACACAGAAGAAACTCACTGAATTTTGTTGCATTAACTAAGTAATTCATATACACTAATGGGCAAGTTAGTGTAACCTGATCTCTCTCACAACACAGTTGAGTGTGCAGAGGAATTCCAGGATGCCCAACTAGAGGTTGGGCCTTCTCCTTAGAGAGGGCACCAGTCAGTAGCTTTAGTCTTGAGTTTCTCTGGAACTTAGGTCTTCTTTTCTTCCCCTGGTCTCAACGAGGTCAGACTTTTCTGGGTGAGGATTTCTGTAAGGATCATAATTTATTAATTTAAATAATAAACACGTCACTATAATTTAAAATAATGTTTACACTAAGATATTGCTTAATTAAATTATGACACATCTATAAAATGGAATAGCATGTTAATATGCATGAGATAGAGCTATGACTTTGAAATGGAAAAACATCCAGGGTATATCATTAAGTGGGGAAAAAATGCTCCACTCCAAAATCATTACCAGTTTAAGCCTTTCCAATAGCATTTTGTCCTCCCACCTTGCCTGCTCAGATAACCCCACTACCACTCCCTTTCTGCAATCTCAACTGAACTTTCGGCCCACTGACTTCTCCACTTTCTCCCAATCTTTTGCAACTTCCCTCATATCCATCTTGAAATCCATGACCCATTATTTCAACTATTCTCTTGCCAATATTCTAAGCTCCCTGACGCTTGTACCTTTGTCCCCATTTTTTCAATTGTAGCAAAAAATAAATAAAACTCACCATCTTATCTATTTTTAAATGTACAATTCAATAGCATTAAGTACATTCGTGACATTGTGCAGCCATTACCACCATCCATCTCCAAAACTCTTTTCATCTTGCAAAACTGAAACTCTGAACCCATTAAACACTAACTTTCCATTTCACCCTCCTGCTTGTGCCTGGCAATCACTAGTTTACTTTCCATGTTTATGATGGTGAGTACTCTAGGTATTTTGTGTAAGTATAATCATATACTATTTGTCTTTTTGTGACTGGCTTATTACATTTAGCACAGTTTCCCCCCCCCAGTTATCTTGGAGTTTAAACTATGCAAAAAAGGTTATAATGTTTTCATGCCGTACATATTTGGTTTTTTAAAATACAATTGTGACAAATAATCGAAAGAATTAAGAAATGCTGCACTTGTGATCCATACAAAGCACCAACATTTTGGGTTGTATGTAAGTTAAAGAAATGCCTCAAACACTTTAAAAAATACTGTAGTAGCTAATACAAAGAGGCATGCCTTAGGTGGGAATAGGGATGCAGTTTAGAAAATTAAAAAATCACCCTGAAACTACTCAATTTCTTCAAAAATCACTGAGCAACAAAAGTAATATTGAACTTCCATACTGACAGTAAAGTTCTTCCACAATGTAGCATGTGTCGGAATTGCCTTCTTTTTTAAGACTCAATAACAATCTATGATGTGTATATATCACACTTTGCTTATCTGGACACTTGTGTTGCTTCCATGTGTCATCTAGAATTTCTATTTTCTTTTTTTCCAATATCTATCTATCATCTATCTATCATCTATCTATCTATCTATCTATCTATCTATCTATCTATCTATCTATCTATCTATCTATCATCTATCTATCTATCATCTATCTATCTATCATCTATCTATCATCATCTATCTATCATCTATCATCTATCTATCTATCTATCATCTATCTATCTATCTATCTATCTATCTATCTATCTATCTATCTATCATCTATCTATCATCTATCATCTATCTATCTATCTATCATCTATCTATCTATCTATCTATCTATCTATCTATCTATCTATCTATCATCTATCTATCATCTATCTATCTATCTATCTATCTATCTATCTATCTATCTATCATCTATCATCTATCTATCTATCTATCTATCTATCTATCTATCTATCTATCTATCTATCATCTATCTATCTATCTATCTATCTAGCTAGCTAGCTAGCTAGCTAGCTACCTCTCTAGCTATCTAGCTATCTAGCTATCTAGCTATCTAGCTATCTATCACCTATCATCTATCTATCATCTATCTATCTATCTATCTATCTATCTATCATCTATCTATCTATCTATCTATCTATCTATCTATCTATCTATCTATCTATCATCTATCATCTATCTATCATCATCTATCATCTATCATCATCATCTATCATCTCCATTTAGTTCATACATTGTTTTCTTGACCTTCTCCTTTAGTTCTTTGAACATCTTTAATACAGTTGTTTTAAATCTTTGTCTAGTAAGTCTACCATCTGGTGTTTCTCTGGGACTTTTTTTTTTTTTAATTTTTTTCTTTGAATGATGATACTTTCCTGTTTCTTTGTATGCCTTGTGATTTGTTGTTTAAAACTTGACATTTGAATCTAATGATGTGGTAACTCTGGAAATCAGTTTCTCTCCATAGCCGAGGGGGATCTCACATCTTTTTTGAATCTGCACCTTTTTCTGGGTATGTGTGGTAACTTTCTAAGTGTCCCCATATATTCACAGTCACAGTTGATTTTGAATAATGTCAGGCTCCCAAAGGAGGAAAAAGAGAAAAATAAAATGGGAGGAGGCACTGGCTCTCTAAATGCCCTGAAAATCACTTCAGCCAAAGAGGAAGGGGCTTGCTACAATGGCTTCCTGGTCTCTTTGTTTGCACCTCTGTGATCAGAAGCAGCAAGTAGCAACCAGAACACAGATCCCCAATGTTGATCACCCTGACTCCTGAAAGCTTCTCAAGCTGCTCAAGCTGCTCTAGGATCTCGAGCATATCGGCTTCCCAGGGAGGGCAGGATGTGGGGGGCAGAGAGGTGGAGCAAGGGTAGCTGATACCATGCTATGTGCTAAAATTGATTGAATTTAACCACAATTTACTGTCCAAGCCTTCCCCTGGAAGTTGCTAGATTCCAGAGTTCCAAAATACTTATATTGAACAGATTCTGCCAGTGCAGTTGTCTAGGTAGGGGGACATATTCCTGGTGCTTCCTACTCTGCCATCTTCCCAGAATCCTCTCTGTGCCTTTCCTTTTAATTACTTGGCAAAACTTCAATTTTGGACCAATTCAGTTGCTTCTCTTCTACTTGCTTGCAATCTGGCAGTTGAATCTCACTACAGAAAATCATTTTACTGGATAGATCACTAATCAACTGAAACCTACACAATTCCAACCACTCTTTCTCAAAAAAGTTGTATACACTTCATTTTATTCTTACTCCTTTTTCCATTTAAAATTTTTTTATTTATTATTTTTTAGAGAGAGGGAGAGAGGGAAAAAGAGAAATATTGATTTGTTGTTCCACTTATTTATGCATTCATAGGCTGATTCTTGTATGTGACCTGACCAGCGATCAAAACCCACAACTTTGGCTTCTCAGGATGATGCTCTAACCAACTGAATACCTGGTTAGGCACTTTTTTTCTTTCCTTTTAAAAAATATAAAATATTTTAAACACTCTCTAGAATATAAGTTCTATGAGGCTAAAGATTTTGTTGTTGTTTTTTGTTCAGTGCTCTATCAATAGTTCTTTCTTCTTTAAAGCAACTTAAAAAATTTTTTTTTTATTGTTAAAAGTATTACAGATGTCACCTTTTATTCCCCCATTGACCCCCTCCACCCCACACTCGCCTTAACCTCACTATTGTCTGTGTCCAAATGTTATGCATATATGCATATAAGTTCTTTGGTTAATCTCTTCCCGCCCCTCCCCCCTTCCCTCTTAGATTCACATCCCTAGTTCTTAACACAGCGTGGCACATGCTAGATATTAATTTTGAATAAATAGGCATAGAGAAGTACATAAATTAAAACAGAAAACACTTATATGCTGTATCAAATTTGGACACATTACCATATTTGCTCTGCATTTTTCTTTTAAGAAATTAAATACTGCAGATAAAGTGGGAGCCCCCTATGTAAGCTTCCTGGATCCTATTCACCTCACTCCATCACTAACATAATTTTGTCGGTAATTTGGTGTTTATCTTTCTCATGGAAGTTTTTGTGCTCTACTACATATTTACCCCATAATAATGTATAGGATTGTTTTGAAGTATTATAAACTTTATATAAATAACACTATATTCTACATAATCATCCTACATTTTTTTCCTTCTACATTGTTTTTCAGATTAATCCATGTTCATACCTGTGGTTCCAGTTTAAGTTGTATAATGTTCATTTTTGCTTGCTTGTATCACGATTTGCTTATCCATTTTCCTATTGATGAAAATTCAAGTGACTTTAAGATTAATAGCACTGCTATAATGAACATTCCTGTACAAATGTGCTATGTGACAGTGTCAAAAGTTCCTCTACGAAGGACCTGCATCTAGGGCTGGAATGCTGGGACGTTAAATTAACAGAGTTTGATCTCCACTAGACATTGTCAAATTATTCTCCAAATATTTTGTACAAATTAACATTTCCAACAAAAATATTTAAAAGTTCTCCTTGCTCCACATCCAAGTCACCATTTGGTATTGTCAGGCTGTAAATATTTTTCTAATCTCATGATATGAAATGGCAACTTATTTTTTATTTTGCATTTCTCTGATTACTAGTAAAAGTTGAACAGTTTTTCATTTTTTGTTGGTCATTAGGCAATCCTTTTCTCTAAATTGCCATCTCATATAACTTTGCCTATTTTTAAAAAATGAAGACTTTATTTTTTAGAGTAGTTTAATGTTCATAGCAAAATTGAAGGGAAGGTACAAAGGTTTCTCATATACCACACATTCATTATTAACACCCTACCCCCAGTAAAACTGGTACATTTGTTACAATTGATGAGCCTACACCAATCCTACATTATCATCCAACATCCATAGTTTCCATTATGGTTCACATTTGGTGTTGTATATTCTATGGGTTCGGACAAATGTGTAACAACATGTATCTATCACTAGTCTAAAAATCCTCTGTGCTCCACTTACTCATCTTTCCCTCTCCCCACCAAAGAAAACCCTTTGCCAATTTTTTTTTATTGAACTATTTCTTTCTCTTTCTCTCTTTAATTTTAGACAATCATTATATACTATGAAAACCCCTTGTCAGCTATATGTATTATAAATATTTTCTTTCAGTATGTTTTACCTTAACTTTATTTATAATAACTTTTATAAAGGGGTTTAATATTTTATTTTATTTTATTTATTATTTTTTAAAATATATCTTTATTGATTTCAGAGAGAGGAAGGGAGAGGGACAGAGAGGGATAGAAACATCAATGATGAGCGAGTCACTGATCGGTTGCGAGCCTGCAACTCGGGCATGTGCCCTGACCGGGAATCGAACCTGGATCGCCTGGATCCTAGGTCGACGCTCAACCGCTGAGCCATGCCCGGCCGGGCAAAGGGGTTTAATATTTTAAAGGAGTCAAATTTATCAATTCTTTCCGATTGCTTTTGTATATGTTTAAGAACTCATCTCCTTCAGGTCTTAAGGACATTCTTTTATGCTATCTTCTAAATTTTTTAAAAGCTGCTCTACAAATTTAGTTTTTAATCCAGTCTGGAAAATGAGGTAAGAATTACATTTTATCTTTTTTCATACAGATAACTAATTTTTCCACCACCATTTTAATACCCCACTGATCAGTAATGCAACTCCTGACAAATATTAAGTTTCCCTGTATTCATGGAACTGAGCTCTGTATTCTATCCACTGGATACCTTGTCTATATCTGTGCCCAAATCACACTGTATTAACTATTATAATTTTATAAAAAGTACTGTTCTCTTCCCCACCTTGTTCTTCTTTAAAGGTATTTTGGCTATTCTGTCCTTTACCATATGAATGTTAAGGGCTCTTGTCAAGTTCTATATAAAACTCTGATGATATTTTAAATGGAATGAGATTTTAAATTGAATTTATAAATTAACTTGGAGACAATCACCATCTTTATTATAGTGAGTCTTACAATTCCCAAACATGAGTGTTATTCAGGACTTCTCCATTTACTTGAGACTTCTATTACTTCATTATTGAATGCTTTATTTTTTTCTAATTATCTTGCACATCTTTTTTTTTAGAAAGTTTTTTTGTTTTGTTTTAAATATATCTTTACTGATTTCAGAGAGAGGAAAGGAGAGGGAGACAGAGAGATAGAAACATCAATGGTGAGAGAGACATTGGTCAAGCCCACAACCCGGGCATGTGCCCTGACCAGTAATTGAACCCCGATCGCCTGGATCCTAGGTCGATGCTCAACAGCTGAGCCACGCCCGGCCGGGCATATCTTGCACATCTTTGTTGGATTTATCCTTAGATAAACTATAGATTTTGTAGTCACTGCACAAACTATTTTTTATATTGCTTTTCTAATGGATTATTAGAAATGTTATAGATTATGCTGAGCTCATATCCAAAAATCTAGACTCAACTTTCAAATTAGTTTTAGATTTTTATATTGGTTCATTACTGGAAATACTGTAACTTCTTAGGTTATTAAATATGCCTTTTGTCTTTTTTTCCAATTCTTGTACTTTTATGTTTTTATCCATCTATTAAATTGCCTAGAACCTCTAGTACATTGTTGAATAGAAGTGGTGACATGAAATACATTTAATTTTGTCCCTGACTTTAATGAGAATGCCTCTAAGGCAGGGGTGGGGAACATCTGGCCCAAGGGCAGTATATGGCGTGAGAAATCATTTGGTCTGGCCCTGCCAAGGCAACAGCAGGTCAGACTCAAAATTCAATCAACCTAGGAGCTTTTTTCATAGCTAATTTTTAAGTTGACAATTTTATATGGCCGGTAAATGATGTTATAAATATTCAAATGGCCCTTGGCAGAAAAAAGGTTCCTCATCCCTGCTCCAAAGTCTCATCAATAAAAACATTACTTAGATTTTGAGTATTAGGTAAAGAACCTTCTCTTGTATTCCTAGTTGGCTAAGGTGTTTCAAAATCATGACAGATGTTGATATTTTAATCAAATGATTTTTCTGGAATTACTGAAATAATCATAAAAATTTTCTTAATCTCTTAATGTAGTATATTATATCAAAATATTTTGGAATCCCTTCTAAAACCATCCTTCCATTCCTGAGATGAACCCAACCTGAACATAAACACTGCTGAATTTGATTTGCTATTTTATTTAGAATGTTTTGCCTCTGTGCTCGTAAAATGAGTCTATAGTTTTCTTATATTTTCCCTGGTCTCAAGAGTACACTAGGTTTAAAATTGAGCTTGTGGCTTTTTCCCTTGTCCAATTCCCTGAAATAATGTGTATAAATTGGAGATTATCTGTACCTTAAAGATACACTCAGCTGTAAAATCATCAGTACGTGGTGTCTTCTTCATGGGGAAGAAAGTCCTTTCTGACTACTGCTTTAGTTCATCAATGTATTAGGCTAATTATGCTGTCCAAGTTTTTATTCAGTTAATTTTTGTGATTTTTTAAATATAATTTTTATCTAAATATTTAAATTTTGGACATAAATTTGTTCACAGTAATCATTTATGGTTTAAAAACTATGTGTGCAGGAAGCCCCTTATTTCAATGCTAATAATATAAATCTGTGCCTTTTTTCTTTCTTGAGTCCTCTCATAATTTTTTAAGTTTTTTTCAAGTTATTAGTTTTCGGTTCTGTTTATCTCCTCTACTGTTCCTTTATTTTTTACTTAATTAATTCCTAGTTTTGAAATTATTTCTTTTATTTTACATTTCTTTAATTCATTTTATATTCTTTTTCTAGCTTCTTAATCCAATCACTAGTTTATTTTTAATATACTTTTTCTTAATAAAGGTGTTTCATGCTACAAATTCACCTCTATGCACCAGAACTGTAGCTGATTATGTATTATGTGTTTAGTGCTAAATGTAATCTCTGCTGTGATCTCTTCTTCAACCTTCCTATATTATTTAAGGTTCCAGCTTTATTTTCCAACAATGACGCAAACCCTTGCCTCCAGGTCTGCCAGCTACCTTTCTTTTGGTTAACATATCCATTGTTGTATCTTTCCCCACCCTTTATTATACACCTTTTATGTTTTTTAGACTCTTTTCTGGTAAGAACTGTATAGCTGGCCTAAAAAAATCCAATCTGAATATTTTTGTCTGTTAGAAGTTCAGACCAGAGTATTGACCAACTACTCTACTCTCATAGGCCAAATCTGACCTGAAATTTGTTTTTGTATGGCTTGCATGATAAGAATGGTTTTCAAGTTTTTCAAGGAAAAATGCAGAAACTGTATGTGGCTCACAACACCTAAAATGTTTATCTGATCCTTTAGAGAAAAAAGCTGGCAACTCCTGGTTTAATCCACTTGTGGTTTTTGTGATTATTGATATGTTACAAACATATCAATAATCACAAATTATTGTACTTTTATTGTTAGCATTTGTACTTTTAAATTATTGTTAACATTTGTACTTTTAATTTCCTATTATTTCATTTACAAATTTCTCCTTTTCTGTCTTCTATTGGATTAATAAGGTTTTTGATCCTCTTGTTTTGTCTTTCCACTTGTTTGGAAGCTATAGATTATATTCTTTTGATGATTACCACAGTATATTTTTTTAAGCAAAGTCTAAAGTTGTTCAGAGTTTTAACCTCCTCCCACTGAATACTTCCTATAATTTAGAGCTTCAGCATTATTTTTTATAACACCAAAAACTTTTCTAATAGTCAGTAGCTGATATACCATCTTTTAATTTCTATCAACATCTGTGCTCACTGTTATTGTGTATTCCACACTTTTCCTCTGGGTTCATTTTTTAAAAGTTTACCCTAAATCTTTCTAATTATGAAAACATCTATTTATGCATTTTAATAGTTTTTCTGAGGATAAAATTCTAGACCAAGAATTAATTTCTCTCAGGTCATGAAGACAATACTGTTTTCTCCCATCCACTGTAATAATGACAAGTCTGCTGTCAGTCTTGAGTGCTCCTTTGTATGGAATCTGCCTTCCATCTCTGATAGCCTTTAATATTTTTCTCTTTATTCTTGATATTCTTCAGTTTCTCTATGTTGTACACTTATTTTTATTCATCCTACTTGTGACTAGTGTACGTTTAATCTGAGGACTCATGCTACCCTACAATTCTAGGAAATCTCAGCTCCTCTTTCTTCAAATACTATTCTTCCATTCTCCTTGTTTGTCACTCTTACTAGGCATATATTGGGGAACTTGTGCCACTCCCTATTAAAATCCCTACTACTGGCACAACGTTGTGCTAATATTTCTCCATCATTCTAAATAAAAATTAAGATAAGTATAAATGCTGAAGTGCTTAACTATTATTCTATTAGAGCAAATCCTAGGTCAAAACTATATTGAGGCACATTAATTAAACCAGGAGCATTTAAATGATAAGATTACTGCAAAATCCCACTTATTACACCGTAGGACTAAAAATAAAATCATACATAGATTTTAATAAACTAAAAATCATAAAAATTTTTGAAATCTGAAATATATGTGAAAATAACATTACTATCCAAGACTATGATTTCAAACTAGTTATGAGAATTCCCTACTTTTTGAATCCTGAAGTCATTAAAAAGGGATCAATCCAGCAAAAGGATATATAACCCTAATAAACATATATGCACCCAATACAGAAGCACATAAATTTATAAAAACACTTCTAGAGGACTTTAAGGAAGAAATTGACAGAAAAACAGTCACACTCAGGTACTTTAACACCCCACTGACTTCACTGGATAGGTCTTCCAGACAGAAAAATCAACAAGGAAACAGTGACCTTAAATGACACACAAGATCAGATGGATTTAATCTACATTTACAGAACATTCAACCCCAAAGCTGAAGAATATATTCTTCTCGAGTGCACATGGTACGTTCCCAAAGATAGGCCACATGTTAGGACACAAAATAAGTCTCTATAAGTTCGAGAAGATTGAAATCATATCAAGCATCTTCTCGGATCACAGTGGCTTGAAATTAGAAATCAACTACAATAAAAAAACTAAAGACATTTAAACACCTGGAGACTGAAAAGTGTGTTTTTAAACAATGAATGGGTTACCAAAGAGGTTAAGAAAGAAATAAAAAACTTCCTGGAAACAAATGGAAATGAACACACAACTCCAAATCTATGGGACACGATGAAAGCAGTCCTGAGAAGTTCATAGCACTATAAGCCTACCTCAAAAAAACAGGAAAAACTTCTAATAGACTCTTTAACCCTACAACTTAAAAATTTAGAAAGAGAACAACAAGAAAAGTCCAGAGTAAGTAGAAGAAAAGAAATAATAAAGATCAGAACAGAAATAAATGACATAGAGACTAAAAAAACAATATGAAAGATCAATGAAAACAAGAGCTGTTCTCTGAAAAGATAAACAAGATTGATGAACCTTTTTTAGCCAGACTCATCAAGAAACAAAGAGAGAGGACCCAAATAAACAAAATTAGAGACTAAAGAGGTGAAATAACAATTAAACCAACAGAAATACAAAGGATTGTAAGGCAATACTATGAACAACTATATGACAGGAAGCTGGACAACCTGGATGAAATGGATAAATTCCTAGAGAAATACAAACTTTCAAAACTCAATCAGGAAAATCCAGAAAGTCCAAATACGCCATTAACTGCTGATTAAGTTGAAGCAGTAATCAAAGGGTTCCCAGCAGACAAAAGCCCTGGCCCGGATGGCTTCACAGGGGAGTTTTACTAAACATTCAAAGAAGAATTAACGCCTATCATCCTAAAACTATTTCAAAAAATCCAAGAGGAAAAAATACTTCCAATCTCTTTTTACGAAGCCAGCTTTAAGCCTAATTCCAAAACCAGATAAAGACACTACAAAGAAAGACAATTACAGGTCAAAATCCCTGATAAACATAGATGCTAAAATCCTCAACAAAATATTAGCAAATTGGACCCAGAAATATATTAAAAAGATCATACACCATGACGAAGTGGGATTTATTCCAGGGATGCAAGGCTGGTACAATATTTGCAAATCAATAAATGTGATACATCACATAAAAAAACTGAAAGATTAAAATCACATGATCATATCAATAGAGGCAGAAAAAAGCATTTGATAAAATCCAACACCCATAAAAGCTCTCAGCAAAGTGGAAATAGAGGGATCATACCTCAATATAATAAAGGCCATATATGACAAACCTACAGCAACATCATACTCCATGGGCAAAAACTAAAACCATTTCCTCTAAGAACAGGAACAAGACAGGGGTATCCACTTTCACCACTCTTATTCAACATAATACTGGAAGTCCTAGCCTCAGCGATCAGACAAGAAAAAAGAATAAAAGGCATTTAAACTGGAAAGGAGGAAACAAAACTGTCATTATTTGCAGATGACATGATATAGGACATAGAGAATACTAAAGACTCCACCAAAAAACTACTAGATTTAATAAATGAATTCAGCAAGGTAGCAGGATACAAAATTAACACCCAGAAATCCATGGCATTTTCATACACAAATAATAAACTCTAGGAAACAGAAACTAAAAAAACAATCCCATTTACCACTGCAACTAAAAAAATTAGATACTTAGGAATAAACTTAACCAAAGATGTAAAAGACCTTCACTCGGAAAACTACAGGACACTGGAAAAAGAAATAGAGGAAGATACAAACAAATGAAAAAATATACCATGTTCATGGGTTGGAGGAATTAACCATTAAAATGTTCATACTACCCAAAGCAATCTATAAATTCAATGCAATCTCTATTAAAATATCAACAGCATATTTCACAGATCTAGAACAAACACTTCAAAAATTTATATAGAACCAAAAAACACCTCGAACAGCCATGGCAATCCTGAGAAAGAAGAACAAAGTTGAAGGGATCACAATACCAGATATCAAGTTTTATTACAAAGCTACTGTAATCAAAACAGCCTGGTACTGGCACAAGAACAGACATATTGGTCAGTGGAACAGAGAAGATAACCCAGAAATTGACCCATTCCATTATGGTCAATTAATATTTGATAAAGGAGGCCAGAATATACAATGGAGTAAAGACAGTCTTTTCTGTAAGTGGTGCTGGAAAAATTGGACAGGTACATGCAAAAAAATGAAGCTAGACCACCAACTCACACCATACACAAAAGTAAATTCAAAATGGATAAAAGACTTAAATGTAAGACATGAAACCATAAAAATCCTAGAGGAAAACATAGGCAGTAAAATCTTAGGCCTCTCTCATAGCAATATGTTTGCTAATACATCTCCTAGGGAAAGAGAAACTAAGGAGAAAATAAACAAATGGGACTGCATCAAAATAAAAAGTTTCTGCACAGCAAAAGAAACCATCAACAAAATGAATAGAAAAGGGAGCCTACTGTATGGGAAAACATATTTGCCAAGGACACATCAGATAAAGGGTTAATATCCAAAATATATAAGGAACTTATACAACTTAACAAAAGGAAGACAAACAATCCAATTAAAAAATGGGCAAAGAACCTAAATAGAAAGTCCTCCAAAGAGGACATACAAATGGCTAAGAGACATATGAAAAAACGCTCAATGTTGCTAATCATCAGAGAGATGCAAATTAAAACTACAATGAGGTATCACTTCACACCTGTCAGAATGGCTACCATCAACAAGTCAACAAACTACAAGTGCTGGTGAGGGTGTGGAGAAAAGTGTACCCTAGAACACTGCTGGTGAGTATGCAGACTGGTGCAGTCACTATAGAAAACATTATGGAGTTTCCTCAAAAGATTAAAAATTGACCTGCCATTTGACCCAGTGGTCCCACTTCCAGGAATATATCCTAAGGAACCCCAAACACCAATCACAAAGAACTTATGCACTTCTATGTTTATAGAAGCACAATTTACAATAGCTAAGACTTGGAAACAGCCCAAGTGCCCATCAGTAGATGGGTGGATAAAAAAGCTGTGGCACATTTATACCATGGAATACTATATAGCTATAAAGAGGAAGGACCTTTTAGCCTTTGGCACAGCATGGAGGGAACTAGAAAGTATTATGCTAAGTGAGATAAGCCAGTCAGAGAAAGACAAGTACCACATGATCTCACTTATATGTGGAATATAATAAACAAAATAAACTGATGAACAAAGTGGATCCAGAGACACACAAGCATGGAACAAACTGAGGGGTGTCAGAGAGAAGACGGGGAGAGGTGTGTGGATGAGGAGAGATTAATCAGGGAACTTGTAGGTTTATGGGCATAGCCCATGGATATGGACATTGGTGTGGGGAGGGCCTGGGGGTGGGATGGATGTAGGCTGGAGAGGATCAGTGGGGTTAAAAAGGGGACATCTGTAATGGTCTCAACAATAAAGATAAGGAAACATTAAAAAAAAAAAGAACAACTGTGGTAGTTATAATCAACTCAGTTGAACAAATAAAAAAATATTGTATAAAAAAGCAACAAAAAACTTGACACATACAGTACAGCAGCATGGGCATATATCATTCTATTGTGTATATACATGTATATTACAATCCTACAGTAAAATGTCACCCTCCAGTAGCCCTTATTTGCTTAAGTTTTCAACGATTATCTCATAACAATTTTCTACACAACAATTATCACTATCTGATATATCGTTTGTCTTTTTCCTCTAAAATATCAACTCCAGCCCAGCCGGGCATGGCTCAGCGGTTGAGTGTTGACCTAGGATCCAGGTGATCAGGGTTTGATTCCTGGTCAGGGCACATGCCCGGGTTGCGGGCTAGGCAGCTGATCAATGACTCTCTCATCACTGATGTTTCTCTCTCTCTCTCCCTCTCCTTTCCTCTCTTTGAAATCAATAAAGGTATATTTAAAAAAAAAAAAAAAGTCAACTCCATGAAATTGGAGGTTTAGTCTTTTTTGGTCATTACTGTATCACTGTAACATTGTCTTGCATATAGTACTTAAATATTCACAGTGTGAGCTCACATATTTTCATATGTTCCAGATCTTAATTTGAGTTAAAATAAACAAGACACTTCAATAAAAATATGCCAAATAGGAGCATTGTAGGTCTGATGTGGGTCCAGATGGATAATAGAGATTGAGGAGTGGAGTGTGTTACTAAAGATGGTAACAATGCTACCAGTTAGAGGATGCAAACAGTGCATTTGTTGTGGTCACAGATTTGATTAATTGCAGAAAGATAGAGTAAGAAAGCTAGCCAAAAGGTTGAGAGTTATTAACATATTCAGGATTAAGTCTGGATGCTTAGCTAGAAGCATATGAAAAATCTGGTAGATTGCTACTCTAATGGAACCACAGTACATAGGGTACATCCTTCGACAGATCCCAATTACATCCAAACTCCTTAGTATGGGAAAGTCCTTCATGTTCTGGTCTCTACAGTGAGCCTCTCTATAATCCTTGATTGTTCTACTCCCTCCTCCATCCATCGTGAGCTAGTCATACTTTTCTGAACTAGATCTTATTTCTCACAGGCTTTGGCCTGTTCCTTTTCTCCTGCATGGGCTATTGCTTCCCCTTAAGTCTCCTGCCTCTCTTACTTTTCCTTCAGGTCTTTTCCTAAACCTGAGCACTCATGGGAAGTGTTTTCTCCTCCCCTAGATCAGGTAGAACACTTTTCTGATGTATCCCCATCCTATCCCTGTCTAGTATATATCATACAGTTTTAAAATTGCCACTTTAAAATAAATTATTATTGAAAGTATTACAGATGTTCCTCTTTTTCCCCTATTGATCCCCTCCACCCAGTATCCACCCCAGGCCCCACATCCCCAGGCCACACTATTGTCTGTGTCCATAGGTTATGTATACATGCATATAAGTTCTTTGATTAATCTCTCCCCCACTGCCCACTCCTGCCTTCCCTCTGAAACTTGTTAGGCTGCTATATGGTTCTCTGTCTCTATCTGTTTTGTCCATCTGTTTACTTTGTTCATCAGATTCCAGATATGAGTGAGATCATGTGATATTTTAATTTCTCTGAATGACTTATTTCACTTAGCAAAATGCTCTCTAGGTCCATCCATACTGTCCCAAAGGGTAAGAGATCCTTCTTTCTTAGAGCTGCATAGTATTCCATGATGTAAATGTACCACAGCTTTTTTATCCACTCATCTACTGATGGGCACTTCGACTGTTTCCAGATCTTAGCTATTGTAAATTATGCTGCTATGAACATGGGGATGCATAGATTCTTTATAATTGATGTTTCTGGTTTCTTAGGATATATTCCTAGAAGTGGGATCACTGAATCAAATGGAAGATCCATTTATAATTTCTTGAGGAAACTCCATACTGTTTTCCATTAGTGGCTGCACCAGTCAGCAGTGTACCAGGGTTCTCTTTTCTCCACATCCTCACCAGCACTTGTCATTTGATGATTTGTTGATGGTAGCCATTCAGACAGGTGTGAGATGATATCTCATTGTTGTTTTAATTTGCATCTCTCTGATGATTAAGTGACTTTGAACATTTTTTCATATATTTCTTGGCCATCTCTATTTCTACTTTGGAGGAGTGTCTATTTAGGTCCTTTGCCCATTTTTAAATTAGATTGTCTTCTTTTTGTTAAGTTGTATGAGTTCCTTACATATTTTGGATATTAACCCTTTATCAGATGTATCATTGGCAAATATGTTCTCCCACAGAGTGGGCTCCCTTTTCATTTTGTTGATGGTGTCTTTCGCTATGCAGAAGCTTTTTATTTTGATGTAGTCCCACTTGTTTATTTTCTCCTTTGTTTCTCTTGCCCAAAGAGATGTATCGGCAAACATATTGCTATGAAAGATGTCTGAGATATTGCTGCCTACGTTTTCTTCTAGGATTTTTATGGTTTCACATCTTACATTTAAGTCTTTTATCCATTTCGAGTTTATTTTTGTGTATGGTATGAGTTGGTGTTCTAGCTTCATTTTTTTGCATGTAACTGTCGAATTTTTCCAACACCATTTATTGAAGAGACTGTCTTTATTCCATTGTATGCTCTTGCCTCCTTTGTCAAATATTAATTGAGCATAAAGGCTTAGTTTGATTTCTGGGTACTCTGCTCTGTTCCATTGATCCATATGCCTGTTTTTGTGCCAGTACCAGGCTGTTTTGATTTCAGAGAATTTGTAGTATAACTTGACATTTGGTATTGTGATTCCCCCAACTTTGTACTTCTTTCTCAAGATTGCCATGGTTATTTGGGGTCTTTTTTGGTTCCATGTAAATTTTTGGAGTGTTTATTCTAGATCTGTGACATATGCCATTGGTATTTTAATAGGGATTGCATTGAATTTATAGATTGCTTTGGGTAGTATGTATATTTTAATGGTTATTTCTTCCAGTCCATGAACTCAGTATATTCTTTCACTTGTTTATATTGTCCTCTATTTCTTTTTTCAGTGTCCTGTAGTTTTCTGGGTACAGGTCTTTTAACACCTTGGTTAAGTGTATTTCTAAGTATCCTAATTTTTTTGTTGCAATGGTAAATGGGATTTTTTAGTTTCCCTTTTGTGAGTTAACTATTGGTGTATAAAAATACCATCAACTTCTGGGTGGTAATTTTGTATTCCGCTACATTGCCAAATTCATTTATTAAATCTAGTAGTTTTTTGGTGGTCTTTAGGGTTTTCTATGTATAATAGCATGCCATCTGCAAAGAAGGATAGTTTTACTTCCTCTTTTCCAAGTTGAATGCTTTCACTGTTTCTTCTTGTCTCACTGCTGTGGATTGGACTTCCAGTACTATGTTGAATAAGAGCGGTGACAATTGGACATCTGTCTTTTTCCTTACCTGTTCTTAGGAGAAATTGTTTTAGCTTTTGTCCATTGGGTATGTTGACTGTAGGTTTGTCATATATGGCCTTTATTATGTTGAGGTATGATCCCTCTATTACCACTTTGCTGAGAGTTTTAATCAAAAGTGGGTGTTGGCCGTAGCAGGTTTGGATCAGTGGTTAGAGTATCAGCCTCCTGACTGAAGGGCCCCAAGTGTGATTCCGGCCAAGGGCATCTACCTCCATTGCAGGCTCGATCCCTGGCCCTGGTTGGGGTATGTGCCCGAGGCAACCAATTGATGTCTCTCTTTCACATCGATGTTTCTCTCTCTCTACCTTCTAGTCTCTTTAAAAAGCAATGGAAAAAATATCATTGGTGAGAATTAAAAAGAAGCGGTGTTGGATTTTGTCAAATACCTTTTCTGAATCTATCGATATTATTATGTGATTTTTGTCTTTCAGTTTGTTTATGTGATGTATAACAATTATCGACTTGTGACTATTATACTAGTCTTGCATCCCTGGAATAAATCCCACTTGGTCATGGTGTATGATCTTTTTAATATATTGCTAGATCCAATTTGCTAATATTTTGTAAAGGATTTTAGCATCTATATTCATCAGGGATATTGGCCTGTGATTCTCCTTCTTTGTAGTGTCTTTACCTGCTTTTGGAATTAGGCTTAATGCTGGCCTCGTAAAAAGAGTTTGAAGTGTTCCTTCTTCTCAGAGTTTTTGGAATAATTTGAGGAGGGAAGATGTTAGTTCTCCTTTGACTGTTTGGTAAAACTCCCCTGTGAAGACATCTGGGCCAGGGCTCCTGTGTGCTGGGAGCCTTTTGATTACTGCTTCAACTTCATCAGCAGGTATTGGCCTATTCAGGTATTCTGACTCTTCCTGATTGAGTTTTGGAAGGTTGTATTTTTGTAGGAATTTGTCCATTTCATCCAGGTTGTCCAGCTTGATGGCATATAGTTGTCCGTAGTATTTTCTTAAAGTCCTTTGTATTTATGTAGTGTCAGTCGTTACTTCCTCTCTCATTTCTGACTGTTTATCTGGGCCCTCTGTTTCTTGACAAATCTGGCTAAAGGTTCATCAATCTTGTTTATCTTTTCAAAGAATCCGCTCCTGGTTTCACTGATCTTTTGTAGTGTGTGTTTTTTTAGTCTCTATGTCATTTATTTCCACTCTGATCTTTACTATTTCCTTCCTTCTACTTACTCTGGGCTTTTCATATTCTTTCTAAGTCTTCATGATGAAGAGTTAGATAGTTTATTAGAAGTTTTTGGTTTCTGAGGTAGGCATGTAGTGCTATGAACATCCCTTTCAGGACTGCTTTCATTGTATCCCATAGATTTGGGGTTGTTGTGTGTTCATTTTCTTTTTGTTTCCAAGAATTTTTTATTTTTTCCTTGATCTCTTTGGTAACACATTCATTGTTTAATAACATGATAGTTAGCCTCTATGTGTATGAATGTTTTTCAGTTTTTTATTGTAGTTGATTTCTAATTTCATGTCATTGTGATCCAAGAAGATGCTTGATAAGATTACAATATTCTTGAACTTGCAGAGACTTGTTTTGTGTTCTAACATGTGGTCTACCTTTCAGAATGTCCAATGTGTACTCGTGAAGAATATATCTTCTGCCACTTTGGGATGTAAATGTCAATTATTTCCATCTGATTTAGTGTGTCATTTAGGATCCTTGTGTCCTTGTTGATTTTTTTGTCTATCTGGTCTATCCAGTGATGTCAGTGGGATGTTAAATTTTCCTACTATAATTGTATTGCTGTCAATCTCTCCCTTAAAGTCCTCCAGAAGTTTTTTTATATATTTGGATGTCCTATATTGGGTGCATATATATTCTCCAGGGTTATATCCCCTTGTTGGATCAACCCCTTAGTATTATGTAGTGACTTTCAATGTCTCTTGTTATGGCTTTCATTTTGAAGTCTATTTTGTCAGATATGAGTATTGCTACCCCAGTTTGTTTGTTTCATTTTCATTTGCATGGAAAAATTTTTCAAGCACTTCACTTTCATCCTGTGTGAGTCCTTTGTTCTGAGGATATTCTTCTGTAGACAGCATATATATGGGTCATGTTTTCTTATCCACTCAGCTACCCTATGTCTTTTGATTGGAGCATTTAAGCCATTTACATTAAAGGTTATTATTGATAGGTACTTATTTATTGCCATTCTTCCTTTACGTCTGTGTTACTCTCGGTCTCTATATTTCTTCTTCATCTTAAACCAGCCCCTTTAGCATGTCTTGCAGTGCTGGTTTGGTAGTAATGAACTCCTTTAGCCTTTTTTTGTCTGCAAAGCTCTTTATTTCACCTTCAGTTTTGAATGATAGCCTTGCTGGATAGAGTAGTCTTGGATTCATTCCCTTTTCATTACTTTGAATACTTCATGCCACTCCCTTCTGGCCTGAAGTGTTTCCACTGAGTAATCAGCTGTCAGTCTAATGGGAGTTCCCTTGTAGGTAACTTTCTCTCTGCTTTTAATATTCTTTATCTTTAATGTCTGCCATTTTACTTAGAATGTGTCTAGGTGTGGGTCTTTTAGGGTCCATTTTGATTGGGACTCTCTGTGTTTCCTGAATTCAGTGACTTTTTCCTTCACCAGGTTATGGAAGTTTCCTATCGTTACTTCTTCAAACAAGTTCTCTAATAATGGCTTAGATTCCTCTCCTTTGGCACCCCTATGATGCGGATGTTGTTACATTTCAAGTTGTCCCAAAGATCCCATAAACTCTCCTGCTTTTAAATTATGTTTTTCTAATTGCTGCTCTGATTGGGTGGTGTGTTTTTTTCTACTTCGTCTTCTAATTTGCTGATTTGGTCAGCTTCTTCTAATCTACTGTTGATTCCCTTCAGTGTATTCATTATTTCAGCTATGTCATTCTTCATTTCCAATTGATTCTTATTCAAGCTTATGAAGTTCTCATTAAGTTGCTTGTAATTCTCACTAAGTTGTTTGAGTATCCTTATAACCATTATTTTGAACTATATACCTGATAAATTGCTTGCCTCCATTTCATTTAGTTATTTTTCTGGTGATTTCTGCTTTTCTTTCATTTGGGTGTTGTTTCTTTGCCTTGCCATTTTATTGTTCAGGCTGTCCAGGGGTACCAGGTCAAGGCTGCAGGGCATGAACAGGGCCTTGTTTCCAGTAGTCCTGGGGCACTGGGTCAGGCAACCAGGTCCTGATGGCAGGCCTGTGTGTCTGGGAGGTGTTGGGTCATGATGGCAGGACCAGGTGCACCACGTAAAGGCTGTAGGCCAGGTAGGCAAGCAGGCAGGTTGCACTGTGTCAAGGAATCAGGGAGTTAGGAAGGCAGGCAGGCAGGCTGTGAATGCTCAGTCAGGGAGGTAGGCAAGGCCAGCAGGCAGGTCTTGCACCATGTCCAGGAGGTACAGCAGGCAGGCCAGCAGGCCATTTGGTGCCAGTCAAGGAGGCAGGCAGGCAGGCTGGCTGGCTGTGCAACCCCTTCAAGGAGGCAAGCAGGCATGGAGGCAGGCAGATGGGCCTTGTGTCCGCATCAAGGAGGTAGGCAGGCAGGCTGGCCATGTGTGCCGGATCAATGAAGGGTGCTTTTGTCTGGGGGCACTAGTTCAGGCATGCAGAGTCACCACATCAGGCCAGTTAGGGTAGGGTTGGGTCTTCACCTGCAGGGTCCGTGCCCCCATCCATGACCTCAGGGTGCTGGGTTGGGGCTTGAAATTGCCACTTTTCATGGTCATCTCCCCAACCAAGCAGTATGATCCTCAAAAACAGTCTCGGTTATGTTCACAGATGTATCCCAGCACCTAGCACAACAGCTGACACATAGGGGATATTCAGTAAATGGTTATTGAATAAATGATGAGTAAACAAGTGACAGACGAATGAATGTGAATAGATCCAAGAAGGCAGCTGAGTCATAGGCTGCCTAAAGAGGCATGATTATTCAGTTGGTTAAATTTCCAACCCACAGGGAAGGGTATGTGTTTGATTCAGGAGTTAGGGGAGACCAGAAGGTCTTGGTATCATGGCTTAGTTCTGTTAAGCAATGCTCAGACAAAGGCAGGTTAAGACTATGCCAGGGTAAAACCATCAAGTAGTTGGTCTATGGAAAGTCCAGCTTTCCCTTTCTGATGCTTTCACCAACCCCTGCTGTGGCAGTCCCTTGTTTAATTTGACTCGAGACAACAAATCCTCTCCTACTTTTTCTCCTTTCTACAATACCAGCTCTCTAGACATCTTATATGTGAAATCTTAGGCACTAACTGGTGATAAAGGAGTTATAGATATTTAACTGCAGGGTGTTCTCAGAAACTCTGGCATTATAGCCCACAAGAAGCTACTCACTCTGCAACCAGTTAGATGGTTGTGGGATTCATCAATCATTAAGTGGAGAACCAGAGAGCCTCCTAGGAGGACACACCAGCCTGAGAAAGTCACCGAGGTGTTAAAGAAGTAGTACCTGCTCTAATTTCAATAGGTTGGATCCACTCTTTTAATAAAGCTCAAATCATATGTATACATTTCCCACTAACTGGAATCTATTATTTCTCTTTTGAGCCAGATGGTCTCTGGGCCTTTTTTCCTACAGTGAAAGGGAAACCTTGAAATTATATCTTTTCAATCCTACATCCTCAGAAATCTATATTGATACTTTAATAAAGGGACTCATTTATCCTCGAAGAACCTCTCTGTGAAAAAGTATGTTTGAGTATACTAATGCACTTGTAATAAATATATACAGCTGTACAACAGAGTAAGAGTCTGGTAGCCTGTTATTTACAGTAATTGTAGACTGTGAGTGGACATTTTAAGGAGAAGCTTACAAGTTAGTTATATTTTCTGGTAGTAATTACCTCCCACAAGCATGACTCATGTCAGCAGTTTAAATGAGAGTTGGGTGTCCCAAAATCAATAGTCTCATAAATAAATCTCTGACAAATGCATAAGTGTTTAAATATTTCTCCCAATCTCAAAGACAGCTTTAAATGTGAGACTTTATGCATTAAAACATCTTTGGGATAAAGTAAAAACAAAAAAGCAAAAACAAAGATCATGGAAATCTCTATACACTGGGGGAAGTCACCGTCTCCTGGGAAGACAGACTCCAGCAACTGGAGTGTTAAGTGTGTTCTCTTCAATCAAGGAGGGAAGGCTGCTATTTGCTCTAATGCAGCCCATTTGTTTTGTTTTTTAAATAACACTCATAGGGCAGACTTTTATGGTAACAGAGCAGTATTAATACTCTTGGGTGGGACTGCCTAGGAGTCCTGTAACAGAACATACAACTGAAAAAATGTGACTGTGTCAGCTAGGAATGCTGAAGAAAGAAAAATCCATGCCAGAAAGAGACACTCATTTTTTTTGGAATGCTCACTCAAAGACATTGTGTATCTCAATGAGCTCTGGCCTTTCAATCAGTGGAACATTTTTTTGACATAAAAAGAACCCATTGAAAGTATTAACAAAAATTTAGATGCTGACATCATCCACTCACTAGATTCATATTTTGTGAGTCCTAAAGTTTTATTTGTGTCTGGTTAAAAATGGAAGCATATTAGAAGTCTCTGTTCTCTTCTCATTATATCCATGTATTATATTATATAAATCACCTACCTAAGTTTAAGGGTAAAATCTATAGTTAGAATTCTAATATCTGTATTTAAAATACATACAGTTCTCTATTCCTGTTCAAAATAGCCATTAGTAGCAATTTATCACTGAATCCTATAGAATGTTCAGTGTCAAAAAAGAAATGCTTCTATTGAAAATTCTTTCTCAGTATTTTTCTGAATTTGATATCTATTTTGCTCCTAGTTATTTCCATATCTTCAGCTGCTGCCATTGCATTCCCATCTTTTGAAAGGATCCAGAGGAATACAGGGTTCCTCTGTGGCTAAGGGGAAAAATGCCTGCCAAGCATGTTGAAGTTCTGGTGAAGGTCACTAACTACTACAAAATGGACGAAGTGCAGTAAATAAGAATGTTGGTGAACACAGAAAAATAGCCAATGGCAATGGCATTTTGTGGAGAAATGTGATATTATATAATAACACTAGTACATCTAGACATCGAGGAACATAGTGAAATGCCTCCAAAGGGCATCCAGCAATTCTGTGGTTAGACAAGGACCAATTCAAAGTTTAGTGTCCCAAAATAATCATGACAAAAGCTGATACGGGTTGCATATATTAGAACCCCTGTGTACAGCTCAGAGTCACAGGCTAGAAACTTTCCACCTGGCTCTCATTAAAAATCTTTTGAACAAGAGGGGAACCAGGCCCACACAGTCTATTCTCTTGAATGCAAAATGATCACCTATAACCAACTTTCAGAGTCACAACTTGTCAAAAGATGGGGCAAACTCCCTCCACATATCCACTGAAGGTGCCTACAATGCCCGGGATATTATTTCTGGCCCAGGAAAAGCGTACGTTAAAGAAGGTGGAGAAGAGACAGAGGGGTAGTTTGGAGGAGGTCTGGACATGCCATTCACAAACCTTTTTTTTTTTTTTTTTTTAACAAGAGTAACTTATAGCTAAGGAAGGAGCTCTGAAGAACCTTAATAAGCACCCTGAAGAAGAAAAGGTGCCTGAAGCAGATTAGAAATAACTGGGGCTAGGCTATAGGATGCTAACTGACCCTCCAATCTCCAGGTTTTATGCCAGGAAATGAGAGAGGTCCCTTTTCCAAAGGTGGTAGCAAATCCTTTTGACTTTAAAAATAGAACCAATTTGCCTGTCTTTCCTCTTTAACTAAGGCAGGCTACTACACAGACATGTTAACCAGCTGGCAGCATTTCTTCATTAAGTTGATAGTTCCCTCCCTCTGTGCTTTATAATCTAGCTTTTTGTTACTTTGATACTAGTGGAAGCAAATTAAAAAGAAAAGAAAAACACAGCTTCAGGAATAAATGGGAGAGCTCTCTTTTACAAATATTGCTATGTTCCAGAATAGAAAACTGGGTAACTTATTCCAAAGTTATATCCTCTCGGGATCTCTTCCAGTTCATTTCACCAACTGTCCTGTGCTGTCTTTGCCTGGCTCTGTCCAGGGCTTGTTATACCCGGGCATGACCACCATGGGACCTGCTGGGTGCCACTGAGTCACATTCAAGCCTGAAGTGTGTGGAATGGACTCCCAGTGGGGTGAAACTTTAACCAATGACACAGGAGGTCCATTGGGCAAAATCTTCCCCTTTCCTCCCCTGGACTGACTGGCTTGAAACGCTGTTTATACATCTCAGAGGACAGTAGTGTGGGATCAAACAAGCAGTTGCACAGAGCAGCAGAGAGCTAGGTAACACCTTGTATTGGCTTTCTCTCCGTCCTTGCTTCACTACCCTTGTCCCTCAGAGTGCTTCCTGGGGTTGCACTCCCTAATAAGCTTAAGTCCTTTGTCTTGGTTTTTACTTTTCCTGAGAAGTTGGGGTAAAACACACTTTTCTAGGAAAAATATTCTGTAGTTCCCTTGGAAGAATAAGCCATCACAAATAGTGTTTAATTCTTTTATGAGCATAAAACATGATAAAGAACTAGCCTAATCAAACATTAACACATTATAAATGGCAATGAATAAATTAGTGTATGTTTCATGCAAAGAAAACTAGGCAGAAAATTCAGTTAAACAAAATAATTCAGAATTAGATGCATACCGTGTGTCTGGCACCATACTATGCCCTGTACACGAATTATCTCAATCCTCACAACAACAGCCCGGTTTAGTAGATAGTATCATTTACATCATAATTTTCTAAATTAAACAACCTAAAGCCTAGAAACTTCTCCAGACTCACCCAACTAGTATGTTGCAGAAACAGAATTTGAGCTTTTTGATAATGGGAAAAATAATAGAAAAATATTTAGTAATATTTATTTTAAAAATAAGTATATAAATTATATATACAATCTACAGATGATAAAATGTTAAAATGCATAGAAAAAAAATTAGAAGAAAATAAATAGGTGTTTCCAGATTGAAACTGAGGACAACTTTTTTCTATTTCTCTATAACTTTTTGTACTGTGGCAGAAACCATGCTACATGTTCACTAATCATTTCACTCTTGCTCTGGGTACACAAGAAGGCAACATTTTCAAACACCCTTTCATGTACGGTGGGTCATATGACTCATTCTGGCCATTGGAATATGCGCAATAGTGGGTATGCCACTTCTAGACCTGGCCCTGGCTGACAACAGAGGATCTAGCAGATGACTCCAACATCCCAAAGGGCTCCAAGGCCCCAGACGGCAGTAGAGTCTCTAGATTAGGGATAGGGGACATCTGGGCTGCAGACCGTATACAGCCAGCAAAATTATTTGGTCTGGCCCTGCCAAGGCAATGACAGGGGGGACTCGACATTCAATAAATCTAGGAACTTTTTTCATAGCTAATTTTTAAGTTGATAATTTTGTATGGTCTGTGAGTGATGTTATAAATATCCAAATGGCCCTCCCATGGCAGAAAAAAGGTTCCCCACTCCTGCTCTAGATGAAAGAAAGTAGATCCCTAGTTGCTGCTAGAAGAAGAGCAACCAATAGGTAGGACCATGACATAAGTGAGAAATAAATATTTTGCGTTTATTTTTCAGTGAACCTACTGAGCTTCAGAATTGTTTGTATAACTGTCATTTTAATTATCTTAACAAATATATGTACTTTTCATGTTTTAAAAAAATTAATTCAAACACAATAAAGCTATGTTAGATTTTTGGCTCAACAATTCGAAATTTAGCCAGTGATTTTTTTTCTTAACTCCCTTGAAATTCTATGATCCTCATTCAAGGCATTAATAACAATGGCAGCAATAGCAACAACAATAAAAACTCACTCACTTCAGGTGTAGGTCTTTATGAATTTTGGTATTGTATATAGTCGTGTTACTATGATCAAGATCTAGAACATTTTCATTACCCCAAAAAGTTTCTTTGTGCCATTTTGTGATGATCACCTCCCCAGAACCCTTCCCCAGGCAACCACTAACCTGCTACACTATATTTTGCCTTTCCCAAAGTTTCATAAATATGGAATGACACAATAAGTAATCTTTTGTGATCAACTTCTTTTGCTTAACCTAATGGTTTTGAGATTCATCCATGTTGTTGCACATATCAATATTTTGATCTCTTCAATTGCTGAGTTCCCCATCTTGTCAGTACGGAGTTGTATACCCACTGACCAGTTAGAGGCTACATTCCCCAGGTGTGGCTGCAAAATTAAATTCACTCCAATGAGGTGGGCAGAAATAAAATATGCAAATTCGGAGTTACCTTCTTAACAGCAAGTTATACTGATTTTCTTCTTCGTGATGGCTGGAAAATGTGATGACTACAGCAATCATGGAAGCCACAAGTTTAGGGTGGCAGAACACCCCATTGCCCTGGATATACTCATCTATGGATTGCTACAGGGGAAATTAACACATATCTATCTTATTAGAGCCTCTGAGTTTTGGATCTCTTTGTTACAGCAGCTAAGTAATTAGCCTAACAAATGAACTCCCCAGGAAGCAGGGGTTATTTTTTATTAATTTTTGTAACCTCACCATGACTTAGCTTAGTGGTTTACACTGAATAAACTTTCAGTAGCTATTTACTGGGATGAATACTGAGTAAATGGATGGATGAATTCCATCTGTGTGCAATATAAGCCCTCAAAGAAATATTTTAAAACTTAAAATCCCATGTAATATTAATTTTTTTAATGATATCAAATGAAATATGTTCTGCCAGATTTGGCCTTGATACATCAGAATATGCCTGAAATTAAAGTTGGTAATGTAAAAAACACAGAAAATGGAATTGATACTGTTGTAATAACCTGGTTATTAATTAACATGAAAGGAGTAAAGGGAAGGCCAGATAATATAGGCAGGCCATTTGTGCTAGGAAGCTGCAGTTTAACATTCTCCAGGTCTGTTCCCCACAGATGGCTGGGGAAAGGGACTGGATAATAGATGCATGCCCAGTAAGGTCCGGGTGATGTGGAAAAGTGCTCGTCTATCGGTTACACCTGGAGCAGATCATTGGTCAGAATAGGCATGGCAAATGCAAAGGTGTGAAATCTGAGATACATAAGCTCCTGAACAAAGAGAGTTTCTTCTCTTGGCCCTCTTATCCTCCTGGCTCTCATTGCAGGGGGGATGCTTCCCTGCATTCACCCCCATGGCCCACAGCCATATGGACCCCACATACAATGGACTAATGGATTACAACTAGCCTGATGCTCTGCTGGACTCAACTCCATCATGGAACAAAAACTGTGGACACTGGCTTTGCTTTTAGCTCTGCTGAATCCCCAGCTGCAGATTTTCTAGGACTAGTTTAAGGGAAATGGGACTTTTGAAACCAAAGGATATAGCTCTATGCAAATAAAAATCACTCATTCTCCTGTGTGAGTCTTAGAAAATTCCTTTTCTCAAGATATCATAAGAACCCCACTGTCGCTATCAACAGAGAAATTCCAACCATGCAATTCTCCAATAACAGAATGACTCTTAGAGAAAACACTTATACAATAATGCTTTATTTTTTCAGTTTTTAAAGTACTGTATTATATACAGATTAATCATTTAAAGTAATTTTACATCCAAATTTATATTTTTTCCTTTCCAAGAAAAGTTACAACTTCCAAATCAGATTAAACACTGCTATAACAATTAACTGGAAATACGTGTTTCATAAAAGGCAACCACGATGAATCAAAGAGCTTGATCCCCCACTGAAACAAACCTGATTCCATGCTAACAAAATCTGGTCAAAACAATTCGTAAATATGTCCTACATTCATTGGAAAAATTAGCTGTATGAAAAATATAATTACTTTAAAAATGTAATACCACTCAATAGCAATAGAACAAGTATTCAGATTAAATAATGGGCAGAGAAACGGAATAGATGTTTTTCGAAAGAAGATATACAAATGGCCAACAGATACCTGAAAAGCAGCTCAACATCCCTAATCATCAGGGAAATGCAAATCAAAACCACAGTGAGATACCACCTCACACCTGTCAGGAGGGCTATTATCAAAAGAAAAGTAATGTGTTGACAAGGATGCAGAGGAAAGGGAAGCCTGTGTACTGTTGGTGGTATTGTAAACTGGTGCAGCCACTATGGGGAACAGTACGGAAGTTCCTCAGAAAGTTAAAAATAAAACTATAATATAATCCATTTATTCCACTTCTGGGTGTTTATCCAAAGAAAATGAATACATTAATAATAATAGCCAAAATATGAAAACAACCTAAGTGTCCACTGATGGATAAACAACAACAAAAAAGTGATATATGTGTAAAATGGAGTACTACTCACTCATGAAAAAGAATGAAATCTCACCATTTGAGACAGCATGGATGGACCTAGAGAGTATTTTGCTAAGTGAAATAAGTCAGATAGAAACACAAATATTGTATGATCTCACTTACATGTGTAATCCCCCCACCCCCAAACATCAAGCTCCTAGATACAGAGGACAGATTGGTGATTGCAAGAGGTGGAGGAGTGGGGGTTGGGCAAAGTGGGTGAAAGAGTACAGAGTTCCATTTGTAAAATCAATCAACCAATCAAGAAATGTAATGTACAAGCATGGTGACTATAGTTAATAATATTGTACTGCACATCTGAAAGTTCCTAGGAGACTCAATCTTAAAAGTTTTCATCCCAAGAAAAAAATCTCTATGTAAGGTGATAGATGATAGACTTATTGTGGTGATAATTTAGCAATATATACAAATATCAAATAATTACACCTAAAACTAATATATGTTTATCAATTTTACCTTAATAAAAAATAAATGTGTCAACAAACGTTTTTTAACTCATTGTCTAGTCATTGCAATTAAACACCTAGGTCAGATATTTTTATATGGTAAAAAAAAATCAACAGATATTTTACTAATATAATTTTTAAAAGGTTGTGTTGCTTATTCATAGCTAAACTAACTCTACTTTGATGTCAGTTCTGATGTTAATGCTTTAGTGAAAAGCCTTTTATATGCAAAACCAAAGAAATATAGAGTCTAGATGTCAATATGCAAAAATTGAATTCCAGGGCTTACGCTATTGTGAAGTGTCAATTTCTTGTTTATGCCAGAAGAGCTAAGCATTTGCCAGAGCATGTATCAGGAAATGCTACAAAGGGGTCCCACCACCCCTCACCCCACTCAACTCTAAGGGTACAGTTATTTTTTAAGGTCAAACTAATCCTTAGCAACTATAATTGTGTATTCTTACTACCAATTTATTTATTAAAGTTAAGTATTTGTAGAGTAGATTCTAATTCTAAAGAAATATTTTTGATCTTCACAAGTCAATCTCTTTTCTCAATGAGTGTTGTTTTAAATATAAAGATTCACTAGCATCCTTTTAGTTTAATAAACTATAAATGGTATTCCTGAATTGTATTCACATTGATATGTGATGTCCACTTTTCATTCTTTCATTTAGGATAATAAAAAATCACTTAAAGTCGTTTACATAGCTGGCATGTAAATTTAAAGTAGCTATCCATCACTAAAATATTATATAAAATTATTAAAATGGCATTTTATTGTACTTAAAATAGTTGGTCTAATGTGAATTTCAAGTACAAAGTGAGTTAAATACATTCCCCAGATAATTTCTCCCCCAACGCCTTAACAAACTGTTATTTGCAGAAAAATTTCAACAAATAATGATAATTTGCCCTAGAATTAAAACAAGAATGATTATTTGAAATTTAGAATTTAAAATGGAAATTTCTTTTTATCCCTCCTGTTTACCTTTGGGATTGCATTTTTCCTAGTATTATATTTTCCTGTGAGGGACTCAGCAGCCAGTTTTCCTGAATTTGGGTCACAGAGACTTACAAAACTATTGTGTAATTTAATAAATTATAGTAAAAAGATCTCCCTCTATTTGCCGTTAATTCTACTTACCCCTTTGATGGGAAAGAGGAAGACGAGTAATGGTTGGAAGGGATGGGAATAATGAAGATATGCCAGGAAGGGAGATATAAGGTCAAGATGAAAACATCATCTTCCGTACTCCAGCTGGCTGAGAGGGACAAATTGTCCCGGGGGTACTACACACCACCTGGAACTGACAAAAGGGATTAAGGATGATGATGGGTGGCTGCTGGCTCTCAGACTGTCATCTGTGTATCTTTGTAAAACCAGATGCTTTCTTGGATCTACCAGATTAATTCCAGACCCAAAAAGCAAAAGAATCATAGAACAGAGTCATAGAATGTGAGAAGTGAAAAAAACTACAGATATTACAGCTGTAATATGCTGAGGCCAGATATTTCACATGACTTGCCTGGATCTCACAGAGAGCAAGTGGCTGAGATGGGAATCTGAGTGTTATGACCCGAGTCTATGTCCTTACATCGTGCACAACGTTCATAATATGGTCCCACCTCAGAACCTGTCTTCCTTCTGCATTCAGGCCAAGAGCAGCAGGGCCAGTGGCTCCGGAGGTGACGATGAGACATAATCACTGCATGCTTTGCTCCCTGGCTCAGCCTTCTGAGAAAGGTTGTTTTGGACTTTTAAGCATTTACCTCCCCTTCTCCAAATCTCCTGCCTCCTTGCTTCCTTATTGTCCCTCATTTGGCAAGCAAGGGGATGGGACAGAGAAATCTTGGGGTCTATGAAAAGATGATGTGCAGAAATTACTGTCACCTAGGCATATTATAAAAACTGTGATAACAAAGTAAAAATAATAAATCTAGGGCCTCCCGCGGACTCTTCCGCAAATGGGCTCCGTGGCCTAGCGCTCCTGTTCCCTCCACCCGTGATAGTGCGCTGAGGCCCACGGGGGGTGGCTGCCGAGGTTTCCACCAGTCCGCAAGCAAGAGCATGGCAGCCAGCCCCTTCAGTGGCTTGCTCGTGGCCACCCACGACTACTACCAGAGCCGCCTGGGTTCCACTTCCAGTAACAGCTCCTGTGGAAGTGCTGAGTACCCTGGGCAAGCCATCCCCTACCACCCTGGTCTCCCCAAGGCCCACCGGGGTCACTGGTGGGCAAGCTTCTTTTTTGGGAAGTCCACTCTCCCATTCATGGCCACAGTGTTGTAGTCCCCAGATCACTCAGAATCTCCCCAGGCCTCCAGCACCATGATCACCTGTGACCTGGCTTGGGAAGCCACAAGGAAGCAGCCTGGCGGCCAGCCCGGCAAAGCCATCGCCAGGTCCCCATCCTGAGCGGCCACCACCAGCCACCAGACTTCTAGAGGCGCTAGGCTCTTTTGAGCCTCTCCCCCTCTATCTCCTTCCCCCCTCCTTACCCCACTCCGTCGACTAGGCAGGCTGCAGCAAGCAGAAGCAATGGGTTCTTTTATATCAAAACAGCAAAACACCAAAAAGGAAGTTGAGAGAGCCCTGCTCTTTACTACCCAAGCCACACTCAAACCTGCCTGACACCATGTAACCTTGTGCCTTGCACCAAGTAGAAAATAAATGACAAGCAGTCAGCAAAAATTAAAAAAATAAAAATAATAATAATAATAAATCTAGTGGCATTTCACTCAGATATTTCCTCCAGTTAGGACAGTAAATTCTCAAACCACCGCCATGACAGATACTCATAAACATGGTACTGCAGGAGTCCACTCCCCACCCCCCCAATTGTTACTGCAGTAGTGATGTCTTTGACACCTGCACTGGCCTTACTACCAACAGATCTTTCCACATTTATCAGTTTCAAATCATGAAATGTGTATTTTTATTAATAAACATACATGGTTTATTTTGCTTATGTTTTCCTTGTTCAAGGGGATGTATCCAAAAAGATATTACTCAGACTGATGTAAAATAGTTTATATCTTATGTTTTCTTCTAGGAGTTTTATGATTTCAGGCTTTGTATTTAAGCTTTTAACATATTTTGAGTTTATTTTTGTAAATGGCATAAGAAAGTGGTCCAGTTTAATCTTTTTGCATGTATCTGTCCCTTTTCCCAGCACCACTTGTTGAAGAGAATGTCATTACTCCATTGTATATTTTTACCTCCTTTATCCTAGATTAGCTGACTATAAAAGTGAGGGTTTATTGCTGAGCTCTCTATTCTGTTCCATTGATCTATGTGTCTGTTTTTTTGTTCCAGTACCATGCTGTTTGGATTATTACAGCCCTATAGTATAGTTTGAGATCAGGGAACCTGATACCTCCAACTTTGTTCTTCTTTCTCAAGACTGCTTTTGCTATTTGAGGTCTTCTGTGGTTCCATATAAATTTTAGGATTATTTGTTCTAGTTCTGAGAAGAAGAACATTGGTGTTTTGATAAGAATTGCATTGACTCTGAAAATTGCTTTGGGTAGTATGGTCATTTTAACAATATTAATCCATCCAATTCATGAGCACCGTACATCCTTCCATTTTTTCATGTCCCCCTTCAACTTCTTTCTTAAACATCCTATATTGAGTACAGGTCTCTCACCTTCTTGGTTAAGTTTATTTCGAGGTATTTTATTCTTTCTGATGCAATTGTAAATGGGATGGTTTTCTTCATTTCTTCTTCTCATTGTTCATTATTAGTGTATAGGAAGGTGACACATTTACGTATACTAATTTTGTATCCTGCTGCTTTACTGAATTATTTTACTGTCAGGTGTCAAATAGCATCAAACTTCCCAATAACATGGAAAAGTAGATGGCAATGGAGAAATGTTTTAAAAGTTTGAGGCAAAATTATTTTCAACCTAAAACATTACACCCAGACAGATTACCAATTATTTCTGATATTCAAAGGCTCAAAAATTTTACCTCCTATTTATATTCTTTATCAGGAAACTACTAGAGAATCTGCTCCACGAAAAAGAGGAAGTAAATGAAGAAAAAGGAAGACTTGAGATACAGGAAATAGAGGATTTAGGTAGGAGACTAAGAAAATTCCCAAGAGTTAATGAAAGAATGCTCCAGAATGACAGCTGTGCTTGGATAGCAAGTCCATATTTGAGCAAGAAGATTGAGAGCCATGAGAGAGAAATCTTGAGAGAGAGGAATATGGAGCTGTTTGATTTGCTGTGTTTAGCTTTTGGGAAAGTTATTTTTTAGTTGTTTGATAGATATGCTATAGCATTCAAATATATGTATATATATGATGGATGCACAAATAAAATAATAAACAAGGCAATTATTAATTCTAGAAAGAATAGAAAGTTGTACAACAGAGGAAACAAAGCATACCAGCTGAATGAGCGCAAATAGAAATTTCACTCTATTTGGAAGACGGGAGGAGGGTAGATGGGGTGGGGTAAAACAACTTTAGCCTCATCTACCATAATATCAAGTTGACATTGTCTAGAATTCATAAACCAATAAACTGTATTATAAATATATTACTATGTGAAGAAGCAAATAAATTTAATTTGGCTGCTGCTGAGTCATCAGTTTGGGGGTGAAGAGGAATAGGGAGGTGTGACTTTTAGAGTTTTCTATGGACATGTAATTGACATGTAACATTGTATTAGTTCCAGGTGTATAGACTTTCAGGTTTTTAATTTCAAAATACTTAAATATGCTCATGTACTACCTTATAAATATAAATATAAATAATGGATTTTTAAAAGGCTCATCTCAGGTAGGCAGTTCATCAGATGCTACTAACTTTAAGAAGCTGCTTCTAGAATTATACTAAGTGATTCCAACCTGATGGTTAAAGATTACAATTTGCTCTTTAAAAAAATCCTCAGTTTAGGAAGTTAATTCTAATGCATCAAAAAGATAAAAAAGCAGAAAAATTAAGGATAAGAGATATTCAATAAAAGAAGAAAAGTAAAGAGGGAAAAGTGAAAGAAGAGCATATCAGTTAGGAAAAAAAAATGGAAAAAGATTTAAAGCTCAAGAACTGTGAAAAGTTTCAAATATTCAGTAGAAACTGGCAAAGAAGACAAACTCACAGAGACCTATCTTATCATCCACACACACAAACACAAAGCAATTGAAGGACAAGACTTTATGTAGGCAAATAAAGCAGTTTTTAAATAACTAGCAATTGATTTGAAACTAGTTACTAAAATTTTAAAATATTTTTTTGTTTTGTTTTTTGTTTTGTTTAGAAAAGAGACCCATGAAAATATATACCTAAAAGAGGAATTACAACAAACATTTCCAAAGATGCTAAAAGTTCTTTCTAGGTGTCATGGGGATTCCCATGCTCGGGAATAGGCTTCTTTGGGACAGAGGGGGCATAGGGCAAATGAAGATCTGAGAAAAAAGCTACTCAGAAAGATTCTTTTCCCCCATCATTGGAAACTGGTTTTAACTCTGAATTAATACTCCTTTCCATCTTCTATACTTCAATAACTATTTGCACTACATACATTTCCAAATGTTCTGAGTTTCTGATATTTAAAGCTTCATTTCCATTATGCAATGCATTGTTAGATTTGAAAGCTTGTGCAGCACTAAAGACACGGTAGGACACAGGTAAATCACTGTAAAGTGGAAGTTGCCATTCTGATGCCAACATCATTTATGGTACCAGACTTGAAGACCTTTAATCAGTGAGAAAAAAGAAAATTGCATTATCTTTTTTATAAGACAAGTGTAGGCACTCACTGCTTATTCCACAATTCATACAGTAATTTATTTTTTAATAATTTCTAATTATATTCATAAGAATTCTAGGAATATAGGTAGCCCTGGTCTGGAGTGTTCTTTTTTCCCATAAGTTCTGGGTAAGGGTTACAGTTTCTGTTCTCTAAGAGGAAGAACAAGGCTAGAGTCTTTTTTAGAGTTCCCACCAATTCCCACATCCAGCTTTTATGTTTGCTCTTCACCCACTGACCAGTTGGCTCAGAAAAGCTATCTCTGCCAACAGCCTACTGGGGCCTAATTATTTCAAAAGTTACTATATAAATTAATTCATTTTAATTTAATATGATTAAAAGTAAATATGAATATGAAAAGTATATAAAAATATATTTCCTTTAGATACACACCCACATACACATACTCTGGAATACATTAGAATATCCCTGATTACAAGATAAGAAGTTTGAATTAAATTTTGTGAATTTAGTTTAGGATGTTATCGATAAGGCTGAATTATGACTAAATCCCAGGCTGTGTTCTTGCTGGGAACTAGTTCTTACTAAAATAGCCAATGATCCTCATGTACATAGAGGATGTTCAGGCAATTCAGTTAATTTTATTTTCTCCCCATGGGAATACCTCCCTAATAAAATGATAGAAAAAGTACAGTTATGTCACAAATATCCATTGAGAACCTTCTTCTGGGTGCTGTGGATTTAGTAGTAGACTAAAGCATACAGAAAGTCCCACTCTCATGAAACCTACATTGGGAGGAAGACACCAAGGGAAGGAAAGACAATGTAAAACTGGATTTCTTTTTATAGACATGTGCTTGTGTGCCAATTTTGTAAGATGTTTTTCATAAAATACGAGAAATTTATACAGATATTTGCTATGTAAAATATTTCTGGATTTGGAAAACTTCAGGTTGGACACTGGTTAATTTATGTGGTTAAAATTTCATCAGTGTATAATGAAATTTAGTTATTCAGCAACTCAACTATACTATAGATTTGGTTATGGAGCAAACTCGTGCAGTGCTTAGATTTTACTTCATATACCATGAGAGCCTACACATAAAGAAGTGTTATATCCCAATTCCTATATCATAACATAGTTCTCTACTTAGATGTAGCAAAATCTCTATTTCTGTAATTTTTAAAAATTTGATTTCAATGCTAATGTCTGCAATTAATGAACTATAGTAATTACCCACATAATGACATTACAGTCAATGAACCACATATACGATGGTGTTATACCACATAGCCTAGGTGTGTAACAGTCCATACCATCTTAGGTTTGTGTAAGTGTATTCTGTGATGTTTGCGCATCAGAGAAACTGCCTAATGACGCATTCCTGAAAATGTATCCCCATCATTAAGTGGTGTATCACTGAACTATCAGTCTTAGGAGGAGTCATATGTATTACATAAGAATTCTCTACTTATTCCCAAAGAGCAGCAGCGGCAACAATAACAAAAGAACAATAAACTCAGAGCCTTGGCAATTATTCAGATTTTAAAAAGGGGGATAGAGTGGTGGGAAAGGATGGGCAAAGAATCACTCCATTATTCTAGTTGGCTTATACACAGAATTACTACTCTATTTCCCCTTGCTAGATGCCATAGCCAGCATGGGACAGTGCCCAGCATGGCAACTTCAGGAATTGAGGTTCCTTATAAGTTCCTAATTAACTGAGGATGAAGACAGTTAATGGAATACGGTTAGGCTGTTTCCCTTTTGTTTTTAAACAAGGCAGAGAATAGAAGGAATCACATTTCACTATAATAAAAAACCAGTGTGAGGGACTTCAAAGATGGCTGCACTCTAACAAGAAGCTGAGTGCCCTTGGTCCCTGGCACAGACAAGATTTACAGCTAAAATACTGCACAGCCAGCTTATAAAAATAAGAGAAATGTCGCTAATTGGACATATTTTTATTAAGGAGCACTGAAGAAATATCATAGAGAATGCACTTGTACAACAGCTCACATGACGTGGTAGTGGCTGAGCTTCACAGTTAGCCAGCCTGAGGGGACAGTCCTCCCATGAATGGGACAACAATATAGACCCAATCACAAAAGGAAAACCCAAAGAACCCACAAAAGGGACACGCTTAGAGCATACAAATCAGAAGTACGAGGAAAACACACCTCTGGGTCCCACAGGACATTCACTACAAAAGCCCACCCCACAAGACTGGGAGACAGCAAATATACCTAGTACATAGACAGAAACACAGAGACAACTAATATGGGGAGACAAAGAAACAATCCCCCAAACTAAAGAAAAGGAAAAATTGCCAGAAAAACATCTTGAGTAGATGGAGGTAAGCAAGTTATCAGAAATAGAGTTCAGAGTAATGATTATAAAGATGCTCAAGGAAATAAGTGAGAACCACAGGACACTTAATGGGAACTTCCAGAAACTTAGTGGGAAATACAAAGAATTTAGTGAAAGCTACATCAGCATGAAAAGATGTAGATATTCTAAGAATCAGGCAGAAATGAAGAATACTTCATCTGACATAAGGAGTACACTGGAAGAAATTAAAAGCAGGCTTAATGAAGCAAAGGACTGAATAAGTGAATGAGACGATAAGGTAGAAAAAACCCACTCAATCAGAACAGCAAATAGAAAAGGTACTTAAAAAGCATGAGGACAATTTAAGGGAACTTTGGGACAGCATGAAATGAAACAACATCCACATCATAGGGGTATGTAGTGGAAGGAAAGTGAGCAAAGGATAGAGAACCTGTTGGAATAAATAATGACAGAAAAATTTTCTAACCTAGTGAAGGAGAAATCCACACAAATTCTAGAAGCACGGAGAGTATCAAACAAGAGGAACCCAAAAAGACCCACTCCAAGACACATCATAATTAAGACAAAGAGAGACTATTAAGGGCCACAAGAGAGAGAGAACTAGTGACCAACAAGGGGGCCCTCATAAGGCTGTCAGCGGATTTATCAACAGAAAAACTTCAGGCCAGAGGTATTAACATGAAGTTTTCAAAGTAATGAAAAGCAAGAACCTGCAACCAACACTGCTCTATCCACCAAGACTATTACTTAAAACTGAAGTTGAAGTAAAGTTTCCCAGAGAAAAGAAAACTAAAGGAGTTCAGTACCAACAAACTAGCATTACAAGAAATGCCAAAAGAACTGCTTTAAGATGAAGAAATATAGGGAGAAAGGTACAAAGGCACAAAGGGAAAAAATGGCGTAAATAAGTGCTATATTTTGGATCTTAACCCCTTATCAGATGTATCATTGGCAATTATGTTCTCCCATACGGTGGGCTCCCTTTTCGAATTATGGACAGTTTCTTTCCCTGTGCAGAAGCTTTTTATTTTGATCCAATCCCATATGTTTATTTTCTCTTTTGTTTCCCATGCCCCATGAGATGTATCGGCAAACATATTGCTACAAGAGATGTCTGAGATGTTGCTGCCTATTCTTTTAGGATTTTTATGGTTTCACGTCTTACATTTCAGTCTTTTATCTACTTTTGAGTTTATTTTTGTGTATAGTGTAAGTTGGTGGTCTGGTTTCATTTTTTTGCATCTACCTGTCCAATTTTCCCGATAGTATTTATTGAAGAGACTGTTTTCAGTCCATTGTATGCTCTTGCCTCCTTTGGCAAATATGGAGTGTAATGGCTTGGGTTGATTTCTGGGTTTTCAGTTCTGTTCCAATGATGTATATGCCTGTTTTTGTGCCAGTACTAGGTTCTTCAGATTACAGTGACTTTGGATCAATCAAACAAATTGATTATTGGTATTATGATTCTTCCAATTTTGTTCTTCTTTCTCAAGTTGGCTGCAGCTATTCAGGATCTGTTTTGGTTCCATATAAATTTTTGGGTTATTTATTCTAGATCTGTGAAATATGCCATTTTAATAGGGATTGCATTAAATCTATAGATTGTTATGGGTAATAAAGGTATTTTAATGATGTTAATTCTTCCAACACATGAGCATGGTATATTCTTCCACCTGTTTATATATTCCTCCATCTCTTTTGTCAATGTCCTGTACTTTTCCAAGTACAGGTCTTATAACTCCTTGGTTAAGTTTATTCCTAAGTATCTTAATTTTTTTTGAAATAGTAAATGGAATTGTTTTATTAGTTTCTCTTTTTGGGAGTTCATTATTGGTGTATAAAAATGGCACTTATTTCTGGGTATTAATTTTGTATACTGCTACATTGCCAAATTCATTGCAGTTTTTTGGTGGAATCTTTAAGATTTTCTCTGTACAATATCATGTCATCTGAAAATAATACAAGCTTTAACTCCTCCTTTCCAATTTGGATGCATTTTTTGTTTTCTTGTCTGACCACTGTGTCTTGGACTTTCAGTACTATGTTGTGTAAGAGTGTTGATAGCAGACACCCCTATCTTGTTCCTGTTCTTAGTAGAAGTGCTTTTAGTTTTTGCCCATTGAGAATGATGTTGGCTGTAGTTTGGTCTCACGTGGACTTTATTATGTTGAGGTACGACCCCTCTATTCCCACTTTGCTGACAGTTTTTATCAAAAATGGGTGATGGACTTTGTTGAATGCCTTTTCTGCATCAGTTGATACGATCATGTGACTTTCGTCTTTCAGTTTGTTTATGTGATGTATCACATTTATTGATTTGTGAATGTTGTACCAGTCTTGCATCCCTGGAAAAAATCCCACTTGGTCATGATGTATGATCTTTTTAATATATTGCTGGATCTGATTTGCTAATATTTTGTTGAGGATTTTAGCATCTGTGTTCATTCATGAAAGCTACTAGACTGTAATTCTCTGTCTTTGTAGTGTCTTATCTGGTTTTGGAATTAGGGTAATGGTGGCCTCATAAAAATAGCTTGGAAGTGCTACTTCCTCTTGGATTTCCTGAAATAGTTTGAAGAGGATAGGTGTTAGTTCTTCTTTGAATGCTTGCTAGAATTTCCATGAAGCCATTCGGACCAGGGTTTTTATTTGCTGGGAGTTTTTCTATTACTGAGTCAATTGCATCAGTTGTTATTGGCCCATTAAGGTTCTCGGATTCTTTCCCATTCAAATTTTCAAAATTGTATTTTCTTAGGAATTTTCCCATTTCATCCACTTTGTCCAGCTTGTTGGCATACCGTGGTTCATAGCATTTTCTTACAATCCTTTGTATTTCTATGGTGTCAATAGATACTTTACCTCTTTCAGTTCTGATTTTGTGTCCTCTCATTTTGTTTCTTGATGAGTCTGGCCAAAGGCTCATCAATCTTATTTATCTTTTAAAAGACCAGTTCTTGGTTTCATTAATCTTTTGTTTTCTCAGGCTCTGTGTCATTTATTTCCACTCTGATCTTTACTATTTCCTTCCTTGTACTTGCTCTGAACTTTTCTTGGTGTTCTCTAAGTCTTCACTTAGTTGTAGGGTTAGATAGCTTATTAGAAGTTTCTCTTGTTTTTTCAGTTAGGCCTGTAGTGCTATGAACTTCCCTCTCAGGAGTACTTTCACTGTGACCCATAGATTTTGGTATGATATGTGTTCATTTTCTTTTGTTTCCAAGAAGTTTTTGATTTCTTCCTTGATCTCATTGGTAACCTATTCATTATTTCATAACACGCTATTTAGCCTCCATGTGTTTGTTTTTTAGTGTTTTTACTGTAGTTGATTTCTAATTTCATGCCATTGTGATCTGAGAGTATGCATGAAATGATTTTATTTTTCTTGAATTTGTAGAGACATGTTTTGTATCCAAACATGCGGTCTATCTTTGAGGATGTCCAATGTGCACTTGCAAAGAATGCATATTCTGCTGCTTTGGGGTTAAATGGTCTGTAAATATAAATTAAATCTATCTTAGTGTGTCATTTAGGGCCACTGTTTCCTTGCTGAGTTTTTGTCTAGAAGATCTATCCAGTAAACTCAGTGGGGTGTTAGAATCCTCTACTATGAATGTATTGCTGTTGGTCTCTTCCTTAAAATCATTCAGAAGTTTTTATATATTTAGGTACCCCTATATTGGGTGCATATATGTTTACTAGAGTTTTATCCTCTTTTGGATTGATTCCTTTAGTATTATGTAGTGACCTTTATTGTCTCTTGTCGTGGCTTTCAGTTTGGAGACTATTTTGTCAGATAGGAGTATTGCTATCCCAGCTTTTTTTTCATTCCCATTTGCATGGAAAATTTTTTTCAATCCCTCCACTCTCTTCCAGTGTGAGTCTTTTGTTTTGAGGTGAGTCTCTTGTAGACAGCATATATTTGTATCATGTTTTCTTATCCATTCAGCCACCCTATGTCTTTTTACTGGGGTATTTAATCCACTTACATTTAAGGTTATTTATGATAGGTAATTATATATTTCCATTTTGTTTCTTTAACACTATGTTTCTCTCTCTATTTCTACTTCTTATTACCACAGTCCCTTTAACATTTCTTGTAATCCTGATTTGGTATAAACCCATTTAGCCTTTTTTTGTTGTGGAAGTTCTTTATTTCACCATCTATTTTGAGTAACAGCCTTGTTGGATAGAGTGTTCTTGGTTTTAGATCCTTGTTTTGCTTTACCTTGAATACTTCATGTCATTCCCTTATGGCCTGTAGAGTTTCTGTTGAGAAATCAGCTGACATCCTATGGGAGCTCCATTATAGGTAACAGATTGCTTTTCTCTTGCTAACTTTTGGATTCTTTGTCTCAAATTTTTGGCATTTTCATCATGATGTGTCTGGATGTGGGGGTTCTATGGGTTCTTCTTGCTTGGGACTCTGTGCCTCCTGAACTTCTGTGACTTTTCCTACACCAGGTTAGGGAAGTTCTCATCCATTATTTCTTCAAACAAGTTCTCTATCCTTTGGCTACTTTCTTCTCCTTCTGGTACTCCTATGATGTTAATATTGTTACATTTCATATTGTACCACAGTTCCCTTAAACTGTTCTCCTGTTTTTTAATTGTTTTTTTCTTTTTGGATCTCTGATTGAGTGATGTTTTTTCAACTTTGTCTTCTAATTTGCTGATCCAATCCTCACCTTCCACTCGTCTGTTTATTCTTTCCAATATATTCTTTATTTTTGCTATGTCATTCTAAATTTCCTTCATAGTTTCCATATCATTTTTCATGCTGTTGAGCAGTCTTACAATCTGTATTCTGAACTCTATATCTGATAGATTGCTTATCTCCATTTCTCTTAGCTCTTCTTCTGAGGCAGTATCTTGTTCTTTTATCTGGGGCTTGTTTTTTGTCTCCCCATTTTGGCTGCATATTTAGCCTTGTTTCTATGTATTACATAAGCCTGCTAGGACTCCCAGTCTTTTTGGAGGGGCTCTGGGGAAGGCCAATATCAGATGCTGTTTGAGACTGGCCTTGTGCACCCTGTCAGGAGCTATTATGAATCTACAGTCTGTAGTTCCTTCTGTTGGGGCCAGGTATGTTTGGACAGGACAGATGCAGACCAAAGTCTGCTTTGCCAAGGCCTGGCTCCAGCAGTAGATCAGGCAGACTCAAGGTATCCCATGAACACCCTTTGCCTGCAAGCTGATTAATCTGAGTCTCTTAATGAGCCTCAGGCTGCAGACCACAGCAAAGGCGTAAACTCCTTTGGTGCAGGGAGAGGTTTTGCAATGGGAGGGGCTACTGTTCCCCTCCAACACAGTCTAAGCAAAAGCTGCCTGGATGGCCAAGGTGTGCCTGAGAAAGAAGTCCTCTGCAGTATGGGGGAAAGAATCAGTACAGGAATCCAGATGGTTGCCCTCTAAGGTCTACCCTCAGAGCCAGCATCCCTGGATTCTTCTGGCACAGGTCTAGTCTATGCTGCCTTCCCTCTGCTGGGGCCCAAGATGAGTGACTGCAGATGAAATTTTGTAAATTAGCCTGTAAGAGGATGCCTGCATTTCTAGGGGTGTCTATTTGGCAGACAGAATTCTCAGCTAATTTTCACAGCCAGATGTTATGTGGTCACATTTCTAAGTGCTGTTGCTCTGGGCTGGGGAGTCCAGCTTGGGGTTTAGACCCCAGAGTTTTCAGTGGGAACCCCCCACAGCTGAGATATCTCCCCAGAACTTCAGCTGCTGCCTCTAGGAGCCCAGCCAGCCCCCTCATGCCTAGGCACTTCCCACCAGTCTCTATGGGTTCTCCATGTTAGGTATTTGGTTAAGCGATTTCTCTCGTTATTCTTCAGTAGATTACTCAGGATGTTTTTTCTATATTTTATTTCTAATTCCAGTTTGAATAGGGGAGAGTGTCAGTGTAGCTTCAACTTAATCTACCACCATCTTGGAATCAGCAATACTTATTTCTGACAAAATAAACTTCAAAATAAAGACCATAACAAGAGACAAAAATGTCACTACATAATACTAAAGGGATTGATCCAACAGGAGGATATAACTCTTATGAACATACATACAAGCAATATAGGAGCACAAACATATACACAAAAAAGTTATTGAGTTATCTTAAGGGGGAGATCGACAGGAATACAATCATAATGAGGGGACTTTAACACCCCACTATCATCATTGGATAGATCATCCAGACAAAAAATCAAGAAGGAAAAAGAGACCTTAAATTACACACTAGATCTAATGGATTTAACTGACATTTACAAAACATTTCATCCTAAAGCAGCAGAATATACATTCTTCTCAAGTGCACATGGAACATTCTGAAAAACAGACCACATGTTATGGTGCAAAACAAATCTCTACTAGTTCAAGAAGGTGAAATCATATCAAGCATCTTCTCAGATCACAATGGCTGAAACTGGAAATCAACAACTATTTAAAAAAACCCTAAATATTCAAACACATGGAGGCTAAACAGAATGTTATTAAACACTGAATGAGTTAGCAATGAGATCAAGGAAGGAATAAAAAACTTGGAAACAAATGAAAATGAACACACAACAACCCAAAATCTATGGGACACAGCAAAAGCAGTCCTGAGAGTAAAGTTCATAGCATTAAAAGCATACCTCAAGAAACAAGGAAAAGCTCTTATAATCTATCTAACACTACAACTAAAAGAACTGGAAAGAGAACAGCAAGAAAAGCCAAGAGTAAGTAGAAGGAAGGCTATAATAAAGATCAGAGCAGAAATAAGTGACATAGAGACTAAAAAACAATACAAAAGATCCATGAAACCAAGAGCTGGTTCTTTGAAAAGATAAATAAGATTGATGGACCTTTAGCCAGACACACCAAGAAACACAGAGAGAGTACCAAAATAAGTAAAATCCGAAATGAAAGAGGGGATATAAAAACTGACACCAAAGAAATACAAAGAGTCACGAGAAAATACTACAAGCATCGATGTGCCAAAAAACTGGACAACTGGGTGAAATGAACAAATTCCTAGAAACCTACAATCTTCCAAAACTCAATCAGGAAGAATCAGAAAACCTGAATAGGCCAATAACAACTAATAAAATTGAAGCAGTAATAAAAAAAACTCCCAGCAAATAAAAGGCCAGGACAAGATGTATTTACAGGGAAGTTTTACCAAACATTCATAGAAGAATCAACAGCTATTCTCCTCAAACTATTCCAGAAAATTCAAGAGGAAGGAAGAATTCCAAGCTCTTTTTATGAGGCCAGCATTACCCTAATTCTGAAACCAAATAAAGACACTAAAAAGATATAAAATTACAGACCAATATCTCTGATGACCTCAGGTGCTATAGTCCTCAATAAAATATTGGCAAATTTGATCCAGCAATACATTACAAAGATCATATACCATGACCAAGTGGAATTTATTCCAGGGATGCAAGGCTGGTATAATATTTGCAAATCAATAAATGTGATACATCACATAAACAAAATGAAGGACAAAAATCATATGAGCATATCAATTGATGCAGAAAAAGATTCAACAAAATCCAAGACACGTTTCTGATAAAAATTCACGGCAGAGTGGGAATAGAGGGCTTACACCTCAATATAATAAAGACCACATATGACAAATCTACAATCAACATCCTACTCGCTGGGCAAAAACTATAACCATTTCCCTTAAAAACAGGAACAAGTCAGGGTTGTCCTCTTTCACCACTATTATTCAACACAGTATTGGAAGTCCTTCTTACAGCTATCAGACAAGAAGAAAAAAAAAAAGGTATCCAAATTGGAAAGGAGGAAGTAAAGCTGTCAGTAGTTGCAGATAACATGATATTGTACTTAGGAAACCCTGAAGACTCCACCAAAGTACTACTAGATTTTAAAAATGAATTTGACAAGGTAGTAGGACACAAAATTAATATCCAAAAATTGGGGGCATTTTTATACACCAATAATGAACTCTCAGAAAGAGAAACTTCAAAAACAATACTACTTACCATTGCAACTAAAAAAGTAATATATTTAGGAATAAACTTAACCAAGGATGTAAAAGACCTGTACTCAAAAAACTACGGGACACTGAAAAAAGAAACAGGGGAAGATACGAATAAGTGGAAGAATATGCCATGTTCATGGATTACAGGAATTAGCATCATTAAAATATCGATACTACCCAAAGCAATACACAGTTTCAATGCAATTCGTATTAAAATACCAACAGCATATTTCACAGAACTAGAACAAATATTCTAAAAATGTATATGGAACCAAAAAAGACCCCGAATAGCCACAGCAATCTTGAGAAGGAAGAAGAGAGTTGGGGGGATCATTATACCATGTATCAAACTATACTACAAAGTCATTGTAATCAAAACAGCCTGTTACTGGTACAACAACAGGCATATAGGTCAATGGAACAGGACAGAGACCCCAGATATTGACCCATACTATTATGGTCAACTGACATTTGACAAAGGAGGCAAGAGCATACAATAGAGTGAAGACAATTCAATAAATGGGTTTGAAAAACTGGACTGGTACATACAAGAAAAATGAAACTAGGCCACCAATTTACTCTGTACAGAAGAATAAATTCAAAATGGATAAAAGGCTTAAATATGTAAGTGGAGAGACCATAAAAATCCTAGAAGAACACACAGGCAGTAAAACTCACAGACCTATCATGTGGTGTAATTTTTTACCAATACATCTCCTAGGGCAAGAGAAACAAAGGAACAAGAAACAAATAGGACTACATCAAACTAAAAAGCTTCTAGACAGCAAAATAAGTCATCCTCAAAATGTAAAGGGACCGCATGTAATGGGAGTACATATTCATCAAGGATACATCTGATCAGGGGTTAATTTCCAAAATATACAAAGAACTCATACAACTCAAGAAGATACAACTCAGGAAAATAACAATCCAATTGAAAAATGGGCAAAGGACCTGAATAGTTACGTCTCCAAAGAGGGCATACAGATGGCTAACAGACTTATGAGAAAATGCTCAACATCACTAATCATCAGAGAAATGCAAATTAAAATGACAGTGATGTACCATCTCACACCTGTCAGAATGGCTACCATCAACAAATCAACAAACAAGTGTTGGCAAAGGATGTTGAGAAAAGGGAACCCTAGTACACTGCTGGTGGGAATGCAGACTGGTGTAGCAGCCACTATGGAAAACGGTATGGAGTTTCCTCAAAAAATTAAAAATGAAACTTCCATTTGACCCAGTGGTCCACTTCTAGGAATATATCATAAGAATCCAGAAATACCAATGAGAAAGATTTATGCACCCCCATGTTCATAGCAGTGCAATTTACAATAGCTAAGATCTGGAGACAGCCCAAGTGCCCATCAGTAGAGTGGATAAAAAAGCTGTGGTACATTCTGTGGTACCACAGAATACTACACAGCTGTAAAAAAGAAAGATCTCTAACCATTTGGGACAGGGTGGAGGGACCTGGAGAATATTATGCTAAGTGAAATAAGCCTGTCAGAGGAAGACAGATATCACATGATCACACTTATATGTGGAATCTAAAGAACAAAATTAATTGATAAATTAATTGAAATAAATTAACAAGACAGGACCACAGACATGGAAGTAGGAAACAAACTGACAGATCTCAGAGGAAAGGCGGGAAGGAGGGCAGAAAGAGATTAACTAAAGAACTTATAAGCATATATGAATAGCCCACGGCACTGACAATAGACAGGTGGAGGTGTGGGGTGGGGTGGAAGATGGTTGGTGGAGAGTAAGGGGGGTGAAATGGGGGACATCTGTAATACTCTAACAATAAAATAAAATAAAATTATAAAATAAAAATAAAATAAAATAAATAAAATAAAATATAAAATAAAAAAATAAAATGAAATAAATAAAATAAAATATAAAATAAAATAAAGTAATAAAATGAAACAAATAAAATAAAATAATAAATAAAATATAAAATAAAATAAAATAAATGAAATAAATAAAATAAAATATTGACAAAGAAGAAGAAAAAAGACTAGTGAGAAAGTCAGTGTGAATCAGAATCTCCAGGAGGGCATGTGAAAGCAGATTGTTGGGCCCTCAGCATTTCAAATGCAGTAGGTCCAGGATGGGGCCTGAGAATTTGCATTTCTTACAAGTTCCAAGTGATACTGTTGCTGATTGTCTAGGGATCATACTTTAACAACCACTTGGGTGAGATATACAAAAAAGCTGCCAAAAATGGAGGTGGTATGGTCTAAATGATCTCCTTTATCTTCGTGTCCCTCTTCTTGAGTACAAATATAACCTGCAAATATGAAGGTATATCACTACCACAATTAACTTAATAAACTGAGTAATGATGAAAGATTATCCCAGTGGGTCTTACTTAATCAGGTGAGCCCTTATAGAAAGGTGAGGAGTCAGAGAAACATGCTCTAGCTGGCCAGGAAGAAAACCCTGTTGTGAATTGCCTATGGGGGCCATGTGTCACTGATATTTAGTTATACAAATATTTATTAACTGACTCGTATTTATAAGACCCTAGTGGGTCCTGATGTGGATTTTTAAAAAATCACAGTTCTGTTCCTCAACGGGCTTTCTAACAAAAGGGACAATACAAAAACACTATTTTTCTTCAAGGAAGATTATAATAAAAGTCCTAGGAGATACCTTTTATATGTTTTCTTCCTGTCTGATGGCTGTGGCAAGGACTTTCAGTACTGTGTTGAATAAGAGTGGTGAAAGCAGACAAACTTGTCTTGCTCCTGTTTTAAGGGAAATGATTTTAGTTTTTGACCATTGAGTATGATGTTGGCTGTAGGTTTGTTGTATGTGGCCTTTATTATGTTGAGGTATTTTCCCTTCATTCCCACTTTGCTGCGTTTTCATAAAAAATGGATCTTAGATTTTGTCAAATGCTTTTACTGCATCTATTGACACGGTCATATGATCTTTGTCCTTCATTTTGCTTATGTGATGTATCACATTTATTGATTTGGAAATATTAGATGAGCCTTGCATCCCTGGAATAAATCCTACTTTGTCGTGGTATATGATCTTTTTAATGTACTGCTGGATCTGGTTTGCTAGTATTTTTTGAGGATTTTAGCATCTAGGTTCATTGGGGATATTGGCCTGTAATTTTCTTTCTTTGTAGTGTCTTTATCTGGTTTTGGGATTAGGATGATGCTGGCCTCATAAAAAGAACTCAGGAGTATTCCCTTCTTTTCAATTTTCTGGAATAGTTTGAGTAGAATAAGTGTTAATCCTTCTTTGAATGTTTGGTCAAACTCGCCTGTAAATCCATCTGGTCGAGGACTTTTGTTTGCTGGGAGTGTTTTTGTTACTGCTTAAATTTTGTTAGTTGTAATCAGCCTATTCATGTTTTCTGATTCTTCCTGATTCAGCTTTGGAAGTCTGTATGCTTCTAGGAATTTGTTCTTTTCACCCAAGTTGTCCAGTTTGTTGACATATAGCTGCTCATAATATTTTCTTATGACCCTTTCTATTTCTGTTGGATCAGTTGTTTTATTGCCTCTTTCATTTCTGATTTTGTTTATTTGGGTCCTCTCTCTGTTTCTTGGTGGGTCTGGCAAGGAAGTAAAACTGTCATTATTTGCAGATGACATGATGTTGTACATAGAAAACCGTAAAGACTCCACCAAAGTAATACTAGATTTGATAAATGATTTCGGCAAGGTAGCTGGATACAAAATTAATATCCGGAAATCGACATCATTTTTATACACCAACAATGAAGTCTCAGAAAGAGAAACTAAAAAATAATACCATTTACCATTGCAGCTAAAAAAATAAGATACCTAGGAATAAACTTAACGAAGGATGTAAAAGACCTGTACTCAGAAAGGACACTGAAAAAAGAAATAGAGGAAGATATAAACAAGTGGAAAAATATGCCATGTTCATGGATTGGAAGAATTAACATCATTAAAATGTCCACACTACCCAAAGCAACCTATAGATTCAATGCAATTCTTATTAAAATATCAACAGCATATTTCACAGAACTAGAACAAATGTTCCAAAAATTTAAATGGAACCAAAAAAGACCCTCAATAGCTGCAGCCATCTTGAGAAAAAAGAACAGAGTGGGAGGGATCACTTTACCGGATATCAAACTATACTACAAACCCAATGTAATTAAAACAGCCTCGTATTGGTACAACAGCAGACATATAGATCAATGAAACAGAACAGAGACCCCAGAAATCGACCCATGCCATTATGGTCAATTAATATTTGACAAAAGAAGCAAGAGAATACAATGGAGTAAACACAGTCTCTTCACTAGATGGTGCTGGGAAAATTGGACAGGTACATGCAAAAAAATGAAACGAGATCACCAACTTACACCATACACAAGAATAAATTCAAAATGGATAAGACTTCAATGTAAGTTGCAAAGCCATAAAAATCCTGGAAGAAAACATAAGTAGTAAAGTAACAGACATCACAAGTAGTGGAATTTTCACTGATATAGCTCCTAGGGCAAGAGAAACAAAAGAAAAAATAAACATGGGACTACATCAAACTAAAAAGCTTCTTCACAGCAAAAGAAATCATTCCCCAAATACAAAGGAACCCCATGCTATAAGAGAACATATTTGCCAAGGAAGTACTTGATAACGGGCTAATTTCCCAAGTGTACAAAGAATTCATATAACTCAGCCTGAGGAAGATAAACAATCCAATTAAAAAATGGGCAAAGGACCTGAATAGACACTTCCTCTAAGAGGACATACAGATAGCCAAGAGACATATGAAAAAATGCTCCAGATCACTAATCAGCAGAGAGATGCAAATTAAAACCACAATGAGGTATCACTATATGATCTGATGATTGGACTCAGCAGACAAGGATTTATAAATAATTATGACTAACATGTTCGATGAAATAGAAGTACAACAGTACACTGAAGTACTGAAAAAGGCATGAATTGAAATTAAGAACTCAACATATGGTTTGAACAATAGATTACATACAAAGGATTAATTAAACCCAAAGACAGGTCAGTGTAAAACATCAATACTGAAGAACAGAGTAATACTTGAGTGGGAGATACAAAAATGAATATGAAATACATGTGGGGCATAGTGAAAAGGTCCAACAAACATGTAACTGGATCCTCAGGAGGAGTGAGAAGAGAGAATGAAACTGAAGCAATATTTAAAGAGATAAAGCTGACAAATTCAAAAGAAAAAAAAGACATCAAAATATGTATGAGTGAGCTCTGTAAACCCCAAGAAGGAAAAATACAAAGAAGGATAAATAAATATTCCTGCATACCAAAATAAAAAAGAAAAAAAAAAAATCATAAAAGCAGCCAGAAAAAATTTTGGTTGGTTGGTAACTTCCGAACAGAAATTATGCAAACCAAAACCCAGTTATGATATTCTGAAAGATTGTAACTGCCTATCTAGAATTGTATCCCCAAAAATTCATTTAAAAATGACAGTGATATAAAGACTTTTCAGGTAAACAAAAATTGACATTGAGATGATTTGTTGCCAGTAGACCAGCAGTTTACATAATACATAAGGGAGGAAAAAATAGAAAACAGGTGAATCAAATAAAAAAAAAATAGGAAGATGATAGATTCAAACTCAATAGTGTCACCAATTACAATAAATGTTAAGTGTACCAAATATTTCATGTAAAAGTCTAAGGTTGTCAGACTAGGCAAAAAGAAAGCAAAATTACAAAAGATACATTTTAAATATAAAGACACAGGTTGAAAGTAAAAGTATGGAAGAAGATAGCTGCTTTAGTTACACTAATATCAGATGAATAGACTTAAAGACAAGAAGTATTATTGGAGAAAAAGAGGGACTTTTCATGATGAAACAGTCAATTTTCCAGGAAATATAAGAGCTCTTAATCTGTATGAACTCAAAGAAAGATATTTAAAATATATAAAGCAGATATTAATAGCACTTAAAAAGGAATGGTCCAAATCATCATCATGGGGAGAAATTTTAATACACTCATCATCTAAGTAGCTGACAGAACAAGCAAGCTAAATCTAAGAAAGACTACAGATAATCCAAACAACACAATTAACAATTCACATTCTTTTTAAATGTATATGGAATATTTACCAACTCAACCATATTCTGCATCATATAAAATGTCTCAACAAATTTTAAAAATTGAAATCATTTAGTGTGTGTTTTGACCATAATTGAATTCAGCTAGAAGTGAATATTAATGCCAACTCTCTTCAAACTAACAATAAAAATACACTATGAAGTGATTAATGGGAAAAAGATCATTTAAAAGGAAACAGAAACTATTTTGAATTTAATTATAATAAAGAAATAGCATGTCAAACTCATGGAATGCAGCTAAATCCTTACTTAGTGAGAAACTATGTCCTCAAATGCACTGATGAGAAAAGAAAACATGCTAAAAAGGAGAATTTTAATTTCAGTCTCAAGAAGCTATAAAAAGAAAAGCATATCAAGCTTAAGAAAAGTAAAACAATGGAAATAAAACAAGAGTATAAATCAATTAAATAAAACTGATGAAAACCTATCAAGACAAATCATGGAAAAAAAGAACATACACAAATTACAACATTAGGAATAAAAAATGGACATCACCACAGAGCTTACAGGCATAAAGACTATACTATCAAACTAATCTAAACAACTTTATGCCATGGAATTTGGTAGTTTGGATGCAATAAACAAATTATTTAAAAATATAACTTACTAAAGCTGAAAAAAGAAAAATACAAAATCTGAATAGTTATATTTATGTGTCTATATGTATGTATCTATATATATATATGAATTATATAAATTATTGAAGACCTTCCCATGAAGACAACTTGAAACCCAGATGGCTTCATTGGTGAAGTCTTTCAAAGATTGTAAGGAGGAAATATCACTAATAAACAAATTCTTCTAGAGAACAGAAAAAGAGGGAGCAAACCACAACTCTTTTATGAGACCACAATAATCTTGATTCCAAAATCTGACAAGAACAGTACTAGAAAATTACAAACCAATCTCTCTTTTAAGCATAGTTTACCTCATTAACAGAAAAATGGTATGGTCATTTCAAAAGATACAGGAAAAACATCTGATAATATTTAGTAGTAAGACTCAGATACCAATCCCAAATGAGCATTCCCACTGGAAGATGGTCAAGATCATCACAGTGCCAACTACTAGAAGTAGGGCCCCACAGACCTCAGTCACAGCAACTTTCATGGGCTTGATTAATTTTATCTACTTTTGAATTTTTCATAAATAAAAAAACAATGGTTAGTTCATTTTTATTGTTTGAATGGACATTTTATAATGTTATTTACATATATGATGCTATAAACATTCTTGTACATGTCTTTTGGGGCATGTACACATAATGTATGCATTTCTACTAAGGAATGGGATTACTGGGTCATAAGGTAAAAATCTGCTCAGTTTTAGTAGATAATATAAAATCATCTTCTAAATTACCAGTACCAATTTACAATCCTACCAGCAATATGGGAGTTTCTATTGTCCCACATCATCCTCACATAATACTGTCAGGCTTTTCTCTTTTAGCTATTCTGGTGGATTTGAAGTGGTATTTCTTTGTGGTTTTAATTTCAGTTCCCCTGGAAAGTAATATTGTCATCTCTTCCTGTCTTTATGAGCCATTTGGATACCCTCTTTTGAGAAGTGCCTTTTCAAATCCTGGCTACTTCTCTTTTTATCTATTTTTTTTCTTATTGATCTGTACAAGTTCTTCACATATTCTGGATATGAGCTCTTTTTTGGTTATAGAGGTTGCAAATACTGTCTTTTACTCTGTGGCTTTCATTTCTACTCTCTTAATGATTTGAGTGGAAGAAGTTCTTAATTTTAATATAAACTAATTTATTGTTTTCTATTTAGATAGTGCTCTTTGTCTTCTGTTTAAAAAATCTTTGCTTATCTTAGTGCTCTGAAGATAATCCTTTTATTTTCTGTAAGATTTAATGTTTAACATTTTGTATTTATATCTACAACCTGCTTGTAATAAAATTTTATGTATGGTATGAAGGCTTCAGTTTAATCTTTTACCATATTAGTAAATGGATAGCCAACTGACTCATACCATTTATTGGAAAGATGTCACCTGTCAAAAAACAAGAGTCCACATATATATATGAATCAGATTTGAAATATCTTTTCTGGTCCATTGGTCTTTTTCTCAATCTTTTTGCCAATTCATGTTATTAATTACTTTGATTTATAATAAATCATGATATTTGATAGATAAATTTCTTCATACTTTTTCTTTAAGACTCTGCTATTCTTGGCCCTTTACATTTCTATATAAATTTTAGAATCAGCTTATAAGTTTTCATAAAACCTGCTAGAATTTTTACTGGGTTTGTTTGAATATATTCACTATATAAACTCATTGAATTTTGAGAGAACTAACATCTTTAAAATACCAAGTTTTTCCAAGATAACATATTTATTAAGGTCTCCTATGATTTTGATAATGTTTATGGTTTTCTGTGTAGAAGTGTACATCTTTTATTAAGCTTATTCCTAGGTTATTTGATGCATTTAAAAACTATCCTATATAGTATCTTAATTTTTTCCTACCTATAGCTGGTATAGAGAAATACTATTGATTTTTGTATATTGATTGTGGGCTCAGTCTTATTGCTAATGCTCCTATTAATTCTAAAAATTTACCTGAAGATTCCTTTTTATTTTCTTTGTCCCAATCATATAATCTGGGAACAATGAACTTTATTTTTTACTTTCCAATCCTTATATGTTTCTTGTCTCTTTTTAAAAAATATGTTTTATTGATTTTACAGAGAGGACAGGAGAGGGAGAGGGAGAGAGGAAAACCTCAATGAGAGAGAAACATCAATCAGCTGCTTCCTGCAGGCTCCACACTGGGGATCAAGCCAGAAGCCAGGCATGTGCCCTGATGGGAATGGAACTGGTGACATCCTGGTTCATGGGATGCTCAACCAACTGAGCCACGCTGGCTGGGCCCTTGTCTTTTACTTGCTTATTGCTCTGTCTAGGACCTTCATTACACTATTGATTGAACATGTTCATACTGGGCACCATTATCTCACCCAGATCTTAGTGAGAAGATTTTCATCATTTCACCATTAAATACAATGTTTGATATGTTTTTTATAGGTACTTTTTGTTGGATTAAGTAAATTTCCTTGTATTCTGACTTTCTTAAGAGTATTTTTTAAATCATGAATAAATGTATCAAATGTCTTTTCTGCATCTAGTAAGATACCTTATAGTTTTTCTTCTTTAATCTGTTAATATGATAAACTCATTAACTGATATTATAATGTTCAGTAAGACTTGCATTCCCAGATGCACCTTATAGTTCATTTTGCAAAATAACCTGTGTCTTTTCCAGTTTCTCTCTCTCCTTTTCTGTCTCTGTTTCTGTCAGTTTCTCTTATTCACCACTGCACCCCCCTAACATGGGACCTGACACCCATGAGTTCATTGTAGATGCTAGCACTTATGTAAACATGTGTTGACAATATCTAGATGCTTTTGGTTTTATTAGACAGTCTGTATATATCCTATATCACAGAACTCTGTTAGATCTTTTTCATTTTAGTCTCACAATTGTGTCAGATTTTAGGAAATATCCCAGCAAAATGAAGTAATATGTTTAGAATCCATCTTAATAAGGACATTAAAAATTAGTATATGACTTAGGACCAATGTTTCTATGACAGTATTCTTATTAGGTTTTCTGGAGAGTCTCTGTTAAATTATTTAGAATTAGGGACAGGCTTTGGAATTTGAGATCTTGGTTCCAACCCCTGCTCTAAGACAGGAACATGCATGGCATGTTCAAGGAACATGCAGGAGGCTGATGTGGCCAGATTAGAGTAAAGGGTGAGGGCTGTAGGAGGTAAGATTGGAGAGGTGGGTGTGGGCAGATCATGTAGAATTTGAAGATCACTGTAAAGATTTTGGATTTAATTTATTGAAAGGAGAATCCATTGGAGGGTTTGAGCAAAGACCATGATCTGACTTGTGTTTAAGTTGAGGTTTAACAAAAAGGGGCATCAAGATTAACTCCAAAGTTTTGGCCTGAGCCTTTAGAAGGGTGGAATTACCATTGTGTGAAATAAGAGATTGCGATTGTAGAAGGAGCAGGTTTGGGGAGAGGGGTTAATAAGAAGCTCAGTTTGGGGCAGTTTAAATTTGTAATGTCTATTAGCCATCCAAATGGAGAGGCCAAATAAGGGTGGAGTTTACAGATTAGGTCCAGGCTAGAGATATTTATTTGAGAGCCACTGGCATGAAAATGAGAATTTAAGCCATTGAAAATGGATAAGAGCACTCAGGGAAGGCATGTAGACAGAGGAGGAAAGACATCCATTGACTGGCCCCTGCCACTCCATATTTAGAGATTGGGGAGAGGAGGATGAACAAGTAAGAGAAAGTGAAAAGGAGTAATAGGGAAATGTAATAGGGAAACCAGGCAAGTAATGGTGTCCTAAAGGCCAAGTGCAGGGAGTATTTCAAGGAGGACAGAGGATCAACTATGGGGATTTGCTATCGCAAGGCATATGAGGACTGTGAACTAACATTGGACCTAACAATGTACTGTATTACTGAAGAGAATATCAATGCAGAAGAAGGGAGGTAATTTTAGTTCTTGTGTTAATAGTTTTGGGGATTCAGTATACAAGCAGAGAGGCTCAGTTTGCCTTATTGCCAGGTAAGAAGTAAACCAAAATAAAATCTAAAAATGTGAAAGTAGTAAGCCACCTGAGCAATAAGGAAGAATATCCTAATAAGCCTATAAAAATCCAAAAGGAGGTTGTCTCTTTACCTGGGGAGTTACTTCAGTCTTTAGAGATACTCCATAAGTAATGTAATACTTTTAACCTGGGAGTGGGATAGGGCACTCCTGTTAGATAATGTTAAATTTCATCTCATTATTTGCTATACAATTAAACTTGCTTGCCAATCCCTTAGTAGAATGCACATCTCTCTACATACTCACAAATCCCTCTAAGAATATTTTTGAACTTTAGATTTAAAATATTTTTATTGTCAGTTTCATAAAACAAATTGTGATAGGTCATTCTTTTGCCAGCTTAATGGCCAAGTTGGAAAGAGAGATCCAAAGCAAAGCCTACGGCAGTTAATGTTCAAGACACTAATATAAAGTAAAATGCTAAAATGTTTAGCAATTCTACTTCAGTAATAATATGAGTTCATTGAGACTGGAACATTTCACATATCTGAATTCTAAAAATTTGGCTTGATCTGCCTCTTACATTTAAGTCTTTTATCCATTGTGAGTTTATTTTGTATATGGTGTAAGTTGGTGGTCTAGTTTCATTTTTTTGCATGTACCTGTCCAATTTTTCCAACACCATTTATTGAAGAGACTACCTTTACTCCATTGTAGGTTCTTGCCTCCTTTGTTGAATATTAATTGAGCGTAATGGTTTGGTTCGATTTCTGGGGTCTCTGTTCTGTTCCATTGGCTTATATGTCTGTTTTTCTGTCACTACCAGGCTGTTTTGATTACAGTGGCTTTGCAGTATAACTTGATATCTGGTATTGTGATCCCTCTAACTTTTTTGGTTCCATATAAACTTTTAAAGTATTTGTTCTAGATCTGTGAAATATGGCCTTGGTATTTTAATAGAGATTGCATTAAATTTATAGATTGCTTTGGTAGTATGGTAATTTTAATGATGTTAATTCTTCCAATCCATAAACAGTATACTCTTCCACTTGTTTATATCTTCCTCTACCTCTTTTTGGAACATCCTGTAGTCATCTGAGTACAGGTCTTTTACCTCCTTAAGTTTATTCCTAACACCATACACAAAAATAAACTAAAAATGGATAAAAGACTTAAATGTAAGATGGGAAACCATAAAAATCCTAGAAGAAAACGTAGGCAGCAAAATCTCAGACATCTCTAGTAGCAATGTGTTTGCCGATACATGTCCCACGGCAAGAGAAACAAAGGAAAAAACAAACAAACGGGACTACATCAAAATAAAAGGCTCTGCACAGCAAAATAAACCAGGGATCCTACTGTATGAGAGAACATATTTGCCAAGTATACATCTGGGTAAAGGGTTAATATCCAAAATATATAATAAGGAACTCATACACTTAACAAAAGGAAGACAAAAAACCCAATTAAAAAATGAGCAAAGGACCTAAATAGATACTTCTCCAAAGCGGACATACAGATGGCCAAGAGACATATGAAAACATGCTCAAAGTCACTAATCATCAGAGAGCGGCAAATTAAAACAACAATGAGATATCACCTGATGCCTGTCAGAAAGGCAACCATCAACAAATCAACAAAGAACAAATGCTGGCAAGGATGTGGAGAAAAGGGCACCTAGTACACTGCTGGTGGGAATGCAGACTGGTGCAGCCACTATGGAAAGTAGTATGGAGTTTCCTCAAAAAATTAAAAATGGAACTGCCATTTGACCCAGTGATCCCACTTCTAGGAATATATCCTAAGAAACCCAAAACGCTAATCAGAACTTATTATATGTTATATTATATGTTTATAGCAGTACGATTTATAATAGCTAAGATCTGGAAATAGCCCAAGTACCCATCAGTAGATGAGTGGATTAAAAAGCTGTGGTACATTTATACCATGGAATATTATGCAGCTGTAAAAAAAAAAAATGATTTCTTACCTTTTGGGACAGCATGGATCGAACTAGGGAGTATTATACTAAGCAAAATAAGCCAGTCAGAGAAAGACAAGTTATCACATGATCTCACTCATGTGTGGAATATAATGAACAAAATAAACTGATGAACAAAATAGATCCAGAGACACAGAAGCATGGACAGGACTAAGAAATCTCAGTGGGAAGGCGGGGGTTGGGGAGTGGGTGGGAAGAGCTTAATCAAAGAATTTATATGCATAAATGCATAACCCATGGACACAGACAATAGTATGGGGAAGTCCGGGGGTGGGGTGGCTGCAAGGTTGAGGGGATCAATGGTGGAGGGAAAGGGGGAACATCTGTAATACTTTCAAGAATAAAGATACATTTTTTAAAATTTTGGCTTGATTCATAAGTTACATGCAAAGTAGGAAAAAACTGACTTTGAAATAATTTTTACAGAATCCAGTTTGAGATTTTTTTCAATGTTAAAAAAATAATGAATTATTAAGAATTTACTGTACAAGAGATATTGTTTCACTTTTTAAAAATGAGTTTGTATTTTAAGTGAGCATAATGTTAAAAATCAGCCAACTCAAATTCCTGTACATACTTGGTTGCTTCCTTTATCGAAAGACTACAACAGTTCTCTTCCTACCTTCCTGAGATGAAAAGTAAGGGTGAAATAAGGTGAGCTGAGCTGCTGGCCGGGGCAGAGAAGCTGGAACAATGAAGTGAGAGGAAATATGCTTAGTCATTACATTATATGCACTTACCTAGACTATAGAATATCCAGATCTGGTAAGCTATACTAAATACTTTTCCGGTTTTCACAACAAAATAAAGTCACTTTAACATAAATAACTTAGATGTTTGTTTTTTAAAGGACAGTGTAGTAGTCTTCACGTCCACCCCATACACTGTGGCCTCCATCCCCACCCCTACTAGGGTAGTAATCTTAGTAAAATAACCTCTCTGAGCCTCAGTTTCCATAGAATCTTCCTGACATCATAATGCTATTTTTGAGGATCAAGTGAGACTTTAAGTGGTATACAGCCCAAAGCTTTTTGAATTATTATCATCATTATTATGGTTTGATAATACATTAGTATCCTAATTCTAATATGTTTCAAGGGTTCTGAAAAAGAGGCAGAAGTTTATCTATCTATGTGGACTTCAGTGTCATTGATAATTTAATTGGATAAAATTAAAAGAGGTAATCAAAAGGTACATGAAGCCAAAGTTCACTAGCTTATCCCTAAATTAGTAAATCCCTTCATATTCCTCACACCCCTGTGCAAACAGATGAGCTGTACGTATTCATTTGTGGCAAAGAAATTATCCCTATTTTCTTAAACATAACAAACATACAATTATGTTATCATTAACACTGATGGAAACTGTAAATGTTTTCACTAAAACTGCACATGCATTCAATTATTTTGTTTTAAAACAGCAGTGAAATAGTATTTCACAAAATGAAAAACAAAAGTAAGGTAAGTAAAGAGAACAGGTGTTAGGGATTCAATTAATGGGAGACATCACAGATTTTGTTTATTATAGCATTCATAAAAAAACATACATATGAGAATTTCACAACTTACTTTCTGCTATGGCAACTGCTTTGAACAAAACAAGAATTGCCATGTAGTTAAATTCAAACCACCATTTACTGGACACATCTTATGTGCCTAGCTCCACCAACTTCTTCCTCAATATACTAGCATGCCCTTTCGGAGAACATGTTACAGAGTCCTGGAATTTTGTTTTGTAATTTAGAGTAGGAAACTATGATATCTTTGCATCTTCAACCACTCTTACTCTGTTCTATTTTACATAGCATTTAATACTCTTCTAACATATAACTTGCTTCTCCATATTATTTATCTCTTATTATGTATGTCATTCCACTAGAATGTAAGTTCTGCTAGGCAGGGATCTTTGTCCGTCTGGTTCCTTGATGTATCCCAATAATTTAGAACAGTGCTTGGCAAATAAGAGCAGATCAATAAATATTTGTCAAATAAGTGAGTAAGTGAATTCTTCTGTGTCCCTCTTTAGAAAGATTAGGCACTCTCTCTTGGTTCCACAGGAAGTTTATAAAGTTAAATAACATGTTTTTGACATCTTTGGCTTACTATTGATCTGTTTCATCTTACTTAGGTACATGTCTCTGTCCAGTTTTCTACAAAAAGTCCAGCAATGTTTTCTGTAATGACCTTACCATAATGACCTTCCCTACTACTGAAAGAACAATAATTGTCTTAAACCAATATTTGGCTACATCTTGAAATTCCTTAAATAATTCTCTATTTTACTATGATTTCTTTTGTTCTAAGATCTTTGTTAATGACTAGGATGACTTTTATTACTCTGTATCTTTTTTTTTTTTTTTTTTTTTGAAAGAGAGAGAGGCATTGATGTAAGAGAAACATCAATCATACCCGTTGGGATTGGGGATCAAACCCACAACCTAGGTATGTGCCCTAACAGGGAATTGAGCCTGCCACCTTCTGGTGTATGGGACGATGCTCCAACCAACTGAGCCACACTAGCGAGGACAACTAGGATGACTTTTGAAAGGTATTCTTTCTCTGTGGACATTTATGATAATTCGTTATTCTGTATATCTATTTTACATTCTTTCTAGCTTTTTTCTTGGATAGTGTAACTAGGCCATTATCTTTTTTTATCACTATCATAATTTTCCTCAGATATCCAGTTAATTATTTTTCTCATTTTACTCTTTAAATTTTTCAACCACTGTATCTTATGTGTATGACTGCATCTGTGTAAAACTTTACAACTTTTTTGGTGGGCAACTGGGATTTCTTCCTACCCTGCAGTCACTTGTTTTTGAATATAGTTAGTTTGAAAAACTAGGTTACCATGACGTTGTAATACATCTTTTTGAGATCCTGACCTGCTGCTTAAATTTCCTTTTAACAATTTCATCTTGTGACATCTTAAAATTTCCTTCCCCCATTTCTATTACCACCTTATTTTTTTCCTATCGGCTAATTTAAAATGTGCATATTGAAGGCACAATACTTTGAGTTCTACATATTTTGTATCTGTTTGACAACTTATTTTGGTCCAAAAAGAACTACTATAGTTATATCCTATTAGTTTCATATATTATATTAACATAATAAATTATGTTTCAAAATAACTCTTTTCTTACATTTGTGGGTTATGCTAGAAATAACGTAACATTAGATTTTCTCCAAACTCTTAGTTTTGCCCACTTGAGGTGTTCTCTCTAGAAGACACATCTTGACCTTTTCTGTCTTCATTACTCCAAAGATATACTGTCATGTATCCTCACACTCCTTGACAATCTAATCTAGATCCTTTTATAGTCCAAAGCTAAAAAATACTAATTCAGAACTCAAGTTGTTTTGGATGGTGGATACCTATCAACTCTTTACTGATATTGTCTTTTAATCTCATGTTAAAGACATTTGTGTCAAAAAGCAATGTTTTCTCCCTTGGCTCTCAGAACTCAGGTATACAAATACCATATGTAATGGTACTAAGATGTGAGGGCTAACTCCTTGGATCATATATAAAGGGCTATCATTTTTTCAACTTTTTTGCTTCCTGTCAGGTTAAAGTTCAAGTTATTAAGTACTCATACAAATTGTGATCTCCTTCCATATCAGCTTCTAATCAGGATAGTATTTATTTACCACAGAAGATATTAAAATGTACTTTCTTTCAAGATATGCTCATTACTGTAATAAGAGTTATTATTAGCCAAGTTCTCTATCATAAAAGAGTTTATAATAGAGCATGAGAGATAGGACACTGAACAAATGATTATGAAATAAAGATGATAAAATCTGGGGTTGGGTGGTTAGAAACTAGGGGAATCAATGAAGAATAAAGGGGCAGATAGGGAGGAACTGGAGTGAGGAGAAAAAGGATCTTTTGAAACATGGGAGTAGGAGAGAATATTTTGTGTTTATGGAACTGCTCAACTATAGAAAAGGGACTATAGAAAGAATTATGTCATTCAAAATTTTGTACATTATGAGAAAATTTATAGAAATATTGAACATGTAACAAAATATTCAGTAAAATATTTCTGTTCATAATTCTTTTCCTGAATATTAACATTTTCTTTATGCTTTAGAATTTTGTCCTGCCACAGCCCTGGATATGATTTTATGTTTATCGAATGAGTCAATTAGTACTTAAACACAGGAGTTGTAGTGATGATCCTGGTTTGAGAGTCCCAGTCTAGACTATATATGAACTGTGTGACTGCAACTTCTCTAAATGTTTCTACACATGAGATGGAAATCATAGCTATTTGTGCTATAATGAAGCTCAAGTAAAACCATGTGATAGTAAATTATAAGGCTCAAACAATGGTGCATTCTCTATTAAAAATGGAAAGTGTGCATTAACATACATAGGATAGTTCTGTCCTTCCTTTTACTTCTTTTTTATTTTAGAATCTAAACACAAGGGACACATGATTCACCATTTTATTGTGGAAAGAAGCTTTCATTCTTTATCTGGAACATGGCAGCAATCATTCTCTAGTTAGATCTAAATGACTGAATTGCAAGGTCAATTGTATTGGTGACTGACTCATTTTCCCTCACCTCCAGGACCCTTTTCCCAAGATCAAGCAATTTTCCTGTGAAATGAACTGTATCTGCTATCAAGTGGCCTGAAAATTAAGAGGTCCAAAGCACCTTCCAAGTCCTCATTTTCTATTTGGTCTCATGATGTCCTTTGCTGCTACATCACTGATCTACATTTTCCAAGGCTATAGAAGGCTATGCAAAAATAAATAGAACTGCAACACAATTTTATATCTGGGGGGCCTTCAATCAATTTTGAATTATTCAGGGGATAGTTTTCTAGCTAATGGGTTGTCAAATTTTTTGCATCAAATGCTTCTGTCTGGTTGATAGCCTTTTGGTCAGTTCAGTGCTGACTAGCAATTGGAAGAGGAGCAGATGCAACCAAGAACATACTTTAAAACCAACATCAACCAACAAAAGTGGATTTATGACCATAACATATCCAAAGTCTGGAGAAAGTGAGTTCAAGAGAAGACATATAAAAGGCATCCTTACAGTTGACTGATTATTTCTTAAGAGCAAGCAAAAATTTATACTCACAAAAATTCTAAATACTATTAGGCATTTAAAATATCCAGTGGCAAGCTTAATCAGAATCTAAATGAACCAAAAACTGCTCTTTCACTGATAAGGGAATTTTAAATAAATAAACACACACATATATGTTTTTTGCAATACTGGGCATGAAAGAACTTAAACAGATCTCAAGATCCAGAGCTGGAATGATTATTGGTTTAATCCAGTATGGAATTTATTACATATTTATATATGTTCCTCATTAGTCCATTTAATTGTTTTCCATGTACATAGTCTAAAACTTTGAGCAATTCATGTTTTCAATCAGCGTGAATAAGCTAAAAATTTTCAAAAATTTTTAATCATGGTGAGACAAAAATCTCACTTATTTCTAGTGCATATACAGGGTAGGGCAAAAGTAGATTTACAGTTGTTCATACAGAAAATAACACAAAAATAAATAATACAAGAATAAAATCTGTTTCGAGTACTCACAACTGTAAACCTACTTATGTCCCACTCTGCATGTAAGGTAATCTGAAGGACAGATTAGAATCTGAATAGGGAGTATATCAGTTTTTATGCATTAGGCTGGGGTAAGCATAATAGTGGAAAAAATAGCAAGTATTAAAGAACATATTGGAGATTCTTTTTTGTATTCATTCACTCATCATAATTTTGAGGGCCTGCCATGTACGAAGGCAGTACAAGGACATTGAAAAACCACTACAAGAATGCATAAGCAGAAACAATTTTACTAATATTGTAAACATTGGAAATATTATGTTTTATACTACTTAAGTTTTAACAACAGTATGACACTACTTGTCAATATAATCTGGGAAGGCTGTTCTACATCTGGATAGCTTCATTTGGATAGCCACATCTTTTATCTATATTGCTTTTCCTTGCTGAGTTATTCCTTTATAAATGATTATTCGAGAAAAAAGGTTATCTTAATGTTGTTTTCACTTTTTCTTTTTTGTCACAGAATACTAGCATTTTGCATAATGTGGATTCTCCTGACTTTTAAAAAAACCCTTTCATGGATTACAACTGCTTTCAATATAAGGTCCAAATTCTAAGCATCTTCATATGATTAGGTGCCTACTTCCCTACCTCTGCAGCCTCTAGATTTTAGATCAATTAGGGCAGGGGCCTTCATTCCACAAATAGTTATTGAATAATTACTATATAATAAACTCTGACAAATGTCTAAGTATTTACCAGATTTTGCACATACACACATTAGAACATGAATATATACTTGGTCAATGAATGACATTTACATCACATTTAAACTTTAGTGTTGTAATTAATGGAAGTATATAATTCTTGGTTAATAATAAATATGGTGAAAATACATTTTATTTCTATATGTGTAGTACTCAGGGACCGGACAGGAAATAGATGGCACACTCAAAGGGTAAATTGAGAGTCTGATGAAGAGACTATTTACAGATTTGTATGTAAGTGTTAAGGTAACCAATAAGAGGATAAAGTACCCAAGGACTCACAACAGGAGAAAACCACTACCATTCCTAGGCCTGAATGGAAGGAGGGATGGAAGAAGCGGTTTCTAAAACTTGCCAAGGCTGTAGCCAGGGGACAGGGTTGTCTGACTGGAGTCATGGCCTTAGGTAGAGAAATGAAGTTACTGCCAAAAGCCAGATAAGCAGGAGGGAGTATAGGGGAAGGTGAAATACATATCCTGACCTCTCTCTCTTTCCTTCCTCTGATCATTTGGCAATGCCTCCAAATTGGCTGAAACCAAATAGAAACCAGAGGTTAAAGGAGCCTGGGTGATGTGGTCCAAGAAATCGACCTCCCAGAGCATGGAAAGGCAGAGAATGGACTTTGAAGGAAAGAGAATAACCAGCATACTATGAAAAAGCAAAGCATTTTAAAGAGTTAGAACAACTCAAAAAGCCCAAACAAAAAGAAAAAAGGAATTGGTCCAAACGGAGCTGTGTCAGACCTGGGACAAAGAAAGATGAAGGAAGAGAATGATTAAACAGTAAAACAGTAGAGAGAGGCACAGTGTGTGATCTATTTATGTAAGTAGGATAGAGAGAGCAAAGAAATTTTTAAAAAGACAGAGAGGGGGCAAGAAAAGTATATAATTCTTAGTTAATAATATGGTGAAGGGTCTGGCCAGGGATCTTAAAGTGGATATATTTGAACACAGGGTATATCCTTTTTAGTTGTTGCTGGTAAAGCATAAATTTATTAAAATCCATTTATATAGTGTTTTACAAACAAAAATGTGCGGAGTCCTCAACATTCAGGCAATGAACTCTATTCTCAGAAGTGTTTTGTGAGAAGACCAAATTCTTTGCTCTTCCTCAAAAAGATACTTTTGTTTACACTCTTGAAAATGATACATGACACAAGAGCAATCTTTTGAGATCCCCAAACCTCTGCAGAGAGTGAAAAAAACCTTCTCCAGAATGCAAAGACTTGTCAGAGAGATGTAGTGTAAGAGATACGTTAAATTGTGGCCATTTCAGAGGAGTGTAAGCACACCTGGCTGATGGCCATGAGAAGAGCTTGAGGGCGCAGCTGGGCAGCCCCTGGCTGCAGAGTGTAGCCTCCAGAGCCTCTTCCTCCTCCTCCTCCTCCTCCTCCTCTTCTGAAGTGGCCATCGTTCCTGGAGGTTTAGGCTCTGGGAAGGTGTCAGTCACTTCCCTAGGTTCTTTGTCCAAGGCCCCTGCTGTAATTTCAAACACAATTTTGTCAATTTCCATTTCTGCTGCTTCTTTCATTTACTGGTCATCCATGTTTTTAAGGGTCCTCTAATATCTCTTTGGACAGCCTTCATCTCTTTGGACAGCTCCTGCATAGTGGCCCGGGTTTCTGGGATTTTCACAAGACTCTGCATGGCCTTCATCACTTCTGTGCTTTTCTGCAGGGAACCAGCCACTCACAAAACTGCCAACTGGTTCTTCATCCCCATGAGCACAAAGTTCATGTGAGCTCTGGATGAACAGAGCTTGCTTACAGCCTTCCTTGACCTAACCGTCTCCTTGGCCAGGACCAGAGAGAGGTCTTTCTGACCCTTCTTGGCAGCATCTTTCACAGATCATTTCACTTTTTCTTCTTCTATTTGAATATCTCTTATTTGCCTGTCAACCACTCTCATTTCCTGTCTTATCTTCAATGACCACACATTGACCAGCTCTTTGGGCGGCTTCTCCTGGGTTTTTCCAAATAGTCCTGTGGCTTACTGAACTTGTCTTGCCCCTTCAGGTTTTTTGTTCCCTGCACTCAGGCAGGTCACAGGCAGCTGCCTGGGTGGGGCCAGTGAGAGAAATGCAGGGTATGTCTTGCTACCAACTCTTTATGTGAGTTTAGCACAATGGTGGGACATCTAAAAACTGTTATTCACTGAAATATATATACATACATATATGTGTGTGTGTGTGTGTGTGTATTGTTAATCCTCACCAGAGGATATTTTTTCCATTGATTTTTAGAGAGAGTGGGAGGAATGGAGGGAGGGGGAGGGGAAAAAGGGAGGGAGGGAGAGAGAGCACGAGAAACATGGATGTGAAAGAGACACATCAACTGGATTGACCCTGCAAACCCAGGCACCCCATGTACCTGTCCTCAACCAAGAGTCAAACCCGAGATACTTCGTGCAAGGGCCATAATCTAATCACTGAGCCACACTGGCCAAGGCCACTGAAAATATTTTAAATACATATACTCCGAGGACTGAATATTTGAGGAATACAGAAGGCCAGAACTGTAGGTCAAAGAAACAGACATACTCTGTGAAAGAACCAGTCAGTTGCTAAAAGAAGTTAAAATGCCACAGAAAAGAAATACATGGAGACAAAAGGGGGGGAAAACAGTAGAAATCATACATCAGACCTCTGATATTATAACTCAAAATTCACTCAAATACAAAACATGCATGTTGCTCTCTCAAGTACAAATTACCTACCTATAGCTGTTAAGAAAAATGCTATTCATGTTCATATGTGATATCAATATTAGGAACTATAAACCTATCTTCTGTGGAAGTAGCCTTTGAAAGCAATCTGTTTTATTGTGATTTTATGGAAAAAAATTAGTTTTACTTTTCGGATGTTCATTAACATCCTTCAAACAAACCTCTCTGTTTATACTTACGTTTCTCTACATTAGACATGTTCCTGAAATATTGTACCCAAAATAAGAAGCTCCATTTCATTGACATATTAAAAATAGAAGCCTTGTTCTACAAAAAGGAAAATACCATTTTGTGGTACAATAAATAAAACTGCATGAAGGTCTGGGGAAAACATTTGTCCCTATTATTCCCTCCTGGGATGCTTCATTTGTAGGTCCTAAAGAAAACTGTCAATTCTGCATCACCCTGTAGTCGTGTTTCCATCCTGACTCAGTCACTGTAGAATTTGCTGAAACTGCAGGCAGTGAAATGAGCATTGCTCTGTCTTGTCTCACTGTGAACCACATATCCAGAGTCACTACTGAGCCAAGGACTGAGAAGAAACTTTAGGAAATTCTACATTCTGTACTTTGATAGATAACAGGTTTCAAATGTATTTTTTCTCTTCAAACCTCTAAATATTAAAATCACAGTAATAGAATTAATTTAATTAATGTAATTAATATTTTATCCTTCCATGAAAATAATCAACTTTTTATTCTGATAAAGATTGTAGAAATTATGTTATACTTCTCAAATGGATTCAGGAACTTAGGTACATGGAAATCATAAGCTCCATGTGGAACACCATGAGATACCTATATTTTAAATTTAAAATGATTTTATGTCAAATTTTATCCTCACTTACACATGAATCTTACATGCAAAATAAAAAGTAGGTGCAAAGGGTTCATGAAAAAATTATAAAAAAGAACTCAATATTGAAAATATTTTACCCATTTCTATTTTTTCCTGTAAATTTAGAAATTTTCAACAGAATACCCCTCCTTCAGTATATATTCCCAGTGCTCACTAGAAGCAGTGTGTTAACATTTTGTTGACATTAAAAATAGCATATATTGAATATCTATTGTATAATGGAACTACAATTATTAAAAACCAACAATACAGAATACATGTTAAACTCTTGTTAGTATCCCCATCATGTTTGATTTAATTAAACCTAAATTTTAGTAAATGTATTCCTTTTCTAAACTTATTCTAAAGATTTTTCCAATTCTTTGATTATATTTAAGAGTTAAGAACCATCACATATGCATCAGGTTTAAAGCAGTAATTTATTCTAAGATTTACTTTTGCCTGTTTTCTTCCCAGTCTAGATTTGAATAATTTTGGGAACATTTACAGTAAATAAAATTCATTAATAAAATATTCTGTTTATAATATACATAATTATTACAGAATTTTACAAAATTAAAATTTTGTATTAGAAGAGTTAGGATATCAATATTTCCTGTGCATATTTTAAAAATATGAGTGAGAAGAGTTAATCATTTGGGGACAATGATTGTGGAGCATCTAAAATCAAGAGCAATTGTTTCAAAATAAATCAGGGTATAAATGACAGTAAATGGCTTTTACATCCAGGATTTCAACTGCTCCTAAGAACTAATGTGATGAAGGTAGATAATACTTTATAGCCAAGAACAGATTCAGAGAAGGTCAACAATATTTATTTAAGAAATATTTACTTACTGAGCATCTACTATGTGACTAGGTATCCTGCTAGGTGCCAAGGGCATAGATGTGAACAAGCAGGAAAAAAAAAAAAAAAAAGGTATCTTTCCACATGGAGTTAAATACATCTGGCCCAAGCTAACTAACCAGGAAGCACTAAAGGAAGAAAATGACTTAATCTGTCCTTTCACTTTGTCTCTTATTTCAAGGTGAGGATGAACAATGAAGAAAACTTAGGAGGGAGGTACAGGACAGGCACTTCTTAAAGAGCAAAAGGCATGTGCGATATTTCCTAAGTTTAAGAATAATTAAAATGTGTGCCAGAGTTAGAAATTATTTTTTTCCCCTTTTGGAAATTAGGAATTAGGGTAACTAGAAAATTTATGTGTGTTTGGGTGGGGGGAGCTGTTGACAAAGGATAAAGTCTATAATCTGATTCAGGCGGCAAATGAAGAACATTACACACTCTTAAAAGGGTAGGAAACTTACCATTTGAACCAAGCAAAGCATGGACTTGGTTCTGGTTCTGACACACGTAAGTTCAGTTAACAAGGTGTTGAAGAAAGCGAGAACTGTCTGTACTTAAAATGATTGTTAGTAATAATAATTCTAGTTTTCTCATTGAGGGTGAGAGTAGATATAGACACATAATGCATAGCAAAGCATATTTATAGTCATATTTCACACACCAATAAATAATGCATTCATTTCTCAAAATGCCAAAGTAAATGTGGGAGAGAAAATTTTCATCTATATTCAGGATTAAACTTTCTAATTTTAAATTACAAGACTTCAGCTGTAAATTTATTTCAGTTGAAAGGTTTGAAGGGATTATTAATGAATCTTCTAAAATTCTGGAGGGCGTTTAAAAGATTATTTTAACATAATAAAGAATCCTGCCATAGGTATGACAAAAATTACAGGCATAATTTGTTGAGCACCTACTGTGTGACAGCACTGTACTGGGTGACTATGTTATTTCTAATAATCTACATGTCATGTTTCAGTTTTCTCAATTTCTCTAGCAATAATTCTTATATTGTTAATTTACAACTATGTTATTTGAAATACAGCTCAGCTCATTTATTCCATAAAGTTGGTCCCAAAGACATTTCCTCATTGGAAAGGGAAGTGGGGGAGGGGAAAATTAAATCCTTCTGACAACTTAAGAGGACTTCCTTGGTATTTGTGGTGTATTTATATGGCCTTTCAGAAACTTCCCAAACTTGTACAGAGTCAGGGACTTGAGATAAAATCAGCAATCTGTCTTAGAGACCACATTTGTCAGTTGTGCTTCTTGCCTTAAGGACCTATACAGCAATAACTGCCGATTTAGGTGGTAAATCATGGCCTGCTTACACACTCTGAATCTTGATGCCAATGAACTCAAACTCCTGGGACTACTCTAAGGGAAAAGCTGGGAGGAGCTCAGAGAGGAGGTCAGCTGGGCGGGGCAGGCCGAGGTGACAGCAGGTGAGCCCGCAGCGGATGAGGAAGTGAGACAGGGACAGTGTGGGTATTACTCATTCCGCTTTTCCGCCGAGTTGCCTTTCAAGCGGAACTTCTCGCCTCTCTTTCGATCCAGCGTTAGTTCTATCTAATTGAAGTCACTTCCCATCCCTGTTCGCTGGGGGGAAAACCATGCGTCAGTGTAAGGGAAGAGAATCGGGACGGCAGGGTCAGGTAGCCTCTCATGACGCCGCGTCTCCCGGTCGTCAGAGGCCGAGCTTCTCAAATCAGCCCCTGGCTGTTCCTCAAACCTGCCCTTCCCCTAATCCTGGGAACTCCCCGGGGAGCCCCAAGCACGACCTGCTTCGGGGCCCCAGGGGCACCAAGCGGAAGAACGCTGCGTGGGAGCGGAGCTCAACCTTAAGGAACAGGGAGGACAAGTTGCTCAGGTTACTTTGAGGGCACAGGGTCCCAAGGAGAATTAGCCAGACCCAGAAGTTAGGAGCCGCGGCGGGTGTGGTCAGTTCACACGCAGAAAGCCACGGAGCCTCCTACTTTACCTTTCTCACTCCCACAGCCTGTCGCCCTTCGGACCACATTCCCACATTTACTAATGTCCCCTTCCCCAATCCCAGGACACCTGAGGGAAACTTTTCCCTAGCCCCTCAATTCATTCTCAGCGGTTTCCACGGCGGCCGCAAACCATCCTCACCCTAGCAACAAAGTTCCGGCCGTAGAGCGAGCGGCTCTAGGTGTAAGGAAGGTGATGTCGTAAAGCCTCGAGTGTCGTAAACCAGGTGCGGTGGGGGGGAGGGGTGGAGGCGGAGGGGTGGGGGGGAAGGGGGAAGGGGGAGGGAGGGGGAGGAGGTGACTCGAGCATTTAGACTCAAGCGAGAGGATCATGGCGGATGGCCCCAGGTGTAAGCGCAGAAAGCAGGCGAACCCGCGGCGCAATAACGGTGAGTGGCGGAGAGGACCGGGGAGCGACGGAGTCAGGGGGAGTCGGGCAGCCGGGGCGCCCCGAGGGTAAGGGGGGCGATCTGGGCTGGGGGCGGCCGGGGCAGGGACGGGCAAAGTGGAGTGGGAAAGTAGAAAGTAGTGCTCTCTGCCCCCCTCAGCTGCCGGAGCCGCGCCGCGGCCGCTCGCTCTCCCTGAACCGTTATGTCTCTTACCTGGTCTCTCTCCGCCTAGCGGCTCCTGCCGCCTCTGCCGCCTCCCTGGACCGTTAGCCGCCGCCTCCGCATCCCCGGCTCTGGGCGGGTGGCCGGGACGCGGCGGTCACTTTTCTGGTCTCGGGTGGAGCGGCTGTTGCTTCTTTTCGCACTTTTCCCCACTCTTCTGCTTCTCGCGCCTTCCCGCTCCCCCTCCTTCTCAGCCCCCTGCGCTGTATTTTCCCTCAGCGTCGAGGCTCCCTGGAGCTGGGAACTAACTTGTGCCGGCCCAGAATGTGCAAACTGGCTTCCGCGCGCCGCGGCCCGGGCCCGCACTGTAGCTCGGGGCTCGGAGGCTCCGGCCGGGCGGCGGCGGGACGCGGCAGCCCGGCTGCGTGTCGTCCGTACGCGCGTGTGCGCGGGCGCCGGCGGGGCGCGCCGCGGGCGGACCGGGCTGGGCCGGCGGCGGTAAAGTTATGATCGGCCGGCGCGCTCGCTTAGTGGGGATTAGCGGCGGAGGCGCGGGTCCCTAAACGCCCCTCCTCTCCAGCCCCGCGGCCACAGCGAGCCCCGCGGCCACAGAGAGCCCCGAGAGTGAGGTCCACGTCCTGTGGGGCGCTGGTGGGGCATCGGGCGACTCGGGCAGCAGCAGGCGCCTACTTGCTGCTGGGGCGATATGTGGATGGCCGCAAGCCGGGCAGCGGGTGTGTTTGTAGAGTTGTTACCTGGTTAGAGACGGGGAAGCACCACAGACAGAGCTCCCTCCCCGGGGAAGACTCTTTTTTCCGCGCTGGAATGGGGCAGTGTGCGTACGCGTCTGTTTTTCTCTTTCGGTTTTTGGGGAAGTTGTTACCTGGGCCAGACGCTCGGAGCGCTGAAGCCGGATAATGGAGCTTGGATGGCGCTCACAATCTCGGGTGGAAGGGGGTGGGGGAGGGGGCAGGCGGACCGACGGACGCGTGGGTCGGCTGCTCGCGCTGCCGCTGCAGTGTTTATTGATTTGTGCTAATGTGCTGGGGAAATACACTCGGTCTGGCGAGAGAGTTTAAAATAAATCAATCAGAGTGAGAGAGCGAGACCCGAACATGTGGTTGTTGCACAGTCGCCTTTTCTAGGTTGGAGAGACGTTGTAAGTTGATTTTATTTCTGCTTATTTCAGGGGCGATTCTGTGCTTTCTCTCCCTCCTGTTCAGCAGCGAAATGTCTGCTGATTGTTATTGTCTGGACAGTTCCTGTGGCGAGAGGGGCGATAGTTGTCCGCCCGGGGGCGGCGTGAGCGCGTGCAAAGGCCCCCGCCCGCCAGCCGGGTACCTGTTTGTATAATAATGGGCGGCAACGGCCCTGCTGCCTGCTGCGGCCCAGGCTATATAAGGAATTACACGTACATTTCGGACCGAGGGGCTCCTCTGGGTTCCTGCGTTATTTTTAAAATGAGTTTTTAAGAATAGGGAAATAAATGCGCCTATATTGGGATCCCTGTATCTTCCAAAAAATGAGGAAATATGTGTTTAAGTAAAAACTCTGTCGCGCTTCCCTCGCCCCACCCCCGCGCCTGGGCTCCCTTTCTCCCTCCCCGCTCCGATGCGAAACGCGAGGTTTTGTAACCTTTCCAGGCAATTTTAGATTTTGTGTGGGATTTCCTGTCTAAGAGCAGATACGAAGATTTTAAGCCGTTCCAAGACGTTTCCTTACAATTGTAAACATATTTTTAACATATTTGAGCCGACATTAAAGTCATCGATTTCATGAATTATTTTAGTTATTCAAATAAACATTTTTAAAGCGTCTATCAGTTATGATTAATATTTGGTATCTTCATTATGGAGAGAGGACTTGTTACAGCAAGGAGTGGAACATAGGCTATTGCAATTTTAATTTCCTGTTTTAGCGTCAAATCGTGTGTGTTCTATATTGAACTGTTGCTGCTGTTGCTGATGTGGCTTTATGAAAGGTAAGTTGGTTCCTAAAGGGCTGTTCGCTTTTTACCTTATGTAAAATGTTCATCGCCATAGAAAGGGGCTTTTCTTGTTGCTGACGACATGTGTATGACATGTGAGACTGAACCACCCAGCGTCTGTGCAGCTGCTGTAAACATGTTTACCTGAACAGGAAAGAATGGATTTTTCTCCTAAAGATTCTGTGATATGAATATGACACCCGTAAGGCATATCAACAGATGACTTAAGGGGGAAAAGCTATCCTGAAAGGCACTTGAAATCAGCAGGAAAAAAGAGGTTCTCGTCGCTGCAGCAAATGGCAACTTGTGCAGGTAGAAAAAAGATGGTGTTTAGTTTTCTCCTGCATGTATGTTAGCCCCCTCCGGTCTGCTACTTTCATTCTCAAGGGAGAGATTTATTTACCATGCTTGCTGTCAGTGTTTTTACTTTGTGTTTAATATTAGAAAAACAGATTTGGGGCTGTTTAGCACAAAATATCTTGTCTGCAGTATGCATTACTCTGAGAAAACAAAAGGTGTTTAAGATAGCACTGTACTACTATAAGTATCTTCCATTTTCTTCACTTTTGGCTCTGTCTTTGTATTTCTTTTTGTTCTTAAATATGTCTCATCCATTGCTGATAATTACCACCATGCTATTTGGTTAAGCCTTAAAATTTGCAAATTAAAAATGAAGTTATATGTCATTGTGTGGTGAAACCTCAGGGTAGGTGCTGGTTATTTCTTAGCAACGCAATCCTATTTAAGTTGCAATTGTTTATTGGAGAGAATTGCTTGGAAAAATGTGAACTCTTAAATCTTTTTAAATGAAGAAATAAATGCTGTATCTAGTGGCAGGTAGTCATAGAGATACTTTATGCTGTTATTTATATATAATTTTTTTATTTATTTTAAAATAAGGCATGCATATTTAACTGATGATGAGCTTCCAGTAAAATATTTTAATTTCCTTTCTAGAATATATCTTCAGAGTAGGATATTAATGGGAGAATCAAATAATGTAACCTGATGGGGTAAACCAATTAAGCAAGGTGTGGCCAAAGCATCAAATCTTATGTAGTAACTTTATGGTAATGATGTTAGTCATCTATAAACGAGTGAGATTAGAATTGCTTAAATCCATTTTTATCATTTATAATGTAGTGCTTTGTTGTATTTTAAAAATCTGTCTTCTCATTTTCTATTTCTATTCTCTGTGTGGTTTTCTTATATATTTATTTATTTTTGGAAAAATGTACTCTAGCTACTAATGACCACATGCTGATAGATTCACTTTAGATGGAATTGCAGGTACCTATCTTTCTGTCATTTGCACCACTTGCTGTCTTTGGAAACCACCAGTAGAGGATGCTAACAAAAATGATTATTGGTGTAGTAGTACCATAAGTCTTGTTTATCTCCTGTTGATTGGGACCTCTATGTTGATAGGGACCTTTTGTGTAATTCTGAGTCTGTTATTTCAAACCAGCCCTGAGTAAATTAGGCATAAGCCTGTTTCTAGTCTGCTAAGACTAGAAAGGGGTAGAAATGTTTTAAGTTGAACAATTTTATAAATTTGAGCTTTTTAAAATTTGAAATTGAGATTGCTATCAATTTAGTTTTATTTTAGACCAGTCATATTACTGCTTTAAAAAAGTATCCTATGTTGTTAGGTTTGGAGAAAAACATGTAGTGATAGGCCCATATTTATTTTGCATACTTACTATATTTTTAACCTCCTTTTTTATTCATAGTAAGAGCCCTGAAAAAAAGATATTTTTAGACGTTAAAAGATATTAATGGTAAATATGGTAAGAAAAAGTGCAGTTGATTGATGGATAATACTTTATAATTACTTGCCCATAACTTACGTATACTTAAAGAATGCATGGATTGGCAGACAGAACTACTAACGAAGGCCTTAAGTAGCAGTCACTGAGATGTTAGTGATTTTTAGATTATATCTTTTCCTTTCCCTTTTATTAATCAAAATTAGGTAATGTATAAATTTTAAATTTACCAATTGTAAATTAAGAAATATAAGTTTGTTTAGAGGATTTAAATGCAATGGAAAAGTCTCTATTATTTGTTAATTATTGTATTAAAAGGATTCTTTAAAACAAACTATGTAAATTGATATACTTTTACATATAAATAATTGCACAAGACTTAATGAATTTAGTTATGTCTTTTTGGTTTGTGTCCTTAAATATAGTTTTACATTTCCTGACAGATATTTCTTGAATTTGGTGGTCTCCTAATTCCTAGAGCTCAGTAGTGACTAGGTGTGATTCACTTACTTTTTTTTAATGAACGGAGGAACTTGACCAGTAAAGCCATGACATACATAATTGTAGCACGGAGCAAAATTTAAAGTATCTTACAAATTGAAAGGATCAATCATTGTTAATATGACCCTGATATAAAAGCATATGAAATATTTGGTTAGTACTTTATTTTCTTTCTCTAGTATCCAGTATTTTGGAAATGCCATACCTATGTTTACAATTTTAGTCACTTTGAAGTATGTGGAGAGAAAGTTATATCAAATTGGGAATATTTTAAAAATATTAGCATAATTATTTCTCATAATTGTGTTTTTTTTACCCTTTTTTGCTTTCCCCTGTATAAATCACTTCTAAGCATGTGATTAGAGCCAGATGTAAACACAGATGCAATATCATGTGGAATTATGTTGTTAGCTACTTTAAACTACCTGTATTGAATTGCAGTAAAGAAGAAAAATCATACAGATGTTGGAAGAAGTTATGCATTAGAGTGCAGAAGTACAATGAGAGGTTAGAGGACTTGATGGAATTGTAGAAATAGTATTTATGATTGAAAAGGTTTCTTAATCTTTGTGATTGGATCACTAATTTATGGGGAAATACATGTTCATTTCTAATAGAGATATAAACTAAAATAAAAGTTCAGTGTTGAGAGAAAAAAAATTTGAATTTTGAAATAGAAAAGTGCCCTGATGGGGAAATACAATAAAATGACTGTAAATATTTTTAAAGGTTACATGTTATACATACTACCTGCTAAAATAATCACCAAACTGCTAAAAGTAGAAAATAAATGCATATACATATAGTAGAAAAAGTTTTGTAGTAATCCAAGTTAAAAGTAAATGTGATCTATTATACAGGGGTTGCTATAAGACATTATCTTTCCTTTGGATGGGACAATATTTTGAGAATTGTATTTCTAAAAGGGAGTATTCTTAGGACATAAATGTCCTAAATTTTTTCAGTATGGTATGAGCATGTCTACATTTTAACCTTGATGGGAGGTGGGTTATGCTCTGGTTAGCTTAAGAAACTGAGTTGCTTGAAAATATGGCAATATACAATACTACTTAAATAACAAAATACTCTCTGATAAGTAATATTTGCCTTAAGGTTATTTGCAGAGGAAAATTAATATTTTGGAGTATATCGTTTAGGTGTTGATAAATTGTAAGATTCTAAAAGGGAAGAGCAAAAAAAAAAAAAGCCAACTTCCAAGTTTATACTTGTATTATAGCTATGAAACATTAGCTCTTGATTTTTCATCCTCTAAGAAGTTATTTTTCTCTCATTTCTTCAGTCATCTTCCTGTTGTTTAATGCATGTCCTCTATATTCATAGGGATGACGTTTATCTGTCCATATGCATATTTGGCCTCTTAATCAACTTTATATATTTACTGAAGCTTGATATGTGGAGTTTCAGGTATAAACTATAGCTCTTGGTAGAAGACCTTATAGTATGACAACCTGGGAAAACCTTCATCATCTCTTTTGCAGTAACAAATACATCTGTCCTAGAATTATTAGTAACAGATGTTTTGTGACCTCTTAATTCCCACTCCCCTCCTTCCATATCTTCCTCCAGCCATGTTTAATATTAAATGTGAATGGAAGATAAATATGGGAATGATGTCAGTTTCTTATGTTTATTGTTTTATTCTAAGAATATTGGAAGTCCTCTATTTTCTTTTTTAAAAACTTTTAATTTCAAATTTTTAGATATTTAAAATATTCTAATTTCAGCTTTTTAGGTATTTTAAGTACTTTAAGTTTTGTTTTTGTAAATCATAATACCACTGTTCTTAGATATTTCATTACCATTCATGTGCACTAACCTACAATATATTCTAATTTCCCTTATTCTTAAGGTTTTTATATTTGTTTAATCCACAGTTCTAATTGAATGTTTGGTTTTTTGTTAAATGCCAAGTGTGACTAGTTTGCTAATTTAAAAAATTATCATTGTCTTGGAATACTACATCTTTTAATACAGAAGGGACCTTTAGAGATTATTTTTATCTGAAAACGATAGCGATAAGCTGAAATTTACCACCTTCAAGCAGAAACTAGGCAAGACACTTTAACATGTGTTTTGAGAAGGGGCAATAGCGACATGTAAAATCTTTTAAGGAGTAGATTGTCTGAATCTGGGCTCAAGTTAACCAACTGACTCTGATTCTTGAAACGGTTGTGAAAATCACTGTATCTCTTTAATGTTTTCACCTTTCCACCGTAAAAACTAAGTTGCTATTCACTCCTATTGCTACTTAATTTTTCTAAATCTCTTAATATGCTGCTTTTTTTTTTTTAACTTTTGGGAGTGGGTGCAGGGAGGGAATAGTTGGAGAACAGAGAATATAATTTCATATGAATAAATATGAAACAGAAAATAAATGAAATAATCTTGGAGGTAGAGAATTTGGGAGAATCATCTAAATCCATTTTTGCAGATAAGCAGATTCAAAGAGGTAAAAGGACTTTGCCAAATTCCTATTACTAGTTAGCCTGGGCTAGGTTACAGCTTTTCAGATTCATAGCTCAGTAATCCTTTTGTTAGACCATTTGGATCATACTTATCTGATGGTGACAACCAAGAACTAGATGCCATGAATTTGCAAATTTATCATAGTTAAAACCAAAATGTATTCTGCAGAATGGTCAATGATCTCAAAATAAGGGGTTTTAATCCATTTGCATAAATCTATAAGTGTTGATGTGACTATACCACTTAAACATTTCAGATGAAGAGAGTTAGTTTAGTATTACTTAGAAACATATTCTCAGTTTGGGATTTTAATTTTTTCTTTTCATTTCCAATTTGAACTCCTGTTCACACTATACTTGCCCAACCCTCACTTGTACCCAATCTAATGTGTTTTTATATGTGTACTTGTCTCTATCCTTGTAAAATTATGTAGTTGTGTAGCATCTACATAACTGCTATTTTGCTTTGTGTTTTACTTTCTTCACTCAGCACGTTTGAGACCTGTTCATGTTGCTGTATGTACATGGGAGTTCATTGCTTCTAATTGTACAGTATTTCATGGTTTGCATCCAGCAAAAATTACCTATCAGTTCCCCTAATGATGGATGCCCAGGTTGACTCCACCTTTTGGATACAAATAATTCTGTAATAATGCCTACATATTGCTAAAAGCTGTGGAAGAATTCCTCTGGGGACATATATATACAGGCATGGTATTGCTGAGTTATAGCTTAGTCTCATATTTAATATCACTAAGTTTTGCTAGATTATTTCTAAGAATGGCTACACCAATTTTTACCCTTACCAACAATGTATAAAAATCTCTATTTTCTCACAGTTTTGCAAGTTTGGGGTATTGCACAACATCCTCCATTTTGCTAATTTGACAGTTGTTAAATAGAATCTCATGGTTGCTTTCATGTTTCTCTGTTTGCCAGGGAGGTTGATCATTTCTTCAAAGCCTTGCTAGCCATTTGGGTTTCCCTTTTCATGTCTTGCTTAGCTATATCCTTTGCCCTTCTTTTTAGCTGTGTTTCTGCTTCATGTTGATTTCCCAGAGTGCCTTGTGGATTTGAGAGAGTAATTCCCTGGTGATTTTAGAACGGCAGCCTGGCCGGGCGTGGCTCAGCGGTTGAGCATGGACCTGGGATCCAGGCAATCAGGGTTCGATTCCCGGTTGGGGCACATGCCCAGGTTGAGGGCTTGATCAATGACTCTCTCATCATTGATGTTTCTCTCTCTCTCTCTCCTTCCCTCTCTCTGAAATCAATAAAGATATATTTTTTAAAAAAAAGCAAATATTTTCCCAGTGTGTCATTCATCTGTTGACTTGACTATGGTACAGGAATCCTTAATTGTGAGTATTTAAATATATCAAACTTTTGACTTTTGGGTAGTAAGAAGACCTTCCTAATCCATAAATTGCAAAGATATTCTTCTAATAGTTTTGTAGTTTTACCCTTTATATTTGGTCTTTAATACATCTTGGGTTCACATTTTGAATATAGCATTTCTTGCTTAAGAGAAGCAAACATGGTGGTTAAGAGTTTGGGTTGATCCTGTAATTTACTAGCTGAGTCACTTTGGACAAGTTACTTAGTCTCCCAATGCTTGGATTTCCCCATATATAAAATGGGGATGATAATCTCAGAGTTAAGATTGTTAAATGAGACATATGAAGCACTGTGCCTAGTTGATGTTTTAAGCATTCAATAAATGTTTGTTTAAAATTTTACTTATAAAATTAAATTTGTTTTAAATACATTTTACATCAATTGACACTTAATTTCTTATCATCTTTTTTAATATTAACTCTTATTTAACTGCCATCTAAAAGGATGTTGTAAAATTTGTTCATTGTTTCTGTAGCTTTGACCTTAAATTGCTTAGTTGTTTTAGCCCAAGGGAAAAGGCTGTTTTTATTTTTATTTATTTTTTATTTTTTTAAAAAAATTTTTATATCTTTATTGATTTCAGAGAGAGGAAGGGAGAGGGAGAGAGACAGACAGAAACATCAATGATGAGTCATTGATTGAGCCCACAACCCAGGCATGTGCCCTGACCAGTAATCGAACCCTGATCGCCTGGATCCTAGGTCGACGCTCAACCTCTGAGCCATGCCCAGCTGGGCGAAAAGGCTGTTTTTAAAATCAGTAATAGAATAGTAATATACACTGAAGCTTCATCTTTTTTTTTTTAACTTTTTATAATTTTTATTTTTGTTTAAAGTATTACAGATGTCCCTTTTTCTCCCCAATGACCCGTTCCCCCCTGTTCCTTCCCCCTCCCCAGTCACTCTCCCCACCATTGTTCGTGTCCTTGGGTTGTGCATATATGCATATAAATTCTTTGGTTACTCTCTCCCCCTCCACCCCCTTGCTCCCCTCCATCCCTCTGACATTTTGAAGCTTCATCTTAATGCTGTTTATGATATGTCTTTTAGCTTGAGGAAGGCTGCCTTGGACTCTTTCTTTTTTAATGTTTCTATTGATTTTAGAGAGATAAGATAAGAAGGGAAAGGGGGAGAGAGAGAAACATTGATCAGTTGCCTCCCATACACATCCTGACCCAGACCAGGGATCAAACTCGTAACCTGGGTATGTGTCCTGACTGGGAATCAAACCAGTAACCTTTTGGTGTACAGAGCAATGTTCAACCAGGTGAGCCACACTGGCCAGAGCGCCTTTGACTCTTTTTAGGGGCATTATATTGAGAGACCTCACCACATTACTTTTATGTATAGTATTGACAAGGACTTCAAGGATAATGTCCTAGTGTTATTCTGTTGTATAAAGCAAATAACTCAAGCCCAAGGAAGCTAAACTTCATATTCTGTATTTGAATAACCTAAGGAGTGTAGAGTCCATGGCTTCTCATACACTCATTTGGTTTGGAATATATTTAAGACCATGGTTGTCTTACTGTGTTCTTGTGGTAAAGATTAGGGCAATCCTAAGGCAAAAGTTAAAGTTGTACCCTGTTTGGTGTGTGTGTGTTTTAATAAACTTTATTGAGGTAATATTTATATACACCATTATGGATGTACATTTTGATAAGTTTTGCCATACACTTGTGTAATCACCACCACAATCAAGATATAGGACATTTCCATCATTCTCCAAACCTCCCTCAGTCAATCCTTTCCACCTCTGGCCCAAGCAGCTAATCTGCTTTTGACTACTAGAGATTGGATTTACTATTTCCAGGGTTTTATATAAACAGAATCATAAAGTAGATACTCTTTTGTCTGCTTTCTTTTTGCACAGCATAATGTTTTTGAGATTCATCCATATTATTGCATAAATTAGGACATTCCTTTTGTATCACTGAGTAGTATTCCATTGCATGAATATATCATGATTTGTTTGTCCATTCACCTGCAATGGACTTACTACTTGGGTATCTGGTTCTTTGCTATAGAATAAAGTTTTTATGAGCAGTCACATACAGATTTTTGTATTGATATATGCTTTCATTTCATTTAGATAAATACCCAGTAGTAGTACTATTGAGTCATAATAAGCGTATGCTTAATGTGTAAGAAACTGCCAAATTGGTTTCTAAAGTGCTTATAACATTTCATGTTTCTACCCGTAATGTATGAAAGTTCTAGTTGCTCTAATCCTTATAAACATTTGTCCATATTTTTAATTTTAGCTATTCCAGATGGTGTGTGGTTGTATTCTTTTGTTTTTAATTTAGATTTTATTGATTCTAATGATGTTTGAGTATCTTTGGTGTACTTATAGGCCATTTGTATATTTTCTTTTGTAAAATGTCTGTTGCAATTGTGTCCATTTTTAATTGGGTTGCTTATCTTTTTATTGAATTACAAGAGTTCTTTATATATTATGGATTCAAATTCTTTTTTGGATATAGATATTTAAAATATTTTCTTCTTTCTGTGACTTGTCTTCTAATTTTCTTAATGGTATCTTTGAAGTGCAAAAGTTTTAAATTTTGATGAAGTCCAACTTACAATTTTATTCTTTTAGGCTTTGCTATTTTTGTGTTCTAAGAAATCATTGCCCACACCAAGAAAATGTATTTCTATTTTTTTTTAAAGAGCTGTATAGCTGTAACAGTTAGTTCTATGATCCATTTTTGGTTAATTTTTATCTATACTCTCTTTTGATCTTCATCTACAAGCCTGCCTGAGGTAGCCTTGAGGATTTGCAAAAACTTGTGCTTACTCATCAAAATTCAATATGAGAATTTCTATTTGAGTTTTTAAAAAAATATTTTTCAGGACCTAATTACAAACCAAAGCTCAAGATTGTAGATGAACACAAACCCTACTTTCCTGGTTTTATACTTTTAAAAAATTGAGAGCAATTGCATTGTTCTTAGTGTTTTCAAAATTTTTCACATCCTTGACACATTTTTAATTCATGGAGACATACTTCATTAAGGCTAAAGTTTCAGAGAAAGATGCCCAAAAGGAGTGGCCATAGTTAAGCAGAATGTGAATGTTATCTTCATGGTCTCTTATTTCCTCCATGGTTTTAATTAGTTGAGCAATTTACCAATTCTTTTTCACATTCCATAGCTTTTATCTTTACATGGGGAATTTCTTTAAACCTACCACTTTTTTTAGTTCATTAAGGAACATAATTATATTCTTTTGGTTAATGAAAATTTCTTTAACTATTTCTAAGTTTCTTGCATAAGGATTCCACCCTACTGTTCAGCTGAAACTGCAGTACAAAGGTCTCCAGCTACCTCCAAGCCCTATGAACCTTTCTCAATCTTACTTTATTTAACTTCCTTGTATTTGATATTGTTGACTCTGCTGGAAGGTTTTGCTTCCTTAGCTTCCATATTATTACTCTTATTTTCTCATCTCTTCCTGTTCTTCTCTCTTTGAGCTTCCTCCTTGGTATTTACCAAGGGGTGCTTTTCTTCTCATAGGATGCGCCCTAACCCTAACCCAACCCAACCCTCTTAGTTTTAGCTATTACCTGTATGCAGATGTTTTCAAAATCTCAATCTGTTTTCCAGAACTAGACTGAGCTCCAACTACAGTTGTCTGTGCAACTTCTCTATCTATATGTCTGTCCTGCAGGATTCTCAAACTTCACATGTCCAAAGTGGAACTAATTTCTTTGCTCTCCCACTTGGTCTTGCTTTCCTTCTGCATTCACTGTCTTATTAGTGCCACCATCAATGATTTACCCTCCCAAGTTAAAACTGAAGGTTAACTTTAATCACCAAATCTGTCATTTCTACCTTCTGAATATCTCTCAAATCAGTCTTTCCCTCTTCATTTCTATTTCTGTTGCTTTAGGATCCTCCTTTTCACACAAACTGTTATACTAGACTATTGTTTCTCCCTAGTCTTCTCTATCATGTAGACTGCTGCCAAAATTATCTTTGTAAAAAAAGAAAAATATAATTTAATTCTCCAAATTAAATCCATTTTCTGGTTCTTTATTAACTCACTGGACAAAACTAAGATCTTTAGCATGACACACAGGCTCTGATTATGATCTTGCCCCTGCTGCTACTCCCATTATCTCTGACCACCTCCCACCTACTACCCATAGATTCCTGTATCTACAAGCTTTTTTCCTCCATGCCTTTTGAGTATATTTGTGTTCCCTATACCTGAAATATACTTCCTTTTTCACTACTACATATTTCCCAGCATGTTTTGAAAGATGAACAGGAATTCATCTTAGGTATGTCTTCTTCCTAAATGCTTTCTCTAATCTCTTTTCCATTTGCCCTAGAAAGTTCTCTTCTGTTATACCTGTGAATCTGTCTTTGATGGTTACGTTATTGTACTTATTCTAGTGTGTTATGGTTTGTTCATTTGTCATTTTCCCCAGCTGATTATGGTTTCCTTTAGAATGGAAACTCTCTTACTCATTCTGGCTTGCCATTAGGTGATAGTCACTGTAGTAATAGCATGGCACATGTCTCACCTATTACACTTAATATTACTGTATGCCAGGTACTTCTCTAAGTGCTTTACATTTATTAGCTCATTTGATTCTCACAATAATCCTATTATTATTTTTAAGTACTTTTTACACTTGAGGAAACAGACGAAGAGAGATTAAGTAATATACACAGGGTCACACAGCTAATAAGCAGTAGAACAGGGTTTGAATCTATTTAGTCTGGCTTGTCTTTACTTTTAGCCAGTGCCCTTTATTGCTTCTCAGTGCCCCTGGCACTTCGTCAGCATTCAGTGCTTATTGAATAAATGATTAAAATTTTTACTTCCCTGATTCCCCGTCCCAAAGATAACTTGAAAGACTTAGTAAGACATGGCTAGGCTTCATTTGCTTGTATTTTATGAATATTGAAAAGCATATACATCTCAGTTGGTTATATATTATTTTTATTTGTAAGTTAAGAGTTTTTTCCAGTTCTTCTTAGGTGGGAGATTTTTTAATTTAAATTAAAATGTTACTATTTTTAACTTTTTTTTTCCCATAAAAGGTAACTATGCACCAAATAAAGCTACTTCTACCTTGGCATTAGTTATTATTCTGCCAGTTACCTTGTCATAAATGCTTGATCTTGTTGATTTTTAGCTATGCACTTGACTCCTCATTTTGTTATGACCAAAGAAAAATGTTTTGTTGCTTTGAAGTTGAGTACAGATACATTTGTTTACTTACATTTGTCTTTTTCATGACACACACACACACACACACACACACAGTTACTGGACTAATTCCCATGCAGTTCTTGTTTTTAAAATAGTATTTTTTCTCTCTGACTTTTCTATTTTTATCACCTATTCCCATTCCTTGAAAATTCATTATAACTGTGTCCTATTTTTGTTTTTAAAGCTCTTGCTTTTTTATACTCCATTTAACTCTATGCCTGGCTTGAACATTCTAGATATTAATGCATAATTCCTTCTGGTCTGGTGTCCTTAGGTGCATTTATAGAACTGGGAAATACAAGTCTTACATTCTAATATTAAATCTACCATTAATTGGCCTATGAAATTGGGGAAAGAATTCAGTTTATTTGGGCCTACATCTGTTCATCTGTCGCATGAATAGGATGGATTACTGTGTGCTAGGCAGTGAGACTCTGAAGATGAAAGATGTAGTATCTTGCCCTAGAGAGCTTAGAGTGTAGCAGAAAAGAAAAATATGAAAACAAACCTTTAGAATATAGCTTGGGTAACCTAAGTGATATTCTATTCCACATACATAAGAGGATGAACAAGTCTTAAAGGATGTGTGTGGCTTATCTTAGTAAAATGTGGAAAATAACTTTCCAGACAGTGGAATAGTATGTGCAAAAGCACGAGACACACACAAACATTGTGAGACATGCAAATCCCGTTTGTCTGAACTCTGTAGGAGTGATGGAGGAATGGCTAGAGGTGAGGCTGGAGAATTAGGTAGGAAGCAAGCAAAGAAAAAATGTTTTATATTGCCATCATAGGATTTTATCTTGGAAGTGGTGGAAAATTGCCAAAGATCTTAGAACAGGGAGTGACATAATTATATTTATATAATTCTTATATATTGAATATTAAATGGTTAAAAATTCAAGATTATACCACTTGCTTTACTAAAAGTAGGAAAAGCTATAAAAGTAAAAGCTGATTTGTCCTGTATTCCTGAGTTTTTGCTTATAGGTACTATAATGCTAATAGATACACATAGTATTTGCTCTAAAATGGTACTACCACCACCACCACTGTCACCACTATCGCTTGTACCATCATAATCAGTATCAACATAAAAGGCTTACTTTACCAGAGGCAGAAGTGGCCCTGATTAGAATTGGTTGCTGAAATCTATGTACCAAGTTGACTCTGCACTTCTAAGCTCTTAAGTCTTGTGAGGAATTGTGTATTTTTATTTCTTCTTTCCAAATCAGTAAGTCACAACCCATACAAAAGTGTTGTGGACTTAATAGTCTTAAAGAATAAGATGGTTTTACTGCCATTAATTATGGTTCTCCAAAGGTGTAAAATCCTGTGTTTACTATTACTAAGTAGTTTTCTAGCTTTCTTCTGGCACTTAGTGATGTGCAGAGCTCTGTTATATGTACTTTGATATCAGTTTTCTACTACAGATATTTTATAAAATACAAGTTAGATGATCCTTGCAATTCTTTTGGATGGCATGATTCAGTACCTACTTGCCTATGATAAATGAGGCTAATGAATGAACTGGCTGTTTTATTGTCTACATTGAAATAACTGGGCATTTAAAAACTTGCAGATTACAAATAAAATAAAACTTTACTTATCTGAATGTTTTCTTATTGACTTAAAAAATTCAAGCTTCTTTGGGTAGTTACACTATATGCTGCAAGATAGATGAAAGCCAGTGCCTTTTCTTTTACACCAAGTGCTGAGGAAATACACTTTGCCATGTTTCAACTACTAAGTTAATAATTCTTATGAAAAAAAATAGTCTTATTTATACATCAGATTTCTAAATATTCCTCGTGTGACTTAATTTATACTTTAATTAAGGGTTTTGTGCTCTCTATATTATGTACTGTATGTTTTTATCAAAACTTTAAAACTTAACCTTATTTTACTAGTAATTCATTTATACCTTGTCCTACTTTATTTAAATGCTTAATTTGCCTTATATATCATGTGTGGTAGTAGTAAAAATTGTTATAAAATGCTATATGATGTTAACTTGCCATGTCAAGGTGATTTTTTTGGTGGAGAGCATCCCCCTGGGTTTTTTTTTTTTCACAGATGTCCCCTTTTTCCCCTGTTGACCCCTTCCACCCGGCACCCACTTCTGGCCCCAGGCCTCCATACTATTGTCCTGTTTTTTTCATAATAGATGGGTATGGAGTTTTATTATACCAACTTCACAAATAGTTTAGGGCAGTAAAGGCAGACTTTGACAGTCTATTATTTGGCAATATATTAAGCATGTGGGTAGGGAAGCAAGTTGTTAGCTATTTTAAGGTTTCATAGTCACACTAACCCCTATCTTGTTTATGTTCATCTGAGTTGTGCAGGGCCTGGAGATTGCCACCTGTCCCAGTGTATTTGGTTAAGACAGCAGTCAGGTAGCAGTAGTGGTCACACTTCCACATTATATTCTCTGAGTTTCTGATCACCATAGTCTCACAGGTTAAGTGAGTGGTTGCAGATGGAATGTCTGAGATGTAAGAAAGATAAAGAACACAGGGAATGTAAATATGGTTTTAGACAAACACTAGATAAAACTTGGGAAGAGGGTAAAATTATTGATTAGCTTTGATAAGTTATATATTTATGTTAAAAATTTTGAAATAAGGAATAAAAATCTAGAAATAACGTGTATATCTTTCAAACTACTTGAGAAGGAAATAGAATGAGAAAAAAACCTCAATCTGAAAAAGACAAAAAAGGAAGAAAAACAGAAAAGATAAGTAAATACCACAATAAGATAGTAATAAATGCAAATGTTAGTAATTACAGTGTGTAGAAATTGACAAAATGCTCTAATTAACAGAAACTGTCAAATTGGATAAAGAACAAAATCTAGTTATAAGAAGCATACCTTTAAAAGGGATATAGAAATTTTGAAAATAAAAAGGATAAGAAATTATATGCCTGACAATACTTACTGAAGAAAAGTTGTGTTGTGTGGCTATAGTAATATCATGTAAAGCTGCCTTTGGGGGGGAAAAAACTATCCCAGAGAGTGAGGGTCACTAAATAATGATAAAAGGATAAAAGCGATGATAATTTTATATTTGTATATATCTGATAATATACTTTCAAAATATATTACATAAAAATAAATAGGACCGCAGAAGAAATAAGCAAATCCATCAGCATCGTAAGTTATGTAAAATAATCTCTCTTAATAAATGTTGGAATAAGCAGAGAAAAATCAACAAAAATATAGGCTATTTTAATATGGAGTATTTACAAGCTTGCTGTAATGGACATTTATGGAACAGTGCATCTCAGAATTCTTTTTAAAAATTAAAAAAAATTTTAAGCACACAAGGAACATTTACAAAAAATTATAACATTCTGGTCAAATACAGCTGGTTTTAAAAAATTTCAGTGGATTGGGATTATACTGCATTCTCTGTTTACAATGCCATCAGCTATGTAAGTAACATAATTTCTTTGTATGTCTAGAAATTAAGATGTATTACTTACAAATAACTTATGAGTCAAAGAAACCTATAAGGAATATCAGAAAATATTTATAATTTAATGGTAATAAAATACTATATGTCATAATTTGTGTGATATAGCTTAAGTGATACTTTATGGAAACTTACAGATTTTAATGCTTTCATTATAGGAATAAATGCTGAAAATAACTGCATTCTTAAGAATTAGAAGAAGAATAAAAGAGTACTCCCCAATTAAATTTAAAAGAAAATAAATACAGCTTGGCTGGTGTTGCTCAGTGGTTGAGTATTGACCTATGATCCAGGAGATCTTGGTTCGATTTCTGGTCAGGTCTCATGCCCGGCTTATGGGCTCGATCCCCCGTAGGGTGCGTGCAGGAGGCTGCCGATCAGTGACTCTCATCATTGATGTTTCTCTCTCTCTCCCTCTCCCTTTCTCTCTCTGAAGTAAGTAAAGATATATTTTAAGGAGGAAATAAATATAAATAATGAAATAGAAAACAAAAGTAAATCAGAGGAAGGAGTGTAGCTAAAAATAAATTATATGAAAAGACTAACAATTGAAAACTGCTGGCAAGATTAATCAAGGGAAAGAGATCACAAAGTAGTATCGAATGAAAAAGGGGATGTTACTCTACATGTTCCAAAATTATCATCTTCAAGTTAATATAATTGAAAGCTTAGATAAAATAGGCAACTTCTTAGAAAAATATAGTTCACATTGGCTTAGAAAGGAATAGAAACTTGAATCATCTTAAAATGTAAAGGAAAAATGTTCTCACAAAGAAAAATACCAGCTCCATTCAGGTTCTACATAACAGACAGGTGATAATAGCAAAATCCTCATTAAGGAAACTTGATCTATAATGGCACTGGGGACAGGACGATTCTTTCAGTAATTGGGGTTGTTGGTTAATTAAATGGAAAAAACTGTCTTGGACTACTACCTCTTATCATTTAGAGAAATCTATTGGGCTGGAGTATTGATCTAAATCTATAAGTAAGGTAAGGGTATAGTTAAGGTTAAACTATAACACTTTCTAAAGATAACAGTAGAATATTTTCATGACTTTCAGTAAATGTGATATAAATGTATAAAATCGAGCAAAAGATTGGTATATACAACTACATCAAAGTTAATTTCTTTCACCAACAGATACCATAAAGAAAGCAGGGATTCGTATTTAGCACACACAAAGTTCTGTCACACAGTGAAGAGAATACATGAGTAAGGATCAACTCAAGCTAAGGAAGTCAGTTTTGGATATTTTGAGTCTGAGATAGTAGTGAAATGACCAATGGAGAGGTGTAACAAGGCAGTTGACTTTTCGAATCTGATGCTGTCGCATGTAACTGGGGGGGCTCTGGGCTGGAAAATCAGTATGTGAAAGGTAATTGGAACCATGGGACCATATAGGGAGCCTATGTGGGCTGAGGAGAAAATAAGAGGGTGGAAGACAGGATATTGGGAAGCATCAGTTTTTCAGAGTTAAGCAGAGAAAAAGAAGCCCCACAAGGGAGAGAAGGAGCTAGCCAAGAGCAAATGAAATAATCACTGAGCTGACCTGTGCATTCAACTGAGACTAGAAACTACACATTTTTTAATGAAACAAATTGTTATATGTAGTTGTGATTTCCTTAGATGCCTTCTGTAGCCAAAATGAGTGGTGGAGATTAGAATGTAGCATTAATCTAAGATTTATTATGAGTTTAGGGAAACTAATGTGTTGAAGTTAGAGCAGTTTAAATGATTTTGCATATTATATGCTGTGCATGAATATATATATATACATATATATATATATTTAATTCTCACCACAGAAGATTCTATAATGAGGGCAGGGAGGTATGTTTTGTCTGATGTAGTCTCAGTGCCTAACATAGAATAGGCTCAAATAATTCAATAAATTAGTGAATATGAAGTACATATTTCCATTTTACAGATGTAGAAACTGGTCAAGGAAAGGTTAAGTAACCTATGCTATTTAGTGGCAGAGCTAGTAAGAAAGGAAGTGAGCCTAGGAGAGGGAGCTGGTAGAAAATCGGGGCATTTTAGGACTGGAGATCTCCATGAGGTGAAGTAGAAATGAAAGATACAGAAGAGGAAGAAGTATGGTCAGAGAATAAAATGTTGGAGTTTACAATTTTTTGAGATGGAGTTGTTCTGGATGATGACAAAGGGTTAGGACTTAGGGATGGAGTGGAGCAGAGAATGTTTATGTTGAAGCTCTGTGGGCACCTGTGTAGATAATGAGAGATTCTAAGGTTATTATAGAAGTTTGGGTAGAGAGGAAGACTTTATAATACAGACCTCAGTAAACAAGGAGCTATTATATGGAGGTACATAGATAATGAAATCAATGAATGTCATTATCTTTCTTTGAGTTCCAACTTGAATTTATTGAATTTGGGGGTTTTTAATTGAATTTATTGGGGTGACTGGTTAATAAAACCATACAGGTTTCAAGTGTACAACTCTATAACATATCATCTACCTATTTTAACACAGGTTAAGGTTAAGGTTAGATCTAGTTTGCTGAAAAGACAGGAATAGACTAGGTTTGCTGAATGGTTTATTTTTCCTCCTGAATGTGGCAAATCTTATTGGAAACCTTAAAAAATACTTGGAATATAAATTCAGAAGTTTTAAGTTTTGCCTGATGTTCCAGCCATATTTAACATATGAATTCTAAATGTTACATTTTTTTTTCCTGCAAAAAACTCCACTACACTTTTTTTGTATAATAATAGAGCACAATTTTTATTTGTGTTTGTAACAGCATTGCTCACCTCTCATTTGGTTGCTGTTTGAGTACACACCGCAAGGATATTACAAACAAATTGCGGTTGCTCTTCTGAATCTTCAGCTACCTCCCAGCCCCAGCCCCAACAGGTTGACATTTGTTTCCAGTTCCCTAGCTGACCTTTTATCCTCCCCCTCTCCCAAGTCTCTTTGAATGCTTTTGTTTCAAGAAGCTCTTGAGAACTTTCTACATTACATTGTGGCACAGAAAAAAAGTAAAATTCATTTTAGCACTAAATTATAGTTAACATTTTACGTTGAGTGTTTTGATAACCTCAGTAGTCAATCCTCTTTCATTTTTAAAGGTATTTCTTGTGCGTTGAAAGGCTCTAATTTCTTTTCATATATTTTGATAGTGTTGTAATTTCTGTCCTGAGTATTTCCCTTCAGAAAAAATAAAATTCAGTAATTATAGTATTGTGTTAAACCTAAAATTTCATTATTCATTATCTTTATTTAAAGCATTATAGAATTTTTCATTTTGTGGTTGTATAGTTATGCCCACTTGTTCATTGTGTGTGTGTGTGTTTTCCACAAAGGAGTGTTAGCCTATGAATAGCTCTTAGGAAATTCAAGGTAATCAAATATGTTATAAAATGTGTTTGTATAATGAAAAGGTTGGAGGAGGTGTCTTTTAGAGAAGATATACTCTGCCCACTTTAGATCTTAGTAAGGAGCAGCTGAAATACTGCTAAATGACCTTTGACATAGAATCCATGAAGGCCCCTCCTTTCTTTTAATCCTAACCAGAGGATATTTTTTCCATAGCTTTTTCAGAGAGAGTGGAAGGGGGAGAGAGAGAAACACGTCGATTGGTTCCCTCCCGCACGTGCCTGACCAGGGCTGGAGATGGAGCCTGCAACTGAGGTAAGGGCCCCTGGCTGGAATTGAACTTGGAACCTTTATTTAGCAGGCCAACACTCTAACCACCCGAGTAGGGCTTTCACCTCCTTCTTTGTAAACCTAAATGCTTGTTTGTCAAATCAGTTGTGTGTTTAGATCTTTTTATTGAATGTGCCTTGAGGAGAACAAAACTTGGGGTCAACCAGGAATATTGTTCTACTACAGAGTTTTGTTGGGGAATGGGGTACAGTTCTTTCTGAGAAGAAATTGCAAGCTGAGTGCAGGTGGACTTGCTGTCTTCTCCATACTTTTCCTAGCAGCCTCACTGGGTCCTGATGATTTCCATACATTAAAAGAAAGCAGACTATACAGGTTGCTTGTAGGTATTTGTGGTTGCAACTTGATCCAAGCATCTCTGTTATATAATAAGCACATTAACTGACAAATCAAGGCACTGTATTCAAAATCATCTCACTTTTCCTTTATCAATAAACTAGATTAGATTGTTTCACAGTAGTTAATATCATAGAAGTTTTTCATGTATTCAAGTATATGTATAGTGTATATTAAATTGTTTGTGCCCAGCTGGGTGACTCAGTTGGTTGAGCATCATCCCATCCACCAAAAGAAAAAAAAAGTGGTGGGTTCAATTCCTGAACCAGGTCAGGGCCCATATCTAGGCTGAGAGTTCAGTCCCTGGTCAGAGTGGGTATGGGAGGCAACCCATCAATGTTTTCCTCTCTCTCTGTATTTTTTCTCTCTTTTTCCCTTCCTCTCTCTCTAAATCAGCAAAAATATCCTCTGGTAATGATTTTTAAAACTTAAATTATTTATGTTTTTCTGTGTTAATTTTTGTAAATATGGTAATTTTGCCAATTTGTCAGTTCTTAAGTATAAAATACTTAAATATAAACTACTTTAAGAAGTATTTAATATTTACTGTTTTAACTTTACACTGATGAAAATTGAAAATTCTTGATTTTATTTCTGTAAACCTTCTGATTTAGGTTCTGATAATCTGTTTGAAAATCAGGATTATGTTTAGGCTCATGTGACTTTTAGTAGCAGAAACTGCTATGTCCCTATTGATTAGAAGCTGCAAATAGTCATTAATTGTTAAACTATAAAAATGTTGTAGGGGATCATATGACAGAGTAACTACTTACCTTTACAGTTTGTTTACTGTACCTCATACACGGCTTTAGAAGATTACCTCCTTTTAGACGAGGATTGTGGGAAATTTCTTGTTAACTTGGACATTTCAACTTACCTATTTAGGGTTATTTTGAACATACTGAACTGGAGTCATGGAATAGTTAAGAACTTTATTTTTTCTTGTTTTGCTGAATCAGTAGTTTAGTGATTAAAACTTATGCTCTTAACAGATTTAATAAATACATTAATTTGACACATATATTAATAAAAAGCATTACATAGAGGAGATGTTCAATAATTTGATATAGGAGAACATAGAAAATAGAAATATTTAAAGATTTGTCTAGATGATAAGATATGACTAGAAGAAAGTATATGTTTTCTACCAGAAGAACCTTTTTTGATTTTAACAATTTTGGTAGAGTGAAGGGAATTTGGGAGGTGGTTAAGCCCAGATTAACCACTAACATGCTAAATATCCACGCCCATAGGTATTTCACTAAACCACTTATGTTTTTGGCATTATTGTTGACTAGTCTTTTCATTATAGGGCTTTGAAATCATTCTTTTACCCATAGCTCTTTTTAGCTGAAAATTAAAGCATATGTTGTGATAGATGAAAACAGATTTTTGTATTATGTTATATAATAATTTTTTAAAGCTGTTTAAAATATAAATATTAATTTTACATTTTAGAGTTGTTTTAGTGATAGGAAGGTAGATTGGTAACCTAAAATTACATTTTCCTCTTAGTTTGTCATATCCTTTAGCTAATATAGGGTGTCCCCCCAAAAATGTATACACATTTTGGATGATTATAAAGTCATTATTTATTAACATTCAGTTAATTTTCAAGATTTAAAAGAATCTACAGAAAGGAATACTTTTTTTTGTCAATGCCTGTTTTCAAACTGATGACCGTTCTGGTCCAGGCACTGCTGATAACACAAAGCAGTGGAATTGCAAACATCAAGAATCATTTCGTTTGGTATTTGTGCACCCTCAATTTGTCAACTGTAGCTGGTTTTAAACTATAAACTTTATCTTTTATGAATCCCCATAAAAAAGCCTAGTGGATAAATGTTCTTTGTTCAAAGCTTATTCTGGTTTCACCCATTATTTCAAATCAGTTAAACCTGAAAATAAGTGAAAATTGAGTTATCAGTATGTATGCATCTTTGGGGGGACACCCTGTGAATAATTATAAAAGCAGTGTTTGTACTTCAACTGAATTTTCAAACTTCCAGTAGCATTTTAGGATGAATTTCCTTTGTTCAAAGCTTAGTCTGGCTGAAAAGACAGAAACATTAATTAATTGAGCTATCAGCTGTTAAAGTGTGTATACATGTTTTTAGGACACTCTGTATGGTGATCATAGACCCTATGTGCTGTAAGTGTCCAGTTGCACACAACTACTTTCCAGAACCCTTGATTTTTTTCCATAAAGTTGTAAAGACACAAGAAAACAAAATCCTAACACCTTTTTAGTGGAGAGAAGCCCTGCTGTGGGTTATAAGGCTCATTTTGTCTAAGCAGAACACCTAGGGGACCAGTAGTCTAAAAGGAGGCTGTTAGCAAAGACAACCTTATCTATTCATAGGAATCATCATGTTACAAGGGAAATCAGTTTCTCTATATCTTAGGGAGAGTTTTGAAAATGCTAGCGGAGCCTAGAAAACTTTTCTCTGCAGACTATCATTTTCTTTTACTCTAACTGCCTTATCACTTTTGAAAATGATTTGAGTAAGACTGAGATAAATGAAATATAGATTTTTAAAATGTAAAGGGATGTTAAGAAATCCATCTGATCTGGTTATTTTATAGATAGGAACTGAGAACCTTAAAAAGTTATGTGATTCGGTATAGATCATAGAGCTAGTTTGAAGAAGAAGCCAAAAATTTCCTTACTGGGTTTGGTTGGTTAAAAGTGTGAACAGTCATTATTAAAATGTAAGGACCATATGATGAAAGAACTACTAGCTAACTTTACAATTTATTCGTTGTACCTCATCCACTTTGTTTCAGAAGAAAAAACTTTCTTCAGTGACTTGTGTGAAAGACTGACCTTCCTACAAATACAAATTATGGGACATTTCTTGCTAACTTGCGTATTTCAGCTACTTCAGTTATTTCTAGGAACTGGATAGTTTTTTGGAATGCCAGTTAGAGAGACTTAATAGCATGAGCTGTTAATATATAGAAACCTCGGACCCAAAATAAAGGTAGAACAATGTCAATATAGTGCTTAAAGTTTGAATGAAACAATACCTTTGTGAGATGTTTTAACGTTGCTCTTAACAATTTACCTTAAATTAGATGGGTTTGGGAGTAATATTTCTTTTCGCAAAAAAGTGAATGCATCAATTCTCATTTGAAGTGGATAAGGTATTTTAATGTTCTTATCTATTATGTCTTGATAAGTCAAGAGCATATCACTTGTTGAAGAAAGTAGTGAAATAGTAACTCAAATAGAAAAAAAATCCTGTTAGAAAAAAAATAAACTTTTTTTTTGTTTTTTTCCTCTTCACTTTTTATCAGGGTATTCTTTACTGTGTAGGAGAACTTAATAAATTTTGTCAATTTATGCATAGTTCCTGTTTCTGTCTTAGAGGTATAACCACACATGTTCTCTGATGTTAGTTATCAGATCTTTCACTATAGATTACAAAATAAATGTATCAAACCTTTGAGTCAAATAATATGAATATCATTTGCACTTTTTTTTTCCTGCTCTGCTTGTTTGATGATAGGTGAACAAAATATTTTCCCATCTTCAGACTGTACTTCTGCTAATTCAGCCCTTTCCTTGGGGTTAAGATTAGATAAGATTTACAGATTATTTTAAAATGGTAATTTTGGAAGGCCTTGAACTACTGAGGATCATTTGAAGCTTTGATAAGTGAGATTCAGTGCTTTAAAAAGAGCTTTAAAAAAAAAATCTCTAAAAACACTTGGAAGATACTTACTCTAATTCTCATAAGTAAAATGCTGTTCAGCTTTAGATGAGGAGGGTCCTGAGGGTTTTTTTTGGTGGGGGGTGTCAGGAAACTCAATTCCCACTCTTAATGTGATTGGTCAGGTTTTTGTTCTCTACAAAGTGCTAGAGAAAGAAAATAGTTGTTCAGTACCAATTAAAAAAAAATTAAAGCAGATGTATTTCTTAGAGAAAGATCACTCTCTCTTTTCCCATAACCTCTTATTTAAAATAAGATTCTCCTCTTAGCTGTAAGAATCTTACTCATGGAAGAGCTAACGATTCATCTGATTGAAAACATTTATTTTGCATACATTCATGGGTTTTTTAACTTGCCCCCCCCCCCACGCACACCCCAGTTAACATAGGAAAGTGCCTTTTATAACAGTACTGTAAAACTTTCATAAACATTTCAGATTGCTCCATTATAGTTCATTTAGTGGATATGCCATTTCTTCTTATTGAACATGTGTTATGTTTATTTTTTTTTATTATTATAAATCTTAGATATAAATATTGTCTGACAATTTATCCCTGGATAGAGTCCAAAGAGTGAAATTATTGGGAAAACCCTTTTAAGCTTCACAATACGTATTTCTAAAGTACTTTCCAAAGTACTTTATCAGTTTTTACTCTCGAATGTGAATTCCAGGATCCTTTTGGGAGGTTGGTTAGGACATGCAGCAGAGAGCACCAGATGCTATCTGGAAACATGATTTCTAGTTTCTACAATGCCATACTAATTGTAGGTATCTGGGTTAGTAACGTAACTTGTGAGGACCTCAGTTTCCTTACCATAAACTTAGAAGATGAATTTTAGGTACTCTCCCAGCTCTCTTTCTCATTCTATTAGAAAACAGGTTTAAAGAAGGAGGATCAATGCTGATATCTTACCCGATGATTTGTCTGGAAGGAAAGGAAAAGCAGGGAGAATTATATTTACCTAGAAGAGGGAGGAAACTAGGCCAAATGAACAAGACATTTGTTTTATTTTTTGGGTATTTTATCTGAGGAAGAATAGAGTCCAGTCAAATTATATCATATAACACTTCTGTTGAGACTTAGGGATTTCAAACAATTTTAAATAGAGAATGAAAGTATGCATTCATGTAGCTCTTCAAAAGAAGATGTGTTTTGTGTGAGGTTACAAAATGATCAATCAAAGCCAAAAAAAAGTTTGTTGAAGATTTGGGCATTGACACAAAAGGTAAAATATTTTAATATTTTTAAAGTAAATTATTTTGTGATGAGAAAGGAGACAAAAATTTTGTATCTCAAATACGTAGGAAAAGGTGACCTGGGCATTGATTAAAACTGGTTATTTCTCTTTCCAAAAATCAAGAATCTTATCTGTCTTTATTCCAAGAAGACTTAATCTCTAGTAATAATATATTGCAGCTAAACAGCTTTAATGGTTATGAGAGAAGTCTGACTCTGGCCTTCATCTAGCTCATCAAGAACCAGGACTACCTCCCCAGAGACTTCTGTAAAAAAAAAATCTCAATGGCACTGTCATCAGTGGAGAGAGGTTTTCTTGAACCAGATTAAGGCACTGAATTGTTAAGCAGATACAAATAACAGTAATAATAAAAGATTGATAAGTTAACAGGTTTATAATTAGCTTTCTAAATTAAGACTAACAAAAAGTAGTTTGTTAATTCTCAGTATCCTGTGATGAAAGTTATAAGCTGATATTTTTTGTCTGTTTTGAAAATTGACACTTTTGGTCTGATTATAAAATTTATCAGTTTTAAATGTAAATTATTGTATGAAATATAATTTACAGTGTTAAAATATTTTCAAATGGAAAAAATAAAAAAAGTTTGCTGAACAGTGATAGTTTTAAAACTTCATTAGTCTTTGAGTTTACTATTTGGAGTTCCCTCATTGTTAGAGTTAGAAATAATAGTGAGTTCATTGCTTGACTGAATAAATAATTCACATGGCACAAAAGCAGCTTTTTCTTTCTCCCTAGTTCCTTTCTCCCCCATTATATTCACTTTCTCTCTTTTAAAAGGATTCTTTAGAGCCAAAGAGTAACTTTGTGTGAATGTGCAAGGGCCTGGGCTTAGTTGCAACCTCAGTGTTAGCTGAGTATCTGGGGTCACTGAACAAAGTGAAGAATCTGTCTTAAGTGTATATTCTCCAGTATCAACTGAAATGATACACAGTTGTTATAAATTATTAGGCGCTGCCCTTATTGTAAAGTTGCTCTGGGAATTTCTTTTTGTAAATATGTTTTTATTTTGGATCTAGTATCTTTCATAGTGTCTGCCTCAAAGCAGAGTTTTAAAAGTAAATCATTTAATTTTATTTAGTTTTTCAGAAAGCTTTTTACTGGATTAAGTGATATATTTAGAGTTAGTCTGGTAAAACATGAAAATTTTTTTATTCTTTATGTGATATTTTAGAATTATTTTGTAAGAATTATGGAGATTACGTTAAATATGTGGAATTTCATGTTTTTTACCTTTTATTATAACACCAAAGTAAGAATTCTGCCTGATTATTTTCTCTCTACTATTTAAGTCATAAGAGACTAAGTGTTTTACTGGATCAAAGCAATTGCCTCTCTAGCCCAATAGTCTTTTTGACAATGATACCACTAAAGATGATTATCTTTCATAAATTAACCACATCCTTATTTTTTGTAATAATTTAGTATTTGATATCCTTAAGAGATTATCTAAAAGTATTACTTGAAATTTGTATGCATTCAGCATATTTCATGGTATAACAATACTTATACATTTATGTAACAGACATTTAAAGTAAGACACAAGACTATAATCTAGATTTCTGTTAACTGGAAATATTTATGAATTGATATTTTCTGCTTCTCCATTGTACTGATACTTCACCAAGAAGTTTCTAAATAAGATAAAATGTTATGATTAGTATAATTCAATGTTGCATATTTTATTTTATGCTATTCTTTATATGACAATAATCCATAATACATGGACTAATAAATTTTATCTAAATGCTCTAACCACTATGCTCTATACCTGAAACTAATACAAAATAATATTGAAAGTAAAAATAAAGAAATAAATGAAACTTTAAAAAAAAGACTTAGTGATTCAGTTAGTACTAACTTTATCCATATATAATCATTGTGATTTTTATGGCACATTTTGATTTTAAATGCTGACCCATGTTTTTTTTAACCTAAATTAATTGTAACGCTTAGTAATTATTAAAACAGGCTTTACATAGTCTTTCACAATTACATTTCATTAGTCACAGAAACCAGATATTTTTGGTTTTTATTGGTTGTTTAAGTGCTGCCACTGGTATTACTGATTTATATTTCTAAGGAGGACAGTGAGTATTTCATTTATCACTTGCTGCATAACAAACCATCTTAAGGCTTAGTTGCTTAAAACAACAGTAGTTTATTATCGTCATTCTGAGAATTGACTGTGTGAGTCTTTTGCATGGTGTGGTCTGCTTCAGGTTCTAGGAAGGCAGGGCAATCCAAATGGCCTCAATCATGTGACTGGCAATGAACGTAGGCTGCCAGCTATGTGCACAGCTTGGCCTGGACCCTGGATCCTTGTTTCTCCTTAACTTTGCTTCTCTGTGAAGTTAATTGGGCTTCCTCACAGTATGATAGCTGGATTCCAAGAAGGAATGCAAAGGCAGAAGCTGCATCTCTTTTAAGGTCCAGATTCTGGAGTTACCCAGTGTCACTTCTGCTCATTTTACTGGTCAATACAGGAAGGAGACTTGACTTGGGATGGTGAACACACAATACAATATACAGATGATATATTATAGACTCATACACCAAAACCTATATAGTTTTATTAACCAATGTCACCCCATTAAATTCAATAAAAATAAAATGAAAAGTGATATCTAAAAAGCCAAAACCAAATAAAATTTTACATTAAATTAACAGACAATGGAGGTAGACATAAGGAAGAACTTTTGAACAGTAGTAATAATGGTTAGATATTAGAATAGGTTCCTCAGGAGAATATTTTAAAGAATTTAATGTGTAACAGTATTATAGATTATGTGGGAAGGGCTGAAAGTGAGAACAAGGAAAAGAAGTGGATTCAGTTTATTTAGTCAAGTCTGTTTGTTGAAAGTTAGGGGGAATGTTTTATTTCCTCTAGGAAAAATGAATGAATTAGTATCTGATTCCATCTTATTTTTAAGCATGGACTTCATAAGTTATTTTTGTGAATAACTTTTTTTGTTTTGTTAATACTCACCCGTGGATATTTTTTCCATTGATTTTTAGAGAGGGTGGAAGGGAGGAAGGGAGGGAAAGAGAGGAATAGAGGGAAGGAGGGAGGGAGGAAGAAACATTGATGTAAGAGAGACATTAATTGGTTGCCTCCCGCATACACCCTGACCCTGACCAAGGCAGGGATCAAGCCTGCAACCTAGGTACATGCCCTTGATCAGGTATCAAACCTGTGACCCTTTGGTGCTCTGGCCAACACTCTTAACCACTGAGAAACACCAGCCAGGGCTGGGAGCAGCTTTTAAGTTGTATGTAAAGCGCTTGCTTTTTTTTTTTTTTTTTTGTATACAGCATACAGTGAGAACCTTTAAAATTACCTACTTGTATGGCTCTTAATTTCAGAACATGTTCATGCATATTACTATACTTACTTGATTCTAAGAGGTCATCACTTATAAGACACATCATTTTACTGAATAACTTTCTCTGGGGGAAAATCAAATACATTTCTTGGGGAAGGGAAGAACATTCTGAATTACTTTTAGCCATAGGCATTACAACCACATGCTCCTCTTGTCCTCTGGCACTTTTAGGATTGATAGCATAACTCTGAGGCACACCTAGGAATTATTCTGGCTTGGTTTCCATTTCCTATTAAACTTACTGGTTTTTCTTTTTACTAATTATATTACATATCACTAGAAGCTAACTACTCTTGAAAGTTATCCAGAAGTATTTAACAGACAGATATTTGGTACCTGCTCAGAATTACCACTTAGTAAACCTTTTAAACATAAATGAGCCACATATCACAGGCAATTCTGTATGCATAATAATAACTTTTTATTTCAATGCTGCATTATTAATAGTGATCTTAGTTAAGACATTTCAAGAAATAAGTAGGGATTTAACATTAAGTTAAAACTCAACTGTATATGGTTCTGGCAGTACAGATAACTGAGGTGACAGATGAAAGGCATGTTTTTTTAAGAGATTTTTAAAATTGATTTTTAGAAAGAGCAGAAGGGAGAGGAAGAGAGAAACATCGATGTAAGAGCAGAGCATCAATCAGCTACCTCCTGCACCCCCCACCCCCACACTCGGGACTGAGCCTGAAACCCGGGGCACGTGCCTTGACTGGGAATCGAACCAGCAACCTTTTAGCGCATGGAATGATGCCCAGCCAGCTAAGCCATACTGGCCAGGGTGAAAGGCATATTCTTAGTCGTGTCTAAGTTTATACATAGATAGACAGTGACAAGGTATAACCTGAGTAATGACTTGCAGGATTCTTTTGATATCTACAGTAAGACTTCTCTTGATTTAAAAAATGTTAAGGTGAAAAAATATGCATTTTAGAGTTGAGAAAATAGACTGTTTTTTTATCCCCCTCCCAAAAAATATGTAAAGAAGACAGAGTAGGCAAGGTACTGTGTTCCAGTTAAGGTAAAGAATCTGAGTGTTTGATACTTAACGTCACACAGTAAGTGGTAGGTCGGTGATTATAAACCAGGTCTTCAAGACTTCCAGAAATATGTACTGTGGTATGCTACCCTTTCAACAATAAGTTAGTAATGGATTAACTTCAATTTAATGAGATCTATTTATTCAACATATGTTTGTTTATTAAGTGCTATTTATGTCAAGCATTATGTTAAATGGTACCGTAAGACAGTAAGCAAGATAGATAAAGTCTGTGTCCTCATGTAACCAACAACTTTTGCAAAAGACTGAAACTAAACAAATAATTACAACTAAGATGAATGTTAGGGTAGAAGTCATAGGTAATATGAGAGTATATGAGAAGCTAACCTAACCTGGCCTGGAATGGTGGTCAGTTTTGATGGTCAGTCAGGGAAGGACAAGAGAAATAACTTTTAGGCTGAGATGGAAAGAATCCACATGAGTCAGAGCATTGCAGGTAACAGAAATAGCCTCTGCAAAAGTAAGAGGAAAAACTGAAAGGATTCCAGTGTGGCTGAGGCCTGAGAAGGAGAAATAAAGGTGGAGAGGAATGCAAGAAACCAATTATGTGATCTTGTTCAAAACGATTTTGGCCTTAATCCTAAAGGATATTGGGAAGCTGTGGAAAGGTTTTAAGCAGAGGTGTAATGTGGTTAAATTTTCATTTGAAAAACATGAATCTGGCCCGAGCCATTTGGGCTCAGTGGTTAGAGCGTCAGCCCCGTGGACTAAAGGGTCCCAGATTTGATTCCAGCCAAGGGCATATGCCTCGGTTGCAGGCTCTGCCCAGGTCGGGGCTCATGCAGAAGGCAACCAATTGATGTGTCTCTCTCACACCAATGTCCCTTCCCACCCCCTCTTTCTCCACCTTCTACTCTCTGAAAAACACTGGAAAAAATATGCTCAGGTGAGGATTAAAAAGAAAAACATGAATCTGGCTGCCATGAATGTAAAAGCCTGTTGTTAGAAGCTATTTCTGTAGACCAGGTTGAAGATTATGAATATAGCTGTGGAGTTGGAGAGAAGGGTATGGATTTGAAATGTGGGAGGTAGACAGAGCCTAGGAATTTGACAGAAATATAAAACTACCATTGTTATTGTTCCATCTATAGAATTTGATTGCAAGATCATCTCCAAAATTCTTTCAGTAACTTTTGTGTAATGTTGGGAAGTGACTGAATATAATTTGGGAAGTATTGTTTCTTAAAAAATAATTTGTGAATTGAGCTAATTCCTGTTATATGATAGATTCCATTAAACAGTATAAGGAGAACTTAGTTTCAAAAGAGAACTTGGCATCTTAACTTGTATGATAAAGCATATAAGTAATTTTGTACATATATGATTTGTATATATATAGTGCATTTTGTTCATATCATTTATTAATACCAGATTTGAAAGCTGACCAAGTATTTAGGACTTTTCTGTTCTTAGTGCATTGATCAAAACTTAGATGAGGAACGTAACCCATTTTGTTTCAAATAGCATTCTATTAAGAAACTTTTTCCCCCATAAAAAAGAAAGGAATCGTATCTTTTGCGATGGCTTGGATGGACCTGCAGAATATTATGCTAAGTGAAATAAGCTGGTCAGAGAAAGACAGATACCATATGATCTCACTTATATGTGGCATCTGATGAACAAAATAACTTAGACAAAATAGAAGCAGAAGCATAGATACATAGAACAGACTGACAGCTGTCAGAGGGGAGGGGTTTGGGGGGGCTGTGTGGAAAAAAAGGTGAAGGGATTAAACAAATATACACACCCACACATAATACACATACATACATACACATAGACAGACAACAGTATGGTGATAGCCAGAGGGAAAGGGGAATGGGGAGAGGTAAAAGAGGGCAAAGGGGGGATAAATGGGGACTGGAAGAGACTTGACTGGGCAATGGGTGCACGATGCAGTATGCAGATGATGCTTTGTTGAGTTGTACACTTGAAACCGGTATGGTTTTGTTAACCACTGTCATCCCAATAAAAATTAAAAAGAAACACTTTTATGATAATAATCTATTGCTGGATCATTGGTTCTGGAAATAGGTTTCTCTTTAAAATAGATTCAGGAGGAAAGAGTTTTAGAAGCATACTTTCTTGAATGCCTTATGAACTGCTTTATTTACTTAGCTGACAGATGGCATTATTAGTGTGTTTTATCAGGGGGAGCATAGCCAAATACCTGTAAGGGCTTTGACTGTGAAGAATTAGACCATTTAGGGAAGTAATATGGAGACTGGGGTTCTAGAGAGTTTATGCATGTCTTGGGGGATGGAGATGGGCCCTGCCAGGATTCAGGCTGATTGATGCCAAATTTTTCGATTTTTCAAAATAATCCTGAAATATATATTTACGTGAGTTAGTTGGTAACTAATTCAAATCTTTTCAGAACGCTCCGTCACTACAGTGCTAAATATGCCCATGGAATATATTTGACCCATAGGCCTCCACTTCATAGCCTCTGCTTTATAGAGGAATTTAATCACTATGTGAAGGTAAAAGGTCAAAATTATTGCTAGGCAAGATAAATGTCAAAAGAAGGAAGGAAAGGAGGAAAGGAAAGAGGAAATGAGATTTTTAAAATACAAAGTACAAAACTAGGTTGTATTTTTAGTTTAAACTGAGTTCAAAGAGAAATTCGCTGTTTCTAGAATAATGTTCATATGCTTCGCAGTATACTTCTGGCACCTTCAAGTATCTGAATGTGCATAATTGGGAACTTAGAGTGGGATGGGAATATGTAGGGTGTAGGAAGCAAATGAACTATGTAGATGAGAGTTTAGTGGTTCTCTCTTAAACGGGAATAAAGTATAGCAAAAACAAGAGACAATTGATATCAGAGAGAAATCAGACTATAAGAATATAGCAATCTGAATATATTGAAAGCATTACTATATTAAAAACATAATTTGAGTTTTATATTAATGATCAGGAAGAGGTCAAATTGTTTGGTGTACTCTGACATTTTAAATAATTCCCTCCCCAATAACACATATAATACACAATCATTATAGGCAATTAAAAAAATACAGTAAAGTAATATAACACTTCTCTTTAAAAGCCAAGAATAGATAAAATAGAGTTTATAATTTTCTAAAAGTATTTAAATAGAGCTTGGCACTTATTAATTTTGTAATAACAAATTAGTTTTCAAATTAGTCTAACTTATATTTTAAAAGTACTAATGTATTAATTGGTTCACATAAGAAAGTACCAGAAAGTTAGTCGAGCCAGAGGCTCAGTGATATTTTGAAGGATTCAGGTTGTATTTCTTCTCTAGTCTTTCTACCTAGTATTGCCATTCCCTCAACACTCTAGTTACTAATTGGAATTAGGATTATGTGGTTTTTTTCCTCCTTCAGATTCAAAGAGAGAACTACATTCTCTTAGCTTTCTTATAAGCAGTATAATTTTATTTTTCCCTTAAGCAGTTCCCCTTTACCCCCACCCCCACCCCCACCTTGCTTCTCAGTGGCTTAGATTTGTCTAATTCTAAAATTCCTAAACTAATCATAGGCAAGGAGGAATGGGCTTATCATAATAGATTCGAGTAATTTATGGTCTACCTTTGTACCTCAGGGTCATTCAGCTTCACCTAAGGCACATTGAATTCTGGGAGAGACTAGGATAGAAATCAGATCATGGATCATTATCAAAGAGGAAGCTTTGGATAGGCACTCAACATGGTCCACTTGCAGGTGGCTGAAGAGTTCATATTATATGAAATTTTTACTTGAATGAAATGCCACCTTCCTTTCTCAAGTCCAAAAAGTATAAGATGAGTTCTTGATGAATCTGGTCTCTGTCTTCTGTGTTCTAGCACTCTCATTATTAGCAAAACTTTTATAGCTTCTGAATTAAAGATTTTTTTGTCCAAAAATTCTCTTGTCACTTAACAAACACCTCTCTGTAGAATAAACTATGTGGTCCATAAGTAGAATATAGTTTGTTTAGGCAAATACAGTTCCTTAAATAAGCTTTACTTTTAAATAATATGTATTATTTTTCTCCTCTCAAAAGGATTTGTGTACCCTAATCTCTATATTAGTATAATCCTTATTATCTGATTATAAAGGTGAAATATAATTTATGGGGTCATTTATGAAGCAAAAATAAATATTTTTTTAAATATGTGTAGAAAATGCTAATTACATGTTTATTTATTATTGAATTTATTGGGGTGCAGGTTTCAAGTTTACAACTCAATAAAACATCTGCATATTGCATCGTGTGCCCATTGCCCCAAACAAAGTCTTTTGTCTCCATTTCCTGCCCTTTGCCCACCTCCACTTATACCTCATCCCCCTTTCCCTCTGGCTGTTATCATTGTTATCTGTAGATATATATATCCCTTCACATTGCTTAGTCCCTTCATCTTCTTTCGTCCAATCCCCCAACACACCTTCCCTCTGACAGCTATCAGTCTGTTCCATATATCCATGCCTCTGTTACTGTTTTGTCAGTTTATTTTGTTCATTGGATTCCACATATAAGTGAGATGATTTGGTATTTGTCTTTCTCTGACTGGCTTATTTCACTTAGCATAATAATCTCCATATGCATCCATGCTGTCCCAAAAGGTAAGATATCCTTTTTTTTTCCCAGCTGAGTAGTATTCCATTGTGTAAATGTACCACAGCTTTTTTTTTTAATCCACTCATCTACTGATGTGCACTTGGACTATTTCCAGATCTTGGCTATTGTAAATGCTGCAGTGAACATAGGGGTGCATATATTTTTTTGAATTAGTGTTTCAGGATTCTTAGGATATATTTCTAGAAGTGGGATCACTGGGTCAAAAGGCAGTTTTATTTTTAAGTTTTTGGGAAACTCCATACTGTTTTTCACAGTGGCTATACTAATCTCCTTTCCCACCAGTGGTGCATGAAGGTTCCCTTTTCTCCACATTTTTGCCAGCACTTTTTAAAAATTTTAAATTATTTTTAACTTTATTTTTATTGTTTACACTATCACAAATGTCCCCATTCCCTGCCCCCCCTTTGCCCACCTCCACTCTGCCCCTCCCCCCTTCCCTCTGGCCATCACCACACTGTTGTCTGTGTCTCTGTCATGCATATATGTTCTTTGACTAATCCCTTCCCCTCCTTTCATCCAGTCCCCCATTCTCCCCCCCATAGCTGTCTGTCCCTGTTTCAGTGCCTTTTTCTACTTTGTCAGTTTATTTTGTTCATTAGATTCCACATATGAGATCACATGGTATTTGTCTTTCTCTGACTGGCTTATTTCACTTAGCATAATAATCTCCAGGTCCATCCATGCTGTTGCAAAAGGTAAAATTTCTTCTTTTTTATGGCTGCATTGTATTCCATTGTGTAAATTTACTGCAGTTTCTAATTACATATTACTACTCATCTACTGATGGACACTTGGGCTGTTTCCAGATCTTGGCTGTTGTAAAAAAAAAAAAAAAAAAGGCTGCAATAAGCATAGGGGTGCATATATTCTTTTTGAATTAATATTTAGGGATTCTTAAGATACACTCTCAGAAGTGGGATTGCTAGGTCAAAAGGCAATTTTATTTTTAAATTTTTGAGGTAACTCCATACTGTTTTCTATAGTGGCTGCACCAGTCTGCATTCCCATCAACAGTGCACAAGGGTTCCCTTTTCTCCACATCCTTGCCAGCACTTACTATTTGCTGATTGATTGATTATAGCCATTCTGACAGGTATGAGGTGATATCTCATTATGGTTTTAATTTTGCATCTCTTTGGTGATTAGTGACACTGAACATTTTTTATTATGTCTGTTGGCCATCTGTAGATATTACCTCTTTGGAGAGGTGTCTATTCAGGCCCTTTGCTCATTTTTTAATTGGGTTGTTTGTCTTTCTGGTGTTGAGTTGTATAAGTTCTTTATGTATTTTGGAACTTAATCCCTTATCGGATGTATCACTGGCAAATACATTCTCCCTAATTACATATTTTAAGTACCTCTTATTTTGACTAAAATATTTAACTGGCTGGCCGTATATTTCATTTCTTTCAGTTTTCAGATTTCTAAATGTTAGCCAGATATTTTAGTATCTGGGTCACCAGTCATTACAAACAAATGTAGGCCAAAATGGTTTATCCTTCTCAGTTGCCAGCCTGGTTCTCCATTCGGCCATGCCCTGACTTTTCATTATTTGGTTATCTTTCATCTAAACTTTGTTTCCTTATTTTTGCAAAGTACCATGCTAGTTCTTTGTATGGAACTCATCTTCTTTTGTCTTTATGTCCTAAATCAAGCAAGGTAACAGAGTAAATAAATAACTATGCTGTTGGCTGCTGTGTTTCAGAATTGTTGCTATACAAAGGGTCACACATGTTAAATTATACACTGCAGTGCTAATTATTGTGTGAAACCTTGTTTAAAATGCTAGAGAAATTGTGTTTTGGTGCAAAAACTGTAACATTTTTTAAAGGTTCCTGTACCTGTATGTAATTTGTTATTGAGAGCCTTAGAATTGCTAAAGACCCTCAAAAATTTTAAATGTAAACTTGTTCTACTTTGTCATACTAGATGCTATAGCATTTTTCTTCAAGTAAAATGAGAACTTAAGTGTTATGATATTGAGATAAGGGAAGGGAGAGGGAAAGAAGAGAGGAGTAATTTGGAACAACAGAAATTTTACCTTCACTTTTGAAAGACTGTAAGCTGTAAAATTCTATTTTGAAATACTTCTTTAAAGGGGTGTAGTTTACTGGCAGCTTGTGTTAATACAGCTTACTTTTCTCAAAATTAAGAACTTTTTTACTTTTGAAAGTTTTAATATTTTTTGCTAAATTTAGAATACTTGATTTCATACAACTATATCCTGTTTTGAAAGTATAAAATGATAGCATGTATACTTCTTGAAGGAAATGAATAATGTATTCATTTAGTATTATTGGACATTAAATTTTCCAGATGAACAGTGTTTACCTTGTTTGATTGCTAAAACATTTCATCTCAACCATTCATACTGTAAAATATGTTAGAAAGCTTTATATATTTTAATGACCTTGGATTATTGATGAATATTTGTTAATACATTGTCTTCAGGGGCTACTGAGGTATGTCATAGAGCCATTTGTCCTTACAGTTCTCAGTAGCTATTTTTGCTTTGAGATTTTGTAAGTAGCGATTCTACTTTTCAAAGCTTAATGTTAATTCATATTGCTACTTGCATACAGATAAGGGTATCTTAGTGAAGTAAGAGAAAGAAGTTTCTGATAGGTTTGAAGAGCATCAGTGAGGGAAGTACTGGGACTTTATGATGTTTACTTTTATTTTACTTAGTGCCTACCTTCTGCCCCAGGAGCCTGCCCCCTTATGCCCTCCTAGCCTTAAAAAAAAAAGAGAGAGAGAGAGAGCATGGTATTTGGTAGTGTTCCAGATAGTTATTGTAAGAAAAATAAGCTTAGATTTTGGAGCTCGACAAACAGTGATGGAGATTATAACTGTATCATTCAATAGCTCTGGAATCTCAGGCAAGTACACAACAATAAAATGAGTATGTAATACCTATCACCCAGGTTTGTGAGTAAGGATTAAAAATAATAGATCTTAAATTGAGGTATTTTAACATGTAGTTTCCTTATGTTTTTTTAAAATTAATCTTTATTGTTGAAAGTATTACAGATGTTCCCCTTCCCCCCCTCGATCCCCTCCACCCTGCATCTGTCTCTCCCCCAAGCCTTCTCCACACTTTTGTCTGTGTCCATGGGTTATGCATATATACATATAAGTTATTTATGTTTTAAGATAAGTGACCCACTTAATTTGGAAAGGACATTTGCCTATTTTAGCGTGATTCCATAAGGATTAATCAGTCAATTATCCCTAAAATACTGTAGTTTTAAAAATATCTCTTTATTCAGAAATAGATGGTATATGACAAGATATTGTTGATTAATTTGATAATATAAATGAAATGTAGTGGGGTATTTTTTAAAGCCTGAAAAAATACAAATTCAAATGTGAGAAAAATATTTTTAATAAAATGTGAAAAACATCTTTTTTTCAGCCAGTAAGACTAAATTGTATTTAAATATTTTATTAATATCTCCAAGGAGTTTATAAGCTACTAAGTGCTATTTTTTAATGCAAAGGGAAATGGTAACCTCTATACCCATGTATATAATTTTTTAAAAACCAGAGTTTTCTAGGCCATTTTTCATTTACTAGTGCCACAGCAGTTATGTACCCTGTTGCAGTAAGCTCCAGTAACCTGAAACAGTACTGCATAGACACACGAGTAAATCATATGTTTATTGTTATGAAATTTTGTAATTGTTCTTAGCTTTTATGTTATCCGTTTGCAGATCAAATTATAGAATATCATTTATTTAATAAGTACACCAAATACACATCTAGTGCTATTAGGTTTTAATGATACCAGAGGGAAAAAACAAAACAGCATGGCCTCTACTATTAAGGAGCTGTCTCACAATAATATGAACTACTTGATTGAGAAGATTGACACATATAGTATAATGGAATTCTACAAAAATTGCCTATTAAAAACTTTCCAAACAGGCCAGAGGGGTGGGGAGGTGGGGTGGAGGCGGGGCATGAATGAGAATCAGATATACAATTTAAAATTTTCTCATGTTTAAGAATAATAAGATGAAATTTAAAGGTAAGTCCACTCTAACAAAGCAAGGATTCTCATTTCCAAAGGAGATAAATGAGCTTTGTTTGTTATCGAGATTTATTCACAAGCGCTTGATTACGTTTATTTGTACTGGATATAGCAAAGCTTTATTGTTGATCTGTTTTGTTGGACAAGCTGAAATTGTGAATATTTTACATTGTAAACTGTATTAAAATACATTTGTATTTCCTTCTACATACAGGGAACATAATCATTAAACTCTAGATTATTATCAATAAGAGACATTCCATGTTTTACACTGTTTTGCCTTTTCCTTCATCCTCAGTAACACCTTTAAGGTCTTTTGATGTATTACAAAGAAAATATTGTGAGCTCTTTGGCTCCAGCAAAAGAGAGCTAATTGACCTGAAGATGTTTGTACTTCCCCACTGCCAAGTCTTTGCTCAAATTGCTTTCTATCTTTTCTACTGCAGGTTTACTCCTCATCCTCTACTCTAAGATCTCTAAGACCACTCTCAAGCCCATTTTTCATAGCTTCTGTTGTCTACCATCTCCTTCATCCTGAATTAACAGGGAAGAATAGAAAGTTGCCAGAAAAAACAGGCTTAAAACTTAAATCATCTGATACCTGTTTTGTTCCTCACAGCCAATTGATTAAAATAATCCTTTAGATTCTTGTCCCTGTGTAGGGCTAGACTGTCATAACATACTGCATTATGCATACCATTGCCAGAACAGTCTTTCTGAGTACTAATTAGATTGGGGGGAGGAAGAGAGGAGGATCCTTTCCAGGATGCAGAATATGTACTGTGCAGAATACGTACTATCCTGAAATGCCTGTAGTGCTCCAAGTTTCTTACACTGTTTTCTTTGACCTGAAATCCAGTTTCTTTTTATCTAAAAAAAACAAATCCTAGTTATTATAAGACCTAGCTAAGATCTTATCTTGAAGTCTTGCCTATCAACCCTAACTAAAATCCCTTCTCCAAGCTCCTCGCACCTACCACTCATTGAGCTGGAACAAGACTTCTGTGATACTTGGAAGATAGTGAGAGGTTATTTTTCCAATGAGATTCCAAAAGAGTTTCATATCTTGAGCTTTGCCTTAGCAGAGAGTAGCAAATGTAGTGAGTGTGCGGATATTTGATAATTGAATTTACTCACATGAATTTTTTATAAAATGGCTTGGTACTTTCTACCCAAAGAAGGAATTAGTGTGTCAGCTTCTTTATTTGTTGAACCTAGGACTGCTTACTTCTGAATTCCTAACTACTCTTGAGTACGCAGTTGGGTCACTGGAAAATAACTATTGGAATTTGGGATGGGTTGTGTGAGTTTTGGAAAAGGTAGTAAATCTATTATTGGATGTTTAAAACAGTTTCCTTTTCTGTTTTAAAGTATTATGCTTGTTACAGGTTGTATTGGTACATGCATAGTTAACTTTCCTTCTCTTTAATACAGTATTTAAAACTTTGGTGTGATACTGAATTAGAATCTGGAAGTGTGACCTGGAACTGCATTTTAACTAAGCCTCACTTAAGGTGCTTATGAAGGTGGTGGTGATGGTAGTGGTAGTGATGTTAATAATGGTGGCAATGATGATAATGATTGTGGTATTCTAGTTTTGAAGGCTTTTATGTGCCTGGTGCACTCTTCTAGGCTGTTTACAACTATTAACTTAGCTAATGTTCATAGCAAGCTTATGTGGTAAATTCTGTTATTTTCATTTTTCAGGTAAAGAAACTAAGAGTAAATTAAATAAATTGTTCCCAAAATAATTTTCTTATAAACATGATAAAAATCTATGAAAAGGGTGAGGCATAGTTCTTTGGTTGATTAAAAAATATTTTCTAAAGGATTGCTGTGGATAATGTGAATGAAAATGAATAAACTGGTTTTTATATAATATATTAGCATATCAACATGCTAACTCTGGATAGACTACCTCAAAAGCTAGACCTAAATATACCCTATATTGCTTTTAGGAAGCCAGTCACAATTCTAGGTGAAAAAAGTAAGCACACACATGCAAACTTAGCACATTGAGTAAAACATTAAATTATTATAATTTCTAATAAACTCATGATTTTAAGACAACTGCCCTTATCTTAATGCGTACATACACATATATTATACACATAAAACATATACATACACATATTTATACACATACAACATATGTTTACTATTTATGTATATATGCACATACATATAAACTGTATTGAGATATTTTTAAACAAATGGGATATAAGTAAAATGCCTTAAACATAGAGTTTTCGCTTTACTGGCATAGGATAAATCTTGATTTTTACATGATAAAATATTTTATTCTATTTTTAATAATGAATGTATGAATATTTTATGCCTTTTGGTTCATTGACTGGACGGTAAGATGTCAGGGGAATGTGTGATGTTTGTGATGGTGGTAGGGTAAAACTAATTTTTTAGTGTCATTGTCTATTCAAGAGAGGGATTTTAGGTGTTGCTGATGAGTGCTCTCACTTTTGAGACCAGTAGAACTAAAAGGTATGTTACATTTTATTGGAAACATTCTATGAGTTGACTGAATAGATGATGAAATCTAAATTGAGTTAGTGGCCAACTTTTATCCTTACAACTAAATCAAAACAGTGTTTCAACTTTTAAAAAAATGTATTTCCTACTTACTAATTATCTGAATTTCTCTTGCTGCCTATTTATATATAATTGGGATGAGTGACATCACCTGAAGCAGTCAAGATAAAACCTTTTCTTACTTACACTATTCATGTGGTGTGCTTAAATTGCTAAGTGATCCTATGAAAAATTGGATTAAATAGGATGATAGAAAGTGAAAGAAAAATAGATGTAATGCCATGAGAAGTTCTAGTATATTTCTTTTTTATAGAAAGTTTTGATAACATTTTATATAATTTTCAAGCTCACGTTTTTAGTCTGTAAGAGCTGGGTATAAGACTTAATGCCTGCCTTAAAACTCTAGATTATTATCAATAATCTAGAGTTATTAAAGCTCATAAAGAGGGAGGTATCAGGCTTAAATTAATAACATACCTTTCTTTCCCTACTTCATGAATTGGTGTTTTGCATTTTCTGGGACTGATAATTTGAATGTTTGAGATTAGCATGGAGGTTAATAGGTTGAAATCTTTCTAATAAAATTATATCTCTTTCTGAGGCATAACTATTTATTTCCTTGATTATAGTTAAAAAGCATTTCTTCTTGCCCTGGCAGGTGCTGCTCAGTGGTTAGAGCATTGGCTCTGGCACTGAAGGGTCGAGGGTTCAGTTCCTGGTCAAGGGCAGGTACCTGGGTTGGAGATGTGGGAGGCAATCAATTGATGAGTCTCACATCAATGTCTGTCTGTCTGTCTGTCTCTCTTTCTCTCCCCCCATTTCTTCCTCCCTTCCAGTCTCTCTAAAAATCAATGGAAGAAATATCCTCAAGTGAGGATTAGCAACAAAAAAAAAAAAAAAAAAAAAAAAGCATTTGTTCTTAAGGGGTCTTGATTTTGCTGCTGACTTGCTGTGTGACTTTGGACAAATAATGTCCTATTCCTGGACCTGTTTCTTCGTTTGTACAAACACTTAAACACATTGACAAATCATTTGCTACTCATCTTTGCTCGAATATGAAACTAGTTTTGTGTGTAGGTGCATTCTTATTCACACCAAGATCATCTTATTCACACCAAGAGAATTGCACTATGCTTTTTGATTCATGATTTTGTTAATCTGATAGTGACTTTTCAAGATTATTTTTTGTATTAAAAATTAAATTACTGCCATGATGATTGGAATCATTAGGATGAGTGACACGAACAAATTTAGAATTCTCTTATACTGAAAACTTGATTTATATATATTCATGCTCTTCTGTAATTTCATTTGTCTAAGGAATTTATCTTTGATCTTCTTCCAGAATGAGGACATAAATACTTCATTGCCAAATTTTATATTCAATTAATTTTTGCTTTGTGGATTTCATCAGGCTAAGAATAAAATGGTTGTATATTTTCTGCTTTAAAAATGCTTCTTGATCCATTTTGAAGACCTAAATGTGAGACCTGAAACAATAGGTTACATAGAAGAAAACAGGTGTCAAACTTATGGACCTTGGTCGTAGAGAACATTTTATGAAATTGACCTCAAAGACAAGGGAAGTAAAGGCAAAAATAAATGAATGGGACTGTATCAAACTAAAAAGCTTCTGCACAGCAAAAGAAACTAACAACAAAACAAAGAGGCAGCCAACCAGGTGGGAGATGATATTTGCAAACAGTAGCTCCAACAAAGGTTTAGTTTCCAAAATATATAAAGAGCTCATAAAACTCAACAGCAAACAACCCAATCAAAGAATGGGCAGAGGACCTGGACAGACACGTCTCCCAAGAAGACATACGAACAGCCAATAGGTATATGGAAAGATGTTCAACCTCACTAGCAGTTAGGGAAATGCAAATCAAAACTATAAAGAGATACCATCTCACACCTGTTAAGAGTGGCTGTTATCAATAAGACAAGCAATAACAAGTGTTGGAGAGGTTGTGGAGAAAAGGGAACCCTCATTCACTGCTGTTGGGAATGTAGACTGGTTCAACCACTATGGAAAGCAGTCTGGCGATTCCTCAAAAAATTAAGAATAGAGTCACCATACGACCTAGTAATTCCTCTCCTCGGTATATACCTGAAAAACTCCAAAACGTGTATTCACAAAGATATATGCCCCTTTATGTTCAATGCAGTGTTATTCACGGTGCCAAGACATGGAAGCAACCAAAGTGTATTTCGATAGAGGACTGGATAAAGAAGATGTACATGTACACAATGGAATACTACTCAGCGATAAGGATGAAACACTGCCATTATTAACAACATGGATGGACCTTGAGAATATTATGCTAAGTGAAATAAGTCAGTCAGAAAAAGCTAAGAACCATATGATTTCACTCATATGTGGGATATAAAACTGAAACTCATAGACACAAATAGCAGTGTGGTGGTTGCCAGAGGGAAGGGGGTGTAGGGGTGGGGAGTGAAGGGGGTCTTAATATATGGTGACCAGGAAGATATCACGTTGGGTGGTGGGCATACAGAGCAATATACAGATCTTGTGACATAGAAACCCACACCTGAAACCTATATGTTCATAGTAACCATTGTCACCCCAGTAACTTTTAATAAAGTGTTAAAAAATAAAAAATAAAAGTGCTTCTTGATATCTTTTCAGATCAGCCCCACATGTGACAAATATATTCAAACAATTTAAGCTGCCCCAATGTACTTGTTTCTTTCTTGGAAATCTAACCATTCATATATGTCTTTATGAGCTTTTTACCCCCACATTCCATGTGAAGTTTTAGATTATAAATTCTTTGAGAAAGGAGTACTCAGGAAGGAGCTCTCTTAGTCTTTGAATAGTTTACAAATGTTATAGATATTGAGGATTTGGGATTCACATTATTTGATAGAATGGAATAAGCCTATTTCTAGGATATCAAACTGTGCAGTCAGTGTGATTAACTCAAAGACATAGCAGTTTTGTTAAGCTCTCCGCTTTGTTCTGAAGCCAGCCTCTCTTGATTTAACCATAAGTTGATTGTTTACCTTATATTCTTTCTCATATAATACTGTGGTATCAGGTTATTGATATGGGAAAGTTGGTCGGGTATAGAAGTGCATGTGGATAGAAGACCATGTGTATGGACATAAGTACTCCTGTGTATGTATGAAGAGAGAGCGGGCACACAGAATATATGAGAATTTTGGGTGCATGTTATGTTTAGTATTTTAATTTGAATGTTACATAACTGTGCACTGAATATTGGAGCTATTATAGTTGACATTAAGAAAGTTTTTAATCAGTGGTAAACATGATAGCTTAGGAAGATAAGGACATGTTTTCCGTTCCTTTCATGGTTTCATTTTAGCTTTACTTTGTTGTTTATTTGCCAAAGACTTAAATTGTCAAGGATACATAATTATTGAAATGGACTAACTTATAGCTGGGTAGAAATGATATTGAGGCTCTAAGGTATATCTTAACATTTGGGGAAAAATTTACTGTGCACAATATTTTAAAAGCATCAAAACAGTATTGTAAAAGTCAACTATCATATAAAGCCTAATGGCGAAAAGTCATATATAGTTGACAGATATTACAGAGATTAGCTATAAATAATAATTAAGAGAAAAAGACCCTAAATGGGTACAGAAAAGGAGCTGATCTGTTTTGTGTTATAATTAGAAGTCTCTAATCACAAAGTTTGCCTCAGTACAAAGAATGATCTTTGCAGGCAGGGCATGTCTCTTCAGTGTAACCTTGAACTCTGATGGTGTCTGTTACTATAAGTAGTTGGTGATATAATATTTTATGAATATAGATGATACTGTCAAAGTATATACAAGTATTGCTGTTAGTGTTGTCAGTATTTGACAGAATGTAAATCTGTGACTCTATAATTGATAGTAGATACGTCATTGTATAAATACCATCTTTATCATGTGTTAATTTTGGCTACAGAATAATAGAGTCAACTTTTTTTTGGAAGCTTCAATCAAAGTTTACTTAAAACTGTTCTCTGAAGATATTAGAATTTTAGACGGTTTTTGTTTTTGGTTTTATTTCATCCTAGCATTTCTTCTTAAACATAATATTATGACTGCTTGAAAAGCGGTAAATCAAAATCATTCACTTTGTTTTGAGTTTAGAGTCATTGCTCGTTATCAGTTGGTGGATGTGGAAACAACTTAATAAAGTTTGGGTAATTTAGTTTCAGTCTAAATTCTCAACTGGCAATTGGCCGAAAACTCCTATCTGAAGAAGTGAGCATCCAAATGTCATTTTGTGATTTGTCTACTGTCAGCTTGACATAGCAAGGCCCTATCAAGAAAAACTAATGGAGTGACTAACTATCAAAAGAAAACCAATGGTAAGAGTTTTCACTTAAATTATGTCTCTGTGTGTGTGTGTGTGTGTGTGTGTATAAAGCATACCAATTTATTATATTTGAATTAAGGTTTTAGAACTTTTAAAATTTAGGACATAATTAATGCCAAATGTTTGAATTTATGTCTGTTACTTACATTTGTAATAAAATGTATGCAAAGAATAGTTTTATAGACATATTTTATATGCTTAATGTTGATTAAAAATAGTAATAATGTGAAAAATCAGTTATACAGTTCATGTCTCATTTAAGAACTTCAGTTCTTTGTGGTTCTACTGTAGTTATTTATCTTTAAAAATAGCGTATTATAAATATTGCTTGAGTAAAGTGTAACTTTTAAAAAAAATTTATACCAATCCAAATTTATCTGTTAGTTGCATAGATGCTTCTTACTTAAAGTAAATGTCATAAATTTTGCAGTAGTCTGTTGATTTCTGTTTTGTTTTTACTTCAATTCTAACATGATAGAGGGGAGGAAAAAAGTATATCACATAATAATACCACTTAGTTTAATATTAGCTTTTAAAAAATGTATTATTGCTACTATAACCCTTAGAAAATATTAAATTCTTAAGATTAAATGTTTATACATCCAAAATAAAATGGAATTAGGTATTCATAATATAGCCCAGTATCAAATTTTGGCGGTAAATCAGACAGCTCTCCCCTGCCTTGTACATGTTTGCACTAAAAAGATAATTCAAATTCGGCTACATTTTTATATGCTTCAAGTGACCTTAAACTTAATGTTTTTGTTGTCATTGTATCTGGTTCCTACTTATCCCTTTATGTAGACTATCAGGTCCATTATTAGTTAACTTTGGACAGGAGTGGAAATAGTAGCTTCTAAAGACTGAAATCTAAAATCACTGTTTTTCAGAGCTTTTCCTAGTGTCTCCAGGGACGTAGTAGCTTTGTGAACATGGGTGATGAAAGTCAAATATAAGTAATAGATTGTGATTCTGTTGTCATACTTATAATTTTTGAGAGTGACATAGTTTGAGTAATTTTTCTTGCTCAGTTATAGATGTCTAAATGATGTTAATTGAATGTGACCATGTTCTTAATTGTTTTCTAGAACTAAATAAAAAACACATCAGGAATAGCACATGTGACAGATACCTAACATAGCATCTGTTACCCTGTTAGCATCCAGATGTTGACAGAGAACACAGTATTCTAGATGACAACATCTGTCCTTTAATCCATCTATCTAGTAATTCAAATTTTTATAGATTGTACCATTCATTCAGTTAGGTGCTGAGGATAAAATGGTGCAATTAAAAACAGGTATTTCCTAATTGCTCTTGAACTTACAGTGTAGATGTTAATTATAGTGTAGATAAAATTACACAGACAAATGTAAAATTGTAACTAGGACCAGTACTATGGAAAGGTGTAAATTACTGAGTGTAGAAGTAATATGGTTGATGTGTAAATAAAGCATACAGCCCACACATTTATTTCTTAAAGTGAATTTATAAGTTATTTTTTTGGACTTTTTAAGTTTATACTTCTATTAAATGAATATTTCCTAAGCAAGGCATGCTTAGAAAATAGCATAAAGATATGCTGAAAGACTAAATTCTAACCATGGAGAAATAAAAATTTTTATGCTACTATTCTATTTTCTTAGATTTCTTACAACAAAGCCTTGTCAAAATAACATTCTTATGTGAGAATTTCACTTACAGGAGAGAATTTTTATAGGATACTTTTTAACATTTCAGGACTAAAGGCAATGAATGATAACCTTAATTTTTAAAACTGAATTTAAGTTAATTATAGGATGTTAACCATAAAATAACTGCTATCCTCTCCTTAGCAACTATGTTCCATTCTAGTATCAAGCCATTACAGGAATTTATCACTCATTTTATATTGTTGAGTTGTTACATGCGGACATTTAAAAATTTTTTTAATTGATTTTTTTTTTAGAGAGAGGAAGGGAGGAGAGAGAGAAACATCGATGTGAGAAAGACACATCAATTGGTTGCCTCCCCCACATGCCCCAACTGGGGTTGGAGATTGAACCTGCAGCCCAGGTACATGCCCTTTACCAGGAATCGAACCTGAGACCCTTCGGTTCACAGGTTGATGCTCTAACCATGGAGCACACCAGCCAGGGAGAGAAAGGAAAATTTTAATGAAAGTTATTGTGGATAATTGTGGGAAGTAAAAGAATGTTTTAAGTTTAGTATAACAAAGAAGCTTATAAATATGGAAAATAAAATGGGTTGCCTTCCAAGGTTCATTTTTTTAAGAATCTGTGACAGAAGTTTATCAGGAAGGAATTATTGCTGATAAAAGTCACAGCATTATTTGAAGGAAACTTGTAGCACATCTTAAAAATTAATATATTCATAATAATAATATAAATATATAAAATGTTTTACTATTATGTGAAATAGATATTACTAGAGATATTAAACTACTGCTTATAGTGGAATCTTTACTAGATAAATTTAAGAGATAAAAGAGCAAATCCCATTTAATTCTGTAAATTCTTATTGACAATCTGTTGTATGTTAGGCATTGCACATATTGGGAGCATAGTCACAAATAAGACTGATGTGATAATTATAGTCTGTCAAGGAAGATAGATACTAAATAAGTAACTATAATAAAGTATAGTGGCTTGTGACGTTATAATAACAAAGAAGTCCTTTCTTAAGGATACTTTGAGAATTGCTAATTATTTAATCAGTTTACTTTCCTTGTGAAATGAAGTTATTTTGACATAAAAATTGGACAAAATTCTTTGAGAATGGATCTTAGAAACTAGTAGAGACTGAAATAGTCTTTTTTTTTTTAATAGCTTATTTAAAACAAGAAACTTCTATAGAAAGGTCTTCAAGTTCTGAAGTACCAAGGAATGTGAATATAAGCAGAACAAATTCAAAATGCCTATCATGTATATTATGCATTGTATAGGTCATTTAATAAAATTATATGTAGCAATGTTACATTAATAATTTCTGAGTTGTGGTTAAGAAGTTGGGCTCTAGAGTCAAGCTGGTTGGGTTTGAGTGTTAGCTCTGACACAAGCTTTGCAATCTTAGGAAAGTTATGTAACTCCTCTGTGCTTCAGTTTTCTCATCCTTAAAATTGGGATCATAAGACTACATAACTTATAGAAAAATAAATTATTTGATGCATATAAAATACTTAGACAAGTATCTAGCACACCAAAAGTGCTTATAGAAAGGGCTCTATATATTGTGCGGTTAACAATAACAATCATGATAGTAATTTACTCGTGTCAGAAATGTTCCATCTAATTCACAAAGTTGGACTGACTGAAATATAATTTATATAGGTGTACATATATAAAATACAACAAAGAGCTGTTATCTTTATTACTGCTAAACAACACATCACCAAAATTCTCACTCAAGCTTTGGGACCTTTTTAAGAAGCAATATAGCAGTTACTCAAAGGCCTCCATAGATTGCGTATCTAGGACCAAGGTTATCTCAGCATTTAACCCAAGATTTAGTTTGTCCCAGTCATCATGGAACTGATCCTTCTTGTTTAAGAAAGGAAAGAGCAAAGATCTTCTCTTAGGTACTCCGTGGAAGGTAAGCCCAAACCAGTTTAGAGTAAGTTTGAAAAGGAAATGACTATATCAGTATTAAATACTCTTTTTCATGCATGACACCTCAACAAAGGATTCCTTTCTATTATAGGTCTATTTTATATTTGTAAACTTAACCATAGATAACACTACTTGTTATTTTACTTACCTTATTAGGAAACAACTGTCTCAAGATAGTCATATATTACATTATCTACTTCTATATATAGTTTGTATAAATATTTTTAAATCTGTAAAAAATATTTTTATCTATACTTTTACTATATCCTTTAGTGTGATATCCTAGTAAAATTTTTAAGAATTAAATAATTTTTGCTAAGTAATTCTTGTTGGAAAGCAACTTCAGGATGAAATTATATTTGACTTTTTCTTTGGCCTATAATTCCATGGCATGCATATATATACACACACACACACACACACACACACACGTATATCTATATCTATATATCTATATATATATATGAGAATTTATATATTTGTAGATTAATTTAATTATCACAAGTACAACTTTAATAAATTGTTTTCAGGTGAAATATTTGAATTAAATCTAGAATTAGGTATTTTATAACCTAGTGTGTTTATTTTTGTTTGCAACACAACACTATTTATTTCATTGTAACTTATTAATAATAGTGCCTAAAAGAATTATGCTGTTACTCTACTTAGGCCTTACAAAAACTAGAACCATGGAAATAACACTTAGACCTGAAGCAGAAAATCTGAAATCTAGTTTTTATCCTGTCACTAATAAATGCAGGGATTATGGATACATGAACTTACTAAAATGATGAGGTCATCTTAGCATCTCAGTCTCCTCATTATATATGTGTGTGTGCATTCATGCATATGTGTGTACATATGTATGCACACATATATGTATATATCCCAAATTACTGTTCCAAATTGTAACAAAAAGCTAAAACTTTATTGTTTTTTAATGTCAAAATATAGTAAGTAAAGAATTCTATTCTAAAAAGTATTTTATAGGACGTTTTCAAGTGAAAATACATTATTGATTTTTATATATACTATTTCCAGACTTCTCAAATATTTTTATATAAATTATGTACCATACTTAAACTTCCAAGAGAAATAAAAATTCCTTTAGTCTGTCTAATTTCAAACTGATTTCCTTGTTATAAGATTAACATTTTTAATAAACATTTTCAACAGGTACCAAGTTATATTTTTATATCTTTGGACTAATTTTTTATAAACCAGCTTTAAATAGCTACAGAAGTCTTAGCAACTCTTGTTTGCAACACTATAGAGCATTTCTAGTTTTGCAAATAGTGTCATGAGTTCTCAGATTAATTTACTAATTCATTAAAGAGTGGACTATAGCTTTTTAAGGGAAAAAAACAAAAACAAACATAATTTATGTTTTCTCCTCCACCCTCATTTGCTATAACAAATGATCTTCCTAAATTACTTAAACACCATTTACTCCTACTAAAGAGGAGAGGCATAGTTGGGAGCCACTAGTTGAAGCACCACTATTTTATCCAATTCTGCATTCATGTTGTAGAGGTCTGTGCCCTGATAGGTTTCAAGTCAAGTGAACATTGGGTGGAAAATGCTATATATATCTAACCACAAGAAGTTGGTTGTCTGCCTGTTGAACTATTAGATGCTATTATAGTCTTAACTAGAATAATTTTTCATATAAAAATTAAAGAGTTAAAATAGAAGCCTTTTATAGGCTTAATGGAAGATTTAAGAACACCTGTATTGCGAACTACATTTTAAATGGTAAAGTGTTACAAAGGTATTGAATGCAAACATTTTTTTTGGACATAGATAATAACATTTAAATTTGTGAATTTTTTGGAGGAAATATTAACATGCAACCACATAAAAAAAAGACTGAAATTTATAAGAAATAAAATTAACATAAAGAAAATATTTTTCAGAATTTATGCTGTAAAGTAATTTTTTACAAGGGGGGAATAAGTGATGACTGCTCGTTGGTGGAGGTAGGGGGCATAGGGAAGTGTTCTGGGTTTAAATTTATTTCTGCCATGTACTTATTAGAAATTCATTAAAAATATTAAGAGGAGTATATAAATACAAATTTATCTGTTGATAAACTTTTATCTGTCACTCATTTGAATACCTGAGTACCTACTAAGTATAAAATATTGTACTGTTTTATACTTAGCACAGTAAGGCTGTAGCACACTCTACCTCCTATTAACTTAGCTGAAACCCATCAGTCTTATTCAGAGAAGGGATTATCATTTGGTTAAAGAGGAGTCATTTGAAACATGAGACAATCTTTGAAAATGCAGGCTCAAGTAATATGTACCATTAAAATCAGAAGGCAGCATGAGTTTATTGCGATATGAAGGAGATAAGAAAATATCAAAATAAAATATTTACTTTACATTAGTTCATCCTGATCTACAAACTGTCCTGTCTTTTATTTTCTAGTTTATTTTGGGGGACAGATTATTTTATTTTTATGAAGTTTTGTTTCCTAAAGTACTGTTGGATTAAAATTTTTCTTTACAAATATACATATACACAGTAACAATATGTGCAAGTCAAATTTAATTTTCAAATTAATCATATAGAATGTGGTCACGTATGTGCCAGTCACAGGGCAATCTGTCGTATCTTTTACATCCTTTGTCTAGGTCGTCAGTGTTTGGTATATAAGAGGGTGGTAGGTAACAGCTCTAGTTTTACTTATACTAGTTTATATTTGGATTAATGGATTATGTTCTAGGAGCCTGATTTTTAAAAAATTATATGAAAAATTCAAACATATACAAAAGAAGGGAGACTTGCAGTAAACTCCTTATATCTATGGCCTAAATTTAGCAATTGCCAAAAATTTGCCATATTTGCCTCATCTACTTCCTCCGTTTTTCTCAAGTATTTTAAAACAGATCCCAGACTTCATCTTTTAACACCTACATTCTTCAGTATGCATCTCTTTAAAAAAGACATTTTCTTATATACCCTTACCTTGTCATATCAAACAAAATAAAGAATAATTCTTTATCATCTGATATTGTTTTCTCTATTCTGCTTCCCCTGTTGGATTAAAAATCTTATTGTACATTTGTTCATTCAGAATCCAAACAAGATTCACACAGCATTTGATTGTTAGGACTGTTCTCTAATTAAAATGTCTTTTCTTTCACTTCACCATTCTGCTTTCTTCTCCCTCTCCCACCCCTGCCCTCCTTCCCTTCTCTTCCTTTCTTATACTTCCTGCACATGACTTATTAAGAGAAACTGGGTAAGCTGTCCCATAGAATTTCCCATTCTAGGTTTTTCTGTTGGCTTGCCTCATTAACTTATCTAACCTCTAAATTTCCTGTAAATTAGAAGTTATTAGACTCAAGTTAAGCATTGATTTTGGTGGTGGGGGAGGGTTGACAGGAATAATTCATACATGGGACTATTCTTTTATACTGCATCACATCAGGGAGCATGTAACGTTTACTGTTTCACTCATAGCAGTGCCAAAATTGATCAGTGGTGACAGTGCAGTCTCTCCACTAAGAGTTTTCCATCAACCTTTCCTTCCATAGTTTCATTCATTGCTAATTGTCTCTGAATCAGTTCTGTCATTAGGGTTTGAAAGATAATGAATCAGCCACCCTTTCCACATTTACTAGTGGGAATTCTTCTATAAAGAAGAAGCTTTTCTCATAAACTATGGCCATTTGGTTTCCCTGAAATAGTTCAGTCTAGAAAGAAACCTGGTACTTTTAATATCTCTTAAACACCTAGGTTAATATCCAAGAGTAACTTTGCATACAAGGAGCACATAGCATTGCCCATGTAATTGTAGGATTTTTATAAAATATATTTTTTATTTGATTTTTTAGGATAGCTATATATAGTCAGCATGTACAGGGTTGATCATATAGGAGGTGAACACCTTTTCCTGGTCCTACTTGGTCAAGTATTCTGCTTTGTGATGAGTCATTGATAATGAGTTGAGCTTCAAGGAATAGAATTCTTAGGTCAGCAACTGAACATCACCTAGCAGAGTAAAAGCATTTAGGTGGGGATTATTTTATATTGCTAGAATCATAAACTTAAATTCAGTGATGAACAGTCAACATTTTTATTAGATTTATTAGGATAATTGGTTAATAACATATAAATTTCATGTGTACAACTTTATAACATGACATGTATACACTATTGTGTGCTCATCACCTGAAGTCTAGTCTCCTTCAGATGTCATATATTTGACCACCTTTACCTTCTTTGTCCTCTTCCCAACCCTCTTTCCCTCTGGTAACCACCATTTTGTTGTCTGTACGTAAGAGTTTTGGGTATTTTTTTTAATTCCCTTTTGTTTTATATCCCACGTATGAGTGAAATCATATGGTTCTTGTCTTTCTCTGACATTTCATTTAGCATAATACTCTCAATATCCATCCATGTTGTCACAAATGGTAATATTTCATCTTTTCTATGGCTGAGTAGTATTCCATTACATACTACATGTACCACATCGTTTTATTATTAGTTTATTCAGTAATCACTACTAACTTCGTTTTATTTAATACTGTTAATGAACAAAACCTGAAGAAGAAATAAAACCATAATACTTTTTTAAAATATGTTTTTATTGATTTTAGAGAAGGGAGAGGGAGAGAGAGATAGAAACATTGATGAGAAACATTGATTGGCTGCTTCCTATACACTGCTTACTGGAGAACGAGCCCACAACCTGGGTACATGCCCTGACCGGGAATCGAACCAGGGACCTCCTGGTGCTGGGGTCTATGCTCAACCACTGAGCCACACTGGCCGGGCAATATTTTATTTTTAGATGATATGATTAGTTAAGGAAATCTATGGCAGTCAACTTTAAAACCATTTATAAACAACAAAAATTTAATAACAAAGTGCTGTATATACCACATCTTTAGACAAGCTAAAAAGACATAATGGGAAAAGAACGCACTCAGAATTGTAACAAACAAAATAAGTGCTTAGCAGTGAATTGAGGAAGATGTTAGACCTTTGGGGAAAAACCATTAATATATTGGAAAACATTTTTTAAGATTCAAATAAATGGAGAGAAACTGTTTCTGAATCATGAGAGTATTGGCAAGTTATTTGAATATAAGTAATTTTATGGACATTTAGGTTTACTTCTAACTTTTAAAATTTCTAGTGATTTATTTTATAAGGATTCTATAATGAGGGGTAGTCTCTCCCTACTACATATCAGAAACATTTTTTTTTTAATCCTCACTTGAGGGTATGTGTTTATTGATTTTTAGAGAGAGAGGAAGGGGAAGAAAGAGAGAAAGAGAAACATCGATTGGTAGCTTGCCTTATGCTCCTTGACCAGGGATTGAACCCACAACCTGGGTATGTACCCTGACTAGGAATTGAACCCACAACCTTTTTGGTGCACAGGACAACATTCCAACCAGCTGAGCCACTCAGCCAGGGCACATAGCAGAAACATTTTAAAGCAATGGTGTCTAAACAGTGGTAATGATACAGAAATAGATGTGCAGCCAGGATACTAGAAGGGAACTCTCTACGTTTCAGAGGTTTAAATATAAATTTTCCTTGAAACACAGACTTTTTGGTCAGAGTCAAAAGAAAGGTCCTTCATCCTGTGACTTATGCAAACTCCTGTACCTGACTTAAGACCTTATGTTTTTTTGCCTCTGCTTGCATGCCACCCTGATTTCTGTCAATGTCAAATGCAGATGTGAAATCAGCTCCTTTACTTTTACTAATTTCAAAAATTAATTTAGCATTATATGAGTTTAAAGACTGAGTAGGTGATAAAACCAGCACATTTTTTTTCTTACTCTTTGAGTAAGACATCACTGTCCACATTCATGTTCTTCTTCTACTCACACACTTTCCTAAATTAATACAGTTGCCTTCTTAAGGGGAATTCTGAAAAGAAAACTTACTTTCCATCTTGTAAAAACATGGATTACTGGAGCATTATGAGGAATACAAAATTAATCCCATCTTTATATAAACACCTTAATATGTCATAGAATATTCTTTCCTAAAGGAGAGGCCACTTTCAGGATATTCATTCAGTAGTATTAGATAGTAGCATTCAGTGGTACGACTTCAATACTGATTAGATGAATAAATATTTTCATTCTTCTTTACACAGCTATAGGAATTTTTTTAAAAGTAGAATAGAAAATACTTTTGCATCTCATATTTGAAGCATTAGTAGAACTCACTAAAGTAAACATGTACTTGAATATTAAAAATTTTTGTTGGACCAAAATAGTATAATTAAAAGGATTACAGAAAGTTGTGGAAAATATCTACATCAAATGTTATAAAGAAAATAATACTAGCTATAACATTTTATAGTATTGCAGAATATGCAAATTTAGAATCAAGACCTAATATATAAATAAGAAAAATATAACAGTTAAGATTTGAAAATAAAGAAATATAAATAATAAAAAGTATGAGGGAAAACATTTACTCATGCACTTATTATAAGTTACAAAATAAAATGACTTTGAGAAACAGTTTTTTCATTCCTTTAAAGGAGCAAAATTTTTAGAAAGGAAATCTAACATTGTCAAGATAAGTAGTGATACCAAACTTTTGGAAAGAAATACAGGAATATATGATGAGAGAATAGTAATGTACAAATATTTCACTTGTAGGAGTTTAGGATATAAATATTTTGCTAATTATAAACCATATATGTAGAAAAATGCTCAATTTAGAGACTAATATAGAACATTAATGTAAAATATATTATCTTAAATGATTATTTTTGAAGACTCTAGAGCAATTGTCCAATAGAATTTTCTGTGTTAATGGAAGTATTTTGTAATTTACACTGTCCAATAATGGTAGCTATTAGTCACATGTGGCTACTGAGCACTTGAAATGTGGCTAAGGAAACTGAGGAACTGAATTTTAAATTTTATTTAACATTATTTAAATTTAAATACTCACATGGAGCTAGTGGCCACAGTATTGAACAGTGCAGTTCTTAAAATATGGAGAAATATAAAGTGTAAATGAAAATAAATTCATAAGTTTATGTGCCATGACTATAGTCATATAAATACCTGTATGTACATATAAATGATATAATTAAAATATATGTGTTAATATTGAAGGAAATAGGTGATTTAAAAAAAATACTATTTAAAAGATCAAATGAAAACATGGAACACACTGACAAATCTCAGAGGGAAGGGGGGTGGAGGATGGGAAGAGATTAATCAAAGAACTTATATGTATATACACATAGCCCATGAACACAGATAATAGGGTGGTAAAGGCCTGGGCAGGGCGGGAACCAGGTGGTGGGGGACAATGAGGAGAAAAAAAGGGGGACATCTATAATACTCTCAACAATAAAAATAATAAAATTAAAAAAAAAAAAAAAAAATGAAACAACAACAAAAGATCAAAGTGAAAATAATGCAGCACTCCAGCACTGCACTGTTCAATATGGTGGCCACTAGCTGGATGTGGCAATTTAAATTTAAATTAAGTAAAATTTAAAATCTAGTGCCTCAGAGGGCTAAGAGACAACCTTATCACAAGAGTTAAAGAAATCCAGAGTGGAAAGGTTGTGTAAACAAGCCTTATTAACGCCTTTATTAATTTACTACCCAAGCCCAAACTCTTTAGATTCCTCACTAATGGATACCCAAACCTTGCTTAGATTCCTTTCTAATGAGCATTAACTTTCTTTTGTCCTTTCAGTTTCTTACGTCTTTATTGTTTGTCTAAAAAGTATAAAAAGCTGCCCTGTTCAGTCATCTCTTTGAGCCTCATTTTATGATCCAAGCATCATGTTATGATTCTCCTGTACACACATATTAAATTGTTTTATCTCCTGTTAAAAAAATTTTTATCCAGTCACACTAGCCACATTTCAGGTGTTCAACAGTCACACATGGCTAATGTTCACTCTTTGGACAGTGTCTGCTCTGAACTTTTATACAATCATAAAAATTCTGTTGTACAGTGCTGCAAAAATAACTGATAAAAGGAATATACTGAAACAAATCATTGATAATTTTAGTCGATAATTTTTAAGGACACAAATGAATTAAAACTGGAAATTAGATTCATCAAAAAAGTGTACGGAACAGTACCATAAGACCTTGCACTTGTGACCTAGATTAGAACTTCATAAAGTATGGGCAACAGACTAGTACTGGTTATATCAGTCCATGAATAATGCTTACTCAGTTTCACCATTTGTTTACAAACTCTGTATTTTTATAACAAGGTGATATTTCTGTGTCATCCAAGCACATCACCTATCTTATCTCACTGAGGGATAGACTGGTCTGATTATTAAAAAACTGCTGAGAGAATTCTATGTACTATGAGCAGCAGTCCATGAGCATGGGTCCACAATGGAAATAAAAACAGACCTTCACTACACAGTATGAGAAACATTGGTCACGATGAAAAAGAGAAAATAGATTGCTCAGGACAGTTTTGTAAGGAACTTAAATTAGTTGTTAATATAGCTTAATAATCTGTACTTGCAAGTGAAGTTAAAAATTGAATACTAAATCTCTGAAAGTGGTAAACTTAGCCTTCATCCCTCCTGCTAGTGGAAATGAGGCAAAAGATTCATTATCTACCAATGTGAGTCAGAATTTTAAAGGAGTTCCAGTCAGTGCCTCTATCTGGGGAATTTGTTTCCTTTTTCACCCTCCTGGGCCTGGAAGATTCAACCATCTAGTGGAATCTTTTCCTTTTAGCAAAATTTCCAGTTTTGTGGCTTTCTTTACCCTTTTTAATCTCCTTTGGCATATTGTTGCACTTAGTTCTTTGGAACTGTTTTCATCCCTTACCCCCAAAGTTAGTTTCAGAGGCTTGCAAAATGTCCCAGATAGGAAAATTGTTTTAAATTAAGTGAGCTTCTGAAGTTTTGTCTTAAAATCTCTTCCTTTTTTCACATTTTAAGCCTGATTCCCTGATATAAGATATTAAATTGAATTATTTGTTCAAGTTTTTTACTACTATAATCAGGGCATGATTTATGAGCTAAAGCATTATTTTAATGATATGGGGTAAGCATACATTCTAAATTTACTACTTGTTTTCTTATTGTGATTTTGGCTCTATATTACATGGTTATCTATACTTTGAAATGAAATGCTCCATATACCCAGTGTTCAGGTTTTTTTGAGGACTGATTCTACTTTGTAGAATTTGAGGTCAAATGGAATCAAGTACTTTGTAACAGTTCTGATTTTAGTGGCCATACATTTTTATTAAAATATATTATACATACTCAGTCCTTTATCAATACTATTGATTTATCTGTTACTGATTTCAGCATTTCTTCTTTTTTTCCCTAATTTATCAAATTTGGAAAGAGTTGGAAAACAGTTGGAGGAAATCAATCTCTGTTTTTAGTAATAGTCTGTAAGTTACAGAAAAATAAATGAATAGTATTCAGCATTTCTTGTTAAATTTTGTGTTTTTTAAGATTGAAAAAATGTACATATTTATAAAAAAATAAATATGAAAACCATACTGATAGAATGTTATCTTCTGATTCCAGTTTACTATTATGGTAATGATTTACTTTACTTAGGCAGAATTATAGATATAGATAACCATATTATCACTTGGTTTATGTAGACCTACTTTTCAAAAGATGAGAAATAATTGATACTAAAATATTAAGAAGAAATGTTACATTTTATCTATCTTAAATTCTTATCCTTATATTTGATGTTTGATAATGCATTTGTGTGTGATTTCCTGAGATTAATGTATTTTATTTCTTTTCTGAAATTTGGGTTATAATATTTCTATAGCATTTTCTCATAAATATTTTATGATATAGCATTTTAAAAACATATTATTAAGTTTTTAAATATGTGATTAAAGGTTGATATTGTTAATACTATTTTTATATACTATTTTCAAATTTCTCAAAACATTTATAGGCCTCTAATTTTTTAATTTTTATTTATTGAGTTTTAAAAAGAGAGAGAAACATTGAATTGTTGTTCCACTTATTTATGCGTTCATTGGTTGATTCTTCTGTGTGCCCTGACCCGGGATCAAACCACAACTTTGGTGTATTGAGTTGATGCTCTAACCAACTGAGTTACCTGGCCCAGGGCTAATTGTTTTATTTTATGCAAGTTTTGACCTTGAGAATATTGACTAATTGGTTAATATTCTTTCTATCACTTTTTTTTTAGTGCTTACTATGAGCCAGGAACTAGTTGAGGCTCTGTAAATAAATATTTTTTTAATAAACAAAAATCCATTTCCTCTGGGAGCTTACATTATAGTAGGTTACTTCATATATGATTCTGTGACATTTAACACAACTCAAAGGGCTACTTTTCTTTTGTTAAGAAATGCATATGTCATTATAGTATTTGGAAATTTAGAGATACAGAGAGAGCTGGGATAAAATTTCTCTGAGCTCTGTTTAGCTCATTGCTTTTTAATGAGTTTAGCTTTACTAATTTTTAAATGGAATTTACAACTGTCACAATTTGGCCACCCAAAATTTGTCCATGTTTTTCTTAACTTCCCTGGGGTAGTTAATTCAGTGCTGGGGTAGCAGTTGAACCTAGTCAGTCATTTTAGATTTGGGGTTTAAAAAGTAATATTTGAAGCATACAGCGTTATTTAAGGAAGTTAACTTTTGTTTTGAAAGAAGAGAATGTGATTTTTTTGAATACTCATGATTTTATCTGATTTATTTTCTTCACAACCTACTTTCTGTAATATGGATAGATGAACTTGAACCAAATGGTATAATCTCAGTATAATCTTTTACTCTTCTTTCCTCCTTCAGGAAAATCTTAAACTTCCACCACAAGAGGATTAAAAAGAGGTTCCTCCTGCACCAAGAAAGATCTGCAGATCTTTTTCAGTGTTCTTGGAGGTGTGGGTGTGAGAACTTGATCAGTTTGTGTCAACCACCTTGTTCTCTAAAGGTAAGCACTATGTAGTGAGTGCACACTCATGGGCCCAAGCTCCTAATGCAGGACTGGTTTTGGAATGCTCCATGGAGGGTTTGAGACGATCAGACTTTCTCACAGAAGGGGGCCTAGGCAGCCACTTGTGGGCAGAACATCACATACATCTATCAAGAGATGGTTTTCATTGTTTAGAAGTGAAGCATGTCTTTGAGATGTATGGATGTTTTTGTTTTGTTTTTTTAAATCCCAGTTATAGCAAACCTTGTCTTTTAGTTCATTGTGCATCTTAAATAAGTTTAGTAAATGTTGTGGTTGATCTCTCATCAAGAACTCTCTTGGATATCTTGAAATTTGCATTTAAGAATTTTGAAATAGTGACAGCATTTAAGAAGTCTGGTGACTTACTAGCTTAAACTTATATAACTAGCTTTGAAGAATTGCTTTTCATTATCTTTCTGAAGCTATCAGTCCCCTAAACCATATTTAATCTGTATTAAGCTTCAGAAAGTATAGAAGCAAAGGCTTTTAAAATCTCTGTTAGGTATATTATCATAAAATTTCTTATGCCAGATCCTAATTGAAAAAAATATCACTTAGAATCAGCAGCTTTTTTCCTATCTTACAACTTTTTCATGTCTTCAGGAACTGAAGAATATGTACATTGATTTCACCAGGGAAACCTAATGAATAAATTAATGGCTTAGCTTTACTTTAATCTCTAACATCAGAAAACCTTATGTTCTTTTGTACAGTTTATTGACAGCTCTCAAAATGACCAATTCTAACTTAAATCGTTATTTGATTAGGAGCATGTTGATTTTGAAAATGTCATCAATATTAAAAGTAGGTTAGTATTAGCTAAGACTAACTTTGGCTGTCACCAGGAGACTAAATGTCTAACAAAATGTTTCAGGTTATAATCACCAGAATACTGTGGTATTGACGGAAGGACTTAAATTAAATCTTTCCAGGTGATCTTGGGAACTTTAGTGTTCTACAAGATGTGAAATTCTTATGAAAAATTAAATTTGGGAGAAATCTGCTGATTTTTGTCTGGCAGCCCTATCTTTGTTAATGATTAATTTTATTGTGTTTTCAAAACAATTGTTCTTCCAATATTTGTATAATAAAAGATATTAAGGAGGGAAAAACCCTTTGTGCTTGCATTAGAATGAGAAAAATTACAACCTTTTTTGAAAAAACCTTGAGAATCAGTTTACTTTTTTGTATATTAATAGTTGGGGAGTTAGAACTATTCTTGCTTACTGTAACTGCAGGCAGCGTTAAAATATTTAAATCTTCAAAGTAGAAATGATATAAGTTATATTAGTGAAGAAATAAAGATTACTGGATATTTATAATTTCTCTATGTAATTTTTGAATTATTTGTGAGAGCATGTTAAATATTTTTAATCTTTACAATAGCCTGAAACAGAATGGATGAATGCCTTCACTCTTTCAGCCATCTGAGAAAAAAAATTGAATCAAAAGCTAAACCTACTGAAAATGTAAGGGAGATATAAAAATAAACAGATTATTATTTCTTACCTAAACTAAAGCTTTATTATAACTGAATTTTTAAAATGTAAAAATACTGCCCCTTTTAAAAATGAGCTTTGTCTTAGCATAGTATTGGCAACATAGTTTGTAAAAAGAAAAATTTCACCATTCTAAAAGTAGTGCTGTAATTTAAATCTGTTAGTAGTATGGATATATAAAATGGGGACCACTGGGATCTAAAGTATCAAAAGTTAGATCTTTTCGCACCAATTCTTATTGATAACTTATATCACCTCAACTCATAGTAGTCAACAAAATAAAGTATTGTTCTATGATTTTGATGATATAGAAGAGTGAAAACCCAACACAATGGTACTGAAGGATTCTTCCACTGAAACTAGTATCTGAGAGATTTTTTTAATATATATACCTAGACATACTTAATTATGCACACATATACATACCAGTGCTTGTTTATTTTTAAAGGATCATAGCCAATCCATGGAAACAGTCACTACTTGGAATTTAGTTTCATTGGTATGCTCACGTCCCCTACCTACTCTTAATAGCTAGAGGGAGGTGAGAGAGGCAGCCCTGTTTGCCAATATTAATTTTTTAGGGAAGGAACAAGGAAATTCTAGCTCAACCCTCTCCTTGTAGTCACGTAGACCAGCACTGTCTGTAAAAATATAATGCAAGCTACACATACAAGCTACATATATAATTTTAATGTTATTTTGTAGCCACATTAAAAAAGTAAAAAGAAACAGGCAAAATTAATTTTAATTACATTTTATTTAACCTAGTGTATCTAAATATTATTTCAACATATAATCAGTATAAAAGTTTATGAAATGTGCTTTTTTAAATACTGGGCATTCAAAATCTAGTGTATATTTTAGACTTTGAAAGCATTTCATGTTGGACTAACTAGCCACATTTTAAGTGCTCATAGCCACATGTGACTAGTACCTGTCTTATTAAACAGTGCAAATATAGACCAAGAGTGGAGCTCCCATTTTAGCATCATCCATGCTAAAGTCCACTGGTATCCCTCTGAACCCCCTTGGTTTAGAGGGTCCAGATTTAGCAGAAGACAAACAACAACAACAACAAAAACCCCAGGACACCCAGTTTAATTTGAATTTCAGTGAAATAACAAATAATAGTGTAGTGTAATTATGTTTCATGCTATATTTGGAACATACTTATAAAAATGATTTATCTGAAATGCAAATTTAACTGATTGTCTAGTATTTTATCGGGCAATCCTACCCTGGAAACTTGTAGAACTAGGACATAAAGAATCTCTTCCTCTGTGAGGAGGATTTTGATAACCCTCTGAAAATCAGTATGCAAACCAGAAACTGTGGCCCATTTCTTCCTAAATCTCTAAGATGTTTAAGACAGAAGAAGAGGCTAACAAAACAGAGACTCAATTCTTACATATTTAAACATTTTAAATCTAAATTATTACATTAAGTTGTAAGGCTTATGAAATTTTATAAAATGAATGATTAGTTACTTGAGTTTATAAAAATATGCATTGTCTGGTAGCACAATGCTAGTATCACATCTTCTGAAAAACAATTCACCCTTGATGATAATTTCAGCAGTTTTCAGGATCCTGGCTATTTCAAGTTATTTTTCTACCATTGGTTACCACTGCCATTGTCACATAACTTTCAGGTTGGCAAGCATTACACAAAATATATTGCCGAGTGCCAGGATAAGGCTTACTTTGCAAGTATCTAAGTACTTATATTCTCTGCTCTGGTGTTGACCATGGGATCCTAACCCAGTCATCAACCAAGTCAGTTCTCATACCAGTATCTCTAATTCCTCTTAAGGGCTCTTTCACAGAGAAACAGCTTTCCATTCTTATTTTTTAATGTTCAAATTTTAGTACCATTTTTGAAGCATTTAACTACTTCTTTAGTAGTGGTTCTATCACCTTTAAGCTCTAGAGAAGACACCATTTATAATTCATGTTCTCTAAGGACAGTAATTACACCAGCTCCACACTCCCTCTCCGGGAAAACACTTGCCTTCACCAGGTGAATTACTATAAGTGACAGCTCTGCTTCATTACCACATAGGTAGGTAGATCCAGCTGCCAGTGTGGTTTGGCAGTTTAGCAGTTCAGTTTAAGCCATGGCGCATTCCAAATCCATTCACACTTAGGAGAATGTACCCAAGAGTGTGGATATGTTTATAATTACTGCATTTCCTTCAGAGAACAAGAATTACAGGTAAGTTTTTATTTTTTTGGCAGTGATCCAACAATTATTTTTAAATAAGGAATTTAAGGATCTGAAAGTATTTTGCTTTCCCCAAAACAGTCACCTAAAAGTTCTCAAATAAAGCCTACATTATATTTTTCTCCCTCACTCTCAGAAGGAATTGAACTTGGTGGGGGGCTGGTGGGGTTGGGAAGAGACAATTCACTGTCATTTGTAAGCTCTGAATATCACATACTTTATGTCTATAAGTATCTTAGGTTTATGTAAGAATCTTAATTGCCTAACTTCTAATGTCTACGATATGAATTACTTTGTCAAATTATCACCTATATCTATATATAGATAAGGTGTTCAGCCTTTCCAAGCTTATATCTTTAACTACAATGAGTAAATTAAGGGATTGCTTGGGTTTTCACTTTTATTCTCAAAACTGACTTCCTATTGTTTAAAGGTTTTAAACTTATTTATGAAACCAAAAGTTAAAGCTACAAAGTAGTTTAAATATCCTCTAGCTTATTCTTGTCCAGTGATACTTGGATGAGCTTCAGAGGGTCTGTGAATCCTCTGAAATTATAATCAAATTTTATATGTATGTATTTTTTGCGGCAAAGAGTGCCCGTAATTTTCATCGTATTCTAGAAGGGGTTTATAACAAAAGAGTTGGCAAACCACCACTGATCTAGTCTAATGTCATTATTTTTCTGACAAAGAATCTGAGTTTCAAAGAATATAAGTTACTTGCCTTCATTCATTTGAAATATAAAACTTGTAAACACTATAGTTTATTTCTAAAAAGCACTGTATGTACTCTTAGAAGGAATGGATTTTTAACTTGAATTAATTAAACTTGAAAATACCAGCCTAAGTGGAAGTAGTTAATTTGCTAATAGTTTCTTCTGTTCTACTCTTTGCCAGATGATATGTAAAATAATGGCCCCTCAATAAAGTATGAAACTGATAAATTCTTGTAGATGGATTTAAAAAAAGAATTGTCTATTATAATTTACACCCTATTTTTCTCTTTTTAAATCCCATCTCCAAAAAGAATAACTAAAATCCAAGAAAAAAGGTAAATAATGTTACTTTTGTTATTTTCAGGGTATTAGAAAAGCAGTTAATTGCCCGTTAATAAACATTACACTGAACATTGATGGGATGCCTTCTGGTTCTGAGCCTCTGTTAAAGAAATTCTGTAGTAGATTGTATATGTTTCAAGTTGTTTTTAACGGATAAGTATTTTAAGATCATTCTTTTTTATTATAAGATTCTTTTAATATAACAGTAGTACTTTAGAAATGGTAAGTAAGCAAATTCTATAATTAAGGAAACTAATAATTTCTTTCTCAAAATAAAAGAAATATTATTTCTTTCTTTTTCTTTTCTCTTCCCGGTACTAGCCAGTAAAGTCTGCCTAATTCAAGATTTAATGAATTTATATCATGAATGTTAGAATATAAATAATTTGGAGAATGATACACAAAAAGCAATTATTTCCAAAAAGGAATAGAAAAATGAGACACCTTAGGGCACTACCTATGTTTTTAATTTTAACTTAATTCTTAAAAATTGTAAAATGTGTAGTATAAAGCTCATTATAGAAAATGGCAGTGATTTCCAAAAGAGATTACAGTTTTGTTTCTTTTCTTTCCTTTGGGCATTATCACTCAAGGTGATTATCATTCATGCTCTTCTGCCTTTTAAATAAGCCAGATTTTGTTTTCTATCTATGAAGAACAGTTTGTGAATGCCACTCAGTAGGCCCCTGTATTACTTTCTGGTGGTAATTTTAACAAAAACTTATAATTTTACTATTCATCAAATTATTTTATTTTTTAAATAGAAAAGCTTAAATTCTCAGAAACATTTGCAAATATTTATAAATAGATCTTTTTAAGTTGAGTTAGGCAGATATTAAATGTTCTCTTTGCAAACTGTAACAGTTGACCTACTCATTCAATATACTAAATCAGTGGTAGAGACTTGATTTTCATGGCAGATTAAAAATAATCAAGCATCTTAATGTAGAGACATAGAAATTTATTTGTGATCAAGTTTATTTAAGAATTGTTTAAAATAGAACTTTTAAAATAAAGTTTCAAATAAGAACTATTAAAAAGTGACTTCTCGCTCGGCCAGGCGTGGCTCAGCGGTTGAGTGTCGACCTAGGATCATCCAGGCCATCGGGGTTCGATTCCCGGTCAGGGCACATGCCCGGGTTGTGGGCTCGATCAGTGACTCTCTCATCATTGATATTTCTGTCTCTCTCTCTCCTTCTCCTTTCCTCCCTCTAAAATCAATAAAGATATATTAAAAAAAAAAAAAAAAAAGTGACTTCTCACCCTAGCAGGTTTGGCTCAGTTTGGCCCACAGACTGAAGGGTCCCGGGTTTGATTTTGGCCAAGGGCACATATGTTGCAGGCTCAATCCCCAGCCCCAGTCGGGGCACATGCGAGAGGCACCCAATGAATGTGTCAATCTCACATCAGTGTCTTTCCCCCCACCCCGCCTTCCACTCTCTCTGAAAAGCAATGGAAAAAATATCCTTGGGTGAGGATTAAAAAAAAAAAAGTGACTTTCTGTGCCTGCATGGATGGATGGCTTCTATCTTTCTGGGTATAAACAATTCAGCATTTAACTCTTTATTTCATTTAAGTTCAATTAAGTTCATTTTTTTTAGCAATTTCACTGCTTATATTGCAGAATATAGACTTTGAAACTTTGCCACAGCTACCTTCCATGTTCTAGTATGGGAAATAAATTTATTCAATCAGTCATCAAATTTATAGAGAACTGTACAAATAGAGTGGTAAATAAAACACATTCCCTGACCTCCTAGAATTTGTAGTACATTAAAGATGTGTGATGGAGCAGTACAAAGGAAAGATAGAGGGCATTGCTAACCTAGTCTTGGGGTCAGAGCCAACTTCCCTGTAAAACTGAAAATTTACCTGAACCTGAAGCATTATTAGGAGTTAGTCAAACAAAATGGGAAGGCAGAATAAGCATATATGTAAAAGCTCTGAGGAAGAAAGGCATATTTAGGACAAAAGAGTACGGAGAGATGAAAAGATGAGACTGCATGGTAAAATATTTTTAAGTCATTATGAGATATTTGTCCTTTAGCTTAAGAGCAGTGGAAGACAATGAACATCATATTTGTATTTTTTCTTAAACTTTTTATTAAAGCCTAATATATATACATCTTAAAAAGTGAGCATATCGTAAATATATAGCTCCATGAGTTTTCACAAACTTAATACACCTGTGTGACCATTACCCAGATGAAGAAACAGAACGTTAACTTCCCAAAAGTTTCTTCTCATCTTTCCTTGCAGTCAGTCTTGACCCCTACTGTCTGAGACCTCTTACCTGACTTCTTACTGCATAAGATCATATTGCCCATGTTGTATTTTATGTAAATGGGAGCATCCAGAAGCCAGACACAACATGATTATAAGATTTATCCATATTATTGAGTGTGGTTGCTGATCATTCTCATGGCTGTGTAATGTTCTGTCACATGAATGTATTACGAGATTTGTATTTTTCTGAGATTGCCACATCTGATGTGAAGTCAAACCTCAGAGCAAGCCTGAGAGAGTGATAATGGGGTTTGAGCAAGTGTGATGACAGTGAGGATGAAGAAGTGGGCATATTAGAGATTTATGAGTTAGAATTATAGGTCATGGAGTTAATTTGCTGAGGGGATGAGGAATACAGAAATGGCAGGGATAACTCAGTGGGTTTCTGAATGGGCAGAAGTCAATAGGGTGCCCTTTATTAAGTCAAAACACTGGAGAGGAATAGCTTATTGTTTGAGTTTTAGTGATAGGGATAAATAACTCAGTATATGATATGTTTGAGCTACTTGTGAAACATTGCACAGGTCTGCTTTATACAACTAAATAACTGTTCATTAACTGAATGAATGCATTACTTTACATTCATTAAAAATATATATATGTACACACATACATGCACATGTACGCAGGGTGGGGAAAAATATGTTTATAGTTCATATGGAAAATAATTCAATAATTAATAAATAATACAAGAATATACTCTGTGTTTTGCATACTCACAACTGTAAACCTACATTTGCCCCACCCTGTATAGTGTACTTCCTCTGTAGTAGTACTAGCTTTATATGTAAGCAGAGTTATCATCCCATATACATGATATACCTTCATACTTTAAAAATTATTTCTGTCATTATAGTCTTTCCTTTAGCTAGCAAAATAACCACATCTTAAATGTACTTTATTTATTTGAAATGACTAACCTAGTTACAAGGCAAGACCTAAAGTGACTAAAATAAATGTCCATTACATTTTGGTAGGGAAAAGGAAAGAAAGATAATAATGAGTTAAAACCTGCAGCCTGAGCACAGCCTAGGCAGGATGCCACAGGGAGACCGTGGGTGTCAGAGAGCAGGATGAAAGCACCTCCTGTAAAAGATGCCAGAGGGGAGGTGAAGGGAGTCTTAATATATGGTGATAGGAGAGTTATGATTTTGGGTGGTGGGCACACAGAACAATATACAGATCTTGTAACATAGAAACCCACACCTGAAACCTATATGTTCATATTGACCATTGTCACTTCAATAAATTTAATAAAAATGAATAAATAAATAAATGATGCCAAAGGGTTGGAATTGGAACTGTGAACAAGGAACTTTGCCTGCTTTACAATGCTTCCTTGGGACTGGTGGTGCCCTTGGGAAGTTTTATGGGAAGAGAAATAATAGGTATTGCACTGAATAAAACAAATGTCTAGGACATAGTAGAATACTAAATAGACTCAGCAGTTTACCCAGTTTACACCAATCAGTTATGATTCAGCACTGCATTTAAACTACAAAATTTGAACTGAAGTCAAGGCAGTTGATCGTGTCCATGAAAAAAAAAATGAGCAGTTGTGTTCATGATTTTCAGTTAATTGAGTTTTACACATCTTTGGCTCTGTTAGTTACCAGATAGTACAGTTTTCTTAATTAAATGTTTTATTTTGTTGCATGGAGTGATTTTTCCCCCCAAATTTTTGCCTATAATGGACGTTGACATAGTGAAATCAGACGAGCACTTTCAGAGCCCATTTAAGTTAACTCATTTATTTAACATACACTTAGGAAATATATCTCATATTTATAATAGTGTTATAGCCTAAGGTGATAATGCAAAGAAGTGATTCTGCCTTTTGTTACTCTATAATTGGGAGACTCAGAACATACAAAAACATTGTTATATAATACAAATTATTACAGGAGTAACAAATTCAATTATAGGATTGAATAATGTTGAAAAAGCAGGGAATCCATGGAAAATAAATTATGGGCTATGATATAAGAGAAGAAAATGATGGAGGAGATGGACTTTAATTTGGGTCTTGATGGAGAAGTAGGACTTGAATAAGTGTGCAAAAACACTACAGACAAGGGTAACATGAGAACAAGTGCAGAAAAAAGTATAGCTTATACTGAGCACAGTGAGAAATGGGCCAGACTGCAACAGAAAGCACAACCTGTTATGTGGAGAGAAGTTTCATTAAGGTTTGACCATGTGTAAGCTTTGAATTACTCATTATTTATCAGACATAAGAGCATGGATTGTTATCTCGATTTTTAGATTATCTGTAAGTATAGCTTTACTTTATTTGTCATAATGTAATTATTTAGATTTTTTTCTTTATAAAAACCCTATGTGAAATTACCTGAAGGGGTAAAATGCTTGTGATTTTTAAGTTCATTGACTCTTCACATAGGATCTGTGGGTTAGCCTTAGGGAGCTTGAGTCTCTCTGAAATTAAGGCTAAAGTTTGGATGTATATTTTTTTCTGGAGAAAGAGTCCACTGCCTTTATCATAGTCTTAACGCTCTGACAATCCAAAAGAACTTAATAAAAGCAGCTCTTGCTCTCCTGACCTAAAATACTTTTGATCTAACTCCTTTGTGTATATATTTTTAATACAGGGGATAAAAATATCCCTATATTTTATAATGTTATAACACTTCCCCTTTCCCTCACTAGTACAATATTTAAGAGATAATCCTGAAAAGAGTATCAACTGGATTGATTATGTAACCAGAGATAGTGTCTTTTTACAAAGTCCATTCCATGGCTTTCAGTAAAAGAACACTAAATTGCTTTTTAAGATTCAGGCATGTTGTTGGTTATGCTATTTCAAGTATAAATTTGCTCCTATTTTTGGACAAACATATTACATATCTCCTCCCTACAGAATATAAAACATTTGAAATAAATATCCAACTTCAGTCCTGAAATAGGACTTACCTGAATCATGTTTTATCTTTTACATAACTGTTTAAAGTAGGAGTTAACAAATTATAGCCCATGGGGAAAATCTAGTTCTTTGCCTCTTTTTATATGTCCCATAAGCTAAGAATTGCTTTTACATTTAAAACTGGAAATCGTGAAGAAGAACATGTAATAGACTGTATGTGGCCCTCAAAGCCTAGAATATTTACTTCCTGGCCTTGGAGTTTTCTTGTTTGTTTTTTGCCAACCCTTAGTTTAAAAAAGTTCAGTTTTTAAACCCTCCCAAATACATGCTATTCTACCAGATGATATATTGCTTGTGGATCAATATTTTTTAAGTTGGGCATATATTTGTATAATTCTAGCATACTTGATTAGGTAAGGTAATCTGTTTTCCATACTGAGTATTCAGCTAATAGTTATCTTCTGGAGTTGGAAGTTTATGAGCAAAATGCAAACTTAGTGATCCATTTCAAATATCTATATGAATATAAAAGTACATTTTTGCCTGGCCAGTGTTCCCAGTGGTGAGCGTCGACCCAGGAACCAGGAGGTCACCATTCGATTCCTGGTCAGGGCACATGCCCAGGTTGCAGGCTTGATCCCCAGTAGGGGCTCAAAGTAGGCAGCTGATTGATGTTGTTTCTCTCTCACCGGTGTCTATCACTCTATCCCTCTCCCTTCTTCTCTCTCTAAAAATCAATAAAAACATATTTTAAAAATAGATTTTGTTCTTCATGAATGAATAATGTAGCAACCACAACACAGATCTATTGATGAATATTAAAATATAATCTTTATATTTAATATAAAAATATAATCTTTACTTTTGAAGGTACCACCTACCTAAAACAAGTGTATGATATAAAGGCAGAAGAAAATATACATTTAACTAATAAAGTGCTGGGCAAGGCATTTACTAAAAAGGTGTGCTATTCATTGGTTTGTTCAACATTTATACTTCACTTTTGGAGCTGTTAAATATATTTTTACTTTTTATATTATTAATGCTTAATATACTGTGATTCTAACTTTCAGGTAAATTTTGAAATACATTTATTAATGGAGAATTATGTCATAATTAGTGATTTTCAAAAAAATTGGGCAATTCTCACTTCATTCTTCTGTATCTTTAATTTTTCCTTCACTACTAGATTGTTTCTATCAACACAAATAATAGTTTTTTCTCCCATCTTAAAAAAAAATTCTTGTTCCCAATTATCCCCTTAGTGACTGCCCTACATCTTTCCATTTACAACTAATCTCTGAAAGGGTTGTCTGTACTTTCTAAATTCAGTTCCTGTAAGCCCTGCCACTGCATCAGAATTACCCTTGTTACTGACCCTCAGGCTGGTCACTTCTCAGTCCTCATCTTACTTGACAGCAGCATTGAATACTTTCTTTATTTGGCTTTCAGACACTATACTCTCCTAGTTTTGCCTCCTCCCTCTCTGGCTGCTACTTTTAATCTCCTTTGTTGATTCCTTCTCACTTCTCCAGCCTTTAAATTGGGAATGCTCCAACATTTGGAATTTGGACCACTCTCTGTTCACATTTACTCCCTCATTCACTTTATCCAGTACCATAGCTTTAGGTGTTCATTCATTTGCTGATGAGCATAAGTCATTTAGTGTTCTCAGAATGTAATATAGTAAACTAAACTCCTTATCTTCCCACCCCGCAACTTCCTTCTCAGCTTCCCTCTTCTCAGTAAATAGCAACTGCATTCTTTTGATCAGCCTTCGTGTTACCCTTCATACCTAGAGTTCTTTCTCCCCACATCTGATAATTCCCCACATCTCTGTCACCATATTCTCTTGTCTTATACACTTAAGATATATAAAAAATTCAATCACTGATCACCTTTTCCACTGCTACATCTCTGATCAAGTCACCTTCATGTCTTGTTTGCATTATTGCAAAAGCCTCCTATAATTGGTCTTTCTGTTTCTGCCATTGATTTACTTCAGTCCTTTCTTAATAAAGCAGGTAGAGTAATTATATTAAAAATAAGTCATGTTGACCTCTCATCTCAATCAGAATAAAAGGCAGAGTCCTAGAAATGGCTCTCTCTGGTGAACCTGTTATTCCCACACCTCAACTACTTTTCTCCGCTCATTCATTCTGATCGTCATACTGGTGACTTTGCCATTCTTAGAATATGTCAGGCAAGCTCTTACTTCAGAGCTTCTCCACTGGCTCTTTTGCTGCCTGCAACATTCTTTTCTTATTATCTACATAGCTCATTCCCTCATCAACTTTGGATTTTGACCTAAATGTCAACTTGGGCTTTCCTTAACAACATAATCTAAAATTGCAGATCTCCCACACATGACCCCCATTCTCCTTTTTCCTTTATGTTTCTTTTCCTGTCAGCCTTATTACCATCTACCATCCCACTTATTTTACTTTTCCTATTTATTTTCTGGAATGTAAAGGCAAGAATTTTGCTTGTTTTGTCTATTGCTCTATCCTCAGCACGTAGAAGTACAGTGCCTGGTTCATGTTATACGTGATTTGCTGAATGAATGAATGCAGTTTTTTAAAAAATAGTCAACACAAAAAAATTTAAAAATAGTTCAGGGATTTTGCGAGTTCTTGGATTATTTAATAAGCACTCAAAATACTTTAGTAAACAACATGACTGGAACTAAAACTGTTAGAGATCCTTTTTCCAATAAACTATTGCAACTTTGATTGAAAATAAAACACAAGTTGGCAAGACTTGTGAGACAACAGGCAGACAGCATTCCACTTGCAAGAGCCTCATTCAATTATGTCAAATTTAACATTGTTAGCAGTTCACAGACAACAGGGTAAAAGAATTATATTAGAAAACAAAATACCTGAAAAATATAACAGGAACAAACACCTGACAACACTGGCAGTGTGACCCATGACTCGATGTGTTTTTGTTTAAATCCCATGTTGTTTCACTGTGTCCCCCCTTAGCAACACACACAGTGCCAGGCCCTCCAGACTTCACCCTTTGTGTACCCACCATACATATACCTGCAGACAGTGACTTTTGGTGTAAACTTTGAACAAGTTTTAAAGAATCTAAAGCATATGTTTTAGGACAAATTCTGTCAATCACCACAAAATATTTAAACTTATTTCTGCCAAGTGAACATAAAACTAGGTTTCCTCCACTGATAGTCATTATTGAATCAGATTGCAGAGAAGGAAAGGTGCGGGGTCTACTCAGGAGATGAGGTTCTGAGCATAGACTAATAGCTTAGGCAGCCTGTTTACGGCAAACACAGCAACCAGGGTAAACCTGTTCACCACTGAGAACAATCTGATTGACTCCTCTTTCACTTACCCCTCCTTAAGTGAGCACAACAGTGCATGAACGTAACATGGACATACCATGTCCCCTCTGTACAGATAAAGATGTGAGGATTTTCAAATATACACCCTAAATAACTATAAGAAGAGTACCACACACTGATATAACATGACAACTTGCTGCTTTGAACAAATCCTTGGTTTTTTATCATTTGCTTATTTAATTTTATAAGTGTGTAATACTGAAAAATATTATTTGAAATTAAATTGATTAATGAACATACTAGAATGTGGGTTTTTAAAATAATACTTTTGTCATTGAAAGTGTTGGTCATCATTAGTGCAATAGCAAGAATATTGTTATTATTTTAGTTAAAACTTTGTGTTTTGAAATAACTTTGATTTACAGAAGAGTTGCAAAGCTAATATGAGACTATACCTCTCAGGATCCTTATTTTATGTTTTATAAGTATACAGGCTTCAAAAAGCATAAAATGTACCATAGCCTTTTTATCCACTCATCTACTGATGGGCACTTGGGCTTTTTCTTAGCTATTGTAAATTGTGCTGCTGTGAACATAGGGTGCATATATTCTTTCTGATTAGTGTTTCATGCTTCTTAGGACATATTCCTAGAAGTGGGATCACTGGGTCAAGTGGCAGTTCATATTTAATTTTTGGAGGAAACTCCATACTGTTTTCCATAGTCACTGCATCAGTCTGCATTCCCACCAGCAGTGTAGTAGGGTGCCCTTTTCTCCACATCCTCACCAGCACTCGTCATTTGTTGATTTGTTGATGGTAGCCATTCTGACAGGTGTGAGGTGAATACTATGCAGCTGTAAACAAGAAGGATCTCTTACCCTTCGAGGCAGCATGGAGGGACCTGGGGAACATTAGGCTAAGTGAAATAAGTCATTTAGAGAAAGACAGGTATCATATGATCTCACTCATATGTGGAATCTAAAGAACAAAATAAACTGATGAATAAAATAGATCCAGAGACAAAGAAGCATGGAAAAGACTGATGAATCTCAGAGGGAAGAAGGCAGGGGTAGGTAGGTGGGTGGAAAGAGATTAGCCAAAGAACTTATATGCATATATATGCATAACCCACGGACACAGACAATTGTGTGGTGAAGGCCTGGGGTGGGGGCAGGTGCTGGGTAGAAGGGGTTAATGGGGGGGAAAAAGGGACATCTGTAATACTTTCAACAATAAAGATAATTTTTTAAAAAAACCTTAAAAGAAAAATTTATTCTACCAGTAGATCTTTTGTTGGGTTATTGCTTTTTAAAATATTTTTTGAAAAACCATCACACAACTACTATTTTCAAGTTTTTCTTTTCTGTTTTTTACTTTATTTTTATTGTTGACACTGTTACAGATGTTCCCTATTTCCCTCCCTTTGCTCCCCTCCCCCATTTTCTCTGCCATCACCACATTGTTGCCTGTGTCTAAGTTTCATGCATATATGTTCTTTGACTAATGCCTTCACCTTCTTTTATCCAGTCCCAAATGGCGCTTCCCTTCTGACATCTGTCAGTCTATTCCATGTATCCATGCCTCTATTCCTATTTTGTTCATCAGTTTATTTTTGTTCATTAGATTCCACATATAAGTGAGATCATAATTATTTTCTGTCTTTGACTACATATGTAACTATATGGATTTTTGTTTCCTAATTATGACATCCATTTTTTTCATGTTTCATTATTATCTTTTTATTTTATTTTTTATTGAATTTATTAAGGTAACATTGATTTGAAAACTATACAGATTTCAAGTGTACAACTCAATAAAACATCATCAGCACACTGAATCGTGCACCCATCGCCTCAAGCAAAGTCTCTTTCAGTCCCCATTCCCCCTGTTTTTGCCAGCTTCCTCCTATCCCCACCACCACTTCTCTCTGGCTATCACCACACTTTTGTTTGTGTCTATGTGTTATGTATATATAAATTTTTTGCTTAATCCCTTCACTTCCTTTTATCCAGTCCCCCAAACCCTCTCCCCTCTAACAGCTGTCATTCTTTTCTTCTATGTGTCCTGCCTCTGTTTCTGTTTTGTTGGTCAGTTTATTTTGTTCATTGTATATTCTACATATAAGTGAGATCAAATTAAAATGTCCATACTACCCAAACCAATCTATAGATTAACACAATTCCTATTAAAATACCAATGGCATATTTCAAGGATCTAGAACAAATATTCTAAAACTTTATATGGAATCACAGGAGACCCCGAATTTGTCTTTCTTTGACTGGCTTATTTCACTTAGCATAATAATCTCCAGGTCCATTCATGCTGTCCCAAAAGCTAAGATTTCTTTCTTTTTTTTCCTTTTCTTTTTTTTTTAACAGCTGAGTATTATTTCATTGTGTGAATGTATCACAGCTTTTTTATCCATTCCTCTACCAGTGGGCACTTGGGCTATTTCCAGATCTTGGCTATTGTAAATAATGCTGCAATGAACACAGAGGTGCATATATTCTTTAGAATTAATGTTTAAGTTCTCTTCCGATGTATTTCCAGAAGTGGGATCACTGAGTAAAAAGGCAGTTTCCTTTTTAATTTTTTGAGGAAACTCTATACTGTTTTCCATAGAAGTTGCACCAGTCTGCATTCCCACCAGCGGTGCAGGAGGGTTCCATTTTCTTTACATCCTCGCCAGCACTTGTTTGTTGATTTATTGATTGTAGCCATTCTAGCAGGTGAGAAGTTTTAATTTCTCATTGTGGTTTTGACTTGCATCTCTCTGATGATTAGTGACCTTGAGCATTTTTTCCTTATGTCCTTTGGCCATCTGTATGTCCTCTTAGGAGAGGTGTCTGTTCAGGTTGTTTGCCCATTTTTTAATTGGATTGTTGGTCTTCCTGGTGTTGAGTTGTGTATATATTTTTGGAAATTAACGCTTTATCATATGTATCATTGACAAATATATTCTCCCATACAGTGGGCTCCCTTTTCATTTTGTTGATGGTTTATTTTGCTGTGTAGAAGCTTTTTAGTTTGATGTAGTCTGTGGAGATATATTAGCAAAAATAGTGCTACGAGAAATGTCTGAGATTTTATTGCCTGTTTTTCCCCTAGGATTTTTATGGTTTTGCAGCTTAAGTCATTTATCCATTCTGAGTTTATTCTTGTGTATGGTGTAAGTTGTAGGACTAGTATCACATTTTTGCATGTACTTGTACAATTTTCCCAACACCATTTATTGAAGAGACTGTTTTTACTCCATTGTGTGCTCCTGTGCCCTTTGTCAAATATTAATTAGCCATAAAGGCATGAATTAATTTCTAGGGTTTCTGTTCTGTTCCATTGATCTATATTCTTGTTCTTATGCCAATACCATGCTGTTGTGTTTACTGTAGCCATATAGTTTGACATCAAGTGGCATGATTCCTCTTTGTTCTTTTTCAAGATTACTGAGGATATTCAGGGTCTTTTGTGATTCCATATAAATTTTTGGAATATTTGTTCTAGATCTTTGAAATAGGCCATTGGTATTTTAATAGGAATTGTGTTAATCTATAGATTGGTTTGGGTAGTATGGACATTTTATTGATGTTAATTCTTCCTGTTTGTAAGCAAGGTAAATGCTTCCACTCATTGTATCTTTCTTAATTTCTTTCTTCAGTATCCTATAGTTATCTGAATATAGGTCTTTTACCTCCTTGGTAAAAGTTATTCCTAGGTACCTTACTTTTTTGTTGCAATAGAAAATGGGATTGTTTTCTTAATTGCTCTTTCTGATAGTTAATTATTGGTATATAAAAATGCCACCGATGTTTTCCCTGTACAGTTTGCCCAGTTGGTTGGATCATAGTCCCTTACACCAAATGGTGGCGGGTTCCCTTTCAGGGCACATACCTGGGTTTTGGGTTTGATCCCTGTTCATGGTGTGTACTGAAGGTAATAAGATCAGTGTTTCTCTTTCACATCAATATGTCTCTGTCTGTCTCTCCTTTCTCTCTCAAAATCAATAAAAAGTGTATCTTCCAGTGAGGATTTTTTTAAAAATCCACCAATTTTTGAATATTAATTGTGTATTATGCTATTTTGCAGAATTCACTTATTAGATGTTGTTTTTGGTGGAGTCTTTAGGGTTTCCTTTGTATAATATCATGTGATCTGTGAATAATGACAGTTTTACTTCCTCCTTTTCAATTTTGATGCCTTTTATGTTTTCTTCTTGTGTGATTGCTGTTGCTAGGGCTTCCAATACTATATTGAATAAGTGTTGAAAGTGGACATCTCTGTTTTATTCTTGATCTTAAGGGAAATGCTGTTAGTTTTTGTCCATTAAGTATGATGTTGCCTGTGGGTTTGTCATATATGACTTTATTACGTTGAGGTATGTTCCTTCTTTTCCCACTTTGCTGAGAGTTTTGTCATAAATGGGTACTGGATTTTACCAAATTCTTTTTCTACATCTATTGAAATGATCATGTGATTTTATCCTTTATTTTGCTTAAGTGATATATCAGTCTGTTGATCTGCAAATATTGTACCAACCTTGCAGCCCTGGAATAAATCCTGGTGTATGATCTTTTTATTGTATTATGGGCTCCAGTTTGCTAATATTTTTTTGAGGACTTTTGCATGTATGTTCCTCAGGGATATTGGCTTGTAATTTTCTTTCTTGTAGTATCTTTATCTGGTTTTGGAATTAGGGTAATGCTGGCCACATAAAATGAGCTTGGAAGTTTTCTTCCCTCCTCCTGAATTTTTTGGAATAGTTTGAGAAGAACAGGTGTTGTTTCTTCTTTGAATGTTTGGTAAAATTCACCTGTGAAGCCATCTGGTCCAGGACTTTTGTTTGCTGGGAGTTTTTTTATTTTTTATTACTGCTTCAATTTTATTGGTTTTAATTCGTCTATTCAGGATTTATGATTCTTCCTGATTGAGTTTTGGAACATTGTATGTTTCTAGAAATTTATCTATTTTGTCCAGGTTGTCCAATTTGTTGGCATATAGTTGTTCACAATATTTTTTTTACAATTTTTTGTGTTTCTTTGGTGCCAGTTGTTACTTTTCCTCTTTCATTTCTGATTTTATTTATTTGGTCATCTCTTTATTCATTAATGAGTTTGGTTAAAGGTTCATCAGTCTTGTTTATCTTTTCAAAGAATCTTCTCTTGGTTTCATTGGCCTTTTGTATTGTTGTTTTTTGACTCTATGTCATTTACTTCCACTCTGATCTTTATTATTTCCTTCCTTCTACTTACTCTGGGCTTTGTTTGTTCTTTTTCTAGTTCCTGTAGGTTTAGGTTATTTATTTGAGATTTTTCTTGCTTCTTGGGTTAGGCCTGTAATGCTATGTATTTCCCTCTTAGGACTGCTTCCACTTTGTCCAATAGATTTTGGGTTGATCTGTGTTCATTTTCATTTGTTTTTAGGTAACTTATGATTTCTTCCTTGATCTCATTGTTAACCCACTCACTGTTTAATAACGTGTTATTTAGTCTCCATGTGTTTAAATGTTTTTTAGGTTTTTTATTATAGTTGATTTCTAGTTTCATACCATTGTAGTCAGAGGAGATGCTTGATATTATTTTAATCTTGAATTTATTAAGACATACTTTGTGTCATAATATGTGGTCTGTCTTTGAGGATGGTCCATGTGCATATGAGAAGAATGTATATTCTGCTGCTTTGGTTTGAAATATTCTGTAAATAGAAAATCCATCTGATTCAGTACGTTGTTTAAGATTGCCTTTGCCTTGTTGAGTTTTTGTCTGGAAGATCTATCCATTGATGTCAGTGGGTGTTAAAAATCCCCTACTATGACTGTTGCTGTCAATCTCTTCTTTAATGTCACATTATTATATTTTTAATGGCATAACAATAAGCCATATTGCTGATGCTCATTATTAATAGACTGTGCTCCTCCTGTTGGAGGTTGACATCTAGTGTGGTAGAAATAAGAATGGAAAAGAATGTGTAAATGTGAGCAGTAGGTTTTGTCTTCTGATTAAATGTAGAATAAGGATTTATATAAATATTTTTCCACGATTACAGCACTTATTATCCTGAGTGGCTAAAAGATAATGATCCTAGGAAAAGAACAGAGGATGAAGAAGAAGAACTGTGTGAGTAAAAGGAAGAGGGTATTCTTAAAATGATGAGTTTATAGAACAGCACTATCAGGAGAATTTGATTAATCATGTGGGAAGCCTGGATAGCTGTTTATGTCTCTGATGTAAGTTTTCTCATCTGTCATTTAAGTATTGGACTAGCAGATCATTGCTGAAGTGTCTTTCTAACTGGAATAATTGCTATGTCTTTTGTTTTATTTGAACTTTATTACTGTTTCTTCTGATTTTTTTCTAGTGACCTTTTAGAAAACTTTCAGTTTATAAAATGAAAAGAGAATACAATGCTCAATCCTGAGTGCACTGGAAATTAAACTTTCCTTAATACTGGAACACTTGACTTAACAAACAGGAGTTACAGAAGTACTGTTTCATTTTATCTTTCTCTGACAGAAATAACTCCTCATAGATAAGAATTGGAGCAAGGAAGATGGGATTAAAGCCCAAACTTGGAAAAAACATTCTGGAATTTTCTTTAATACTTTTGTGATTCTTTTATTAACTCCCAGAAATCTCAAAAAAGTTATTCAGAAAAAGTAATACAATACAAATATAATACACTTATGTATATAGGTATATAAAATAAATGTAATAAATATAATCTAGAGGAACAATATCACATAGAAGAAAAGAACAGCCTTAAAAATTACTCAGCTTCCATTCAAATATCAGTTTTACTCCCATAGATGAAAGAAGGTGAAGAGATTAGCCAAAGAACATATATGCATAAACCATAGACACAGATAACAGTGTGGTGATGGCCAGAGCGAGGGGGATGCAAGGGCTGGGTGGAGGTGGACAAAGGGGTTGGAAATGGGAACATTTGTAATAGTGTCAACAATAAAAATAAAGTTTTTTTAAAAAAAGGTTGATAGACCCTTCCCTCATTGTTTTTAATTTAATAGGTCTGGGATAAGGTCCCAGAATTTCCAGTAAATTTCTAACAAGTTACCATGTGGTGCTGATGCTGTTGTTCTGTGGATCGTACCTTGAGAAACTACACCTAACTGAACCGAGTAACTCTACTTCACCCCCCCCAATTAAAAATTAGTAATGTTTGAATTGGATGCATTAAGGGTAATTCTGTGGCTCTTTTTATACCATAAAGACAAATATTGACCAGTTTCAGGTAATTGGAACTAATTTTTTCTGTTATTTAAATACCAAAATCACTCCTTTGTTTAGAGAGGAATTATTTGTGTAAAAGTAGGGTGACTTTCCTTTTTATTTCTTGAATTTAAAAATAGCATTATTTCACCCTAGCTAGGTGGCTCAGTTGGAGCATCGTTCTGTACACCAAAAGGTTACAGGTTCCATTCCAGTCAGGGCACATACTTAGGTTGTGGGTTTGATCCCTGGTCAGAGTGCATGTGAGAAGCAGCTGATGTTTCTCTCTCTCACTGATATTTCTCTCTCTCTCTCCCTTCCTGTCTCTCTGAAAATCAACTTAACAAGTTGCATTATTTCTAACTTTGAGATACATTTCCTCTATTCCCACTTTGCTGAGAGTTTTTATCAGAAATGGGTGCTGGGTTTTATCAAATGCTTTTTCTGCATCTGTTGATAAGATCATGTGGTTGTTATCCTTTTTTCTTTATGTGGCGTGTATCACATTTATTGATTTGTGGATATTGTAGCAATCTTGCATCCCCCGGAATAAATCCCACTTGGTCATGGTTTGTGACCTTTTTAATCTGGAATCTAATGAACAAAACAAAGTAACAAAGTAGAGATAGATTCATGGATACAGAGAACAGATTTATAGCTGTCAGAGGAGAGTGGTTTGGAGGCTGGATGAGAAAGATGAAGGGATTAAGGAAAGAAAAAAAGAAAGATTCCTGGTCCCAAACAGCAGTATGGTGATTGCCAGAGGGAAGGCAGGGTTGGGGAGAGATAGTAAAAGGGGGATAAATGGTGATCAAGGAGACTTGACTTGGGGTGGTAAACACAATACAATATACAGATGATGTAGAATTTTATTTGTCACCCCAATAAATTCAATAAAAAAAAACGCATTATTTCTGAGACTAATATAAAAAATCGTTTTTTAAAGTCTTACTGCAGAATAGTAATCTGCTAGATCTGACAAAGTAATGTAAACAACATGCTATAGAATCTTGCTTACACTACTTTTTTTAAAGGATACTCGATATTGTGGGTACTAAAGATTGTTTACCAGTCATTTATATTACATATTCAACTTTGCTTTTATAAATTTTATTTAAACATTTCAAAAAATACTTTAAAACTAAATACATCTTAACATCTCATGCTTTTGCTTTAAATAAAAACAGATTGATAATGCTAATACCATGGTAAAACTATCATGTTTTTGCATAAATCACATTTTCTATTTTGCAATAATAAGAATACCTTTCAAAAATAGATGGAGAAAATATAAAAGGCAAATTGCTGCTGAAAATTTACATAGTCTTTAAGGAATTCAGTAAGGAAGTGTTCACTGACTATTAACAGACTATTCGATATTATTTTAAATTTCCACTTAAGTTATAAAAGATTCAGCATATTACCCTTTTGGACATTTAAAAATAGTAAAACACCTTCTTTTTAAGAGCAGGAACAATGTGTTTGAAATAAATTCATTTTATGATTGTAGTTATATTTGAAGAGTGTACCTTTTTAAATTTATCTTTATTGCTTAATTTTTTTTAAATTTATCTTTATTGTTGAAAGTTTTACAGATGTCCCCCTTCCTCCCCCCCATTGACTCCCTCCACCCTGTTCCTGACTCCTCCCCAGGCTTTCACCATACTATTATTGCCTGTGTCCATGGGTTATACATATATGCATATAACTTCTTTGGTTAATCTCTTCCTGTCCTCACCCACTCTCCCTCTGCTATATGTCAGTCTTTTGCATGCTTTAATGTCTCTGGGTTTATTTTGTTTATTTTGTTCATTAGATTCCACATATAAATGAGATCATGTGGTGTTTATCTTTCTCTGCCTGGCTTACTTTACTTAGCATAATATTCTGTAGGTCTCGCCATGTTGTCTTAAAGGGTAAGAGATCCTTTATTTTGACAGCCACTCATCTACTGACGGGCACTTGGGCTGTTTCCAAATCTTAGCTATTGTAAATAACACTGCTATGAACATAGGGGTGCATATATTCTTTCTGATTGATGTTTCAGGCTTCTTACGACATATTCCTAGAAGTGGGATCACTGGGTCAAATGAAAGTTCCATTTTTAATTTTTTGAGGAAACTCCCACACTTTCCCAAGTGGTTGTAGCAGTCTTCATTCCCACCAGCGATGTGCTAGGGTTGTTTTCTTCACATCCTTGCCAGTACTTATTGTTTGTTGATTTGTTGATGGTAGCCATTCTGGCAGGTGGGAGGTGGTACCTCATTGTCATTTTAATTTGCATCTCTCACATGATTATTGACATTGAGCTTTTTTTTTCCCCTGTCACTTGGCCATTTGTAAGGCCTCTTTGGAGAAGTGTCTATTTAGGTCCTCTGCCCATGCTTTAATCTGCCCATCCTTTAATTGGATTGTTTGTCTTCCTTTTGTTGAGTTGTATGAGTACTTTATATATTTTTAAAAATCCCATTTACCATTGCACCAAAAATATTAAGATACTTAGGAGTATACTTAACCAACGACGTAAAAGACCTATATTTGGAAAACTATAGAACATTGAAAAAAGAGATAGAAAAAGGTAAAAACAAGTGGAAAAATATACCGTGTTCATGGATTGGTTGAATTGACATCATTAAAATGTCTATACCACCTAAGGCAATCTATAGATTCAATACAATCCCTATTAAAATATCAATGGTGTATTTCACAGATCTAGGATAAATACTCCAAAAATGTATGTAGAACCCAAAAAGACTCTGAACAGCCACAGCAGTCTTGAGAAAGAAGAACAAAGTTGAAGGGATCACAATGCTGGATATCAAGCTATACTACAAAGCCACTTTAATCAAAACAGTCTGTTACTGGCACAAGAACAGGCATACAGATCAGTTGAACAGAACAGAGAACCCAGAAATTGACCCAACCCATTATGGCCAATTCATATTTGACAAAGGATGCAAGAGTGTACAATGGAGTAAAGACAGTCTATTCAATAAATGGTACCGGGAAAATTGGACAGATACATGCAAAAAAATGAAACTAGGCCACCAACTTACACCATACACAAGAATAAATTCAAAATGGATAAAAGACTTCAATGTAAGTCATGAAACCATAACAATCCTAGAAGAAAATGCAGGCAGCAAAATATCAGACATCTCATGTAGCAGAATTTTCACTGGGACAATGCCTAGGGCAAGAGAAACAAAGGAAAAAATAAATAAGTGGGACTACATCAAAATAAAAAGCTTCTGCACAGCCAAAGAAACCAGCATCAAAATGAAAACCCACCATATGAGAGACCATATTTACCAATGGTACATCCGATAAGGGGTTAATTTTTTAAAAGTATTGTGTTAAACATTGGACCTTGCCTTTAATTGTATTCAGATTGCCTCACTTTTTTTATTACTTCATTCTGTAAAAAGTAACAGTATAAGAGAATGAACAAGGGTCTCTGCCAATAAGCCATGTGGTGGCAAAGATAGGTGAAGCCAGAGGTGATTAACATTAGAGGAAATAAGTCTTCAAAAATATACTGGGTGAGGGGTCAAAACAAAGTCAAGGTCACATAGGGAAAAGAGCAGGCTAGCTTCATGGGCATGTGACCTGTGCAGTCAGACACGGCCCAGTACTCTGAAGGGCCCTGTACTTGATGTAATTCTCTGCTGTTTCCATCTTAAAATTAATAATTTGCAAACAGGGGCCCCTGCAATTTCATTTTGCAGATGATGTAGCTGATCCTGAAATAAATAAAAAGGGGAAAGGATGCAGAGATTTCTGCTGTCTCCTTGGTTTTTCATTCCTTTTCCCAAGGTAGGTAGAATGGGAATCTATCAATTTTTTAAATGATTAATTGTAGACAATGAAAACATTGTAGGAGATTAGACTACTTTGAAAGCAATTATATGAGTGTACACTTCAGTCACTTACCAAAGAATTAGGTAAGGAGGTCAGAGTTTGTTTTAAAATGTTTTTATAAAAGTATCAAAGATGGTCAAATTTCCAATAGAGACTTTACTAAGCCAATATATATAATATGCACAGTTTAAGAAGTAAATATTATTGGAAATACAGAATTTTATTCTTGAATTAACCTAGTACATACATGTTTATGCAAACAACAGTAGTGTGTTCTTAATCACAAAGCTTGATGCTTTATATTCAGTGCAGTACTTTATTATTTTTTCATTATCTCCTCCTAATATTGTTATTATCTTTATCATAGTAATTGTTTCTTGCCATTACTGTTTTTGTAAAGTTTATTTTTAAAAGATTTTGCAAATTAAAATTTAGAAATTTAAAATCTCAAACTATTGTTTTTAAAGAGCTTTATTAGTTACTTTTATTTGATAGCTACATAGTACTCACCTATTTAAAATGGAAGGTACTGTCTATAGACTTTTTTTTCTAGATCTCATAGTTTATTAATTTCAGTTATTGCATAGCCAAGCTAAAAAATAAAACCAAACTGGTTTAAATTCTTTCACATGAGTTCTTTTAGTCTAATAAACTGTGGAATAATGAGGGGATGGAGAAATTACCTAACTTCATTAAGGATCCTTGCAAACTTAAGTATGGCAATGTAAGATTTGCTGAAATTTATAATTCCACTTCACAGGTCTCCACCAGAATTAACTGTCTTTAAATCACATGATATAGAATAAGACACTACTATTGTTTTAGGAGCAAAATTGTGAAAAAAGAGTAGGGAGAAATAACTGACAATGCTCCTTGTTTCCCTACAAATTTAGTAAAAGTATGTGCCCACTTTTATAAAAAGTGTCTAGTAATGTAACTGAGAACTAACTTTAAAACTAGAGGAGGGAATACCAAAGTTTTCATTATAAGGTGACTCAGCTATAAGGTGGGATTTCAATTTTAAAATTGATAAAATACATTTCTTTAAGACTCCTTCCTATGTAATTTTTAAGGACTCATTGGCTCAATTTTAGATCTCTTTGTCTTTAGTCCAAAATGTATTAGCCCTTTAGAAAGTGTCTCCTGGGTTCTAAAGTATTCCAAAAGAGCTATCAGGAAGCATCAGGCTGAAGGGTTAAGCAGGGAGTACTGCTATCAGCCTAGTAAAGGTGTTAAAGCTCTTTTATACCTTAGAAGTACAACTAAAAGAGAAAACCCCAACTTAAAGCTAAGTGACGTACCCTACTGTTTCTCCCATTGCAAGAGGACATTTTTAATATGTTTTTATTGATTTTAGAGAGAAAAGAAGGAAGAGGGAAAGAGAGAAAAACATTGACCAGTTGCCTCTGTACATGCCCCGACCAGGGACTGAATCTGCAACCTGGGCATGTGCCCTGACTGGGCATCAATCCAGAGACCTTTCAGTGCATAGGGTGATGCTCAACCAACTGAACCACACTGGCCAGGGCAAGAGGACATTTTTAAAGAGTCATATGGTTAATAATTTTAAAAAGCCATCGAGTCTAAATTATGGACAAGAGTTATTTCATTAATTTTTATCCAGAATTACAAGATTATATATTAAGGTTATATAGAAAATAAACTACATTAGAAGCATTAGTTCTACACCTAGTTTTGCACAACATTGTACAAAGTAATAACCGCAGAAATGAAGCTAAATATGATATCTACTCATCAGAAGCTTAAATCATCCAATATCAGCATACACATGCAGAAGTATCTGCCCCTAAAACAACTCTCTTGGTTGCCTGCTATTGCATCAAACCATGTGCAGTCACACATGCTTTTTCCTGCCATCACCTGACAAAGCACTGACCCCTTTCGAACTTCCCTTTTCTCTTAGTAGCATATCCATGGACCAGCACAGTGATTTTCAACCTTTTTCATTTCATGGCATACATAAACTAATTACTAAAATGCTGTGGCACACCAAAATATATATTGTATTTTTTGTAGATCTGACCAAAAAAAAAAAAAAAAAGGTATAATTTTGATGCATTCACACCAGACGGCTATTGTGTTAGCTGTTGTCATTTTTTATTTGACAATCTAAGGGAAAAGAGGTCAGTGCCCCTGACTAAATAGTCGGCTATTGCATGTTTGAAAAATTCTTGCAGCAAAGTAGTTGAAAATGGTTGAACTAGCAAAGTTGGAGTCATTTTTTATTTTCTCTTTCCACTTTACCCTTTTCGGTCTTAGATAGGATTTTTGCACATTGCTTAATGTCTCTGCGCCTAAGTTTTTTTGTTATTTCATAGGGAAATAGTAAAGCTTTGTTGCCAGTTTAATTAAATGAACTAATGCGTGAAAGCACTCAGCATAATGCTTGGCACATAATAGTTGAGTTTTAGTTCAGCAGATGTTGTTTTGCCTCTTATCAACTGGTAATAAATCTACTGAAAAGGTAATAATTTAGAGAAAAAGTTTAAATGAATTGTGATTTGTGCCAAAATTTTGGTTTGTATTTATACAGTGGATTAGGCATAAAGTAGTTCTCAGAGATGTTATCAAGTGTTTCTTCTTTACCTTGTTTAGTTTTTTAAAGGTTAATTGGAGACTGTCAAAAAGAAGCATCACTGTCCTACAAAGTACCTATCAAATTATAAATTTTAATTATCTTAAAATTAGTCTGAAAATTAGTGAGGGGTTGTTACATGAGACAGGTTATACTTAGTTCTAAATTTAGTTATGAAATTATTTGCTTCTCAAACTAAGGCAAGTCTCTAATTTCATATTTCCATCAATGTTGCAAATTAGTATTTTCATATCCCTACCTATAATAACTCATAGATTACCTGCTCATAATATCCCTGTCCTGTGTGGCATCGTATTGGGCACTCCATAATATTTATACCAAACCATTGCCTATTATAACAATCTCTCTTCTGTCTTTTAAGATCCCTTAGCAAAGTAAAATTCAGTCCTAACCTAGACTTTTTGATACATTGAATAAGAAGAACAGGTCTCAAAGAATGATAAAAGAGTTGTTCATACTTGATAAAGCTTAACCGTTGAGAGATTGGAACTAAAACTTAACATTAGTGGATTAGCTTCATTCAGACAAGGTTATTGAGAAACAGGAATTACAGATTTCCTTCAATCCAGTTTTATCAGATTCACATTGTTCCTCATTCAGAATCATTTTACCTACCTCTTTGCCTACCTTCATCATCCACTTTTCAAAGAACTTTGACCTGGTTGGCATTGTTGATGGTGAAACGCAGTGCCCTGAAGTCATTCCTTTGGATACAAAATCTGTTTTCAATATAATTAGTTGTTGAAGAAGAACATGATTTTTGTGAAAAGATGGTATAGTCCTATAAAAATAGATTGACCTTGCTTATTTAATTTTGGAAAAATGTCAGATTCTTAAGAACCACTGGTGTGATACATGTGTCTAAAAAATTACATTCTTGAGAAATGGTGCGAGGAATATTTAGCCCATGTATAGTAAATTAATTAATCAAGGATGCCTTCATAATCCATGCTGCAGCTACTATTACTGGTACTATTATGACTACTACTGGTATAGAAAAAATATCTCTGGTCATGGAGGTTGGGGAGCAAAGGTATTGGGTTGGTATAGGTAGTGGGATCACATCTCTTTTAAAATCTTTTTGCTTACCTTTAATTTTTCTCAAGTGAAAATTAGAGTCCTCTGTACTTAATTTTTTTTTAATTTAAAAATAACTCATCCTGCCCTGGCCAGTGTGGCTCAGTTGGTTGGAGCATCATCCCATGTACCAAAAGGTTGCCATTTTGATTCCTAGTTGGGGCACATTCTTGGGTTGCAGGTTTGATCCTGGTAGGGGCACATTCGATCCGTGGTGAGAGCACATACGGGAAGCAGCCAATCAGTGTTTCTCTTATACATTGATATGTCTTTCTCTCTCTTTTTCTCTCTCTCTCTTTCTCTCTCCTTTCCCTTAACTCTAAAAAAATAAATAACACATCCCATCTTATTAGACTTGTTTAAGTCATCATTTTTCATTTATGTAATTCATTTCTGACATTTATACTGCCCATTACTCAATACTTTGACATACATTGGCAAATTTAAGATTCTATATATAGAAATGTGAAAAATTCATTTGAATATAAAACCTGTATTTGGAATTTTTTTGCCTTCTCAAGGATAACCTAAAAACACTAATACTGGTTAGTTATTGTGTTTATAAATGGTTATTAACAACAATGTTAATTTCTCTTACATTGTGAACAATAACAAAATTAATCAGATTTACCCAGTGTTTTAAGAGCTACCCAAGTTGACACTCAGAATTTAAAAGGGCTTCAGAATATGAGATATCTAATTGCTAATTAAGGCTGTAACTATTTTTAATAATCTTAGATGTAAATGCTATGTTTTATTGGCTTTCTACTCCACCTTGTCATTGCTATCCTCTATTTAATTAGTTTATATCCAGTGTAGAAGTGTGATTATCTTAGGAGTGATATTTTTTCCCCAGATGTTAAATATGGCATATTATTTTCTATTAACAAAAAGTATCTTGACTAAATATTTTTGTTCTTGATTGGTTATTATTTAATATTTTATATGTTTGGGATATTTAGTTTTAAGTATTTTTATAAGTGGGTTCTTAATCTTTTTATCTTTTTGTGACATAGACTTCTGAGCCAAAATTGGTATAATTAAATATGTTGATTTAATTTTTTTCATTTTTACATTCTACTATTGTAGTACAAAATAAAATAGCCTTTGCTACCACATGCAAGCTAGTCATCAGGTGTGGCCAGCTTTTTTTTTGACTGACAAGAATGTTTATTAACTGGCTCCTACATAAAGTTCCAGTCCTGGAAGCCATCAACAGACTCCATGACCTTCACCAGCCTTAAGGTCACTGACCCTTTTCCTTCTATATCAGAATTATTGGTTTAAGGCAAGGATGGGAGGACATGAGGACATGATGAATCTGGTCTGAGCAGAAAGTATGGCATGGCAGAAGGCTGAGCTGTTCTTCTTGTCCAGCCCTGGGGCGGTCCAAGAACCCTCTAGTCATCTCTGAGCCAATCTAGTTCAAGGGCAGCTGTGATCCTTGTCCTTGAATAGGAAAGATCCAGAACTGGCCAAGCCCAAGTCTGTCCCCACAGATCCATTTCTCACTGGGGCAGTGGCAGAGCTGAAGTCAGTTCCTTATTAGCCTTTGTTCAAAGGGAGATGTCGCCTGTCCTTGCCTGCGTTTCGGCACCTTTTTCGACTCAAGAAGCTGTCTAGCTTCTTACTGCGTTTCAACTCCTTGTACTTCTCTGCTAGGTCCAACTGGTGCTGTTCAGGTTTCTTCAGGAAATATGGACGATGGCCCTGCTGGGCCTGAGCTCGCCGCTCCTGCTTCAGGGCCAGGCGAAGCTCCTGCTGCCGCTTTTGTTCCTGCTGTGCCATTTCTTGCTGCTCCATTCGCTGAAGCAGCTGCTGCAGGTTCTCATGCTCCTCCCATGAATGGTGCTTCTTCAACTGCTTTTTCACAAGTTCTTTCTCTTTGGCTCGGATGCCATCCAGGAATTGATACGTTTTATCGAACACTTCAGGATTATATTCCCCTGACAAATTGTCAAAGCAGGGATCCCGGGCTACCTTCTTACAGATGGGGACAACTTGACGCTACTGCTAGTCTCAGTTTTCACTGCCCTGAGTGCACCAGTGGTCAGCCCCCACAGCTGTGCCACACTTTTGGCTCCACCCCATACAAATGCCTTCAGATGGCCACGACCGCTATATACAGTGGTACCTCGATTTTCGAATGTAAGACCCTTCGAATTCTGAAACATTAGAAAACCAAGGGATCAACAGCTGACAGCTAGGCCTCAGGATGTTGCACTCAGCAGAGGCTGTGTGGCATGTTCGACTTCCAAGGCATGTTCAAAAACCGAAGCATTTACTTCTGGGTTTACGGCATTCATAAACCAAAATGTTCACCAGTGGAGAAGTTTGAAAACCGAGGTACCACTGTACTTCCATCCATGGGTGTATCTGGGCCCTGCAACCCCCTGGCTCCCACTACTGAGTGTGTGCCTAGGGATGGCCCCTGCTGGTTACCCAGGCACACTCATTGCTGGAACTGTAGGCACTGCTAAGGACCACACCAGCCCTCACAGTCACTGCTGATGCCATCAGCTGTCACAATCCAGGACCATGCAGTTGTCAGTGTTACAGATCCCAACTGCCAGGCCATTAGGTTCCCCCAACTTGGGGCTTCCATATGCCTCTAATTTGGTATCCTGTGTACAGTTAGAGCTGGTGCAACAGTACACTCTTTTTCACCCTTCAAGTGGTGCCCAAGCTCCCAGCCTTCACATCTTCTGACAGGTAAAGATCTTTAAGGAAGCGAGTTTGTGAAATCTAGAAAATGTGACTGCTTCTTCAAATGCACAGACATCAATGCAAGGAAACAACACCAAAAATTAGGGGGACATGACACCCCCAAAGGAACTCAATAATCTATCCCAGTAACCTACCCCAAATATATGGAGATCCACAAGTTGACTGAAAAGAATTCAAAATAATTGTCCTAAAGAAACTCATCAAGCTATATGGGGACATTTATAAACAATTCAGTGAAATCAGGAAAATAATACAACAAATTCAAACAAAAGGTAGGAAAAAAAATACAAGGAACCAAACAAATTCTAGAACTGAAGAATACAGTAGCTAAGCTAATAAATAATTGAGTCTTCAAAAACAGGCTCAATCAAGCAGGAGAAAGAATCAGTGCATTCGAAGTCAGGTCATTTGAAATTATTTGATTAGAGGGGAAAAAAGTGAAAAAAGCCTACATGATTTATGGATCACTGTAAATGAACCAATATACTAATTATGAGGATCACAGAAGAAGAATAGAGGAAGGGGCAGAGAGCTTCTTTAATGAAATAATAGTTGAGAATATCTCAAACCTGGGGAAAGAAATAGATATGTAGACACAGGAAGCCCACCTGACTCCAAATAGATTGAACATAAAAACGGTTACACCAAGAAACATTTCAATTAAACTGTCAAAAGTCAAACTGAACTTTGAAAGAAAGAGAAAAGTTATTAATCACATACAAAGGAACCCCCTTAAGACTATATTGGTGGCTTTCTCAACAGAAACCTTTCAGACCAGGAGAGGAGAGGATGATATATCTGAAGGTACTGAACGAAAACAATTGCAAATCAAGAATAATGTACCCCGCAAAAGTGTCCTATAAAATGAAGGGAATAAAGCCTTTCTCAGACACAAACAGAGGGAGTTTGTCACCACTAGACTTGCCATCAAAGAAATCATTAAAGGAGTTCTTCAAATGGAATTAAAACATGTTAAACAGCAACATGAAAGTGTAAATCTCATCGGTAAAAGTAAAAATACAGACAAATACAGAATAATATAACACTGTAAAGGTAGTGTGCAAATTAACTGTAACCATCATATAAAAATTAAAAGACAAATGTATTTAGAATAACTATAACCCTGAAAGTTGGATGACAGATTCACAATATAAAAGAGTAAATTTTGATTTCAAGAACACACAGTCTATGGGTGTAAAAGGAGAGTGTTTATATACAGTTGAACGTAAGTTGTAAGCAAATTAAAATTGATGGTTATAAATACAAGATTTATATGAATCTCAAAGTAACCACAAAGGGAAAACTTTTAGTAGATACACAAAAGGTAAACAAAGGAATCAAACAAAATGATACCAAAACAAGATACCAAAAGAAGACAGCAAGAAAGGAACAAAAAGAACTGCAAAACAAAACAATTAAAAATGGAATAAGTTCTTACCTTTCAATAATTACTTAAAATGTAAATGAATAAACTCAATCAAAAGGCATAGAGTGGCTGCTTGAATTTTTTAAAAATGATCTAGTGATATGTTGACTACAAAAGAGACACACTTTAGATATAAAGACACATTGCCTGAAAGTAAAGGGATAGAAAAAGGTGTTCCATAGCAGTGGTGACCAAAAGAGAGCAGGAGTGGCTGTACTTATATCATAAAAAGTAGACTTTAAATCAGAAGTTGTTACTAGAGACAAGGTCATTGTATAATGATAAAATATCAACTCAACAGAGGGAACAGTTGTAAATATATATGCACCCAACATCAGAACACCTAAATATATAAAACAAATATTGAAAGTCTAAAGAAGAAAAATTGACAATAGAATGATAGTAGGAGACTTTAACATCCCACTTTCAATAATGGGTAGAATATCCAGGCAGAAAATGAAGAAAACAGCTGACTTGAACAACACTATAGATCAAATGGACTTAACAGACATATATACAAAACTTTTCACCAAACTACAGAATGTGCATTTTTCTCAAGCACACATGGAACATTCTCCATAATAGGTCACAGTGGGTCACAAAACATCTTAAAAAATTAAAGAAGATTGAAATAATATCAAGTATCTTCTCAGACCATGGTGGAATGAAACTAAAAATCAGTAACAGAAAGAAAATAGAAAAATTCACAAACAGGTGGAAGCTAAACACCACACTCTTGAAAAACTGTTGAGTGAAAGAGGAACTCAAAATGGAATTTAAAAATACCTTTAGGGGAAAAAAATGAAAATAACAACTTACCAAAACTTATAATATGCAGCAAAAGCAATACTAAGAGGAAAATTTATAGCAATAAATGTTTACATTTAAAAAAGAAAAAAAGATCTCAATTAAACAATCTACATTTATTACTCAAGGACCTAGATAAATAGAACAGTCTGCACCCCAAATTAGCAGAAGGAATGAAATAAGATTAGAGCAGAAATAAATGAAACAGAATAGAAAACCAGTACCAAAAAATCAACAAAAGTAAGTGTTGGTTTTTGAGGATAAACAAAATTGACCCACCTTAAACTAGTTTAAGAAAAAAAATGAAAGAGGAAACATTGCAACAAATGATACAGAAATAAAAACAATTATAAGGGGCTGTTACGAACAGTTATATTTTTAGAGATACACAAACTACGGGGAACTGAATCAAGAAGAAATCAAAAGCCTGAAAAGACTAATAACAAAGAGATTGAATCAGTAATAAAAAACATTCCAACAAAGAAAAGCTAGGAACCAGATGGCTTTATGTGGGGAATTCTACCAAACATTCAAAGAAGAACTAATACCAACCCTTCTTAAGGAATATTCCTAAACAATGAGATCACCTTGATTCAAAGCCAGACCCAAAGACAATACAAGAAAACCAAAGGCCTCATGATGAACATAGGTGCAGAAATCCTCAATAAAATACTAGCAAATGGATTCAACAGCATACTGTCTGGCTTCAAATAATATTTCAAAATTATAATAGAACAGTTTGGAACTAGCATAAATAAGTATAGACCAGTGGAACAGAGAACTCAGAATAAACCTATGCTTTACAGTCAACTGATTTTTGACAGTAGTTTCCAGAACACACCATGGGGAAAGGATAGTCTCTTCAACAAATGGTGCTGGGAAAACTGGATATCTAAATGCAAAGAATTAAAGAGGACCTCTTTCTCACACCATCCACAAAAATCAACTCAAAATAAAAACTTAAATATAAGACCTGAAAATCTAAAACTCCTGGAAGAAAACTTAGGGGAAATACTTCTTTACATTGGGCTTGGCAGTAGTTTTTTTAATATGACACCAAAAGGACAGGCAGCAAAATCAAAAAATACACAAGTGGAATTACATCAAACAAAAAGGCTTTGGCACAGCAAAGAAAAAGAATCAAATGAAATGGCAAGCTGCAGAATAAGAAAAAAATATTAGTAAATCACATACCAATAAAGGTTTAATATCCAAATATATAAAGAATTTATACAACTAAATAACCAAAATACAAGTAACCCATTTAAAAGGACAAAGGACCTATTGGCACTTTGCAGAAGAAGAAAATTCAGACAGCAAAAAGGCATATGTAGAGGTGCTCATCATCTCTAATCACAAGGAAATGCAAATCAAAATCAAGAGATATTACTTTGTCTTGTCAGGATAGTTATATCAAAAAGAGAAATGAAGTGTTGGATAGGATATGGAGAATGTGTACTGTTGGTGGGAATGTAAATTGGTGCGACCATGATGGAAAATAGTATGAATATTGCTCAAAAAATTAAAAACAATTGCCAGATGATCTAGCCATCTCACTTCTGGTTATATACCCAAAGGAAATGAAACTAGGATCTCAAAGATATTCCATGCACTCCTATGATTGGTGCAGCATTATTCACAATAGCTAAGATATGGAAACAACCTAAATGTCCTTCAACAAATGAATGGATAAGTGAAATGTTGAATGTATAGTGTGTGTGTGTGTGTGTGTGTGTGTGTGTGTGTGTGTGTAAGGTGTCCCAAAAAAATGTATACACACTTTAACAGCTGATAACTCACTTCATTTTCACTCCTTTTCAGGTTTACCTGATTTGAAATAATGGGTGAAGCCAGACTAAGCTTTGAACAAAGAAAATTTATCCTAAAGTGCCACTAGACTTTTTTTTTGTGGTGATACATCAACGATAAAGTTTATGGTACAAAACTGGCAACAGTTGATGAATTAAGGTCACACAAATACTGAAAGACATGATCTTGATGTTTGTGATTCCATTGCTTAGTGTTCTCAGAAGTGCCTGGACCTGAACAGTCATCAGTTTGAAAACAGACATTGACCAAAAAAAAAAATTATTCATTTCTGTAGGTTCTTTTAAATTTTGAAAATGAACTGAATGTTAATAAACACTGACTTTATAATCATTCAAAGTGTGTATACATTTTTGGGGGGAACCCTGTATATAAATGTATGCATGTATGTATACAGACAAAAAATTGGATATTATTCAGGCTTCAGAAATAAGCAAATTCTGCCAATATGAGCAGACTGGATAGAGCTGAAGGATATTATGCTAAGTGAAATAAGCAAGATCAAAAAGAAATACTCCATGATCTCACTTCTATGTGGAATCTAAAATAATCAAACACAGAATCAGAGTAGAACCGTGTTTAGGATCTGGGGTGTGAGGATGGGGTCATAGTCAAAGGATACGAAGATTCAGTTGTAAAGACAAATAAGTTCTAGAGATTTAATATACACCATGGTGATGATAGTTAACAGTACTGTATTGTATACTTGAAATTTGCAAAGAGGATAGATCTTAAATCTTCTCAGCACACACACAAGCACAAAAAGGCAACTATGTAGAGGTCATGGATATGCTAACTAGCTTGATTGTGGTTATCTTCTCACAGTATGTACTTATATCAAAACACCAAGTCATACACCTTAAATATATATAAATTTGTGCCAGATATCCCAATAAAGCTGTTAAAAATAAAGGGGGGATAAATGGTGATGAAAGGAAACTTGACTTTGAGTGATGAACACACAATACAATATACAAATGATATAGAATTGTATACTTGAAACCTATATAATTTTATCAGCCACTGTCACACGGATGAGTTCAATAAAAAATTAAAAATAAATACGTATAAATAAAAACAGTTTCAAGAAAAATATTGTTTATTCAAGAAATAAAATATCAAGTTCTTACTCTCAGATGATGGTGCCATAATATGTATTTTCTACTCTTGTTATAAGCTTACATTATCTACTTGATGTTAATGCTCTTAACTAATTAAAAAGGTGAAGGATTAAGAAGTACAAATTTATAATTACAAAATAGTCACAGGGATGTAAACTACAGCATAGGGAATATAGTCAATAATCTTTAGATAACTATGTATGGTGTCGTTGGGTACTGGAGATATCAGGGGGACCACGTTGTACAGTATTTGATTGTCTAACCACTATGCAATACACCTGAAACTAATACAGAATAATATTGAATGTAAAGTGTAATTGAAAAAAATGGAAAACAAGAAATTAAAAATGTTGAATTTAAATCCTCAATCAATTCTTCAGACATTTTTCCTATAAGAAATTTAAAAGTTTATTATTTGGCCCTGGCTAGTTTGAATCAGTTAGAGCGCCAGCCCGTGCACCAAAGGGTTCCAGATTCAATTCCCGTGAAGGGCACATATCTAGGGTTGCAGGTTGGATCCCCGCAGCGTGGGGGGGGGACATCCAACCCATGTGTCTCTGCCACATCTCTCTCTCTCTCCCCCCTCCCTCCTTTCCACTTTCTCTCAAAATCAGTGGAAAAATATCCTTCAGTGAGGATTAACAAGTATGTTATTTGACTAAACATTTAAAGCACCTTATGACATAGATGTTATAGGTGTACCAAGTCTTATTTTTATTTTTTTAAATTTATCTTTATTGTTGAAAGTATTATAGGTATCTCCCCTTTTTCCCCCCATTGACCCCTCCACCCTGCATCTGCACCCCCTAGGCCTTCACCTGTGTTCTTGGGTTATGTATATATGCATATAAGTTCTTTGATTAATCTTTCCCCACCCATTCCCGCACCCCTACCTTCCCATTGAGATTTGTTAGTCTGTTCCATGCTTCTATGTCTCTGGATCTATTTTGTTCCTCAGTCTGTTTTGTTTATTAGAGTCCACATATGAGTGAGATGATGTAAAACTGAATCAGGAAGAATTACAAAACCTGAATAGGCTAATAACAACTGATGAAATCGAAGCAGTAATAAATAAACTCCCAGCAAACAAAAGCTCTTCACAGGGGAGCTTTCTAATTCTTTAAGTTGTAGTGTTAGATACTTTACTAAAAATTTTTCTTGCTTTTTGAGGTACTCCTGTAGTGCTATGAACATCCCTCTTAGGACGGTTTTCACTGTGTCCCATAGATTTTGGGTGGTTATGTGTTCATTTTCATTTGTTTCCAGTAAGTTTTTTATTTTTATTTTTATTTTTAATTTATTTATTTTTTTTACTGTATCTTTATTATTGAGACCATTACAGATGTCCCCCTTTTAACCCTACTGATCCCCTCCACCCCACATCCATCCCACCCTAAGGCCCTCCCCACACCAATGTCCACATCCATGGGTCATTCCCATAAACATACAAGTTCCCTGATTAATCTCTCCCCACCCACACCCCCTTCCCCGCCTTCCCTCTGAGATCCCTCAGTTTGTTCCTAGCTTCTATGTTACTGGATCCACTTTGTTTATCAGTTTATTTTGTTTTTTATATTCCACATACAAGCGAGATCATTTGGTACTTGTCCTTCTCTGACTGGCTCATTTCGCTGAGCATAATACTCGCTAGTTCCCTCCATGCTATGCCAAAGGCCAAAAGGTCCTTCCTCTTCACAGCTGCATAGTACTCCATGGTGTAAATGTTCCACAGCTTTTTTATCCACTCATCTACATCGATAATCATCAGAGAGATGCAAATTAAAACCACAGTGAGGTATCACTTCACACATGTCAGAATGGCTATCATTAACAAGTCAAGGAACGACAAGTGCTGGCGAGGGTGTGGAGAAAAGGGCACCCTAGTACACTGCTGGTGGGAATGCAGACTGATGCAGCCACTATGGAAAGCAGTATGGAGTTTCCTCAAAAGAGTAGAAATTGACCTGCCATTTGACCCAGTGATCCCACTTCTAGGAATATATCCTAAGGAACCCCAAACACCAATTGTGAAGAACTTATGCACCCCTATGTTCATAGCAGCGCAATTCACTATAGCTAAGATTTGGAAACAGCCCAAGTGCCCATCAGTAGATGATTTCTTTCTTGCTCTTATTGGCAACCCATTCATTGTTTAATAACATGTTATTCAGCCTCCATGTGTTTTAATGTTTTTGAGTGTTTTCACTGTAGTTGATTTCTGATTTCAGGCCATTGTGATCTGAGATGCTTGATATAATTTCAGTCTTCTAGAACTTCTAGACACTGGTTTTGTGTCCTAATGTGTGGTCTGTCTTTGAGAATGACCCATGTGCCCTTGAGAGGAATGTATATTCTGCAGCTGTGGGGTGAAATGTTCTATAAATGTCAATAGAATCCATCTGATCTAGTGTGCCATTTAGTCACTGTTTTTGTGTTGACTTTTTGTCTGGAAGATCTATCTGGTGAAGTCAGTGAAGTGTTAAAGCCCACAACTATGACTGTGTTGCTGTTGATCTCTCCCTTAAAGTACTTAAGGTTATTATTGATAGGTCCTTATTTATTGCCATTTTTATTTTTTATTTTTTTAATGTAAAACTTTCTTTTTAATACAGATGTCCCCTTTTTATCCCCATTGATCCCCTCCACCCCACACACCCCACATTTATCCCACCCTCAGGCTTTCTTCTTACCAATGTCTGTGTCCATGGGTTATGCTTACAAACTTATAAGCTCTTTGATTAATCTCCCCCCACCCACTCCTGCCTCCCTGCCTTCCCTCTGAGATCCCTCAGTCTGTTCTATGCTTCTATGTCTCTGGATCCACTTTGTTCATCAGTTTATTTTGTTTCTTATATTCCACATATAAGTGAGATCATGTGGTACTTGTCTTTCTCTGACTGGCTTATTTCACTTAGCATAATACTTTCTAGTTCCCTTCATGCTGTGCCAAAGGATAGAAGATCCTTCTTTTTTAGAGCAGCATAGTATTCTATGGTGTAAATGTGCCACCGCATTTTTATTCACTCCCTTACTGATGGGCACTTGGACTGTTTCCAGATCTTAGCTATTGTAAATTGCACTGCTGTGAACATAGGGGTGCATAAGTTCTTTGTGATGAGTGCTTCAGGTTTCTTAGGATATATTCCTAGAAGTGGGATCACTGGGTCAAATGGCAGGTCAATTTTTAATCTTTTGAGGAAACTCCATAAGGCTTTCCATAGTCTGCATCCCACCAGCAATATACTAGTGTGACCTTTTCTCCACAACCTCGTCAGCTCTTGTTGTTTGTTGATTTGTTGATGGTAGCCATTTTGACATGTGTGAAGTGATACCTCATTGTGGCTTTAATTTGCATCTCTCTGAATATTAGCGATGTTGAACATTTTGTCATGTCTTTTAGCCATTTGTATGTCCTCTTTGAAGAAGTGTCTATTCAGGTCCTTTGCCCATTTCTTAATTGGATTGTTTGTCTTCCTTTTGTTAAGTTGTGTGAGTTCCTTATATATTTTGGAAATTAACACTTTATCAGATGTGTGAGTGGCAAATATGTTCTCCCATACAATGGGCTCCCTTTTCGTTTTGTTGATGATTTCTTTTGCTGTGCAGAAGCTTTTTATTTTGATGCAGTCTCATTTATTTTCTCCTTAGTTTCTCTTGCCCTAGGAGATGTATCAGCAAACATATTGCTACGAGAGATGTCTGAGATTCTGCTGCTTATGTTTTCCTCTAGGATTTTTATGGTTTCACCTCTTACATTTAAGTCCTTTATCCATTTTGAATTTACTTTTGTGTATTGTGTAAGTTGGTGGTCTAGTTTCATTTTTTTTGCATGTACCTGTCCAATTGTCCCAACACCATTTATTGAAGAGACTGTCTTTACTCCATTGTATGTTCTTGCTTCTGTTGTCAAATATTAATTGACCATAATGGAATGGGTCAGTTTCTGGGTTCTCTGTTCTGTTCCATTGATCTATAAATCTCTTGTGCCAGTACCAGGGCTGTTTTGATTACAGTGGCTTTGTAGTATAACTTGATATCTGGTATTGTGATCCCTCCAACTTTGTTCTTCTTTCTCAGGACTGCCATGGCTATTTTGGGTGTTTTTTGATGCCATATATATTTTTGAAGTGTTTGTTCTAGATCTTTGAAATATGCTGTTGGTATTTTAATAGGGATTGTATTGAATTTATAGATTGCTTTGGGTAATATGGACATTTTAATGATGTTAATTGTTCCAATCCATGAACATGGTATATTTTTCCATTTGTTTCTATCTTCCTCTATTTCCTTTTTCAGTGTCCTGTAGTTTTCTGAATAAAAATCTTTTACATCTTTGGTTAAGTTTATTCCTAGGTATCTTATTTTTTTAGTTGCAATGGTAAATGTGGTTGTTTTTTTAGTTTCTCTTTCTGAGAGTTCATTATTGGTGTATAAAAATGCCATGGATTTCTGGGTGTTAATATTGTATCCTGCTACCTTAAATCAAGTAGTTTTCTGGTGGAGTCTTTAGGATTCTCTATGTTCAATACCATATCATCTGCAAATAATGACAGTTTTGTTTCCGCCTTTCCAGTTTGGATGCCTTTTATGTTTTCTCCTTGTCTGATTGTTGTGGCTGGGACTTCCAGTATTATGTTGAATAAGAGTGGTGAAAGTGGACATCCCTGTCTTGTTCCTGTTTTAGGGGAAATGGTTTTAGTTTTTGCCCATTGAGTGTGACAGTCCCTCTATTTCTTGCAATGCTTCTGTTCCTACTTCTAATAACAGCTGTCCCTTTAACATTTCCTACAGTGCTGGGTTGCTGATGATAAACCCCTTTAGCCTTTTTTGTCTGCAAAGCTCTTTATTTCACCATCTATTTTGAATGAGAGTCTTGCTGGGTAGAGTAGTCTTGGTTTCAGATCCTTGTTGTGCATTACCTTGAATACTTCATACCACTCCCTTCTAGCCTATAGAGTTTCTTATGAGAAGTCAGCTGACAGCTTTATGGGACTTTGTAGGTAACAGATTGCTTTTCTCTTGCTGCTTTTAATATTCTCTTTGTCTTGAATTTTTGGTATTTTAATTATGATATGTCTGGTCATAGGCTTCTTTGAATTCTTTTTGCTTGGGACTCTCTGTGCCTCCTGAACTTGCGTGACTTTTTCCTTGACCATGTTAGGGAAGTTTTCTGCCATTATTTCTTCAAACTGGTCTTCTGTAACCCTTTCTTACTTTCAGCCTCTTCTGGCATTCCTATGATGTGAATATTGTCACATTTCTTGTTGTCCCACAGCTCCCTAAAACTGCCCTGTTTTTTGTTTTTTCCTTTTGAATCTGTGATTGAGTGATTTTTTTCTACTCTGTCTTCTAGTTCACTGATCTGATCCTCAACTTCCTTTAATCTGCTGTTTATTCCTTCCAATGTATTCTTTATTTCTACTGTGTCATTCTTAATTTTCTTCATAGCTTCCATATCTTTTTTTATGCTGTTGAGCATCCTTGCAATCAGTATTCTGAACTCTGTATCTGATTGATTGCATATCTCCATTTCATTTAGTTTTTCTTCTGGAGACTTCTCTTGTTCTTTCATTTCAGGCTTGTTTTTGTCTCCCCATTTTGGCTGCCTTTTTGGGTTTGTTTCTATGTATTAGGAAGGCCTGCTTGGACTCCCAGTTTTTTGGGATGGCCTCTGGTGCAGGGCAATGTCAGACGCTGTTTGTGAGTGGCCATGAGTACCCTGTTTGGAGCTATCAGCAACCCACAGCTTGAGGTCCCCTCTTTTGGGACTGAGTGCGTTTGGACAGGACCAAGATGCAGACCAAAGTCTGCTTTGCCAAGGCCTGGGTCCATAAGCAGATCAGGCAAAGACTCAAAGCACTCTAAGGTCTGCCTCTGCCTGCAAACTGATTAATCTGATTCTCTTAATGAGCCTCATGCTGTAGAAACTTATGGGTTCTACGTAAGTTTTGCTGCAGGGTGGGGCAGTTACTTCCCCCTCGGGCAAAGGCTGCTTGGAAGGTAAATGTCTGCCTGTCTAAAATATGCGGGAATGACTTGGCACAGGAATCCAGAGGGGTGCCCTCTGAGCTCTATCTACAGAGCCCACAACCCGAGATTCTCCTCACAAGGCTCCAGTCCCACTCCTCTCTCTCTCTGCTGGAGCCTAAGGTGAGTGACTGCACATGAAACTTTGTGCCTTCGCTCTTTATGAGGGTGCCTGCGTTTCCAGCCATTTTTCTCCCTGGCAGACAGAAACCCAACTGCTTTTCACAGCCAGATGTTATGTGCACACCTTTCTCAGTTCTGGTGCTCTTGACAGGGAAGCCCAGCCTGGGCTTTAGGCCCCAGAGTCCTCTGTGGGAACCCCCCACAGCTGAGATATCCCTCAGGACCTTCAGCTGCTGCCTGAGGGAGCCCAGCCAGCCCTCTCACACCTCTGCACTTCCTGCCAGTCTCTGTGGGGTCTCCACTTTTCCTCCTTGGTTATGAGGGTTCTCTCCAGCTTGTCTTCAGTTGCAGTTGATTATTCAGGATAGTTTTTCTATATTTTAGTTATAATTCCAGTTTGGCCCTGGGACAGTATCAGTGTAGCTTCCAGTCATTCTGCTACCATCTTTAATCTCTCCAAAGTCTTATTTTTAGAGCACCAAAGAGAAGGAACAGAAGTACATAGTGAGAATGACTTCAGTTACACATTTTATAGATAATCCAAGAATTCAACAATGGGGACACATATTTGCCAAATAAAATTATTCTATGAAGCAAACATTTTCTTTTTTTGATTTTGTTTTGTTTTTTTGTTAATCTTCACCTGAACATATTTTTCCATTGATTTTTAGAGAGAGTCGAAGGGAGGAGGGAAGGATTAAGCGGGGGAGAGAGAGAGAAACATTAGTGAGAGAGAGAGACACATCGATTGGTTGCCTCCTACACCTGTCCTGGCTGGGGCCAGAGATCAAACCTGCAATCCAGGTATATGCTGTTGATGGGGAATCAAACCCTCAACACTTCACTGGGGGGGGGGGGGTGCTTCTAACCATTGATCCACACTGGCCTGGGCAGCAAACAGTTTCTTGATTATACCATAGCAGCTTGAAAATTTCTCTTTGTGGCATTTCTCTGATTAATGGAATCAGTTCCAGTGCAAACATTTGGGCTCTTTGAATATTGAAAACCATTATTGTCCACTTCTGCAACTGCTACCATAGTCCTGGCTCTCATCCTTTTACACCTGGTTTATTATATATCTTCCATTCTGGAATCCATGCCTCAGTCCCACCCTGCTTAAATACATTCAGTAATGAATTTATTTGTTGCATAGGCATTTCAGGACCTACCAGGTACCAAGCATTTATTTAAGCAATGTTTCTATATTTTTATATTCCCAGTTAGGAGTTTTAATAGTTTCAAATTGGTTACCAAATCGAAAGGAAAGCCTAGAATTTAACGTTTTTCAAGTCTCATTCTTGCTGTTCAACACACTCTCTTTACGGTAACATTTATACTTAGCATAGTATGTGTCTGTTCCCACTTCTTGTCTTGGTACCTCATCTTTTATTTTACATGGATATACTTCTCTTCCTTACACTTTTTTGAAAACACAGCCAATAGTACCTTGTGAGGTTTGAGGTTTAGGTTGATTTTAGTCATCTAATCTGTATCATTCTTTTATTCTGGATGCTGAAAACATCATCAGGAAATTGAGTATTTAGTTAATTAGTTGCCTATCATGTTAACAATGGTAAGCACTCTTTATTCAGTCAAATTCACATCATAAGAAAATACACTGCAATATATGTAATGCTTCTTTGAAGATGTAGAAGGCATTTCACGTAGAAATGTAGATGGGTAGGAATGCTGGTTAATAGAAGTTTCTAGTTTTTACTATTTCATATTTGTTGATGTTTATCTATTTGAAGCTATTGAGAATATTTTATATGTTTTGTATTTTTAAGTAGGTAGTAACTATATCTCCCACTTTTAACACCTAATATGGTACCTTCTACTTCATAGGTTTTCATGAAATACTTGATTCTTCTTTTCAAAAAAAATATTTTGGTCATCTACTGTGTGCCAGGATGTAGGACTCTAGGAAAACAGCCATGAAAAGATACTTTGCTCTTAGCCTGTATATAGGCTAGTGGAAGTAATAGGTGGGGCAAGCCTAACATAATGTAAGTTCTGTAATAGAAGTAAGTACACTATAGTATATAGTACCTAGTTTGTTCTGAGGGTAGCAAGCAAACTTGTCCAATGAAAGCAGTGACAGCACCAAGAAAAGAACTAGTATATTTTAGTCTCAGATCATCTTCCTCAGTCCCCCAAACTACACTGAATGAACATTTTAATCAAAGTAGCAATGTGTCTTTGTCATGCAGTTCAGCTCTAAGACAAATCCCCAGCATTTTCTCCCTCCAGAATGCCTTCACTAAGCCTTTCCATATAGAAATTCTGGAGCTACCTCTGAAAGGAAGGTATAGCTAAACCAAGGCAAGTAGAAGTCATTCTGAAGGAGACAAGAAGCAAGAGTAGTCCTGTAATGAGGACATGAACAAAGGCCCAGTGGTAAAAAGAGAGCAAGGCACGTTAAGGAAGTAGTTCTCTAAGGCCAGAGCATAAATTTGGTTGGAGGCTATTTATTTGGAGGGGATGGTCATAACAGGAGCTAGGTTGTGAATGGCTTTACAGGCCATGTTAGGAAGTGGAATTCTTATCATGAGGGCAATAGGAAGTCACTGAAAGGATTTAAGCTAAAAATGACATCATCATATTTTATTGTCTGAGCCCAATTTAGATTATTTTTCAAACTTTTTACTAATGAGATTTTTAAAAATGTTATTCTATACTTTCTTACCCTTAAATCGGTGATTAAAATTTTTTTGTTTTCCTAGAAGTAAAATTATTATTTTTTCATTCTGGAATGTAAAGCTCTTTTTAATTAAGGTATAATTGACGTACAAATTAGCTTCAGATGAACAACATAGTAATATGACATCAATATACTTTATGAAATGGTCACCACAAGAAGTCTAGTAACCATCTAATACCATACAAAGTTATTGCAATATTATGAACTGTATTCCCTCTGCTGTACTTTACATCCTTTACTTGTTTATATTATAAGTTTGTACCTTTTAATCCCCATCAACTTTTTGCCCATTTCTCCATTTGCCCAACCCTCTGGCAATTATCAGTTTGTATTCTGTATTTAGGAGTCTGTTAGTTTAGTTTGTTCGTTTGTTTCGTTTTTTAGATTTCACGTATAAGTGTAATGATATAATATTTGTCTTTCTCTGACTTATTTAACTTAGCATAATACCCTCTATGTCCATCATATTGTTGCAAATAGCAAGAGTTCATTCTTTTCCATAGCTGATTTATATACATATATTTACATATGTATATGTGTGTATATACATATATATACACACACACATATATATACATGTTGTATATATGTGTATAAATACATGCATATATACTATGTGTGTGAATGTAGAGGTACATATATCTTCTAGAATTAGTGAAGGGTTTTCCCCTCAGGTAAATGCCCAAAACTGAAATTGCTGAATTGTATGGTAGTTCTATTTTTAATTTTTTGTGTAACCTCCATATTGTTTAATTTTTTGTGTAACCTCCATATTGTTTAATTTTTTGTGTAACCTCCATATTGTTTTCCATAGTAGCTGCACTAATTTATAATCCCACCAATAGAACACAAGGATTTTATTTCATCCACATCTTTGCCAACACTTGTTGTCTCTTGTCTTTTGTATGACAGCCATCTTGACAGGTGTGAGATGATATATTATTGTGGTTTTTACTTGCATTTCTTTGATGTTGAGCATGTTTTCATGTACCTGTTCACCATCTGTATGTCTTTGGAGAAATGTCTATTCAGGCCTTCTGCCCATTTTTATTCCTTTTAAAAATTTTTTTTAATTTATCTTTATTGTTGAAAGTATTTCAGATATCTCCCTTTTTCCCCTCATTGATCCCCTCCATCCTGCATCCAATGCCCCAGGCCCTCACCGCACTGTTGTCTGTGTCCATGGGTTATGCGTATAAGTTTTTTGATTAATCTCTCCCCACCCACTCCTCCACCCCCGCCTTCCTACTGAGATTCATCAGTCTGTTCCATGCTTCTGTGTCTCTGAATTTATTTTGTTCCTCAGAATGTTTTGTTCATTAGATTCCACATGTGATTTTGTTTTTTTGATGCTGAGTTTTATAAGTTCTTTATATGTTTTGGATATCAACCTCCTATCAGATATATCATTTGCAGATACCTTCTATTAAGTAGGTTGCCTTTTTATTTTGTTGATGGTTTCTTTTGCTGTGCAAAATCTTTTTTTAAAGATTTTAGTGTAGTTTCATTTGTTTATTTTTCATTTTGTTGTACTTGCCCAAGGAGGGACATACAAAAATATATATTTAAGATCATGTCAGAGTTTACTGTCTGTGCTTTCTTCTGGTAGTTCTATGGTTTGGGGCTTATATTTAAGTCTTTAATTCATTTTTAGTTTATTTTTATATATTACATAAGAAAGTGAACCAGTGCAATATTTTTGCATTGTAGTTATCCAGTTTTCCCACCATTTATTTATTTATTTATTTACTTACTTATTTTTAGAAATTGGAAAATATTTTTCTCTTTATTGTATGAAGCACAGAAATGAAGGTCTGAGAAGATAAATATAATAATGTATTTTGAGGACCAGGAGTCTATTTAGAACACTCCTGACCTGGTTATGAATTTCTTACTTGTTATTCTATATGAACAAAGGTCACTGTGTAAAAGCAGAATAAACTGATGAACAAAATGGATCCAGAGGCAGAGAAACATGGGACAGTTTGAGGGATCTGAAAGAGAAGGTGGGAATGGGGGTGTGAGTGGGGAGAGATTAATCAAAGAACTTATAAGTTTATAAGCATAACCCATGGACACAGACATTGGTCTGGAGAAGGTCTGGGGATGGCGTGGATGTGGAATAGAGGGAACCAGTGGGGGTAAAAAGGGGACATCTGTAATATTTTCAGCAATAAAGATAAATAAACTTAAATAAATAAATAAATTAAATAAATAAATAAATAAATTTTTAAAAATAATATAGCAATACTGTTATGAGAAGTGGTGCTAGCTTTTATGCTATCATAAATCACAGTGATTTCCTAAGTCTTCTAATGGTTATATTAAGTTATATACAGGGAGACTGGCAATGAGATTTTCAGAAGAATATAGGATAACATTACTTCCATTCAGTGAAAGAGGGATTTTAATGTTTCAAATTATGCCTATTTCCTGAAGACACTTTTCTCTGTCAAGTACTTTCAGGAGATAAGAATATTTCATAATTAATTCCTAGATGTTTCTTGTGTTTCTAGTAACAGATTTATGTACTCTAATGAGTTGGGGATAATACTGCAAAATAAATGTCATCCACGTTTAAAAGAAAAAAAAGAAAAAAAATTGATTTATTCATTTTCTTAACCATTGTTCCTGACATATGACAAATTATCAAAAAATGTTTTAAGTAAGTAGGTGAATTAGCATGAACCCAAATCACAATATTTCCATCCACTTGACTTCAGGTAACCACACTTTATTCCCTCAGATACAAACACTGACACTGATAAATCTATTTTACTTTGCTCCATGGATACATATTTGAACCACTGGCCATTCTTTTTATAGCTAGTTTAGTTATTCTGGCCTAGAAATCTGACTGACCAGCATGTTTTAAAGTCGTAAGATCAGTCTTCCAAAAAGATGTTATGGCTGGGACAAAGCCTTTATCTCTTAAAGCACTGTAAATCACTCCAGAAACTGTAGGAAATGCTAAGTGGTTGGCATAGGTTGCAGCAGTAACTGAGGAAATTCATTATAATTCTTTATATTTGAGTGAGGATATGAAATAGAATATGAACCATCATTCCACAATCTTTAGGTGTCGGGTATTAACCAGAGATCTTCAGAAATTTCCATATTTTGAAATGTACATTTAAGGTTAATGTTATATTCATACTTAGCAGAGAACTAGTATTTTCAGATTATCATCTCCACTGAAGATCCTTATATATTTTTACTGTTGAAAAGCAGCATTAAAGATGGTACAGTAACATCCTTAGAATTGTGGCCTTGGAAGAAATAGCTTCCATATCAGAAATGTACTTTTTAATATGAGAATTAAATCTATAAAATATTTATAACTAGCATAGGAGTATAGAATTAAGGAGTATACAATGCTTTATGTGGCTTTCCTTCTGGAATATGAGCAGAAATTAGTTTCATGGTTTTCTCTGTGGTCAACCATTTTCTGATGGTACTTACCTTGTTAGAAGATATTTAACTGACTACAATTAACTAAAAGTTTCTGTGTAAAAAACTATTTTATGCATGGAAAACAGGATCTAGGAGGTGACATAACTTTTTATTGTGCAAGAAATAATGTTTTTATGCTAACTGTTATAAAACCAGATGAAGGAAATGAATGATTTAGTAAAAGTTGTGATTTTTAATAGACTCTAAAACATGTTAATATCATACATACTTTTCTTTTTTCTGCTTTCAAATTATTCTGATAACAAAGGTTTATACAGTAGGTATACTTCCAAAAAGTTGTGTTTCATATATAATGTAAAGGCATAAGGATCAGTGTTTAAGTATCTAAGTTGGCAGAAACCTCTAACTTATCTCTCCCCCAGATGTTTTTATCTTTTAAGTTATCTATAAGCAGGCACACTTGTAAGATGAAATGGAAAAATGGGGAAGAGTAGGTTATGTAGCAAATATGTACATCCAGAAAACTTCATGATCAAAAATTTCATGAAGTCTGATAACCTCATGGGAAGTCTTAAAATAATTAATTAAAGCAAATCTGATTATAGTTACTTAGTATCAAATGTTCTTCAGGTGTAGTCTTTTGATTCTGTTAGTCTTAAAGTTCTTAAATGAGGAATTCTGATAGTGCGCTGCTCCCATTTCAACAGGTAATGAAGGTTCTACCAGTCTCACAGTATTGTTCTGAGAATAATTGGTAGAGTTTAGATTTTTCTTAGAGATTCCATAAAGATCAGTTGTTATAAAGGACACTTACTTTGTACAAAGCCAAATTGCTACTTTTGTTTGATTATTATTGTTTGTGTTGTGTTTGTTTTATTTTGGTTGGTTGGTTTCAGCTTATTTTAGATCTTTGCCTTCTATGTAGTACTTTATCCCCCTTATTCTCAATTTTAATTTAATTTTTTCTGAAAATTATTCTGCCACTCCATTAAAACATTTTACTACTTATAATACATTTTCATAAATCCATATTGAAGAAATAATTTAGGCTATCAGCTATATGGAATAATTCATAGTCAATAGCATCATTAGTGAGAATATACACTTTCCTTATAGATAGTCGTTTCACCATGACTGTGCATAGTATTGTTCTAGGTAGATCAACAAATTGATCATTATATTTTATTTTTCTTATACCATGAATTATGCTTAAGGTCTCAATAATGTGAGTGGAATTTATTCGGGAAGTTTTTATTTTAAGCTGCTGTGTTTAAATGGCACTGCAATTTAGAGTGTGTGCTCGACATAGTTGATAAAAGGTTTTGTTAGCTTTCTTTATATTGAACATTTGAGCAATACACAGTTCTGTTTGTGTTAGGATTTGAATTTCTTATATACAAGAATATTTACTACCTTCTTTGTTTTATTTCAGAATGACCTTATTGAAAAAATGTATGAGTATCTATAATTGACTCTTTGCCAGTGATTAAAGAGGTGTGAGTAATAGGTTATTGGAACTTGACAACTCCTGGTTTGCTCAGCTAGTGTTAGAACATTATTGCTGCTCAGATGTACTGTATTTTTCTAAGGTGGAAATTGTCGTTTGACATGTGGGTTATTGGTATAATATATCCCATAGGTTTTTCTCTTTAAAGTAGTTTACCAAATCATGGGATTTTGTTGATTTATTTTGTGTTTTAAACGTTCTTTAGCCTAAAGAATCAACATTTTATGCTTACTAACAATAATCTTAGTATAGGTTATCAATTAATCAATATAGACAGAGGATTTGTCCTTAAACACAGCATTTGCTTTCTGTCTGAAGCTTTCATATAAGATGAATGCAGTCAAGTTCATATATATTTAGTCCTCACCCAAGGACATGCTTTTTATTGATTTTCTTTTTCTTTTTTCTTTTTTTTTTTAGAGAGAGAGAGAGAGGAAGGAAGGGGGAGAGAGAGAAATATCAATGTGAGAGTGAAATATTGATCTGTTGCTTCTATACACAGCCCAATCCGGGATCGAACCCACAACCTGGGTATGTGCTCTGCATGGGAATCGAACCTGCGACCTTTCAGTGTATGGGACAACACTCCAACCAACTGATCCACACGGGCCAGGGCTCAAGTTTATATTTTTTATTTGAAAAAATACCTTCCTTACAGAAAAATGTTAAACCTTTGGTAGGCTGATATTCAGTATTCCTGAAGAAATTTGGGATAGCATGATATATAAAAAATGAAGAGCTGTATACTTGGTATGTCAGTAAACCTTTATTAATTTTAGAAACAAAGATCAGAAAAACATGAATTTAAATTAACAAAATTTAAATTAGACAATATTTTTAAGAATAAAAGAAAATGTGCCTGGCTGGCATGGCTCAACGGTTGAGCATTGGCCTATGACCCAGGAGATTGCGGTTCAAATTCTGGTCAGGGCACATGTGCAGGTTGTGGGCTTGATCCCCCGTAGGTGTGCAGGAGGCAGCCAATCAATGATTTTTTTCTCATCATTGATGTTTCTATCTGTCTCTCTTTCTCTCCCCTCCCTCTCTCTGAAATCAAGTAAACCAGTAATTAACTTAATGAGTTTTTCACTGATAGCTATCATAGATTCAGAGCACTCTGTCTTTGGTACCACCCTAAATTCAAGATTTAGTGCTAAGATACATTTTAATATTCCAACTCAATGTCTAAAAAGAATAAGAGCAGAGAAAGTCAGAACTGCAGCAGAGAAAGTCAAGCCTCAGAGAAAACAAAGTTTTTGGAAATAACAATAAATACAATATGTTTATAATCGGCAATAAAGCTGAGAAATTTTTTAATCTAAAAAATTATCCAGAATAAACACATTTCTTAGTATGACAGTCTTTCTCAACATGACAAACTTCCTCCACTCAATAACTCATTGCTTGACTCACTTTCCTCAGTTTTGATCTGTAGCATCAGTCTCCAACAAATTTTGAATTATGACAGTTGTACCTGTTTTTAGAGTTTTTAACCTGTCTGGCTTGAAACTTATTTTTCACTTGATTTTTTTCCTTTGTTTAATTTTTGCAAGTCTAAAAAATTCTTGTGTAACAGCTTGTATTTTGATGGTATTTAAGAGCGTATTTTTCTAGAACTGAATGTCTACCCACATATTGAGAATTTGGAATACAAATGTTTACCAAAGGATGGAATAATCATTTGAAGGTATCAGACAAAATTATATATACATATATGTAAACACTCCAAAGATATTGTGAAATTAAATGTGATAATATATTCAAAACACCCTGCAAGAGACTTGTATTTATTTCTGGGATATCATGATACTTTGGAGAAAATGGCAGAGACATGTTTTTAATTCTTACTCTCCTAATTACTCTCTGTGTGAATTTAAGTAATTTGCTTAACTTCACTAAACTATATATGCCTTTTCCTCAAAAAGTGATGGTGATACCAACTCTACCAGTCTCACAATGTCATTCTGCAGATGTTCTGGTTAAAGTGCTTTCAAATTTGTATATTTCAATAGAATTGTAAAGTTTGGAGATGTTGTTTTACTCCTTGTCAACATGAGGTTTTGAGTTGAATATAAAACGTGACCTAGAGAAAACATGATTCCACTCCCCCAAGGTGACTCAAGGTTGACAGCCATTCTTAGTTAAGAGATGCTTGGGAAAAACAGGAGTTTGGAAAGCTCCCTTTGGATATTCTTTGACTTCTAGTTCAGTTTTGACTTCTGAAACACTTTTCTTTTTTTTCTTTTTTTTAAATATATCTTCATTGATTTCAGAGAGAGGAAAGGAGAGGAAGAGAGAGATAGAAACATCAATGATGAGAGAGTCATTGATGGAGCCCACAACCCGGGCATGTGCCCTGACCAGGAATCAAACCCTGATCGCCTGGATCCTAGGTCAACTCTCAGCCGCTGAGCCACACCCAGACGGGCTGAAACACTTTTCTTGATAGTTTTATGTCTTCATTTCAAAGCCTTTCTTAAGATATTCTGATTATAGAGTCAGTCTAACTCTATAACTCTAGCGTTGGGTAGGTAACTCTCATGTTGTTTCAGTTTTACAACTGGGGATGTCCTGTGATGTTTATAGTACACAAGCTAATCCCACCCATATTCTGTTTATGACTAATTGGATAGATTCCTGGAAATTCTGGTGCCAGAACGGATATCTCAGTGTTTATTTACCTTCTCCTTAAACAAACACCTCTTGTAGGTGAGTCTCTTTGCTGAAAAGGGCAAAATTATTTAGTAAGATAGATCCTTAGTTATATCTCCATAAACATGCTTTGGATAGCACTTCCCATTGATCTGGATAGAAGACATATTTAAAGTACAAATACAGGGCTAACATCTTCCTGTATCACTAAAGAAATAGATTTTGAATTGTACACTTCTTCCTATGACTATAGAAGAGATACTTTGGGGAAAAGAATTTCTTAATTATCTTCTTATCTAAATATTTAAGAATAGGAAAATACAGTTTGCAATGTTGCAGTCTCTGTTGCTCTTCAATTCTCTTTACAGAATCTCAAAACATATGGTTAAAAACAGATACATTAACATGTGTGCAACCTTGTCTTGATTCAGAAAAGAATTCTGTTACATCTCAAGGATATATGTACAGTCATATGTCACTTAATGATGGAGATACATTTTGAGAAATGCATTGTTTGGTGATTTTGTTGTGTGGGAATATCATAGAGTGTGTATGCATTTAAACCTAGAAGGTATAGACTACTACACACCTAGGCTACAGCCTATTGCTCCTAAGCTAAAACCAGTACAGCATGTTACTGTAATGAATACTGTAGGCAGTTGTAACACAAAGTTAAGTATCTGTGTATCCAAACATATTTAAACATAGGAAAGATATAGAAAAAATATGGTATTAAATTTTTTTAAAAAAATGATACAGCCATATAAGGGCACTTACCATGAAGGGAGCTTGCAGAACTGGAAGTTGATCTGAGTGAATCAGTGAGTGAGTGGTGAGTGAATGTAAAGGTCTAGGACATTACTGTACCCTACTCTAGACCTTTTATAAACACTGCCCATCCTACGAGCCCTCCCCCTGCTTTTCCACAGGGTCAGAACCAGAACAGCAAAGCTATCAGTGCTGCTCCATGAACAGGGATGTGGGCTGGGTTGATTCGAAATATCAAGGAGAAAGTGGCTGGCTAAGGTGTATATCACCATAGTAGTAACTGTCAAGAGGAAGTGAAAGGTGGCCTGAGGATCAGTAGGAATAAAAATCAATACAGAGCAATAAAGGAACATCAGGGTTTGTCATGGCAATGTGGTTTTGACTATTGTATGTTGGACCAGTGGTCAGATTAAGGAACTTTGTGGTATTCATTTAAAAGAAGGTATTTAACATGGAGAAAGTATAGAACTAAGCCTTGTATTTTGACTTTGGAAATTTATTTTTCCATTTCATTTTATCTGGCACAAAGAGCTCTCTCTGTAATGGAATTGATGGAAGAAATAAAACTTATCTATACTTTACATCATTACAACCAGAAAGAATTTCCAAAGTACAAGGACATACTTGTTCCGTACTACCACAGAGAGCTTTTACTTAACTGGTGGTGGCACTTAATACTTGCTAAGGTAGTTCCTGTGGACCCTTGTCCTTGTTCAGGATGTTAGATCTTCAAGAAAGAGCTTACAACAATGTGCTCTGAAGACCATTAAGCTAGATCTGGGAGGGCTGTAGCACCATCTGAATATGTAGTTCCGCTGAAACAGTGGCTGGCTGACTAGGATATAACCTGCACTAAAAATTGAGGTACTGTGAGTGAGAGGGAATCTGTTGCCAAGCCGCACAGATTTTGCTCCTGTCAGAGAAAAAAAATTCCTCTTGATCTACATATTCTTCCATTTCTTACAGGAAATTCAGCTTCACTATAATCTTATGGGACCACTGTCATGTATATGATCTATTGACTGAAATGTCATTATGTGGCATGACTGTTATAGTGCTGCCATTTACCAAATCATGTGATTAAGGACACAAGTTCTGGAATCAATATTCTGAGTATAAGTGCTAAATTCATCACTTATTAAAGAATTCTAATGCATGTGGTGGGGAATAAAAAAACAAAACTCCATTCTATCTAATTGCTCTATCCTCACCCATAATTAGTATATTAATAAAGACCATTTTAGTTCTAAGTTTCAGAAGCCCAACTCAGGGGAGGAGGGGAGGGAATGGATTTTATTGGCTTCACGTAACTGAGAAGTACAAGAGGTGATGGCTTCAAATATTGATCTATCCAGGGACTCAGACTATATCATCAAGACTTAATCTTTTTTTTCCTCAAACTCTCTCTCTCTCCCCCCCTTCCTCTCTCTCTGAAATCAATAAAAAAATACATTTTTTAAAAAGTCAGTGAATTTGTCAAGAATATTACAGATAGAATTCTTACTTAAGGGGAGGAGTTTCATTGGATTTTGGGGTTCTATTTTTGATGCTCTTAGTATGCAATTGCATGCAATTTTGGAATCTAAATCTTTTAATTTTCTTATTTAAACTTGTAAATGATATTTGAAATAATAGGCTATTTGAAATTTTTTACTATACATAACTATAATGAGTCAGGTGAAATGCTTATAAACATATGTCTGTCTTGGAGAAATTGTGTGTGTGCGTGTGTGTTCGCGCGCGCACACACGCACGTGCAGTGTAGGGTCATTTATTAATCATTATATATCATTTGCTGTGCTAAACAGTTTACCTAAATTGCCTAATTCAGTCCTTAAAACAGTCTTTTAAGTGGTTATTATTATCATGTTATGTGCAAGAAAACTTAATCAAGAACAACCAACCATCTAGTGTGTGACCCATAATTTGAATTCAAATCAGACTGACTCCAAAGTCTCTTACATTGTTAGGTTATACCTTTATGGCATCTATTAATAAAGCACCTTCTTATTCAAGCCAAATATAACCTTTTAATATAGTATCTTAGATTGCTACTATTTACAGATATGACTTGACTTGAACTTAGTAAAAAGTATCTGTTTTCAGTTTACTAGTTATTTAAATAGCCATATGACTTTTATCTAAATTTCTGAATTTTGCCATGTTAAAGTTTAACAAAACAATTTGAAACATAAAACCTGATTTTTCAAAAATATCTACCCACTGCAGCCTGGCTAGTGTGGCTCAGTTGGCTGAGCAACGTCCCATGCACCAGAAGGTCACCAATTTGATTTCTAGCCAGGGCACATGCCCAGGTTTCAGACTCAATTCCTAGTATGGGGTGTGCAGGAGGCAGCCAATGGATATTTCTCTTTCATCTATGTTTCTATCTCTCTTTCCCTGTCCCTTCTTCTCTCTGAAATCAATAAAAACATTTTAAAATTTCTACAACTACAAATATAGTATAAAACTTACCCTTACCTGTTGGTTAATGTTATTTGAAACATAAATTTCTGCACAGGTACACATGCAATTTACATATAAAATAAAAGTTTATGAAAAGTTAAGAAAATGTTATTTCTTACTTAGATCATAAGCATTTCTAGTTATAAAAACATTGCTTAGAATGAACTTAAGTAACAAGACAAAATTGAAAACAGGCTTTAGAAGCTAGCATAATATAAAGTTTACAGTTCACAAAAATTAATTTATTTAAATAGCAATTCTTTTTATTTGCTTTTATTGAAGAAATAAATTTCTGTGATTCAACTTGTGGTACACATTCTTTGCATGGAGTAAGGGTGATTATGTAAGACCCAAATCAGCACCTACATGATACTGTATAAATAGTATATTAGTTTTATGGATCATGTTTTTACTTCTCTCACCCAAAAAAGCAGATTTAAGAAGAAATATTTTCTTCTTTTTCCAAAAGGAATCTTTAGGGGATGATGCATAATCCTAAATTGGCAGAGGGTTAATACAAGTAGCTAATCTCTCACCTAGTTCCAGGTTACATATCTTTTTCGTTGTTGACCAGAAAACTACCTGTCCAAAAGCCCATATATATCTCCTGTTATTTTCCTATATATGTGGTCTTGCATGCCAGGAAACAAAACTGGAAATAGGAAGCAGCATTCATTATGCTCTAGCTCTCTAACTACTGTATGAAGAATAACAGAGCAAATAGAGCACTACAGGCCAGCCTTAGCTTTTTGGTATCTCAAAGTATTTCTACCTACCGATTATTTTGGTAGGTAAAAATCTTAGAAGTGTCATTAAACAAAATTTATTTTATAGTTTAATTTTAAGCTTCTATAAATTTTATTCATTACTTTTGATAGGATATAAGGATTATCCAATCAAAATAATAGGTGCTAAGCCTTGGTCGGGTGGCTCAGTTTGGTCCCATACACCAAAAGGTTGCATGTTTGATTCATGGTCAGGACACATACCTGGGTTGGAAGTTTGATCCCTAGTCAGGGAGCATAGGGGAGGCAACTGATCAATGTTTCTTTCTCATACTGATGTTTCTCTCCCTCCCTCCCTCTCTCTCTAAAATCAATTAAAAAAAAAAATGTATCACCAGGTGAGGACTAATAAATAAATAAATAAATAATAAATAACTGATGCTAAAATTTTAAAAGGTTAGGAATCCTACAAAGCTATATGGAAATAAAATCATTCTGTAAATCCCAGGTAATATCCATTCAAAACAAACTTAATCATTTTATTTTTTTGATTTAATATAACTTGTAAAACATCAATTTCAACTACATGTACAGAAGTCTTTGGGAAACTTGAAAGTCATAATTAGTAGTCCATGACTGTGAACTATGAAACCTGTTTAGTATGGTTCTAGTTACTTTCGCTGTAGCATCATTGCCATAGACATTTTTGCACAGACATTTTTGCTGCATAACTAACTGGCTGTAAGGTAATTTTGCTGTAAAAGATAAAATAACTGGTTGACAGTTTGAGAGTTTGTTATTTTTTTAGTTTGGTTTCATTTCTCTATTGATGAAACAACTGCCTTGCAGACTTAATGTATTTAAGCTAGGTTTCATTTCTCCATTGATGAAGTTTTCACAGTTACTTCCATTTTTGCATGATATTTAAATCTTAGTCTTCATACTGGTCTACACAGTGGCAAGTAGGTGTGGTGGTGGTGCTGGTCTTAAAACAGTAAGTATTTCTTTCAGATAATGATTTGCCCTAAGGGTTGTTTTCTTATTTTGGAACACAGTATATTGGGAAAAGAAAGAGAGGCTGAAATCCCTCTTTGAGGGTACAGAGTTGAACCCACATCTCAGTGCTTATGTACAGTCCACAAAATAAAAATTCATTGTTTGGGCAGTATTGCCATGAATCTACACACATTGTAAATAGTCTTTTTAATTTCGTTACTCATTTTTCATGTTTCATTATGTCCTTTTTAATGTTCCTCTTTTATTTGTCATGATTTTATCTATTTTACAGCAAAATTGCCTTATGGCCAATTAGCTATGTGGCAAAAATGTTTGCAGTATGAATGCTGTGGTAAAGATGTCTACAGCAAAGATGCTTGTGGTGAAAATAGCAGACACAATTTAGTTTAACCAACAGATAATGAGAGGAAAGATTGTCTTTAAATCCTTATTTATGAAAATGTGAAGTAAAGCAACATAAATTGACTGTTGACAAAGTAGTTTATTATAAATGTATATGAACAGAAAAAGTTGAGATTCAGTGGTTATAAATTTGGATAGGAATATATATATATGGACCATAATAAACATAATCACATGGTATCTGTCATATGTAAAACCCTGAATAAATATTTATTGTTCAATTCAGTAGATTTTTTATTTTCAATGTATTTATTCCTAATAATGTATATATCGGGTATCCCCCAAAATGTATACACACACTTTTGAATTATTATAAAGGCAGTGTTTATTAAAATACATTTCATTTTCAAAATTGAGCTGTTAGCTGTTAAAGAGTGTATACATTTTGGGGGGACACCCTGTATATGTTATTTTATGGGATACAGTAGCATGTCATATATACATAAATAGTTAAAACAGGTATAATAAAGTACTGAAAGAATTATAACAGTGACATTAAGTAAAATGTTAATTCACTTTGCCCCAAGTATTGTATAGATGAATACTTTCCAGAAGAATTTTCTGTGAGGACACAAATGTTCTACATATATATTGTAAGAGCCATAACCACATTTAGTTATTGCGCTCTTGAAATAGGTTTGTATGAATGAGGGCATGAACTTTACACATTATTTATAATTTTAATTATCACAAATGTGAACAGATACATGTAATTAATGGCTACCCTATTAAATAGCACAATTCACAATTTCTTTTATCTCAGCTTCTTTTTACACTTACAAGGCTTGAAGACCCCAAAGTGCTTTTGATCATGTGCGTTATACTTATTAACATTTATTAATATATAAATAAGGTTTACTATTTATTAATAAACACAAGAAAAGTTTAAAATATTTATAAGTTGATTTAAATATATATGTGTGTACAATACACACACACACATATATGTCTTCATTGATTTCAGAGAGAGGAAGGGAGAGGGAGAGAGAGAGATAGAAACATCAATGATGAAAAGTCATTGATCAGCTGCCTCTGCACAGCCCATACTGGGGATTGAGCTCCACAACCCTGGCATGTGCCCCGACCGGGAATTGAACTGAGATCTCCTGGATCATTGGTCGATGCTCAACCCCTGAGCCACGGTAGCTGGGCTTTTAGTTGGTTCTTAATAAAAATAAAGGCATCTGGATTCTCATATCTTCTCTCCATCCAGTCTGTTGAAATATATTAAAACCTAGCCTCATACAAATATATAGTTTGAATTAATTAGCCTTTTCAAATAATTGTGGGTATTTGTTTACTACACCAAGCTGATCAAGTATCAGATTTTACAGTTTAGTTGGAATGTGGAATATGAAATCACATAATGAATTTCATAGTTTGTTACATTAAAATCCGTTGCTGTCTTGAACTTTAAGTGGATCTTTTACCCATTCATGAATTTGTAATATCATACATTAGTCATTTGGAATATATTGGTTCACTGAGTTGTATAGATCTTCCAAATGTTGATGCATTTCATTTTACCATATCAAAAATATCACCAACATTCGCACCAGTCTCTTCAGAAAAGTATTTAAAATTGGAAGGTTGTAAAACTCATAGTGGCAGTTACATGTTGTCCAAAATTCTAATTTACACTTGAAAGCTCAAATATTGCTATTGGCAACAAATTGGTCTTTTGTTTTCCTTGAAGTGACAGGTTTACTTGATTTATTTTTTAGAAAATGTCTACTAAATACTCAGGTCTGAAAAACCATAGTCAGTCAGTTGTTCTTTTAAGTAAAATTGGTGTACCATGAAAAAGGCAGCTAGTTCAGCTAGTAACTCAAGACAATTCCAAGCTTGGATAGCCAGCAGAAGTGTTTTATGTATGCATTCCATTATGTCACACAGAATATTAAAAAGACATGTGTTAATGGGTCAAGATTTAATAAAGTAATTTTTACTACCTTATCAGGGCATTCTTAAGTGAAATTGATAATTTTTAATGGAAATAAGTAGCAATAAAGGATGCCATTGCCTTGAACTGTGCTAAGGCACCAACAGCTTCACCCTTTACTGCCTTTACATCAATACAAATGTCAAAAAGGGAGGAGACAAATTATTGTTAGCTAGAATAAGTAGGTGAAGTCCTCATGATGGAGATCAGCATCACATGCATGCTCTGCTTTCTTTTACCTACTTTTTTCCATAAAAGTAAAAATAGGAAAGTATTTAGCATGCCAAAAATTGTGTAACCATGTTTGTTTGTATTTTACTTTTTTTTATACTACTGGGCATTTATTTCAGAGAAAGTAAGGCATGTTTATACAAAAACCTAAATGCAAATATTTATAACAGCTCTATTTATAACAGTGAAAACCTGGGTATATCCCAGATGTCCTTCAGTGATTAAACAAACTGTGGCATATCAATATCATGGAATAGTACTCACCATGGCTGTAAAAGGATAAAAGGAGGGATCCTTATGGTGATAAAAATGGAAGAGGTGGGAACACTGTTCCCTTTTGACTGTATTAATGTTTAGGATCTTTGACTATAATTTGGTAAAATGTCATTGGGGGAAAACTGAATGAAGGGATTTTGAGCCCTCTATTTCTTTTCTTTTTTAAAAAATTAGTTTTTCATTTATTTTATTGTTGAAACTATTACAGATGTCCCTCATTTTCTCAGCTTTATTCCCCTCCCTCCCTTTTCCAACCCCTCCCCAGTTCTTATCTTGTCTATTGTCTGTGTCCATGAGCTGTGCATATATGCGTATAAGTTCTTTGGTCAATCTCTTCCCGCCCTCCTTCCCTCCTTCCCTCTGAGATCTGTCAGTCTGTTTCATGCTTCCATGTGTGTGGTCCTATTTTATTCGTCAATTTATTTTGTTCTTTATATTCACATATGAGTGAGATCATGTGATACTTGTCTTTTTCAGACTGGCTTATTTCACTTAGCATAATATCCTCCAGGTCCATCCATGCTGTCCCAAAGGGTAAAAGATCCTTCTTTTTTACAGCTGCATAGTATTCCATTGTGTAAATATCCCACAATTTTTTTATCCACTCATCTACTAATGAGCACTTGGGCTGTTTCCAGATCTTCGCTATTATAAATAGTTCTGCTATGAACATAGGGGTGCATATATTCTTTCTGATTGGTGTTTTGGGTTTCTTAGGATATATTGCTAGAATTGGAATCACTGCGTCAAATGACAGTTCCATTTTTAAATTTTTTAAGGAACCTCCATACTGTTTTCCATAGTGACTGCACCAGACTGCATTCCCACCAGCAGTGTACTAGGATTTCCTTTCCTCCATATCCTCACCAGCATGTGTTATTTGATGATTTGTTGATGGACAGGTGTAAAGTGATACCTCATTGTGGTTTTAATTGCATCTCTCTGATTAGTGATGTTGAGCATTTTTTCATGTCTCTTGGCCATCTGTATGTCCTCTTTGGGGAAGTGTCTATTCTTGTCCTTTGCCCATTTTTCAGTTGGATTGTTTGTCTTCCTATTGTTAAGTTGTATGAGTTCTTTATATTTTGGAAATTAAGCCCTTATCAGATATTACATTGGCAATATGTTCTTCTAGACTGTGGGTTCCCTTTGCTTTTTGAAGATGGTTTCTTTTGCTGTGCAGAAACTTTTCAGTTTGATGCAGTCCCATTTGTTTCTTTTTTTCCTTTGTTTCTCTTGCCCTAGGACATGTATTGGTGGAACTCCCCCTATGTGAGATGTCTGTGATTTTACTGCCTATGTTTTCCTCTAGGATTTTTATGGTTTTGCAACTGACATTTAAGTCTTTTATCCATTTTGAATTTATTCTTGTGTATGGTGTAAGTTGGTGGTCTAGTTTCTTTTTTTTTGCACATATCTGACCAGTTTTCCTAACACCATTTATTGAAGAGACTGTTTTTACTCCATTGTATGCTCTTGCCTTCTTTTTCAAATATTAATTGACCATAAAGGCATGGTTCGATTTCTGGGGTTTCTCTTTTGTTCCATTGATCTATATGGCTGTTCTTGTGCCAGTAACAGCCTGTTTTGATTACAGTGGCTTTGTAGTATAATTTGATATCTGGTATAGTGATCCCTCCAACTTTGTTCTTCTTTCCCAAGATTACTGTGGCTATTCAGGGTTACAGTATAAATTCCATATAAATTTTTGGAATATTTGTTCTAGTTCTCTGAAATATGCCATTGGTATTTTAATAGGAATTACATTGAATCCGTAGATTGCTTTGGGTAGTATGGACATTTTAATTATATTAATTCTTCTAATGCATGACCATGGTATATTCTTCCACTTGTTTATATCTTCCTCTGTTTCTTTTTTCAGAGACCTGTAGTTTCCCGAGTATGGGTCTTTTACATCTTTGGTTAAGTTTTTTCCTAAGAATCTTATTTTTTAGTTGCCATTGTAAATGGTATTATTTTTTTAGTTTCTCTTTCTTGAGAGTTCATTATTGGTGTATAAAAATGATGCCAATTTTCAGATGTTAATTTTGTATCCTGTTACCTTGTTGAATTCATTTATTGAATCTAGTAGTACTTTGGTGGAGTCTTTAGGGTTTTCTATATACAGTATCATATCATATTCAAATAATGATAGCTTTACTTCCTCCTTTCCAATTTGGATGCCTTTTATGTTTCCTTCTTGTCTGACTGCTGTGGCAAGGAATTCCAGTACTATGTTGAATAATAGTTGTGAAAGCAGACAACCCTGTCTTTTCCTATTTTTAAGGGAAAAGTTTTTAGTTTTTGACCATTGAGTATGATGTTAGCTGTAGGTTTGTCATATATGGCCTTTATAATGTTGAGGTACGTTCCCTCTATTCCTACTTTGCTGAAAGTTTTTAATAAAAAATGGGTGTTGGATTTTATTGAATACTTTTTCTACATCTGTTGAATATATGGTCATATGATTTTTGTCCTTCATTTCGTTTGTGTGATGTATCACATTTATTGATTTGAGAGTCTTATACCAGCCTTGCATACCTGGAATAAATCCCACTTGATCATGGTGTATGATTTTTTTTTTTTTAATATATTTTTGTTGATTTCAGAGAGAGAGAGAAAGAGAGAGGGAGAGAGATAGAAACATCAATGATGAGAGTCATTGATCAGCTTCCTCCTGCACACCCATGCTGGGCATTGAGCCTGCAACCCAGGCATGTTCCTTGACTGGCAATTGAACTGCAGTCTCCTGGATCATAGGGTCACTGCTCAACCGCTGAGCCATGCCGGCCAGGTGGTGTATGGTCTTTTTAATGTGTTGCTGGATCCTGTTTGCTAGTATTTTGTTGAGGATTTTTGCATCTATGTTCATCAGGGATACTGAACTGTAATTTCCTTCTTTGCAGTGCCTTTATCTTGTTTTAGGATTAGCATAATACTGGCCTCATAAAAAGAGCTTGGGAGTCTTCCCTCCTCTTGAATTTTCTGGAATAGTTTGAGGAGAATAGGTGTTTATTCTTCTTTGAATGTTTGGTAAAACTGGACTATAAATCCATCTGGCCCCAGAATTTTGTTTGCTGGGAGTTTTTTTATTACTGCTTCAATTTCATTAGTTTTTATTGGCCTATTCAGGTTTTCTGACTCTTCCTGATTCGGTTTTGGAAGATTGTATGTGTCTAGGAGTTTGTTCATTTCACCCAGGTTGTCCAGTTTGTTGGCATATAGTTGCTCATAGTATTTTCTTATGATTCTTTATATTTCTTTGGGGTCAGTTGTTATATTGCCTCTTTCATTTCTAATTTTACTTATTTGGGGCCTATCTCTTTGTTTCTTTGTGAGTCTGGCTAAAGGTTCATCAATCTTATTTACCTTTTCAAAGAACCATCTCTTGGTTTCAATGATCTTTTGTATTGTTCTTTTAGTGTTATTTATTTCTGCTTGGATCTTTATTATTTCCTTCCTTGTACTTCCTCTGGGCTTTTCTTGTTGTCCTCTAATTCTTTTAGTTGTTGTATTAGATGGTTTATTAGACCTTTTTCTTGTTTCTTGAGGTGTGCCTGTAATGCTATGAACTTTTCTCTCAGGATTGCTTTTGTTGTGTCCCATAGATATTGGATTGTTGTCTGTTCATTTCCAGGAAGTTTTTGATTTCTTCCTTGATCTCATTAGTAACCCATTAATTGTTTAATAACATGCTATTTAACCTCCATGTGTTTGAATATTTTTGAGATTTATTATAGTGGTTGATTTCTAGTTTCATGTCATTGTGATCTGAGAAGATGCTTGGTATGATTTCAGTCTTCTTGAACTTGTAGAGACTTGTTTTGTGTCCTAACTTGTGGTCTATCTTTGAATGTTCCATGTGCACTTGAAAAGAATGTATATTCTGCTGCTTTGGGATAAAATGTTCTCTAAATGTCAATTGAATCCATTAGATCTAGTGTGTCATTGAAGGTCTCTGTTTCCTTATTTATTCTTTGTCTGGATGATCTATCTAATGATGACAGTGGGGTGTTGAAGTCCCCTACTATGATTGTGTTGCTGTCAATTTCACCCTTTAAGTCTACCAATAATTTTTTTATATATTTAAGTGCTCCTATATTGGGTTTATGTGAACATAATGAAAACATCATGGAATATGGACACTATTGCAGAGGTACAGAAGCACAAAGGTTAGAACAAGAGTCAGGGAAAGTTAAGAGCACCACCGAAGCAGTAGTGTTTTAATCTGTTCATTAATTCAACAAATATCTTAGGTATGTTTGATAGCCCCTATAATGCTCGGAACTTAAATTACTGGAGTGAAAAAGACAATGTTCTTATCCTCACAGAGTTTACTTTTTTTTGACTTTTTAAAATTTTATTGAATTTATTGGAGTGACACTAGTTCGCAAAACCACGCAGGTTTCAAGTGTACAACTCAACAAAACACCATCTGCACACTGCATTGTCTGCCCGGCCCCCAAGCAAAGTATCTGTCTGTCCCCATTTCCCCCCCATTTTCCCTCCTCCACCTAGCCCCCACTCCACTTTCCCTCTGGCTATCACCACACTGTTTTCTGTGTCTATGTGTTATGTATATATTTTTTTATCTAGTCCCTGCTCTGACATCTGTCAGTCTGTCCATGTATGCATGCCTCTGTTTCTATTATGTCAGTTTATTTTGTTCAGTAGACTCCACATATATGAAATCATATGATATTTGTCTGTGTCTGACTAGTTTATTTCACTTAGTATAATAATATCCAGTCTTTCCATGCTGTCTCAAAAGGTTTTAGTGGGAAGTATGGCAGGTAGAATAATGGCTTCCCAAAGATGTCCATGTCCTGATCCCCAGACTTGTGAATATTTTACCTTATGTGACAATGGAAAATTAAAATAGTAGAAGAAATTCAGGTTGCTATTCAGCTGACCTTAAAATAGATTATTTTGGGTTATCCAGTTTGGCCTAGTGTAGGGTCCTTAAAAGTAGAAGTGAGAGGTAAAAGGAGGTCAGTGTCAGTGTAATGTGATGTGAGAAAGTCTAAAGTGGCCATTGCTGACTTTGAAGATGGAACGGGTCATGTGCTAACGAATGCAGTCAGCCGCTAGAAGGTAGAAAATGTAAGAAAATATGTTCCACTAGAGTCTCCAGAAAGAACATAGCTCTGTCCACGCCTTGATTTTAGCTCATTGAGACCTGTTTTAAACTTCTGACCTCAAGAACTGTAAAATAACAACTGTTGAATGACCTTGGAGTGGAGAAAAGGAAAAGAAAGATCCAGTCATGGAAGGATCTGGGAACAGAGGATCCTAGGCAGAGGGAAGAGCTTAGAGTGGAGTAAAGCTTTTCACATACAAAGAACAAAAGACCATTTAGTGAGAATGTATAAGAATAGTGGAGAAGGTGAGGGCCTGAACATGCAGAACCTTGTAGGCCATGAGAGAACATTGGAAAGCTACTGAAAGTTTACAAGAAGGAGAGTGACATATTCTACTTTATGTTTTGAAAAGATCACTGGCTGCTAAGTAGCAAATGGAGACAAGGGACCACTGAGGCAAATATTGTAGTACAGAGGAGCAGAGGTGACAATTTGAAATAGAATAGTGGCATGGAGATAGAGAGGTATAACCCCAGGATTTATTGATGGGTTGGATATGAGTTCTGAAAGATGCATAGAAATTTGGCAGTAGAGGAGAAAGAGCAAAGGGAAAGCATGAAAGTACAGTGATGTCTAAGGAATAGAATATATTGAGCAGAATATATCAATAAAAAGGTAATTGACACCATAATATTCACAGTCTAGAGACCCTCATTTGCCATGCATTGGAGTTTGAAATTCATGGTATATGCAATACAGAGCAACTGGAATTTTAAATCAAGGAAATAAAACAATCTCTGAACTGAGGTTTTGTAGTTATATATGTCCTCTATTGTCATTCTGATGTAAAGATGAATAATAAGGATATTTTAAATTTAAATTGTATTTTCTTAGATTCTGAGTTTAGAAAGATTAAAGTACTTGTCAGTGAAGTGTTTAATAATTTATTCTGAATCTTTTTTGTTTTGTTTGTTTTTTGAGGGGTTTTTACTCATTTGTTGGCTCTAATATTCCACTTGCTTTGGAGAAACAGTATATTTAGAGCATGGTCTCCAGAGCCACATGACTTGGGTTGGAATCCTGGCTCCAATACTAACTGGTTCAACCTTTGGCAAGTTATATAACCTCTCTATATCACAGTTTCCTTTTCTATAAAATGATAATAGTTCTTCATGTGACTCTTCTAAGGATTAAATAATTCATAACTGTACTTCATGTAAAACACTCAATACTTAGCAAGTACCTCATGAGCAAGAGTACAAAACTATATAAGCAGTATTGATTGATTTAACTCTTTACCAACAGTAGAAATTCAATAGATCATTTCTTTAAAATACTTTGAAAATATCCTCTCCTTGTTTCTGTATATGGTATTAAAGTTTACATTTATGTGTGATTTTCCAATAATGTTGACTTCTTTCACCACTAAGGTAAAATTTATATGAAAGTGTAACTGTTGAATTCACATGATCTTCTAGTTTATTGGATACTATTTATTTTCTGAATAAGTTCTGTCCAAAGATGGTTACCATTCCAATTCCTTCTCAAACCTGATTCTTAAATCAAGTAAAACAAAGCACTAGGAATTCTTTGGTACTACAATTCAAATCCATTTAATTTACCAACAAATCACAAATTTAAAAACCCAAAGTATTAAAAATTTTCTTTCTTTGGTGCATTATCGAGACATAAAATAGAAATTAAATACAATGAAGTATGGGATACTATAGCGTTTATTTTCTTCATAACTCTCAATTTAGCATTTAATTACTACCATATTTCTCTATATAATATTTAACATATATATATCACTCATAGTTTATAGATATTGCATGTATCTCAGAAGTTGGTCTAGCTATTAATGTCTTTTATTCTCCTACCTTCTGGAACATTTAGGTCAAAGGAACTAAATTTTTCATTCTAATTTTATAACTCAAGTTTGTAACACATTGTACTGTTTAGAAGGCCTCTGTAAAGCTAAACTCTAGTTTGAATTTATTAATAAATAAATTCAAATTCAAATTCAAATTTTATTAGTATGATTCTTGTTCTTCCATGTCTATACTGAAGGAATTAGTATCCTTGTACTAAAATTTGGCCCTTAGGAAAGCATTGAAAGAGGAGGTCGCCTAGTTAGGTACCATGAGCCATACTTGAATTATTGTATACTGTTCCCCTGGAAACAAAAGAGACCAGTCCTCAGACTACATCCTTGGGGTTCTTGACCTGTTTCTTTTAACTTCTCCTGTGGTTTTTATTTCCCATTGTGAAAACTGATGTCCAGCACATGGCCAACAGTTCCAAATAATCAACACTGTATTTCTAGCTTAAGGAATCTGAAAAACCTAAGTGATTAGAATTAAAATAAAACTTGTGTCCTCTCCAGTTATCTTATTTTTCATAACCAGTTCAGTTATGAATCAGTTTCAAAACCATTCGGGAAAAGTACCCTCTGGGACTGGTAAATGAAAAAATATTTCTTAGAACTTCTTTGTAAGTTGAAAAAAACTTGGAATCATGCCAGCTCCTATAGTAGAGGCTATGAAACATGTGATTGTGAGTATAGGTGTATTGTGCTCTGATCTGTATTTTGGGAGTATTAGTTGCCTTTCACAAGGGAAAGTATATGATAGAGTCTGTGCAGTAAGTGTGCAGTTGCCCTCAGAACTAGTAGGAAGGAGCAGACGTCACTTTTCATTCTAGATAACTTCATACTTTATGTAGCTATGAATAGAAAAGGTGAATGTTACTCATGCTTTAAGAAAAACTGCTGTCTTTCATACATAAGAAAAATACATCTTATTTTTTCCTAATAATTTATTTTATTTCAAAATCTACAAGATGTATACTTACAACGTAGTAAATATTTTCTTCTTAAATGTAATTTTAACCTTTAATTATTATAGAATTTCATTTTGATATATTGATTATTGTTTCTAATTATACCTATCTACTGTTATAGAAATTCAAATAACAAAAATATTAAAATGTTTCTCCTGATTTCAGTTCAGTTTTCTTCAGTTCACCACTAGAAACAGTGTACAGAATATTATTTCAGTCATTTTTCTTGGGCATTTAAAATTTACCTTTTAAAAAATTTGTAAAGTAATATAAACATTTAAACAATATAGAAGGAATAAAATTTTTTAAAGTCTCTTTCATTACCTCATTTCTTCAGCGGCTATCTGGACATTATTTTTTATTATTCAGGTATATATATGTATATGATATGTCTTCATTTTCTGCAAGAATGGGATCAATTATTTTGAAGGACTCGTCCTCTGTATATCAGTACAAAGGACTATATCTTGGATGGTTACTTAGGTGTTTTTAATTAAAAACAAGTTTTCAGATAAATATATGTATATTTGCACACATATGTAAGTTAATTTGTAGGTAAATGCTAAGATATTGCTGGTTCAACAGGTAAACATTTAAAATTTTGACAAATATTGCCATATTAGCACAACAACCTGTAAGAGTGTACTTGTTTCCTTACCCCTTGGATATACCATGTGTTATTGGTATTTTTATGCTTTATATCACTGTGCTTTAATATCATTTTAAATGATACTAAACAAACATAATTTATTAACCAGTTAGTACTTATGGGCAGTGTTCTACATGCACAGCAGTGAATACAACAGGAAAAATTCCTACCCACATGGAGTTTACATTCTAGTGAGAGAAAACAATAAAATATAAAATAAAATGGCAGTTGTTGATATGTATTTTAAAAAGAAATTGATCACAGGAGAGATTGGGGTGTGCTCTTGTGCTAGGGAAGGTCTATAAATTTAAATAGGGTGGTCATAGAAGATATCACTAAGGAGGTGAAATAGAGCCATCCATGAAGAGTATTCTAGGTGGAGTGACATGAAGTACAGAAGCCTTGAGACAAGAGGCCAGTATATCTGGAATGGAGTGAGCAACTATATAGTAGTAAAAGGTGAAGTCAGAGAGAGAATGGATGAACATGAGCCAGCTCATGAAGGGCCTTTCGATTACAGTGAATAATAAAATGGGAAACCATTAGATGGTTTCCTCAGAAGAGTGAAAGGATTCCTCTAATGCTTTAGAGGGATTACTTCAGCGGTTGTATTGAGAACTGGCTGTAGAAAGGTAAAGGTAGAAGAAAGGAGACCTGATAGGAGAATTACAATATTCTGGGTGAGAGATGATGGTGGTTTTAGAGCAGGGAGGTGGTAGTACGAATTAATCATAAGTGGTTAAATTCTGAATAAATTTTAAGGTATTTTTCTCTAGATTGGATGTTGAGTATGAGAGAGAAAAAAGGGGGAGTCAAAACTGGCACCAAGATTTTTGGCCTGAGCAACTGAAAGAGTAGAATTGCCATTTACTGAAATGGAAAAGACTATGAGAGGATCCAGAGTTGACTTTTTGGATGTGGAAGATTTGCCCTTTAGAAATCCAAGTGGAGATGTCACATAGGCAAATTGGGTGTCTGGACTTCAGCAGGGGAGTCACTGAATGGTATTTAGAGCCATGAAAAAGAATGAGGTCCCGGAGATGGGGTGGGGGGGGTGGGGGGGAGCAGCAGCCAGTGAGTTAGAAGGAAAACCTAAAGGAGAGAGTGATTCAGGATTATGTCAAATGCTGCTAGTCAAATAAAATGAGGGCTAATAATTGTCATTGTATTCAACAATATAAAGGCCCTTCCCAAGTCAACAATTTTGTGACTGGAGTGGGTTTAAGAGAGAATAGGAAGAATCAGACTGTAGGCAAGTGTACTTGGAGACAGGTCTGTAGGCAACTTTTTAAAGAAGCTTTGCAGGAAAGTAGTATAGAATTTGGAAAAGCGAGATTTAACCAGGGTTTAATAAGGATTTAATCAGAATAGGGTTTTTGGTATGTGTTTTTTTAAGTTAGAGAAAGGCAAAGGAGAGTTAAGAGTGTATGTAAGATGTAACAAAGTTTTTGTTTTTTTAATTAATGAGGTTAAGCATCTTGTTACATGTTTATTGACCATATTTTTGTGTGTGTGAATGTGTGAATTACCTTTTTGCATATTCTTACTGGGTAGTTCATCATTTTCTCATGGATATTTAAGAATTCTTTGTACAATAAAGAAATCAGTCTTTAGTATCATGTACTACAAATATTTTTCATAGTTTGTCATTTGACTTTGACTTTAATTTTTTTCTGTGTACATCACGGATTTCGTGTCATGCTTAACACCCTTATTACAAGACTATAAAATGATTTTCCTATACTTATATTACTTCCATGGTTTTAGTATTTTTAATTAAAATCTTCCATTCATATAACTTTTATTCTGGTTAAAGCTATGGGGTGGGAATCTGATAAGCAAGATATACTCCTGGATTCTAATCAAGTCCATTGATTGTCTGCCTATCCCTGTTACCACTGTAAATCTGTTCCCATGTGTATAGTTTTGAGATGCATTTTCCATCTGGTATGGCTAGGCCATGTTCTTCTACCACCACATTACCATTATTTTTCTGAATTTTCTTGAATAATTTTGGGTTTGTTTTCCCACAAAATAATAGTAACAATATGTATTGAGCACTGTGTACAGCACTGTCATATAGAATTAAGCTTTTGTCATATAGAATTATTTTTTATTATTATGAAATAGGGACATACTATTATCCCCATTTTAGAGATGAGGAAACTGAGACATGAGAAGATTAAGTAACATGCCCAAGGTGACATAGGTAATAAGTGGTAAAGCTGTGACTTGAAGTAGGCATTCTGGCTTCAGAGATGGTGCTGCTCTTACCTCTCATTATAAACTTTAGAATCATTTTGTCTAAATCATTTAGATTTAGAATCTAAAATATCATATTAGTATTTGGATTAGAATTGCATTAAACTTAAAGATTATTTTAGGTAGATTTGGCATCTTTACAATATGAAATCATTCTAACCAAAAAGAATGTATTTGTTCAAATTCTTTTATGACCCTCAATAGAGTACTAAAGTTTTCTTTATATAGGTCCTCCATGTTTGGGGTGTGTATGTGTGTGTGATTTTTTTGTTTGTTTGCTTGTTTTGTGTGGGGTTTTTGCCTTTATTGAATTATTACTAGCATATTTTTTTCTTCTGTTATTTTTTTAGAAGATTATTGTTGATTTATTGGAAAGCTATTGATTTTTATGTTAAATTCATAATTAGTCATTTACCAGGTTTTCTAATTGCTTATAGTTTTTTAGTGATTTTTCTTGAATTTTCCAGAAACATCATCATATCACTTGCAAATAATAATTTTGCTTTCTCTTTTCCAGTATTTGTGCTTTCTATTTTGTTCTTTTTAAAAATTAGCCTGTTCTTTTAGAATTCTATTAACAAATAATGATGACAGTAGCATTTTATCTTATAAATGCCTAGAAGTCATATTGTTTCTTCTTTTACTGTATTAATATATAGTGCAGTGATTTTTCAACCAATGTGCGACAAAAATCTGTAAAACATGCAATACCTGACTATTTAGTCAGGGGCATTGACCTCTTTTCCTTCAGATTGTCAAATAAAAAAATGACAACAGCCAACACAAAAATAGCCATCCAGTGAGAATGAATCAAAATCATAACCTTTTTTTATCAGAACGGCAAAAAATACACTTTTTGGTGTGCCGCAGAATTTTAGTAATAGTTTATGCATGCCATTAGATTAAAAAGGTTGAAAATTGCTGGTACAGAGAACTCCCTTATGTATTCCCTAATGTTGAATAATGCTTGCTTTATTCTTTTAACGTACTACAGGATTTAATATTTTATTTAGGATTTTTACATTAGTGATTACCAGTGAGACTGAATTCATGAGTGTGTGTGTGCATGTGTGCATGTGTGTGTTCTTTCTCAAATTTACTTTACTGTTATTATGCTGACTTCATAGAAAGAATGTAGGCTCTTTTAATTTTCTTCTCTCTTTAAAAAGCAACAGAATTATCAGTCCTTTGAAGATCTAAAGAAATTCAGCTGGCAAAACATTGCCACTTTTTGAGTGGTTAACTATTTGATAGCTTTCTAAATTTATGCTATGGTTTGTCTACCTTGCTCTGTTTTCTATAATTTTATAAATTCCATAAAATAATAAATGTAGTTATAATCATTTACATTTTCCTAGAAAGTTTTTTCATCCAGGTTTTCAAACTTATTTACTTAGATGGGTGCAAAATATTTATAAAGTAAATCTCTGCATTCTTTGTAGTTACTTCTCTATTTGCACTTTAATATTGAATATTTGTGCCACTCAGTTTTTTTCTGGGATTAAGTGTGATGGTAATGTATCTATTTCATTGATTCTTTAAAGATCTGGTTGTTGGATTGATTATTAATTATATGGTTTCTCTACTTTCTGACTCAGTTTCTGCATTTGTATTTATTTTTAATCTCATCTTCACACTTTTCTTGGGTTTTGTTATACTGCCTGTATTCCATAACTAACAAGTCATATAAATTAAAAAGCATCCTTTTTATAAATGCAGATTGTATCTATGAAGGAAATATTAGTTCTTGGTAATTTAGTGTGAATTATCTCAGCCCAGAAACTTTCCTCCCATACATAAAAGAACCACCTATTCCTAGGACTGTGTTTAGTTTAATCTGCTAAGAATTTTGCTCTTTAATTGCTTCATCTACCTCTCTGTGAGTTATACTAGCACTGGCTGAAGTTAGCTCACTGAGTGAGCTAATTACCAGGGAAAGGGGAAGGTAATTTGGGATGGCTGTTGTTGGGGGGTGTATAGATAGAGGACCTATGGAGAATGGGGAATACGCCAGAACAAGAACTGAGAGAGTCCCAAAGACAAATCCCATAAATACTTAGGAATTTTTGCGTAATGAGACGGGAGAAAATTAGAACTGTGATTCTGTGCGTGATGGCAGCCCTCTCTCCTGCCTTTGCATATCAGTTTTCATTCTTTTAATAGCTTGTATCTGAAGGCATTTAAAAAGAAACCTACCCGTTTGCTGGGGTAAATTTCAGAATCATTGACTTCATTGGAGTTATAATAAGTTAAAATTATTTTGAAAATGTAAAATGAGGCTATGGTTATTGTTCAATATAATAGGCACCCTAGATTAAGAAAGATCTTACCTAGAGGATTAAAAGAACTGCCCCCCAAAATTTGCTAAAGCATTAGTACTTATTAAAACCTAACATGTTCATAGTGCTTGGAGCACTCTAAAAATCATTATGATGCCTATTTTTAAAGGACTTAAATTAAAATTAGATAATATATACATTGAATATTATTATGTGCCATATTAAATATGTATATTATTACATTATAACCTTTATTAGGTAGTGAAATATAGGTAGTAAGTTAATATATATAAATTAGGTCAAAAGGCAGATTAACAAATATTTACAGTAAGTATCCGAGTGTATTACTTATGGACAACATAATCTCCCCTTTCCTGGAGTAATGTTATTTGCAGAAGTTTTCTCTAACCCTATGAATTGTCAAAAGATTTCTTTCCATTTTATGTGTTAATTTACAAGTTGTCTGGTTATCATTGCAGTTTTGTCTTCATTTTTCTGAATTATCAGTAACACTTAAGTATACTGACTTATTTCTTCACTAAGAAAAAAAGAAATTTGGCCCCACATTCAGTTCAACAAATAATTCTATACCTACTGTGTGGAAGCAGTGTGCCAGGGACTCTGTTCAAGATAAGAAAAATATATTAAGTGATGTTATTTTTGTCCCAACTGATGTTAAAGAATAATGGAAATACTTTTTTTGTGTTTCCACCTTTATCTTCATATTTCAGAGCATTTGTGCCTAAGTTGTGTTGTTTTCAGCATAGTATAAACATGTGTCAAATATCTATTCCTTAATCAAACTATAATCCCATTACTCTGGAGAACGTGACTCAAAGTGTATTTGTTTTTCTAAGTGTTTCTTAAATTATGACAGTAGGTTAGTCTGGTGTATATGGAACAATTAGTTAGAAACAGTCTACTAGTTTTTAAGTATTAGTCTTATATCTTTCCCTAAAAGAGATCTTATCTTTCTTTACTGCCATGCAGATAAATGTGTGTTTGGGAATTTGGTAGGAATTAGTAGGACATAGTTAAGCATATATTAATGGCATGATGTAAGCAGAACTTCCTCTTGGAAAGAAAAGCCTTTATACACCCAAAAATTGTTGAAACATGGCCTTATCCTGTAGCTTTAATCAACACTTGCCATAGTTATCACCTGACAGGAATCAAAGGCCTGAGAGTTAAATCTGCCCCCTCTTCCCTCTCTCCCTCAGTCTTCCCTTATGCAGCTTAATTTACTATTGAGAGCTACAGTAAACAGTGTATGGTGGGGTCCCCTATTTATAAAGCATTTAGATGATCTTCCTCTTATCTTAATGACTGAAGGTTGTATTACTCCTTTTTTGAACCATACTCACCTAATTCTTTTATTATAATTGTACATTACTTAGAATCAGATGTTTACAAGTTTAATTTGTGCAGTTGATATGGTGCTCCATGCAATCAAGTGCAAAAAGAATATACTGTGTGAAAGTCTTCTAAAGGTTTATTAACTATAATGATGATGCTACCCCATGGTATACTATTTGTTGTATTATTATGAGATTCTAATGGTTAACTTTCTTTTAAACATTTTCATTTGAAAATGTTTTCAGCAGCAAATTGTTAAGTATAGAATTCTAGGGACCCAGGATAGGCTAGACACAAAAATGCAAATTTAAGAGTATTTAGCAATGATTTTCTGTCAGGGGGCTTTATACATGGTAGTTAAAGAATATGGACTATGGAATCAGGCAGACCAGGATTTGAGTTCCAGCTCTACAACTTAATAGCTGTGAAACCTCAACCAGGTTACTCAGTCTTTCTCTCTCCCTCTCTCCCTCTCTCCCACAACCCTCTCTCTCTCTGTCTCTCTCCCCCCTCTCCCTCCCCCGCCCCCTCCCTCCCCCCCACGACCCCCCCATAAAGATGCATTGAGATGATGATGATGATGATAACAAATACCTGCATAGTCTTTACTGTGTGCAAGACACTGATCTAAGCACGATACACTTTTAAATCATTAGCTCCTTACAACCACTTTATGCAGTTACGCAGTGTGGATACTGTTATATCTGGCATTAACTGTTAGCAAATAATACCAACAAGAACTACCGCCAAGATTGTCCTTAACCGCAACCTGGTGCCAATGAGACTGCATTGAAAATGTTACCATTTTCTATTGAAATGGAAATTCAAATTATGAATGGTAAATTATGCTTAAATATTTTAAAACTATTTACCTTTTCTATTTTCCTTTATCTTTACTCTTGAAATTTTATTATTTTAATTAAAACTCAGGACAGCCCCAGCTGGGTGTCTCAGTTGGTTGGAGCATCGTCCCATGCACCAAAAAGGTCGTGGGTTCGACTTCTGGTCAGGGCACATATCTAGGTTGCAGGTTCAACCCCCAGTTGGGGCGTGGGCAGGAGGCAACCAATTGATCTTTCTCTCTCACATCGATGTTTCCCTCTCTCATCGATGTTTCTCTCTCTCTGTCTCTCTCTCCCTTGCTCCCTCCCTCCCTTCCCCCCTTCCTTTCTTTCTAAAATCCGTAAATATATCCCTGGGTAAGGATTTTTTTTAATTAAAAAAATACCCTCAGGGCCCAAAGTTGATTATCACCTGTGATTAAGAATATACTGCTCTTAGAACAAATTATATTTTGTTATATTTTTTAGCCAAAGGTTAAACAGTATAAAGGGTATTGCATTAGATGACAGGCAATGAAAGTAACTGACACTCTCATTGGCTATTAGAATTTATCAAGGTCCCTGCATTATTCTGTATATTTCTGGGACCCTATTTTTAAAATTAGCTTTGTAGATCCACAGAAGGATAGATTCAGAAACACTAGGAAGCTTTCCTATTACCTAACTTTTGATAATCAATATAAGTGATTTTCACTGCTTTTTCTCTCAGCTAAGTAACTGTGAAGCAAAAGACAGAAGCCTTATAAAATAATTATTGGTCTTTTTTCCATTTTAGCCCATAAAATGTGCTTTTTAAATTTTTTCAAATATTATCCTGTATACTCAGAACATGCTTTGGGAAAATTCACACAATAACTATAAAATATATACAACCTCTGTGGTTTGGGTATTTAACTTATAATCTTACATGCCACAATGGCAGCTTATACTGGGGACAGGAGGGAGTTTTGCTAGAGTTCTAGAAAGTAACAGGTATTCTCAAAGAGTACTTTGAGCTACTGCTGATTCAGGCAGAATAAAACACCTGCAGCTCAAGGTAAAAAGAACTTAGTGAAAACTATGAAGCATCCAAGTTAATATTTGAATCATAATGTATATATTCTGTCTTAAAGCCTAATTATTGGAAAATTTGAAGCCCCAAAATATTCTAAATGTACATGTGTTAAATATACAATCTAGGATAAACCAAACAACATACAACTAATAAAACTGATAATGATAAAGCTAAGTGACAGCATTTTATCATTAAATGCAATAACACCAATGTAAAACCATGGTCAACTCAAAATATTAAAGAAGCACTAAAACCTCCCTTCACAAAATAGTAGGAATTTCAACTATCCATGCATAGTGAAAGCTCTGCAGTGAGCCAATGTGGTGGCTAGATCTCATGGAATACAGAATTGATTGATCCTCAGTAAACACTAAGCATTGTTTAATGCATGTAGCATATAAATGACTACATACCGTAGCATCTTTAAATGACTTTAGTAAAGCATTTAGTAGCTTACTAATAAGGAGCTTTGAAAGTAAAAATGAAATTTAATAGCATGGTGCATTATTTGCCAGTACGATTCCTAAAAAATTATATATTTATATACACATACACACACACACAAACACACACACACATACTTATATGTTTGCATCTTACTCTCAGTTAAAGGCTCATTAAGAAACCCTTGTCCCAACTGTGGGCCATCCTTTGAGAATCATTCCCTTTACCCCCACACACACAATTTCACAATTTGCCCTGCTCATAGTGTGCTTGGAACAAGGATTCCTCATGTTTCCATATCTATCTATCTACTTAATAAGTTTTCTCTTTGACTCAGCAATTCCACCCCTACTGACAAGTGTACTTAAGGAATGGCCAAAGATATATTTGTAAGAAAATTTATTATGACATTCTTGCTAATGCTTAAACACTGGGAAGAAACTAAATTTTATGTATAGGTGATTAGTTAAGTAATAACTGTACAATGAAATGCTGTGTAGCCATCCAAAAAAAAAAAAAAAATGAGAAAGCTCCACATGTACTCACATGGAAAACTAAGTGGCAAAGCGTATAATGTGATGCCATATATGTGTATTACATATGCATTATGTATATTATTTATATTAAATATAAAATATATATATGTGTATAAGGTGAGATCTGTATTACAGTTAAACAGAATAAGATATATAAAGTGGTTAGTGTCATGCCTACTTAGTGTATAAATTAATTTATAAAATTTGCTATCATTGTTACCTTTAAAGAGAGAGTTGTAGGAAAAATTGGGGGGTGGGCTTTTACTAATTTTACATATTATGTATTGTCTGACTTTTTCTCAGTGAACATGTATTACTTTAATAATAATATTAGAGAGAAAATGATATGCTCTTGGGAAAATATCTGGAAAATGTATATCTGAAGTATTAATGACACAAGTCTTTATATTTTTCTGATAACACAAGATTCTGAAGAATTCCTCTTATGGGCAAAAGGGTAACTCCACTAGTCTTTTGGACAGAGGGGTCTTCCCACGGTCTATAAGAGCAAGTTTGGAGATTTTTGGTTATTTTTACTCACCTTGACATATACATTCATACTTTTTATTGTATTTCTTTTTTTACATTCTTGGGTGTGTGTGCGTATGTGTGCATGTGTTTATATGGGAAGGGGGATATATACGCATACCACTTAAGCATTTAGGTGATTATCTTCTATCAAGAATGGTTAGAAAATTGAAGGGAGAAATGGAAAGAACTAGAAGTAATCATTGCTTAGTTATCTAAACAAAGGAAAGCTTCCTTTTTTCTCCCTTCCTCTCAGTCTATCTTAGCGAGTAAGAATCTCCCTGCAAATAGTAGAAAAGAGTTATTCCAGTGACCATGCCCAATGAGGTACTGAATAATTTATCCCATTACAGTGATCATTACAAATAGTCTGAAGAAAAAATACTGACTATACTACATTATTTGTTTTATTTTATTCTCAACTATTACTCATGATTCTGAATGAGCTAGTAGTCATTCAGAATAATTATACATCCTTATAACACTGACATTAAATTTTATTGAAATTCGTTAAAAATATGGGAAGGGTACCCATTTGAAAACCTCTGAATGTCAATTATTTTTTAGAACAACAGACTCACATATAAATGTTACTTAAATAATGCCTTCATTATGTAGAAATTTTGCTAAATTTGTTGATTCTTTCTAAAGCCAATGATGATGATTAATATGGAATGCATGGGCTTAATCGATAACTTGAAAATATTTTCTCTTATGGTAAATTTGATGACATATTGCTATTCATTAGAGGAGGTGAACTCTTTTCTTAAATTGTAATGCTTTAAAGATTTGAAGTCCTAATTTTACACAAGCAGTATCATATAGAATAAGTTCATATGATTGAAGAGGATGGGATGTTTAATGTAATGTTTAAGAGCACAAATTATGAAACCAGATGCTAGGGTTCAAATCCTGGTCTCACCACTTTCTAGTTGGATAATCTTGAATAAGTTACCTACCTTCCCTCTGTCTTGGTTTCCACTTCTGTAAAACACAGATATAAGTAGCAGATGGTAGATAGTTACTCTATTTCATAGGATTGCTGTAAGGTTGTTTTAAGAATTAAATAAGTTACTATTTATAAATCACTTGTACATCCAGTAAGCATTCAGTAAGTGTAGCTACTAAAAGATATATTATTGAATCACAATCTGTTGTAAATACTTTTAAAAATTTATTTTTACTGGTGTAAAAACTGATTTTTACACTAGTTGGTTTTGATTATTTGTTTCTTATTTGTATTACAGTTACAAATTATAATACTGTGGTAGAAACAAATTCAGATTCAGATGATGAAGACAAACTCCATATTGTGGAAGAAGAAAGTATTACAGATGCAGCAGATTGTGAAGGTGGTATGCCCGAAGATGACCTGCCAACAGACCAGACAGTATTACCAGGGAGCAGCGAAAGGGAAGGGAATGCAAAGAGCTGCTGGGAGGATGATGGCAAGTTTAATTTTGTTTTGTAATATTCTATTCTATTGATTCTTTTAAAAAATATGTTAACTGAAAAGGTAAATTGGATGAAAATTTTGAAATGAACAGTAAGTTTATTTGTCTGTTAATCAATAGAAAGTATCCTTCTATTTACCAAAAAATAGATTATGAAGCAGAATAATAAAGTTATTATGACCAAATATACAATGCATATAATACTGACTGAATTCTAGTAGGCTTTTAAAAAGAATCATGCTTTCCATACACTGTTGATATAATCAGACCTATATTTAATTTCATATTGTGACCTCAAATGAAGAATCTACTTAGAAAGCAACAAATTATATTTTGGTGCAATAAAATTATAACAATTTAATGTGCAAAAATCCCAAACACAAATAAATCACTGGAATATTTTTAGTATTTGTAAGCCAGCCTGTCTCCCATCTCCCTCCTTATCTCCCTCCCTCTCTCTCCTCCCTTCTCTCCCTCTCCGTATGTGTGTGTGTATGTGTGTGTGTGTGTGTGTGTGTGTGTGTGTGTGTGTATAAAACATCCAAATTTGGGAGAGGAAAAGAAGTCCTAGAAGAGTTTCTGACTGAAACAGTGGTCTTGAGTTACAAAACATCAGTAGAGATTAATCAGGTAAAGACAAAGAATAGAGGTGCTTCAAGCAGAAGATACAATATAGGTGAAACCATAGAGGTTTGAACAAATGGTGTTTGCAGAAAATGAGATCAAGGAAGTAAATAAGGAAAAGAAGGAAAGAATAGGAAGGGCACTGTGTTCTACATCAAGGAATTTGAACTTAATCCTGGAAGCTTTGGAAATAACATCATTGATATGTACTTTAGAAATAAGTCTAGTAGCAACATGGAAAAGAATTTTAGAGGGAGGGAGTCTAGAGGCAGGAGGTAGTATCTTCAGTAAGGGAGCTATAATGAGCCAGGAATGATAAGGGTTTTTTAACTAAAAAAGTAGTAGCCCTTGGGATTGGAATAAAGGGGAGAGATTTGACAGAAATGTAGGAGATAGAGCATATAAGATTTGGTTAATTTTATGTGGAACGTAACTAAGAGGGAAGGACTGACATAACTCGCAGGTTTCTGGAAAATGAAACCCAGAGAAGTTAACTTGTTTATTTATTATCACAACTGATTAATGGCAGGGATATTAACCTGTTAAACTTTAATATTGAGCTCAAAACTTTTGGGAGCAAGAGTTTTTTATGTATTTCTTGTCTGTGGCCAGAATGATCCATCAGTGTAGTTGATCCAAAGTCTTAATATGGAAGTAATAAGGTTATGATTTCTCTGAAAAAGGGTGAGATAAGGAGAATGCGATAGATGGAGATAAAAAGATGAAAAATCATTGAAGGGGTTCTTTTTCTGAAAATATATTAGGATAGATTATTTGGACTGTCTCGCTGAAAATAATATCAGTCTAATTGCCTGATGTTATATTTAAAAATAAATAAATCTTCTTGAAAGCTTTAAAGAGCTAAATAGACAGTAAAACAACAGATCAAAATCTAAGTGAAGTCAAGAACCCATAGAGGTAAGCAAAGCACAGCATAGGTGGCTATTTGGTCTTAAGGACATTTGCCTAACCAAGGTAATGTAAGATGTGGTTTTCAGGCCTCTGAGAAGAAACAAAGCCTTGGACCACCAAAATGTTTAATTACAGATTCTCCCCTGGTATGGATTACAGTTTGACCATATAATGAACTAAAAGCAAATCGTCTGTCATCCCTACCATTCTCAAGAGTTAGCAGACAAAATTGCCTTAGTTAGGGATTGGGGGAGTGGAGGATTGTCTCTGAGAAGTGGTAACCATGAGGTGTCTTCCATTGATTTACACCTCAATTCACATTACTGGATAGCCTGATAAATCTCAAGCCATGATTGAGTTTAAATTGAAACTGAAATTAATACTCAAGGGCATGAAGAAGAAGTAAATACAAATCTTTTTGGAGGATGCTTTCATCCTAACACTATAAGAAGTCTCCCAAATAACTCAGCAAGAAGGCACCAACATGGAAGAGAATTATCAGAAACAAGAGGGAGCAGAAACTGACCCATAAAGAGGTTAATTACTAGAATTATCTGAGACAGATTACAAAATGACTTCATGTTTAAAGAAAAAATAGACAAATTTGAAATTATCTGCTCTGATAGAATAAAATATAACCAACAGATTTTAAAAGAATCAAATGAAACTTCTAAAAATAAAATAATAGAAATTCAAGTTCAAGGGATGGATTTAACAGCAAGTAAACAGAGTTGAAGAAAGAATTAATGAATTGGAATGTGGGGGAAATTATATTAAAAGCAACTCAGAGAGGCAGAAATATAAAAATAAGACAAACAGAATAGGAGACATGAAGGATAGAGTTAAAAGGTCCAATATATGTCTTAATTCTAGGAAAAGAGAAAATAGGGATGCAGCAATATTTGAAGAGATAATGGCTGAGATTTTTTCAGAATCAGTGAAGGACACCAGACCACAAATTGAGAAGCCCAGCAAATCTCAAGAAGAATAAATAAATCCACCCCCAGTCACGTTATAGTAAAATAGCAGAACATTCAAGACAAAAAGAAAAACTTAAAAGTAAACCCAAAAAGTCAGATTGTGAATGGCAATTAGACTGACAGCCAAATTCTCAATAACAACAGTGGAAACCAGACATAGTAAAATGATGTCTGTCAATACAGATTTTTATATTTAGCAAAAATATTTTTTAAGAAAGGAGGTGAAATAAGGTAATTATTTCAGACAAGTTTCAGGCAATGAAAAGAGAAAATTTGTTATCAATAGACTTTTACTAAAGCAAATTCTAAAGGATATATTTTAGGCATGAGGAAAGAAATCTTTGATAGAAGGTCTGAGCTGTAAGAAGAGCAGAGAAAGTGACAAATATATAGTAAAGATAAATAGTCACATGGTATTTCTCGTGAAAATACTAACCAAAAAGCATGTGTAGCTAAAATTAATTTCAGATGATGTCAACTTTAAGGGAATAAGCATTATTATACATAATAGGATCACTTTATAATGATGAAAGATTAAATTCACTAATAAGATATTATTTTAAATATTTTTGTATTTAATAAAAAGGCCTAAAAATATACAAAGAGAAAAAGACAGATCTATACTGTGGAAGATTTAACATACCATGGTTAGACATTGATAGACAAACCCAATGAGGATATAGAAGATTTGAAAATATCAGTAACATATATAGACATTGTACTTAGAATTGCAAAGAAAATATTTTTTTTCAACTGTGGAGCATTTATAAAAATTGAGCATATATAGGGTAATAAAGCAGATCTCAACAAGTGTTTTTCTTTTTTTAATGTTCAAAATATTATTACAGATGTCCCCTTTTTTCCCCATTGACCCCTTCCACCTAGTACCCACACGCCACCCCAGGCCTCCACCACACTATTGCCTGTGTCCCTGGGTTATGCATATGTGCATATAAATTCTTTGGTTAATCTCTCCCCACGCACCCACCCCCACCTTTCCTCTGAGATTTGTCAGTTTGTTCCATGCTTCTATGTCACTGAATCTATTTTGTTCATTAGTTTATTATGTTCTTTAGATTCCACATATAAGTGAGATCATATAATATTTGTCTTTCTCTGCCTGGCTTATTTCACATAGCACAGAGCATGTTCCTTGAGCACAATACAGTTAAGCTAGAAAATAATAAAATAGAAAATTAAGTTTGGAAATTTTAAGAAACACTTCTGAATTTATGTTCATGGGTGAGTGCAGAAATGAAAATGAAGAAATATTTTGTGCTGAATGATAAAAATATTGCATTTCAAAATTTGTATGATATGGTTGAAGCAGTTTTATGGGTTTATTTAAATTTATGGGGGTGATATTGGTTAATAAGATTATATAGGTTTCAAGTGTACATTTCTATGATACATGATCTGTGTGTTGCATTGTGTGCCTACCACTCAAAGTTAAATCATCTTCCATCACCATATATTTCACCCCCTTTACCGCTCCCCATCTTCCTTCTCTCCGGTAACCAAGATACTGTTGTCTGTGTCTATGATTTTTTTCAGTTTTATATCCCACATATGAGTGAAATTATATGGTTCTTAGCTTTTTCTGATGGACTTATTTCACTTAGCATAATTTTTTCAAGGTTCATCCATATTGTTGTAAATGGCAGTATTTCATCTTTTCTTATGGCTGAGTAATATTCCATTGAATATATGTACCACATCTTCTTTATCCAGTCCTCTGTCAAAGGACACTTCAGTTATTTGTGTCTTGGCCACTGTGAATAATGCTGCAATGAACATAGGGTACATATATCTGTAAAAAGCAGTTTTTAGAGGAAATTTAAGTACACATTTTAGAAAAGGTTCTGGCTAAAAGTTAATGAGCTAAGCACCTGTCTCAAGAATTTAGAAAATGAACAGAAAACTGAGCTGTTTATAAGTAAAAAATTTAAGTAATATAAAATTGAAAATAAACCTACAATACAAAAGATCAACATTGGTAAAACTTTATTATTTTAAAGTTTAACAAGAACAGCCCTCACCAGGTAGCTCAGTTGGTTAGAGCATCATCCTGACAAGCCAAGGGTGTGGGTTCAGTCCCTGGTCAGGGCACATACAAGAATCAACCAATGAATGCATGAGTGGAACAACAGATCATGTTTCTCTCTCTCTCTCTAATCAATCAATAAATAAAAACTTAGCCTCACACAGAAAATTGTACACCTATGTTTAAAGATCTGTTCATAGTTGCCCCAAACTGGAAACAACCTTTTGCCCTTCAGGTGAAAGGAAAAGGAAAACATAGTACATTCATGCAGTGGAATACTACTCATCAATAAAAAGGAACAAAAGCAGCAACGTGGATGAATCTCAAAGGCATTATGCTGAGTGATAGAAGCCAGTCTTAAAAGGTTATATACTGTATGATTACATGTATATGATATGATAAAAAGACAAACTATGCGCTAGATAACAAATAGTTGTTGCCAGGGTCTTAGAGTGGGAGAGTGTGACTATAAAGGGATAGACTGGGGAGTTTGGGGGGATGACGTAACTGTTCTGAGTCCTGATTTTGGTAGTGGTTACATGAATGTATAATTGTATTAAAATTTATAGAATGTACACCAAAAGAAAAACACAGTAACACTTTCTGTATGAAAACTTATATATGTATCTATGTGTGTATGTATGTATTTTTTCTCTCCTACAAAGAAAACTCTAGCCCAGATGACACCACTGCTAAGTTCTACACATTCAAGAAGCTAATAATTCCAACTTTACACAGCTCTTCCAAAGATAAATATAGGAGGGAATATTCCTCAACTTTTTAAATGAGGCTGCCGTAATCTTAATACCAAACCAGATAAACATAAGAAAGGAAAATTACAGACTCGTTCAGAACACAGACACAAAAATCTCAAACAAGATATTAGCTATACATTATACAGAGGTGGGCAAAAGTAACTTTACAATTATAATACAAACAATATATTAATAAATAATAATACAAAAGTAAACTGTTTCATGTACTCTCCGCTGTAAAGCTACTTTTGCCCACCCCATATATATATATATATATATATATATATATATATATATATATATATATATATGTATATGTATATGTGTGGAATGCAAGATCAGGATAACATTTAAAAAATTTTTAAATACACTTTAACAAACTTAAGGAAAACAATCAAATATTCATCTCAGCAGACAGAAAAAACTTTTAGTAAAATTTAATACCTAGGAATGGATAATATAAAAGCTAGCAAATTAGAAACAGAAGGTACTTCCTTAATCTAATGAAGTGTGTCTATGTAAAATCTATCACAGACATCATACTTAATGATAAAAATGCTGACAACTTTTTTTGTGTGATCAGGAACAAAGTATTTGTAAAGAAAAGGAAATGATAAAAGAAGGAATCTTGGAACATCAGGAAAGAAGAAAAGAACTCTCCATTTAAAGATACATTTCTTTCATAAATAAACTACATTTCTAAAGCTATATAAAAGACTAATTTTAGACTTTCCCTCACCTACTTTAAAAATAAAATTAAAGGTTCATATGTGTCACATCATGTTCAAACAATCTTGCCTGACCAAGTAGAACAAACCAATAAACACAAAACTCTTTGATAAACAGTTTTGACCCAAGTAAAAACTCAGTCTCAGCCACTGAAAACCACAAATCAAGATAATTCTGGCATTCCACTAGGTAAAAATTATCCTTTTTCATTGCTGGAGTTTAAAATATCTTTGTGAAAGTGTGCACAGAAGTTCAGCACCATTGCTCAGTAACGCAAGGCAATCAAGTAGAATATTGGACTAGAGTCCTCAGTAAATTAATTTAAATTTATAAATATCAAGGTTAGTAATTCAAATTTACTGATTGATTTTTAGAGAGAGAGAGAGAGAGAGAGAAGACATCGATTTGTTGTTCCACTTATTTATACACTCATTGGTTGATTCTTGTGTGTGCCCTGACTAGGGATCAAATCCTCAACCTTAGTGTGTCAGGACAACACTCTAACCAGCTGAGCTACCCAACCAGGGCTAAAATTAGTAATTCTTAATAGTTCACTTAGTTGGTTACCATTAAGTGGTCCATAGTTATGCATTTAAATGAAAGTTGATGGCTTCAGATCCCAACAGAGAACTTCTGTGCTTTATGGCTCCTCAAGGTGATCCTTGTGGCTGAATTTGAAAAATTATCTGTGAAATCAGACACGATTGACCAAACCAAGCTGATTCTGAAGCAGAAGCAGAAAACTTGAATTACCACAAGAGGTGCTTTCTCTAAGGAGCAGTCAACCTACTGGGTAGAGCTTCACTCTGTTCACAGTTACTTTCAAGTTCTGTTCTTGCATGAGAATTATCTCCACTGCTGTTCTTGTGTTCTTTGCTTTTTTGCGTGTCCTATTAAACTACTACCCAATGTAAAAAAAAAAAAAAAAAGGAAAAAAAAACCCTGTAGGGTATCTTGATCATGTCACTATTATAACTGATAACTACAAGAAGATATAAATATGTAAAATTCCCTGCTATTGAATACAAGAGATTAGCAATGTTTGGTTAGAAAGTAGAGTAGCTGCAGCTTAGTTTTTCAGAAGGAAGTTTAGATGGCCAGTTGTTCAATAAAGAGTTTCTTGTTACTTGAGGATGAGCAGGGAGTAGTGAAGCAAAGACCATTTACCATTGCTGAGCTAAAGGAAGTAACACTATCTTTGACAATTATTTTATTTTAAAGACTTTTAAGGGGAAACAATAAAGATGGAAGGGGTCAGTGGCATTTAGCTGTGCTAGAGACCAGCACATGAAACTGACATTTATATATCTGTAGCATAGTGTGAATCAAGAGTCTAAAGTATATTGAAAAATGTAATATGCCATTGGAATGTTATGCTTTAAAAAGTTAGAATGTGTAAATGACATCTCAAGTTAGAATGAAGTTCTTAGAAAAAGGATTATATAGAACAACATTTTTATTGTAGATATTAAATAAACTAGGACATGTTCACATCCAAAAATAAACAAAATTTTTAGGTAAATTCAGTTCTATTGTCTTAAAATACTTTCAACTTTAAATTTTCTTTGTAGGGAAGATAGTATAAATTGGGAGGGTTCAACCAAAAAACTCTCATGCCTGTTCAGTTAAACATTTTTATTTATATGCACCCTTGCTTTTGGGAAAACTTGTTTTATAGGCCCCTCATATTTTAGTTTTTAAAAATAGAACTAGTCCAATAAGATAAATATTGTTTTAACATGTTAGGTATTTCTTAATGTTTTTAAGTTGATGAATTTAAGAAATGATCCCAAGTAATAGTGACTTAAATATTTTTTTGACTTCAAGTTTAAGTCTATAGAAATTTACATATTTACAAAAATGCAATGAAAATGTCTTTATGATAAAAATATTTAAAATTTGAATTTTTAAAAATTTACCAAACATGTTATTCTTACTCAAAAATATACAACTTTTTAATTGAAATATTTTCTTAGAAATACAGTGAATTTCTCCATTCTGATAAAATGTATCTACACTGCAATTTCCAGCTGTGACCTTAATTTAACACTAGTGGGATTTGCCAGTTATGCAGCACTAACAAGTTCTTATCTTGTAGTTTATGGAAATAAGGCTTTTGGGGGCACAAGTTATAATAAAACACTAAATAACCTATTCAAAAAATACATCATTTACTGTATAATTCAGCAATGAGCCAAATTATAACATCTCTCAAGATTCAGTTTAACATATTCTTTGGAACCTTTTCAACCAAAGGTGTTGTGTAATGTAGAAAAAGCTCAGGATAGGTTTCTAGTCTTCCCTATACCACTATGTCTCGTTTTTTTAATTTTTCAATTACAGGTTGCATTCACTATTATTTTGTAATAGTTTTAGGTGTATAGCATAGTGGTTAGAAATCAGGTACTTTACAAAGCATTTCCCCCAATATTTCCAGTACCCACCTGACACCATACATAGTTATTACATTGTTATTGACTATATTCCCTATGCTGTATTTTACATCCTGTTTTTTGGAACTACCAATCTGTACTTCTTAATTCCTTCACCTTTGAGTTCCACTTTTGCCTTTATAAAGTGAAAAGACTAGGCCAGATGACTGCAGAGCTATTTTTTAGCTCTACTTATAAGGGGGCCCAATTCCATCCGTACTAAATATACAACACTAATATTTAAGTACCTCTCAATATCTCAGTATTAAGAGGTAGCACTAATGAAGGAGTTTGGGCTTTCTCCACACATCTGAACCTCAGTTGTATACTCTTCCCTTTTTAAAATCTTAATAAAATCTGCTACTTAGAGTACAGTGTATACAGTTCTTTTTGTCATTATCCTTACAGTACATATTCAAAATACTGTTTTCAAAGTTACTTAGTTTATTTTTTGTCTTCCCCACTTCTTCAATATGTTATATAATTCATTTATAATGCAGTTACATGTATTTGTTATAGTTTTTATTTCATTTTTCATTCTCCCTGTCTGCTGAGTGATTTAAATTACTTGTGTGTGTATATGGAAAACATTGCATAGGTAAGCTATACAAAAAAGGTCTGGTCAGGGAAGTATCACATACCCCCATGATTACTACCCTATCCCATTTTATCTCTAATTAATACATTTTTCTCACAGAGATATGGGTTATTTTGAAACTACTTTATGTACATACAGGAGTTGAACAAATGAGTAAATATTTTGAGGATAATGAGACCCAGATTTATCATTAACAGAGAAAGAAGAAACAAATAAAGGAAAGGGAGAAGGCTGGAATAAACTTTGGTGTTCAGATGGATTCAGAGGTATCAATATGAACTCATGGTTCTTAGTCTATACATAGGCACATAGGTAACAAAAAATATAGATGGGATATATATAGTGTACATACATATATTTCCTAGCTCTGCCAGCTGACAAGGCATGGAAGCAGTGACACCCAGTAGGAATAAGCATACCGAGTGCCCAGATCTGGGATTCAAATACGATTTTCCAAAAGAATACCAAAGTTTCTTGCATAAATAGCAGATTCTAGAACAGAGGTAGGGAAAATATTAGCTAAGGCTGGAACACAGGAAGCACAGAGTCCCAAATAAGATGAACCCAAAAAGGCCGACACCATATAATTAAAATGCCAGAAGTAAAAACAGAGAATCTTAAAAGCAAGAGAAAAGCAGCTAGTTACCTACGAGAGATCTCCCATAGATCTGTCAGATGATTTCTCAACAGAAACTTTGCAGGCCAGAAGGGATTGGCAAGAAATATTCAAAGTGATGAAAAGCAAGGACCTATAATCAAGATTATTCTACCCAGCAAAGTTGTCATTTAGAATTGAAAGACACATGAAGAGCTTCCCAGACAAGAAAAAGCTAAAGGAATTCATTGCCTTCAAGCCAGTATTACAAGATATGTTAAAGGGATTTCTTGAAGAAGGAAAGAAAGATCAAAAATATGAACAATAAAATGGCAATAATTTACATACTTATCAATAATTACTTTAAATGTGAATAGATTAAATATTCCAATCAAAATACATAGGGTGACCAAGTGGATAAGAAAATAAGACCCATATATATGCTGCCTACAAGAGGTCCACTTCAAATTGAAAGACAAAGTAAAAGGATGAAAAAAATATTTCATGCAAATGGAAATAAAAAAGTAAAGTTGGGGTAACAATACTTACATTAGACAAAATAGAAGTTAAAACAAAGGCTAAAATAAGAAACAGAGAAAGACCCAGCAACACCACTTCTGGGTATTTATCCAAAGAAACCCAAAACACTAATTTGAAAAGGCATACACATTTCCTATGTTCATTGCAACATTATTTACAGTAGTCAAGATATTGAAGCAACCTAAGTGTACATTGATACATGAATTGAAGAAGTGACATATATATACTATGGAGCATGACTCAGCCATAAAAAAGAAAGAAATTTTGCCATCTGCAACATATGGATGGACGTAGAGGGTATTATGCTAAGGGAAGTTAAGTCAGACAAAGACAAATACCATGATTTCACAGATGACGACTTTGGGTCATGGGCACAGAATGCAATATACAGATCATGTATCATAGAAATGTACACTTAAAACCTATAGGGTCCCATTAGCCAATGTCACCCCAATAAATTTAATAAATGAAAATTAAAGTTTATTGAAAAAATAAAAGACAAAATAAATGAACAAATAAACTCCTAGATAAAGAGAACATTTTGATGATTGCCAGATGCAAAGGGAGTTTGAATGATGGGCGTAAGAGGGGAAGGGATTAATATGTACAAATAGCCTGGCTGGCATGGCTCAGTGGTTGAGCATCAACCTATGATCCAGGAGATCGTGGTTTGATTTCTGGTCAAGGCACATGCCCAGGCTGTGGGCTCAATCTCCAGGGGGGATTGTGCAGGAGGCAGCCAGACAATGACTCTCTCATCATTGATGTTTCTATCTCTCTCTCTCCCTCTCCCTTCCTCTCTCTCAAATCAATAAAGACATGTTTAAATAGAAAAAAAAAAGATGTACAAATAGCCAGTTACAAAAACAGTCACAGGAATGTGAAGTACTGCATAGGAAATATAGTCAATAGTATTATAATAACTATGTATGGTGTCAGATGGGTACTAAATTCATCAGGATGATCACGTTGTAAGTTATATGTCTTAATCAGTATGTTGTACACCTGAAACTAATGTAATATTGTATGTCAGATATAACCGAAAAATAATATTTAAAAAAAATAAGAAAAGCCTAGAACAATAAGTAAGAAAGTGCTAAAAAAAAATTATAATAGCATATCAAAAGAGGCAACTTGAAGGAGCTCCCAATGGCTAACGCTGGAGCAAGTTTAACAGCAAAATAATAATAGTATTGGAGTATAATCTATGGAATAAAATAAATCTCTATACATCCATATTAATATAAACAAATAAATATAAGGGGAGACAGGATAGTTCTTATAGTAAAATTCCAATTATAACTTAAGAAGTAATAGGGATATGGAAAATCACCACTCAGCAAACACCATAGTAATAATTATAGGCAAGAACCATCAATGGGTGCTAAAATTAGTAGGTGAAAGTATAATGAGAAAAAAGGATATTTACATAATCTCAAAGTATTTCCCCACCAGATAATTATTAATTATAAAGACATAATTAGTATAATGAAACTTGACAGACACTACTTTACCAGGTGATCAAGGTTAAATGTCATCAGTAGTAAGACAGTAACATCATATATCACTGGTGCGATGATTTTTTTTGTTGTTGAATTTACTGGAATGACATTGGTTAATAAAATTATATAGGTCTCAGATATACAGTTCTACAATACATCATCTGTATATTGCATTGTGTGTTTATCACCCCAAATCAAGTCTCCTTCTATCACCATTTATCCCCTTACCTGGCCTCTTCAACATCCCCCAACCCCCTTTCCTCTGTCAATCAACATTGTTGTCTGTGTCCATGAGTCTTTCTTTTCTTTGTTTGCATAATTCCTACACCCTTATCACCCAATGCCCAACCCCATCTTTTCTGACAGATCTCAGTCTGTTGTATGTATCTGTGTGTCTCCACTTTGTTAATTTTATTCACTGGATTCCACATATAAGTGAAATTATATGGTACTTGTGTTTCTCTCACTGGCTTATTTCACTTAGCATAATACTCTTCAAGTCCACCCATGCTGTTGCAAAAGGTAAGATTTTATTTTATTTTATGGCTGAGTAGTGTACCATTGTGTAAATATACCATAGCTTTTTTATCCACTCATCTACTGATGGGCACTTGGGCTGCTTCCAAATCATGGCTATTGTAAATAATGCTGCAATGAATGTAGGGGTGCATATATTCTTTCAAATTAATGTTTCAGGTTTCTTTGGATATATTCCAAGAAGTAGAATTACTGGGTCATAAGGCAGTTCCATTTATAATAGTTTGAAATTCCATACTGCTTTCCACATTGGCTGCACCAGTCTGCATTCCCACCAATAGTGCACAAGGGTTCTCTTTTCTCTAAATCCTAGTCAACACTTGTTTGCTGATTTATTCATGGTAGCTATTCTGACAGGTGCAAGATGATATCTCATTGTGGTTTTAATTTTCATTTCTCTAATTATTACCTTTCATATATCTATTGGCCATCTGTATGTACTCTTTGGAGAAGTGTCTATATAGGTCCTTTACCCATTTTTTAATTAGATTGTTTGTTTTTTTGCTGTTGTTTTATAAGTTCCTCATAAGTTTTGGATACTAAGCCCTTATCAAATGAAGGGGAAACCTGTAATACTTTCAATAGTAAAGATAATTAAAAAAAAAAAAAAAGGGGGGGGGGAAGACAAATACAACAACCCTGAAACAAAACAAAACAAAAAATGTATTGGGGAATATGTTCCCCCATTCAGTGGGTTGTCTTTTCATTTTATTGATGGTTTCCTTTGCTATGCAAAAACTTTTTAGTTTGATGTAGTTCTATTTGTTTGCTTTTTTGTTTGTTTCTTTTGCCAAAGGTGATATATCAGAAAAAAACATTGCTTCAATTAGAAAAAAAATATGACTACAAGAAATGCCCAAAATTTTACTGCCTGTATTTTATTCCAGGGTTTTTATGGTTTCAAGTCTAACATTGAAGTTTTTAATCCATTTTGAGTTTATTCTTGTGTATGGTATAAGAAGGTGGTCTACTTTCAATTTTTTGCATGTATCTGTTCAATTTTCCCAACACCATTTATTGAATAGACTTATCTTTACACCATTATATGTTTTTGCCTCCTTTGTCAAATATTAATTGACTATAAATGTGTGAGTTTATTTCTGGGTTCTCTATTCTGTTCCATTGATGTCTATGTCTGTTTTTATGCCAGTACCAGCTGTTTGGATTACTATGGCATAGTAGTATAGTTTGATATCAGGTAGTGTGATTCTTCCAACTTTGTTCTTTCTCAAGATTGCTGTGGCTAGTCAGGGTCTTTTCTGGTTCCAGATAAATTTCTGAAATATTTGTTTTGGTTTTGTGAGACACCCCATTGGTATCTTAATAAGAATTGTGTTGAACCTATAGATTGCTTTGGGCAGTATGGACACTTTAATGATGTTAATTCTTCCAATCCATGAACATGGTATATGCTTCCACTTATTTGTATCTTCAGTTTTTTTTCTTCATTGTCATAATTTTCAAGGACAGATCTTTTATATCCTTGGTTAAATTTATATCTACATATTTCATCTTTTTGAAGCAACTGTAAATGGGATTGTTTTCTCAGTTTTCTTTTTTCATGTTCATTATTGGCGTATAAAAATGCAACTAATTTCTGGATATTTAATTTGCGTCTTGCTACTCTACCGACTTCATTTATCAGTTCTAGTAGTTTTTTGATGGAATCTTTAAGGTTCTCTATATACTGTATCATGTCATATGCATATAATGACAGTTTAACTTCTTTCTTACCAATTTGAATGCATTTCATATCTTCCGATCTGATTGCTGTTGCTATGGCTTCCAGTACTATGTTGAACAAAAGTGGTGAAAGTGGCCATCCCTTTCTTGTTCCTGATCTTAGGGGAAATGCTTTCAGCTTTTGCCCATTAAGTATGATGTGGCCTGTGGGTATGTCACACATGGATGGCCTTTATTACACTGAGGTATGTTCCCTCTCTTCCTGCTTTGCTGAGAGTTTTTATCATAAATGGGTGCTGTATTTTATCAAATACTTTTTCTGCATCTATTGATACGCTCATGTGGTTTATATCCTTCATTTTATTTATGTGTTTTTATCATGTTTATTGATTTACAGACATTGTACCAACCTTGCTTCCCCAGAAAAAATCCCATTTGATGAGGGTGTATGACCTTTTTAATGTATTGTTGAATCCAGTTTGCTAAGACTTTGTTGAGGATTTTAATGTCTATGCTTCATCATAGATATTGGCCTAAAACTTACTTTGTTTTCATGCCTTTCTCTGGTTTTAGAATAGGATAATGCTGGCCTCATAAAATGAGCTAGGGAGTCTTCCCTCCTCTTGAATTTTTTAGAATAGTTTGAGAAGGATAGGTGTTAGTTCTTCTGTGAATGTTTGGTAAAATTCACCTCTGAAGCCCCTGGTTCAAGACTTTTGTTTGTTGGGAGTTTTTTGGGGTTTTTTTGTTTTTTATTACTGCTTGAGTTTCACTAGTTGTACTGTCTATTCTGATTCTGATTCTTCCTGATTCAGTTTTGTGAGATTGTATGTTTCTAGGAATTTATCTGTTTTGTTTTGATTGTACAATTGCTGGCATGTAGTTGTTCATAATATTTTCTTATAATCCTTTGTATTTTTTTGGTGTCAGTTGTTACTTCTCCTCTTTTATTTCTGATTTTATTTATTTGGGTCCTCTCTCTATTTTCTTGATGAGTCTGATTGAAGTTTTGTCTATCTTATCTCTTCAGAGAACTAGCTGTTGGTTTAATTGATCTTTTGTTTTATTTTTTAGATTTTATTTCATTTATTTCTGCCCTGATCTTCAGTATTTCCTTCCCTCTACCCACTTTGGGCTTTGTTTGTTATTTTTTGTCCAGTACCTTTAAGTGTAGTGTTAGATTGTTTATTTGAAACTGTTCTTGTTTCTTGAGGTAGGCATGTAATGCTATGAATTTCCCTCATCAGACTGCTTTCACTGTGTACCATAGATTCTGGGTTGTTGTGTTCTCATTTTCATTTATGCAAGGTATCTTTTGATTTCTTCCTTGATCTCATTGTTAACCCATTCATTATCTAGTAATATGTTACTTAGCCTCCATGTCTTTGTGTGTTTGTCAGTTTTCTTCTTGTGATTGATTTCAAGTTTCATAGCATTATGGTCAGAAAAGATGCTTGATATTATTTCTCTTAAATTTATTGAGACTTGTTTTGTGTTCTAACATGTGGTCTGTCCTAGAAAATGTGCTATGTGCACTTGAAAAGAATGTGTATTCTGCTGCTTTTGGGTGAAATATTCTGAATATGTCAATTAAATTCATCTGATCTAATGCGTCATTTAAGACCACCATTTCCTAATTGATTTTCTGTCTGGAAGATTTATGCATTGATGTCAATGAGATTTAAAGTCCCCTACTATGCCTGTATTACTGTCAGTCTCTCACTTTATGTCCATAAATATTTGCTTTACATGTTTCGGTTCTCCTATGTTGGGTCCATAAATGTTTACAAGGGTTATAGTCTCTTGTTGGATTGCTCCCTTTGTCATTATGTAGTGTCCATTTTTTGTCTCTTACTATAACGTTTGTTTTAAAGTCTATTTTTTCTACCCCAGCTTTTTTTCCCTTTCTATTTGTATGAAATATCTTTTTCTTTCCTTTTATTTTTAGTATGTGTGTATCCTTCATTCTGAATTGGGTCTTTTGTAGACAGCATATATATGGATCTTGTTTTCTTATACATTCACCTTTCCTATGTCTTTTGATTGGAGTATTTAAGCCTGTTACATTTAAAGTGATTATTGAGAGGTACAAACTTATTGCCATTCTATTTTTTAAAAATATATCTTTATTTCAGAGAGAGGAAGGAAGAGGGAGAGAAAGAGAAACATCAATGATGAGAAAGTCCTCATTGATCGGCTGCCTCCTGCATGCCCCCAACTGGAGATCAAGCCCACATCCTGGGCATGTGCCCTGACTGGGAATCAAACCACTATCTCCTGGATCCTAGGTCAATGCTCAAACCCTGAGCCTACCCAGCCAGGCGCCAGTCTGTTTTTTAACTATGTTGCTGCTGCTGCTGTTCCTCTTCTTCTTTTCTTCTTCTTCTTCCTCTTCCTCTTCTTTTTTTCTTCTCCTCTTCCTCCTCCTCCTTCTTTTCTTGTCCTCCTCCTCCTCCTTCTCCTCTTCTCCTCCTCCTTCCCCTCCTCCTCCCACTCTTCCTCCCCCTCTTCCTTCTCCTCCTCCTCCTCCTCCTCCCTTTAACATTTCTTATAGTACTGGTTTGGTGGTAACAAATCCCTTTAGCTTTTTCTGTCTGGGAAGATCTTTATTTCTTCTTCAATTTTAAATGATAGTCTTTCTGTTAAAGGAGTCTTGGTTGTAGGCCCGTGCTTTTCATCACTTTGAATATTTCATGCCAGTACCTTCCATCCTGAAATGGTTCTGTTGAGAAATCAGCTGACAGACTTATGGGAGCTCCCTTGTAGGTAACTAACTGTGTTCCTTTGTGGCTTTTAAGAGTCTCTCTTTGTCTTTAACCTTTCCCATTTTAATTATGTGTCTTGGTGTGGGCCTCTTTGAGTTCATCTTCTTTGGGGCTCTCTGTGCTTCCTATACTTGTTTGTGTCTTTTCCTTCACCAGGTTAGGGAACTTTTGGTCATTATTTTTTCAAAAAGGTTCTTGATCCCCCCTGCTCTCCCTCTTCTCCTGCTGGTGCTCCTATGGTGTGCATGTTGTTATGTTTCATGTTGTCCCAAAGGTCCCTTAAACTATCCTCAACTTTAAAAATTATTTTCTCTTTTTGGGCTCTGACTGGGTATGTTTTTTTAACCTTGTCTTCCAAATTGCTGTTTTTATCCTCTGTTTCATCCAACCTACTTTTAATTCCTTCCAGTGTATTCTTGATGTCAGATATTGTATAGTCTTCGTTTATGACTGGTCCTTTTTAATGTTTTCTGTGTCCTTTTTCATGCTGTTGTAGTTCTCACTAAGTTTCTTGAGCATCCTTATACCCATTACTTTGAACTCTATATCTGATACATTTCTTGTCTCCATTTCATTTAACTTTTTTCTGGAGAGGTCTCCTGTTCTTTTATTTGGTGCCTGTTTCTTTGACTCCCCATTTTGGCTGTCTTTTTGTGTTTGTTTTTATGTATTATATAAATCTGCTATGACTCTCAGTCTTTGTAAGGTGGCCTTATGTAGTAGGAGTCCTGTGAGAACTAGTCACACAGTCTTCTTGATCACCTGAGCTGTGTGCTCTAGGAATGTCCCTGTGTGGGTTATGTGGGTTATGTCCTGTTGTAATTGAGTCTTGATTGCTATTAGCCTGTTCGTGCATTGGATCACCCCTCAGCTTTGCTGTGAGGTTCAACCCTGACCACAGTGTACAAGCTGCTGTGCAGGTGCTTACCACATGAAGTGGAATTTGCCTCAGCAGGGTTTGGTGCCTGCCAAGATCTTCCTTTGAATATGCTGCTTGTGGAGCTTATTAGATTCTGCTCTGATGTTATCTGAAGCTTGCCATTGTATTTGTTGGTTCTAAGCCTCTTGGGATGGACTCTGGTGCAGGCCAGTGTCAGATGCTGTCAGTGCCTGACCCTGTTTGGAGCTACAAGCAATCCAGAGTCTGTCACTGCTTCTGCTGGTATGTAGTACACATGGCAATGTTCAAGCTGCTACCAAGGCCAGCTTTTTCCAGCACCAGACCTGGGAACAGGTTAGCAAGGTGCACCCCGAAATCCATCTCCTTCTGCTGGCTTCCTGTTAGGCTCAGTCACTGAAAGAGCCTCTGGCAGAGTTGGGAGGATGGGGCTAGTAGATCTGCTGTGAGGGTGAGGTGGCAGTCAGGCTCCATAGAAGGTGGTGGGCATGATCCACACCCCAGTGCCACAAGAGTCAGTCTGTCCTAGATTTTGCTCCAACTTCAGCAGAGTGGAACCACTATTAGTCAGACAGGTGGGGCCTGTAGAGCCCAGAGGTTGGGTCTGCCGGAAGCTGGGAGGGTGGTTCTATAAGGTCTTCTGTGAGGGGAAGGCACCAGTCACGTTCACTAGGAAGTGGGGTAATGGCCCCCCACCTGAAAGCCCAACAACTCAGTCACCAACACCCCCTGAGTCTACCCAGACCTCTTCACCTTGGCCAGGTCAGCTGCCTCTTTGGGGCCTAAGCTCCAAAGGGTCGGGTGAGAAGGGAGTCCAGAGCGTGGGGCAGTTGCTTTTCCCCAGGCTATTGCCACATGTAGGGGATTGCTCCACCCAAGAAAGATGGTGCTTGCTGTATCAGAATGACTCAGTGCAGGGATCCTGGCAACTCCCCCCGAGCTCCCTCCCTAGAGCCACAAACCCCAGACTCTCCTCAGGCCATTCCAGTTTGCCTCGCCCCTCCTTTCCAGAGCCCAGTGTGAGTGGCCACAAATTAAATTTTGTGTGTTGGCCCTTTAAGGGGGTGCCATGTCTCCAGCACACTCTGTCTCTCCCTTGTGGGCAGAAACCTCACTGTTTTTCACAGCCAGATGTTATGTGGGCACCTCTTCCCAGCTCTCATACTCTGGGCTGGGGAGCTGGCTTGGGGCTTAAGCCCCATGCTTCCCAGGGGGAATACATTGCCCCACCCCCCACAGCTGAGATATCCTCCAGAACCTCAACCACCACCCCACCACCTGTGGGAACAAAGCCAGCCCTTTTCATGTCACCGCCCTCCCTACCAGTCTCAATGTGACTTCTACAAATCTTTGGTTATGAGACTTTTCTTCAGCTAGTCTTCAGTTGGTTATTCAGGGTGATTGTTCCTTAATTTAGTTGTGATTCCAGTTTGGTCCTGGGAGGAGGTGAGTGTAGTAGCTTCAAACTACTTTGCTACCATCTTGAAATCCCTGGTGTGATAGATTTACAAAGGCACATCACTTCAGTGATGTTCTTGCTCAAAATGCATTTTCTCAATCCAGTCATTAGACAGTATTAGAAAAATCAAATTGAGGGAATCCTACGAAATAAGTACTCTTCAAAAGTGTCATTCTCAAATTTTGGGAAAGATTGTGGAGACATGACAACTAAATAAGCCATGGGATCCAGAAGAAAATAAACAGTGGGAAAACTGGCAAAGTCAACTATACTTGTTATAGTATTGTATTAATGTTACTATAATGGTTTCCATAATAGTACTGTGATTAAGTCAGATGTTCTCATTATGGAAACCTAGTTGAAGGGTATACAGGAATTCTGTACTATGTTTACAACCTTTCTGTAAGTCTAAAAATTTTTTTTAATTAAAAAGTTTTAAAAACCTAATTGAAATGAAGCAAAACCCTCTTTTGTTGGGTTTCATTAGTATATCTGAAAAAAACATTGGGGTTTTTAAAAATATTGTCTTTGACCAATAGTAATGGAACAAAAGGATGAATGTTGAAACAATTATTTAGTTTACAAAGTGCATATGCTATCAGGTCTCTGACTAGGTCTCTGGCCTTCTTCCCATTCTTTAGCCTGTCTAACAGAATGTCTGACATCTGTTCCACAGGGGACTCTCACAGGGTCTCAGGGTCCTCTTGATCTCCCTCCACACTGCTTACTTCTCCACCATTGCTGAGCTGATCTCAATAATTGAACTTTGGGTGTAAGGATTAATCAGGCTAATTCTGCCTTTCATTAGGACTTTTCTAGTCAGGTCTAATTTAGTTTTGAGAGACATGCCTCTTTTCTGAAAAACTGGAGAACTGGGAAAGCTGGCACAATAAATGAACATTCATTTGCAGTTTAACTTTTACATACTAGCTAAGATAAATAATACTGAGTAAATGTACCTGTAGAGGCCTAGAGCTAATTGCTTTCCCCATACAACTTTTTTTTCATTTTTTATAACAACTTTGTGTGATAGATGTTCGCTCCATTTTATAAATAAGGATACTGAGGCTCATAAAGGTTAAATATCTTTCCAAGATGACACATTAAATATGGAAGTCCAAGATTCAAACCCAAATCTCTTTGACTTCAAAACATACTATTATTTTCTTTTACTTACAGGTTCAACAGAAATATATATAATTTATACATGCACACAAACACAATGAATATAACATTGTTACATGAAGTACATATATAAAGCAATAAAGAAGTACTTTATCACAGCATGAGCACCCATCCACATAGATCTCTTTTTTGGTGCTTCTGTTAGTGCTGAACTCTTCTCTATTTCATGTTCCCCTCCACATTTTAATTTTATTTTAAATTTCCATTTTTATATTTTATATTTCCTTTTGATATTTCTGTTTATATTTCTTTTTTATCCTCACCCAAGGATATGTTTATTGATTTGAGAGAGAGAGAGAAGCATCATTGTGAGAGAGAAACATTGACAGCTTGCCTCCCTTCTGTGCCCTTACTAGGGATCGAACCCAAATCTTAAGTATGTGCCCTGACCTGGAATCAAACCTACAACCTTTTAGTGTATGGGACAACACTCCAACCAGCTGAGCACACCTGGCCAGGGCTGTTTATATTTCATTTTTATATTTCAAATTTAAAAGCCTCAAATTCCTTATTTCACGGGCAAGTTATATATCCCTCTAGATTGTAAACATCTTAAGAGCAGTTACCATGTCCCATACTCCTTTTGAATTTTTATGGCCCCCAGCAAGGCTGTAATTAATAGAAGATTAGTGGTTTTTTATTTATAGTATCTGATAAGTCTGAAACAACAAAAAGGAAACAATATTGAACACTTCTTAGTTAGCCAGAAAATGGCAGTTATTCTCATTTTTCTCCTTGCTCTAAACTTATTTAACCACTTTACTGGTTTTCTGTTGCTGCCATAACAAATTAGTACAACACTTAATAACTTAATAACTTAAACAACACTTAATAACTTAAACAACAGATTTATTTTTACACAGTCATTGTAGGTCATAAGTCCTTCACAGATCTCACTGGATGAAAAATCTTAAGTATCATTTCTTTCTGGAGATTGTAGGAGAGGATCTACTTCCTTGTTCATTTTGTCATTGGCAAAATTCAGTTTCTTTTGGTTATAGTACCAATGACCCTACAGACAATTCCAACACCAAGGAGCTCCTCCATACTACCCCTTTTTAGTCATACCTTCCTCCCACTACAAACCCTGGCAACCATGATCTATTCTGTCACTATAGCTTGTCTTTTTGAGAATGTCATATGAACAAAATCATACAGTATGAAACATTTGTGTCTGGCTTCTTTCACAGAGCATGTCTTTGAAATTTATTCAAGTTGTTGCATCAGTAGTTTGACTCTTTATGGCTGAGTATTATTCCATTTTATGAATACACCACAGTTTATTTAGCCATTCATCCACTGAAGAACATTTGGGTTATTTCCAGTTTATGGAGATTATGAATAGAACTGCTATTAACATTTGCGTATATGTGGGGGTTTTTTTTTAATGTGGTTTTCATTTCTCTAGGGTAAATACCTAGAAATGGTATTGTTGAGTAATATGTTAAGTGTATATTTAATGTTTTAAGAAAATACCAAACTGTTTTCCAGGGTGGCTGTACCATCCCACTAGTAGTGTATGAAAGATCCACTTTCTCCACATCCTCACCAGTATTTGATTTTAACAGTTGTTTTTTACTTCAGCCATTCTAATAGGTGTTTTTTTATACTGGGTGTTGTTTTCACTTGCATTTCCCTAATGACTGGTGAATTTGAACATCTTTTCATGGGCTTATTTGCCATCTGTATATCTTCTTCAGTGAAGTGTCTACCATGTCTTTTGTGCATTTTCTAATCAGGTTATTTGTTTTACTATTGATTTTATTATTGTTTTTAGCATTCCCTATAGTTGTAGTAAATATTTTCTCCCAGTCTGTAGATTGTCTTTTCATTCTCTTATCCTAGTCTTTCACAGAGAAAAACTTTTAGATTTTTATTAGGTCTATTTTATCTAATTTTCCTTTTAGTTATTATGCTTTTGGTGTGATGTTCAAGAACTCTTTGCTTAACCCCAGATCACCAGAATTTTCTCCTTTGTGTCCTTCACTTTTTTATTAGATCTATGATCCATTTTGAGTTAATTTTTTATAAATAGAAGATTGAGGTGAGGTTCACTTTTTTTAATATGGATGTCCAGTTGTTTCCACACTGTTGAAAAGACTATCCTTTCTTTATTGAATTGCCATTGTACCTTTGTCAGAAATTGTCCATATTTGGGGGGGATCTGTTTCTGCACTCTGTTCTGTTGATCTGTGTGTCTTTCCTTTTGCCCATACCACATCTTATTACTTTAACTTAATAGTAAGTCTTAAAATTAGATAATGTTATACCTTCAATATTTTCTTAAAAAATTGTTTTGACTATTGTAGTTCCTTTATCTTTCCATGTGAATTTTAGAATAATCTTATCTATATAAAAATCCTGTTGGTATTGATTTAAATTTTGTTAAATCTATAGATCATTTTGGGAAGAACTAACATCTTTATTATGTTGAGGACTTGTCTAATTAATGGATGTGGTATGTCTCTCTTTATTTAGAGCTTTGATTTTTTGTGTGTGCATATGAGAAAATTTCCAGTTTTATTGAGATATATTTGACATATAATATTGTGTAAGTTTAATAATACAATGTGATTTAATGTATGATTGTACAATGAAATGATTACCACAGTAAGGTCAATTAACACATTCACTGCCTCACATAGTTACCAATTTTTGTGTGTGTAGTGAGAACATTAAAATCTACTCTCTCAGAACTTCCAAGTATACAAATATAGTATTGTTATCTGCATTCACTATGCTGTACATTAGCTTCCCAGGACTTATCATTTTATAACTGGAAGTTTGTACCCTTTGATTGCCATTTTTCCCACCTCAGGACCTGACAATCAATGATCTACTTTCTGTTTCTATGAGTTAAGTTTTTAGGATTCTGCCTATAAGGAGATGATACATTATTTGTCTTTCTCTGTCTAACTTATTTTACCTACCATAAGGCCCTCAAGGTTCATCCATGTTGTTGCAAATTGCAAGATTTGCTTCTTTTTGGTGACTGAAAAATATTTCATTTTACATATATATATTTATATATATGCCACATTTTTTATCTGTTTATCATTGATGGACACTTTGGTAGTTTTTATGTCTTGGCTATTGTGAATAATGCCTCAATGAACATGGAAGTGCAGATATTTCAGATAATCATTTCTTTTCCTTCAGAAATATACCCAGAAGTATGATTGCTGGATCGTATGGTAGTTCTATTTTTTAATTTATTTTTTAATTACAGTTGACATACAATGTATTAATTTTAGGTGTACAGTATAGTGATTAGACATTATATCCATGCATCCATATTGATATAAATACTTAAATAAATATATGTGAAGAACTAATTAAAGTGATAGTTCTATTTTTAATTTTTTGAGGAACTTCCATACTGTTTTTCATAGTGGCTGCACCACTTCGCAATCCCACCAACAGTGCATGATGATTCCCTTTTCTCCACATCTTCACCAGCATTTGTAAGCTCTTGTCTTTTAACAATAGCCATTTTGACAGGTGGGAGGTAATATTTCAATGTGGTTTTGATTTGCATTTTCCTAATGATAAGTAATACTGAACACCTTTTCATGTACGTGTTTGCCATTTGTATATCTTCTTTGGAAAAATGTCTATTCATGTCCTTTGCCCATTTTCAAATTGATTATTTGGGTTTTTTTGCTATCAAGTTGTATGACTTCTTTATATATTTTGAATATTAACCCCATTTTCAGATTTTTGTTTTCCAGGCATTTTCTTCTGTTTCATAGATTGCCTTTTCACTTTGTTGATTATTTCTTTTGCTATGTAGAAGCTTTTTAGTTTGTAGTCCCACTTGTTTATTTTTATTTTGTTGCCTGTGCTTTTGACATCATATCCAAAAAACACAATGCTGAAGCCAGTGTCAGGGAACTTTTTCCCCCATGTTTCCTTCTAGGATTTTTATTGTTTCATATTATATTGAAATCTACAGTCCATTTCAAGTTAATTTTTGTGAGTTGTATGAGATAGGAGTTCAATTTTATTTTTTTGCATGTGAATATTCAGTTTCCAACACAATTTATTGAAGAGACTATCTTTTCCCCCATTCTTGGCTCCTCTGTCCAATATTTGTTGACCAATATTTGCAGGAGTTTATTTCTGGGCTCTCTATTCTTTTCCATTAGTCTGTGTGTCTGTTTTTATGCCAGCACCATACTGTTGTGATTACTATAGCCATGTGGTACAGTTTGAAATCAGGAAGTATGATACCTCCTACGTTGTTCTTATTTCTTAAGATTGCTTTGGCTTTTGGGGGTCTTTTGTGATGCTCTATAAATTTAAGATTTTTTCTATTTCTGTAAAAAAATACCACTGGAATTTTTATAAGATTGCATTGAATCTATAGATGGCTATGGGTAGTATGGATATTTTAACAATGTGAATCCTTCCAAAATTCATGAACAAAAGATATCTTTATATGTATTTGTGTCTTCTTCAGTTTTTTTCATCAGTGTCTTACAGTTCTTAATGTACAAATCTTTTGCCTCGTTAAATTTAAGTATTTTATAGTTTTTGATGCTATTGTAAATGAGACTGTTTTATTTCCCTTTCAGGTAGTTCATTAGTGTGTAAAAATGCAGTGGATGCCCTGGCCAGTGTTGCTCAGTGGTAGAGCATTGGACTGAGCACTGAAGGGTCTCTGGTTTGATTCCTGGTCAAGGGGCACATACCTGGGCAGTTGGGGCACGTGCAGGAGGCAACCAATCAATGTGTCTCTCTCACATCAATATCTGTCTATGTCTGTCTGTCTCTCAGTCTTTCTCACTCCTGCCTCCTCCCTTCTACTCTCTCTAAAAATCAATGGAAAAAATATCCTCTGGTGAGGATTAACAACAACAAAAAAATGCAGCTGGTTTTCGTATGTTGATTTTTTTTTTAATCTTGCTGTAGGTCTTTGTTCAGTGTTTTGTATTTTCAAAATACGGATCATGAACACATTTTGTGAGATTTACACCTATGTATTTGTTTTTTGGAAGGAGAAACTGTTTCAGATGTTTTGTTTTTAATTTAGTTTCCATTTGTTCGTTGCTATTATATAGTAAGCAATGTGATTGATTTTTGTGTGTTGACCTTAGGTCCTGTGGACTTGGTAATTCTAAGAATTTTTTGTAGATTTCCTTGGGAATTCTGTGAATACAGTCTTCTCAAATACAGACAGTTTGATTTCTTCCTTTCTAATCTTTATATTTTTATTAACTTATTAAAATTATATTTTTATTAACTTATGTCAATAAGGAGTGATGAGAGTGGAGATTTTTCTTTTTCCCAATTTCAGAGGGTAAGTATTCAGTCTTTGACCTTTAAGAATAATGTTAACTATAGGTTTGTTGTAGATTCCCCTTATCAAAGTTTCTATTCCTAGTTTGCTGAGAGTTTTCATCCTGAACAGATGTTGAAGTGTTTTCAAATTTAAATGTTTTTTCTCCTCACTTGATATTATCATGTGGTTTTGCTTCTTTAGCCTATTAATACAGTGAAATTCATTAATGGATTTTCAAATATTGAACCACCCTTGGATTCCCTGGAAAGCCCCACTTAGTCTTTTTGTTTCCTATATTGCTGAATTTGACTTGGCAATATTTTGTTGAAGATTTTTGTATCAATGTTCATGAGAGATACTGGCCTATAATTTTCTCTCTTTTTTGTATTGTTGTTACATGGTTTTGGTATCAGGGTAATCCTCACCTCATAAAATGAATTGGAAAGTGTTCCTTTTTCTCTATTTTCTTGAAAAGATTGTTTAAATTTAGTACTATTTCTTCTTTAAGTGTCTAGGCTTGGAGTTTTGTTTGGTTCAGTTTGGGTTTAAGGGAAGGTTTTAAACTTCAAATTCAGTTTTTAAAATAGTTAATAGGAATATTTAGGTTAGCTGATTTATCTTGGATAACTTTTATTCATTTCTAGTTTTTGAGGAATTGGTCCATTTTGAAGTTTTCAAATTTATGTTTGTAAAGATGTGAACCTTACAAGTCTGCTTTAGGAAAATAGCTAACAATTATATAGCCCTTGCTATGTGCCTGGTACAAGACTACAGACATACTATATTAATTAATTTAATCCTCACAACCTACCCTAAGAGGTACTGTTATTAATTCTCCTGATTTATATTTTGTAAACTGATTATGTACTGACTCACAGGTTGCTTGGTGGACATAAAAAATTTTTCATTTTAAGTGTAAGTAGTTACAAACAATGTAATTTCTGATGTATCGAAAACATTGTGACTTTTATTTTTATTTCTATTTATTTTTCTTTTTTATTAAATTTATTGGGGTAACATCGGTTAATGAGATTAGGTTTCGAGTGTTCATTTCTATCACACATGATCTATATATAGGGTAATAATAAAGGATAAAAGGTATCAAATATATGGTGATGGACAATGAGTTGACTTTGGGTGATGGGCATACATTGACATTTTAAGCATCATTCTCATATTTGAAATCCATAGTTTAATACCTGCTGACAGTCGTTTTAAAAAATATGAATAAACTCTTCTTTACAAGTCAGATATGTGTATTATAATGTTTACTATTTGAACTCATAGTAATCCCTTATTATTTTTTTAATATCTGCTGGCTCTGTAGTGATATTCCCTTTTCATTTCTAATATTAGTAATTTGTGTCATCCCTCTTTTTTTTCAGTCTTGCTACATGTTTGTCAATTTTACTGATCTTTTCAAAGAATCGGCTTTTTTTTTCATTATTTTGTCCTCTATTTTATGTTTTTAATTTTATTGTTTTCTGCTCTTTATTACTTCCTTTTGTTTGTGCTGGGTTTATTTTGCTCTTCTTTAATGTTTTAACATAGAAGCTTAGAATTTTGTTTTGAGACTTTCTTTTATACCATAAGCGTTTAATACTATAAATTGCCCTTTAAGCACTGCTTTTGGTACATCCCACAAATTTTGATATGTTGTTTTTTTCATTTTCCTCTTTGACCCAGGGATTCTTTAGAAGTGTATTAATTTCCATAGTAGAGATTTTCTTACCTTTATGCTATTGATATCTACTTTAAATTCATTATGGTGAGAGAGCATACTTTGTATGATTTCATTTATTTTAAATTTTTAAGTTTTGTTGTATGATTCTAGATATGATCTGTCTTCATGAATGTGCTATGTGCATTTCAAAAGAATGTGTATTCTGCGCTTGTAGGATAGAATGTGTTCTCTACACGTCAATTGGATATAATACTTGTTAGTGTTATCTAATTCTTTTTCTATACTTTTGCTAACTTTCTGTTTGCTTGTTTTGCCAATTAATGTGAAAGGAGTATTGAAGTCTCCAGTTATAAACATGGATTTGCCTCTACACTGTTATGTCAGTCATGTATTTTGAAGCTCTGTTACTGGACGCATACACCCTTAAGATTATGTGTTCTTGGTGAATTGCCCTCTATCACTATGTCATGTTTCTCTATATCTCTGGTAATTTTCTTAGCCCCAAAGTCTACTTTGATATTAAAATAATCACCCTAGCTTTCTTTTAATTAATGTTTCATTGGTATATACTTTACATCCTTTTACTTTTAATCTACCCATATTATTAGATATGAAATAACTTTTGTGTAGAGAGCTATAGATGGAGCTTGGTTTTTTAAATTTATTCTAAAAACCTGTCCCTAATTGGCTTTATTAGACTATTTACATTTAATGTAACTTTTGATGTTTGGATTTAGGTTTACCATTGTATTTGTTTTCTCTTCATTCCCTCTGCTTTTTTGTTCTTCTCTTTCTCTTTTCCTGCCCTATTTTGGATCATTTGAATATGTTTTAGTATTCCGTTTTTATTTCTTTGATTTTTTTACTCTGTCTCTTCATATAGATTTTTTAGTAGTTGCTCTATAGATTAGAATGCACATACTTAACTTGAATTTTCAGTCTACTTAGAACTAATATTTTACCACTGCAGGTGAAATATAGAAACCTTACCCCCATATGAGTCCCATTACCCTCCTTCCTTTATGTTGTACTTGTCACATGGACTATATAATTTCTCTTGTTCTCTTTCATTCCTGACATTTCAAGCTTCCATTGAATATAGTTTTCCCCTCTTTCCCTCCCATAAGTGCCCAACCAGGGAATCAAACCAGTAACCTAGGTATGTGCCCTGATCAGGAATCAAACCCACAACTTTTTGGAGTAGGAGACCACATTCCAACCGAGCCACCCAGCCAGAAGTATTTTGTTTGTTTGTTTGTGTGTTTACACTATTACAGATGTCCCCATTTTCTGCCTCTTTGCTCACCTCCATCCAGCCCTCTCCCTCTCTTCCATCTGGCCAACACCACACTGTTGTCTATGTCTGCTGTCTTTTAAATCATTGTCCCTTTATAGTTATGTATGATTTTCTCTGGCTCTTTCCAGGATTTTTTTACTTTAGCTTTCAGAGTTTGAATGATGGTTTCGACCTGGATTTGGGATGCTTTATCCTGTTTGAGATTCAGTTAACTTCTTGAATCTGTTGGTTTGTATCTTTTATTAAATTTGGGAAATTTGGTTTTTGTATAGTATTTCTATAGCAGGGACAGTAGGGTGGGAGGAGCAGGGGGCAGGGTCAAAGAAGACACAAAATGAGAGATGTGAACTGATCTTTAAAGAACTAGAGGCATAGACGTTATTCAAATGGAAAGGGTAATGGATCCTAAACAGAGGGAACAACTTGAGGAAAGGCAGGTACAAATATGTATGTCATATGTGGATGTGTGTTATAGAGGAAGAAATGAAAGCAAGAAAGGAAAATCTGATTCAGTTAGCCACTTACTTTGCCTTATTAGAGATGGCTGTAAAATATTCCCATAAACACATGGTTAGAAATGGTTAGAAACACATTGGTATGAATTTCAAAATTGCAAGTTTTAGAATTTACTACATGTGCTGTAATAAGTAATCAGTCTTGTATTTTGGGGTGTTCTATCCTGCCATTGAATGTAAGTCTTCTAGATTTTTAATTAAAATGAATTGCATTTGCCACCTTTGTTTTTACTTCCTAGGAATTTCATCTTAATGCAAAGTGAACAAGTGCTACCTCTTTTGATCTAAATTTGTGACATTTTTCCTTGACTTTTTAAATGAAACTTTTAATTTTGAGATAATTATAGAATCACAAATAATTCACAAGTAGTTTTAGAGTCACATGTAATACAGATATATGTACTTTAACCTAGTTTCCCCGAATGGTAACATCTTGCAAAACTATAGTACAGTATTACAACCAGAATATTGACATTGATAGAAGTAATATACAGAACAATTCCATCACCATAGGGCCCCCTAGTTCCCTTTTATACACCCACCCTCCCAGATTCTGCTCCATCCCTAACCCCTGACAACCACTAATCTGTTCTCTATTTTTATAATTTTGTTGTTTCAAGAATATACTATATAAATGCAATAATCCAGTATGTAACATTTTTTGGGTTGGCCTATTTTTACTTTCCACAATTTATTGGAGAGTCATCTAAGTTGTATGTATGAGTAGTTTGTTCCTTTTTACTGCTGACTAGTATTTCATGACTTATTTTCAGCTGTATTTTGCCATCATTTGAAAAAGTAGTCAGGGGTTTTTCTCATCTATATATTTGCTTTGGAATTTAGACTAAAAGCAAAACCTTAGGAGCATCCTAATTTTCCTTTCTAAATTGCATGTAAGTTAGTCATTCATAATGTGTTGACATTATTAAGTCTTACAGGAGAGAAAATCATATGTACAAGTATACTCCACTACTTTTCTCCTCTTCTATATATATTTTTTTGGAGGGGGGGGAGGGGTCCTATTGTCATTTTTTTATTTGACAATCTAAGGGAAAAAAGGTCAGTGCCTCAGACTAGTCAGGTATTGCATGTTGTTGTTTTTGTTTTGTTTATTTAATTTTTTATTTTTTACTTATCTTTACTGTTGAAAGTATTACAGATGTCCCCCTTTTCTCCCCATTGATCCCTTCTACCCCTCATGAGAGAGAATGCTGCTTGAAAAATATTTAGAACAGCCTCTGTTCCAGAATGTCTTCATGCTAGTCTGTGGATGGAGCAGGAAAGAGCCTATTCCTGGGCAGCACTCAGCAGTGAGAGATGTATATTCGCATTACAGGCGAGCATTAGGATCTTTCTGTTTTCATTAGTCAACATGGTTTTAGTTGTTGAACCAAAATTCTAGCCTCAGTAATGAGAGAAAAAATGGAGACTTCCAGTTTTTAAACTTTGGTAAATAAGTCTGGGACCAGATTCTGAACTATGTTAAATGTTCATCTAAGGAAGGAGCCTAGATTTATTCCAAGCAGAAATGAAGAAATGACGAAGTGAATAAATAATTGTATTCCAGACGATGTTTAAAAGCTGTAATATAACTGTAAGTAAAAAAAGTAGTAATTTCCAAAATACCATTTTAACCCTTAATGTCAGTGTTACCTTCCACTTTAACAAGTAACTCTCATGGTTTTGATTTTTACTTAAGGAAAAATAGAGGGCATAGATATATAATAATATATTACTATCATATAATTACCCAATTATCATACTATTTATTATTTTAGCTTCAGTAGATGCATTGGAGAGAGGGAAAAGGATGTTAGAGATTTTCAAACACTTAGCAAACACTGGTACTTATCTAACAGTATTGGAAACACTTTACCACCAGGGATTTGTAAATTGTAGTTTTGCTTATGGCAAATATAAAAGGAGAATTCTTCAGCATAATTTGATATTATTATTATATACTTTATATAATGTGTTTTTTTTTATGCTGGTTTAAAGAAATTTGCACATTTCCATTATTTTTCACACAGTGATCATCTTTAAGTACTAATATAAAAGTTAATGAGTGCCCTACCTGGGTAGTTCAGTTGGTTAGAGCATTGTCCAATATGCCAAGGTTGTGGGTTTGATCCCCAGTCAGGGCACACAGAAGAATCAACCAATGAGTGCATAAATAAGTAGAACAACAAATTGATCTCCCTCTCTCCCTCTCCCCTTCTCTCTCCCTCTCTCTCCATCTCTCTTCCTCTTTCCCTCCCTCCCCTTCTCTCTAAAAAAAAATCAATAAAATATATGTTTTAAAGTTAATGATTAAAGAAAATATGCTGAATAAGTCCACCGGATAATCCAAGGCTCTTAAAGAAATACATGCTTTGATGTGAGCAAAGATTATACTTGATTAGTGTTCTATTTCTCTCAATTCAATTATCACACTTAGGGGAAATCTAAATCAAGGTTTTTGACTGGCATATTCAGTGGGATGTGATTGGGGTGCAGATGACTACACAGTGTTTTAGTATGACTTCATAAGTATTCTGATAATAATTATGATATATACTCTGCTACTTGTTTTCAGAAAAGCAGGGGGTTTTTGTTTGTTTTTAAATATATCTTTTTTATTGATTTCAGAGAGATGAAGAAAGAGGGAGAGAGAGAAATAGAAACATCAGTGATAGGAGAGTCATTGGTTGACTGCCTCCTGCAGGCCCCCGACTGGGGATCGAGCTGCAGTCCCGGCCCTGCACTCCTGGATCCTAGGTCAAAGCTTAACCACTGAGCCATGCCTGGCTGGGCCAGAAAAGCAGTTTTTAACTCCTTCATGTCTTTCTTATCTACACATGTTCTTAATAAATCATTTTAATTAATAAAATGTACCTGAATATATAAAATATACTTTTTGCTTGCCAAAACAATGTGCTTATTAACTCTTTCTGATCTTAATCTGTATAAAAGACTAGAATCAGCCTACTTGGTTTGCTTTGATAGCTCTAACCAAGTAAACATCAGTGGCAGAGGATAATAGACAACTAGAAATGTTTATCAGTACTGTTATTTACTACTATTTGTAAGTAGTTAGAATAATGAGTAGAGTGAAAGAAAAAATATAGTACCTTATATGTTTACTCTGGGAACAATGAAATTTGGTCCAGTCTTCTTTCTAGTTGTCTGGTAATCTAGATAGACAAGCAAGGGTGTAGTGAAAGGAGGTTTTAAAGTCATTCAGGCCTTTATTCAGATTGCACTTCTACCACCTAAAGCTGCATATCCTTGGGCAAGTTATTTAACCTCCTCAAGCCTCAAGTTTTGTTTTGTTTTTTAACATATAAAATAGGTAGTTATGAAAGTTAAAGGAAATAAGTTTAGAGCACCTAGCACAGTGCCTAGAACATAGAAATCTGTGCTTTGGGGAAGAAATGTAAAAAGGAATCTTACTGCCTATAGGTAGAGCCCCTCTTCTAAAAAATACTAACATCCCACTGTGCTTACAATTCTAATATATTTATAATTTCAGGATTATATATAAATCTTTACTAGTTTTATTTCTCTAAAAATTTTTGTGAGTTTGGTAAAACTCTCTGGTTAATTTCTTCTAAAGCTTATTTTTTTCTAAAAGCTTTACTTTTCAAGGACAAATTACTATATTTATAAAAGGAAAAATCCAAATTTAAATATAATCTAAAAGTTTCCTTTTCAGATTTCTAAAAGTTAAAGTGTTTGTGACATATTGATCTATTTTAATCCTTTTCTCTTTGATTTTAGCAGGAAAGGAAGGACAAGAAATCCTGGGGCCTGAAGCTCGGGCAGATGAAGCAGGATGTACAGGTACTCTCTTGCCAGCTCCTTTCACACAATAGTTTTTGAACAAGGTCTTTTGTGCCACTGGTTTTTGAATTTGTGAGTCCTGAATTTAGTCTTTTTCCTCCTCTTTTATCTTTACCCTCCTTAAATATTTAAGTACCTGGGCATATGGGGTACTACATAAAAAGTTAGAAGTTTGTATTCTTTAAATACAATTGTAAACTTATAGATTCATATAATAGAGCAGATTTTCATATATAAGGATGACAAGTAATCTACAGATAATCAAAAAATAAATGTTTGAATGATGATTTAAACTTCAATCACATTTTTTAACAAGGTTATAAAAATGCATATCTAACTATTTTGAGTTTCATTATTAGTTATCAGGATCTGTTTACTCCTTGAACTCACATTTGCATTCTACACAGCCTATAGAATTTGACACCAACATAGTATATATTTACTTTTTGAAGTTTTTGATTAACTGCCATTTCTTTACAACAAAACATGTATATAAATTGAAATTTAAGTTTCTCTTTAATTTAGGAACCGGAAAGCTCGTAAACTATTTTTTAAATTAAAGATTGATTTATTATATAATTATCAGTACCACACAGCTGATCATAACATAAATACAGTACAAATTTTAATAAGCAATTATTAAAGAAAAATGTTACTCAAAATGAAATGAAAGGAACTGAAGTATTCTTCAGTTCATATATCAATAGTTTAATGATACTTATTTCTAGAAGAAGACATGTTTAGCATTAACTCTATTTCTGCTTTTTGTTTAGCACTGAGATAACTTTATTCTCCTAAATAAAAATATGAAATATGTTTTTGTCAGAACTGATTTACTCAATTCCTCACACATCTTGAGAATTATATGCAATGTTATGGTTATCTATCAATAAAAATATTTCTAATGTCTAAAATTCAAAGTCACCTAACTTGCTAAAGGATTTGTTTCCCAGTCATTATAATCATTCATGCCTTCATTTTCTGGGAGATATACCAAAAAGGCTTTACTGGTACTTTTATCAAAGGAGTAATGATATCTGGTTTTAGATTTTGTTACTCTTTTTTTCTCCTCACTTAGAGGGGCCTTGTTTGATATATTCAGAAATGATTGGGAAAATTAAAATATTGTTAACTCTAGTACTTTTTCCAATACTTTTTTTTTTTTTTTCAAAAATATATCTTTATTGATTTCAGAGAGAGGAAAGGAGAGGGAGAGAGAGAGATAGAAACATCAATGATGAGAGAGTCATTGATCGGCTGCCTCCTGCACGCCCCTGACTGGGGATCGAGCCTGCAACCCAGGCATGTGCCCTGACCGGGAATGGAACCCCATCGCCTGGATCCTAGATCGACGCTCAACCGCTGAGCCATACCTGGCCGGACTCCAATACATTTTTATAATTCTTTTTATCTTACCACATGGACTAACTCTATTTTGATCAATGCTTTATAACTAGAAACTTCATTCAATATCTGGAATTCTGTCAGGAGAGAAAAAAAAAGCCTCTTTATTTTTCTAATTCAAATAAATGTGTCAATATACATTTTATGGATGAACCTGAAGGGTATTATGCTAAGTGAAATAAGTCAGTCAGAGAAAGATAAATACCATATGGTTTCACTTACATAGAAAATCTAATGAACAAAATAAACAGGCTTATAGATACAGAGAACAGACGGACAACTATCAGAGGGGAGGGATGTTGGGGGGCTGCGTGAAATAAGTGGAGGGATTAAGCAAAAAAAATAAAAAAGAGCAATTCAGAAACAGACAATAGCATGGTGATTACCAGAGGGAAAAGGGGGTAGGGGCAGGTAAAAGATAGTAAAGTGGGATAAATGGGACAGAAGGAGGCTTGACTCTGGGTGGTGAACACACAGTACAGTATACAGATGATGTAGAATTGTACACTTGAAACCTATATAATTTTATCAACTACTGTCACCCCAATAAATTCAGTAATTTTAAAATTTTCTCTATGAGGAATATATAAATTATAAATAATGAGGACTATATAATATATAAATAAATGTATCTTTAAATATAGATTATTCAAATAGTGAGGTTAACATTATTTAGATCTAATCTAAATTTATAAATTATAAAAATATTTGTCTCTAAATGAGAACATTTAGAACCAGTCTGTGCATTTACTTATTAAAGATGCAAGGTTCATGATTAAAATATAGATTGTATAATTCTGAAAAGTGTATACTATTTTAAAACTCATTATTCCAACATATGTATGTGTGTGTTTGTGTGCATGTATGTATGCATATATAGTTACTAGGATATAGAAAATAAAAACATTTTATAAGTAAAGACTTTAATTGAAAGAAATATTTTATAATTTGATGAAAATTTTAAGTATCTTGTTAAGTCTACATGAATTTGTAAGAAATTACATAAAATACAAATTTCATTATGAGTTTTTCTTGTTTAACTTGAAAATTTAAAGGTACATTGAAGAGACACGATGACACTGACTTTACTGCTTTAGCTATTCAAGAATGCTTATTGTTGTCCTGGCCAGCGTGGCTAAGTGGTTACAGTGTCGGCCCACACACTAAAGGGTCACCAGTTAGATTCCTAGTCGGGGCACATACCCAGGTTGCAAATTCAATCTCCAACCCTAGTCAGGGCATGTGCGGGAGACAGCCCATTGATGTGTCTCTCTCACATCGATGTTTCTCTCTCTCTTCCCCTCCCTCCCTTCCACTCTTTCTAAAAATCAATGGAAAAAATATCCTTGGGTGAGGATTAACAGAATAAAATAAAATAAAAGAATTCCTATTTCAGCTAATGACAGATGTTAAGAATGGTTTCTGAGAATACTCTTTGCTTTGCTCTCACCAGACTCCTGAAAAGCAATGAATTTTTTAATAATATGGAATGGAACAGGTGAGGTCATTAAAGGAAAATTACTCTCACTCTCTCTGGCTGTATTATTACACAGTTGATTTCAGATGTTCCTAACTAGGACTACAATATCCCCATTTCAGTTGCCGTGCTTTACTCTGATAGATATCCATGTAAACAGGAAAAACTGGAAGGCTTATCTTGGTTTTATGTTGTGTTTATTAAGCAGTAAAGAAGGTTTTCCCCAATTACTGTTTTGAATTTTTTTTCTTTGGCAACCTGGAGGTTTTTATGCTCTGAAGCAGTGCATCATATTATGTATTGGATCAATGGAGGGATATGCCTTTTTTTTCTGTGAAAAGGGGAAGATAGAAAAATGAACCTTCAGGATTCTAAGAAAGAGCAATGTGAAAGTTGAGTATCTGAAAATAGATTCCCTTAAAACCAGCAGTACCAGCTTACCTCTTAATGAGTTTTCACTTACCCCTGGATTCAGTAAGCCCAGTTGGTGACAACTGGCAGTATATAGCAGATGCTAAATAATTGATAGCTATTGGCTGTATTAAAATGTGGGGGCGGGGGCAGGGAATGATGTGTCACCATTATTACTATGTTATTGCTCTAAGGTTTTAAACAGCAGCCACCCTAAGGAGTTCAGTTACTATACTGTCCAGAAAATTTAGCAAGATTGTTTTAATGACTGCTGAATAAAAAAGATGTCCGCAGATCACTATTTTAATTTGGCCCAATTTTAGCCTGCTGGGAAGTGCTGTTTTACAAATTTAGAATTGACAGTTCAGTCAGAAGTGCATAAAGAAGTCAGCCAGGAGACATTTGGGAGCCATCCTAACCCATTACAGTCACCACCAGTGCGGAGCAGACAGACTCACTCTCTCCTCTGGAGCCAGTGGGGAGAATGGAGGAAAACCCTAGTGCAGCAGTACTGTTTTAGAAACTAAGCAGCACTCTGGGCCACCTTCTCAGGTTGAAAACATTCTATTTCTTCTTTTTTTAATCCTCACCTGAGGACATGCTTATTGATTTTATAGAGGGTGGGAGGGAGAGGAGAAAGAGAGAAACATCAATTGGTTGCTTTCTTGTACATGACCTGACTGGAGATTGAACCTGTAACCTAGGCATATGCCTTGACCAGGAATCGAACCTGCAACCTTTTGGTGTACAGATGATGCTCCAACCAACTGAGCCACCTTACCAGGGCCATTGTATTATCTCTTGAACCTTTTTAACTCAGGAAAAATGCTTCTGCCTTATTGCCACGGTTAAACATCTATTTAGGCAGAAACAGTGCAAGAATAGCCCTGTTTGTATCTGTTTATATATAAATACTAGAGAAGATAAGCAATTTTATCAATATGGTGCTTTGACTCTTATTAGAACTCTCTCTAACTATAGATAACTATTAAAGCTATTTTCTAAGAAATCACATAACTGAACTATACTTCAGAGTGGCTTGTATTGAGAATGATTCAGATTTAAAGTACAACTCTGAGTAAATGATACAGTAGGTTGCTAGGAAAAAATAAGGTTTGAGAACTGAGGTTTTCTTTTTTCCTCTTTTCCTTGCTTTAACATTGACTGAGAAACCAGGAATTCAGCCAACTGTATTAACCTTCTCCATATGTTGCTCATCAGTAAAATGGAATAGAAGTATAACTCTGAAACTTAAAGGGAATATTGTGAAAATTTCAAGACTTTTGTAACACTTAAAGTTTATTTTTTAAATGACTTCTCAATTATAACAGAATGAGCGAATTTTGTTTTTAATATTCAGTAAATATCTCCTACAAATTTAAGGACAATCTCATATTCTCTCAAGATAAAGAATTCCTCAATTAGAAACACTTTTTAACAATGTGGTGGTGAAGTTGCTATTTATAAAGTATGCATTTCTTTTAGTAAAAGATGATGAATGTGACTCAGATGCAGAAAATGAACAAAACCATGATCCTAATGTTGAAGAGTTCCTGCAACAGCAAGACACTGCTGTCATTTACCCCGAGGCACCCGAAGAGGACCAGAGGCAGGGCACACCAGAAGCCAGTGGTCATGATGAAAATGGTAAATGGAGCTTCACAGTTGTTTTTGTTTTCATCTTTAAAGGATTATTTCTATTACTTTACTGTAGGAACCTACTATCCTAATATAGGAAACATTTTTGAAAACCAAAATTGATTGCAGGTTGCTGTAGAGATTAATCCCTTTAATTAATGGAACATTGTCTATGATAACAGTATAGTATTATAGTAGTGGCATCTAATATATATAGTGGTAATGCCACTGCATTTGAAGTGCTTAGAACAGTGCCTGGACATTGATTTCCATTCACTAACATGGCAGCAAGTAGTGGAAATAGAAACTAGCATGACCCCTACTACCCACTGATTCTTTTCCACTATTCTTCTAGCAAACAAAACATGGTTGTCTGGTTCAAAACATACTAATTTGGAGACAAATGGTTTTTCTCTTTCTGATTTAGTCTACTCTGGTATAAACAGCCACTGTATAAAGAGTAACTAAATGCAATAATAAAGTGTTTGTAATCTCCTAAAAAAATTAGGCTGTCATTCTGTCCTTCCATGCACTAGAAACAGATGAAGATAGCTTGCTAAGAAATTTTATGCAAGATCTGTACCAAATACTAGGAAATTACTTAGCATGTTTAAGGATACGTCAGGTTTTAAGATACTAATCTGATTTGATTTTTCCAGGGTCCCAGTTTAATGCATATATTTAGCTTAAATGCAAATAATCAACATTTTTAAAGCTCTTTTTTTTTTAGAGCAGTTGTGTGTTTACAACAAAACTGAGACATAGATACAGAAATGTCCCATATATCCTTTTCCCCCACACATGCATAGGCCTTTTCCATTATCAACATAACTCACTAGAATGGTACTTTTTTTTTTTAACCAAGGACAAACCTATATTGGCATATCATAATCATTCCAAGTACGTAGTTTACCGTAGGGTTTACTCTTGGTGGTGTACATTCTGTGGGTTTGGACAAATATATAATGACATATATCTATCATTATAACATCATTACAGAGTAGTTTCACTGCCATAAAAATTTTCTGCTCTGCCTATTCATCTTTCCCCCTTTCCCTACCCCTGACAACCACTGATCTTTATGTCTCCATAGTCTCATCCTTTCCATAATGTCATAGTTAGAATCATATAGTATGTAGCCTTTTCAGATTGACTTTTTTCACTTAGAAATCTGCATTTAAGGTTCTTCCATGTCTTTTCATGGCTTGATAGCTCATTTCTTTTGTGTTAAATAAAATTCCATTGCCTGGATGCACCACGATTTATTAATTCATTCACCTACTGAAGGACACCTTCCAAATTTTGGCAACTATGAATAAAACTGCTGTAAACATCTGTGTACAGATTTTTATGTGGACAGAAGTTTTCAGTTCCTTTTGGTAAATAACAAGGAGCACAATTGATAGATTTGTATGGTAAGAGTATGTTTGGTTTTATAAGAAACTGCCAAATTGTCTTCCAAACTGGCTGTACCAGTTTTCATTCCTACCAACAACGAATGAGAGTTCCTGCTGCTTCACATCCTTGCCAGTATTTGGTATTGTCAGTGTTCTGAATTTTTGAGGTCCTAATAGGTGTGCAGTGGTTTCTTATGGTTTTAATTTGTATTCCCCTGATGACATATGATATGGAGCATCTTTTCATACTTATCTGCCATCTGTATGTCTTCTTTGGTAAGCTGTCTGTTAAGGTCTTTGGCCCATTTTTAATTGAGTTATTTGATTTTTTTATTGATTTTTTAAGTTATTTGCATATTTTAGAAAACAATCCTTTATTGGATGTACTTTTTGCAAATATTTTTCCCAATCTGTGGCTCGTCTTCTAATTCTCTTGATATTTTCTTTCTCAGAGCAGTACTTAATTTTAATGCAATGTAGCTTATCAGTTACTTCTCATGAATTGTGCCTTTGATGTTGTATCTAAAAAGGCATCAAACATACCCAAGATCATATAGGTTTTCTCCTGTTATCTTCTAAGACTCATAGTTTTACATTTTACAGTTAGGCCTGTTAATCCATTTAGAGTTCAATCTTGTGAATGGTGTAAAGGTCTGTGTCTAGATTTTTTTTTTTTTTTTTTGCATGAGCATGTTCAGTTGTTCTATTACTATTTGTTGGAAAAACTGTTTCTGCTCTATTGTATTGCCTTTGCTCCTTTGTCAAATATCAGTTGACTATATTTATGGGTATCTATTCCTGGGCTCTGTTCTATTTCATTGATCCATTTGTTTATACCACACTGTCTTGATTATTATAGCTTTATAGTAAGTCTTGAAGTTGAGTAGTGTCAGTCCTATGACTGTTCTTCTTCAATATTGTGTTTCAATATTCTGGATCTTTGGGCTCTCCACATAAACTTTAGAATGTTTGTAAATATCCATAGAACAACTCTCTAGGATATATATTGGGATTGCATTGAATCTTTAGATCAAGTTGGGAAGAACCGACATCTTGACAATATTGAATCCCCTTATCCATGAAGTTGGAATATCTCTCCATTCATTTAGTCCTTTGATTTTGTTCATTAGAGTTATACCCAAGTATTTCAACTTTTTTGGTGCTAGTGTAAATGGTATTGTATCAATCAACTTTTAAATTTTTGAAGGAAATTGAGAAAGATGGTACAGAAAACAAAATAGATTATATTGCAAAGAGTCAACTGTACCTTCCTTAAATCAGGAATAAGCTATGAAAAAGAGAAGAAACAGAAGTTTCACTCCAGAATAGATTTTCTGTAACTAAATTGGTGATAGAGGAATTAGAGGTAGGGTACTCCAGAACTGTTTTCTCCAGTGTGCCAAAAGTTCACATTTGTGAACACTGTAGATTATTGCCCCTGGGGACACTGCATTTCAGCTTAATGATTAGTGTTCTGATGATCAGTATTTGTATATTTGGAGAATCTGTAGTTATTTGCGTTACAATTCTATAAGGCCCTACTGTTTCTATTTTCATTTCTTGGTATTTTTTTCTCTTAAAGAAAATGTATACCATTTCACTGGTAGAAGCAGTAGGTTAAAATAAATATGAAAGGGAAATAGAAAAATTTTAAATTCATATGTATATATGTAAAATTTTTATGTAACAAAATAGTTTTCAAAAAGCTTCAATGAAAGAAAGCAATTAAAACTCAAGAAATATTCCATTGCATAAATCAAATAAGGTTAAACCTTATAAATTTCAGTGTTACAAATCAACACAGTAAAATCCCATAAAAATTGGGGTCTAACCATTCTGGTTTAGTACAATGTTTGAATTATAGAATGTTTTTAATTCTATAAAGTATTCCTTACTTTCAGGTATATAATATAATTTATATACTGCTAATGAAGTATTTCACAGTAGATAGTCTATCACACCAGTAGCATCTGTTTAAATATAAAAAGTTATTATCTTCAGAAACTCCTAAGTTTTTGAAATTTTAGCAGATTAAACATGCCCTCCCTGTACTTCCTAAGTTGCAAACAGGCAAACTTCATTCCAGTAGGTTATCACAAATTTTGAATTAGTGGGGAGCAAATCAAGATTTTTCAAAGATTTTTACATCAAGTAATGCTATCAATTTGAAATGTTATGCTACCTACCAAAGAAAGAGGAAGATACAAAAAAAAAATTTAATTTTTTAAATAAGTATATTTATGGTCACAGATGCATAAAGAAATCATTGAGCCCGGCCGAGTGTGGCTCAGCGGTTGAGCGTCGACCTAAGATCCAGGCAATAGGGGTTTGATTCCCAGTCAGGGCACATGCCCAGTTGCGGGCTCAATCAATGACCATCTCATCATTGATGTTTCTATCTCTCTCTCTCCCTCTCCTTTCCTCTCTCTGAAATCAATAAAGATATATTTAAAAAAAAAAAAAAATCATTGAAAGTTAAAAAATGATCAGATTGGTTATCTTTTTAGGAGTATTCAATTGCTACTGTAAGTTTATTATAGGAATTCTAAAAAATATATTTTCCTTACATGACAAGTCTTTCTTGCTAAAAGAACGATTTTTTAAAAAACAATACAGTATTTTCAAAAATAGAAACAAAAGTTTCACTTAACTTTTAAACTTGCATTCGATAACTTGCTTATTATGTCAAATATTCAGATTTACTTTTCATTGTTTCATGCCAGTGACCTAAAAGAATAAATTCAAATTTTATATGTGTGAAAAAAATTCAACAAATATAGATTTATAAAAGTAATTACTTACTGTTAAAATACAGGGTTTCCCAAGTATTCACACTTTAATAGCTGATAGCTCAATTTTGAAAATGAAATGTATTTTAATAAACACTGCCTTTATAATTATTCAAAATTTGTGTATACATTTTTTGGAACCCCTGTCATTTTACAAAATATTAGTATTTTGTTTATTAATTGGTGGAAATAATCATGAAGGCAAGGCAAAAATAAAATTAAAAATAATGAGAGCAGACAGCTCTCTTACACTGTGGCGTATAAGCAGATTGAGTTTGAGAGATGGAAATCATTGTGATTGTGGTGCCAATAATGAACACATACAGTGGTGGACTCTGACTTTTGCAGTTGTAAATAGGATGGACTAGGCAGTCTGGCAAGGAGAATGTGTCAAATGTTGGCTTCCCACTTGCCTGTACAAATAAGAAATTCATACTAGACAAAGCACAATATGATTTCTGAAGAATTTCCTCATGTGGCTAATCTAGTCCCCAAAGAAGTGGGTCCCGTTAGAGTCATAACCAACAGAAAACTCTCTAGTTCCAGTTGCCTTGCTAACAAAAGATGTCCTCCTAAAGTTTGGGGGTTTGTTTGATTTTTAATATTTTAAATAAAATGTTCATATTCATATTTTGATACATATTTTAGCATATTTACCTAGCTTTGTCCAGTTAGGTGCTCAGTCTTTTATTTGCAGGTTGGTCCTTGAGCAAGATATTTATATAAACTTGAATTTCAATAAAGATAATATGTTTATGAAGCATTTGGATTTTATGAAATTTTCTTTGGTGGTCTGTTTTTCTATAAGAAAATCAAAATGAAGACATAGATGACATTTACAATAAGATGTCACTTAGGAACTTATTTCTTTGAAGAAATAAATCAAATATGGAAAACTGCTCTCAGTTAAATAATATTAATTGGCAAAGTAGTATTACATTTTAGGGTTGTCAGGTTAGATGGTTCCAAAATTACATAGAGTTCACTTAGTGAACCCGAATTTATGCATAATGCCTTTATTTTCTGAAAGCTATCCTATATTTATTCATCCATATAAAATTATACAGAAAATTTGTCAATGTATTTCAGTAGGAGAAAGAACATGAATAATCGTGCGTGAGAGGTCTTTATGAACCAAGCCTAGATCTGGCTCCCACTGATGCTCCCCCCAGCCAATATACATGCATTCTTTTGGTCTAAACTTGGTCATATGGCCACCTAATTGCAATGAATCTTAGAAAGATAGTCTAGCTATGTACTACTTACTCTCTGATGACAGCAAGTGTCATTTTCAAATTTGAAAGAATGAACATTAAATAAATAATGATGACATTGTTACCTGTAGAAAGATTCTGTTATGGTATACAAGTCCATTAATATGTATACATTTACAAATGTAGCCTACATTCTAATTGTACTTTTGTCTCTTGTTTTTGTCTAATTGACTATACAAAAAAAGAAAAGAATTGGGGTTTAGTGAAAAAATATGGAATCTTAAAGTCAGCACACACTTGAATCCTGACTTCGTCATTTACAGCTGTGTGACTTTTAAGTTATTTAATCTTTCTGAGCCTCATTCATGTTTTCATTTTTTTTAAAACAGAGATGAGTATCATTGCATTGTTTTGAGGATCAAATATAAAATGGGTAGCATAATATCTGGCACATAGCACAGGAAGACTCAGTGGTAGTTTGGTAATACTTTATTTTATTTTTCAATTACAGTTGGTATTCACTATTACTTTATATGAGTTTCAGGTGTACAGCATAGTGGTTAGACAGTTATGTAATTTACCAATATTTTTTTTAATTTTTTTAATTTAAAATATCTTTCTTTTACAGGAACACCAGATGCATTTTCCCAATTACTCACCTGCCCATATTGTGACAGAGGCTATAAACGCTTTACCTCTCTGAAAGAGCACATTAAATATCGCCATGAAAAGAATGAAGATAACTTTAGTTGCTCCCTGTGCAGTTACACCTTTGCATACAGAACCCAACTTGAACGTCACATGACATCACATAAATCAGGAAGAGATCAAGTAAGTGAAATGACTGAGCTCACTAGCTCTTCAAATTTTGAGAATCCATCTCTCCATAAAAGCCAAGGATTTTAATATACTTAAAAGTTAAAAAGATGTATTAGACAGTGTCTTGTCTGCAGCCTTATAAAAATGAAAGTGATTATTTATTGGAATTATCTGGTGATTTCTGAGTTAAAAATCACATATAAACATGATTTTAGAGGTAACTAAGTTTTTTCTTTTTCAGATAAGATCCCTTTCATCTCAATTTAATTTATTTTGCTTATGCTATAACAAGTATTTCTCTTAAATTTAGAACTGGATTTCATAACGCATTGTACCAAAATTTTCAGTGTAGGAAAATAAATATTGGTTACATAAACCACATGACTTACTACTGACAAAATTTAAAAGAAAATCAAATAATAATAAAGTTTTATTTTTTGTGGACCAATAACTTTTCAGCATAAGCTGCAATGAATAAGGGAAGTTGCTTCCTCTAAGAATCTAAAGTTTACATTCTAATGCGTTTTTGTTCTGAAGACTCAATTTTCATATGGTTTATTCTACTTCTATGTCACTTTACCTCAATTTCTAGAGGTATAAACCAAGACTACTCTGTAAGTATAAGTTACTTGTAAACTGTTGGCTATATACTTAAGGATTAAAGTCAAAGAATCTTGCCAGTTGGCCTTCTTTTATAAGGTCTTGATAACTGACAACTGGAAACAATCAACTGAATATCTCATTAAATCTAACTTCAAAAATCAAATAAATATTCAACTGCACAGGGTATATCAAGGCTATATGTTGTGGTTGGGGCACATGTCCATTTTCTTATATCAAAAAAGATATCTATATACGAGTCTCTATGAACTTTGCCCTAGGAATGTACCTAATATATGTCCCATAAAGAACAAATTAGACACTTTGCTAAGATGATGGCCAAACCAGAACACCAAACAAAAAACTATGGAAAAAGGATGATTGAGCACAGTCAGCCTATCTTCTCAGGACTTTAGCAACAGTACTCATGAAATAAGATTGGGGGTTGGGGACTGGTAAGTCAGGAACTATAGGACCAAGATTGTCTTAGATAGGTTAATGGTTAAGTCTGTGAAGAAGCACTTGAAATGGGAGAGAAAGCCAAAAGAAGGAGCAAACAGATGCAAAGAAGTAACTACTATAGACAAACACCATCTGTTTACCATCTGCCCCTATTATAGTCTTATTAGGGACAATACAGACGAGTGCTCTTTTTATGTTAAGAGCCCTGACCTAACCACAGTATAGATGGGCCTTGGGAAAGGAGTCTATTTGCATGACATTTGGGGGGCAGGTCCATCCTGCAACTGCTGCCCCCATATACTCTTTATATCAGGGGCTTTTGTCAAAGGAAAGGATTTCCAAAGGACAGATAGAGCTGGTGGTGAAAGCAGGAGATGCCATTATAAAAGCAACTTGTAAGATCTCTGATGAGCATGGAACCCTCTTTTTGATGATTTTTCTAACAGGTGCAAAGGTAGTAGGCGTTATATATAAAGTGTGAGGTTTGACTGAAGTCAGAAAGGAGTTGTAATAAATGTGGGGACAAATAAAGTGAGGTAATATAATTGGGAGGTCTTGGAAACAATTTAGATTATGAGGCAGCAAACTAAAAGGGTAGAATGTCTAGCATTTTGGCCTTTGAAAATCATGCCACAACTTAAAGGTAAGCATTTCCATGTCTTATTCACTTATTCATTCAACAAATATTTGAGTTTCTATTATGTGTTAGGCCCTGTTCTAGGTGTTTCACAAAAGTGAAAAAGATGAGCAATGTCTCAGACAGTAGGGGATGTATACAGGGTGGGACAAAAGTAGGTTTACAGTTGTGAGTATGCAAAACACAGTTTATGCTTGTATTATTATTTATTAATTATTGTATTTTCCAGATGAACAACTGAAAACCTACTTTTGCACCACCCTGTATTATTAATAGGTGATATAAAACAGATATAAAATATAAAAGCAGGTAGTATTAAGAAAAATAGAGTTAAGAGGATGGAAAGTGATGAAAGCTGCTTTTTAGAGAGTAGTGAGACCTTTCTGAGAACGTGCCATCTGAACTAAGACCTGAGTGAAATGAAGAAGCCAATCATGGAATTATTGGGGAAGGACATGCCACTCATAGGGAACAGACTGAAGCATGAATAGGCCTTGAGGCAGAAACCTGCCAGACATCACCAAAGAACAGTCAGGAGACCAGTGTTAACAAAGGGTGAGAAAGAAGGTGAGGCCAGGGAGGTATGGGGAGACATGGGGAGGCAGATGATGTAGCTCCTTGGATAGGCCATGATAAAAGACTTTTGATTTTATTCCAAAATGTGATAGGGAAGCCTTTGAAGGATATTGAATTTTAACTTTTTTTTTTTTTTTTTTTTTAAGGGAACACTGGCTGTTGGGTAGAGAATAGGTCAAGAGAGACAAAAATGGAAGCAGGGAGATGCTATTGCTATAATCTAGGCCAGGGGTGGTTGGTGGCTTTAAACTCAGTGGTAGTGACAAACATCACCTAATGAGGAATATTGAATTCAGGATGTATTCATTTGGCTTGCTGATGAAAAGGGAAAGGATATAAGAAAAAGAGAGGGTTCAAGGATTATTCCGAAGTTCAGGGCCTAAGCAACAATCAAATAAATGAGGGTGTTATTCACAAAGATATGAAACACTAGAGGAGGAGCTCATTTTCAGGAGAGAAATTAAAAGTTTAGTATTATTCATATTAATAGATGCCTATCACTTTCCAATGTCAAGGAATATCAAGGAAGGAATTAGTGATAAGAGTCTGGAGTTGAAGAGAGAGATCTAAAGATATAAATTTGGAAACTGCCACCATATATTCTGTATTTAAAGCCATGGGTTTGAGTGAAGTAGGGCCTGATAGATAGTAAGTACATATTTTCTTTCCTTCCTACGTGGAAGACAAAAGAAAGGAGATTCCAGTTAGGGTGAGCAAGTAGTACGAGTTAAACCTTTGAAAGATAGGTGGAATCTTAAAAGTCATAATTAAAGAGAAACATAGCCTAGAAATAGTATAAATCAAAGCAAGGAGAGAGAGAAGAGCAATATACGTGCAGAAAACAGACTCAGTAAATGACTGAGGCAGGAACTTTTAGAGAACTGGTAAAGAATAAGCCTGTAAACTCAGGGCCCATGAACTTGGAATCTGTAGACTCAGAATCTGAATTCAAGGCTTGATGGGAATCCTTTGGAGGTTTATGAGAGAATTCGATTCAATTCAAGCAGTGTTTGTTTGGGGTTTTTTGAGGGTGGGAGTGTTGTTGTTTTTTACTTAGAAGAGTTTTATAACACAAAGTAAGATATGGGAGATAGTTTAAGAAGAGGTTGCCGTTTTGAAACAAGAAGTCTGTACAGTTCCTCCAGACAGCGACTGTGAAGGAAATAGCTGTGTCTCAGAAACTTGTTTCCATAAGTTCTTAACACTTTTGTATCCTGGGCCCCCATATTCACAGAGTTAGGTATTTTCAAGCTCAGAGTGTTTTTCTAAGATTAAGGGTATTGAATATATTTGAAATATATAAAATGGAGATTTGATAAATGAAACAGAAAGCTATTATAATAATCCTTATTTGTCTGGAAAAGATGGACATATTTAAATCATCAAATTAAAGTACAATTTAGAAATATCAAACATATAAGAGCCAGGATAAAATACTGAAAAACACCTGACCTTATCTCCTGTTCAGGAGACCTTGTTCTTCTATCGAGTAACTGCTTTAGACAGATTACTGAATGTTCTTGACCTCGATTTCTTTATCTATAAATTAGAGTGCAAACTAGATTATCTCTCCAGTTCCTAGTAAAGTATATATTATTTTTGCTAAATACTATATTGCTTAATAACATATGATTCTGATACTTTAAATTAGAAGTGGAGATTTTTCTCTATGTCAAAATTCTGTTCCCACTATCACTCTCCTTTTGGTAGTATTTCAAGTGTTAGGTTTTTGTGACTGCTATAATTTGAGGCATTTAAGAAACAAAATAATCACCAGAACATTACTTTTAGCAGATTGGATGTTCTTTATGTCTAAAGCTTTTTTTTTTTTTGCTTTAAAATTCCAATTTTTTCTTTCAGAGACATGTGACGCAGTCTGGAGGTAATCGTAAATTCAAGTGCACTGAATGTGGAAAAGCTTTCAAATACAAACACCATCTAAAAGAGCACTTAAGAATCCACAGTGGTAAATATTTATTATCTTTCTACACCTTGAATATTATAGCAAACATGGAAATAAATATTATAACATGTAATGTACACATATGATTAGAAACTCCTTGCTTTTCTTGTACGATACAGATGAATCCGGAAAAATTTTCTGTTTATAAATGGTACTTTATTAGAGTTTTAATCTTTGACTAAAGTATATCAAGTTGCCCTGGACAGTGTGGCTCAGTGTTTAGAACTTCGGCCCATGCACCGAAGGATCACAAGTTTAATTCCCGATCAAGGGCATGTACCTGGGTTGCAGGTTCACTCCCTGCCCTGGTCCAGGCATGTGCAGGAGGCAAGCAGTCGATGTATCTCTCTCACATTGATGTTTCTCTCCCTTCCTCCCTTCCTCCCTTCCTCCCTTCCTCCCTTCCTCCCTTCCTCCCTCCCTCCCTTCCTCCCTCTCTCCCTCTCTCTTTCTCTCTCTCTCTCTCCTCTCTCTCCTCTCCTCTTCCCCCTCCCTCCCTTCCATGCTCTCTGAAAAGCAATAGGGGAAAAATATTCTCAGATGAGAATTAACAAAAAAATCAATAATATTAAAGTATATCAAGTTAATATTATATGACCCACACAAAATTTCCTTTTCAAAATACATGTCTTAACAAGAAGCACAACCTAAACACACGTCAGCTTTCTGATGAATGCTAATTTTATGGCCCCTTTTGCACAGTTAACAAGATAATGATAAAGGGTATAGAGGTACAATTTGCGAAAGGAAATGAGGAGATGAAGTTGTTTACAAGAGAGAAGTAGAAGTGGAACTCCAGATAGGAAATGCTGAAAGGTGACGTGCAGTCAGCAAGGGAGGGCAGCATGAGGGGAGAGGGAACTGAAGTATTAATGAGAACTGAAAAGAAAAATGGGTCTCCCCATCATTTCACCTTCCTATTTCACATCATTTTCTAAATATTTACAGAATGAATATTATTATATGGTAAAAGTGTTATGTCTCTTTTAGAATCATAAAAACAAAGATAGCTATATTTGCATTTCTTCAGAGGCTCTCCTTGAACAAAAGCTATACAAAAAACTTAGCACCCCACATTGCACTGTGAAATATTAGTCTCCTGATTAATTTTGATACACAATTTTAGATTTAAGTAATTTTAATGAAAAAATTATTAGCTAACAAATCACATTGCTTATTTTGTGAAAATTATTGTATTAACATTTACATTTTACAAACATCATCCTACAAAAAGAATACAGTTGGGTAGCTTTCTGAGGGGTGGTTTGTGATACCAGTATTTTATTTTGGAACTTCAAAAGTTCTGGAAGTTTTACTACATTGCTCATTGGAGGCTAAATAAGTTATCACTTAAAAATCCTCAAACCAAGATTCTTACAAAAATATTTATTTTCACACAGTTTCTGGAAAGTAGAGGTTGTCTTTATGCAGCCTGCCACAGGATCCTATTTCTTAACACTTGTTTTCATATCAATAATATATTTTTAATAAACCTCCCTTACTACCAGAGGCGATTTGAAGTTGTTGATAGACATACAACTAATTTGGGAGAGCTTTTTTAAATATTGAAATTGAGTAAAGGAAGGAAAATAAAGCTTAGAGTAAGATTCATGTACAAAGTGAATGTCATATGGTCCTATTGCAGTTGTGTATTAGATCTAATTTATCAGATCTATAGATTATCCAAAACTGGGAAGCATGGCTCATACCAAAGATAATAATACAGATCTGGAAGCAAGTTAATATTTAATCACAGGATCCTTCACTGATATTCAGCAGTCAGTCTCAGTCAAGTAATAAATAGGGAGCTATGGTCTATAGTACCTACAGAAAAATTTTAGGAGTTTGGATGGTCAAGAGCTTTATCTCGCTTATACGTGGAATCTAAAGAACTTAATAAACTGATGAACAGAATAGATTCAATGACATGGAAACATAGATGAAACTGATGAATGTCAGGGATGGAGGAGGGCAGGTGGGTGGAGGGGGAAAGAGTAACCAAAGAATTCATATGCATATATGCACAACCCAAGGACATGGACAATGGTGGGGAGAGGTACTGGGGAGGGAGAAGGGACAGGGTGGAACGGGTCATTGGGGAGAAAAAGGGACATCTATAATATTTTAAACAAAAATAAAATTTAAAAAAAAAACAGCTTTATCTAAGCTAACAGTATGCTACTGCTACTTAAAAAGCTATGCAGCTCTGGACGATGTAGCTCAGTTGGTTGGGCCTCATTGCCATGCACCAAAAGGTTCCTGGATTTCAGGTCAGGGCACATGCTGGAGCGATTTGAAGCTCAATTCCACAGCCTGAGAGGAAGCATGATGAATGTCTCGCTCTCACATCAGTATTTCTCTCTCCCCCCTCTCCCTTCCTCTCTCTCTAAAAATTAATTTCAAAATCTTAAAAAAAAAAAAAGCTAATGGAGATTTGGGCCATGTCATGGAACACAGAACTCTGCAGTGTTCATTCTTTACATATTAATATCTGTCTTGTTCTTAAAATTACTTAATATGAGGCTTGTATACCTTTAATACAGCAAAAAATTTTAATTTAAAATATATAAGAAAAATAAAGTTAAGAAAGTAAAATGGTAACCAAGACCATAGTGTCCGTAAGTGAAAGGAATATGTTGCTAGCAAAAGCACACCTTTTCCTGATAATAAGTCTGTTGTTCCTGGAAGCATCATAAAGAAGAAAGAGCAAAATACAATTTATATCATCCTCAGAAATATACTTAATAGGGTGGAGAATTTGAGAGGGTTTTCTTTTTAAAATAAGGTTCTTCAACACAGTCCAGTGATATTTCACCAAAGTGCAATTAGGAAAAAGCATTTCTCCAGGGTGGCTACTTGAACAATCCATGTCTACAGCCCTCTGATGGCTTGTTTTATTCCAAATGTCGAGCAGGTGTATTGTTACCCCAGGACTGGTAGCAATCTGCAAGCTAGTTGTTACCAGTTCTTTAAATAAAGAAATGAGAGGAAGCATTTAGAAATGTTATAGATCAAGACAGTGCTGTGACAATTTCATTCTATTTTACACAGTATTGGTGTACAGTAGTTTGGAAATTGAACACAAAAAATGAAAACAACAACTGGCCCTTCACCATAGGTAGTGTTAAAAGCACTATTTAAAGTATCTAATAATGGATGACTTCTGTATCCTTCAGTAAACTTTTAAAAGGTATTAAGGATCATGGTCCTCAATTATACTCACTAAAATTATTCTGATTGTTCCTGTCTTCTGACACCCATAAAATGAGCCTTCTGCAGAGTCATGTGTCAACCATCATTTGAACTCTGCGTGTGAGAGTTAAGCTGTAACAAGGAGGAGGCCACCACACCTCCACTCGGAGGTGAGACAAAATAGCACGTGCACATGGGCTATGATCCTCCCCAGAAAATAACTTGGGTTTGTTCCATGGCCTTATAGAAATTTTAGCCTGGAAAATTTTTACATTAGATGCAACCAAGCACCCATCTCAGCCATTAAAAAAAAACAAAACAAACCTCAGTATTCATATTCCACCTAACTTTGAGCAGCACAACTTCCTGATGTCACACCCAGGGTTTAGTAGTTACAAATGCTAGCCTAAATTGATAAATTAAGTGATGTACTTTAGCTATACATCATAAAACTATGAAGTTAGAAAGTAGGAGTTTTCTAACAAACATAGTGACTTTGGCTTTAGAATAATTGTTCTACAGACTTTTCTTTCTAACAATAAAATATTAGAGTAATTCCCAACAATAATGATAACTAGCATGTATTAAACACTTAACTATGTACAGCCACATTCTAATTATTTGTATGTATTAACTTATATAGTTCTCACAATAATCCTATGAGGTAGATGCTACTATCTCCTCCTTTTTTACTGGTGAGAAAAATAGTCTCAGAGAGCTTAATTAACTTGTCCATAGTCAACTAATGCATGACAAAGCTGGGGCTCTGATGTAGACATCCTGACTCCGAAGCCATTGCCCTACCCATTGTGCTTCTCTACCTTCCTGTTTGTAAAGATAAGAATAAACTATATTATAGATGCTTATTTTCCTAGTAAGAGAATCAAGAGAGTTAGAGAACAAACATGTAGCTCATCTAAAAGTGCTATCAAATAATTTAAAAATGTTAAATAGAGATATGCTAGACCATATCCCTTGTTTTACCATTCCTGGAAATTTTCATCTGATGCATTTTGAATATTGAATCACATTTCAGGCATCCTATTGGAAAGACATTGATAAACTGTAGAATTTCCAGAGGTGAGTTAACAGGCAGATGGGGATTCTAAAAGCCATGTCCCATGAGTGTTTTAAGGACCTCCATATGTTTAAGCTATGTTTAAGTATGTACATATGACAGCTCTTCATTAGTTTGAAAGTCTGGCTTGTAGAAGAAAAGCCAGGGTTGTTCTATGTGGCATCAGAAGGGCAAACTAGTCCAGGGAAGTAAGTAGGCATTATCTTAAACTGACTGAACCTGTATCTCATTAGAAATGCTTTTTAAAAGAATTGCTACATTTAGTGAGAGCACATTTAGTGAGTTTCACTGTGTTATCTCATATAACTGCTATAACAAGCCAGTGAGGGTATATCTAAATTTATTTACACACCAAAACACCAAGGCTTGGAAAAGTTAAGAAAATAGTATGTGGCAGACCTAGGCTCTGAACTCAAATCCATGGGCCTCAGCAGGACAAAACTAGACTATCTTCATAGAGTAACCTCCTCTTAATAAAGGAGTTTCAACAGAGAAGAGCCAGTGTCAAGGATGATATAAAGTGAACTCTTCATTAAGGAGGAGGCTGTACGAGGGGACTTCTTAGATGCCTTCCAGTCCTGATATCTGATTCTTCAAGGAGTCAAATTTCTGAGAAAACACCTCATTTTTTTAAAACTTGACAACAATGCAGTCACATAACTAGGAGAGCTTACATTGACTTTCTCATTGCTTTTCATTCATTTTAATTCTTAAAAAGAAAGGAGGAGAGGAAGAGCTTTAGTTTGATATTGAGTGGATAAATCAGTATCACTACACTTCATAATTCTGTAGTTAGCCATTCATTGATCTTTAAAAAGTTTTAATATGCGTCTTTGTGACCTGCACTGTAATAGGTGCGAGGGATAAATGGTACACAAAACCCAGAGGTTTCTGTCTTATTTCTGAAACTGGTAGTCTATAACTTTTAACTTATAAATTAATGAACTATAACAACAAATTAATACGTAAAAAATTAGGGTTGTATGACATAGCCCATTTAGCTCAGCGTTTCTCAAAATTTTCTACCCAACTATCCCTAATGGCCAAGAAGCATAAATGCCTTGTACCCCTGGAAAGTCTAGGGAAGCAACTTGAAAGGCAGCCTCTATAAACAAGGAGCTTCTTTAACATTGTGGGTTTTTCCTAACAATTCATAAAAATACTGCATTTGTCCAACATAGTATAATCTGTGTGTTAATATAAAAATATATTAAGTTACTATAACCACTGTCATTAAATTGAAACTCCAAGATGCTTTGCATACCCACAAGAACAATGCCTTGTATGTCTGGGGCTAAGTCAAGTTTAATAATTCAAGGCTTATATAAGTATCTTATATTTATAGTTTTATTCCCATTGAGAAAGGTCTTTTCAAGGAAACCTTATAGATATGGGAAAGAGATATTTATATGATTAATACAATCAGAGATATTCATACTTAAGTTTTATGTGATATTTCACTTACTTTTCTTTCTTCTAATATTAGTTTTTCCTACAGGTGCTTAAGTAGATTGAAATATAGAAAATTACATACACTGGTGAAACAGAATAAGAAAAAAATACTTGGAAGAGTAGGTTGTAATATATTTTGGGTATTTGAGAATGATTTGAAGTTTTAAAGGTTAACAGAAATATTACACACATATGCAGAGAAGATTCCCATATCAGTTAGCACATGCAGTTCAGACTAACGTTTTACTAGTGTTTATAATATTTATGTGGGTTTTGAACTTAAAATGATTCTAAAAAAAACTGTATCACAAGTATTCATGGTAACTCCTTTTTAAATTGATATTGCTTGTTTTAGGAATAATGTTGATACATAAAAATTTATAAATATATATGTATTTTTTTGTTGTTGTTTAGGAGAGAAGCCATATGAATGCCCAAACTGCAAGAAACGTTTTTCCCATTCTGGTTCCTATAGCTCACACATAAGTAGTAAGAAATGTATCAGCTTGATGCCTGTGAATGGGCGACCAAGAACAGGACTCAAGACATCTCAGTGTTCCTCACCATCTCTTTCAGCATCACCAGGCAGTCCCACACGACCACAAATACGGCAAAAGATAGAGAATAAACCCCTTCAAGAACAACTTTCTGTAAACCAAATTAAAACTGAACCTGTGGATTATGAATTCAAACCCATAGTGGTAGCTTCAGGAATCAACTGTTCAACCCCTTTACAAAATGGGGTTTTTAGTGGTGGTGGCCCATTACAGGCAACCAGTTCTCCTCAGGGTGTGGTGCAAGCTGTTGTTCTGCCAACAGTTGGTTTGGTGTCTCCCATAAGTATCAATTTAAGTGATATTCAGAATGTACTTAAAGTGGCAGTAGATGGTAATGTAATAAGGCAGGTTTTGGAGAATAATCAAGCCAATCTTGCATCCAAAGAACAAGAAACAATCAGTGCTTCATCCATACAGCAAGGTGGCCATTCTGTTATTTCAGCCATCAGTCTTCCTTTGGTTGATCAAGATGGAACAACCAAAATTATTATTAACTACAGTCTTGAGCAGCCTAGCCAACTTCAAGTTGTTCCACAAAATTTAAAAAAAGAAAATTCAGTTCCAAACAACAGTTGCAAAAGTGAAAAGTTACCAGAAGATCTTACTGTTAAATCTGAGAAGGACAAAAGCTTCGAAGGAGTGAACGATAGCACTTGCCTTCTGTGTGATGATTGTCCAGGAGATATTAATGCACTTCCAGAATTAAAGCACTATAACCTAAAGCAGCCTGCTCAGCCTCCTCTACTCCCAGCATCGGAAGCTGAGAAGCCTGAATCCTCTGCTTCATCAGGCTCTGGAGATGGCAATTTATCTCCCAGTCAGCCACCGTTAAAGAACCTTTTGTCTCTTCTAAAAGCATATTACGCTTTGAATGCACAACCAAGTGCAGAAGAGCTCTCAAAAATTGCTGATTCAGTAAACCTACCACTGGATGTAGTAAAAAAGTGGTTTGAAAAGATGCAAGCTGGACAGATTTCAGTGCAGTCTTCTGAACCATCTTCTCCCGAACAAGGCAAAATAAATATCTCTTCAAAGAACAATGATCAGCCTCAATCTACAAGTACAAATGAATCCCAGGAGAGCACAATAAATCTGCCAAGTCCTCTGAAGATAACTAACTCTCCAGTTTTACCAGCGGGATCAGCCATCAATGGTTCCAGAAGTATTACATCCTCCCCATCACCTCTAAACCTTTCTTCATCCAGAAATACACAGGGTTACTTGTACACAGCAGAAGGTGCGCAAGAAGAGCCGCAAGTAGAACCTCTTGATCTTTCTCTACCAAAGCAACAGGGAGAATTATTGGAAAGGTCAACTATCACTAGTGTTTACCACAACAGTGTTTATTCTGTCCAGGAAGAACCCTTGAACTTGTCTTGTGCAAAAAAGGAGCCACAAAAGGACAGTTGTATTACAGACTCAGAACCAGTTGTAAATGTAATCCCGCCAAGTGCCAACCCCATAAATATTGCTATACCTACAGTTACTGCCCAGTTACCCACAATCGTGGCCATTGCTGACCAGAACAGTGTTCCATGCTTGCGAGCACTAGCTGCCAATAAGCAGACTATTCTGATTCCCCAGGTGGCTTACACATACTCTACTACAGTCAGCCCTGCAGTCCAGGAACCACCCTTGAAAGTGATCCAGCCAAATGGAAATCAGGTAAAAAAAGGCTCTCATCCCAAACCTGTTTAGTAAAATGCTAGTTTGACTCATTTCTTTTTGTAATTTATTTATCAATATTACAAATTTATTTTAACAAACACCAGTCAGAATTTTTGGAAAATGTGATATTTTTTCTAACATTTAAGTGGAAAATTTTGAGTTTAGAAATATTGTACACTTTGGAAATGAACAAAAAGAAAGTGGAAAGTGAATTTTTCTCTAGAACCAAGCAGGTTGTTACAAACTGTCATTTTAAAAAGTGAAACCCAGAATAAAAATGTGAAGGTAAAGGATGCAGTTAGATATTAGTGATTATTTAACAAACTCATAAGTTAAAATTTTCTGAAACTTACTCATGAAGTAATGAATCACAGGGAGCTAAGTAAATTTTGTTACCACAAATTTTAATTTTTTTCCTTTTGGTGTCCTTTCCTTTCAAGTCCAGTTGACCATATGTTTTTGTTGCAGTTATAACTATATTGTCCTCAACCTCACTTCATCTACATCAGCCCCCACCTCTCCTCTAACCCCACAGTTGAAGCCCATTTGCAGTGATAAGCAGTGTGCTTGCTTTGATCAAGTTGTTGAAAGTATAAATCAAAGTAGTTTTTTAACCTATACTTTTATTTATGTCTCTCATATCTTTTAAATTTAAATTAAATTTTCTTACGCCCTTTTTTTCCCGTTAGGATGAAAGGCAAGACACTAGCTCAGAAGGAGTATCAAATGTAGAGGATCAGAATGACTCTGATTCTACACCACCCAAAAAGAAAATGCGGAAGACAGAAAATGGAATGTATGCTTGTGATTTGTGTGATAAGATATTCCAAAAGAGTAGCTCATTATTGAGACATAAATATGAACACACAGGTATGTTGATGAACCTGACAGTTTTTGAAAAAGGAGCCTATAATTCTTTCCACAATCTGAAGTGCCTTCAAAAGCTTTATTAGGATTTTATTTGCTTAAAACCACCATTTTATTTCATAGCTATCTTCTTCTTTGCAGGTAAAAGACCCCATGAGTGTGGAATCTGTAAAAAGGCATTTAAACACAAACATCATTTGATTGAACACATGCGATTACATTCTGGAGAAAAGCCCTATCAATGTGACAAGTGTGGAAAGCGTTTCTCACACTCTGGGTCTTACTCTCAACACATGAATCACCGCTACTCCTATTGCAAGAGAGAAGCAGAGGAACGTGATAGCACAGAGCAGGAAGAAGCAGGACCCGAGGTCCTCACGAGTGAGCATGTTGGTGCGAGGGCATCTCCCTCACAGGTCGACTCAGATGAGAGAGAGAGTTTGACAAGGGAAGAAGATGAAGACAGTGAAAAAGAGGAAGAGGAGGAGGAGGATAAAGAGATAGAAGAACTGCAGGAAGAAAAAGAATGTGAAAAACCACAAGTGGAGGAGGAGGAGGAGGAGGAGGAGGAGGAGGAAGTAGAGATGGAGGAAGAGGAAGGAGAAAAGGCAGAGAATGAAGGAGAAGGAGCAAAAACTGAAGGTGCCATGAAGGATGATGGAGCTGTGAATCCCGTGAGCAGCTTAGAACAAAAAGTAAGTGAGGATAGTGAGCAAGTGTCTGAAGAAAAAACAAATGAAGCCTAATAGTTTTTCTAGAAGGAAAATAAATTCTAATTGGTAATGAAGTTTGTTCTATATTATACATGCTTTTCATGGAAACACAGTAACCCGTATACTGTGATTTCTGTTCACTACTGTGTAAAGTAAAAATTTAAAAAAATACAAAATACAAAAAAGAAAAAAAAATCCAGGTGTGCCTGAACCTCAGACCCAATAATTTTTCGTGCATTTTTCAAAGTTAGGGACAAGTTTGTAACATGAAGCAGATTAGAAAACTTTAATGACTCAGAAAGCAAAGATTTAACAGGTTAAAGAAAACTGATTAAACATCTGGCATTGTTTCATTTTATCAGTATTAATTTTCACTCTTATGTTGGTTTATTCTTAAGCTGTACAATTGGGAGAAATTTTATAATTTTTTATTGGTAAACATATGCTGAATCCGCTTCAGTATTTTATTATGTTTTTTTAAAGTATGAGAACTTCTGCACTACAAAATTCCCTTCACAGAGAAGTATAATGCAGTTCCAAATCGTGCTAACTACCTTTTATAAATTCAATCTAGAAGGTAGTAATTTCTAATATTTAGATGTCAGAGTAGAGTGTATTCTCGTTTAAAGTGTATTGTTAGCCTTAAGAAAGCAGCCAGTAGAAGAAATGAAGTTTCTTACTCGTGTGGTTTAAAATGGAGTTCAAGAGATTGTCATTGCATTCTGATTGCAGGGACTAACAGTGTTAATACTGGTAAGGACAGCAGAGTCTTCAGAATCAGTGTTTGTAATTGTGTTTGAGTATATGGTAACAAATATGAAGGATATGATATGAAGCTTTGTATCTCCTTTGGCCTTAAGCAAGACCTGTGTGCTGTAAGTGCCATTTATCAGTATTTTCAAGGCTCTAACCAGCCTTCATTCAATGTGTGGCCTACAATAACTAGCATTTGTTGATTTGTTTTATCAAAATTCCAAAATAAAACTTAAAACCACTGACTCTGTCAGAGAAACTGAAACACTGGGACATTTCATATTTTAATTCCTCAGTATTCATTTTGCATTAATTGACTTTCAGAATTTCTCTGCAGAAATGAAAGGGAAATTTCTAATCTACTTTATCCATGTACTTGCATTTCTGTCATGGACATGCCATTGTTATTTGGCTCCTAACTGTTTCCAAATGTTAGTTATTATGGACCCAGTTTATTAACAACATTAGCTGATTTTTACCTATCAGTATTATTTTATTTCTTTTAGTTTATAGATCTGTGCAACATTTTTGTACTGTATGTCTTCAAATCTGGCAGTATTAATACCCTTCTTACTGACATATGTACTTTTAGTTTTAGAAAACTTTTATATTTATGTGTCTTATTTTTATATTTCTTTATTTATTACACTGTAGTGTATAATACTGTAGTTTGTATTAATACAATAATATATTTTAGTATGAAAATTGGGAAAGTTGATAAGATTTAAAGTAGAGATGCAATTGGTTCTCTTGCATTGAGATTTGATTTAACAGTGTTATGTTAACATTTATACTTGCCTTGAGACTGTAGAACAGAATTTAAATGGGAATGTATTAGTTTTACAACTACAATCAAGTCATTTTACCTTTACCCAGTTTTTAATATAAAACTCTTAAATTTTGAAATTCACTGTGTGACTAATAGCATGATGCTCTGCAGTTTTATTAAGAGATAGCCTAACCATAAAACTATCATTTCCTTAGTAAGCCAAATTAGGATAACCTTATATAAACAGTGTTGGGAACAATGTTTAACATTTTGTGCCAATTTGTTCCTGTATTCATGTATGTAAGTTACAAATCTGACTCTTCATTTTTAAGTTCCTTGTTACACCATGATCATTTTCTAGTTTTTTACCAGACTCCCCCATCTCACAATAAAATGCATCAACAAGCCTGACCTGCTGTCATCTTTTAATCCTAACAAGATTTTCTTTGGAAAACTCTCTGTGAAATAAGGTATTACACTGTCATCCTGCACTTGATTTGTCTTGAGCTGAGTTTGGGTAACTAAATGTTTTAGACATTCATCACTGAATTATGGATTTTCTTGGGGCTGTTTCTGAGAAGGTCAGAGGTGACACCTAAAAGCCTCCTCAGAGGTTGCTCCCTCTTCCTGAAATCCTGCACTCTATCCCACAACTTCTCATCCTTCAGATCACTCCAGGGAAGCCTGGGTTTTGGATGCCTTTCCTCTGTGCTCCCACAGCTTCTTGTACCTTTCTTATCATAGCTCTTAGGCAGTTATTCATATTTCTTCCCTACTAGGAACAGAGACCATATCTGCCATAGTTATTCTCACATCCCCTATGCCTCACAGAGTACCTGGCACCAATAGGTGTAACATTGAATGAAAATATAATTTGCACGTAACATAACTCAGCTATGTTTTCACTACTCTTCTGCTTTTAATCTGAGAATATTTAGGCTAAATGATTCCAGCAATTTAATAATTTTCTTACTCAGATCCTATTAAACACTAGCCAAAATACACAAATACTAAATTACGCCTTCTTTTCCTATTGTCATACTGTTCTGATTTGAGAGTTTATTTCTAGGTGTATTTCTGGTGTTTAACTTCATGGTACATGACACAAGCATTCAAGGCCTGTAGATATGACTACCTCCCATAGGAGTGATAGACCAATACTAGTAGACTTTATTTTAGGACTCAGTTCTCTTTTTATAGCCTCACACTACTAGGTGCTCCTTAAAGTTAGGTTGCTTCATTTCTTCTGTCCCTGAGAACACCTATCCAATAAGCAAATTCATTGTACAGGGCTAGGAAATAAGAATAAGTAACCCTTCTTAGGAGGCATTCATACTGTAATCACTGTAATAAGAAGCTCATAGAAGGCAGTGCTTGATACATATGGGAAAATGGCTAATATAGGAATCTAGGCATTATCAGAAAAGTTTTGAAAAGTAAAACGTGAACACTTCTCAGTATTCCCTCAAATTGCATAAAAACAGTGCCATATGTTGTTTACTTGCGCCATGCAGAGGTGCTTCACTGGTATTGTCAAAATTAATTTTCACAAAAGCCTTACAGAACTTAAAGACCATGAACATATACAACTCAAGGATTTGAACACAGGCCTATCTGACTCTAAGATCCATGCTCTTAACTAGCATACCACATCTCATGTAAGAATATCTTACACTATCTACATATAAACTCTAAACTGGACTTAAAGAATATGAGTAGAAAACGTCAACAAGACCAATATAAATTTCATAACATGGTGAAAAAAGAAAAGGGACAGCATGAGATTTTTCAAATCTGTGGGCATACTTAAGATTTGCATTGAAAACATGAAAATTAGGACAATCACAATATGGACTTTGCCGCTAAACTTTAAAAAAGTGGAAGCTGCTCTGCTCTAGTGAACATACATTCCATTCAACATTTTTTTCCCAACAGCACATGGGATGTTCATAAAGAGAAACCATATTATAGGCCATTAACCAACTCTCAAATTCAAAAGAATTGCAAATGAAGTGTTTTGTCTGAATACAAAAGAATTAAACTAGCAGAAACATATCTGGAACCCCCCACAAATTATTTGAAATTGACAACATATTTCTAAGTAAACCATGGGCAAAAATTAAAGTAAGAATCATAAAATATGAACGAAATAAATATGCAACATATCAAAACTTGTATGCACCAAAAGTTGTACATATAAGAAAATTTGTAGCATGAAATGCTTATATTAGAAACAGAGGACTCAATCATCTGAGCTTCCACCTTAAGAAACTAGAAAAAATAAAATTAAACCCAAACCAAGCAGAAAGTAGGCAATAATGAAAGACAAATCAATGACATGGAAAAAAAAAAACAATGGAGTAAAACAATAAAATCAGAACCTAATTCTTTGAAAAGGCTAATAAAATTGATAAGCCTCTAGCCAAATAGATCAAAGAAAAAAGAAAACACATTACTAATATCAGAAATGAGAGAGGAGAGATCCTTATAGATCATATAGAATAAAAGGATTAAAAGAGAATACTATGAATTGTATGCCAATGAATGTGACAACTTTGATGAAAAACACATTTCATGAAAGACCCAAAATACCAAACCTTACTAAAGAAATTGGTAGCCTAAGATATTCCAAGATGGTGGCTGATTGAGTGTAAGCTACACTGACACTCTGCCAGAACCAAACTGGAATTACAACTAAAATATAGAAAATCACCCTGAATAATCAACTAAAGACTAGCTAGAGAGCACCCTCATAACCAAGTATGTAAACTGGAGACTGCATAGAGACTGGTAGGAAGGGCGAGGAGGGCTGGCCAGGCTCCCCCAGGCAGCAGCTGAAGGTCCAGAGGACTGTCTCAGCTGTGGGGCATTCCCACTGAGAACTCTGGGCCTAAACCCCAAGCTGGGCTTCCCAGAACTGAGAAAGGTGCCCACATAGCATCTGGCTGTGAAAAGCAGTAGGGTTTCTGTCTGCCAGGGAGAGATGGCCGATAATACAGGCACCCTCTTAAAGGGCCAATGTACAAAGTTTCATGTGCAGCCACTCACCTTGGGCTCCAGCAGAGGGAGGGCAGAGTGGACTAGAGCTGTGTGAGGAGACTCCAGGGGTTCTAGCTTGAGTGATAGAGTTCAGAGGGCAGCTATCTGGATTCCTGTGCTGAGTTGTTCCCCGATACTGCAGAGGACATCATCTTCAGGCAGATATTTACCATCCAAGCAGCTTTTGCCTGGAGGGAGGCAATTGCCCCAGTCATTGGAAAACCTTTTGTCCCACCCTGGGGAGTTTCTGCAGCCTGAGGCTCATTAAGACACTGAATAACAATCAGCCTTTGGGTACTTTGAGTCTTTGCCTGATTTGCTTCTGGACCCAGAGCTTGGAAAAGCAGACCTTGGTGTGCATCTTGGTTCTTTTCAAACTCACCTAGCCCCAGCAGAGGGAACCACAAGCTGTGGAGTCTGGAAAACTTGAAAGAGGGTATTCAAGGCAGGTCACAAATAGCATCTGACATTGGCCTGCACCAGAGACCATCCAGAAAAACAGGGAGTCCTAGCAGATCTACCCAATACAGAGAAACAAGTCCAAACAGGCAGCCAAAATGGGAAGACAAAAAAACAAGCCCCAAGTGAAAGAACACAAGAATTTTCCAGAAGAAGAGTTAAATGCAGATAAGCAATCTATCAGATATAGAGTTCAGAATACTGATTGTAAGGATGCTCAAAAGCATGAGAAAAGATATGGAAACTATAAAGGAAATTAAGGATGACATGGTAGAAATTCAAAAATACATTGAAAGGAATAAACAGCAGATTAGGGGAAGTTTAGGACCAGATCAGCGAATTAGAAGACAAGGTATGAAAAATAACTCAATCAGAGATCAAAAAAAAAAAATTAAAAACAGGAGGACATTTTGGCTGGCATGGCTCAGCTGTTGAGCATTGACCTATGATCCAGGAGAATGTATTTCGATTCCCGGTCAGGGCACATGCCTGGGTTGAAGGTGCAATCCCCAGTAGGGGGTGTGCAGGAGACACCCAATCAATGACTCTCTCATCATTGATGTTTCTGTCTCCCTCTCCCTTCCTCTCTGAAATCAGTGAAGATATATTTTTAAAAAACGGGGGAAATAAACCAGGACAGTTTAAGGGAGCCATGAAACAACATGAAACAAAAATATTTGCATCATAGGAGTGCCAGAAGAGGTCGAAAGTAAGCAAGGGCTAGAGAACCTGTTTGAAATAATGGCAGAAAACTTCCCTAACCTGGTCAAGGAAAAAGTCACACAAGTTCAGGAGTCACAGTCCCAAGCAAGAAGAATCCAAAGGGGCCCATACCCAGACACATCATAATTAAAATGCCAAAAATTCAAGACAGAATCTTAAAGGCAGCTAGAGAAAAGCAATCTGTTACCTACAAAGGAGCTCCCAGAAGACTGTCAGTTGATTTCTCATCAGAAACTCTACAGGCCAGAAGGGAATGGCATGAAGTATTTAAGGTCATGAAGAGCAAGGATCTGAAACCAAGAATACAATACCCAGCAAGGCCATCATTCAAAACAAATGGTGAAATAAAGAGCTTCCCAGACCCAAAAAAAAAAAAAAGAGTACTAAAGGAGTTTAGTACCACCAAACTACCATTGTGAGAAATGTTAAAAGGACTGCTGTAATAAGAAAGTTAAACAGAAAGAGAAACATAAACATAAAGAAATAAAATGTTAGTAGATAAGTACCTATCAACAATAACCTTAAATATAAATGGATTAAATGCTTCAATCAAAAAACATAGGGTAGCTGAATGTATAAGAAAACATGACTCAAATATATGCTTTCTACAAGAGACCCACCTACACAGGCTGAAAAAAAAAAACTTCTGGAGGACTTTCAAGAAGCGATTGACAGCAATACAGTCATTGTAGGGGACTCTAGCACCCCCATGGGCTTTACTGGATAGTTCTTCCAGATAAAAAATCAACAAGGAAACAGTGACTCTGAACACTAGATCAAATGGATTTAATTGACATTACGGAACATTTCACCCCAAAGCTGTAGAATATGCATTCTCCTCATGTGCACATGGGACATCCTCAAAGATAGACCACACGTTAGGACACAAAACAAGTCTCTGCAATTTCAAGAAGATTGAAATCATATCAAGCATCTTCTTGGACATTTACACCATGGAATACTATGCAGCTGTAAAAAAGGAGGATCTCTTACTCTTTGAGACAGTATGGTGGGAACTGGAGAGTATTGTGCTAAGTGAAATAAGCCAATCAGAGAAAGACAAGTATCATATGATCTTACTTATATGTGGAATCCACTGAACAAAATAAACCGATGAACAAAATAGATCCAGAGACATAGAAGCAAGGAACAGACTGACGAATCTCAGAGGGAAGGCAGGGGTGGGGGGGTGGAGAGAGATTAACCTAAGAACTTATATGCATATATGCATAACTCATGGGCACAGACAATAGTGTGAAGGCCTATGGGGGGATGTGTGGTGGAAGGGATCAAGGGGGTGGAAAGGGGGGACATTTGTAATATTTTCAACAATAAAGATAAATTAAAACATAAAAAAAAAAAAAAATGGGAAACCTGAATAGTTAAATATCAAAGAAAGTAAATTTCTAATTGAAAACTCTCCTCCAAAGAAAACCAGGCTCAGATGGCTTCACTGGTGGACTCTACCAAACATTTAAGGAAGACATGTACCAATTCTACACAAACTCATCCTGAAATTGGAAGAGATACTTCCCACCTTAGTCTGTAAAGCCAGCATTAACCTTATACTAAAACCAGATAATGACGTTACAAGAAACAAAAACACACCAATATTTCTCATGAATACAGATGAAAAATCCTTAACAAAATATTTGGAAATCAATTTGAGAAATGTCTCAAAAGAAAAATACATCATGACTAAGTGAGATTTATCCCAGGATTTCAAGGTTGGTTTCACTTTCAGAAATCAATTAATGCATCATATTTACAGAGCAAAATGATAAACCATATGATTGTCTCAATAGGTATTGAAGCATCTGACAAAATTCAACACCAAGTCATTAAGTTTTCAGCAATCAATGAATAGGGCATTTCCTCATCCTGATAAAGGACATCTACAAAAAAACCTACAATTAATGCATAATTGTGAAAATTAGATGCTTTTTTCCTAAAATTATGAAAAAAGGAATATGTTTGCTCTCACACCTATATTAAACATTGTACTAGAGGTCCCACCAGGTGCAACATGACAAGAAAAAGAAACGAAAGGCATACAGATTGAGGGAAAAAGAAGTAAAACTCTATTTGCAGACAGCTTGGTTATATATGTAGAAAACAAGTAATTTATCCCCCCCAAAAAAAGCAACTAGAAAAGGTGAGAGTAAGGTTACAGGATACAAGGTCATTATACAAAAATCAATCATATTCTATGTAGTAGTGATAAAATATGAAAATTTAAGTATAAAAAACAGTACCATTAAAAAATACAAAATATTTAGGAAAATATAGACAAAACCTGTACACTGAAAAGTACAAAACACTGCTATTAAAGATGCAAAAAATATGAAGAGAGAGTCCATGTTTGTGGATCTGAAGATTTAATATCACTGTGTCAATCTGCCTCAAATTTATTTAATAATTCAATAAAATTCCAATGAAAATTCCAGCCAATGAAATAATTTCCCAATGAAAATTCCAATTTTTTTTGAAATGCAAAAGACTTCAAGTAGGCAAAATAATTTTTAAAAAAAATAAAATTGGAGGACTTGCACTACCTGATTTCTAGAGTCATTGTAAAACTAAGTAGACAATACAGAATTGTATTGGCATGAGGGTAGACATATAGATCAGGGAAAACAATTAAGAGTTGAGAAAAGACCTACACTTTCATAGTCAACTGATTTTTGCCAAAGGTGCTAAGATAATCCAATGGTGAAATGATCATCTTTTCAATACATACTGCTAGTATTAGATACTCATATACAAGGAAGTGAACCTCACACCATACACAGAAATTGTTTCAAAATGGATTATAGACCTAAATATAAGCTAAAATTATAAACCACCTAGAAGATTCTTTGTATCTTAGGTTAGGTAAACATTTTCTAGATAAGACACAAAAAGGATGAATGAATTATAGAAGAATTTATGGATTGAACATAAAGATTTAAAACTTTTGCTTTCCAAAAGATACTGTTAAATACCATATTATTTTACTCATGTGGAATTTAATGAACAATCTGAATTACCAAGAAAATAGAGACAGGCTCATAGATAAAGAGCAGGCAGACAGCTCTGGAGGACAGGGATATTGGGGGGTGGGGAAGAGATTGGGCGAAAAAGAGAACTCATGGGCATGAACAACAGTATGGGGACGGTGGGGGCAAGGAAGGTGGTGGAGGTGGAAGAGGGCGTAGAGGGGATAAATAGTGATGGAAAAAATAAAATAAAATAATTATAAGGGAAGACACAGAGAAAATATTTTCAAACATGTGTCTATATGCCCAAGAGAAATGAAAACAAAAATGTACACAATTTTATAGCAGCATTTATTTATAATAGCTAAAAAGTAGAAACAACCCCAATGTCAATCAATTGATGAATACATAAATGTGGTATATCCATACAATGGAACATTACTTGACAAAAATGAATGAAGTATTATATGCTACAAGATGAATGAACCTTGAAAACCTTACACCAAGTGAAAGAAGCTAGTCATAAAAGACCACATATTCTATCATTCCATTATATGAAATGTCTAAAATAAGTAAAGCCGGAGAGTCAGGGAGTAGATTAGTGGTTACCTAGGACTGGGGATGGGTAGACTAGATAGTGACTGCTGATGGATATGTGTTTCTTTTGGGGGTAAAGTGTTCCAGATTAGATTCTGGTGATGTTTGTACAATTTTGTGACTATAAAAACCATGGAATTTTACACTTTAAATGGGTAAATTCAAGGTATGTGAATTATACTTAAACAAAACTGTTTAAAATGTATGTATATACATTTTGAATTATAAAGAATTCATACAACTCAATAAAAAGACTGCAAATTTTTAATGGGGCAAAATATTTGAACAAATACTTTATAATAAAGGTATACAGATGGGAAGTAAGCATATGAAAATGTGATCAACATCATTAGTCATTAGGGAAAGGCAAATTAAAACCACAATGTGCTATCACTGAACACCCAATAGAAGGGCTAAAGTTTAAAAGATTATCAGTAATCCCAAATGTTGACCAGGATATAGATCAACTGAAACTTTCATACATTACTGTTGGGAATTTAAAATAGTATAACCACTTTAAAAAATAGTGTATCGGTGTCTTATAAATACATACTTAACAAGTATCCCCGAAATCCCAGTCCTTGGTATTTATCCAGAGTTGATGAAAATGAAAACATATGTCCATTCAAAGACTTGTATTAAGATGGTCATAGTGCTTTTAGTTATCATAGCCAAACTGAAAATAATCCAAATGTCTATCAATCAGTGAATGAAATTGCAGTGTTTCTATACAATAAAATACCAGGAAGCAATAATTAACAAACACATAACAACATGGATGATGTCAAAAGCAGATATGCCAAGTGTAACATGATTGTGTGATGGCTCCATAGGTATATACATTTGTAAAAGTTACCCTTTTTGATATTCAACTCATATAACCTCCATTTCCTTTATTAATAAAAAACAGGTAGTGAGCACTGGCTTTGGGTTCTAAATATATTTGAGTTCTGTTGCCACTGTTTTTATGCAGTGACTCAATACTTCTGTTATTGGAAGTCTATAGGTGTCTTTCTTAGTCTCAGAATATTTGAAGTTAGGACGGGGAAATATCTCTGAAATGAAGATATATTTGAGGCATATTACATCAGACTTTTGAAAAATCATCTGGATCTCCAGAAAATTCTGTATTCTATTATTATTTGTGGGCTTGTGTATTTTTTTATTCTGGTAAAAATACCCAACATAAAATTTACCATTTTAACCATTTTTAAATGTATGTTTTTGTGTCATTAAGTACCTTCACAATGTTGTGTAACTATCACCACTATCCATTTTCATTATCCCAAGCATAAACTTTGTACCCATTATACAATCACTCCCTATCTCCCCAGGCCCTGTTGACCTCTATTATATTTTCTGTCTCTATGAATTTGTCTATTCTAGATACCTCATATAAATGAAATCATGCAGTATTTGTCCTTTTGTGTCTGGCTTTTTTCACTTATCATAAAGTCCTCAAGGTTTATCCATGGTGTAGTATATATCAAAATTTCTTTCCTTTTTAAAATTAATGTTTTATTGTATGTATATGCCACATCATGTTTATCCATGCATCGGTTAATGGATATTTGGTTATTCCCACCTTTTGGCTATTGTGAATAATGCTGCTATGAACACTGATGAAGAAGTATCTGAATCCTGCTTTCAATTCTTTTGGGTGTATACATAGAAATGGAGTTACTGGATCATATGGTAATTCAGTGTTCAACTTTTTGAGGAGTTGCCAAACTGTCTTCCACGGTGGTGCACCATTTTATATTCTAACATCAATGCACAAGTGTTCCAATTTCTCCACATCCTCGCCAACACTTGTTATTTTGGGTTGTGGTTTTTTGTTTTTTTATAATAACCATTCTTATGGGTGTGAGATGGTATCTCATAATGGTTTTGATTTTCATTGACTCTTGATGTCCTTGCCCTTACCTCAAACACACTTCTTCCCCAGCCATCCCCATCACAATAAAAACTGAAAACAGCAGTTTTAATTTTTCTGATTGCCATAGCACCATTAATTAGTTACAGACACAAACATTTTGCAATGTAAAAGCAAGATAATCAAGACCTACCAGAAACTATAGCTGTCATTTAATTCACTCAGTATTTATTGATTAAATTGAAAGGCAGTATGTTTAAGGGCAGACCAAAGTGTCATGTTCACATTCCAATTTAAGACAGTGATGCACCTAACAGCTACATAATCCTGGGCAAGTTACCTAACATGTCAGAGCTTCAGTTTCCTCCCTGGTGAAATGGAGATGATATTAATAAAACCCATTTTAAAAAGGTTATGATGATTGGCTTCATACATTGAAAGCACTTAGAACAGTGCTGGACACATTATTGGTACTGAATGTTAGTTGTTATCTTTATGAGGTATGTATTGTGAAAGATAAAACATATGGAAATGCCCTAGTGTACCACAGAATACTGTCATATACACAAAGAAGTACAATGCAGGGCACTTCCTTTCTTTCCAATGCTTCTCCATCATTTGGGTCTTTCTCTTCATTTATACAATCAAATTTCTTTATTATGTCTTATCCTATTACAAAGAAACATCTTGTTTCTTCCAGTCACATAGACCTAGGTTTCAATCTCAGAATGTTAGGAATCACTTTTCAGATTCTTCATTTGTAAAATGTATTTAATATTCTCCCTCATGAGGATTAAAGGTGTACAAATGTTTCAAATGTATCACATATAGCAGGTGTTTAACAAATAGATTTCCTCTCCTGATTATTCATCTTCACATGCTGCCTGATTAATGTTCCTTAAGGACAGGTCTGATTGCAGCTCTTTATTTATGTTTGACCACTGGCTATGCAGTAAAAGTCAAATTCCTTAGCATATACACCTTATTTCCACTAATAATATTAGTAGCTAATATTTATTGACCACTTACTTTGTGTCAGACACTGGGCTAAGTGTAATATACTTATTACTTCTTTAATCCTCATAGCAACACTTTGAGATAGGTCCTGTGGTATAATATAAATATAAACATATTTATATAGGGTTTGTGAGAAGATGGCAGAGTAGAAAGTACCAGGAATATGTCTCCCTACGTAGACAACAATTGCTTTGACAGCATACGTCTGATGTAACCATTTTGGACCTCTGGAATCTATTGAAGCCTTCCAACTTTCAGAAGATGAGTTGGACAGTAAATTTCAGTTAATTTCAGTCAATTTACCTCTTAGCACAGTAACAGCTACCAATCTGCCAGCCCTATCCCTGTGAAAGGTGACTGTATGTATATTCCTGGAATATATTGGACACAACTTGCAGAATCCAGAGTGTGAAAAAAAGACCCTGTCTTCCAAATATCAGAGACCTGTGTTCTGATCACTGATTGCTGCTTCTGATAACACAGGTGCATACGAAAAGATAGGCAGTCATTTTTGCACCTTTCCCCCATTGTTACAAGCAACTCTTCTTCTGGATGAAGTGACTTCTGATCCCCACCTCCTTTCATATTTCACTTCAGATTTGGGGAGTTAGATATTAGGACCTTCAGAAATAACTAATATATGGAGAAAATTAGAAAATGACTGCACCAACCCAGGTAAAGGCTCAGAAAAGACTTTAGTAAACTGTATATTTACAGTTCAAGCTAATCCTCAGGACAGAGACAGCCTACAACAAAAGATGAAATAAAGTAGACAATAAAAATAAACAGCAAACTCGGGAAAGAGAGAGAATCTGATTTCCAGAGTTACCATATTATTAGACTCAAATGTCCGGTGTTTAACAACAATAACAAAAATATCACAAAGCATATATACAAAGAAAAAGAAATGTATGACCCATTCAAAATAAAAAATGTCCCTGAAGAAAGACCTGATGGCAGATATACTAGAAAAATACTTTAAACTATCTTAAAGATGCTCAAAGAACTAAAGAAAAATGTGGAGAAAGTGAAAAAAATTAACTGAGCAAAATGGAAATATTAATAGAGATAAAAACTCTAAAAAAGAAACCAAAAGGAAATTCTGAAGCAGGAAAGTACAATAACTGAAATTTAAAAATCAACTGAAGAGTTTCAAAAGCAGAATTGTGCAGGAAGAAGAAATCAGCAACCTTAAAGTTAGTACAATGGGGAAAAAATATTATGAACAACTGTATGCCAACAAATTGGACAATCTGAAAAAAATGGATAAATTCCAAGGAACACAATCTTCCAAAACGAAATCAAGAAGTAATAGAACCTTAGTATACTGCTGGGGGGAGTGTAGACTGATTCAGCCACTATGGGAAACAGTGTGAAGTTTCCTCAAAAAATTAAAAATGGGTCCGGCTAGGCGTGGCTCAGCGGTTGAGCGTCGACCTAGGATCCAGGTGATCAGGGTTCAATTCCTGGTCAGGGCACATGCCTGGCTTACGGGCTCGATCCCCAGTTAGGAGCGTGCAGGAGGCAGCCGATCAATGACTCTCTCATCACTGATGTTTCTATCTATCTCTCTCTCTCCCTCTCCTTTCCTCTCTCTGAAATCAATAAAGATATATTAAAAAAAAAAAAAAAAATGGAACTGCCATTTGACCCAGTGGTTCCACTTCTAGGAATATATCCTAAGAATCTTGAAACACTAATCTGAAAAAATATATGCATCCCAATCTTCATAACAACATTATTTACAATAGGTAAAATCTGGAAACATGCCAAATGCCCATCAGTAAATGAGTGGATGAAAAAGCTGTGGTACGTTTACATAACGGAATACTATACAGTTGTAAAAATGAAGGACCTCTTGCCCATTCAGACGATATGGATGTACTTGAAGAGTATTATGCTAAGCAAAATAAGCCAGTCAGAGGAAAACAAACACCATATATCTCACCTATATGTGGAATCAAATGAACAAAATAAACTGACAAAACAGATCCAGAGACATGGAAGCATGCAAAAGACAGGATTCTCAGAGGGAAAGGGAGTAGTGGGGTGTTGTAGGGAAGAGATCATGCATATATGTATAACCCATGGACACAGACAAAAGTGAGGTGAAGGCCTGAGGATATGGGTGGGAGTGGGGAGGAGGGGTTGAATGGGGGGGGGAGGGAACATCTGTAATACTTTCAAAAATAAAGATAAATTTTTTAAAAAGAAGTAACAGAAAATCTGAACAAACTTATTGCAACTAATGAAATCAAAGCAGTAATCATCATCATCATCATCATCATCATCGTGAACAACTCCCAACAAACAAATGTCCTGGATCAGATGGTTTCACAGGTGAATTTTACTAAATATTCCAAGAAGAAATAGCAGCTAATCTTCTCAAACTATTCCAAAAATTAAAAAGGGAAGACTCTAAGGCTCATTTTACAAGACAAGCATTATCCCATTCCAAAACCCAATAAAGAAACAACAAAAAAGAAAATTTTAGGCCAGTATCCCTGATGAACATAGATGCTAAAATCCTCAACAAACTATTAGCATACCAGATCCAGCAATACATTAAAAAGATCATCATACACCATGATCAAGTGGGATTTATTCCAGGGATGCAAGGTTGGTACAATATTTGCAAATCAATAAATGTGGTACAATATTTGCAAATCAATAAATGTGATACATCACATAAACAAAATGAAAGTTAAAATTCGCATGATCATATCAATAGATACAGAAAAATAATTTGATAAAATCCAGCACCCATTTATGATAAAAGCTCTCAGCAAAGTGGGAAGAGAGGGATCATACTTCAACATAACAGGCCAAATATGACAAACCCACAGCCAACATCATACTCGATGGGTAAAAACTACAGGTGTTTCTTTTAAGATTGAGAATAAGACAGGGATGTCTGTTTTACCACTCTTGTTCAACATAGTACTGGAAGTCCTATCCATAGCAAACAGATAAGAATAAGAAATGAGTCATCCAAATAGGAAAAGAAGAAGTAAACTGTCATTATTTGCAGATGACATGATACTGTATATAGAGAACCCTAAAGATTTCAACAAAAAAACTACTAGAACTATTAAATGAAGTCAGTAAAATAGGAGGATACAAAATTAATATTTAGAAATCAGTTGTATTTTTAACACCAATAATGAACTATCAAAAAACAAAAACAAAAACAAATCCCATTTACAGTTGTATCAAAAATAAATAAATAAAATACCTAAGAATAAATTTAACCAAGGAGATAAAAGATAGGTACTCAGAAAATTTTAAGACACTAAAAAAAAAAATTAGAGATACAAGTACAGTGGAACGTTGGTTCTAAAACTTAACTTGTTCCAGAAGTCTGTTTGAGAATTTGTTTGAAAACTGAATCCTTTTTCCCATTAGAAATAATGTAAATTGAATTAATTAATTCTAGACCCCCCCAAATGATTCTGTTTTAAACTTTCTCGAGTGCCTGTGATCATTGTTTTATGAACACTTTCATATCCTTAGCAACATCAGCTGTCTTGATGGCCTCTTTATGTTTTAAAATTGTGCTAATCATTGATTTCACCATTCCATCCTTGATAGCCAGATCAGACACATGAACACCTCTGTCATATTTTGCAATTATTTCTTTTTTAAGCTTTATTGTTGTTTTTACAACTTCTCCTTTTCACTTTGCTGCTATCATTAACCTTTTTAAGGTCCATGGTATCTTACAGTACAAATAAGTAGCATCAAATGCAAAAAAAAACACATGAAAATACTCACAGCACAAATTCCTGAGATGTTAACATGGGTTTTGGCTGTAAAACGACTCCTACTTGTGCGTTCTCTCCTTTGTCCTCTGAGAAACTGGTGACTGATCATACAAATATCAGCATGAAAGGGTTGTTGGGTCGAGAACCAAAGTTTTGTTTGACAACTGAGACATTTTTCCATAAACAAATTGGTCAAGAACTGAATTGTTCAAATTGAGAGACGTTTGAGAACCAAGGTTTGACTGTAAGTGGAAGCCTATAGTGTGTTATGGATAGGAAGTATTAATTCCATGAAAATGTCCATACTATCCAGAGTAAACTATAGATTCAATGCAATTCCAATCAAAATGCCAATGTTGAATTTCACAGAACTGGAATAAATAATCCAAAAATTTATATGGAAACACAAAAGACCCCAAATAGCCACAGCAATCTTGAGAAAGAAGGGCAAAGTTGGAGGGATCACATTACCTAATATTAAACTGTACTACAAGCTATAGTAATCAAAACAGTATAGTACCTCATAAAAACATACATATATAGGTCAATACAGAATACAGAGCCCAGAAATAAACCCATGTTCTTATGGTCAATTAATATTTGTCAAAAGAGGCAAAGAACATACAATGGGGTAAAGACAGTTTATTCAATAAACGATATTGGGAAAATTGGACAAATACATGCAAAAAAAATGATACTAGACCACCTTCTTAAACCATATATAAAAATAAACTCAAAACAGGTTAAAGACTTAAGAGTCAGACTTGAAATCTTAAAACTCCTGGAAGAAAATATAGGCAGTAAAATCTTGGGCATTTCTCTTAGAAATATTTTTTTCTGATATATCTCTTCAGGCAAAGGAAACAAAAGAAAAATAAACAAATGGGACAACATCCAAACTAAAACGCTTTTGTACAGCAAAGGAAACCATCAATAAAATGAAAAAACAATCTATGGAATAGGAGAACATATTTGCAATGATACTTCTGATAAGGTTAATATCCAAAATTTATAAAGAACTCGTACAACTAAACATCAAGAAAACATAATCCAATTAAAAAATGGGCAAAAAGTACAGCTGGCATGGCTCAGTGGTTGAGCATCGGACCTATAATCCAGGAGGTCGAGGTTCAATTCCCAGGCAGGGCACATGCCCAGCTTTTCAGCTGGAACCCCAGAAGAGGGCATGCAGGAGGCAGCCAATCAGTGACTCTCTCATCATTGATGTTTCTCTCTCTCTCCCTTTCTCTTCCTCTCTTTCTGAAATCAATTTTAAAAATATATTAAAATAATGGGCAAAGAACCTGAACAGAGGCATCTCCAAAGAGGACATATGGGTAAAAAAAATGCTCAATGTCACTAATCATCAGAGAAATACACAGTAAAACCACAAGGAGATATATCCTCAAACCTGTAAGAATGGCTATCAACAATAAATTGACAAACAACAGGTGTTGGTCAGGATGTGGAGAAAAGGGAACCCTGGTATACTGTTGGCAGGAACACAGATTGGTGCAGCCACTATGTAATACAGTATGGGTATTCCTAAAATAAATTAAAAATGGAACTACCTTATCACCCAGCAGTTCCATTCTGGTTATATCTTTAAAGAAACCTAAAACACTAATTCAAAAGAATATGTGCATGCTTTTGTTCATTGCAATGAATGAGCGTTATTTGCAATACCCAAGATAAGGAAGCAGCTCAAGTGTCCATTTATAGATGAGTGGATAAGAAATTGATGGTACATTCAATGACATGGAAGCATAGATGAGACTGACGAATGTTAGAGGGATGGAGGAGGGCAGGTGGGTGGAAGGGCAGAGAATAATCAAAGAATTTATATACATATATGCACAACCCAAGGACACAGACAATGATGGGGAGGGGTCTGGGAAGGGGGATGGGATGGGGTGGAACGGGTCATTGGGGAAAAAAAGGGACATCTGTAATATTTTAAACAAAAATAAAATTTAAAACTATAAAAAAGAAAGAAAGAAATTGATGGTACATATATACAATGGACTGTTACTTGGCCAGAAAACCAGAATAAAATCTTACCATTTGCACAGCATGGATGAACCTAGAGGGTATTGTGCTAAGTCAGTCAGGGAAAGAGAAATACCATATGATTTCACTTATATGTGGAATCTAAAGAACAATATAAATGAACAAAGAAAACAGAAACAGACTCATAGATACAGAGAATAGACTGATGGTTGCTAGAGAAGAAAGGGGTTGGGGAACTGGGTGAAAATGGTGAAGGGATTGAGAAGTACAGATTGGTAGCTGCAGAATAGTCATAGGGATGTAAAAGTACAGCATAGGATATGTAGTCAATAATATTGTAATAACTAGGTATCGTGTCATGTGGGTACTGGAAATATCAGGGGGACACTTTTTAAAGTATATGACTGTCTAACCCTATGCTGTGCACCTAAAAATAATACAAAATAATATTGAAAGTAAAAATATATATGTACTTTTGATTAAATTAAAAAAAAAAAACACATAAGGCAATGGAAATTATTGTGTCTGTGGAACTAAAAGGAAAAAAAAATGGAATAAAGGTGAACAGAGCCTAAGGGACATATGAGATACTATCAGTTGAACCAATATATGCATTGTGGGAGTCATGGAAGAATAAGAGAAAGAGGAAGTGGCAGAGATAATATTTGAAGAAATAATGGCTGAAAACTTCCAAAACTTGATGAAATAAATGAATATAAACATCCAAGATGCTTAATAATCTCCAAATAAGATGAATTCAAAGAAACCTACACCAAGACACATTATTATCAAACTATAAAAATACAAAGACAGGGAGAGAATCTTGGAAGCATCAAGAGAAAAGCAAATCATCCCATACAAGCCATCCTCAATAAGATTAACAAGTAGATGTTTTTAGTCATAAACTCCAAAGTCCAGAAGACAATGAGCCATATATTCAAAGTGCTAAAAGAAAAACCTTTCAACTATATTCAGCAAAACTATCCTTCAAAGTGAGGGCAAAATTAAGACAATCTCAGATAAACAAAAACTGAGATAGTTCTTGATCACTAGAACTGCCCTGCAACTAATACTCAAGGTAGCCCTGCAGGTTAAATTAACGGACACTAGACAGTAACTTGAAGTTGTAAAAAGAAATAGAAATCTCAATAAAAGTAAATATATGAGCAATTATAAAAGCTAGTATTATTGTAACTTCACTATTTGTTTTCTATGTGATTTTAAATCCTAATACATTTAAAGAATAAAAAATAGTTATTGATATAAAGGCTAGTATTACTGTAACTTTAGTTTGTAACTTCAAATTTTATTTTCTATATAGTATAAGTAACAAATGCATTTTAAAGTATTATTAGTTTATGTTTTGGGGCATACAATATATAACAATGCAATTTTGTAACATCAACATTCAAAAGAGGTGGAAACAGCTATAAGGGTGCAGTTTTTGTATGTTATTGAAGTTAAGCTGGTATAAATTCAGGAGCTATAGTAATATCATACAAAATAGATTTTAAGTAGAAAAGGTTACTCAAGATAAAGGACATTATATATTATAAAATGTTTAATGCAACAAGAAGATATAACAATTATAAATATTTACATATCAAATGACAGACCACCAAACTATATGGAGCAAAAACTAACAGAATTGAAGGGAGAAATAGACAGTTCTATAATAATGGTTGGAGATTTCAATACTTCACTCACAATAATGAGTAGAACAACCAGACACAGCATAGAGAAGAAATCACAAAGGAAATTAGACAATACTTAGGAAATTAATAAAAATAAAAATACAACATACCAAAACTTACAGGATGCAACAAAAGTGATACAAGAGAAATTTATAGCTATGAAAACCTTAATTTTTAAAATAAATATTTCAAATCAACAAAATAACTTTACAACGTAAGGAACCAGAAAAATAAGAACAAACTAAACACAAAGCTAGCAGAAGGAGGGAAATAATAAAGATTAGACCAAAAATAAATGAAATAAAGAATAGAAGAAAAATAGAGGAAAATTAATGAAATTAAAAATTGGTTCTTCAAAAAGATCAACAAAGTTGACAACCATTAGTTAGACTAAGAAAAAAAGAAAAGGCTCAAATTACTAAAATCAGGGTTCAATGTGGGACACTAGTATCAATTTTATAGAAATAAGAAGGATTATAAGAGAGTACTATGAACAATTGTATACCAACAAATTGGAAAATCTAGATGAAATGAAAAATGTCCTAGAAATACAAAATGTACCTAGACTACATCGCAAAGAAATAGGAAAACTAAATAGACCTATAACTAGATTGAATCAGTAACCAAAAATCTCCCAACAAAGCAAAGCTTTCAACCTGATGGATTCACTAGTGATTTCTGCCAAACATTAAAGCATATCAAATTACTAATCCTCCTTAAACATTTCTAAAATCTGAAGAGGAAGGAACAGTTCCTAACTCATTCTACAAAGATAGTATAATCCTGATGTCAACGCCAGGCAAAAAAACTACAAGAAAAAAGAAAATGATGATGTCTTATAGAATTGTATACTTGAAACCTATAAAATTTTATTAACCAATGTCACCACAATAAATTCAATAACATTTTTTTAAAAAGAAAATGACAGACCAATATCCTTATGAATATCGATGGGAAAATCCTCAACAAAGTAGTAGCAAATAAAATTCTGCAGCATATTAAAAGAATTATACACCATGAGAAAGTAGGATTTATTTTTGAAATGCAAGGATGGTTCAACACATGAAGCTCGATCAGTGCAATACGCCACATCAACCAAATAAAGAAACCACATGATTATATCAGTTGATGTAGAAAAAGCATTTGACAAGATACACCTTTTCATAGTGAAAAACAAACAAAAAACTAGGAATAGAAGAAAACTACTTTAACATCATAAAAGCCATATATGAAAATTCCAGAGCAAACATCATATTCAATAATGAAAGGCTGAAAACTTTTCCTTTAAGATCAGAAACATGGCAAATATGCCCATTTTCACCACTTCTATTCAATATAGTACTAGAAGTTTGGGCCAGAGCAGTTATGCAAGAAAAGAAATAAAAGACATCCAAATCGAAAAGGAAGAAGTAATAAATTATCTCTGTTTACAGATTATATGATCTTATGTGTAGAAAACCCTAAATATTCCACAACAATACTGTTAGAATTAATAAATGAATTCAGCAAAGTATCAGGATACAAAGTCAACATGCAAAAATTAGTTGCATTTCTATACACTGTACAATGAATAATATGAAAAGGAATTACAGTAATTCATTTACAATAGCATAAAAAAGAATAAAACACTTAGGTATTAACTTAAGGAAATTAAAAGCTTATACAATGAAAACTACAAAACATTGCTGAAAGAAATTAAAGGAGAGATATAAATGGAAATATAGCCCATGTTCATGGGTTAGAAAACTTAATATTGTTAAAATGTCCATAAGCCAAAGTGATCTACAGATTTGATGCAACCCCAATAAAAATCCCAATGACATTTTTTTAAAGAAATTAAAAAATAAAATCTAAAATTTATGTGGAATCTCAAGGGACACAAAAAGCCAAAACAATTTGAGAAATAACAAAACAGGAGGACACGCTTTCTGATTTAAAAACTTACTACAAAGCTACAGTAATCAAAACAGTATGGTACTGACATAAAGACAGACATTTAGACCAATGGAATAGAATAGGGAGCCTAGAAATAACTCTTATATAAAATAGTCAAGTAATTTTTTACAAGAGTGCCAAAATAATTCAGTTGAAGAAAGGACATCTTTTCAACAAATTATGCTGGAAAAACTGGATAACACATGCAGAAAGAAAAAAAATGGACCTTTACCTACCACCACATACAAAAATTATCTCAAAATGGATCAAAGATCTAACTATAAGACCTAAAATAATAAAAGCCTCAGGAAAAAAATAGAACAAAAGCATCTTGACATTAGATTTGGCAATGATGTCTTGGCTATCACACCAAAGGCACAGATAAAAAATAATATCGGCAAGTTGGACTTCATAAAAACTTGAAAGTGTTGTGCATCATAAGACACCATAAAAAAAGGTATTTGAATGACCAATAAACACATGAAAAGACACTGAACATCACTAATCATTAGAGAAGTGAAAATCAAAACCACAATGATATATCACCTCACACCCATTAGGACGGCTACTAGTAAAAAAATACAACTTTGGTGAGGATGTGGAGAATGTGGAACCCTGTGCATTGCTGGTCAGGATGCAAAATGGTATAGCTGCTATGAGAAGCAGTTTGTTGGTTCCTCAAAAACAAATAAGCATAGAATTAGTATATGATCCAGCAATTTCATTCTAGGCATATATCCAAAAGAATTGAAAGCAAGATCTCAAAGAGGTATTTGTATACCCATATTCACAGCAGCATTATTCACAATAGTTAAAAAAATAGAAGCAACTCAAGCACCCATCAACAGATGAATGGATGAGCAAAGTGTGGTATATACATACAATGGAATATTATTTAACCTTAAAAAGGAAAGAAATTCTGCAATATGCTACATCATGGATGAACCTCAAAGATATTATGTTAAGTGAAATAAGACAGTCTCAAAAAGACAAACACTGTGTGACACCACTTATATGAGATATTTAGATTAGTCAAAATTATAAAGACAAAGTATAATGATGGATGTCAGAAACTGTGGGAAAAGAAAATGGAGAGTTGGTTAGTGGGTATAGAGTTTCAGTTTCATGAGGTGAAAAGAGTTATGGGGGTGGGTGGAGGTTATAGTTGCACAACAGTGTGAATATATTTAATACCACTGAACTGTACACTTAAAAATAGTTAAGATGATAAATTTTATGTTATGTGTATTTTATATAAACATGATTACTCCTGTATGATAGATACTTGTGTTTATGCTAACAAGGTGAGCCCTTAGATAGTATCAAGGAAGGGGTTGGCCATGCCAGAAAGACCATGCACATAATTAGAAAGCTGAATTTCCAGCCCCACCCCCTGACCACAAGGGAGAAGAGTGGGTCTAAAAATTGAGCTTAGGTATCAATGGCAAACGATGTGACCAATCATGCCTATGTAATGAGGCCTTAATGAAAACTCTTGAATAATGAGGCTTGGGGAGTTTCTAAGTTGGTGAACATATCCATGTTTTGTGAGAGTAACACACCTGGAGAAGGCATGGAACTCTGCACCCCACCCCCCAGCCCTTGTTTTAAGCATCTTTCCCATTTGGCTATTCCTGAGTTGTATCCTTTGTAATAAACTGGCAATTGTAAGTAAAGTGAATCATCAAACCTGAGAGGAGAAATTGTGGAAAACCCTGAACTTACAGCCAGCTGGGCAGGAATGCAGATAGTCTGGGGACTTCATTGCAGCAGATATCTTAAGTAGGGACAGTCACTTAAGTAGGACAAAGCCTTCAACTTTGGAACATGTGATAACTCTGAGTAGTTAGTGTTAGAATTGAATTGAATTATAAGAAATCTAGTTGGAGCCTTGATTCCAAGATGGTAGTAGATTGAGTGGAAGCTACACTGGCACTTTCCCAGGATCAAACTGGAATTACAATTAAAATATAGACAAATCATCCTGAATAATCAACTGAAGACTAGCTGCAGAGCATGCTCATAACCAAGGACCTAAAGTGGAGACCACATAGAAACTGGTAGGAAGTGCAAAGGCACGAGAGGGCTGGCTGGACTCCCCCAAGTAGCAGCTGAAGGTCCAGAGGGATATCTCAGCTGTGGGGGGTTCCCACTGAGAACTCTGGGGCCTAAACCCCAAGCTGGACTCTCCAGCCCAGAGCACCAAAACTGAGCCCACATAACCGGCTGTGAAAAGGAGCAGGGTTTCTGTCTGCCAAGGAGAGATGGCTGGAAATGCGGACACCCTCTTAAAGGGCCAACGTTTCAAGTGGCTGCAAAGTTTCATGTGCAGCCACTTTACTTGGGCTCCAGCAGAGGGAGGGCAGAGTGGACTAGAGCTGTGTGAGGTGAATCCAGAGTTGGGGGTTCTGGAGACAGAGTTCAGAGGGCACCCCTCTGGATTCCTGTGCTGAGTAATTCCCCATACTGCAGAGGACACCTTTCTCAGGAAGACCCTTGGATTCCATTTAGCCTTCGCCTGGGGGGGAAGCAATTGCCCCAGCCATTGTAAAACCTCTGGCCTCCACTTGTAGGGTGTACACCTTGCTGTGGTCTAAAGCCTGATGCTCATTAAGAGGCTCAGGTTAATCAGCCTGCAGACAGAGGTGGACCTCTGGGTGCTTTGAGTCTTTGCCTGATCTGCTTCTGGACCTGAGCTTTGGAAAAAAAGATTTTGATGTGCATCTTGTCTTGTCCAAGCCCACCCAACCCCAGCAGAGGAATTGTTGGTAACTCCAAACAGGGTACTCGAGGCCAGTCACAATGTCTGACATTGGCCTGCACCAGAGACCCTCCAGAAAGACCGAGAGTCCTAGCAGATCTACCTAGTACATAGACACAGACACAAATAGGCAGACAAAAAGAGGAGACCAAAAAAGCAAGGCCCAAATGAAAGACCAGAGAATTAAATGAAGAAGAGTTAAATGAAATGGAGATAAGCAATCTATCAGATATGGAGTTCAGAATACTGATTGTAAGGATGATCCACAACATGAAAAAAGATATAGAAACTATAAAGGAAATTAAGAATGACACAGTAGAAATTGAAAGAAAAGAAAAAAAAAGACAAACTATTGGAAGGAATAAACAGCACATTAGTGGAAGCTGAGGATTAGATAAGTGAATTAGAAAACAGGGTTGAAAAATTCACTCAATCAGAGATCCAAAAAGAAAAAACAACTTAAAAGCAGGAGAACAGTCTAAGGGAGCTATGGGACAACATTAAACATAAAAATATTGACAACATAGAAATGCCGAAGGGGAAGAGAATAAGCAAGGGATAGAGAATGTGTTTGAAGAAACAATGGCAGAAAACTTCCCTAACATGGTGAAGTAAATGTCACACAAGTTCAGGAGACACAGAGAGTCCAAAGCAAGAAGAATCCAAAGAGGCTCACGCCCAGACACATCATAATTAAAATACCAGAAATTGAGAGATTAAAGATGGTGGCAGACTGAGTGGAAACTACACTAACACTCTCCCGGGACCAAACTGGAATTGCAACTAAAGTATAGAAAAACAATCCTGAATAATCAACTGCAAGTGAAAACGAGCTGTAGCACATACACCCTCATAACCAAGGAGGAAAAGTGGAGACCACAGAGAGATTGGTAAAAACTGAAGAGGTGTGAGAGGACTGATTGGGCTCCACAGGCATCAGCTGAAGGTGTGGAGGGTTGTCTCAGCTGTGGGGGGTTCTGACTGAAGACCCTGTGGTCTAAACCTCAGGCTGGGCTTCCCAGCCCAGAGCACCAGAACTGAAAAAGCCACATAACAACTGGCTGTGAAAAGCAGCAGGGTTTCAGTCTGCCAGGGAGAGATGGCTGAAACTGCAGGCACCCTTTTAAGGAGCCAAGGCACAAAGTTTCCTGTGCAGCCACTCACCTTGGGCTCCAGCAGAGGTAGTGTAGAGTAGATTGAAGTTCTGTGAGGAGAATCTAGGGTTGTGGGCTCTGGAGATTGAGATAAGAAAGCACCCATCTGGATTCCTGTGCCAAGTCATTGCCACATACTGCAGAGGACATCTTTTTCAGGCAGACAGTTGACTGCTTTTGCCTGGGGTGGTGGGGATCAATGGCCTTACCCTGCTGGAAAACTTCACACCCTACCCAGAGGAGTTTCTACAGCCTGAGGCTCCTTAGGAGACTGATAGCAGCATGCTTAACAGCATGAAAAAAAGATATGGAAACTATGAAGGAAATTAAGAATGACATAGCAGAAATAAAAAAAAAACATTGGAAGGAACAACAGCAGATTACAGGAAGCTGAGGATCAGATGAGAGAATTAGTAGACAGGGTAGAAAAAAAATCACATAAGCAGAGATCCAAAAAGAAAAAACTATTAAAAAACAGGAAGACAGTCTAAAGGGATGTGGGACAACATGAAACATAACAATATTTGCATCATAGGAGTGCCAGAGGAGGTCAAAAGTAAGCAAGGGTTAGAGAAACTGTTTGAAGAAATAATGGCAGAAGACTTCCCTAACATGGTCAAAAAAAAAGTCATACAAGTTCAGGAGACACAGAGAGTCCCAAGCAAAAAGAATCCAAAGAGGGCCCATGACCAGATACATCAGAATTAAAATGCCAAGAATTCAAGACAAAGAGAGAACCTTAAAAGCAGCAAGAGAAAAGCAATCTGTTACCTACAGAGGAGCTCCCATAAGGTTGCCAGTTGACTTCTCATCAGAAACTCTACAGGCCAGAAGGGAATGGCATGAAGTATTCAAGGTAATGCAAAACAAGGATCTGAAACCAAAAATGCTCTATCCAGCAAGACTGTCATTCAAAATAAATAATGAAATAATGAACTTCTCAGACAAAAAATTGCTAAAGGAGTTTATCACCATCAAACCAGCATTGCAGGAAATGTTAAAAGGAATGTTGTAATAATAAGAAGAAATAGAGAAACATAAGCATAAAATATTAAAATGGCAATAAATAAGGACCTATCAATAATAACCTTAAGGACTTTAATGGAGAGATCAGTAGCAATACAGTCATAGTTGTGGACTTTAACACTCCACTGACTTCACTGGATAGATCTTCCAGACAAAAAGCCAACACAGAAATAGTGACTCTAAATGGCCCACTAGATCAAATGGATTTCATTGATATTTACAGAACATTTCACCCCAAAGTTGCAGAATATACATTCCTCTCAAGTGCACATGGGTCATGCTCAAAGATAAACCACATGTTAGGACACAAAACAAGTCTCTATAAATTCAGGAAGCCTGAAATCATATCAGGCATCTCAGATCACAAGGACATGAAATTAGAAATCAACTACAGTGAAAACACTCAGAAACATTCAAACACATGGAGGCTAAATAGCATGTTACTAAACAATGAATGGGTTACCAATCAGATCAAGAAAAAAATAAAAAACTTCCTGGAAACAAATGAAAATGAACACACAACAACCCAAAATCAATGGGACACAATGAAAGCAGCCCTAAGAGGGATGTTCATAGCACTACAGACCTACCTCAAAGAGCAAGAAATTTTTTAGTAATCTATCTAACCCTACAATTTAAAGAATTATAAAGCTCCCCTGTGAAGCCATCTGGACCAGGGCTTTTGTTTGCTGGTTTTTGTTACTGCTTTGATTTCATCAATTGTTATTAGCCTATTCAAGTTTTCTGATTCTTCCTGATTTAGTTTTACATGATCTCACTCATATGTGGAATCTAATAAACAAAATATACTGAGGAACAAAATAGATCCAAAGACATAGAAGCATGGAACAGACTGATGAAACTCAGTGGGAAGGCTGGGGTGGGGGAGTGAGTGGGGAGAGATTAATCAAAGAACTTATATGCATATATACACAACCCATGGACACAGACAATAGTGTGGTGAAGGCCTAAGGATGGGGGTGCATTCGGGGTAGAGGGGATCAATGAGGGGACAGAAAAGGGGATATCTGTAATACCTTCACAGTAAAGATAACTTTTTTAAAAAATGCCAAAAATTCAAGACAAAGAGAGAATCTTAAAGACAGCAAGAGAAAAGCAAACTCTTACCTACAAAGGAGCTCCCATAAGGCTGTCAGCTGATTTCTCATCAGAAACTCTGCAGTCCAGAAAGAAATGTCATGAAGTATTCAAAGCAGTTCAGAGTAAGGATCTGAAACCAAGAATACGCTATCTAGCAAGGTTATCATTCAAAATAGATGGTGAAATAAATAGAGCTTTCTAGACCAAAAAAAAAAAAAAAGGCTAAAGGAATTTATCACCACCAAACCAGCATTGCAAGAAATGTTAAAGGGACTGGTGTAATAAGAATTAGAAATAGAGAAATATAAGCATAAAGAATTAAAAAGGCAATAAGTACCTATCAATAATAACCTTAAATATAAGTGGATTAAATGCTCTAATCAAAATACATAGGGTAGCCGAGTGGATAAGAAAAAGTGACTCAAATATATGCTGTCTACAAGAGACCCACCCACACAGGCTGAAAAAAAACTTCTGGAGGACTTTCAAGGAGAGATTGACAGCAGTACAGTCATAGTAAGGGACTGGTATATTTTTTTCTATTATATAGTATACAAAATTATATTTAATGTATATACTTTAAACACTTTAAGGTATATTGACTTCCAAGAAGTCTGGCTTGGCAGATTCCCAAAGAAAATTGAAAAGAGAGCAAGAACTGCCAAAATATGGAAAAGGTTTGGCTGATTTTTAAAGAACACTGAATTTGCTTTGACCAGTAGAAACAAATTAGAAGGGGAATCTGTCTAATCAGTTAGACATACCTCTGGCACAATTGTTCAAGAAAAAAAGCTGAAGGAAAATAAGAGGTATAAACTTTCAGTTATAAAATAAATAAGGCATAGGGATGTACATCATAGGGTACAGAGCCAATAATATCTTAATTAATCTGCACAGTGACAGATGGTTATTAGACTTATCATGATGATCACATCATGAGGTATATAAATGTCAAATCACTATGTCATACACTTGAAACTAATATAATATTGTATGCCAACTATACTTTAACAAACTTTTAAAATAAAAATTAAAACTACATTAAAAAAAAGGATGATGCAAATCAAATAAATGTTAGATTGAAGGATGATTATGATGCAACAGAGGTATAACAATAATAAAAATATTAAAAACTCAGCCTTAACAAATGTAGAAAATCTAGACAAAATTAGTGAATTTCTGGAAAAATATAAAAATATTTAAAATGGGGATGGGCAAAAAGAGTGAAGGGGTAGAAAAGTACAAACTTCCAGTTTTAAATAAGTCCTGGGCATGTAATGTACAGCCTGGTGAGTATAGTTAACAATACTGTATTGGATATTTGAAAGTTGTTAAGAGAACAGATCTTAAAAGTCTTCATCACAAGGAAAAACATTTTTGTAACTATATATGATAACAGATGTTAACTAAATTTATTGTGGTTATTTCACAAAATAAACAAGTATAGAATCATTATGTTGTACACCTGAAACTTACATAGTTATATGTCAATTATACCGCAACAACAAAAATGACTTAAAAATGGCTCAAGAAGAAAGTAAAATATTGAGTAGACCAATAATGTTTAGGGAAGTTGAATTAAATGTTCCAAAAGTAACAGGACCCAAAGAGTATTGCTGTGGACCAAATGCTTGTGTCCTCCCAAAATTCCTTGTTGAAACCTAATCCCCAGTGTGATGGCATTATGAGGTAAGGTCTTTGGGAGGTGATTAAGTCATGAGTGTGGAGCCCTCACGTATGGAATTAGTGCTCTTATAAAAGACAGCCCAAAGAGCTTTCTCACTCTCTTTCTGCCATGTGTGTATACAGCAAGAAGATGGCCTTCTATGAACCAAGAAGCAGGTCCTCACCAGACTTTGAATCTACTGACATCATGATCTTAGAACTTCCCACCCTCCAGGAATAAATGTTGTTTAAGCGCCACCCAGTCTATGGTGTTTTTGTTATAGCAGCTGAACTGACTGTGACAGGTATTATGTGTGCATTCTATCAAAATTCCAAGGAATGGATAATCCCTCTGGTGTGCTTGATTCTAAAAGTGAATAAGGAGAGTACAAGAAAAGTAACAGTTCTTTCTAGCTATGAACCCTAAACAAAATATTAGCTAACCAAGTCCAATGGAAATTGATGGCATGGCAGTATCAATAAAAGTTTATCCTGGAAATTCAAGCATGAGTTGTCATCAGAAAAGCAGTCATATTAAAAGCTAACGTACTAAGGACTAAAGGTAAAAATTCATGTTATTATGACAATAAATGCAGAAAAGTACTAGAGAACATTCAACACCTTTTGACAATTTTTTTTTTTTTAATTTCAGAAAGCTAGGAACATAAGAGTAGTTTCTTACTTTGACAAAATCTAAATACAAAACAAATCAACATAGTCAATAAAACATCACACTTACTAGGAAAATCTTCAAGATTGTAAATGCTTACCATCATGATTACTATTTAATATAAACCTGGAGGTACTGGCACTCACTCTGAGAGAAGAAAAGGAAATAATAGCTGAAGGAATTCAAAGAAAAGAGATAAAATTATCTTTATTTGCAGATTTGATAGTCCACATAGAAAACCCAACAGGACCATTAGATAAGTCATTGCAAATAATAAGAGAGTTTAATCAATATTGCAAAATAAAACATCAACTCAAAGAAATTAATATAATCATTTTTACCTATGATAGCTAATGTAGAAATAAAGTAGAAAATAAGATATCATTCTAATAGTTACAGAAACTATAATGAATGTAGAAATTAATCTAATAAATAATGCAAAAAATTAAATATTATTAATTATGCAAAAGAAAATTCAAATAAATGGTGAGATATACTATGTCCACAGATAGATGAGTTAATATTGTAAAGTCAATTATTCTCTAAATAATCTGTAAATTGAGTGCAATGCCTAACAAAATTACAGCTGGATTTTTTCAGAGGTGGATTATTTGAGAGGTTCAAAGACTATACTATAAAATGCTTATGGAAAAGTTGAAGTGCACAAATAAAGTCAATTTTGGAAATGAAGAGCAAAGAGTAGGGACATCTATCCAAAACTACAGTAATAAAATTTTGTGGTGGTAGAGGTACATGCCAATGGACAAAGGGAGCAGAAAATAGAGCTCAGAAACATATATAATTGCTGCTCATTACTTGTGGATTCCATATTTGTGAACTTGCCTATTAGCTAAAATGTATCTGTAACACCCAAATCAAGATTCACAGCACATTAGGAGTCATTTGGGAGCATGTGAAGAGTGCTGACAATTTTGAGTTGCTGGATGTGCATGGTGCCAGCTGAGGCCAAACAAGGCAACACCTTGCCTTCTTGTTTCAGCTTTCATATTGTTAACTAGCATCATGTTATGGTCTATTTAGCGTCATGTTTTTCACATTTCTATCCTTTCTGTTGGTGATTTTAGTATTTAAGATGGCTCCTGAGCATAGTGCTGAAATGCCATCCAGGGTGATGTGCCTTACAGAGAAAGATACATGTGTTAGATAAGCTTCTTTCAGGCATGAGTTATAGTGCTGCTGACTGTGAGTTCAATGTTAAGAAATCAACAATACAGTATGTCCAGGGAAAGGAAAAGGAAATTCCCCAATCTGTATATGAGGCTGCTCAGTAGAATGCTAAAGTAACCTGTAGAAGGCATGATGAAGTTATGGAAGAAGTAGAAAGCAGCTACATTTAAGGATTCATGAGATGATGACCCATAAGAAAAGAATAGCAGACAGCGCTGTTGTGAAGCTAAATAAAAGAAAACAAAAAACAAAACAAAACAAAACAAAACAAAAAAAAAGCAAAAACAAAGAAAGTTATGATCATGTTATCCAGGGGCTGGAAAGTGCTAAACACATCTTAGCTGGTACTGGCTGGCTCACAAGTTTCAAAAGGTGAGGCAGCATGAAAAATGCTAAACTTGCAGGAGGGGCAGATTCTGCAGATCAGAAGGCTGTGGAAGGGTTTTAAAATTACCTGCTCATTATTATACGGGAAAGGGGTTATATGTGGAAGAGCAGTTTTTTTCAATGCTGATGAGACTGGCTTGTTTTACAAAGATGTTGGCAAATGAACCTGTAGAACTCAAGTGGCTTCCAAAGCCGCTGACTTTAAATTATTCAAAGACTGAAATTAATTATTTCTGAGAAATATCTGTTAAATAAGTTGTCTTTAAACAGAAACACACATAAAACAAGTTTGTGTGCTGATTAGTTGATGAAAATGTTGTGACTAGAGGCTCAAAGTAATTTAACCTTGTATTTTCCCTAAAAACAATGGTTTCCTATTCACTAATCTTGTTAATTTAGCATTATTCACTAATATAGTAGAAGATAATTTCCATGAATTATGAGAACCCACTGTGTGTGTGTGTGTGTGTGTGTGTGCGCGTGTGTGTGTTGTTAAAATGGTGAAACAAGGCGGCTGTAGCCCATAAATGCCTCAGGGTTGAAAAATCACTAAGGACAACCAATCACAAACTACACTTTAAGCTACTGCCAATCAAATAATTTCCTTTCTTTGCTTTGCACTTTCTCTATGTAAGTCTTTATGGTTCCTGTTAACAAAGTGCCCCTAAACTCTTAAAACTTCCAGTATGCCTCAGTTTATCTTTTAATAGTGTGTATGTGTGTGTATTTGACATATGATAAAATTGGCACCAGAAATTAATGAAAAAAGGGCAGATTCTTTCGTAGGTGGTTGTGAGAACACTGATTCACCACATGGAAAAATAAAATTCCAGTTCATATCACTTATAAAAATTGATTCTAGAGGGACTAAAGACCATGGAATTGGGGGGGGGGGCACAATAAGGCTAATGGAAGAAAATGTAGAATATCTGTGATGTAGGGGCAGAAAAGAACTTCTTAAACAAGAACCCAAACGAATAAATCCTAAAGTGAAAAACTGAATATTTGACTCCATAAAATTAAAGATTCCTTTTTCACAAAATACCCTAATTAGAGTTAATTAACATATAGCCAACTAGAAGATATTTTTATATCTAAAATTGACATTTCCAGAACATACAAGAAATCTCTATAATTCAACCAGAAGAAGCAACAGAAAATCCAATAGAAAAGTTTAGAAAAGGATATGAATAAGCCCTTTACAAATGACTAGGAAATCCAAATGACTAGGGAAAATATGAAGAGATGCACAAACTCATCATTAAAGAAATACAAATGAAAACAATGAGATGGCATTCATCCAACTAGAGGGGAAAAGTATAGGTGGGTTAAATCAAATCACAGTGAGAAAGTGAAAAAAACCAGGAACCCTCCTGTACTGCTGATGGGAAAATAAACTGGTCCCACCACTCTGCCTGATGCAGTGAAATTAAATCTGCCCATCTCATTGACCCAGCAGTCCCACCTCTGCATATATAACCCAGAGAAGTTCTCACAGAGGCCCTTCCTACTGGTACCTGGGAGAAAGTTTGCAGTATTGCTTGTGGTACCTGGAAGCTCCAAAATGGAAGTGTTTATTACTATGAGAATAAACAAGAAACCATGTGGATTGGATACTGTTGGCTTCTGTGCAGAATTAAAAGCTACAAAATAGATCTGCATACAGCAACAGGAGGAGATCTAAAAAACATGTTGCTGAGTGGGAAAAAAGAAATCGAATCAGAAATACACATATTTTACAAAGATGCATGTATAAAATCTGAAAATGAACAAAATTTTACTTTTCTACATATGAAGCCCCATTAATGACTGTTTTGGGAGTATAATAAAGGCTAGATTTTGACCTCTCACAGCATATTTATCTGTATAAATCAGAGACACAAACTGTCAGAGCCAGCACACCATAGACACATGTGTAGGGGTTGATAAAATGTTGTAGGAGGGGGGTAAAGGAGAGGCTTATGTGCACCTGAGCCTTTCAAAGAGGTATTTGGTAGGGCACTCATTCCACCAGTGCATTAGAGAGTCTACCCACATCCTGACTACCCCCACCCTCCCACTGACTTGGCCTTAGCTTCAGCATCCTTCCTGGTATCCACAACTGTCCACCTGGCTGCAAACACCATGGCCACTGGTGATGGCCAGAGTCCCAATCCTGCTGTCAAAGTCCATTAAAAATGAGCAGAGTCTCTTCATCAGCACACAATTTAAATGGGTTTCCATGCTTTCCATAGAAGCATCCCAGCCTCCTATGAGATCACCAAGTTGTGTAAAAACACCAACTTCTCATGTGTGCAGAGAATGCCAGCTTGAATCTCTCTGCTCTGGGCAAAGTTGTCCTGTCTTGGGGGAGCACTGAGACCTTCTCTCATTTAACTCTAGAGTTAAGGGTTGTATATCAGCTCTGTGCCAGAGGTCTGTAGCAGGACCTGCACCACCATCTTGCTGAATGGCCACTCATTATAACCCAACACACCTAGGTTGGACCAGGTCATTGTCCATCTACTGGACTGCCAGCATCAAACAACTTCAGGAAGTGGCACCACAAACCAGTGTCTTTTGTCTGTGTCCTCACATGAAAGGACCTGCTCACTGAACACGTCTTCAAAAATAGGTCAGACTCACCTGCCTACAATGACTTCTGCAGTCTACCAGAAGGGAAGGTGCTGGATGAGATGACTTGCTCAGGGTGAATTAAATACATATCGAAAAGGGCAGAACCAGGCCTGGCTTGAGGAACAAGTCACTTTCCTTTAATCTTGGTTGGTGAGCACCCACGGTGGAGAATCGCCTTAGGTTCTCACTTAGCAGCACAGTCCTAGGTACTTTACTCTTATTGTGACTCTATTCCAAGAAGGGAGGGACAAGAGACCAAGTAGAAGAGTCTGTCTGTGTGAAAAGGTTTGAAGAGGCCCAAGCATCTGTGCCATAGGACCCATGGCACAAAAGAGCTACTGGGTATTTTGAAATGAAATCACCTGTGAGTCATCAGCCACACTCGGTTTTTTAAATTTTAGGAGGTGTGTGTGTGGGCTGAATATGCCCTGAGCTCCCACGGTGGGGCATTTAGGCAAAGGCTTCAGGACTTTCCAGCTGGAATGGGACTTAGGAGAACCAGCTGCTGCTGCTTACACACCCTTTCAAGTTACAGAGGCATACCATTGCGCCCCACCCCCTATCCCCAGCAGCCCGGTCCAGCACTATGTGACTCACTCAACACCAGAGGCCGGGGCTAGTACAAGGAGGGAGAGGACTGGGGGGGGGGGGGGGGGGGGGGCACTGGATTTGAAACTTCAAGGAGGGCACAAAGTAGAGTCGGCATTACCTTCATCAAGTCACTTACCCTCTCCAGACCTCAGTGTCTTACTCTGTGCTCTCTGTAGGGAGGATAACAGTCTTTATACTGAAATGAGAAAATCCACACAAAAGCAATTTAAAATGATGTAACATAACAGAAATATAAACTACTTTCTAAGGTCCCTTTCAAGCCTAAAACATATGTTTCTGTGAAATCCAAACTTAGAAGGGCCAGTGACTTGATGACTTGGCAGAAGGAGTGTGATTTGAGCAGGGGGGCACAAACCTGGGTGGCAATAGGCCATCTTCCCAACAACACAAACACATGGCCAACACAAGGGGCAATGAGGTTACATGGGGAAATGTAAGCACATCACAAAAATGACATGTGTGGTCCTCAGTGCCTGAGACACCTCCTCTGGAAGCTGGGGATATTTTCCTTTTGGCTTGTTCACTCCTAAGATCTAAGAATCCATCATCAATTATTCTGACGCAGAAAACTGCTGGACTATAGAAGCCAACACAGAGCAGTTGCTCCTGCCGTGGTCCAGTGGTCGGGGGTGAAAAGCAGAGCTCCAGCTGAGGTGGCAAGGACATACATCCTGCCACCAAGTTGTTGCTTTTAGGGAGCCTGACCCGGGGCAACCACAGCCCCTGAGGGATACTTGAACACCTGCAATAACTATGCCCCCAGTGAAGACAGCAGTCACACAGTGAGTTGTTTCAGTGGAGAAGAGACTTCTGGGAGAGGTAGAGGTGATGGGTGGGTTCCAGCAAAGGAAGACAATGAGGCTATGGACACCTACCCACATCCCCCAGGGCAGGGCTGCCCGGTTGGAAAAACCCAGAAGACTCTTAGCCCCAGGAATTAGACTCTCTTTATTGCTTTTGTTTCGTGGGCCTTTTCTCTGGAGCTCTTGGGAAGAGTTGACTGAGTTTATCCAGATTTTAACCTCTCATAGCACATATGTTTGGTTTGTATCTTGTGTCCATGTCTTGAAAAGAATCATGTGGTCATTCTGTTTTGTTCATTGACTTTTTTCCAGCCACTTCTCTGAGGGCTGCCTACTTTCACAGAGCCACTGCAGGACAATGATGAAAAGGAGAACTTGGCTGCCTTGGTTCATTTCTCCATTTCTCTCATCATTTCCCCCCCGGGACAAACCTGGCAAGACGAATGGCTCTAGCTGGTTTGTGAGCATAGATACCATGGTCCAGGGGCTTGTGCCCATCTGAGCTCTCAGCATCTTTCACTCAGTTCTTTGATTTATCTAGAAAAATCACTTTCCTGTCAGTCTGGAAGATTACATAAGTGTAACATTTCATCTACATCAGCTCCTGAGGCCTTGGCATTAGATTGTCTTAATGCTGTAGGGACAGAAGGCAGTCCATTTAGGGGACTAGAAACATCTAAAAAATATTCTTTCTTCCCATTTCAGCTGTGCCATGATGACATTTACACAAAGTGAGATAAGATAATATTTTTTGAGAACACTAATTCTCCAGCTCTGTGCCATAGAATAAAATTAGCTCAATTAAATTACACATGACAAATGGCTGGGCTCATATCCGTGGTGTACCACAATCACACCCTGCCTCCACCCAGCCCCAGGAGACCACCTGTGGGGCCAACATGTCGATACATCTCCCTCAGAGCCACCCCCAAAAGGGAGCCAGCTGTGATCCAGGCTTCCTCTGCTGCTTGTTTATCGTAGTAGCTGTTGCTAGGGCTGGCTGGTGGACTTGAATTGCCTGGAGCAGAGCTGGTGATACAGAAATAAAGAGCCCCAGACAGCTGTCATGTGCGGGCTCCCTACCCACTCTCCCAAAGCACATGGGGCCTCCACTAGCACAGCGTTCGCCTGCTACAACCTGCAGCCTCTTGGTCTGGCACACAGCCCAGGGAAGCTGTAGAGCAAACACGCAGCTAAAGCTTCCCCACTCCAAAATCCTGCCCCAGGGGCTGAGCTGGTGTCATGGGGACCCATCCTGCTTGAGCTGCAGCTACTTTTGGATCCCCTATCACCCAAGACACTGGGTTCTTGGGCATAACCTTTGCTGACCTTTGGCCTGTCTGTAAGCTCTGGGTCTCTCTGCATTTGCCCAGTAATATTTATTAAGCATTTTCTGGGCCAGGCCCCACATAGGTGCTGGGGATTCAGAAATAAGAAGACACAACGCCCCTCAGGGAGCTCGCACTCAATTACTCAAAATGACGAGTTAAGCCCTGCTCTTGCCCCACAATCCAGGGCTACCATGGGGGGCTTCATTTCCCTCCTTTTCCAAATTTAGGAATATCTTTAGGTGCAACAGTTTTCTGAGTTGCTGAGTAAAACATACAATACACCTCTGGCCTCTGTCTTCACAAAATCTGAACTTTCCAAAATCTGAGAAAAACAATAGCTAAATTTAGGCTCCTCAGTAACAAAGGTTTTTGATGGGAATGAGGTGTCCTCAGACAGCAAAAGCCACTAGCAGATAAAAAGGGGGCACTCAGGAGCTGTGGGACTGGCCCTGGTCCTGGTTCTGTGGGCGGTTGGGCTAAACATGACTACTACACCCAGGTGGAAGAAAGCTGAGAAACCTTAGGACACAGGTTGGGCTGAGAGGCCCAAGTGAGGATGGCCGTTTCCTGAATTATAGTTATTCAAAATTAATAACTGATTCATCCGGAATAATTCTAGCAATGATTTCCCTAAAAAACACAAGATCCCTAGAGATGGAAGAAACTGCCTTCTGCTCTCCAACTGTGGGTCATTTTCTCTTGGTTGTGAATAAAATTGCTTGGACAATGGTCAGTTGATGTTATATGTCCAGGACACAATTGTATGTGTGGGGGAGGTAGTGGGCTAGGGTTATATCTTTCCAAGAGGTAGAAACCTTGGCAGTGGAGATCCCAGGAATCTAAGAAGCACTAAATGATTCCTGAGGGGGTGTGGCCATCCCAGGCCGACACCCCTCACCCCCCCAAGTCTGAGCACCACAACAGAAGAACAGGGTGCCCTTCAAGGTGCTGAGCATGCAAAATAATTAGCCAGACTTTCCCAAAGTCCCTCCCTATTCCCTGCTGAGACAGAAAGGAACACATGTGGGGTGAGCATCAGGTCTGTGAAGCAGAAACAAAAGCTTCCTTGGCAGTGGAAGGGAAGCAAGGGTTTGGGGGATGGGTCAGTTCCGAGCTCAGTGCTCCACTTTGTCACTCACAAGCTATGGAGTTTCAGTTCTCAGTCCCCAATCTGTGAAATGGGACTGAAAGCTGAGAGGACTAGAGGAAACAGTATACTTCAGACATGCAAGCCTTCCATGGCTTGGCCAGCTGTGTTGGGCAGTTTGTCAGCAGAACCTTCCCAGCCCAGCTCCTTCCTTAAGGCCCACCTCTGCACTGCTGGGTGTGACTGGGGTACAGAGAAGATCTAAGAAGATGAGAAGCAGGAAGGAGCAGGGCCCATTTCTCTACCCCCAGCTGTGGTCCTTTGCTCCCTCAAGCCCTGCAAAGCCCCTCCTCCACCTCACTCTCAACTTTGCACCACAGGGCTTCACCAGGCTGCAAACTGGAACAAGCAAAGGACAATTCAAGCCGTAGGACTTTGAGCAACAGAGACAGCTTGGGGCCCTGGGCAGTGGGTTCTAGCTCCAAGCCTTCCTTCCTCAGTGAACTTAGCCAAGTCAAGCAGTTCCCTGAACCTAGGTCCTTGTCTGCTGGGTGATAGGGAATTGGGCATGTAGGCATATTCCATGAAAGGTTGGTGGAGCCCGATGCTTGCCTGAACCCCTCCATGACTTTGAGTCAGGGACCAGGCTCAGTGCTCAGCCCCTTCCCCTCCAGTTGGGGCTGTCCCCTCTGGCCCTCGAGGGGCTAGGAGGGTCACATCCCTCTGTGGGGCTCTTAGGCCCGGACTCCTCACCTTATTAATCTACATTGTAGCTTTGTATCCTACAGAAAGAAATACTTTATGTATACAGTTGTTTCTTGCAATATTATTTACAGTGACAATAAAAGGAAATAACCTATATATTTAATTGGGAAATGGGGGAAGGAAAAATAGTACATTCAGCTATGAAATCCACACTATGAGCTATCAAGTAGTTATTTAAAAGAACAGGTTAGAGCCATATATTGTTACTGATAAACAGATTTGTTATACATTGGAAACAAACCAATTGCAGAAAATATTTTATCTTGAAAATTCAGATCTCATTTTAAAAATATAAAAATGGGTGGGGAGACAGAAAGATTTGTATATTTTTAAATGACTCTCAATAAAGGCATGAAAAAATACACATCAAACTATTAATATTATTTGCCTCAGGAGCATAGTTTGTCTTTATATATCTTTCTATTGCTTGATATGTTGTAAGCAAGTATTTTTTGAAATTTAAAAAATCAATATAGTAGAAAAGTTTAATGGAAAAAAATGTGTCCCCTCAATAATCATTCACTCCTTCTTGCACAATAATAGATCTGCTAATATTTAGCTGTGTTTGTGGCCCCGTATCTTCACCTTCTTATGGCCAGGTGACTGTGCCCAATGGACTGTGAAGAAGGGATGTGTGCAACATCTGGGACAAGATTCCTTAAAGGAAGGGGTTGTACCTCTGCTTCCTGCATCCTCCATTCTGCTCTGGAGGCATGGGCTTGACGGCCACGGCTCACCTTGGATCTTGAAGCTCAGACCCATGCTCTCAGGAAGGCTGAACAGACATCCTGGAGAGCCTGGTTTAGGGAGAATGGAAGAGCCATTGTAGAACCCTGAGGTGCCTTCATCCTTTTACATCAGAGGGAAAGAAAATCCTATCTTGTTTAAGCCATTGTTATTTGGAGTCTCTTTTAGATACAGCTCAGTCAATCCTCCTTCACATACGAAACAGAAAAACTAGACTCCTTCCTAGTTATCAGAGACTGACTCTGCTTGTCATGCCACATACAGAGCCAGATGGGGGACACACCCAGGAACTTGACATTTTAACAGGGAATAGGAAAACGATGTGTTCAACAGGTAAAAGAGCTTGAAGCCCAAGGCTGCTCAGAAACCCACTAAGAGTCACACAGCTGGTTGCAGGCACACCAGGCCTGGGATGCAGGTTTCTGCTTCTGGACTAGCACCTGGCCCTGAGCTGCCTTCAGTTCCACCTGCAGAACCTCCTTGGAAGAGAGCCCTGGTGACCTCAGGGATGCCTGGAGACTGGGAAAGGCTGCAAGAGAAGCAGTCCTTGGCATGAACTGGCCGCTATGTCCTGCTATCGTGAGTCTAGATTGGTCTGCAACACTTGTGACTCCTTTCCCTTTCTTCTCTGGGAAGAGCCAAGCATTTCACTAGCAGCTTAGTGCCTTGATCTCTGAGGTAAGACCATCTGAAAGAAAAAGCAGTCCTGGGGTGAGCTTGGGCAAAAAGTGAGTTTTAGGTGCTCTTTGTTAAGCCCCTTGGCTTCAGGTCACCCCTGCCATGGTTAAGGCATGGACCCTTGTCCAGGGAAAGGTACTCAGTTGGATGCTGGAGGAAAAGTGTTGCTCCCTGCTCAAGAGTGATGTTTTGGGGAGCTCTTCATTGTTGCTGGGTTTCTGGAGTGACAGTGCAAGAAGAGAGAAGCCTTCTCGTCTATCGCATGAAGGCCCAGAACCAGAACCACACCTCCTGGCCTATGTTAATCAAGAGATGTGACCTCAAAACTCTGATTGCCAACATTTTCTGACTTTAAGGTTTTGTTCAAACTTCCAAATTCTCTGGAAAGAATCTGATTCACACAATGCCATTTGGTCCCTCCAGGATCCTATATCCATCCCACATGGACTGCAGAACTCCTCTTTAAGGGCTTTCAAAGGCAGAAAGATGAAATGTTGAATTCTACAAGGCAGGCAGCTCTGTGGTGCTGCAGAAGGGAGTGCTGGATGGAGAACACTAACATTCCCTTCCCTCTTCTGCTATCACTGGCAGCTTCACGGAGGGCACTTGGGTGGTAAGATGGGGCTCAGTTCTGCCCTTTGGGCAAAGTATAAAAGCTCCATCATTTGTATCCGACTCATTTGACATTTGTCACTATTGAACAGGGGCTATGCTATTTACTGTTGTGCCATATCTATCTCTCAAAACACAAACTAATAACATAAAAAAAGATTGTGATTATGTTTAGTCTGATTTTTCCCCATTTTCTTTATTTTTATTTTATTTAATTTTTCCATCACTATTTATCCCCTCTAGTCTGTTAAAAACACACATACAACTAAAATCTTCAAGCTCTCATTTGAATATCAGCAATTAACATGCTAATTACAAAATGTGCTTATAGCAAGACTAACAAGAATTCATTAACCATTGCATCTTCTTTTAATTGCTTAAAAGTATTAAGATGACTGATTTTGAAACCTTTATTTGGTTTTATCACTCACTTGAGAAGGGGCTCTTTTCCTCTTCTGCCTTCCCCTCCCCCAGGTGGTCCAGGTTACTGGGATTAAGACTATGCCTTAATAACATCATCCCAGAAATTCCATAGAAAAACAAGGGCCTGAATGTGTCTTTGGGTGGGAAGAAAGGACCAAATCTGGACTTTCGTAACATCCCATTCTACAGGGAGCTGCCATCTTGGGCTCCACCCATCAATACAGTTTGCCTTTCTATGTGTCCATACACTCAAATATTATTAGATAGGTCAGTTCATGTTGAGAAAGTTCATGCTGAGAAAGCAAACACCCTGCAGACATGGCCCATTGCAACCAGCTGCTCAGAGCTCTAAGATCCAAGGTAAATCTGGAAGGTACAGACTTCTTCAAGGACACCCCATTTCTCAGCTACTGTTTATTAGCCAAACCCAGCCAGGATTAGTTTTCTATGTTACATAACTAATTAGCACAAACCCAAGCTTAAAACAGTATGCATTTGTTATCTCACAGTGTCTGTGGGTCAGGAGTGTTGACTAAGTCTCCTGATTGGGGTCTCATAAGGCTGTAGTCAAGGTTCTCGGCTGAGTTGCATTCTCACTTGAAGGTGTCACTGGGGAAGAATCTGCTTCCAGGCTCCTTCAAGTTGTTAGCAGAATTCAGTTCTTTGTATGACTGAGGGCCCAGCTCTGTGCTGGCTGTTGACTGGAGGCCACCCTGGGGTTTAGAGACTTCTCATAGTTCCTTGACTGTGAGCTTATCCAACATGGCTATATCTGTCATTAGTTCAAAAGGAAAGTCTCTTGCCCATTTGCCAAAAAGCAGCTATATAATTTAACCTGATCATGGGAGTGATGTTCCATTATCTTTGTCACATTTTGTTAGATAGAAGGACAGGTCTTGCTCCAACTTAAGGAGAGGAGGTTTTACAACATCGTGGGCAACTGGAGGTGAGGGTCACAGACACCACTGTAAAGTCTCTCTACCTCACAATCTTTAGAATTTGTTTTTGAGCAAACTTTGCAAAAAATACTCCTATAGCCTTTGGGAAAAGAATACACTAGGAAAAAGAAGAGGTAGGGTCCAGTGAGAACACGTTATTAGGCTAAGCAGTAGCTAGCAAGGCCCTCAGAACTCATACACCTTCCCCCAGTCCTGTTCAGGGCACTCTGGTTTATGTGAAGTAGAGTGGCTGGGGTATATAAAGGTCTTGGCTTATTTTGCAAACTAAGAAGCATAGACCATTAGAACTCAATAGAGATGAATTATTATGTACTTCAGTCTCCACATTTTGAAAATTTTGATAAAACTCAGACCCAGGGAGGTTAAGTGACCAGTCCTGAACAACACAGGCAGCTGGAACAGATCTGCTACTGGAAGTGTATCTCAATCAAGCAGCTTTAATGGTATCTACAGTGGTCCAGACTTGTGCTAGACACTGGGGACCTGGAGATGAAATGGGCTCCGGCTGGAAGCTTCACCATCCTGGGACACCTGTCAGGCCCTTCCATGTCGCCACACTGCCCCTGCTTTGTCTTTTAAGGAGATACTTGTGCTGGTTCCAGCTGGTTCTTGCCTAGACAGACATTCCAGGGAAAGCCACTAAAAATACATTCCCTAGAAGCCACACAACATCACCAAGGGGGCAGGCAGCCATATGCAAGGCTAGGAAGTGTGGGAAATGCCCATATGCAAGGCAGTGTTCAGAGTCCAGTCAGGAAGGCCACACCAAGGACACAATCCTGGGGACAAAGGCTGAATGTGATTTTTCTGTTCAGGGAAAGATATGCCTTGTCAGTTTTAGGAAGTTCAGGGACAGCTTCTTGAAAGAGATGGAGGTCAAGATAGCCCTAGGAAGAGAGGGAAGAAAAGAAAAGCAGCATGGGGGTATCTGCTGGGGGTGTTATTTGGCTGCAGTGGGAAGAGTGAGGGTGGGAACAGACGGATAAGTTGGCATCTGATTATAAGTTGTAAAGCATTTATCTTTTACCCCAAAGGCAATGGGGAACCACTAAAATATCATTAATAGTATAACAACATTATCAAAGCCCTACTGTGGGACACTTAATCTAACCATATAAACAGAATTATTATTTATGTCCTAATTTATAACCTGTTTCATTTAAAATACCATTCAAGGCATTGGATATTCATATTGCTCTAAAAGAGGGAGAGAGACCCTGAGGTAGGAAGAGCAGTTAAGAAGCTGCCACTTGGGGGATTCCAAGATGACTGCAGAGTAGGCGGAGGCTGTACCCACCTGCTCCTGGCCCCAAACCAGATTTACAGCTAAATTACAGAGCTATCA